>NW_027202849.1:1398750-2797500 GCF_024711535.1 Dipodomys merriami
CTTAGGGTTAGGGTATGGGCTAGTGTGAGATTGAGGGTTAGGATGAGGGTTAGGTTTTGGGTTAGTGTTAAGTTTAGGGTTGGGGTTAGGGATAGGATTAGTGTTAGGCGGAGGGTGAGGGTGAGGGTTAGGGTTAGGGTTAGGGATGCGGATGAGGGTTATTGTTAGGGTTTGGGTGAGGTTTAGGGTTAGTGTTAGCATTAGGGTGAGGGTTAATGTGAGGGTTAGGGTTAGGGTGAGTGTTACTCTTAGGGTTAGGGTGAGGGTGAGTGTGAGGGTTAGGGTTAGTCTTAGGCTTAGGCTTAGGTTTAGGCTGAGCCTACGTGTGAGGTTTAGGATTAGGGTTATGTTTAGGGTTATGGACAGGGTGAAGGTTAGCATTAGGGTTAGGGTTAAGGATTAGGGTTAGGTTGAAAGTTACTGTGAGGGTGAGGGTTAGGGTTAAGGATAGGGTGAGGCTTAGCGTTAGGAATAGGATTAGGGTAAGGGTGAGGTTTAGGGTTAGAGTTAGGGTTAGTGTTAGGGTTAGGGTTAGGGTGAGGGTTAGGGTGAGGGTTAGGGTTAGACTTAGTCTTAGGCTTAGGCCGAGCATGAGGGTGAGTTTTACGTTTAGGGTTAGTGTGAGGGTTAGGGTTAGGGTTAGTGTTAGGTTAGGGTTAGGGTGAAGGTGAGTGTGAGGGTTAGGGTTAGTCTTAGGTTTAGGCTTAGGCTTCGGCCGAGCTTAAGGGTGAGGGTTAGGGTTAGGGTAAGGGTGAGGGTTAGGGTGTTAGGGTTTGGGTGAGGGTTAGGATGAGGTTTATGGTTAGGATTAGGGTTACAGTGAGGGCTAGAGTGAGGGTGAGGGTTAGGGTTAGCATAAGGGTGAAGTTAGGGTTAGGGTTAGGGTTACATTGAGGGTGAGGTTTAGGGTTAGGTTGAGGGTTAGGGTTAGGGTTAGGGTGATGGTGAGGGTTAGGATTAAGGATATGGTTAGGGTTATTTTTAGTGTTATGTTTAGCGTTAATCTTATGTTGAGGGTGAGGATTAGGCTTATTGTTAGGGTGACGTTTAGGGTTAGGTTTAGGGTTAGGGTTAGTAGGAGGGTTTGGGTTACGGTGAAGGTGTGGGTTAGGGTTAGGGTTAGGGTTAGTGTTATGGTTAGGGTTAGGGTTAGAATAACCGGAAGGGTGAGGATTAGGGTTAGGTTAGGGTTAGGCTTAGGGTTAGGGTTAGGGTTAGGGTTAGGGTGAGAGTTAGGAGTAGGGTTAGGGTAAGGGTTAGGATTAGGGTTAGGGTGAGTTTGAGGGTGTGGTTTAGGGTTAGGGTTGAGGTTAGGCTTAGGGTTAGGCTGAGGGTGAGGTTGAGGGTGAGGGTTAGGGTTAGGGTGAAGCTGAGGGTGAGGGTTTGGGTTAGTGTTATCATTAGAGTTAGGGTTAGAATAACGGTGAGCGTGAGGAGTATGGTTAGGTTTAGGATGAGGTTAAGGGTTAGTGTTCCTATTAGTGTTAGGGTTAGGGTTATGGTGAGAGTTAGGAGGAGGGTTAGGGTTAGGGTTAGGGTTAGGTTTAGGTTTAGGGTGAGGGTGAGGGTGTGGTTTAGGGTTAGGTTTGGAGTTAGGCTTAGAGTTAGGCTGAGGGTGAGGTTGAGGGTGAGGGTTAGGGTTAGGGTGAGGCTGAGGGTGAGGGTTAGGGTTAGGCTTAGTGTTAGAGATAGGGTTAGGGTGAGGGTGAGTGTTAAGTTTAGGGTTAGGATTAGGGTTAGGGTGAGTGTGATGTTTAAGGTTAGGGTTAGGGTTAGGCTTAGGTTAAGGTTGAGGGTGAGAGTCAGGGTGAGGGTTAGGGTTAGCGTGAGGGTTGGGGTTAGGGTTAGAGAGGGTCAGGCTGAGGGTTAGGATTAGGCTTAGGGTTAAGTTATGGGCTAGGGTGAGGGTGAGGTTTAGGGTCATGGTTAGGGTGAGGGTTAGTGTGAGGGTTAGGTTTAGGGTTAGTGTTAGGGTTTGGTTTGGGTTTAGAGATAGTCTTACTGTTAGGTGGAGGGTGAAGGTGAGGGTGAGGGTTAGGGTTAGGGTGAGGATGAGGTTTAGGGTTAGAGTTAGCATTAGGGTGAGGGTTAGTTTTAGGATTAGGGTTAGTGTTACAGTTAGGGTTAGGGTGAGGGTGAGTGTGAGGGTTAGGGTTATGTTTAGACTTAGGTTGAGGGTGAGGGTTAGGGTGAGGGTTAGGCTTAGACTTAGGGTTAGATTATAGACTAGGGTGAGGGTGAGGGTTAGTGTTAGGGTTAGGGTGAGGGTTAAGGTGAGTGTGAGGTTTAAGGTTAGATTAAGTCTTAGGCTTACGCTTAGGCCGAGCATGAGTGTGAGGGAGAGGGTTAGGGTTAGGATGAGGATTAGGGTTTTAGGGTTAGGGTGTGGGTTAGGATGAGGGTGAGTGTTAGGGTTAGCGTTAGGTTGAGGTTTACGTTTAGGGTTAGGGTTACTTTGAGGGTGAAGGTTACGATTAGTGTGAGGGTTAGTTTTAGGGTTAGGGTGAGGGTGAGGGTTAGGATTAGGTTTAGGGTTAGGGTTATTGTTAGTTTTATGGTTAGGGTTAAGTTTACAGTGAGGGTGAGGCTGAGGGTGAGGGTTAGGTTTAGGGTTAGGTTTAGGGTGTGGGTTAGGCTGAGGGTTAGAGTTAGGCTGAGGGTGAGTTTGAGGATGAGGATTAGCTTTTGAGTGATGGTTAGGGTTATGGTTAGGTTGAGGGTTAGGATGAGGGTTAGGGTTGGGATTAGGGTTAGGGTGAGGGCTAGGATGAGGGTGAGTGTTAGGGTTAGGGTGAGGGTTAGGGTTAGGGTTAGGGTGAGGGTTAGGGATAGTGTGAGGGTTAGGGTTAGGGTGAGGTTTAGGGTTACAGTGAGGTTTCGTGTTAGGTTTAGGCTTAGTGTTATGGTGAGGGTAAGGGTTAGGTTGAGGGTTAGGTTAGGGTGAGGTTTAGGGTTAGTTTGAGGGTTAGGGCTAGTGTGAGGGTAAGTGTGAGTGTTAGGGTTAGGGTGATGTTTAGGGTGAGGGTGAGTGTTATGGTGAGTGTGAGGGTGAGGGTTCAGTTGAGGGTTTGGGTTAGGGTTAGGGTGAGGTTGAGACTTAGTGTTAGGTTGAGGGTTAGGATGAGGGTTAGGGTTAGGATTAGGGTTAGGGTGAGGGTGAGGATGAGGTTCATGTTTAGGGTTAAGGTTAGGCTTAGGCTTAGCGTTAGGCTGAGGCTGAAGGTGAGGGTGAGGGTTAGGGTTAGGGTGATGGTTAGGGTTACAGTTAGGGTGAGGGTTAGGGTGAGGGGGACAGTAAGGATTAAGGTGAGGGTTAGGCTGAGGGTGAGTGTTATGGTAATGTTGAACGTTAGGGTTAGGGTGACGGTTAGGGTGAGGGTTAGGTTTAGGTTTAGGGTTAGGTTTAGGGTTAGCATTAGTGTGCGGGTTAGTGTGAGGGTTAGGGTTAGGGTTAGGGTTACGGTTAGGGTTAGGGTGAGGGTGATTGTGAGGGTTAGGGTTAGTCTTAGGCTTATGCTTAGACTAAGGCCCAGCTTGATGATGAGGGTGGGGGTTACGCTTAGGGTGAAGGTTAGGGTTAGGGTAATAGTTAGTGTTAGAGCGAGGTTGAGGGTTAGGGTTAGGCTTAGGGTGAGTTTTAAGTTTAGGGTGATGGTTAGGGTTAGTGTGAGGGTTAGTGTTCGGGTTAAGTTTAGTTTTAGTGTGAAGGTAAGTGTTAGGGTGAGGTTTAGGGTTAGGGTGACATTTAGGTTTAGAGTTAGTGTTAGGGTGCGGGTTAGGGTTAGGGTTAGGGTTAGGTTTAGGGTGAGGTTTAGGCTGGGGGTGAGTGTTAGGGTTAATGTTAGGATTAGGATTAGGGTTAAGGTGAGGGTGAGTGTGAGGGTTAGGTTTAGGGTTAGGTTTAGGATTAGAGTTATGGTGAAGGTGAGCTGAGGGTTAGGGTTAGGGTGAGGGTTGGGGATAGGGTTAGAGTGAGGGTTAGGGTGAGGGTTAGGATTAGGCTTAGGGTTAGGGTATGGGCTAGGGTGAGGGTGATGGTTAGGGTCATGGTTAGAGTGAGGGTTAGGGTGAGGTTTAGGTTTAGGGTTAGTTTTAGGGTTAGGGTTGGGGTTAGGTATATTCTTAGTGTTAGGCGGAGGGTGAGGGTTAGGGTGAGGTTTAGGGTTAGGGTTTGGGAGAGGTTTATGGTTAGTGTTAGTGTAAGGGTGAGGGTTAGTGTGAGTGTTACGGTTAGAGTGAGTGTTAATTTTAGGGTTAGGGTGAGGGTGAGTGGTAGGGTAAGGTTTAGTCTTAGTCTTTGTCTTAGGCTTAGACCGAGCCTAAGGGTGTGGGTGAGGGTTAGGGTGAGGGTTAGGTTTAGGGTGAGGGTTATCGAGAGGGTGAGGGTTAGGTTTAGCATTAGGGTTATTGTTAGGATTAGGTTTAGTGTGAAGTTACTATGAGGGTGAGGGTTTGGGTTACGGTTATGGTTAGAGTGAGAGTTAGGGTTAGGGTGAGGGTTAAGGTTAGGGTGAGGTTTAGGGTTACTGTGAGAGTTCATGTTAAGTTTAGGCTTAGTGTTAGGGTGAGGGTTAGTGTTAGGTTGAGGGTTAGGTTTGCGTAGGGTTTAGGGTTAGTATGAGGTTTAGGGATATGGTGAGGTTAAGGGTGAGGGTTAGGGTTAGGGTGATGTTTAGGCTGAGGGTGAGGGTTAGGGTGAGATCGAGGATGAGGGTTCAGTTGAAGGTTTGGGTTAGGGTTAGGGTGAGGTTGAGGGTTAGGATGAGATTTAGGGTTAGGTTTAGGGTGATGGTTAGTGTGAGGATTAGGGATAGGGTTAGGCTTAGGTTTAGGTTTAGGCTGAGGGTGACTGTGAGCATGAGG
Organism: Dipodomys merriami; assembly: GCF_024711535.1. Classification (NCBI taxonomy): domain Eukaryota; kingdom Metazoa; phylum Chordata; class Mammalia; order Rodentia; family Heteromyidae; genus Dipodomys; species Dipodomys merriami. Next base: position 1,403,614 of record NW_027202849.1, read on the forward strand.
GTTAGGGTTAGGGTGAGGGTTATTGTTAGGTTGGAGTTTAGGTTTAGGGTGAGGATTAGCGTTAGGGGTAGGGTTATATTGAGGGTGAGGGTGAGGGTTATTGTTAGGATTAGGTTTAGGGTGAGCCTGTTGGTGAGGGTGAGGATGAGGGTTAGGGTTAGGGTGAGGGTTAGGCTAAGGGTTAGGGTGAGGGTTAGGTTTAGGGTGATGTTTAGGTTGAGGGTTTGGGTTAGGGTTAGGGGGAGTGTGAGGGTGAGTGAGAGGGTTAGGATTAGGTTAGGGTTAGTTTTAGGATGAGGGTGAGTGTGAGGTTTAGGGTTAGGGTTATTGTTAGGCTTAGATTTAAGCTGAGGGAGAGGGTGAGTGTGAGGGTTAGGGTTAGGTTGTGTGTGAGCATTAGGATTAGGTTTAGGTTGAGGATGAGGTTGAGGGTTAGGGTGAGGTTTAGGATGTGGGTTAGGCTGAGGGTTAGATGAGGGTGAGGGTTAGGATTAGGGTGAGGGTTAGGGTTAGGGTGAGGGTGAGGGTTAGCGTTAGGGTGAGGGTTAGGGTTTTGGTACGGATTAGGGTGAGGTTTAGGGTAAGGGTGATGTTTAGGGTGAGGGTGAGGTTTGGTTTGAGGGTTTGCTTTAGGTTTAGGGTGAGGTTGAGTGTGAGGGTGAGGCTTAGGTTTAGGGTTAGGGTGAGGGTGACTGTGAGGGTTAGGGTTAGGGTTAGGCTTTAGGCTGAGGGTTAGGCTGAGTGTGAAGGTGAGGGTGATGATTAGGGTTAGGGTGAGGTTTAGGGTTAGGTTTAGGTTGAGGGTTAGGGATAGTGTGAGGGTTAGGGTTAAGGTGAGGTTTAGGGTTACTGTGAGGGTTCATGTTAGGTTTAGGCTTAGTGTTAGGGTGAGGGTAAGGTTTAGGTTGAGGGTTAGGTTAGCTGAGGTTTAGGGTTAGTATGAGGGTTAGGGATAAGATGACGGTAAGGGTGAGGGTTAGGGTTAGGGTGATGTTTAGGGTGAGGGTGAGGATTAGGGTGAGGGTGAGTGTCAAGGTTCAGTAGAGGGTTTGGGTTAGGGTTAGGGTAAGGTTGAGACTTGGGTTTAGGTTTAGGGTGAGGGTGAGGGTTAGGTTTAGGTTGATGTTTAGGTTGAGGGTCAGGGTTAGGGTTAGGGTGAGGGTGAAGTTTCGGTTGAGGGTTTGGGTTAGGGTTAGGTTGAGGGTGAGGTTGAGTGAGAGGTTTAGGTTTAGGGTTAGGATTAGATTTAGGTTGAGGGTGAGTGTGAGGTTTAGGGTTAGCTTTATTGTTAGTCTTAGGTTTAAGCTGAGGTTTAGGGTGAGTGTGAGGTTTAGGGTTATGTTGAGTGTGAGCATTAGGGTTAGCTTTAGGGTGAGGCTGTGGTTGAGGGTTAGTGTGAGAGTTAGGGTTTGGGTTAGAGTGAGGGTTAGATGAGGGTGAGGGTTAGGTTTACGGTTAGGGTTAGGGTTAGGGTGAGGGTGAGGGTTAGCTTTAGTGTGAGGCTTAGGGTTAGGGTTATGGTGCGGATTAGGGTGAGTGTTAGGGTTACGGTGATATTTATGATATTTATTTATTTATGATATTTATGACATTTATGAGGGTGAGGGTTGGTTTAAGGGTTTGTGTTAGGTTTAGGGTGAGGTTTAGGGTGAGGGTAAGGCTTTGGGTTAGGGTTAGGGTGAGGGTGACTCTGAGGGTTATGGTTAGGGTTAGGCTTTTGGCTGAGGGTTAGGCTGAGGGTGAGGGTGAGGGTTAGGGTTAAGGTGAGGGTTAGGGTTAGGGTTAATGGTAGGGTGATATTTAGGGTGAGGTTTAGTGTGAGAGTTAGTGTTAGGGTTAGGCTTAGTGTTAGATTGAGTGTAAGGGTTCGGTTGAGGGTTAGGTTTAGGGGTAGGGTGAAGGTTGGGATGAGGTTTAGGGTGAGTGTAAGGTTGAGGGTGAGGGTTATGGTGAGTGTGAGGGTGAGGGTTAGGGTTAGGGTTAGGGTGAGGTTGAGGTTTAGGGTTATGATTAGGTTTAGGTTTAGTTTTAGGATGAGGGTTAGGGAGAGTTTTAGGATGAGGGTTAGGGTGAGGATTCGGGTTATGGTTCGGGTTAAGGTTAGGGTGAGGGTGGGGTTGAGGGTGAGATTGAAGTTTAGGGTTAGAGTTAGGATGAGGGTGAGGATGAGTTTTAGGATTAGGGTTAGGTTGGTGTGGGTGAGGATTAGGGTTAGGTTGAGTGTTAGGGTTAGGGTTAGGGTGAGGGTTTGGGTTAGGGTTAAGTTTAGGATGAGAGTTACTTTAAGGGGTACGGTTACTGTTAGGATGAGCGTTAGGCTTAGTTTTAGGGTTAGGGATAGGGTTATGGTAGGGTGAGGTTTAGGATGAGGGTTAGGGTTAGGGTTAGGGTTAGGGTCAGGGTTCGGGTGAAGGTTATGGTTAGAGTTAGGGTTAGGGTGAGGGTTATGGTCAGGGTGAGGGTTAGGGTTAGGGGTAGCTTTATGTTGAGAGTAAGGGTTAGCGTGAGGTTTAAGGTGAGTGTGAGGGTTAGAGTTAGCATTAGGGTTAGGGTGAGATTTAGGGTGAGGGTTAGGGTTAGATTTAGGGTTAGGGTTACGGTGACGGTGAGCGTGAGGGTGACAGTGAGGCTTAGGTTGTGGGTGAGAGTCAGTGTGAGGCTTAGTGTGAGGGTTAGGATTAGGGTTAGTGTTACTTTTTGGGTTAGGGTGAGGTTGATTGTGAGGGTAAGGGTTAATCTTAGTCTTAGGTTAGGCTTAGTCCGAGCCTAAGTGTGAGGGTGATAGTTAGGGTTAGGGTGAGGTTTAGGGTTAGATTGAGGGTTATGGACAGGGTGAGGGTTAGTGTTAGGGTTAGGGTGATTGTTAGGATTAGGGTTAAATTTAAAGTTACTGTGAGGGTGATGGTTAGGGTTAGGGTTAGGTGAGGTTTAGGTTTAGGTTTTGGGTTAGAGTTAGGGTTAAGGCAATGGTGAGGTTTAGGGTTAGAGATAGGGTTATTGTTAGGGTTAGGGTTAGGGTGAGGTTTAGGGTTAGGTTTAGGATTAGGCGTAGGCTTAGGCCGAGCATGAGGGTGAGGGTTAGGGTTAGGGTTAGTGTGAGTGTTAGGGTTAGGGTTAGGGTGAGGGTTAGGCTGAGGTTTAGGTTTAGGGTAGGCGTAGGGTTAGGGTTAGGGTTAGGGTTAAGATAAGGTTTAGATTTAGGGTTATGGTGAGGATTAGGGTTAGGGTTTGGGTTAAGGTGAGAGTAAGGGTGAGAATTAGGGTTAGGGTTAGGGTTAAGGTTAATGTAAGTTTAAGGTTTACAGTTAGGGTTAGGGTTAAGGTTAGGGTTACAGTGTAGGTTAGGTTTAGGTTTAGGGTTAGGGTTATTGTCAGTGTTATTGTCAGGGTTAAGTTTGCGGTGAGGGTGAGGCTGAGGGTTAGGTTTATGGTTAGGTTTACTGTTAGGTTTAGGGTTAGGGTTAGGGTGAGGTTTAAGGTGATGATTAGGGTTAGGGTTAGGATTAGAGTAATGGTGTTGGTGAGGGTGAGGGTTAGGGTTAGGGTGAGGGTTGGGGTTAGGGTTAGAATGAGGGTTAGGGTGAGTGTTAGGATTAGGTTTATAGTTAGTGTATGGGCTAGGGTGAGGGTGAGGGTTAGGGTGAGGGTTAGGGTGAGGGTTAGGTTTAGGGTTAGGGTTAGGGTTGGGGTTAGGGATAGTCTTAGTGTTAGGCAGAGCGTGAGGGTGAGGGTGAGTGTTAGGGTTAGAGTTAGAGTATGGGCTAGGGTGAGGGTGAGGGTTAGTGTTAGGTTTAGGGTGGGGGTTAGGGTGAGTGTGAGGGTTATGGTTAGACTTAGGCTTAGGCTTAGGCTTAGGCCGAGCATGAATATGAGGGAGAGGGTTAGGGTTAGGATGAGGTTTAGGGTTTTAAGTTGAGGGTGAGTGTTAGGATGACGTTTAGGGTTAGGATTAGGGTTAGGGTGAGGCCTAGAGTGAGGGTGAGGGTTAGGGTTAGCGTTAGGATGAGGTTTAGGGTTAGGGTTAGGGTTACATTGAGGGTGAGGGTTAGGGTTAAGGTTACGGTTAGGGTGGGGTTGAGGGTTAGGATTAGGTTTAAGGTTAGGGTTATTGTTATTTTTATGGTTAGGGTTAAGTTTACAGTGAAGGTGAGGCTGAGGGTGAACGTTATGGTTAGGGTTAGGTTGAGGTTTAGGGTTAGGCTTAGGGTTAGGGTGAGGGTGAGGGTTTGGATTAAGGTTAGGGTCACGGTGAGGGTGAGGGTTAGGGTTAGGGTTTTGCTGAGGTTTAGGGTTAGGATTAGGGTTAGGGTGAGGTTGAGTTTTAGGGTTAGTAATAGGGTTAGAGTAAGGGTTAGGGTTTGGTTTAGGATTAGGTTTACAGTGAGGGTGAGTGTGTGGATTAGGTTTAGGATTAGGCTTAAGTTTAGGATTAGGCTGAGGGTGATAGTGGGGATGAGGATTAGCTTTTGATTGATGGTTAGGTTTATAGTTAGGTTGAGGGTTAGGATGAGGGTTAGGGTTAGGATTAGGGTTAGGTTGAGGGCTAGGATGAGGGTGATGTTTAGGGTTAGGGTTAGGCTTAGGCTTAGGGTTAGGCTGAGGCTGAAGGTGAGGGTGAGGGTTAGGGTTAGCGTGATAGTTAGAGTTACAGTTAGGGTGAGCTTTAGGATGTGGATTAGGGTAAGGGTGAGGGTTAGGGTGAGGGGGACAGTAAGAGTAAGGGTGAGGGTTAGGCTGAGGGTGAGTGTTATGGTAATGGTGAAGGTTAGGGTTAGGGTGAGTGTTAGGGTGAGGTTTAGGTTTAGGTTTAGGGTGAGGGTGAGGCTTACATTGAGGATTAGTGTTAGGGTTAGTTTGAGGTTTAGGGTGAGGATGAGAGTTAGGATTAGGTTGAGGCCTAGGGTGAGGGTGAGGTTTAGGGTTAGGGTTAGGGTGAGGTTTAGGGTTAGTGTGAGGGTTAGGATGAAGGTTAGGCTGAGTGTTAGTGTTAGGGTTAGGGTGAGGATTAGGGCGAGGGTGAGGTTTAAGGTGAGGGTTAGGGTTAGGATGATGACTAGGGTTAGGGTTAGGGTGAGGTTTATGATTAGGGTGATACTTAGGGTGAGGGTGAGGTGTAGTGTGAGAGTGAAGGTGGAGGTGTAGTTGAGGGTTAGGGTTAGGGTGAGGGTTAGGGTGATGGTGACGGTGAGGGTTAGGGTGAAGTTGAGGGTTTGGGATAGGGTTAGTGTGCGGGTTAGGATTAGGGTTAGGGTTAGTGTGAGGGGTAGGGTGAGGGGTAGGGTTAGGGTTAGGGTGAGGGATAGGGTTAATGTGAGGATTAGGGTTACGGTTAGGGTTAGTGTGAGGATAAGGATAAGCGTGAGGGTTAGGTTGACAGTGAGGTTTAAGGGTTAGCGTTAGGGTTAGGGAGAGGGTTAGTGTGAAAGTTAAGGTGAGGGTTAGGGTTAGTATGAGGGTGAGGGTTAGAGTTAGGTTTAGATTGCGGGGTAGGGTTAGGGTGAGATTTAGGTTCTGGTTAGGGTTCGGGTTCGGGTTCGGGTTCGGGTGAGTTTTAGGGTGTGGTTGACGGTTAGGGTTAGGGTGAGGGTTAGGTTTACGGTGAGGATTAGTGTTAGGGTTAGGGTTAGGGTTATAGTGAGGGTAAGGGTTAGGATGAGGTTTAAGGTGAGGGTGAGTTTTAGGAATAGTGTTAGTGTTAGGGTGAGGGTTAGGGTGAGGATTAGGATCCAGGTTAGGTTAGGTGAGGGTGAGGGTTATCGTTAGGTTTAGGGTTAGGTTTAGGGTGAGGGTAAGGTTTAGGGTGAGCGTTAGGGTGAGGGTGAGGGTTAGGGTTAAATTGAGGGTTAGGGTGAGCGTTAGGGTGAGATTTCAGTTGAGGGTTTGGGATAGGGTTAGGGTGAGGTTGAGGGTGAGGGTGAGACTTAGGGTTAGATTTAGGGTGAGGATGAGGTTTAGGTTGAGGTTTAGTGTTTCTGTTAGGGTTAGGGTGAGGGTGAGGGTTAGGGTGATGGTAAGGGTTAGAGTGAGGTTTTCAGGGAAGGTGAGGGTTAGGGATAGCATTAGGGTTAAGGATAGGTTCAGGGTGAGGGTTAGGGTTAGTGTTAGGGTTACGGTGAGGGTGAGGGTTAGGGTTAGGGTTAGGGTGAGGGTTAGGGTTAGGGTTAGGGTGACGGTGAGGGTAAGGTATAGGGTGAGGACTAGGGTTAGTGTTAGGGTTATGGTAAGGTTTAGGTTTAGGGTGAGGGTGAGAGTGAGAGTTAGGTTTAGGATTAGGCTTAGATGTAGGGTTCAGATTAGGGTGAGGGTGAGGGTGAGTGTCAGAGTTAGGTTTAGGGTGAGGGTTAGGGTTAGTGTTAGGGTTATGGTGAGGGTGAGAGTTAGGGTTAGGGTGACGGTGAGGGTAAAGGTCAGGGTGAGGGCTAGGTTAAGGTTTAGGGTTAGGTTCATGTTTAGGTTTAGGGTGAGTGTGAGTTTGAGGGTTTGGTTTAGGATGAGGCTTAGGTGTAGGGTTCGGCTTAGGGTGATGGTGAGTGTGAGTGTGAGAGTTAGGTTTAGGGTGAGGGTTAGGTTTATGGTTATTTTTAGGGTGAGGGTGAAGGTGAGGGTTAGTGTTTGGGTGAGGGTTAGGGTTAGGGTTAAGTTTAGGGTGAGGATTTGGGTTAGTGTTAGTGTTAGGATGAGGATTAGGCTGAGGGTTAGGTTTAGGTTTAGGGTGAGGGTAAGTGTTAGGGTGAGGGTTAGGTTTAGGATTAGGGTTAGGTTTAGGGTGAGTGTTAGGGATAGAGTTAGGATTAGGGTGAAGTTTTTGTTTAGGGTTAGGTTTAGAGTTAGGGTGAAGGTGAGGGTGAGGGTTAGCGTTTGGATTAGGGTTAGGGTTAGGCTGAGGTTGATGTTGAGCGTGAGGGTTAGGGTTAATGTGAGGGTTAGAGTTAGGGTTATCTTTAAGGTTAGGGTGAGGGTTAGGGTTAGGGTTAGGATGAGGGTAAGGGTTAGGGTAAGGGTGAGGGTGACGGTTAGGGTTAGGCTTAGGGTTAGGGTGAGGTTTAGGGTGAGGGTTAGTGTTAGGGTTAGGGTTAGGGTTAGGGTGAGGGATAGGGTGAGGGTAAGAGTTAGGGTGAAGTTTTGGGTGAGGGTGAGGGATAGGCTTAAGGTCAGGGGAAGGGTTAGGGTCGAGGTTTCGGGTGAGGTTGAGGGTTAATGTTAGAATTAGGGTTATGGTGAGTGTGAGGGTTAGCGTGAGAGTTAGGGTTATGGTTAGGGATATGGTGAGGATTAGGGTTAGGGTTAGGTTTCCTGTGAGGGGTAGGGTTAGGGTTACAGTTAGGGTGAGGGTTAGGGTGAGGGTAACAGTAAGGGTAAAGGAGAGGTTTAGGATGAGGATTAGGGTTAGGGTTAAGGTGAGGGTGAGGATTAGATTAAGGATTAGTGTTAAGTTTAGAGTGAGGTTTAGGGTGAGGATGAGTGTTAGGGTTAGGGTGAGGGCTAGGGTGAGGCTGAGGGATAGGGATAGGGTTAGGTTGAGGTTTAGGGTTAAGGTGAAGGTTAGGGTTAGTGTGAGTGTTAGTGTTAGGACTAGGTTTACTTTTAGGGTGAGTGTAAATGTTAGGGTGAGGGTTAGCGTTAGGGTGAGGGTTATAGATAGGGTTAGTGTTAGTGTTAGGTTAAGGGTTATTGTTAGGGTTAGGGTTAGGGTTACAGTTACGGTGAGAGTGAGGGTGAGGGTTAGGGTTTATGTGAGGGTTAGTGTTAGGGTGAGGGCTAAGGTTAGGTTTAGGGTTAGGGTGAGGTTTAGATTTAGTGTGAAGGTGAGGCTGAGGGTCAGAATGAGTTTAGGGTGAGGGTTAGGTTTATGGATAGGGTTAGGGTGAGAATGAGGGTTAGGGTGAGGGTGATGGTGAGGGTGAGGGTGAGGATTAGGTTTAGGGTGAGGGATAGGGTTATGGTTACAGTTAGGGTGAGTGTGAGTGTCTGGGTTATGGTGAGCGTGATGGTGAAGTTGAGGGTGAGGGTGAGGGTTAGGATTTGGGTTAAGGTTAAGTTTAGGGTTTGGGTTAATGTTAGGTTGAGGGTTAGGGTTAGGATTAGGATGAGGGTTATCCTGAGGGTTAGGTTTATGGTTAGGGTGTGGGTAAGGGTTAGGGTGAGGGTGAGGGTTAGGATTAGGATTAGGGTTAGTTTTAGGGTGAGGGTTAGGGAGAGAGTTTTGGTTAGGGTGAGGTTGAAAATTAGAGTTTGGTTTTGGATTAGGTTCAGGGTTAGGCTGAGTGTGAGGTTGAGGGGGAGGGTGACGGTTAGGGTGAATGTTAGGGTTAGGGTTAGTGTTAGGATGAGGGTTAGGCTGAGGGTTAGGTTAGGTTTCGGGTAAGGCTAAGGGTTCGGGTGAGAGTGAGGGTTAGGGCTAGGTTTAGGGTTAGGGTGACGTTTAGGGTGAGGTTTAGTTTTAGGGTTAGCTTTAGGGTTAGATTGAGCATGAGGGTGTGGGTAAGGGTAAGGGTGAGGTTTAGGATGATGGTGAGGGATAGGGTTAAGGTGAGGGTAAGGGTTACGGCGAGGCATAAAGTGAGGCTGAGTGTTAATGTAGCATTAGGTGTACGGTGAGGGTGAGGGTTAGGGTGAAGTTTAGGGTTAAGGTTAGGGATAGGGTGAGGGTTAGGTTTAGGATTACGGTGAGGCTTAGGGGTTAGGGTTAGGGTGAGTTTGAGGGTGAGGGTAAGGGTTAGGGTGAGGGTTATGGTGAGGTTGAGGTTTAGTGTTAGCATTAGGGTTAGGGTCAGGGTTTGGGTTAGGGTTAGGATTAGGGTTAGGGTGAGGGTGAGGGTTAGGATGAGGGGGAGTTTTAGGGTGTATGTGACGGTTAGGGTTAGGGTGAGGGTTAAGGTAATGGTGAGGGTTAGGGTGAGGGTGAGGGTTAGGGTTAGGGTGAGGGTTAAGTTTAGGGTGATGTTTAGGGTGAGGGTGAGGTTTAGGGTGAGGATTAGTGTAAGGGGGAGGATTAGGGTTAGGGTTTTGGTGAGGGTTAGGTTTATGTTTAGGGTGAGGGTGAGGGTTAGGATGAGGGTGAGGGTGAGGGTGAGGGTGGAGGTTTAGGTGAGGATTAGGGTTAGGGTTAATGTTAAGATGAGGGTGAGGGTTAGAGTTAGGGTTAGGGACAGGGTTAGGGTTAGGGTGAGGTTTAGGGTTAGGGTGAGGGTGAGGGTGAGGGTTATGGTTACGGTGAGCTTTAGTGTTATGGTTAGGGTGAGATTATGTGTGAGGATTAGTGTTAGGGTTAGGGTTATGTTGAGGGTAAGGGTTAGGGTGAGGTTTAGGGTGAGAGTGAGGGTTAGGGTTAGCGTTAGGGTTAGGGTGAGGGTTAGAGTTAGTGTTAGGCTGAGGGTTAGAGTTAGGGTGATGTTTAGGCTGACGGTGAGGTTTCAGCTGAGGATTAGGGTTAGGGTGAGTATTACCGTTAGGGTGAGTGTGAGGGTTAGGATTAGGTTTATGTTTAGTGTGAGGGTAAAGGTTATGGTGAGGTTTATGGTGAGGTTGATGTTTAAGGTTAGCATTAGGGTTAGGTTTAGGATTAGGGTTAGGGTTATTATTAGGGTTAGGGTGAGGGTGAGGGCTAGTGTTAGCATTAGGGTTAGGGTTACGGTTAGGGTGAGGGTGAGGGATTTGTTTAGGAAAGGATTAGGGTTAGGGTTAGGGTGAGGATTAGGGTGACGGTGAGGTTTAAGTTGAGGATTAGGGTTAGGGTGAGGATTAGGGTTAACGTTTGTGTTTGGGTTAGGGTTAGGGTGATGTTTAGGGTGAGGGTGATGGTTAGGGTGGGGGTGAGGCTGAGAGTGAGGGTGAGGGTGTAGGTGAGTGTTAGGGTGGTGCTGATGGTTGGGGTGACGGTGAGGGTTAGGGTAAAGTTGAGGGTGAGGGTTCGGTTAGGGTTAGGGTGAGGGTTAGGGTTAGGGTTAGGGTTACTATGAGGATAAGGGTTAGGGTGAGGGTTAGGGTGATAGTGAGGATTAGGGTTAGCATTAGGGGTAGGGGTAGGTTTAGGATGAGGGTTAAGGTGAGGTTTAGGGTTAACATGAGGGTGAGGGTTAGAGTTAGGTTTAGGGTGAGAGTTATTGTTAGGGTTAGGGTTAGAGTGAAGGTTAGTGTGAGGGTTAGTGTGAGCATGAAGGTGAGGTTAAGGGTGAGGGTGAGGGTTAGGTTTTAGGAGAGGGTCAGGTTTACGGTTAGGGTTAAGGTTAGGGTGACGGTTAGGGTTAGGGTTAGGGTTAGGATGTGGGTTAGACTGAGGGTTAAGTTTAGGTTTAGGGTGAGGGTAAGGTTTAGAGTGAGGGTAAGGGTTACAGTGAGGGTGAGGGTTAGGTTTTGGATTAGGGTTAGGGTTAGGTTGAGGGTTTAGGGTTAGTGTTTGGATTAGGGGGAGGGTTAGGGTTAGGCTTAGGGTGAGGTTGAGGATGAGGTTGAGGGTTAGAGTTAATGTGAGGGTTAGGGTTAGGATTAGCGTTAAGGTTATTGTGAGGGTTAGGTTTAGGGTTAGGGTTAGGATGAGGGTTAGGCTGAGGGTTAGGTTTAGGGTTCGGGTGAGGGTAAGGGTTAGGTTGAGGTTTATGGTGAGGGTGAGGGTTAGGTTAAGGATTAGGGTTAGGGTGAGGGTTAGGGTTAGGGTTAGAGTGAGAGTGAGGTTTAGGGTTAGGGTGAGGATGAGGGTTAGTGATAGGGTTGGGGTTAGGGTCAGGGTCAAGGTTAGGGTTACTGTTAGAGTTAGGGTGACGATGAGTGTGAGGGTTAGGGTTAGGTTTAGTTTTAGGGTTAGGGTTAGGCTGAGGGTGAGGGTGAGGGTGAGGGTGAGTTTTAGGTTTAGGATGAGGGTTAGAGTTAGGGTTAGGGTTAGGGTTGGGTTGAGTGTTGGTGTTAGGGTTAGGAAGTGGGTTTGGCTGAGAGTTAGCTTTATGGTTAGGGTGAGGTTTAGGGTTAGTGTGAGGGTTAGGATGATGGTTAGGCTGATTGTTAGGGTTAGTATAAGGGTGAGGGTAAGGGTTTGGGTGAGGGTGAGGGTTAGGTTTAGGGTTAGGTTTAGGGTTAGGGTGAGGGTTAGGGATAGGGTTAGGATTAGGGTGAGGGTTAGGGTGAGGGTTAGGTTTAGGGTTAGCGTTAGGGTGAGGTGTAGTTCAGGGTTAGGGTGAGGGTGAGGTTTAGGGTGACGGTGACGGTAAGGGTTAGGGTGAAGTTTAGGGTTTGGGATAGGGTTACTGTCAAAGTTAGGCTTAGGGTTAGGGTTAGTGTGAAGTTTAAGTTGAGGGGTAGGGTTAGGGTTAGGGTGAGGTATAATGTTAATGTGAGGATTAGGGTTAGGGTTAGGGTTAGTGTGAGGGTAAGGATAAGAGTGAGGGTTAGGGTGAGAGTGAGGTTTAGGTTTAGGGTTAGGGTTAGGGTGAGGTTTAGGGTGAGGTTTTGGGTTAGAGTTAGGTTTAGGGGCAGGGTTAGGGTGAGGTTTAGGGTTAGGGTTAGTGTTAAGGTTAGGGTGAGGCTTAGGGTTAGGGTTAGTGTTAGTGTTATTGTTAGTGTTATGGTTAGGTTGAAGTTTGCGGTGAGGGTGAGGCTGAGGGTGAGGGTCATGGTTATGTTTATGTTTATGGTTATGGTTAGTGTTATTGTTAGGGTTAGGGTTAGAGTTAAATTAGGTTGAGGGTGAGGGTGAGTGTTAGGGTTAGGGTGAGTTTTAGGGTGAAGTTTAGGGTTAGTGTTAGGGTTAGGTTTAGGGTGAGGGTGAGGTTTAGGATTAGAGTTAGGGTTGAGGGTAGGGTTAAGGTGATTTTTAGGGTTAGGGTTAGGATGAGGGTGAGGGTTAGGTTGAGATTTAGGGATAGGGTTAGGTTTAGGATTAGAGTTAGGGTGAGGGTGAGTGTGAGGGTTAGGGTGAGTCTTAGGCTTAGGCTTAGGGTTTGTCTGAGGGTGATGGTGGCGGTGAGGAATAAGGTTAGGGTGATCGTAAGTGTTAGGATTACTGTTAAAGTTAGGGTTAGGCTTAGAGTTAAGATTAGGGTGAGGGTGAGGTTTAGGGGTAGAGATAGGGTTAGGGTGAGTGCTACGCTTAGGGTGAGGGTTAGAGTGGGGGTGACGGTAAGGTTAAAGGTGAGGTTTAGCCTGAGGGTGAGGATTACGGTAAGGGTTAAGGTTAGGGTTATGGGGAGGGATAGGGTTAGGGTTAGGGTGAGGGTGAAGGTTAGGGTTAGATTGAGGATTAGTGTTAGGGTTAGGATGAGAATTAGGGATAGGGTTATGGTTAGGGTTAGGATTTGAGTTAAGGTGAGTATGAGGTTGAGAGTTAGGGTTAGGATTAGGGTTACGGTTAGTGTTAGGCAGAGGGTGAGGGTGAGGGTGAGGGTTAGGGTTAGGGTGACCTTTAGGGTTAAGGTTAGGGTGAAAGGTAGGGTTAGTGTTAGGGAGATTGTTAGGGTTAGGGTGAGGGTTTGGTTTAGTTTGAGGGTTAGGGTGAAGGTGAGTTTGAGACTGAGGGTTAGGGTGAGGGTGATGGTGACGGTGAGGGTTAGGGTTAGGATTCTGGTTAGGGTTAGGGTGAGGGTTAGGGTTAGGTTTAGGGTTAGGGTGAGGGTAAGGTTGAGGGTGAGGGTTAGGGTTATGGTTAGGTTTAGCGTTAGGGTTAGGTATCAGGTAAGGTTTAGGTTTAGGATGAGGGTTAGGTTTAGGTTTAGGGTGAGGGTTAGGGTTAGGGTTAGGTTTAGGGTGAGGGTTAGTGTTAGGGTTAGGGTGAGGGTGAGGGTTAGGTTGAGGGGTAGGGTTAGGGATAGGGTAAAGGTCAGGGTTAGTGTGAGGGTGAGGGTGAGGTTTAGGTTTAGGGTGAAGGTTAGAGTGAGGTTTTGGATTAGGGTTAGGGTTAGGGTTAGGGTGAGGGTGAGGTTTAGGATTAGCGTTAGGTTTAGGGGCAGGATTATTGTGAGGTTTGGGGTTAGGATTACGGTGAGCTTGGGGGTTAGGGTTAGGTTGAGGTTTAGGGTTAGCCTTAGGATTAGGGTGAGGGTTAGTGTTAGGGTTAGGGTGAGGTTTAGGGTGAGGTTTTGGATTAGGGTTAGGGTTAGGGTTAGGGTGAGGGTGAGGTTTAGGGTTAGAGTTAGGTTTAGTGGCAGGTTTAGGGTGAGTTTTAGTGTTAGGGTTAGGGTGAGTGTTAGGGTTAGGGTTGTTGTTTGGTTTAGGGTTATTGTTAATTTTATTGTTAGGGTTCAGTTTGCGGTGAAGGTGAGGCTGAGGGTGAGGGTTATGGTTAGTGTTAGGTTTAGGGTTAGTGTTATTGTTAGGGTCAGAGTTAGAGTTAAGGGTAGGTTGAGGGTGAGGTTGAGGGTAATGGTTAGAGTGAGGTTTAGTGTGAGTTTTAGGGTTAGGGTTAGGGTTAGGGTTAGGGTGAGGGTGAGGTTTAGGGATAGAGTTAGGATTAGGGGGAGGGTCAGGGGTAGGTTTAAGTTTAGGGTTAGTTTGAGGATGAGGGTTCGCTTGATGTTTAGGGATAGGTTTAGGTTTAGGATTAGGGTTCAGGTGAGGGTGAGTGTGAGGGTTAGGGTGAGCGTTAGGCTTAGGCTGAGGGTTAGGCTGAGGGTGAGGGTGGGGGTGAGGATTAGGGTTAGTGGGATGGTAAGGATTAGGGTTAGTGTTATTGTTAGGGTTAGGGTTAGAGTTACTCTGAGGGTGAGGGTGGGGGTGAGGGTTAGTGTTAGGGTTAGTGTGAGGTTTATGTTTAGGGTTATTGTTAGGGTTATTGTGAGGGTGAGGTTTAGGGTTAGATATAGGGTTAGGGGAAGGCTTAGGGTGAGGGTGAGTGTTAGAGTTAGTGTTAGGGTTATGGTGAGTTTGAGGGTTAGGTTGAGGTTTAGGGTTAGGGTTAGGGTTAGTATGAGGGTTAGTGTTAGGGTTAGGATTAGTGTTAGTGTGAGCGTAAGTTTTAGGGTGCAGGTTTGGGTTAGGGAGAGGGTTATGGTTAGGGTGAGGGTTAGGGTTAGGATTATTGTTAGGGTTATTCTGAGGTTGAGGGTGAGGGTGAGGGTTAGGGTTAGGGTGAGGTTTAGGGTGAGGGTTAGGGTTAGGGTTACAGTAAGCGTGAGGGTTAGGGTTAGTTTGAGGTTTAGGGTTAGGGTTAGGGTGGGGGTTAGGCTTAGGATGAGGATTAGGGTTAGGATAAGAGTTAGGGTGAGGGCTAGGGTGATGGTGACGTTTAGGTTTACTGTTAGGGGGAGTTTTAGGGTTAGGGTGAGCGTTAGGATGAGAGTTAGGGTTACCGTGAGGGTTAGGGTTAGGGTTAGGTTTAGGGTGAGGGTTAGTGTTAGGGTTAGGGTGAGGGTGAGGGTTAGGTTGAGGGGCAGGGTTAGGGATAGGGTAAAGGTTAGGTTTAGAGTGAGGGTGAGGGTGAGGTTTAAGTTTAGGTTGAGGGTTAGGGTGTGGCTTAGTGTGAGGTTTACTTTTAGGGTAAGGGTTAGGTCCAGGGTGAGTGTTAGTTTTAGGTTTAGGTTTAGGGTTATGGTGATGCTGAGGGTTAGGGTTAGGGTTAGTGTGAGGATAAGGGTTAGGGTGAGGATTAGGGTGAGGATGAGAGTTAGGGTTAGCATAAGGTTTAGGGAGAGGTTTAGGGTTAGGGTTAGGGTAGGGTAAGGGTTAGGGTTAGCATGAGGGTTAAGGTTAGGGTGATGTTTAGGGTGACGGTGAGGGTTAGGGTGAGGGTTAGGTTGAGCGTGAGCGTTAGGGTGAGGGTGAGCGTGAGTGGGAGGGTGACCATGAGGGTTAGTGTTAGGGTTAGATTTAGGGTGAGGATAAGAGTTTGGGTACTATTAGGTTTAGGGTAAGGGTTAGGCTGAGGGTGAGAGTGAGGGTCAGGGTTAGGGTTTCGGTTAGGTAAGGGTTAGGGTTATGTTTAGGGTGAGGATTATGGTGAGGGTGAGGATTAGGGTTAGGTTGAGGGTTAGGCTTAGTGTGAGGGTTACGGTTAGGGTTAGGGTTAATGTGAGGATAAGGGTTAGGATGAGGGTTAGGTTGAGAGTGAGGGTTAGGGTTAGCGTTAGGGTTAGGGTGAAGGTTAGTGTGGGGGTTAGGGTGTGGGTTCGGGTTCGGGTTAGGGTTGGGTGAGGGTTAGGTTGAGCGTAAGGTTTAGGGTGAGGGTTAGATTGAGAGTGAGGGATAGGGTTATGGTGAGGGTAAGGGTTAGGGTTAGGGTGAATGTGAGGGTGATGTTAAGGGTAAGGTTTAGGGTCCAGGTTAGGGTGAGGGTGAGGGTTAGGGTTAGCATTAGGGTTAGGGTTAGGTTTAGGTTGAGTTTTAGGGTTTGGGTTAGGGTTAGGTTTACGGCGAGGGTAAGGGTTAGGATGATAGTTAGGGTGAGAGTGAGGGTTAAGTTTAGGTTTAGGGTTAGGGTGAGTTTGAGGGTGAGGGTTAGGGTTAGGGTTAGGGTGAGTGTTAGCGTGAGGCTTAGGGTGAAGGTTAGGATTCGGGTTAGGCTTTGGGTTAGGGTGAGGGTTAGGGTGAGGGGAGGGGTTAGAGTGAGTGTTAGGGAGAGGGGAGGGATAGGGTTATGGTGAGGGTAAGTTTTAGGCTGAGGCTTAGGTTGAGAGTGAGCATTTGTGTTAGCATCAGGTTTGTGTTGAGGGTGAGGGTTAGAGTTAGGCTGAGGGGTAGTTTAAAGGTTAGGGTTAGGGTTAGGTTTCGGGGGATGTTAAGGGTTAGGGTAAGGGTGAGGTTTAGGGTTACACTTAGGTTGAGGGTGAGGATTAGGTTTAGGGTAAGGGTGAGTGTGAGTGTGAGGGTTAGGTTTAGGATTAGGGTTAGGGTTAGGCTGAGGTTGAGGGTATGAGTGAGGGTGAGGGCTAGGGTTAGGAGTAGAGGTAGGGTTAGGTTTAGGTTTAGAGTTAATATTAGGGTTAGGGATAGGATTAGGCTGAAGGTGAGGGTGAGGGTGAGGGTGAAGATGAGGTTTAGGGTTAGATTTAGGATTACAGTTAGGGTTATGTTGAGCGCTAGGATGAGGGTGAGGGTTAGGGTTAGCGTTAGGGTTAGGGTGAGGCTTAGGGTGAGGGTTGAGTGTTAGGGTTAGGCTTAGGTTGAGGGTGACAGTTAGGATTAGGGATAGGGATACCGTTAGGCTGAGGTTGAGGATGAGGGTGAGGTTTAGTGTTAGGGTTACGGTTAGGGTGAGGGCTCGGGTGAGGGTGAGGGGTAGGGTGAAGGTGAGTGTGAGGGTGAGGGTCTTGATTAGGTAATGTTAGGGTTAGGGTGAGGATTAGCTGAGTGTTAGGGTGAGGGTGTGGGTTCGGGTGATGGTGAGGGTTCGGGTTAGCATTAGTGTTATGTTAGGTTTAGGTTGAGTGTTAGGGTTAGGGTTAGGGTGAGGGTATGCATTAGGGTGAGGGTTACAGTGAGGGTGAGGGATAAGGTTAGTGTTAGGGTTAGGGTGAGCATTTGGATGAGGGTTAGGTTTAGGGTTAGGGTGAGGGATAGGGGTAGGGTTGAGTTAAGGGTTAGCGTTAGTGTGAGGTGTAGGGTTAGGGTTAGGGTTAGTGTGAGTATAAGGGATATGGTGAGGGTTAGGGTGAGGGTGAAGAATAGGGTTAGTGTAAGGGTTAGGGTGAGTGTTTGGATGAGGATTAGGTTCAGGTTTAGGGTTAAGGTGAGGGTTAGGATGAGGGTAAGTGTTAGGGTGATGTTTAGGTTGTGGTTGAGTATTAGGGTTAGCATTAGTCTTAGTGTGAGGGTTAGGGTTAGGTATGGCATTAGGCTTAGGGTTAGTGTTAGGGTGAGGGTTAGGATTAGGGT
The DNA here is from genome assembly GCF_024711535.1 of Dipodomys merriami. NCBI lineage: Eukaryota > Metazoa > Chordata > Mammalia > Rodentia > Heteromyidae > Dipodomys > Dipodomys merriami. The sequence goes on from NW_027202849.1 coordinate 1,420,408, forward strand.
TAGCATTAGGTTTACGGTTATGGTTACCGTGAGGGTTTGGGTGAGGGTTAGGTTTAGGATTAGGTTTAGGGTGAGGCTGAGGTTGAGGATGAGGTTGAGGTTGAGGGTTAGGGTTAGGGTTAGGCTTAAGGTGAGGGCTAGGGTGAGGGCGAAGGTTAGGATGAGGGTTAGGGTGAGGGTGCGGTTTTCGGTTAGGAAAGGGTTAGGGTTAGGTTTAGTGTGAGGATTAGGCTGAGGCTGAGGTTGAAGGTGAGGGTTAGGGTTAAGGTGAGGGTTAGGGTTAGGTTTAGGCTGAGGGTTAGGGTTAGGGTGATTTTTAGGGTGAGGGTGAGGGTGAGGGTTAGGGTTAGGGTGAGGGTTAGGGTGACAGTGAGGGTTAGGTTGAGGGTTAGGGCTAGTGTGAGGGTTAGGATTAGGATTAGGGTGAGGAAAAGGTTTAGGGTGAGAATTAGGATGATACTAAGATTTAGGGTTATGTTTAGCATTAAGGGTAGTGTGAGGTATAGGTTTAGAGTTCAGGTGTTGGTTAGGTTGAGGGTGAGGGTTAGAGTTATGGTTAGGGTGAGGGTTAGGTTTGGGGTGAATGTTAGTGTTACGGTTAGGATGAGGCTGAGGGTGAGGTTTTGGTTTCGCGTGAGGTTTAGGGTGTGGGTTAGGGTTAAGGTTGTGGTGAGGGTAAGGTTTAGGGTGAGATTTAGGGTGAGGGTTAGGGTTAGGTTGAGGGTTAGGGTGACGTTGAGGGTTAGGGTGACAGTGAGGGTTAGGTTCAGGGTTAGGCTTAGGGTGAGGGTTAAAGTGAGGGTTAGGGTTAGGGTTAGGTTTAGGGTTAGTGTGAGAATTAGGGTTAGTTTTAAGTTTATAGTGAGGGTAAGGTTTAAGGTGAGGTTTAGGCTGAGGGTAGGTTTAGGGTAAGGGTGAGGGAGAGGGTGAGGGTAAAGATTAGAGTGAGGGTTAGGCTGAGGTTGATGGTTAGGGTTAGCATTAGGTTTAGGGTTTGGGTTAGGGTGAGGGTTAGGGTTAGGGTTATGGTGAGGATGATGTTTAGGGTTAGCATTAGGTTTAGGGTTAGCTTGAGGGTGAGGGTTAGGGTTAGGTTTAGGGTGAGTGTTAGGTTCAGGTTTATGGTCAGGGGTAGAGTGAGGGTTAAGGTTAAGTTGTGGGTTCCAATTAGGGTGAGAGTGAGGCTAAGGATTCTGGTGAGGTTTAGGGTGTGTGTGAGGGTTAGGGTTTGAATTAGAGTTAGGGTTAGGGTGAAGGTGAGGGTGAGGGTTAGGGTTAGGGATACGGTTAGAGTGAGGGTCAGGGTGAGGGTGAGGGTCACGTTTAGGGTTAGGATTAGTGTAAGGTTGAGGGCTAGGTGAGGGTGAAGGTTAGGGTTTGGTTTAGGGTGAGGGTAAGTGTTAGGGTGACGGTTAGGGTTAGGGTTGGGATGAGGTTGAGGGTTAGGTTTAGTGTGAGGTTGTGGGGTAGGGTTAGGGTAAGGTTAAGGGTTAGAGTGAGGGTTAGGGTGAGAGTTAGTGTTAGGGTTAGTGTGAGTGTGAGGGTGAGGGTTAGGGTGATGTTTAAGCTGACAGTGAGGGTTAGGGTGAGGGTTAGTTTTAGGTTTAGTGGTAGCGTTACAGTAAGTGTTAGGGTCATGGAAAGGATTAAGGTGAGGGTTAAAGTGAGGGTGAGGGTTAGGGTTAGGTTTAACGTGTGGGTTATGGTTAGGGTTAGGATTAGGGTGAGGTTTAGGGTGAGGGGTTGGGTCAGGGTTAGTGTGAGGTTTAGGGTTAGTGTGAGGTTTTGGGTTTGGTTTAGGGTAAGTGTGAGGATAAGGGTTAGAGTGAGGGATAGGGTTATTGTTAGGGTTAGGGTGAGGGTAAGTCATAGGATTGGGGTTAGGGTAAGGGTGCTTGTGAGGGTGATGGTCAGTGTTAGATTTATGGTGAAGGTGAGGTTTTGGTTTAGGATTAGGGTTAGGGTTAGTTTTAGGGTGAGAGTGAGGGTTAGGTTTAGGATTAGGGTTAGGGTTAGGCTTAAGGTGAGGGTGAGGGTGTGGGTGAGGGTTAGGGAGAGGATTAGATTTAGATTTAGGGTTAGGGTGAGAGTGAGGGTTAGGTTGAGGTGAGGGTTCAGGTTTGGGTGAGGGTGAGGGTTAGGGTTAGAGTTAGGATGAGTGTTAGGGTTAATGTGAGGCGTAGGGTTAGGGTTAGGGTGAGGGTGAGGTTTAGGTTTAGTGTGAGGGTTAGGGTTAGTGTTAGGGTTAGGGTAAGGTTAAGGGTTAGGGTGAGGTTTAGCGTGAAGGAGAGGCTTATGATTAGGGTTAAGGTGAGGGTTAGAATGAGGGTGAGGTTTAGGGTGAGGTTGAAGGTTAGGGTGAGGGTGAGTTTTAGGGTTAGGGTTAGGTTTAAGATGTGGGTTAGGTTTAGTGTTAGGGTTAGGCTGATGGTTAGGTTTGGGGTTAGGGTAAGGTTGAGGGTGACGGTGAGGGTTAGGGTTAGGTTTAGGGTGAGTGTGAGGGTTAGGTTTAGGATTAGTGTTAGTATGATGGTGATGGTGAAGTTTACACTTACTGTTAGCTTTGGGGCGAGGGTGAGGGTGAGGGGGGGTTTTAGGGTGTGGGTGACGGTTAGGTTTAGGGTGAGGTTTAGGGTGATGGTGAGGGTTAGGTGAGGGTGAGATGTAGGCTTAATGTTAGAGTTAGGCTGAGGGTTAAGATCAGAGTCAGGATTAAGGTGAGGGTTAAGGTGAAGGTTAGGTTTAGGGTTAGGTTTAGGGTTAGTGTGAGGATTAGGTTTAGGGTGAGGGTAAGCTTTAGGGTGAGGGTTAGACTGAGGGTGAGGGATAGGTTTAGTGTTAGTGTTAGGGTGAGCATTTGGGTGAGGGTTAGGTTCAGGGTTAGGGTTAGGGTGAGTGTTAAGGTGATGGCAAGTGTTAAGGTTAGGTTTAGGTGGACGGTGAGGGATAGGGTTATGGTGAGGTGTGGGTGAGGGTGAGGGTGAGGGTTAGGGTTAGGGTTAGGTTGAGGGGAAGGTATAGGTTGAGGGTAAGTACTAGGGTTAGGCTGAGGGTGAGGGTGAGGTTGAGGTTTAGGGTTAGGGTTAGGGTTAGGGTTAGTGTGAGGGTTAGTGTTAGTGTTAGGGTTAGGGTTAGTGTGAGGGTGTTAGGGTGAGGGTTTGGGTTAGGGTGAGTGTTATGGTTAGGGTGAGGGTTAGGGTTAGTTTTATTTTTAGGGTTAGTGTTATGGTAACGGTGAGGGTGAGGTTTAATGTTAGGGTTAGGATGAGATTTAGGTTTAGGGTTAGGATGAGCGTTAGGCTGAGGGTTAGGTTTAAGGTTAAGTGTGTGGGTTAGGGTTAAGGTTAGGGTGAGGGTGAGGGTTCGGGTTAGGGTTAGCTTGAGATTAGGTTTAGGGTTAGAGTTAGGGTGAGCCTGAGGGCTAGGGTGAGGCGTAATGGTAGGGTTAGGGTGAGGGTGAGGGTTAGGTTTAGTGTGAGGGTTAGGGTTAGGGTGAGGGTGAGGGTTACGGTTAGGGTAAGGGTAAGGGTGAAGATGAGGCTGATTGTTAGTGTTAGGTTTAGGGTGAGGGTGACCGTTAGATTTAGGATGAGGGTTAGGGTTAGGGTGAGGGTGAGGGTTAGGTTTAGGATTACGGTTAGGGTTAGGCTTAGGGTGAGGGTCACGGTGAGGGTGAGGTTGACGGTAAGGGTTAGGGTAAGGGTTAGGGTTACGGTAAGTGTGAGGGTGAGGGTTAGGGTAAGGGTTAGGGTTACGGTAAGGTTGAGGGTGAGGGTTAGCGTTAAGGTGAGTGTGAGGTTAGGGTTAGAGTTAGGGTTAGCGTGAGGGTTTTGCTTAGGGTTAGGGTTAGGGTGATGGTGAGGGTTAGGGTGAGTTTGTGGTTGAGGTGGAGGGTGAGGGTGAGGTTTAGGGTGTGGTTTAGTGTTAGGGTTAAGGTGAGGGTTAGGGTTCAGGTGAGTGTGAGGGTTAGGTTTAGAGTTAAGTTTAGCATGAGGGTTATGGTTAGGGTTAGGTTTAGGGTGATGGTGAGGTTGAGGGTGAGGTTGAGGGTGAGGGTGAGGACGAGGGTTAGAGTGAGGGTGAGCATTAGGGTGAGAGTGTGGGTTCCGGTGAGGGGGAGGGGGAGGGTTATGGTTAGGGTTCGGGTTAGAGTTAGGTTGAGGGTGTGGGTGAGGGTTAGGTTTAGGATTAGGATTAGCTTTAGGGTTAGGCTGAAGGTGAGTGTTAGGGTGAGGTTAGGGTTTGGGTTAGGTGGAGGGTTAGGTTAATGTTAGGGTTAGGGTTAGGGTGAGGGATAGGGTTAGGGTTAGGGTTAGGATGAGGGTTAGGCTGTGGGGTAGGCTTAGGGTTAGGGTGAGGCTTAGGTTTAATGTGAGTTTTAGGGTTAAGTTTAGGTTCATGATTAGGTTTATGGTGAGGAGAAGGGTTAGGGTGAGGGTTAAGATGAGGGTGAGGTTTAGGTTTTGGGATAGGGTTAGGGTAATTTTAGGGTGAGGGCTAGAGTGGGTGTGAGGGTTAGGGTTAGAGTTAGGTATAGGGTGAGGATTAGGTTTAGGGTTAGGGTTAGGGTTCGGGTGAGTCTTAGGCTGAGGGGTAGGGTTATGGATAGGTTGAGGGTTAGGTTTAGTGTGAGGGTTAGGGTTTGGGGTAGGGTTAGGGTTAGGGTGAGGTTTAGGCTGATGGCTAGGGTTACAGTTAGGGTGAGAGTTAAGTTTAGTGGGAGTGTTAGGGTTAGGTTTAGGGTTAGGGTTAGGGTTCGGTTTCGGTTCGGGTGAGGGTTCGGATTAAAGTGTGGATGAGCGTTAGGGTTAGTGTGAGGACTAGGTTTAGGGTTAGGGTTACTGTTAGGGTTAGGGTTAGAGTGAGGGTAAGGGTTACAGTTAGGGTGATTGTGAGGGTAAGGGTTAGGGTTAGTGTTAGGTTTAGGGTGAGAGTTCGGGTTAGTGTGAGGGTTAGAGTTAGGGTGAGGGTTAGGGTGAGGTTTAGGATTAGTGTTAGGGTTAGGGTGAGGTTGAGGTTTAGTGTTAGTGTTAGTGTTAGGGTTATTTTTAGGGTTAGGGTGCGGGTGAGGTTGAGGGTGAGGGTGAGGTTTAGGGCTAGGTTAGGGTTAGGTTTAGCCAGAGGGTGAGGGTGAGGTTGATGGTTAGTGTTAGGGTTAGGGTGAGGATGAGGGCTATGGTGAGGGTGAGGTTTAGGGTGTGGGTGAGGGTTAGGTTTAGGGGGAGGGTTAGAGTGATGGTGAGGATTAGGTGAGGGTGAGATTTAGGTTTAGTGTTAGAGTTAGGCTGATGGTTAAGATCAGGGTCAAGATTAAGGTGAGGGTTAAGGTGAGGGTTAGTGTGAAGTTGAGGGTGAGGCTTTCCTTTATGTCAGGGTTAGGGGTAGGGTAGGGATTAGGGTGAGGGTGAGGGTGAGGGTGTAGTTTACATCAGGGTTAGGGTTAAGCTGAGGTTAGGGTTAGGGTGAGGTTTAGGGTTAGTGTTAGGATTAGGGTTAGGGTGAGGGTGATGTTTAGGGTGAGGGTGAGTGTTAAGGGGAGGGTTAGATTGAGGGTCAGGGTTAGGGTTAGTGTTAGGGTTATGGTGAGGGTGATGTTTAGGGTGAGGGTGAGGGTTAAGGGGAGGGTTAGATTGTGGGTCAGGGTTAGGGTTAGTGTTAGGGTTAGCGTTAGGATGAGGGTTAGGTTGACGTTTAGGGTTAGGGTTATTGTTAGAGTTACGGTGAGGGTTAGGCTTAGGGTTAGGGTTAGAGTTAGGGTGAGGGTTAGGGTTAGGGTTAGGATTATGGTAAGGGTTAGGGTTAGCGTGACAGTTAGGTTTAGGTTGAGGTTAAGGGTGACTTTGAGCGTTAGGGTTAGGGTGAGGTAGAGCGTGAGGATTAGGGTGCGGTGAGGGTGAGTGAGAGGGTGATGGTGAGGATTAGGGTTAGGGTTAGGTTTAGGTTGAGGGTAAGAGTTAGGGTTTGGATTAGGGTTAGTGTAAGGGTTAAGCTGAGGGTGAGGGCGAGGGTGAGGTTAAGGGTGAGGCTTTCGGTTTGGTAAGGGTTAGGGTTAGGTTGAGGGTGAGGATTAGGGTGAGGGTGAGGGTTAGGGCTAGGTTGAGCATTACGGTTAGGGATAGGGTTAGGGTGAGGCTTTGGGTGAGAGGTAGGGTTAGGGTTAGGATGAGGGTTAGGCTTAGTGTGACCTTTACGGTAAGGGTTAGGGTTAGTGTGAGGATAAGGTTTAGGGTGAGGGTTAGGTTGAGACTGAGGGTTAGGGTTAGCGTTAGGGTTATGGTGAAGGTTTGGGTGGGGCTTAGGGTGAGGGTTAGGGTTCGGGTTAGGGTTGGGTGAGGGTTAGGGTGAGCGTAAGTGTTAGGGTGCGGGTTAGGTTGAGGGTTAGGGATAGGGTTATGGTGAGGGAAAGGGTTAGGGTTAGGGTGAGAGTAAGGTTGAGGTTTAGGGTGAGGCTGAGGGTGAGGCTAAGGGTTAGGCTGAGGGTTAAGTTTAGGGTTAGGTTTATGGTGAGGGCTAGGGTGAGGATTAGGGTGAGGGTGAAGTTTAAGGTAAGGGTTAGGTTTAGGGTGAGGGTTAGGGTTAGGGTTAGGGTGAGGTTTAGGTTTAGGGTGATATTTAGGGTGAGGGTGAAGGAGAGAGTGAGGGTTCCGGTGAGGGTTAGGGTTAGGGTGAGTGTTAGTGTTAGGGTTAGGGTAAGGTTAAGTGTTAGGATGACAGTTACGGTGAAGGTGAGGGTTAGGCTTAGGTTTAGTGTTAGGGTGAGGGTTAGGGTTAGGGCTAGGGTGAGGGTTAGGGTGAGGGTTAGGTGGAAGTTTATGGTTAGGGTTAGGGTTTGGGTTAGGTTGAGGGATAGGGTGAGAGGAAGGGGTAGGGAGAGGGTGAGGCTTAGGTTGAGAGTGAACATTTGTGTTAGCATCAGTGTTGGGTTTAGGGTGAGTCTTAGGGTTAGGCTGAGGGGTAGTTTTAGGGTTAGTGTGAAGGTTAGGGTTAGGGTTAGGGTGAGGTTAAGGGTTAGGGTGAGGTTGAGGGTTGGTTAGAGTTAGCCTTAGTGTGAGGATGAGGGTTAGGGTTAGGTTTAGGGTGAGTGTGAGTGTGAGGGTTAGGTTTAGGATTAGGGTTAGGCTTAGGGTTAGTCTGAGGTTGAGGGTATGAGTGAGGCTCACGCTAGCCCTCACGGCTAGGGTTAGGGTGAGGGGCAGATTTAAGGTTAGAGTTAGGGTGAGGCTTAGATTTAGTGTGAGGGTTATGGTTTGGGTAAAGGTTAGGGTGATGGTAAGTGTTAGGGGGAGGGTTAGGGTGAGAGTGAGGGTTAAGGTTAGCCTAAGTGTTACGTTGTGGGTTAGGGTAAGGGTCAGGGTTAGGGTTAGGGTTAGGGTGAGGGTGAGGGTTATGGTTAAGGTTAGGATGAGTGTTAGGGTTAGGGTGATTTTTAAGGTGAAAGTGAAAATTAGGGAGAGTGAGAGGGTTCGGGTGAGGGTGAGGGATAGGTTGTGGGTGAGATTGAGGGTTAGGGTTTGGGTGAGGGTGAGGGTTAGGGTGATGTTTAGGTTGAGGGTGAGGTTTAGCGTGAGAGTTAGGCTTCAGGGTATGGGAAGGGATAGGGTGTAGGTGAGGGTGAGGCTTAGGGTGACCATGAGGTTTAGGTTTCGGGGGAGGATTAGGGTTAATGTTAGGGTTCGGGTTAGGGTTAAGTTTAGGGTTAGGCTGAGTATTAGGGTGAGAAGTAGGGTTAGGGTTAGGATGAGGTTTAGGCTTAGTGTGACGGTTACGGTTAGGTTTAGGGTTAGGGTTAGTGTGAGGATAAGAGTTAGGGTGAGGGTTAGGGTGAGACTGAGGTGTAGGGTTAGCTTTTGGGTTAGGGTGAATGTTAGGGTGGGGGTTAGGGTGAGGGTTAGGGTTAGGGTTAGGGTTGGGTGAGGGTTAGGGTGAGTGTAAGGGTTAGGGTGAAGGTTAGGTTGAGGTTGAGGGATAGGGTTATGGTGAGGGTAAGGATTAGGGCAACGGTTAGGTTGAGGTTGATGTTTAGGCTTATCATTAATGTTAGGGAGATGGTGAGGGTTAGGGTGAGGTTGAGGTTTAGGCTGAGGGGTAGGATTAGGGTTAGGGTTAGAGTTAGGGTTAGGGTGAGTGTTAGGGTTACGGATAGGGTGAGGGTGAGGGTTAGGGAAAGGGTTAGGGTCAGGGTTAGGATGAGGGAGAGGGTTAGGGTTACCGTTAGCATTAGGGTTAGGTTTAGGTTGAGTGTTAGGGTTAGGATTAGGGTGAGGTTGAGGGGTAGGGTTAGCATTAGGGTTAGGGTTAGGCTTATGGTGCAGGTTAGGGTTAGGTTTAGAGTGAGGGTGAGGGTCAGGGTTAGGGTTAGGATTAGGTTTAGTGTTAGTGTGAGGCTGAGGGTGAGGGTGAGGGTGAGGGTGAGAGTGAGGGTGAGGGTTAAGTTTAGCGTTAGATATAGGGTGAGGGCTAGGGTGAGGGTCAGGGCTAAGGTGAGGGTTTGGGTGAAGGTGAGGTTTTCGGTCAGGAAAGGTATAGATTTAGGTTGAGGGTGCGGATTACGGTGAGGGTGAGGATTAAGTTTAGGGTTAGGGTTAGGGGGAGGGTTAGGGTTAGGGTTAAGTTGAGGGTTTAGGGTTAGGGTGATGTTTAGGGTGAGGGTGAGGGTGAGAGTGAGGATTCGTTTGAGGGTGTGGCTAAGGGTGTTGGTGAAGATTCGGGTGAGAGTGAGGGTTCGGGTGAGGGTGAGAGTTAGGGTGTTGGTGAGGGGTAGGGTTAGGGTGAGGGTTAGGGTGAAGGTGAGAGTTACGTTCAGGTTGAGGGTTAGGTTAAATGTAAGAGTGAGGGTTAGGTTTAGGGTGAGGGGTAGGGTGAGGGGTAGGGTTAGGGTTAGGGAGAGGGTTAGGTTTAGGGTTAGGATTATGGTGAGTGTTATGGTTAGGGTTAGGGTGAGGGTTAGGGTGAGGGTTACGTTTAGGTTTAGGGTGAGGATTAGGTTTAGTGTGAGGGTTAGTGTTAGGGTTAGTGTAAGGATCAGGGTTAGGTTGAGGATTAGGGTGAGAGTGAGGGTTAGGGTTAGATTAAGGTTTAGGGTGAGGGTTAAAGTTAGGTTTAGCGTGAGGGTTAGGGTTGGGGTGAGGGTTAAGGTTAGGATTCGGGTGAGTGTTAAGGTGAGGGTGAGGTTTAGGGTGAGGGTGAGGGTTAGGGTTAGGGTGAGCGATAGGGTGAAGGTTAGGGTTAGGGTGAGTGTGAGGATTAGGTTTAGGGTTACTCTTAGGGCTATGGTGAGGGTTTGGGTTAGGGTGAGGTTTAGGGTGAGGGTGAGGTTTAGGGTTAGCGTCAGGGTTAAGGTGTGAGTTAGGGTGAGAGTTAGGGTTAGGGTGAGGGTGATGTTTAGGGTTAGGTTGTGCATTAGGGATAGGTTTTTGGTTAGGGTGAGGGTTAGGTTTATGTTTAGGGTTCAAGTTAAAGTGAGTGTGAGGCTGAGTGTTAGGGTTAGGATTTGGGCTCGGGTTAGTGTTAGGCTGAGGGTGAGTGTGAGGGTTAGGGTTAGGGTAATGTTTTGGGTTAGCGTTAGTTTGAGGGTTAGGTTTAGGGTTAGGATGAGGTTTAGGGTGAGGATTATGGTTAGGGTTAGGGTGAGGGTTAGGTTTAGTGTGAGGGTTATGGTTAAGTTTAGGGTGAGGGTGTGGGTAAAGGTTAGGGTGAGGGTCAGTGTGAGGGTGAGGTTTAGGGTAAGGGTTAGGGTGAGTGTTTGGGTGAGGTTTAGTTTTAGGTTTAGGGTTAGGGTGAGGGTTAGGATGAGGGTAAGGGTTAGGGTGAGGTTTAGGTTGTGGTTGAGTATTAGGGTTAGCATTAGTCTTAGGGTGAGGGTTAGGGTTGGGTATAGCATTAGGGTTAGGGTTAGGGTTAGGGTGAGGGTTAGAATTAGGGTTAAGGTGAGGGTGAGGTTTAGGGTTAGCATTAGGTTTACAGTTCGGGTTAGAGTGAGGGTGAAGGGGAGGGTTAGGGTTAGGAATATGTTTAGGTTTAGGGTGAGGCTGAGGTTGAGGATGAGGTTGAGTTTGAGGGTGAGGGTTAGGGTTTGGCTTAGGGTGAGGTCTAGGGTGAGGGCGAGGGTTAGGGTGAGGGTTAGGGTTAGTGTGCAGTTTTTGGTTAGGAAAGGGTTAGGTTTAAGTTTAGGGTGAGGATTAGGCTGAGGGTGAGGTTGAAGGTCAGGGTTAGGATTAAGGTGAGGTTTAGGGTTAGGCTTAGGCTGAGGGTTAGGGTTAGGTTGATGTTTAGGGTGAGGGTGAGGGAGAGGGTTAGGGTGTAGGTGAGGGTTAGGGTGACGGTGAGGGTTAGGGTGATGCTGTGGGTTAGGTTGAGGGTTAGGGTTAGTGTGAGGGTTAGGATTAGTGTTAGTGTGAGGAAAAGGGTTAGGGTGAGGATTAGGATAAGAGTAAGTGTTAGGGTTAGTTTTAGCCTTAGGGTTAGGGTGAGGTATAGGGTTAGAGTTCGGGTTAGGGTTAGGTTGAGGGTGAGGGTTAGACTTAGGGTTAGGGTGAGTGTTAGGGTTGGGGTGAGTCTTAGGGTTACAGTTAGGGTGAGGTTGAGGGTGACGGTGAGGGTTCGGGTGAGGGTTAGGCTGTGGGTTAGGGTTAAGTTTATGGTTAAGGGTTAGGGTGAGGTTTAGGGTGAGGTTTAGGGTTAGGGTGACATTGAGGGTTAGGGTGACAGTGGGGGTTAGGGTGAGGGTGAGGTTTAGGTTTAGTGTTAGTGTTACAGTAAGGGTGAGGGTCAGGGTTAGGATTTGGGTGAGGGTTAAAGTGAGGGTTAGGGTTAGGCTTTGGTTTAGTGTTAGTGTGAGGATTAGGGTTAGTGTTAGGTTTATAGTGAGGGTAAGGGTTAAGATGAGGGTTAGGATCATGTGTATGTTTAAGGTAAGGGTTAGGGAGAGGGTGAGGGTAAGGGTTAGGGTGAGGCTTAGGGTGAGGGTGAGGGTTAGGGTTAGCATTAGGGTTAGGTTTTGGGTTAGGATGAGGGGTAGGTTTAATGTTAGGGTGAGGATGAGGGTTAGGGTTAGCATTAGGTTTAGGGATAGGGTGAGGGTGAGGGTTAGGGTTAGGGTTAGTGTGAGTGTGAGGTTGAGGTTTAGGGTTAGAGGTAGGGTGAGGGTTAAGGTTAAGGTGTGGGTTCCGGTTAGGGTGAGGTTGAGGCTAAGGATTAGGGTGAGGTTTAGTTTCTGGGTGAGTGTTAGGGTTTGAATAAGAATTAGGGTTTGGGTTAGGATGAGGGTGAGGGTGAGGGTTAGGGTTAGGGTTAGGTTTAGTGTTAGGATGAGTTTCAAGGTGAGGGTTAGAGTGAGGGTTAGGTTTAGGGTTAGGGTTAGGGTTAGGATTTGTGTTAGGGTGAGGGCTAGGGTGAGGGTTCGGGTTCGGGTCTGTGTTAGGGTGAGGGTAAGTGTTAGGGTGAGGGGTAGTGTGAGGGGTAGGGTTAGGGTTAGGGTGAGGGTGAGGGTTAGGTTTAGCGTGAGTGTGAGGGTCAGGATTAGGGTGAGGGTTCGTGTTAGGGTTAGGATTAGGGTTGGGGTGAGGGTGAGGGTTATATTTAGGGTTAGGGTGAGGGTTAGGTTTTGGGTGATGTTTAGGGTGAGGGTGAGGGTTAGGGTGACAGTGATGTTTCGGGTGAGGGTGAGGATTAGGGTGTGGATGAGGGTTATGGTGAGGGTGAGGGTTAGGGTTAGATTTAGGGTGTGGATTAGGGTTAGGGTTAGGATTAGGGTGAGTGGTATGATCAGGGATAGGGTGAGTTTTTGGGTTAGTGTGAGGTTTATGGTTAGGTTTAGGGTAAGTGTTAGGATAACGGTTAGGGTGAGGGATAGGGTTATTGTTAGGGTTAGGGAGAGGATTAAGGTTAGGTTTAGGGTTATGGTGAGATTGAGGGTTAGGTGAGGTGAGGGATCGGTTTTGGGTGAGGTTTAGGGTGATGGTGAGGGTTAGGGTTACGGTAAAGGTGAGGGTGAGGATCAGAGTAATGATTAGTGTTAGGTTTAGGGTGAGGGTGAGGTTTCGGATTAGGATTAGGGTTAGGTTTAGGCTTAGTGTGAGGGTGAGGGTGAGGATGAGGGTGAGGGTTAGGGTTAGGGTGAGGGTTAGGGTTATGTTTAGGGTTAGGGTGAAGATTATGGGTATAGTTAGGGTTAGGATGAGCGTTATGCTGAGGGTTAGGGTTAGAGTTAGTGTGCAGGTTAGGTTTAGGGTTAAGGTTAGGGTGAGGGTGAGGGTTTAGTTTAGGTAACGTTTAGGGTAAGATTAGGGTGAAGTTTAGGATGAGGTTGAGGGTTAAGATGAGGTTTTCGGTTAGGGTGAGCATTAGGGTTAGGATTAGCGTCAGGGTTATTTTTAGGGTGATGTTTAGGGTGAGGGTGAGGGTGAAGGTTCGGGTGAGGGGGAGGGTTAGAGTTAGGGTTAGCCTGAGGCTTATGGTTATGGTTAGGGTAATGGTGAAGGTTAGGGAGAGTGTGAGGTTGAGGGTGAGGGTTAGGGTGAGGGTTAGAATGAGGGTGAGCGTTAGGGTGAGAGTGAGGGTTCGGGGGAGGGTTTGGGGGAGGGGAGGGTTATGGTTATGGTTTGGTTTAGAGTTAGGGTGTGGGTGAGGGTTAGGGTTAGGATTAGAGTTAGGGTGACGGTAAGGCTTCGGGTGAGGGTTAGGGTGAGGATGAGAGTTAGGGTTAGGTTGAGGGTGAGGGTAAGTGTTAGCGTGAGGACTTGGGTTAGGTTTAGGATTAGGGTGAGTGTTAGTGTTATGGTGAGGGTGAGGCTGAGGTTTAGGTTCATTATTAAGGTTAGGGTTAGTGTGAGGGTTAGTGATAGGGTTAGGGTTAGGGTGAGGGTTAGAGTTAGGGTAAAGGTGAGGGTTAGTCTGAGAGGTAGGGTTAGGGTTAGGGTGAGAGTTAGGCTCAGTGTGAGGGTTAGGGTTAGGGTGAGGGTAAGGGTTAGGTTTAGGGTTAGGGTGAGGGTGAGTGTGAGTGTGAGGGTTAGGGTTATGGTGAGGGTTAGTGTTAGGGGGTGGGCTAGGTTGAGGGTTAGGTTGAGGGTGAGAGTGAGTGTGAGGTTTTCGGTTAGGTAAGGTTTAGGGTTAGGGTTAGGGTGAGGATTAGGGTGAGGTTGTGGGTTAGGGTTAGGGTGAGGGTGAGGGTGAGGGTGAGGGTTAATGTTAGGATGAGGGTTAGGGATAGGGTTAGTGTGAGGGTGAGGGTGAGGGTGAGGGTTTTGTTTACATCAGGGTTAGGATTAAGCTGAGGTTAGGGTTAGGGTGAGGGTTAGGGTTAGGGTTAGGGTATGGGTTAAGTTTAGGGTGATGTTTAGGGTGAGAGTGAGGGTTAGGGTGAGAGTTAAGATGAAGTTTAGGGTTAGTGTTAGGATTAGGGTTAGGTTGAGGGTGAGGTTTAGGGATAGAGTTAGGGTTATGGGGAGGGTTAAATTGAGGGTCAGGGTTAAGGTTAGTGTTAGGGTTAGGGTTAGCATGAGGGTTAGGCTGAGGATTAGGTTTTGGGTTAGTGTGAGGGTTAGGGTTAATTTAGGGTTAGCGTTAGGGTTAGGGTTTGGTTAGGGTGAAGGTTAGTTTTAGGTTTAGGGTTAGGATAAGGTTTAGGCTGAGGGTTAGGTTTAGGGTTAGTGTGAGGGTTAGGTTTAGCGTTAGGGTGTGGACTATGCTGAGGGTGAGGGTTAGGGTGAGGGTTAGGGTTATAGCTAGGGTTAGCGTCAGGGGTAGGCTGAGGGTTAGGATTAGGGTATAGACTAGGGTTAGGCTGAAGTTGAGGGTGAGGTTGAGGGTGAGGGTTAGTGTTAGAGTGAGGGTTAGAGTGAGGGTGAGGGGGAGTGGGAGTGTTTGGTTTAGGGTTAGAGTTAGGTTGAGGGTGAGTGTTAGGATTAGGGTTAGCACTAGGTTTAGGCTGAGGGTTAGGGTGAGTTTGAGGGTGAGGTTTAGGGTTAGGGTGAGGGTTAGGTTTAGTTTTAGGGTAAGGTTTAGGGTTAGGGTTAGGGTTAGGATGAGCATAGGCTGAGGGTTAGGGTTAGGGTTAGGGTTTGGTTAGGGTGAAGGTTTCTTTTAGGTTTAGGGTTAGGATAAGGTTTAGGATAAGGTGAGGGTGAGGGGTAGGGTGAGGTTGTGGGTTTTGGTTATGGTTAGGTTTAGGGTTAGGGTTAGGGTGAGGGGAAGGGTTAGAGTGAGCTTTAGGCTGAGGGTGAGGGTGAGGGTTTCGGTTAGTTAAAGGTTAGGGTTAGGGTGAGGATTAGGGTGAGGGTGAGGATTAAGCTGAGGTTAGGTTGAGGGTTCGGGTTCGGGTTAGGGTTAGGGTGAGGGTTAGGGTTAGGATGATGTTTAGGGTGAAGGTGAAGGTTAGAGTGAGGGTGAGGGTTAGGGTTAGGGTTAGGTTTAATGTGAGGCTGAGGGTTAGGAATAGGAATAGGATTACGGTTAGGGTTCAGCTGAGGGTGAGGATCAGGGTGTGGGTGAAGGTCAGGGTCAGGGTTACGTTTAGGGCTAGAGTGAGGGTTACGGTTATTTTGAGGGTTATGATTAGGGTTAGGGTGAGGGTTAGGGTGAGTGTGAGGGTTTGGAATAGGGTTTGGGTTAGGGTTAGGGTGAGGGTTAGGTGATGTTTAGTGTGAGGGTGAGGGTTAGGGTGAGGATGAGGGTGCGGTTGAGGGTGAGGGTTCGGTTGAGGGTGAGGGTTAGGGTATGAGTGAGGATTAGGGTTAGGGTGAGGGTTAGGTTGGGGGTGAGGGTGAGGTTAGGGTTAGGGTTTGGGTTAGAGATAGGGTGAGTTTGAGAGTGAGGGTTAGGTTTAGGATTAGGGTGAGTGTTAGGGTTAGGTTGAGGGTTAGGTATATTGTTAGGGTTAAGGTAATGGTGAGGGTGGGTGTTAGGGTTAGGTTTAGGGTTAGAGTTAGGGTGAGCGTGAGGGTGAGGGTTATGATTAGGTTAGGATTAGGATTAGGTGAAGGTGAAGGAGAGGGTGAGGGTGAGGGTTAGGTTTAGGGTGAGGTTTAGGCTTACGGTTAGGGTTAGTGTGAGGGTTAGGGTTAGGGTTAGGATGAGGGTTAGGGTTAGGATTAGGGTGAGGTTTAGGGCTACGTTTAGGGTTAGGATAAGGGTTAGGCTGAGGGTTAGGGTTAGGGTTAGTGTGAGGGATTGGCTTTGAGTTAGGGTAAGAGTTAGGGTGAAGGTAAAGGTTAGGGTGAGAGTTAGAGTGAGGGTGAGGGTTAGGGTTAAGGTGAGTGTTAGGGTAAAATTTAGGTTTAGGGTTAGGGTTAGGGTGAGGGTAAGGGTGTGACTAAGTGTTAGGGTGAGGTTTAGGGTGAGGGTGAGGTTTAGCGTCAAGGTTAGGTTTAGGGTGAGGTTTAGGATTTGGGTAAGTGTTAGGGTGAGGTTTAGGGTGAGGGTAAGGGTTAGGGTTAGGGTGAGGGTAAGTGTTAGGGTGAGGATTAGTGTGAGTCTGAGGGTTAGGGTTAGCATTAGGGTGATGGTGAGGGTTAGGGTTAGGATTAGAGTTAGGGTGAGAGTAAAGCTTAGGGTGAGGGTTAGGGTGAGGTTGAGGGTTAGTGTTAGGGTGAGTGGGAGGGTAAGTGTTAGGGTGAGGACTAATTTTAGGGTTAAGTTTAGGGTGAGTGTTAGGGTTATTGTGAATGTGAGGGTGAGGGTTAGGTTCAGTATTAGGTTTAGGGTTAGTGTGAGGGTTAGTGATAGGGTTTGGGTTAGGGTGAGGGTCAGAGTTAGGGTTAAGGTGAGGGTTAGTCTGAGAGGTAGGGTTAGGGTTACGGTGAGGGTTAGGCTAGTGTGAGGGTTAGGGATATGTTTAGGGTTAGGGTGAGGGTGAGTTTGAGGGTGAGGGTTTGGGTTAGGGTGAGGGTTAGGGGGATGGATAGGTTGAGGGTTAGGGTTTGGGTGAGGGTGAGGTTTCCGGTTAGGTAAGGTTCAGGGTTAGGGTTAGGGTGAGGATTAGGGTGAGGTTGTGGGTTAGGTTTAGGGGGAGGGGGAGGGTCAGGGTTAGTGTTAGGATTAGGGTTAGCGTTAGGCTTAGGGTGAGTGTGAGGGTTCCGTTGAGGATTCGGGTGAGGGTTAGGGTGTGGGTTAAGGTTCGGTTTTGGGTGAGGGTTAGGGTGACAGTGAGTGTTAGGGTGAGGGTGAGGTTGAGTGTGAGGGTTAGGGTTAGGTTTAGGGATAGGATTAGGGTTAGGTTTAGGGTAAGGGTTAGGGTTAGGTTTAGGGTTAGGGATAGGGTTAGGGTGAGGTTAGGTTGAGGGTGAGGGTTAAGCTGTGGTTAGGGTTAGGGTGATGGTTAGGGTTAGGGTGATGTTTAGTGTGAGGGTGAGTGTTCGGTGAGGGTGAGGGTGAGGGTTAGTGTTAAGGTTAGGTTTAGGTTGTGAGGGTGAGGATTAGGAATAGGATTAGGGTTAGGGTTAAGCTGAAGCTGAGGGTCAGGGTGAGGGTGAAGGTTAGGGTCAGGGTTAGGATTAGGGTTAGAGTGAGGGTTACGGTTAGTGTGAGGATAATGTTTAGGGTTATGGTGAGGGTAAGGATTAGGATGAGAGTAAAGGTTAGGGTGAGGATTAGGGTGAGTGTGAGGGTTTGGATTAGGGTTTGTGTTAGAGTTAGGGTGAGGGTTAGGATTTGGGTGATGTTTAGAGTGAGGGTGAGGGTTAGGGTGAGGATGAGGGTTTGGGTGAGGGTGAGGGTTCGGTTGAGGGTGAGGGTTAGGGTGTGGGTGAGGATTAGGTTTAGGGTGAGGGTTAGCGTTAGGCGTAGGTTTAGGGTTAGGTTGAGGGTTAGGGTTAGGGTTAGGGTGAGGGGTAGGGACAGGGGTAGGGTCAGGTTTAGGGTGAGGTTTAGGGTGAGTGTGAGGGTTAGGTTGATGGTGAGGGTGAGGGTTAGGGTTAGGGATTGCGTTAGACTTAGGGTGAGTTTGAGGGTGAGGGTTAGGTTTAGGATTAGGGTGAGGGTTAGGGTTAGGTTGAGGGTTAGGGATAGTGTTAGGGTTAGGGTAAGGGTGAGGGTGAGTGTTAGGTTTAGGTTTAGGGTTAGAGTTAGGGTGAGGGTGAGGGTGAGGGTTAGGGTTAAGTTACATTTAGGGTTAGGCTGAGGGTGATCGAGAGGATGAGGGTGAGGCTTAGGGTTAGGTGAGGTTTAGGTTTACGGTTAGGGTTAGGGTGAGGGTTAGGATTAGGGTTATGGTTAGGATGAGGGTTAGGCTAAGGGTTAGGGTTAGGGTTAGGGTGAGGTTTAGGGCTAGGTTTAGGGTTAGGATAAGGATTAGGCTGAGGATTAGGGTTTGGGTTAGTGTGAGGGTTAGGTTTAGTGTTAGGGTAAGAGTTAGGGTGAGGGTAAAGTTTAGGGTGAGGGTTAGGGTGAGGGTGAGGTTTAGGGTTAGGGTGAGGGTTAGGGTCAATTTTAGGTTTAGGGTTAGGGTTAGAGTGAGGGAAAGGGTGTGGGTATGTGTTAGGGTGAGGTTTAGAGTGAGGGTGAGGTTTAGCGTCAAGGTAAAGGTTAGGGTTAGGATTAAGGTGAGGGTTAGGGTTTGGGTGAGTGTTAGGGTGAGTTTTAGGGTGAAGGTGAGTGTTAGGGTGAGGGTAAAGTGTTAGGGAGAGGGTTACGGTGAGGCTGAGACTTATGGTTAGCATTAGGGTGAGGGTGAGGGTTAGGGTGTAATTTTGGGTTAAGGTTAAGGATAGGGTGAGGATTAGGGTTAGGGTTAGGTTGAGGGTGAGGGTTAGGGTGAGAGGTAACATTAGAGTTTGGGTGAGGGTTAGGTTTAGTGTGAGGAATAGGGTTGGTTTAGGGTGACGGTAAGGGTTAGGGTGACGGTTAGATTGAATGTGAGGTAGGATGAGGGTTAGGGTTATGGTGAAGGTTAGGGATAGGTTTAGGGTTGTGGTGAGGGTTAGGGTTAGGATTAGAGTTAGGGTGACGGTAAGGCTTCGGGTGAGGGTTATGGTGAGGATAAGGTTTAGGGTTAGGGTGAGGGTGAGGGTAAGTGTTAGCGTGAGGACTAGGGTTAGGTTTAGGATTAGGGTGAGTGTTAGGGTTATGGTGAGGGTGAGGCTGAGGTTTAGGTTCATTATTAAGGTTAGGGTTAGTGTGAGGGTTAGTGATAGGGTTAGGGTTAGGGTGAGGGTTAGAGTTAGGGTAAAGGTGAAGGTTAGTCTGAGAGGTAGGGTTAGGGTTAGGGTGAGAGTTAGGCTCAGTGTGAGGGTTAGGGTTAGGGTGAGGGTAAGGGTTAGGTTTATGGTTAGGGTGAGGGTGAGTGTGAGTGTGAGGGTTAGGGTTATGGTGAGGGTTAGTGTTAGGGGGTGGGCTAGGTTGAGGGTTAGGTTGAGGGTGAGAGTGAGTGTGAGTTTTTCGGTTAGGTAAGGTTTAGGGTTAGGGTTAGGGTGAGGATTAGGGTGAGGTTGTGGGTTACGGTTAGGGTGAGGGTGAGGGTGAGGGTGAGGGTTAATGTTAGGATGAGGGTTAGGGATAGGGTTAGTGTGAGGGTGTGGGTGAGGGTTAGGGTTAGGCTTAGGGTTAGTGTGAGGTTTAGGTTTACGGTGAAGGTAATGTTTAGGGTGAGGTTTAGGGTTAGGGTTAGGTTGAGGGTTAGTGTTAGGTTGATGTTTATTGTGAGAGTGAGGTTTAGGGTGTGGGTGAGTATTCGGGTAGAGTTAGGGTTCACGTTAGGGTTAGGGATAGGGTTAGGGTTTGTGTAAAGTTTAGGGTGAGGGTGATGATTAGGGTTAGCGTGAAGGTTAGGGTTAGGTTTAGGGTTAAGATGAGGTTTAGGCTGAGGGTTAGGTTTAGGTTTAGGGTTAGTGTGAAGTTTCAGGTTAGGGTGAGGGTTGGATTCAGGTTTAGGGTTAGTATAAGTTATAGGGTGAGGGTTAGGGTTACGGTTAATATGAGTGTTAGGTTTAGGGTTAGGGTTTGGGTTAGGTTGACGGTAATGGTTAGGGTGAGGGTTAGGGTGAGGCTCAGGAATAAGTTTAGGGTGAGGGTTAGGTTGAGTGTTAGGATTATGGTTATGGTTAGGGTAAGGCTGAGGGGGAAGGAGAGGTTGAGGGTGAGCGTTAGGATTAAGGTTACTGATAGGGTGAGCATTTGGGTTAAGTTTAGATTTAGGGTGAGGGTTAGGCTCAGGGGTAGGGTTAGGGTTAGGTTGAGGGTTAGGTTTAGTGTGAGGTTTAGGGTTAGGGTTAGAGTGAGGGTTAGGTTTAGTGTGTTGGTTAGGGTTAGGGTTAGGTTGTGGGTAAGGTTTAGGGTGAGGGTTAGGGTGAGAGTGAGGTTTAGGGTTAGCATTAGGTTTAAGGTTAGGGTTAGGATGAGGGTTAGGGTGAGGGAGAGGGTGAGGGTGAGGGTAAGGGTTAGGATGAGGGTCAGGTTTAGTGTGAGGGTGAGGGTTAGGTTTAGTGTGAGGGTGAGGGTTAGGTTTAGGGTGAGTATTAGGGTTAGGGTAAGGGTGAGGGTTAGGGTTAGGGTTAGGTTGAGGGTGAGGGTCAGGGTGAGGGATAGGTTTAGGTTGAGGATTAGATTTAGGGTGAGGTTTAGAGTTTGGGTTAGGGTGAGATTTAGGGTTAGGGTGATGTTTATTGTGAGGGTGAGTGTTAGGGCGAGTGTGATTGTTCGGGTGAGGGTGACTGTTTGGGTGAGGGTGACGATTAGGGTGTGGTTGAGGGATAGGGTTAGTATGAGTGTCAGGGTGAAGTGTAGGGATAGGGTTAGGGTGAGGGTTAGGGTTAGTGTGAAGGTTAGAGTTAGGGTTAGGGTTAGGGTTAGCGTTAGTGTGAGGATAAGAGTTAGGGTGTGGATTATTGTGAGGGTGAGGGTAAGGGTTAGCGTTAGGGTTAGGGTGTGGGTTACTGTGAGGGTGAGGTTTATGGTGAGGTTTAGGGTTAGGGTGAGCGTTAGGATTAGGGTTAGTGTGAGGGTTAGTGTTAGGGTGATGTTGAGGGTGAGGTTGAGGGTTAGTGTGTGGGTGAGGGTTAGGGTTAGGGTGAGGATTAGGTTTAGGCTTAGGGTTAAGTTTATGGTGAGGGTATAGGTTAGGGTTAGGTTTAGTGTGAGGATGAGGGTTAGTGTTAGTTTTAGGATTAGGGTGAGGGTTACGGTTAGGGTTAGGGTTAGGGTTATGGTGAGGGTGAGGTATAGGTTGAGGGTTAGGGTTAGGTTGAAGATTAGGGCTAGTGTTAGGTCAGGGTGAGGGTGAGGGTGAGTGTTAGGTTTAGGTTTAGAATTATTGTGAAGGGGATGGTGAGGGTTAGGATTAGGGTTAGGATTATGGTTAGGATGAGGGTTAGGCTGAGGGTTAGGGTTAGGGTTAGTGTCACCGTTAGGGTTAGGGTTAGGTTTAGGGTTAGTGTGAGGTTTATTGTTAGTTTTAGGGTTCGCATAAGGTTTAGGCTGAGGGTAAGGGTTAGGGTTAGTTTGAGGGTTAGGTTTAGGGTTAGGGTAAGGGTTAGTGTGAGGGTAAAGTTTAGGATGAGTGTTACGTTGAGGTTGAGGGTTAGGGTTAGTGTGAGCGTTATGGTGAAGGTTAGGTTTAGGGTTAGGGTGAGGGTGAGGGTGTGGGTAAGTGTTAGGGTGAGGGTTAGGGTTAGGGTGAGGTTTAGGTTTAGGGTGAGTGTAAGGGTTAGGGTGAGTGTACTGGTGAGGGTGAGGGTTAGGGTTAGCGTTAGGGTTAGGGTTAGGGTGAGGTTTTGCCTTAATGTTAAGGATAGGGTGAGGATTAGGGTTAGGGTTAGGTTTACGGTGAGGTTTAGGCTGAGGGGAAGACTTAGGGTTAGGGTGAGGGTGAGGTTTAGTGTTTAGGTTTAGGGTTAGGTTTAGTGTGACGGTAAGGGTTAGGGTGAAGGTTAGGGTGATTGTGTGGTTTATGGTTAGCATTAGGTTTAGAGTTAGGGTTAGGATGAATGTTAGGGTTATGTTTAGGGTTAGGGTTAAGGTGAGGGTGAGGGTTAGGGTTAGGTTTAGGGTTAGGGTTAGTTTTAGGGTGAGGGCAAGGGTGAGGGTGAGGTTTAGGGTGAGGGTGAGGGGGAAGGGGAGGTTTTCATTTAAGTAAGTTTTAGGCTTAGGGTTAGGGTGAAGTGTAGGGTGAGGGTGTGGGTTGGGGTTAGGGTTAGGGTTAGGGTTAGGGTGAGGCTGAGGGTGAAGGTTAGTGTTAGGATGAGGATTAGGGTTAGGGTTAGGGTGAGGGTGAGGGTAAGGGTTAGGGTTAGGGTTAGTGTGAGAGTTAGGGTTACGGTGAGGGTTAGGGTTAGGGTGAGGAGTAGGGTTAGGGTTACAGGGAGGGTTAGGGTTGCGTGATGTTTAGTGTGAGGGTGACGGTTAGGGTGAGGGTGAGTGTTCTTTTGAGAATTAGGGTTAGGGTTAGGGATTGGCTTAGTGTGAGGGTAAGTGTTAGGGTGAGGTTTAGGGTTAAGGTGAGTGTTAGGTTTAGGGTTATGATGAGGGTGAGGGTTAGGGTGAGCCGTATGTTTAGGGTTAGGGTTAGTTTGCGGGTTAGGGTGAGGGTAAGGGTTAGGGTGAGGTTAAGGTTGAGGGTGAGTTTTAGGGTTACGGTGAGGGTAAGGTTTAGGGTGAGGGTTAGGGTGAGGGTTAGGGTTAGGGTTAGTGATAGGGTAAGGATTAGTGTTAGTGTGAGAGTTAGGGTGAGGTTAAGGTTTAGGGTTAGTGTGAGGATTAGAGAGAGGGTGAGGGTTAACCTGAGGTTAGGTTTAGCCTGATGGTTAGGGTTAGGGTTAGGGTGATGATTAGGGTGAGGGTGACGCTGAGAGTTAGGATTAGGAATAGGGTTAGTGTTAGGGTCAGGCTGAGGTGAGGGTCAGGGTGAGGGTGAAGGTTCGGGTTAGGGTTATAGTTAGGGTGAGGGTTAAGCTTAGTGTTTGGGTTAGGATTAGCTTTATGTTTTGGGTGAGCGTTAGGATTATATTTAGGGTTAGCATAAGGGTTAGGCTGAGGGTTAAGGTTAGGGTTAGTCTGAGGGTTAGGTGTAGGGTTAGGGTAAGTCTAAAGTTTAGGGTGAGGGTTAGGGTGAGTGTGAGGGTTAGGATTAAGGTGAGGGTTAGGGTGAAGGTTAGGTTTACGGTTAGGGTAGGGTGAAGTTTAGGGTGTGGGTTAGTGTAAGGGTGAGGGTTAGGGTTAGGGTTAGGATTAGGGTTAGCATTAAGTTTAGGGTGAGGGTGAGGGTTAGGGTGAGGGTTTGGGTTAAGGTTAAAGATAGGGTGAGGATTAGGTTTAGGGTTAGGTTTAGGGTGAGGGTTAGGAGGAGAGGTAGGCTTAGGGTTAGGGTGAAGGTTAGGTTTAGTGTGAAAGTTAGTGTTAGGGTTAGGGTGATGGTAAGGGTTAGTGTGAGGGTTAGGGTGAGTATGAGGTTTAGGGTTAGCATTAGGTTTAGCAGGAGTGTTAGGGTTAGGTTTAGGGTTAGGGTGAGGGTGAGGGTGAAGGTTAGAGTTAGGATGAGGGTAGGGGTTAGGGGTAGAGTGAGGGTTAGGGTTAGGTTTACTGTGAGGGTTAGGATTATGGTGAGGTTTAGGGTGAGGGTAAGGGTTAGGTTTAGCATTAGGGTGAGGGTTAGCTATAGGGTCATGATTAGTGTCCGGGTAAGGGTTAGGATGAGGGTGAGTGTTCTGCTGAGAGTTAGGATTAGGGTTAGGATCAGGGATAAGTTTAGTGTGAGGGTAAGGGTTAGGGTGAGTGTTAGGGTGAGGGTCAAGTTTAGGGTTAGGGTGAGGGTTAGGGTTAGGGTTAGGGTTATATTTAGGGTGAGGGTTAGGGTGAGTGGTAGGTTTAGGGTTAGGGTTAGTTTGTGGGTTATGGTGAGGGTAAGGGTTAGGGTGAGGTTTAGGTTGAGGATGAGGGTTAGGGTTAGGATAAGTGTAAGGGTTAGGTTGAGAGTGAGTGTGAAGGTGAGGGTTAGGGTTAGCATTAGAGTTAGGGTGAGGGTGAGGGTTAAGGTGAGGTTTAGTTTGAGGATGAGGATTAGGGTTAGTGTGAGGTTTAGGGTGAGGGTTAGTGTTAGGGTTTGGGTTAGGGTGAGGGTGAGGTATAGGGTGAGGGTTAGTGTTAGGGTGAGGGTTAGGGATAGGGTTAGAGTTAGGGTGAGGATGAGGGTGAGTGTTAGGTTTAGGTTTAGGGTGAGTGTGAGGGTGAGAGTTAGGATTAGGAATAGGGTTAGGGTTAGGGTTAGGGTTAGGCTGAGAGTGAGGGTCAGGGTTAGGGTGAAAGTTAGGGTTTGGGTGATGTTTAGGGTGAGGATGAAGGTTAGGGTGAGGATGAGGGTTTGGGTGAGTGTGAGGTATCGGGTTAGCGTGTGGGTGGGATTAGGGTTATGGTGAGGGTTAGCATTAGGCTTAGGGTTAGTTTGACAGTGAGGGTGAGGGGTGGGGTTAGGGTTAGGTTGAGTGTTAGGGTTAGGATTAGGGTGATGGTTAGGGAGAGAGGTAATGTTAGGGTTAGGGTGAGGTTTAGGATGAGTGTGAGGGTTAGGGTTAGGTTGAGAGTTAGGTTCAGGGTTAGGGTTAGGGTGAGGGTTAGGGTTAGAGTTAGGGGTAAGGTGAGTTTTAGGGTGAGGGTTAGGTTTAGGTGTAGGCTTAGGGTTAAGGTTATGGTGAGGGTAAGTGTTAGGGTGAGGTTTAGTGTGTGGATGAGGGTTAGGGTTATTATTAGGCCTAGGGTGAGGGTTAGGGTGAGGGTTAGGGTTAGGGTTAGCGTTAGGGTGAGGGTGAGGAATAGGGTGAGGTTTAGGGTTAGGGTGAGTGTTAGGGATAATGTTAGGTTAGGGTGAGGGTGAGGGTGAGTGTTAGGTTTAGGTTTAGGTTTAGAGTTAGGGTGAGGGTGAGGGTGAGGGTTAGGATTAGTGTTAGGGTTAGGGTTAGGATCAGGGTTAGGCTGAGGGTTAGGGTTAGGGTTAGGGGTAGCATAATGTTTAGGTTCAGGGTTAGGGTTAGGCTTAGGGATAGGGTTAGGGTGAGGGTTAGGCTGACAGTAAGGGTTAGGGTGAGGTTTAGGGTGAGGTTGAGTATTAGGCTTAGCATCATTCTTAGGGTGAGGTTTAGGCTTAGGTATAGCATTAGTGTTAGGGTTAGGGTTAAGGTGAGGATTAGGATTAAAGCTAAGGTTAGGGTGAGGTTTAGGGTTAGCATTAGGTTTAGCGTTAGGGTGAGGGTTTGGGTTACGGTGAGGGTTAGCTTTCATGTGAGGGTTAGGGTAAGGGTTAGGTTTAGGATGAGGGTTAGGGTTGGTGAGAGGTTTAGGGTGAGGGTGAGTGTTAGGGTTAGCATCAGCGTTAGGCTGAGGGTGAGGTTTTGGGTTAGGTTAGGCTGAGGGTGAGGGTGAGGGTGAGGGTTAGGTTTGGTGTTAGTGTTAATGTTAAGGTTAGGTTTAGGGTTAGGGTGAGGGTTAGGGTGAGGGTTAGGTTGTTGGTAAGTGTTAGAGTGAGGGTTAAAATGAGGGTGAGGGTTAGGGTAAGGGTGAGGGTAAGGGTTAGTGTGAGGGTTAAGGTGAGGGTGAGGGATAGGGTTAGCATTAGGGTTAGGGTTAGGGTTAGGGTGAGCGATCGGGATAGGGTTAGGGTTAGGGTTAGGGTGAGGGTGAGGGTTATGTTGAGGCTGAGGTTGACGTTGAGGGTTAGGGATAGGGTTAGGGTGAGAGTGAGGGTGTGGGTGAGGGTTAGGGTTAGGATTAGTGTTAGGGTTAGGGTTTCGCTGAGGGAGAGCTTGAGGGTGAGTGATAGGGTTAGGTTTAGGTTTAGGGTGAGGGTTAGGGTTAATGTGAATATTAGGATTAGGGTGAGGGTTAGGTTTACGGTTAGGGTGCGTGTTAGTGTGAGGTTTAGGGTTAGGGTTAGGTTTAAGTGAGGGTTAGGGTGAGGTTAATGTTAGGGTTAGGTTGAGGGTGAGGGTAATGATGACGGTGAGAGTTAGGGTTAGGATTTAGGGTTAGGGTTAGTTATAGGGTGAGGCTTAGGGTGAGGGGTAGGGCTAGGGTTAGGAAGAGGGTTAGGGTTAGGGTTAGGGTTAGGGTGAGGCTATGGATTAGGGTGAGGTTTAGTGTGAGGGTGAGGGTTAGGGTGAGGGTTTTTGTTAGGTTTAGCGTAAGGTTTATGGTGAGGTCTAATGTGAGGTTGCGGGTTAGGGAGAGGGAGAGGGTGAGGGAGAGCGTGTCAGTTAGGTAAGGGTTAGGATTCGGGTCAGGGTGAGGATTAGGGTGAGGGTTAGTGATAGGATGAAGTTTAGGGTTAGGCTGATGGTTAGGGTTAGTGTGAGGCTTAGGGTTAGGGTTAGGGTTAGAGTGAGGTTTAGGGTTCGGGTTTGCATTAGGGTTAGGGTGAGGGTTAGGGTGATTTTGAGGGTTAAGGATAGGGTTAGGGTTAGTGTTTGGGTGAGGTTTAGGATGATGGTTAGGGTAAGGGGTAGTGTTAGGGTTAGGGTGAATGTTAGGATTAGGGAGAGGGTTAGGGTAAGGGTTAGGGTTAGGGTGAGGTTAAGGATTAGGGTGAGGTTGAAGGTTAGTGTTAGGTTTAGGGTGATGATGAGGGTGAGGGTTAGGGTTAGGTTTAGGCTCAGTTTGAGGGATAGGATGAGGGTTTTGTTTAGTGTTAGTGTTAGGGTTAGGGTGAGGTTTAATATTAGTGTGAGGGTTAGGGTGAGGTTGAGGGTGAGAGTAAGGGTTTGGGTGAGGGTTAGCGTGAGTTTTAACGTTCTGGTTAGGGCTAGGGCGAGGCTTACGGTGAGGGTCAGGGTTAATGTTATGTTTAAGGTGAGGTTTAGGGTTAGGGTTAGGGTTTGGGTGAGGATTAGGGTGAGGGTGGGATTAGGATGAAGGTTAGGGTTAGAGTGAGTATTAGGGTTAGGGTTAGGGTTAGATTAAGTTTTAGGGTGAGGGTTAGGGTAAGGTTTAGGGTTAGGGTAAGGGTGAGTGTGAGGGTTAAAGTTAGGGTTAGGGTGAGGGTTAGGGTTGGGGTGAGGGTTAGGGTTAGGGTTAGGCTGAGGGTGAGGGAGAGGGTTTGGATGAGTGTGAGTGTTAGGGTGTTGGTGACGGTTAGGGTTAGGATGAGGGTTAAGTTGACGTTGAGGTTTAGCGTGAGGGTGAGGTTTAGGGTTAGGGTGAGCAAGAGCATGAGGGTTAGGGTTAGGGTGAGTGTGAGGATTAGGATTAGGGTTACCCTTAGGGTTATGGTGAGAGTATGGGTTAGGGTGAGGTTTAGGGTGAGGGTGAGGGTTAGGGTTAGCGTTAGGGTTAAGGTGAGGGTTAGGGTTAGGGTTAGGGTGAGGGTTAGGTTTAGGGTGATGTTTAGGGTGAGGGTAAGAGTGAGGGTGTGAGTGAGGGTTAGGGTATAGGTGAGGGTTAGTTTTAGAGTGAGGGTTAGGGTGATGGTGAGGGTTAGGGTGAAGGTGTAGAAAAGGGTTAGGTTAGGTTCAGGGTGTGGGTTAGAATTAGGTTTAGGGTGAGGGTTTGAGTTAGTGTACGGGTTAGTATTAGGGTTAGTGTGAGGAAAAGGGTTAGGGTGAGGATTAGGATGAGAGTAAGATTTAGGGTTAGGTTTAGCTTTAGGGTTAGGGTTCGGTTTAGGGTTAGGGTTCGGGTTAGGGTTAAGTTGAAGGTGAGGGTTAGAGTTAGGTTTCGGGTGAGGGTTAGGTTTGGGGTGAGTGTTAGGGTTGCGGATAGGGTGTGGGTGAGGGTGAGGGTTGGGTTTCAGGTGAGGGTTAGGGTGTGGGTTACGGTAAGTGTTAGGGTGAGGTTCAAGGTGACAGTGAGGGTTAGGATGAGGGTGATGGTTAGAGTTAGTGTGAGTATTAGGTTTAGGGTTTGGGTTAAGGTTATGGAGAGGGTAAGGCTCAGGGTGAGGTTTAGGGTGAGGGTGAGAGTTAGGGTTAGCGTTAGGGTTACGGTGAGGGATAGGGTTAGGGTTAGTGTTAGGGTGAAGTTGAGGGTTAGGATTAGGGTTAGGATGAGGTTTAGGGTTAGGGTGAGGGTTAGGGATAGGGTTTGGGTTATGGTGAGGGTTAGGGTTAGGGTTATGTTTTGAGTTGGGTGAGTATGAGGGTGAGCCCTAGGGTTAGGATTAGGGTTATGGTTAGTGTTAGGCAGAGGGTGAGGGTGAGGGTGAAGGTTAGGTTTAGTGTCAGGTTTAGGGTTAGGGTTAGTGTGAGGGGTAGGGTTAGGGTTAGGGAGAGGGATAGGGTAAGGGTGAGGGATAGGGTGAGGGTTAGGGTCACTGGTAGGTTTAGGGTTAGGTTGAGATTTAGTGTTAGTGTGAGGGTTAGGGTTAGTGTTAGGGTTATGGTAAGGGTTACTCTGAGGTTTAGGGTGAGGGTGACAGTTAGGGTTAGCTTTAGGTTTAGGGTGAGGTGAGGTTTCGGGTTTGCACTAGGGTTAGGGTGAGGGTTATGGTGAGGGATAGGTTTAGGGTTAGGGTGAGGGTGAGGGTGAGGGTTAGGTTTAGAGTTATGTTGAGTGTTAGGTTTAGGGTGAGGGTTAGGGTTAGGTTGAGGTTTAGGGTGAGGGTGAGGGTGAGGGTGAGGGTTAGGGTTAGGTTTAGGGTGAGGGTGAGGTTTAGGTTTAGGTTTAGGGTTAGGGTTAGGGTTAGATTTAGGGTGAGGGTGAGGGTTAGGGTTAGGGTGAGGGTGAGAGTGAGGGTTAGAGTTAGGGTTAGGGTGAGTGTGAGGATTAGGGTTAGGGTTACCATTAGGGTTATGGTAAGGATATGGGTTAGGGTGAGTGTGAGGGTTAGGGTTAGCGTTAGGGTTAAGGTGAAGTTTAGGGTTAGGGTTAGGCTGAGTGTTACGGTTAGGTTGATGTTTAGGGTGAGGGTAAGGGTGAGGCTGAGGGTGAGGGTTAGGGTATAGGTGAGGGTTGGGTTTAGGGTGAGGGTTAGGTTGATAGTGTTAGGGTGAGGGTGTGGAAAAGGGTTAGGTTTCGTTTCAGGGTGAGGGTTAGGGTTAAGTTTAGGGTGAGGGTTAGGTTGAGGGTTTGATTTAGTGTAAGGGTTAGGGTGTAGGGTTAGTGTGACGAAAAGGGTTAGGGTGAGGATTAGGATGAGAGTAAGATTTAGGGTTAGGTTTAGCTTTAGGGTTAGGGTGAGGTTTAGGGTTAGGGTTCATGTTAGGGTTAAATTGAGGGTGAGGGTTAGACTTAGGGTTCGGGTATGGGTTAGGTTTGGGGTGAGTGTTAGGGTTACAGTTAGGGTGAGGGTGAGGGTGAGGGTTGGGTTTCGGGTGAGGGTTAGGGTGTGGGTGACGGTGAGTGTTAGGGTGAGGTTTAAGCTGAGAGTGAGGGGTAGGGTGAGGGTAATGGTTATAGTTAGTGTGAGTATTAGGTTCAGGGTTAGGGTTAAGTTTATGGAGAGTGTAAGGGTCAGGGTGAGGTTTAAGGTGAGGGTGAGGGTTAGGGTTAGGGTTAGGGTTAAGGTGTAGTTGAGGGTTAGGATTAGGGTTAGGATGAGGTTTAGGGTTAGGGTGAGGTTTAGGGATAGTGTTAGGGTTATGGTGAGGGTTAGGGTTAGGGTTACGTTTTGAGTTAGGCTGAGTATGAGGGTGAACTTTTGGGTTATGATTAGGGTTAGGGTTAGTTTTAGGCAGAGGGTGAGTGTGAGAGTGAGGGTTAGGGTTAGGGTGAGGTTTAGGTTTAGGGTTAGGGTGACGGGTAGGGTTAGGGTTATGGAGAGGGATTGGGTTAGGGTAGGGATAGGGTGAGGCTTAGGGTCACAGGTAGGTTTAGGGTTGTGTTGAGGATTAAGGTTAGTGTGAGGGTTAGAGTTAGTGTTAGGGTGAGGATAAGGCTTACTGTGAGGTTTAGGGTGAGGGTGACAGTTAGGGTTAGCTTTAGGTTTAGGGTGAGGTGTGGTTTCGGGTTTGCATTAGGGTTAGGGTGAGGGTTATGGTGAGGGTTAGGGTTAGGGTGAGGGTGAGGGTGAGGGTTAGGATTAGGGTGAGGGTGAGGGTGAGGTTTAGCTTGAGGGTGAGGGTGAGGTTTTGGTTTAGGGTTAGGGTTAGGATTAGGGTTAAATTTAGAGTGAGGGTGAGGGTGAGAGTTAGGATTAGGGTGAGGGTGAGTGTGAGGTTTAGGGTTAGGGTTAGTATCAGTTTGAGGGTTAGGGTTAATGTGAGGTTTAGGGTGAGGGTGAGGGTAAGGGTTAGTGTGAGGGTTAGGGTGAGGGTTAAGGTTAGGGTGAGGGGTAGAGGTAGGGTTAGGGTTAGGTTTAGCATTAGGATTAGGCTGAGGGTGAGGGTGAAGGTGAGGGTGAAGTTGAGGTTTAGAGTTAGGGTTAGGGTGAGGATGAGGGTGAGGATTAGGTTTAGGGTTATGGTGAGTGTTAGGTTTAGGTTGAGTGTTAGGCTTAGGGTTAGGGTTAGGGTGAGGGTGAGGGTCAGGATTAGGGTGAGGGTAAGGGTGAGGGTGAGGGTTAGGTTTAGGGTGAGGGTGAGGGTGAGGGTGAAGGTAAGGGTTAGGGTGAGGGTGAGGGTTAGGGTTAGGGTTAGTGTTAGTTTGAGGGTTAGGGTTAATGTGAGGTTTAGGGTGAGGGTGTGGGTAAGGGTTAGTGTGAGGGTTAGGGTGAGGGTGAGGTTTAGGGTTAGGGTCATGGTTAGCGTTAGGGTTAGTTTGAGGATTAGGGTGAGGTTTTGGATTAGCGTGGCTGTTAGGTATAGGCTGAGTGTTAGGTTTAGGGTTAGGGTGAGGGTTAGGGTTAGTGTGATATTTAGGCTGAGGGTGAGGCTGAGTGTGAGAGTTCGGGTTCTCATGAGGGTTAGCTTTTGGGTGATGCTTAGGGTTAGGGTTAGGGTTAGGGTGAGGTTGAAGTTTAGGGTGAGTTTGAGGGGTAGGGTTAGGTTTAGTGTGATTTTTAGGTTTAGGGTTAGTGTTAGGTGAGGGTTATGGGGAGGGTTAGGGTCAGGGTTAGGTTTAAGATTAGGGTTAAGTTTAGGGTGAGGGTTACGGTGAGGTTTAGGGTTAGGGTTATGGTGAGGGTAAGGTTTAGAATGAGGGTTAGATTGAGGGTGAGGGTTAGGTTAGGGTTTGGGTAAGGGAAAGGGTGAGAGTTAGGGTTAGGTTGATGGTGAGGGTTAGGGTGAGAATTTTGGTTAGTGTTAGGTTTAGGGTTATTGTTAGTGTTAGTGTGAGGGTGATGGTTATGGTTAGAGTTAGTATTAGGGTGAGGTCTAGGGTGAGGGTGAGGGTTAGTGTTAGTGTTAGGGTTAGGTATAGGGTGAGTATTAGTGTTATGATTTGGGTGAGGGTTAGGCTGAGCAGTAGGGTTAGGTTTAGGTTTAGTGTGAGGATTCGGATTAGGGTTAGGACTAGGGTTAAGGTGAGGGTCAGGGTTAGGTTGAGGGTTAGGGTGCGGGTGAAGTTTAGGGTTAGCATTAGGGATAGGGTGAGTGTTAGGGTGTGGGTAAGGGTCTGGTTAAGGGTTAGGGTGAGGGTGAGGGGTAGGGTTAGGTTTAGGGAGAAGGTTAGTGTTAGGGTGAGGGTTTGGGTTAGTTTGAGGGGTAGGGTGAAGGTGAGTTTGAGGTTGAGAGTTAGGGTGAGGGTGATGGTGATAGTAAGGTTTAGGGATAGCATACGGGTTAGGGTTAGGGTGAGGGTTAGGGTTAGTTTTAGGGTTAGGGTGAGGGTGAGGGTGAGGGTGAGGGTTAGGGTTAGGGTCAGGTTTAGGATTAAGGTGAGGTTTAGGGTAAGGGATAGCATTAGGGTGAGGGTTAGGTTTAGGGTTACGGTGAAGGTTAGGGTTAGGTTTAGGTTTAGGGTGAGGGTTAGTGTTAGGATTACGGTGAGGATGAGGGTTAGGTTGAGGGGCAGGGTTAGGGATAGGGTAAGGGTTAGGGTTAGGGTGAGGGTTAGGGTAAAGGTTAGGCTTAGAGTGAGGGTGAGGTTGAGGGTTAGGGAGAGGGGTAATGTTAGGGTTCGGGTGAGGTTTAGGGTGAGTGTGAGGGTTTGGGTTAGGTTGAGGGTTAGGGTTAGGGTGAGGGTTAGGCTTAGAGTTAGGGGTGGGTTGAGTTTGAGGGTGAGGGTTAGGTTTATGATTAATTAGGGTTAGGGATAGGGTGAGCTTTAGTGTGTGGGTGAGGGTTAGGTTTAGGGTCAGGATTAGGTTTAGGCTTAGGGTTAAGTTTATGTTGAGGGTAAGTGTTAGGGTGAGGTTTAGTGTGTGGATGAGTGTTAGGGTTATTGTTAGGGTTAGAGTGAGGGTTAGGGTGAGGGATAGAGTTAGGGTTAGCGTTAGGGTGAGTGTGAGGTATAGGGCGAGTTTTAAGGTTAGGGGGAGGGTTAGGGATAGTTTTAGGTTAGGGTGAGGGTGAGGGTGAGTGTTAGGTTTAGGTTTAGGCTTAGAGTTAGGGTGAGGGTGAAGGTGAGGGTTAGGGTTAGAATTAGGCTTAGGGTTAGGGTTAGGATGAGGGTTAGGATTAGGGTTAGGATGAGGTTTAGGGTTAGGGTGAAGGTTAGCGATAGGGTTAGAGTTATTGTGAGGGTTAGGGTTAGGGTTACGATTTGAGTTAGGGTGAGTATGAGGGTGAGCTTTAGGGTTAGGATTAGGGATAGGGTTAGTGATAGGCAGAGAGTGAGCGTGAGGGTTAGGGTTAGGGTGAGGTTTAGGGTTAGGGTTGGGGTGAGGGTTAGGGTTAGGGTTAGGGAGAGGGTGAGGGTTAGGGTGAGGGTTAGAGTTTAGGTTAGCATTAGCGTGAGTGTGAGGTATATGGTGACCTTTAAGGTTAGGGTGAGGGTTAGGGTAAGTTTTAGGTTAGGATGAGGGTGAGGGTGAGTGTTAGATTGAGGTTTAGGTTTAGAGTTAAGGTGAGGATGAGGGTTAGGGTTAGAATTAGTGTTAGTGTTAGGGTTAGGGTTAGGATGAGGGATAAGATTAGGGTTAGGATGAGGTTTAGGGTTAGAGTGAGGGTTTGGGATAGGGTTAGGGTTATTGTGAGGGTTAGGGTTAGGGTTACGGTTTGAGTTAGTGTGAGTATGAGGGTGAGATTTAGGGTTAGGATTAGGGTTATGGTTAGTGTTAGGCAGATTGTGAGTGTGAGGGTTAGGGTTAGGGTGAGGTTTAGGGTTAGGGTTAGGTTGAGGGTTAGGGTTAGGTTTAGGGAGAGGGATAGGTTTAGGGTGAGGGATAGGGTGAGGGTTAGGG
This sequence comes from Dipodomys merriami, assembly GCF_024711535.1. NCBI lineage: Eukaryota > Metazoa > Chordata > Mammalia > Rodentia > Heteromyidae > Dipodomys > Dipodomys merriami. The sequence continues at coordinate 1,452,536 of NW_027202849.1, forward strand.
TCACAGGTAGGTTTAGGGTTAGGTTGAGGGTTAGGGTTAGTGTGAGGGTTAGGGTTAGAATTAGGGTGAGGGTAAGGGTTACTGTGAGGTTTAGGGTGAGGGAGACAGTTAGGGTTAGCTTTTGGTTTAGGGTGAGGTGAGGTTTTGGGTTTGCATTAGGGTTAGGGTGAGGGTTATGGTGAGGGTTAGGGTTAGGGTTAGGGTGAGGGTGAGGGTGATTGTTAGGTTTAGGGTTATGTTGAGTGTTAGGTTTAGGGTGAGGGTTAGGGTTAGGGTTAGGATGAGGGTGAGGTTGAGGGTGAGGGTTAGGGTTAGGGTGAGGGTGAGGGTGAGGGTTATGGTTAGGTTTAGGGTGAGGGTGAGAGTGAGGTTTAGGTTTAGGTTTAGGGTTAGGGTTAGGGAAAGGGTTAGGGTTAGGGTTAGGGTAAGGGTTAGGGTTAGGGTTAGGGTGAGGTTGAGGGTGATGTTTAGTGTTAGGGTGAGGGTGAGGGTGAAGGTTAGCGTTTGGGTTCGTGTTAGTTTGAGTGTTAGGATTAATGTGAGGTTTAGGGTGAGGGTGAGGGTAAGGTTTAGTTTTAGGGTTAGCGTGAGAGTTAGGGTTAGGGTGAGGTATAGAGGTAGGTTAGGGTCAGGTTTAGGGTTACGATTAGGCTGAGGGTGAGGGTGAGGGTGAGGGTGAAGGTGAGGTTTAGAGTTAGGGTTAGGGCGAGGGTGAGGGTGAGGGTTAGGTTTAGGGTTATGGTGAGTGTTAGGTTTAGGTTGAGGTTTAGGGTTAGAGGTAGGTTTAGGGTGAGGGTGAGGGTGAGGGTGAGGTTGAGGGTGAGGGTGAGGGTCAGGGTTAGATTTAGGATGAGTGTGAGGGTGAAGGTTAGGTTTAGCGTGAGGGTGTGGGTTAGGGTTAGGGTTAGGGTTAGGGTTAGGATTAGGGTTAGTGTTAGTTTGAGTATTAGGGTGAAGTTTTGGGTTAGGGTGACCGTTAGGTATAGGCTGAGTGTTAGGTTTAGTGTTAGGGTTAGGGTTAGGGTTAGTGTGATATTTAGGGTGAGGGTGATGCTAAGGGTGAGGGTTCGAGTTCTCATGAGGGTTAGCGTTTGTGTGACGGTTAGGGTTAGGGTCCGGGTTAGGGTGAGGTTGAAGGTTAGGGTGAGGGTGAGGGGTAGGGTTAGGTTGAGGTTTAGGTTTAGGGTTAGTGTTAGGTGAGGGTTAGGCTTAGGGTTAGGGTTAAGTTGAGGGTAAGGGTTAGGGTGAGGGTTAAGGTTAGATTTAGCATTAGGGATAGGGTTAGGGTTAGGGTGTGGGTAAGGGTCAGGGTAAGGTTTAGGCTGAGAGTGAGGGGTAGAGTTAGGGTTAGGAAGAAGGTTAGTGTTAGGGTTAGGGTTTGGGTTAGTTTGAGGGTTAGGGTGAAGGTGAGTTTGAGTTTGAGAGGTAGGGTGAGGGTGATGGTGACGGTAAGGTTTAGGGATAGCATACGGGTTAGGGTTAGGGTGAGGATTAGGGTTAGATTTAGGGTTAGGGTGAGGGTGAGGGTGAGGGTGAGGTTTAGGGTTAGGGTTAGGTTTAGGATTAGAGTTAGGTTTAGGGTAAGGGTTAGGGTTGGGGTGACGTTTAGATTTAGGGTTAGTGTGAGGGTTAGGGTTAGGGATAAATTTAAGGTGAGGGTTAGTGTTAGCATTAGGGTGAGGATGAGGGTTAGGTTGAGGGGCAGGGTTAGAGATAGGGTAAGGGTTAGGGTTAGGGTTAGGGTTAGGGTGAGTGTGAGGGATAATTTTAGGGTGAGGGTTAGTGTGAGTTTTAGGTTTAGGGTTAGGGTAAGGGTTAGGTTTAGGGTGAGCGATAGATTTACGTTTAGGAATAGGTTGGAGTTAATGCTGAGGGTTATGGTTAGGCTTAGTGTGAGGATAAGGGTTAGGGTGAGGATTAGGGTGAGGATGAGGGTTAGGGTTAGCATAAGGTTTAGTGTGAGAGTTAGGGTTATTGTTACGTTTAGGTTAAGGGTTAGGGTTAGGGTAAGGATTAGGGTTCGGCTTAGGGTTTAGGTTTAGGGTTAGGGTGATGTTTAGGCTTAGGGTTAGAGTTAGGTTGAGGGTTAGGGTGAGTGTGAGTTTGAGAGTGAGGGTTAGGGTGAGGTTTAGGTTTAGGGTGAGGGTAAGAGTTAAGGTTAGGATTAGGGATATGGTAAGGGTTAGGCTGAGGGTGAGGGAGAGGGTGCAGTTGAGGGTGAGGGTTTTGGATAGGTAAGCGTTAGGATTAGGTTTAGGGTGAGGATTAGGGTGACGTGAGAGTTAGCGTTAGGTTGAGTGTTAGGGTTAGGGTTAGGGTTAGGGTGAGGGTTAGGGTGAGAGGTAGGGTTAGGGTTAGGATGAGGATTATGTTGAGGGTGCGGGATAGGGTTTTGGTGAGGGTAAGTGTTAGGGTTATGGTGAGAGTGAGGGTGAGGATAAGGGTAAGGGTTATGGTGAGGGTTAGGGTGAGGGTGAGGGTTAGGGTTAACATTAGAGTTAGGGTTAGGGTAAGGTTGATTGTTAGGATTAGGGTTAGGGTTAGGTTTAGGGTGCAGGTTAGGGTTAGGGTTACACTGAGAGTGAGGTTCAGAGTTAGGGATAGGATTAGGTTTAGGGTTAGGGTGAGGCTGAGGGTGAGGGTGAGAGTGAGGATTAATTTTAGGGTTAGGTTTACGGTGAGGGCTAGGATGAGGGTGAAATTTTTGGTTAGGAAAGGTTTAGGGTTAGGTTTAGGGTGAGGATTAGGGTTAGGGTGAGGTTTAAGGTGAAGTTTATGGTTAGGGTGAGGGTTATGGTGAGGGTTCGGTTGTGGATAAGTGTTATTGTAAGGGTTAGAATGAGGGTGAGGGTTAGGGTTAGGGTGAGGGTAAGGGTTATTGTGAGGGTTAGGGTGAGGGTGACGTTTATGGTTAGCATTTGGGTTAGGGTGAGGGTTAGGATGAGTGGTAGGGATAGGGTTAGGGTTAGGGTTAGGGTGAGAGTGAGGGTTAGGGCGAGGATGAGGGTTAGAATGAGGGTTAGGGTTAGGGTTAGGGGGAGGGTGAGGGTGTGGATGAGGCTTAGGGTTAGGATTAGTGTTAGGGTTAGCTTTTGGCTGAGGATGAGCTTGAGGGTGAGGGTGAGTTTTAAGTTTAGGTTTAGGGTGAGGGTTAGGGTTAGTGTGAAGGTTAGGGTTACCGTTAGGGTGAGTGTTAGTGTGAGGTTTAGGGTTAGGGTTAGGTTTAGGTGAGGGTTAGTGGTAATGTTAATGTTAGGTTGAGGGTGAGGGTTAAGGTGACAGTGAGAGTTAGTGTTCGATTTAGGTTAGGGTTAGTTATAGGGTGAAGCTTAGGTTGAGGGGTAGGGTTAGTGTTAGGATGAGGGTTAGGGTTAGTATGAGGGTTAGAGTTAGGGTTAGGCTTAGGGTGAGGGTAAGGATTAGGGTGAGGTTTAGGGTGAGGGTGAGGGTTAGGGTTAGCTTTCGGGTTAAGGTGAGGGTGAGGTTTAGGGTTTGCATTCGGGTTTGGTTGAGGGTTAGGGTGAGGTTTAGGTTTAGGTTTAGGGTGAAGGTGAGGGTGAGAGTTAGGGTTAGGGTTATGGTGAGGGTTAAGATTAGGGGGAGGGTTAGGTTTAGGGTTGGGGGAGAGTGAGGGTGAGGGTTAGGGTTCGGGTGATGGTGAGGGTGAGGGTGAGGCTTAGGGTTAGGTTTAGTGTGAGGGTGAGGGTCAGTGTGAGGGTTATTGTTAGGTTTAGCGTAAGGTTTATGGTGAGGTCTAATGTGAGATTGCGGGTTAGGGAGAGGGAATGGGTGTGGGAGAGTGTTTCAGATAGGTAAGGGTTAGGATTATGGTTAGGGTGAGGTTCAGGGATAGGATGAAGTTTATGGTTGGGGTGAGGGTTAGGGTTAGGTTGAGGTTTAGGGTTAGGGTTAGGGTTAGGTTGAGGTTTAGGGTTCGGGTTTGCATTAGGGTTAGGGTGAAGGTTAGGGTGTATTTGAGGGTTAGGGATAGGTTTAGGGTTAGTGTTAGGGTGAAGGTTAGTGTTAGGGTTAGGGTTAGGGTGAGGGTTAGGGTAAGGGGTAGGGTTAGGATTAGGGTGAATATTAGGATTAGGGTTCGGGTTCGGGTAAGGGTAAGTGTTATGTTTAGGGTGAGGTTAATGATTAGGGTGAGGGTGAGGGTCAGTGTTAGGTTTGGGGTGATGGTGAGGGTGAGGGTTAGGGTAAGGTTTAGCCTTAGTTTGAGGGATAGGATGAGGGTTTTGTTTAGTGTTAGTGTTAGGGTTAGGGTGAGGTTTAGGTTTAGTCTGAGGGTTAAGGTGAGGGTGAGGGTGAGTGTATGGGTTTTGGTGAGGGTTAGGCTGAGGGTTAAATTTCGGGTTAGTGCTAGGGTGAGGGTTATGTTGAGGGTTAAAGTTAATGTTATGTTTAGGGAGAGGGTTAGGTTTAGGGTTATGGTGAGGGCGATGGTGAGGGTGAGGAATATGGTGAGGATAAGTGTGAGGATGAGGGTTTCGGTTAGGTAAGTATTAGGGTTAGCGTCAGGCGAGAATTAGGGTAAGGGCGAGGGTTAAGATGAAGTTTAGGGTTAGGGTGAGTATTAAGGTTAGGGTTAGGTATAGGGTGAGCCTTAGGGTGAGGGATAGGTTTAGGGTTAGGGTGAGGGTTATGGTTAGTGTGAGGGTTAGGGTTAGAGTTAGGGTGAGGTTAAGGGTTAGGGTGAGCTTTAGGGTGAGGGTGACTGTTAGGGTTAGTTTTAGGTTTAGGGTGAGGGTGAGGATTTGGTTTTGCATTAGGGTTAGGGTGAGGGTTATGGAGAGGGTTAGGGTTAGGTTTAGCGTGAGGGTGAGGGTGAGGGTTATGGTTAGGGTGAGTGTGAGGGTAAGGGTGAGGTTGAGGGTTAGGTTTAGGTGTAGGGTGAGGGTGAGGTTGAGGTTTAGGGTGAGGGTGAGGGTTGGACTTAATGTGAGGTTTAGGGTGAGGGTGAGGGTAAGGGTTAGGGTGAGGGTGAAGGTGAGGGTTAGGGTTAGGGGTAGGTGTAGATGTAGGTTTAGTGTTAGGTTTAGGGTTAGTATTAAGGTTAGGGTTAGGATTAGGCTGAGGGTGAGGGTGAGGGTGAGGGTGAAGGTGAGGTTTAGAGTTAGGGTTAGGGTTAGGGTTAGGGTTAGGTTGAGCGCTAGGATGAGGGTTAGGGTTAGGGTGAGGCTGAGGTTGAGGATATGATTGAGACTCACCCTAGCTTTCATGGCTATGGTTAGGGTGAGGGTTAGGGGGACGGGTAGATTTAGTGTTAGATTTAATGTGAGGGTTAGGTTTAGTGTGAGAGTTAGGGTTAGAGTTAGGGTTAGGGTGATGTTAAGTGTTAGAGTGAGGGTTAGGGTGAGAGTGAGGGTTAGGGTGATGTTTTAGGTGAAGGTGAAAGTTAGGGAGAGTGAGAGGTTTTGGGTGACGGTGAAGGTTAGGGTGTGTGTGAGGGTGAGGGTTAGGCTGAGGGTAAGGATTAGGGTGATGTTTAGGGTGAGGGTGAGGTTTAGGATGAGAGTTAGGGTTCAGGGAAGAGGAATAGTTAGGGTGTAGGTAAGGGTTAGGGAAAGGGTGAGGCTTAGGGTGACCGTGAGTGTTAGGGTTCAGGTGAGGATTAGGGTTAGGGTTAGGGTTTGGTTTGGGGTTAGCGTGAGGTTTAGGGGTAGGGTGAGCGAAAGGCTTAGGGTGAGGGTTAGGTTGAGGTTGAAGGATAGGTTTATGGTGAGGGTAAGGGTTAGGGAAACTGTTAGGGTGAGCTTGAGGATTAAGGTTAGCATTAGTGTTAGGGTGAGGGTGAGGGTTAGGGTGAGGGTGAGGGGTAGGCAGAGGGGTAGGGTTAGAGTTAAGGTCAGGGTTAGGGTGAGGGTGAGGGTTAGGGTTAGCATTAGGGTTAGGGTTAGGTTTAGGGTGAGTGTTAGAGTTAGGGTTAGGGTAAGCTTGAGGGTAAGGTTTAGCATAAGGGTTAGGGTTAGGTTGCAGGTTAGGGTTAGGTTTAGGGTGAGGGTGGGGTTGAGGGTTAGGGTTAGTCTTATGGTTATGGTTAGGGTAAGGCTGATGGGGAAGGGGAGGTTGAGGGTGAGTGTTAGGGTTAAGTTAAGGGTTAAGGTGAGGGCTTGGGTGAGGGTGAGGGTTAGGCTGATGGTGACGGTGAGGGTTTTGGTTAGGCAAAGGTTAGGGTTAGGGTGAGGATTAGGCTGAGGATGAGGATTAAGCTGAGGTTAGGTTCAGGGTGAGGGTTAGTTTTAGGGTTAGGGTGAGGGTTAGGGTTAGGGAGATGTTTAGGGTGAGGTTGAGGGTTAGGGTGAGGGTTATGGTTAGGGTTAGGTTTAGGGTGAGGTTGAGGGTTAGGATTAGAGTGAGGGTGAGGGTGAGGGTTAGGGTTAGGATTAGGTTTAGGGTTAGGGTGAGGGCTAGGGTGAGGGCGAGGGTTAGGGTGAGGGTGAGGGTGAGGGTGCGGTTTTCTGTTAGGAAAGGGTTAGGGTTAGGTTTAGGGTGAGGATTAGGCTGAGGGTGAGGTTGAAGGTGATGTTTAGGGTTAAGGTGAGGGTTAGGGTTAGTATTAGACTGAGCGTTAGGGTTTGGGTGATGTTTAGGGTGATGTTTAGGGTGTGGGTGAGAATGAAGGTGAGGGTTAGGGTGTAGGTGAGGGTTAGGGTGAGGGTGAGGGTTACGGTGATGGTGAGGGTTAGGTTTAGGGTTAGTGTGAGGAAAAGGCTTAGGGTGAGGATTAGGATGAGAGTAAGTGTTAGGGTTAGGTTTAGAGTTTGGGTTAGGGTGAGGTATAGGGTTAGAGTTCGGGTTAGGGTTCAGTTGAGGGTGAGGATTAGAGTTAGGGTTAGGGTGAGGGTTAGGGTTGGGGTGAGGGTTAGGGTTACGGTTAGGGTGAGGGTTCAGGTGAGGGTTCAGGTGAGGGTTAGGGTGTGGGTTAGGGTTAAGGTTATGGTGAGAGTAAGGGTTACGGTGAGGTTTAGGGTCAGGGTTAGGGTTAGGGTTAGGGTTAGGGTTAGGATGAGCGTTAGGCTGAGGTTTCGGTTTAGGGTTAGTGTGAGGGTTAGGGTTAAGGTTAATGTTAGGTTACTATTAGGTTAGGGTGAAGGTTAGTTTTAGGTTTAGGATAAGGTTTAGGCTGATGGTAAGATTTAGGGTTAGTGTGAGGGTTATGTTTAGCTTTAGGGTTAGGGTGTGGGCTAGGGTAAGGTGAGGGTTAGGTTGAGGGTTTAGTTTAGGTAAGGGTTAAGGTAAGGTTAGGGTGAGATTGAGGGTTAAGTTGAGGGTTAGGGTTAGTGTGAGCCTTAGGGTTACGATTAGGGTGAGGGTTAATGTTAGGGTGATGTTTAGGGTGAGGGTGAAGGTTCGGTGAGGGGGAGGGTTAGCTTTATGGTTAGCGTGAAGATTAGGGTTCAGTTTAGGGTTAGAGTTAGGGTGAGTGTGAGGGTTAGGGTGCGGGGTAGGGTTAGGGTTACAGTGAGGGTGAGGGTTCGGTTTAGTGTGAGAGTTACGGTTAGGGTTAGGGTTAGGGTGAGGGTTAGGTTGAGGGTTAGGGTTAGGTTAAGGGTGAGGATGAGGATGAAGGTGATGGTTAGGGCTACGTTTAGGATCAGGGTGAGGCTTAGGTTTAGGATGAGGGTGAGGATGAGGGTTACGGTTAAGATTAAGTTTAGGGTGAGGGTGAGGGTTAGGTTTACGATTAGGGTTAGGGTCAGGGTGAGGGTGAGGGTTAGGGATAGGGTGAGGGTTAGGATTATGGTTAGGGTTAGGGTGACGGTTAGGGTTTGGGTTAAGTTTAGCATGAACGTTAGGCTGAGGATTAGGGTTAGGGTTAGTATGAGGTTAGGTTTAGGGTTGGGTTAGGGTGAGGGTGAGGGTTTACTTTAGGTAAGGGTTTGGGTAAGTTTAGGGTGAGGATTAGGATGAGGTTGAGGGCTGAGGTGAGGGTTAGGTTTAGGGTGAGAATTAGGGTTAGGTGAGGGTGATTGTTAGGGTGATGTTTATGGTGAGGGTGAGGGTGAAGTTTCAGGTGAGGGGAGGGGTTAGGTTTAGGGTTAGCGTGAGGTTTATGGTTAGGGTTAGGGGTTGGGTGATGGTGAGGGTTAAGGTGAGTGTGAGGTTGATGGTGAGTGTGAGGATTAAGGTTAGGGTGAGGGTTAGGGATAGTGTTAGGGTTAGGGTGAGGGTGAGTATTAGGGTGAGAGTGAGCATTCAGGTGAGGGGGAAGGGGAGGGGGAGGGTTATGGTTAGTGTTCGGGTTAGAGTTAGGGTGAGTGTGTGGGTGAGGGTTAGGTTTAGGATTAGGGTTAGGGTTAGGTTTAGGCTGAGGGTGACTGTGAGGGTGAGGGTGAGGGTTAGGGTTAGGGTGAGGGTTAGGCTTAATGTTAGGGTTAGGGTTAGGATGAGGGATAGGGTTAGGATTAGTTTTAGGATGAGGGTTAGGCTGTGGGTTAGGGTTAGTGTTAGGGTGAGGGTTAGGGTTAGTGTGAGATTTAGGGTTAAGATTAGGGTCAGTGTTAGTATTAGGGTGAGGGTAAGGGTTAGTGTGAGGGTTAGGATGAGGGTGAGGTTTAGGGTTAGGTATAGGGTTAGGCTGAGGTTAGGGTGAGGGCTAGGGTTAGTGTGAGGGTTAAAATTTGGGTTAGGAATGGGGGAGGGTTATGTTTAGATTTAGGGTTAGGGTTAGGGTGAGTCTTAGGCTGAGGGGTAGGGTAAGTTTTACGGTTAGGGAGAGGGTTCAGGTTAGTGTGAGGGTTAGGGTTAGGTTTAGGTGAAGGTGAGGGTAAGGGTTAGGGTGAGGGTTAGGGTGAGGATGAGGGTTAGAATTAGAGTTAGGGTTAGGATTAGGGTTAGGGTGAGGTTGAGGTTTAGTATTAGGGTGAGGGTTAGGGTTATTGTTAGGGTTAGGGTGCAGGTAAGGTTGAGGGTTAGGGTTAGGGTAAGGTTAGGTTTAGGCTGAGGGGGAGGGTGAGGGTGAGGTTGATGGTTAGTGTTAGGGTGAGGGTGAGGGTGAGGGCTAGGGTGAGGGTGCAGATTAGTGTGAGGGTGAGGGTGAGGGTTTCTTTTACATCAGGGTTAAGGTTAGGGTGAGGATTAGGGTGAGAGTGAGGGTGAGGATTTCGTTTACATCTGGGTTAGTGTTAAGCTGAGGTTAGGGTTAGGGTGAGGGTTATGGTTAGAGTTAGGGTGTGGGTTAAGCTTAGGTTGATGTTTAGGGTGAGGCTGAGGGTTAGGGTGAGAGTTATGGGGGGAAGCTTATGGTTAGTGTTAGTATTAGTGTTAAGGTGAGGGTGAGGTTTAGGGTTAGACTTAGGGTTATGGGGACGGTTAAATTGAGGGTCAGGGTTAGGGTTAGTGCTAGGGTTAGGGTTAGGATGCGAGTTAGGTTGAGGTTTATGGGTAGGGTTAGAGTGAGGTTTAGAGTGAGGGTGAGGGGAAGGGGGAGAGTTTGGTTTAGGGTTAGAGTTAGGTTGAGGGTGAGGGTTAGGATTAGGGTTAGCACTAGGTTTGTGCTGAGGGTGAGTGTGAGGTTGAGGGTGAGGGTTAGGGTTAGGGTGAGGGTTAGGGTTAGTTTTAGGGTGAAGGTTAGGGTTAGGGTTAGGGTTAGGATGAGCATTAGGCTGAGGGTTACAGTTAGGGTTAATGTGAGGGTTAGGGTTAGGGTTTGATTAGGTTGAAGGTTAGTTTTAGCTTTAGGGTTAGGATAAAGTTCAGACAGAGGGTTAGGGTTAGGGTTACTGTGAGGGTTAGGTTTAGTGTTAGGGTTAGGGGGTGGTCTAGGGTGAGGGTGAGTTTTAGGGTGAGGGTGAGGGTTTAGTTTAGGTAAGGGTTAAGGTTAGGTTAGGGTGAGGATTAGGGTGAGGTTGAGGGTTAAGGTGAGGATTAGGGTTAGGGTGAGGGTTAGGATTACTGTGAGGGTTAGGGTTAGGGTTAGGGTGAGGGTGAGGGTAAGTGTGAGGGTGAGGTTTAGGGTGAGGGTGAAGGTTAGGATTAGAGTTATGGTTAGGGTTAGAGTGATGGTAAGGATGAATGGTTAGTGTTAGGGTGAGGATTAGGGTTGGGTTGAGGGTGAGGGTTAGGGTTAGGGTTATGGTTATATTTAGGCTGAGGGTGAGGGTGAGGGTGAGGTTGATGTTTAGGATTATGGTTAGGGTGAAGGTGATGTTTAGGGTGAGGTTAGGGTTAGTATGAGGTTTAGGGTGAGGGTTTCGTTTACCTCAGGGTTAGGTTTAACCTGAGGTTAGGTTTAGGGTTATGGTTAGGGTTAGGATTAGGGTGAGGGTTAGAGTGAGGGTGAGGGTTAGTGTGAGTTTCAGATTGAGAGTTTCTTTTAGCCAAGGTTTAGGGTTATGTTGAGGAATAGAGTGAGGTTGAGGATTAGGTTTTGGATTAGGGTTAGGGTGAGGGTTAGGGCTAGGGATAGGATGAATGTTAGGTTTTGGGTGATGTTTAGAGTGAAAGTGAGGGTTAAGGTGAGGGTGAGGTTTAGGGTGTGGGTGAGGATTAGGGTTAGATTGAGTTTTAGTGTTAGGTTTACGTTTAGTGTGAGGTTGAGGGTTAGGGGTAGCTTTAGGGTTAGGTTGAGGGTTTGGATTAGGGTTAGGGTTAGTGTGAGGTTTAGGGTGAAGGGTAGGGTTATGGTTAGGGTGAGGGTTAGGGTGAGGGTGTGGGTGAAGGTTAGGCGTAAGTGTAGGGTTAGGATGAGTTTAAGGGTTAGGTTTACGTTGAGGAATAGTGTTAGGGTTAGGGTTAGTGTGAGTGTTAGGGTGTGGGTTAGGGTTCCGGTGGGGGTGAGGGTTAGGGTGTTGGTGAGGGTTAGGTTTAGGGTGAGGATTAGGGTTAGAGTGAGGTTTTTGGTGAGGGTAAGGGTTAGGGTGAGGTTTAGTGTGACGGTTAGGGTGAGGGTTAGGGTGAGTGTGAGGTATAGGTTTTGGGTTAGGGTTAGGGTGAGGGTTAGGGATAGGTTTAGGGATAGGGTGAGAGTGAGGGTTAGGGTTAGGTTTAGGTTTAGAGTTAGGTTGAGGGTGAGGGTTAGGGTTAGTATTAGAGTTAGCCTGAGGGTGAGGGTGAGGGTTAGGGTTAGGGTGAGTTTTATGGGTAGGGTTTGGGTTAGGGTGAGTGTTAGGGTTAGGGTTAAGGTTAGGATGAGATTAGTCTGAGGGTTAGGGTTAGGGTTAGGGTTAACCTGATATTTATTGTGAGAGTATCGTTTAGGGTGAGGGTGAGTGTTCGGGTGAGCGTGATGGTTAGGATGAGGGTGAGGGTTAGGGTTACAGTTAAGTTTAGGGAGAGGGGTAGCGTGAGCATTAGGGTTAGGATTAGGGTTAGGATTAGGGTTAGAATGAGGATGAGGGTGAGGATTAGGGTGTGGGTAAGTGTTATGGTTAGGGTTAGGGTTAGGGCTAGGGTGAGGGTTAGTGTGAGGGTGAGGGTTTCGTTTACCTTAGGGTTAGGGTTATTGTGAGGATTAGGTTTAGGGTGAGGCTTAATCTGAGGTTAGGGTTAGGGTGTGGGTTATGGTTAGGGTGATGTTTATGGTGAGGGTGAGTGTTTAGTGAGGGTGAGGGTGAGGGTGAGGGTTAGTGTTAGAGTTAGGTTTAGGTTGAGGGTGATTGTGAGGGTTAGGAATAGGAATAGGGTTAGGGTTATGCTTAGGGTGAGGGTTACGGTTAGTGTGAGAGTTATGATTAGGGTTAGGGTTAGGATTACTGTTAGGGTAAGGGTTAGGGTGAGGGTTTGGGTTAGGGTGAGGGCTAGGGTGAGGGTGAGGGTTAGTGTGAGGGTTAGGGTGAGGGTTTCTTTTAGGTCAGCGTTAGGTTTATGGTGAGGATTAGCGTGAGAGTGAGGGTTAGGTTTAGGGTTAGCATGAGGGTGAGGGTTTAGGTGATGTTTAGGGTGAGGGTGAGGATTAAGGTGAGGGTGAAGGCTAGGGTGTGGTTGAGGATTAGGGTTAGGGTTTGGGTTAGGATAATGGTGAGGGTAAGGTATAGGGTGAGGTTTATTGTGAGGATGAGGGTTAGGTTTATTGTTAGGGTTAGGGTGAGGTTTAGGGTGAGCGTAAGGGTTTGGTTTAGGGTTAGGGTGAGGGTGTGGTATAGGGTGAGTGTTAGTGTTAGGGTGAGGGATAGGGAAATGGTAAGGGTGAGGTTGAGGGTTAGGTTTAGAGTTAGGGTGAGGTTGAGGTTTACGATTAGGGTAAGGATTAGGTTTTGGCTGAGTTTGAGGGTGACTGTAAAAGTGAGGTTTAGGTTTAGGTTTAGGGTTAGGGCTAGGGTTAGGGTTAAGGTAAGGGTGAGGGTTAGGGTTAGGGGGAGGGTGTGGGTAAATATTAGAGTGAGGGTTAGTGCGAGAGTGAGGGTTAGGGTAAGTTTCAGGGTAAGGGTTAAGATGAGGGTAAGGGTTAGGTTGAGGGTTAGGGTGAGGGTGAGGGTTAGCATTAGTGTTAGGGTGAGGGTGAGGGTGAGGGTTATGGTGAGGGTTAGGCTTAAGGTTAGGGATGGGGTGAGGATTAGGGTTAGGGTTAGGTTTAGGGTGAGGTTTAGGATGAGGGGTAGGGTTAGTGAAAGAGTGATAGTTAGGGTTAGTTTGAAGATTAGGGATAGAGTGAGGTTAATTTTACTGTGAGGTTTAGGTTTAGGTTAGGGTTTAGATGAGTGTTAGGGTTATGTTGAGAGTGAGGGTGAGGGTGAGGGCTAGGTTTAGTGTTAGTGTGAGTGTTATTGTTAGGGTCTGGGTTAGGCTTAGGGTGAGGGTTAGGGTTAAAGTAAGGGTTAGAGTGAGGGTTAGGGTTAGGGTGAGGGTCAGGGTGAGGGTTTGGCTTAGGTTGAGAGTTAGGTTTAGGGTGAGGGTTAGGGTTAGGGTGAGAGTTAGGGTGATGGTGAGGGTTAGGGTGAGAGTGAGGGTTAGGTTTAGAGTTAGGGTTAGACTGAGTGTTAGGATTAGGGATAGGGTTAGGGTGAGCGTTAGGGTGAGGTGTCAGGATACGGTTAGGCGGAGGGTTAGGGTTAGTGTGAAGGTTAGGGGTAGGGTTAGGGTTAGTGTTAGGATAATGTTTAGGGTGAGGGTTAGTTTGAAAGTGAGGGTTAGAATGAGCGTTAGGGTTAGGTTCAGTGTGAGGTTTAGGGTTAAGGTGATGTTCAGGGTGATGTTGAGGGTTAGTGTGAGGGTGAGGGTGAGGGTGAGGCTGAGGGTGAGGGTTAGGGTGAGGGTGAGTTTAGTTTAGGATTAGGGTTAGAGTTAGGGTTAGGCTGAGGGTGAGGGGAAAAGTGAGGGTGAGGGTTAGGGTTAGGGCTAGGGTGAGGTTTAGGGTTAGTGTGAGGGTTAGTGCGATGGTGAGGGTCAGCGTGAAGGTGAGGGTTAGAATGACGGTGAGGGTGAGGTTGAGGGTTAGGGTTAGGATTAGTGTTAGGGTGAGTTTTAGGGTTAGGGCTTGGGTTAGAGTTATTGTTAGGGTTAAAGTTAGGATGAGGGTGAGGGTTATTGTTAGGGTTAGGGTTAGGGTTAGGGTGAGGGTGGGGTTGAGGGTTAGGGTTAGTCTTAGGGTTATGTTTAGGGTAAGGCTGATGGGGAAGAGGAGGTTGAGGGTGAGTGTTACAGTTAAGTTTAGGGTTAAGGTGAAGGCTTGGGTGAGGGTGAGGGTTAGGCTGAGGGTGAGGGTGAGGGTTTTGGTTAGGTAAAGTTTAGGGTTAGGGTGAGGATTCGGCTGAGGATGAGGATTAAGCTGAGGTTAGGTTCAGGGTGAGGGTTAGTGTTAGGGTTAGGTTGAGGGTTAGGGTTAGGGAGATGTTTAGCGTGAGGTTGAGGGTTAGGGTTAGGGTGAGGGTGAGGGTTAGGGTTAGGGTTAGGTTTAGGGTGAGGGTGAGGGTTAGGATTAGAGTGAGGGTGAGGGTGAGGGTTATGGTTAGGATTAGGTTTATGGTTAGTGTGAGAGCTAGGGTGAGGGCGAGGGTTAGGGTGAGGGTTAGGGTGAGTGTGCAGTTTTCTGTTAGGAAAGGGTTAGGGTTAGGTTTAGGGTGAGGATTAGGCTGAGGGTGAGGTTGAAGGTGAGGTTTAGGGTTAAGGTGAGGGTTAGGGTTAGTATTAGACTGAGCGTTAGGGTATGGGTGATGTTTAGGGTGAGGGTGAGGGTGAAGGTGAGGGTTAGGGTGTAGGTGAGGTTTGGGGTGAGGGTGAGGGTTAGGGTGATGGTGAGGTTAGGTTTAGGGTTAGTGTGAGGAAAAGGCTTAGGGTGAGGATTAGGATGAGAGTAAGTGTTAGGGTTAGGTTTAGAGTTTGGGTTAGGGTGAGGTATAGGGTTAGAGTTCAGGTTAGGGTTCAGTTGAGGGTGAGGGTTAGAGTTAGGGTTAGGGTTTGTGTTAGGGTTGGGGTGAAGGTTAGGCTTACGGTTAGGGTGAGGGTGAGGGTGAGGTTCAGGTGAGGGTTAGGGTGTGGGTTAGGGTTAAGGTTATGTTGAGAGTAAGGGTTAGGGTGTGGTTTAGGGTGAAGGTTAGGGTTAGGGTTAGGGTTAGGTTTAGGGTGAAAGTTAGGGTGAGGTGTCGGGATACGGTTAGGCTGAGGGTTAGGGTTAGTGTGAAGGTTAGGGGTAGGGGTAGGATTAGTGTTAGGATAATGTTTAGGGTGAGGGTTAGTTTGAGGGTGAGGGTTCGAGTGAGTGTTAGGGTTAGGTTCAGTGTGAGGTTTAGGGTTAAGGTGATGTTTAGGGTGATGTTGAGGGTTAGTGTGAGTGTGAGGGTGAGGGTGAGGGTGAAGCTGAGGGTGAGGGTTAGGGTGAAGGTGAGTTTAGTTTATGTTTAGGGTTAGAGTTAGGGTTAGGCTGAGGGTGAGGGTGAGGGTTAGGGTTAGGGCTAGGGTGAGGGTTAGGGTTAGTGTGAGGGTTAGTGTGATGGTGAGGGTCAGCGTGAAGTTGAGGGTTAGAATGACGGTGAGGGTGAGGTTGAGTTTTAGGGTTAGGATTAGGGTTAGGGTGAGTTTTAGGGTTAGGGCTAGGGTTAGAGTTATTGTTAGGGTTAAGGTTAGGATGAGGGTGAGGGTTATTGTTAGTGTTAGGGTTAGGGTTAGGTGAGGGTGGGGTTGAGGGTAAGGGTTATGGTTAGGGTAAGGCTGATGGGGAAGGGGAGGTTGAGGGTGAGTGTTAGGGTTAAGTTTAGGGTTAAGGTGAGGGCTTGGGTGAGGGTGAGGGTGAGGCTGAGGGTGAGGGTGAGGGTTTTGGTTAGGTAAAGGTTAGGGTTAAGGTGAGGATTAGGGTGAGGATGAGGATTAAGCTGAGGTTGGTTCAGGGTGAGGGTTAGTTTTAGGTTAGTTTTAGTTTAGGTTGAGGGTTAGGGTTAGGGAGATGTTTAGGTTGAGGTTGAGGGTTAGGGTGAGGGTGAGGGTGAGGGTGAGGTTTAGGATTAAGGTTAGGTTTAGAGTTAGGGTGAGGGCTAGGGTGAGGGCGAGGGTTAGGGTGAGGGTTAGGGTGAGGGTGTGGTTTTCTGTTAGGAAAGGGTTAGGGTTAGTTTTAGGGTGAGGATTAGGCTGAGGGTGAGGTTGAAGGTGATGTTTAGGGTTAAGATGATGGTTAGGGTTAGCGTTAGGCTGAGCTTTAGGGTTTGGGTGATATTTAGGGTGTTGTTTAGGGTGAGGGTGAGGGTGAAGGTGAGGGTTAGGGTGTAAGTGAGGGTTAGGGTGAGGGTGAGGGTTACGGTGATGGTGAGGGTTAGGTTTAGGGTTAGTGTGAGGAAAAGGCTTAGGGTGAGGATTAGGATGAGAGTAAGTGTTAGGGTTAGGTTTAGAATTTGGGTTAGGGTGAGGTATAGGGTTAGAGTTCGGGTTAGGGTTCAGTTGAGGGTGAGGATTAGAGTTAGGGTTAGGGTGAGGGTTAGGGTTGGGGTGAGGGTTAGGCTTACGGTTAGGGTGAGGGTGAGGGTGAGGTTCAGGTGAGGGTTAGGGTGTGGTTTAAGGTTAAGGTTATGTTGAGAGTAAGGGTTAGGGTGTGGTTTAGGGTGAGGGTTAGGGTTAGGGTTAGGGTTAGGTTTAGGGTGAGACTTAGGATGAGGTGTCAGGATACGGTTAGGCTGAGGGTTAGGGTTAGTGTGAAGGTTAGGGGTAGGGGTAGGGTTAGTGTTAGGATAATGTTTAGGTTGAGGGTTAGTTTGAAGGTGAGGGTTAGAGTGATCGTTAGGTTTAGGTTCAGTGTGAGGTTTAGGGTTAAGGTGATGTTTAGGGTGATGTTGAGTGTTAGTGTGAGGGTGAGGGTGAGGGTGAGGCTGGGGGTGAGGGTTAGGGTGAAAGTGAGTTTAGTTGAGGTTTAGGGTTAGAGTTAGGGTTAGGCTGAGGGCGAGGGGGAAAATGATGTTGAGGGTTAGGGTTAGGGCTAGGGTGAGGGTTAGGGTTAGTGTGAGGGTAAGTGTGATGGTGAGGGTCAGCGTGAAGGTGAGGGTTAGAATGATGGTGAGGGTGAGGTTGAGGGTTAGGGTTAGAATTAGGGTTAGGGTGAGTTTTAGGGTTAGGGCTAGGGTTAGAGTTATTGTTAGGGTTAAGTTTAGGATGAGGGTGAGGGTTATTGTTAGGGTTAGGGTTAGGGATAGGTGAGGGTAGGGTTGAGGGTAAGGGTTAGTCTTAGGGTTATGGTTAGGGTAAGGCTGATGGGGAAGGGGAGGTTGAGGGTGAGTGTTAGGTTTAAGTTTAGGGTTAAGGTGAGGGCTTGGGTGAGGGTGAGGGTTAGGCTGAAGGTGAGGGTGAGGGTTTTGGTTAGGTAAAGTTTAGGGTTAGGGTGAGGATTAAGGTGAGGATGAGGATTAAGCTGAGGTTAGGTTCAGAGTGAGGGTTAGTTTTAGGGTTAGGGTGAGGGTTAGGGTTAGGGAGATGTTTAGGGTGAGGTTGAGGGTTAGGGTGAGGGTGAGGGTGAGGGTTAGGGTTAGGGTTAGGGTTAGGTTTAGGGTGAGGCTGAGGGTTAGGATTTGGAATAGGATTAGGGTTAGTGTTAAACTGAGTGTGAGGGTCAAGGTTATGGTCAAGTTTAGGGTTAGGTTTAGAGTGAGGGTTAAGGTTATGTGAGCTTTATGGTTAGAGTTAGGGTGAGGGTAAGGGTTAGGGTGAGTGTGAGGTTCTGGAATTCGGCTTTGTGTTAGGGTTAGTATGAGGGGTAGGGTTCGGGTGAGGGTGAGGGTTCGGTTGAGAGTGAGTGTTAGTGTTCGGGTGAGTGTTCGGGTGAGGGTGAGGTTTAGGGTGTGGTTGAGTGTTTGGGTTAGGATGAGAGTCAGGGTGAGGTGTCGGGATAGGGTTAGGGTGAGTGTTATGGTTAGTGTGAATGTTAGCGTTAGGGTTAGGGTTAGGATAAGGGTTAGTGTGAGGGTTAGGGTTAGTGTGATGTTTAGGGTGAGGTTGAGGGTTAGTGTGAGGGTGACCATGAGGTTTAAGGTGAGGGTGAGCCTGAGTGGGAGAGTGACGGTGAGGGTTAGGTTTAGGGTTAGGTTTAGGGTGAGGGTAAGTGTTTGGGTTGCTATTAGGGTTATGGTAAAGCTTAGGTTGATTGTGAGGGTGAGGGTTAGGGTCTCGGTTACATAAGTGTTAGGGTTACGTTTAGGTTAGTACTGAGGTTTAGTTTTAGCGTTAGGGTTAGGGTGAAGGTTAGGATGGGGGTTAGGGTGAGGGTTAGGGTTCGGGTTAGGGTTGGGTGAGGGTAAGGGTGAGCATAAGGGTTAGGGTGAGGGTTAGGTTGTGGGTGAGGGATAGGTTTATCGTGAAGGTAAGGGTTAGGGTTAGGTTGAGAGTGAGGGTGAGGGTAAGTGTAAGGGTTAGGGTCAGAATTAGGGTGAGGGTGAGGTTTAGGGTTAGCATTAGGGTTAGGTTTAGGATTAGGTTGAGAGTTAGGGTTAGGGTTAGGGTTAGGGTTAGGGCTAGGGTGCACGTTAGGGTTACGGTTAGAGTGAGGGTGAGGGTCAGGGTTAGGGTTAGGATTAGGTTTAGGGTTAGGGTGAGGCTGAGGCTGAGGCTGAGGGTGAAGGTGAGGGTGAGGGTGAGGATTAAGGTTAGGGTTAGGTTTAGGGTGAGGACTAATGTGAGGGTGATGTTTTTGTTTAAGAAAAGTTTAGGGTTAGGTTTACGGTGAGGATTAGGGTGAGGGTGAGGTTTAAGGTGAAAGTTAGGGTTAGGGTCAGTGTTAGGGTTAGGGTTAGGGTGAGGGTTAGGGTTAGGTTGATGTTTAGGGTGACGGTGAAGGTGAGACTGAGGGTTCGGGTGAGGGTTAGGGTTAGGGTGAGGGTTAGGGTTAGGGTTAGGTTTAGGTTTAGGGTGAGGGTAAGGGTCATGATGACAGGGTGAGGGTGAGGGTTAGGGTTAGGGTTAGGGTTAGGGTGAGGGTTGGGGTGAGGGTTAGGGTTAGGGTTAGTGTGAGGGTTAGGGTGAAGCTTAGGGTGAAGGTTAGGGTTAGGGTTAGGGTTTGGGGTAGGGTAAGGTTTAGGGGGAGGAGAAGGGGTAGGGTGAGGCTTAAGGAGAGGGTGAGGGATAGGGTTATGGTGAGAGTAAGGGTTAATCTAAAGGTTAGGTTGAGAGTGAGCATTTGTGTTAGCATCAGTGTTGGGTTGAGGGTTAGGGTTAGGGTTAGGCTGAGGGGTAGTTTTAGGGTTATTATGAGGTTTAGGGTTAGGGTTAGGGTGAGGGTAAGGGTCAGGATGACAGCTAGGGTGAGGGTCAGGGTTAGGGTTAAGTTTAGGGTTAGGGTGAGGGTTAGAGTGAGGGTTAGGGTTAGAGTTAGTGTGAGGGTTAGGGTGAAGGTTAGGGTTAGGGTTAGAGTTTGGGGTAGGGTGAGGTTTAGGGGGAGGGGAAGGGGTAGGGTGAGGGTTAAGGAGAGGGTGAGGGATAGGGTTATGTTGAGGGTAAGGGTTAATCTAAGGGTTAGGTTGAGAGTGAGCATTTGTGTTAGCATCATGGTTGGGTTGAGGATTAGGGTTAGGGTTAGTTTAAGGTGTAGTTTTAGGGTTAGGGTGAGGTTTAGGTTTAGGGTTAAGGTGAGGTTAAGGGTTTGGTTGAGGGTGAGGGTGAGGGTTAGGCTTAGCCTTAGAGTGAGGGTGAATGTTATGGTTAGGGATAGGGTGAGTGTGAGTGTGAGGATTAGGTGTAGGATTAGGGTTAGGTTTAGGGTTAGGCTGAGGTTTAGCCTGATGGGTAGGGTTACAGTTAGGGTGAGGGTTAGGTTTAGTGGGAGTGTTAGGGTTAGGTTTAGGTTTAGGGTTAGGGTGAGGGTTCCGGTGAGGTTTCGGATTAAGTAGTGGGTGAGGGTTAGGGTTAGTGTGAGGACTACCTTTAGGGTTAGGGTTACTGTTAGGGTTATGATTAGGGTGAGGGTAAGGGTTAGGGTTAGTTTTATGGTTAGGGTGAGGGTTCGGGTTAGTGTGAGGGTTAGGGTTAGGGTTAGGTGAAGGATCGGGTAAGGGTTAGGGTGAGGGTTAGGGTCAGGGTGAGTATTATGATTAGGTTAAGGACTAGGGTTAGGCTGAGGGAGAGGGTGAAGTTGAGGTTTATGATTAGGGTTACGGTGAGGGTTAGGTTTAGGGTGATGTTTAGGGTGAGGGTGAGGGTTAGGGTGAGGGTGAGGATTCGGGTGAGGGTGAGGATTAGGGTGTGGATGAGGGTTAGCATGAGGGTGAGGGTTACAGTTAGGTTTAGGGTTTCGGTTAGGGTTAGGGTTTGGATTAGGGTGAGGTTTAGGGTGAGGAGTAGGGTCAGGGTTGGGGTGAGGTTTAGGGTTAATGTGAGGTTTAGGGTTAGGTATAGGGTAAGTGTGAGGATAAGGGTTAGTGTGAGGGATAGGGTTATTGTTAGGGTTAGGGTCAGGGTGAGGGTGAGTGTTATGGTTAGGGTTAGGGTGAGGGTTAGGGTTAGGCTAAGGCTTAGGGTTGGGGATAGGGTAAGGTTGAGTGTGAGGGTGATGTTTAGAGGTAGTTTTAGGGTGAAGGTGAGGGGTCGGTTTAGGATTAGGGTTAGGGTTAGAGTTAGGGTGAGGGTTAGGTTTAGGATTAGGGTTAGGGTTAGCCTTAAGGTGAGGGTGAGGTTGAGGGTTAGGGAGAGGATTAGGGTTAGGTTTACAGTTAGGGTGAGAGTGAGGATTAGGTTGAGGTGAGGGTTCGTCTTTGGGTGAGGGTTAGGGTGATGCTGAGGGTTAGGGTGAGGGTGAGGTTTAGGTTTAGTGTTAGCTTTAGGGTGAGGGTTAGGATCAGGGTTAGGTTTAGGGTGAGGGTTAAGGTGAGGGTTAGGGTTAGGGTTAGGGTTAGGGTGAGGGTGAGAGGTACAGTTCGGTTTCGAGTTAGGGTGATGGTGAGGGTGAGGGTGAGGGTGAGGGTGAGGTTGAGGGTTAGGTTTTGGGTGAGGGTTAGGGTTAATATTAGAGTTAGGGTTAGAGTGAGGGATAGGGTTAGGATTAGGGTTAGGATGAGGGTTAGGCTGTGTGGTAGGGTTAGGGTCAGGGTGAGGGTTAGGGTTAGTGTGAGTTTTAGGGTTAAGATTAGGGTCAGGGTTAGGATTAGGGTAGGGGTGAGGGCTAGGGTGAGAGTGAGGGGTACGGTGAGGGGTAGGGTTAAGGTTAGGGTGAGGGTGAGGTTTAGGTTTAGTGTGAGGGTTAGGGTTAGTATGAGTTTGAGGGTGAGGGTGAGGGTTAGGGTGAGGGTGAGGGTTAGGTTTAGGGTGAGGGTTAGGGTGAGGGTGAGCGTTACGGTTAGGTTGAGGGTTAGGGTTTGGGTAGGGTTAGGGTAAGGGTGAGGGTGAGGCTTAGGTTTAGTGTGAGGGTTAGGGTTAGTGTAAGGTTAAGGGTTAGGGTGAGGTTTAGGGTAACAGTGAGGCTTAGGGATAGCGTGAGTTTGAGGGTGAGGGTGAGGTTTAGGGTTAGGTTGAGGGTTAGGGTTAGGGTTAAGTTGAGGGTGAGCCGTAGCGTAAGAGTGAGGGTTCGGGTGAGGTTTTGGGTGAAGGGGGAGGTTTATGGTTAGGGTTCGGGTTAGAGTTAGGGTGAGGCTGTGGGTGAGGGTTAGGTTTAGGATTAGGGTTAGTGTTAGGGTTAGGCTGAGGGTGAGTGTGAGGGTGAAGGTGAGGGTTAGGTTTTGGGTGAGGGTGAGGGTTAAGGTTAGGGTTAGGGTTAGGTTGAGGGATAGGATTAGGGTTAGGGTTAGGTTGAGGATTAGGCTGTGGGGTAGGGTTAGGGTTAGGGTGAGGGTTAGGGTTAGTGTGAGTTTTAGGTTTAAGGTTAGGGTCGGGGATAGGATTAGGTTAGGGGTAAGGGATAGGGTGAGGGTTAGGATGAGGGTGAGGTTTAAGTTTAGGGATAGGGTTAGGATGAGGTTAGGGTGAGGGCTAGGGTGAGTGTGTGGGTTAGGGTTAGGGTTAGGGATAGGATGAGGATTAGGTTTAGGGTTAGGGTTAGGGTGAGTCTTAGGCTGAGGGGAAGGGTTAGGGATAGTGTGAGGGTTAGGTTTAGTGTGAGGGTTAGGTTTTGGGGTAGGGTTAGGGTGAGGGCTAGGGTGAGTGTGAGGGTTAGGGTTTTATTTAGGGATAGGTTAAGGATTAGGGTTAGGGTTAGGTTTAGGGTGAGATTTAGGCTGATGTGTAGGGTTACAGTTAGGGTGAGGCTTAGGTTTAGTGGGAGTGTTAGGGTTAGGTTTAGGGTTAGGGTTAGAGTGAGGGTTTGGGTGAGCGTTCGGGTTAATGTGTGGGTGAGGGTTAGGGTTAGTGTGAGGACTAGGTTTAGGTTTAGGGTTACTGTTAGGGTTAGGGTTAGGGTGAGGGTAAGGGTAAGGGTTAGTGGTATGGTTAGGGTGAGGGTTTGGGTTAGTGTGAGGGTTAGGGTTAGGGTTAGGTGAAGGTGGAGGTAAGGGTTAGGGTGAAGGTGAGTTTGAGGGTGAGGGTTAGGATTAGAGTTAGAGTTAGGATTAGGTTTAGGATGAGGGTGAGGTTGAGGTTCAGTGTTAGGGTGAGGGTTAGGGTTATTGTTGGGGTTAGGTTGCAGGTGAGGGCGAGGGTGAGGGTGTGGGTTACGGTTAGGATTAGGGTAGGGTTAGGTTTGGCTGAGGGTGAGGGTGAGAGTGAGGGTGAGGGTTAAGTTTAGGGTTAGGTTTAGGGTGAGGGCTAGGGTGAGGGAGATATTTTTTGTTAGGAAATGTTTATTGTTAGGTTGAGGGTGAGGATTTGTGTGAGGGTGAGCTTTAAGGTGAGGGTTAGGGTTAGGGTGAGGGTTAGGGTTAGGGTTAGCGTGAGGTTTAGGGTTAGGGTGATGTTTCGGGTGAGGGTGAAGGTGAGAGTGAGGGTTCAGGTGAGGGTTAGGTTTAGGGTGAAGTTTAGGGTTAGGGTTAGTGTTAGGGTGAGGATAAGGGTTAGGATGACAGTTAGGGTGAGGGTTAGGGTTAGGTTTGGGTTAGGGTGATGTTTATGGTGAGGGTGAGGGTGAGAGTGAGGATTCGGTTGAGGGTGTGGCTTAGGGTGTTGGTGAGGGCTAGGGTGAGAGTGAGGGTGAGGGTGAGGGTGAGAGTTAGTGTGTTGGTGAGAGTTAAGGTGAGGGTGACTGTTAGGGTTAAGGTTGAGGGTTAGGGTTAGGGTTAGGGTGAGGGTTAGGGTGAGGGTTATGGTTAGGGATAGGGTGAGTATTAGGGTTAGTGTGAGGGTTAGGGTTAGGGTTGGTGTAAGGATAAGGGTTAGGTTGAGGTTTAGGGTGAGAGTGAGTGTTAGGGTTAGATTAAGGGTTAGGGTAAGGGTTAGGGTTAGGGTTAGGGTGAGTGTGAGGGATAAATTTAGGGTTAGGGTGAGGGTTATAGTTGGGGTGAGGGTTAGGGTTAGGGTTAGGGTGAGGGTTCAGGTGAGTGTGAGTGTTAGGGTGTGGGTGACGGTTAGGGTTAGGTTGAAGGATAAGGTTACGGTGAAGGTTAGGGTGAGGGTGAGGGTTAGGGTTAGGGTGAGTGATAGGGTGAGGGTATGGGTTAGGGTGAGGTTTAGGTTGAGGGTGAGGGTTAGGTTTAGCGTTAGGGTTAAGGCGAGAGTTAGGGTGAGGTTTAGGGTTAGGGTGAGTGTGAGGGTTAGGGTTAGGGTTAGGGTGATGTTTATGGTTAGAGTGTGGGTTAGGGATAGGTTTATGGTTAGGCGGAGGTTTAGGTTATAGTTAGGGTTCCAGTTAGGGTGAGTGTGAAGGTGAGTGTTAGGGTTAGGATTAGGGTTAGGGTTAGCGTTAGGCTGAGGGTGAGGGTGAGGGTGAGGGTGAGGCTGAGTGTTAGGGTTAGGGTAATGTTTAGGGTTAGGTTTAGATTGAGGGTTAGGGTTAGTGTTAGGATTAGGATTAGGGTGAGGATTATGGTTAGGGTTAGGGTGTGGGTTAGGGATAGGTTTATGGTTAGGGTTAGCATTAGGTTTAACATTAGGGTTAGAGTGAGGGTGAGGTTGAGGTTTAGGTTTAGGATTAGGTTTAGGGTTAGGGTGAGGCTGAGGTTGAGGATGAGTTTGAGGGTGAGGGTTAGGGTTAGGCTTAGGGTGAGGGCTAGAGTGAGGTTGAGGGTGAGTGTGAGGGTGCAGTTTTTAGTTAGGAAAGGGTTAGGGTTAGGGTTAGGTTTAGGGTGAGGATTAGGCTGAGGGTGAGGTTGAAGGTGAGGGTTAGGGTTAAGGTGAGGTTTAGGGTTAGGGTTAGGGTTAGTGTTAGGGTTAGGGTGATGTTTAGGGTGAGGGTGAGGATGAGGGTGAGGGTTGGGGTTAGGGTAATGTTTAGGGTTAGGGTTAGGTTGGGGGTTAGGTTTAGGGTTAGGATGAGGGTTAGGGTGAGGATTATGGCTAGAATTAGTGTGAGGGTTAGGTTTAGTGTGACGCTTAGGGTTAGGGTGAGGGTAAGCGTTAGGGTGAGGGTTAGGATCAGGTTGCAGGATAGGGTTAGTGTTAGGGTTAGGGTGAGCATTTGGATGAGGGTTAGGTGTAGGGTAAGGGTGTGGGTTAGTGTTAGGGTTGAGTTCAGTGTTAGCGTTAGGGTGAGGTGTAGGGTTAGGGTTAGGGTTAATGTGAGGATAAGGGACATATTGAGGGTTAGGGTGAGGGATAGGGTTAGTGTAAGGTTTAGGGTGAGTGTTTGTGTGAGGGTTAGGTTTAGTTTTAGGGTTACGTGAGGGTTAGGATGAGGGTAAGTTTTAGGGTGAGGTTTAGGGTGAGGTTGAGTATTAGGGTTAGCATTAGTGTTAGAGTGAGGGTTAGGGTTAGGTATAGCATTAGGCTTAGGATTAGGGTTAGGGTGAGGTTTAGGATTAGGGTTAAAATGAGGGAGAGGTTTAGGGTTAGCATTAGGTTTACGGTTAGGTTTAGAGTGAGGGTGAGGGTGAGGAATAGGGTTAGGATTAGGTTTAGGTTTAGGGTGAGGCTGAGGTTGAGGGTGAGGGTGAGGGTTAGGGTTAGGCTTAGGGTGAGGGCTAGGGTGAGGGCTAGGTTGAGGGCGAGGGTTAGCGTGAGAGTTAGGGTTTGGGTGAATGTTAGGATTACGGTTAGGTTGAGGGTGAGGGTGATGGTGAAGTTGAGGTTTAGGGTGTGGGTTAGGGTTAAGGTTATGGTGAGGGTAAGGGTTAGGGTGAGGTTTAGTGTGAGGGTTAGGGTTAGGGTGAGGATTATGGTGATGTTGAGTGTTAAGGTGACAGTGAGGGTTAGGGTGAGGGTGAGGTTTAGGTTTAGTGTTAGCATTAGTGTGAGGGTTAGGGTCAGGGTTAGGATTAGGGAAAGGGTTAAAGTGAGGGTTGGGGTTCGGGTTAGTTTTAGGGTTACTATGAGGATTAGGGTTAGTGTTAGGTTTATAGTGAAGGTAAGGGTTAAGGCTGAAAGGGTAGGTTTAGGGTAAGGGTGAGGGAGAGGGTGATGGTAAGGGTTAGGGTAAGGGTTAGGGTGAGGGTGAGGCTTAGTGTTAGCATTAATGTTAGGGTTAGGGTTAGAGTGAGTGTGAGGTTTAGGTTTAGGGTTAGGGTGAGGGTGAGGGTGAGGGTGAGGGTAATTTTAGGTTTAGGTTTAGGGTTATGGTTAGGATTAGTGTAAGGTTGAGGGCTAGTGTGAGGGTGAGGGTTAGGGTTTGGGTTAGGGTGAGGGTAAGGGTTAGGGTGAGGGGTACGGTGAGGTGTAGGGTTATGGTTAGGGTGAGGGTTAGGGTTAGCGTGAGGTTTATTGTGAGGTTTAGGGTTAGGGTGTGGGTTAAGGTTAGGGTGATGTTTAGGCTGAGGGTGAGCGTTAAGGTGTGAGTTAGGGTGAGGTTTAGGGTTAGTGGTAGGATTAGGGTTAGGGTGAGGGTGAGGTTTAGGGTTAGAAGAGGGTTAAATTGAGGGTCAGTTTTAGGGTTAGTGTTAAGGTTAGGGTTAGAATGAGCGTTAGGTTGAGGTTTAGGGTTAGGGTTAGGGTTAGGTTTAGGATGAGCGTTAGGCTGAGTGTTAGGGTTAGGGTTAGTGTGAGGGTTAGGGATAGATTAGGGTTAGGGTTTGGGTTTGGTTATGGTGATGGTTAATTTTAGGTTTAGGGTTGGGTTCAGGTTTAGGCTGTGGGTTAGTGTTGGGGTTAGTGTGAGGGTTAGGTTTAGGGTTAGGTTTAGGGTGTGGACTGTGGTGAGGGTGAGGGTTATGGTGATCGTTAGGATTAGGGTTAGGGTTAGGTTCAGGTATAGGTTGAGGGTTAGGATTAGAGTAAGGACTTGGGTTGGGCTGAGGGTGAGGGAGATGTTGAGGGTGAGGGTTAGGGCTAGAGTGAGGGTTAGAGTGAGTGTGAGGGGGCGGGGAGAGTTTGGTTTTGGGTTAGAGTTAGGTTGAGGTTGAGGGTTAGGGTTAGGGTTAGCAATACGTTTAGGCTGAGGGTGAGGGTGAGTTTGAGGGTGAGGTTTAGGGTTAGGGTGAAGGTTAGGGTTAGGGTTAGGTTTAGGTTGAGGGTTAGGGTTAGGGTTAGTGTTAGGATGAGCGTTAGGCTCAGGGTTAAGATTAAGGTTAGTGTGAGGGTTAGGGTTAGGGTTAGGGTTAGGGTTTGGTTAGGGTGAAGTTTAGTTTTAGGTTTAGGGTTAGGATAAGGTTTAGGCTGAGTGTTAGGTTTAGGGTTTGGGTGAGGGTCAGGGTAAGGGTTAGGGTGAAGTTTAGGGTGAGGGTGAGGGTTAGGATTAGCTTTAGGGTTAGGATTAGGGTGAGGGTGAGGATGAGGGTTAGTGTTAGGGTGAGGGTTAGGGTTGGGGTTGGGGTGAGGGTTAGGGTTAGGGTTAAAATTGGGGTGAGGGTGAGGGTTAGGGTTAGAGTTAGGTTTAGGCTGAGGGTGAGGGTGAGGGTGACGTTGATGGTTAGGGTTATGTTTAGGGGGATGGTGAGGGTTAGGGTGAGGGTGAGGGTTAGAGTGAGTGTGAGGGTGAGGGTTTGCTTTATGTCAGGGTTATGGTTACGCTGAGGTTAGGGTTAGGGTTAGGGTTAGGGTTAGGGTTAGGGTTAGGGTTAGGGCAAGGGTTAGGTTGCGGGTTAGGGTTTGGGTGATGTTTAGTGTGAGGGAGAGGTTGAGGGTTCAAGTATGGGTGAGATTTAGGGTGTGGATGAAGTTTAGTGTTAGGTTGAGTTTTAGCGTTAGGTTTAGATTTAGTGTGAGGGTGAGGGTTAGGGCTAGGGTTAGGGTTAGGTTGAAGGTTAGTATTAGGGTTAGGGTTACTATGAGTGTTATGGTGAAGGGTAGGGTTAGGGTTAGGGTTAGGGTGAAGATTAGGGTGAGGTTGTAGGTGAGGGTTAGCGTTAGGTGCAGGGTTAGGGTGACTTTGAGGGTGAGGCTTAGTTTTAGGATTAGGGTTAGGGTTAGGAAGAGTGTTAGGGTTTCGGTGAGGGATCGGGTCAGGGTCCGGGTTAGAGTGTAGTTGAGGGTTATGTTTAGGGTGATTATTAGGGTTAGATTTAGATTTATGGTGAGGGTAAGTGTTAGGGTGAGGTTTAGTGTGAGGGTTAGGCTTAGGGTTAGGTTTAGGGTGAGGGTTAGGGATAGGTTTAGGGATAGGGTGAGGGTAAGTGTGAGGGTTAGTTTTGGTTAATGGTTAGAGTTAGGGTGAGGGTGAGGGTTAGTATTTGGGTTAGTATTAAAGTTAGCCTGATGGTGAGGGTGAGGGTTAGGTTCAGGGTGAGTGTTAGGGTTAGGGGTAGGTTTAGGGTGAGTGTTAGGGTTAGGGTTAGGTTTAGGATGAGCGTTAGGCTTAGGGTTAGGGTTTGGGTTAGTGTGAAGTTTAGGGTTAGTGTTAGTGTTAGTGTGAGGATTAGGGTTAGTTTTAGGTTTAGGATAACGGTTAGGTTGAGGGTTAGGTTTAGGGTTAGTGCGAGGGTTAGGTTTAGGGTTAGGGTTAGAGTCAGGGTAAAGGTTAGGGTGAGGGTTAGGGTGAGGGTGAGGGTAAAGGTTAGGGTGAGGGTTAGGGTTAGGGTGAGGGTTAGGATTAGGGTTAGCACTAGGTTTAGGCTGAGGGTGAGGTTGAGGATGAGGGTGAGGTTTACAGTTAGGTTGAGGGTTAGGGTTAGGATAAGGTTTAGGGTGAGGGTTAGGGTTAGGGTTAGGGTTAGGCTGAGGGTTAGTGTTAGGGATAGTGTTAGGTTTAGTGTGCGGTTAGGGTTAGGGTTAGGGTTAGGTTTAGGGTTTGGTTAAGGTGAAGTTTTGTTTTGGTTTAGGGTTAGGATAAGGTTTATCCTGAGGGTTATGGTTAGGGTTAGTGTGAAGATTAGGTTTAGGGTTAGGGTTAGGGTGTGGGCTAGTGTGAGGGTAAGTGTTAGGGTGAGAGTGAGTGTAAGGGTTTAGTTTAGGTAAGGGTTAAGGTAAGGTTAGGTTGAGGATTAGGGTGAGGTTGAGGTTTAAAGTGAGGGTTAGGGTTAGGTTTAGGGTTAGAGATAGGGTGAGGGTGAGGGTTAGGTTTAGTATTAGAGTTAGCCTGAGGGTGAGGGTGAGGGTTAGGGTTAGCGTGAGTTTTATGGGTAGGGTTACGGTTAGGGTGAGGGTTAGGATTAGGGTTAGGGTTAGGATGAGTGTTAGGCTGAGGGTTAAGTTTAGGGTTAGTGTGAGGATTAGGGTTAGGGTTAGGGTGAGGGTTAGGGTTAGGTTTAGGTTTAGGATAAGGGTTAGGTTGAGGGTTAGGTTTAGGGTTAGGGTTAGGGTTAGGGTTTGGGTCAGGGTAAAGGTTAGGGTGAGCATTAGGGCGAGGGTGAGGGTTAGGGTTAGTGTGAGGGTTGGGTGAGGGTTAAGGTGAGGGTTAGGGTGAGTGTTCACAATTGTTGTGAGAGTATGTTTTAGGGTGAGTGTGAGTGTTTAGTTGAGCTTGAGGGTTAGGATGAGGGTGAGGGTTAGGGTTACATTTAGTGTTAGGGAGAGGGGTAGGGTGATCATTACGGTTAGGATTAGGGTTAGAGTGAGGATGAGGGTGAGGATTAGGGTGTGGGCAAGTGTTATGGTTAGGGTTAGGGTTAGGGCTCAGGTGAAGGTGAGGGTTAGTGTGAGGGTGAGGGTTTCGTTTACCTTATGGTTAGGGTTAGGGTGAGGATTAGGTTGAGGGTGAGGGTTAAGCTGAGGTTAGGGTTAGGGTGAGGGTTAGGGTTAGGGTGATGACTGTTGTGAGAGTATGGTTTAGGGTGAGGGTGAGTGTTCAGGTGAGCTTGAGGGTTAGGATGAGGATGAGGGTTAGGGTTACATTTAGGGTTAGGGAGAGGTGTAGGGTGAGCATTATGGTTAGAATTAGTGTTAGAGTGAGGATGAGGGTGAGGGTTAGGGTTAGGGTTAGGGTTTGGTTAGGGTGAAGTTATGTTTTAGGTTTAGGGATAGGATAAGGTTTATCCTGAGGGTTATGGTTAGGTTAGAGTGAAGGTTAGGTTTAGGGTTTGGGTTAGGTTGTGGGCTAGGGTGAGGGTGAGGGTTAGGGTGAGGCTGTGGGTAAGGGTTTAGTTTAGGTAAGGGTTAAGGTAAGGTTGGTTGAGGATTTGGGTGAGGTTGAGGGTTAAGGTAAGAGTTAGGGTTAGGTTTATGGTTAGAGTTAGGGTGAGGGTGAGGGTTAGGTTTAGTATTAGAGTTAGCCTGAGGGTGAGGGTGAGGGTTAGGGTTAATGTGATGGTTAGGGTTAAGGTTAAGGTGAGTGTTAAGGTCAGGTTTAGGCATAAGATAAGGATTAGGTTTAGGGTTAGGGTGAGGGTTAGGTTTAGGTTTAGGGTTAGGGTTAGGGTCAGGGTAAAGGTTAGGGTGAGGGTTAGGGTGAGGGTGAGGGTGAAGATTAGGGTGAGCATTAGGGCGAGGGTGAGGGTTAGGGTTAGTGTGAGGGTTAGTGTGAGGGTTAGGGTGAGGGTAAGGGTTAGGGTGATGGTAAGGTTGAGGGTGAGTGTTAGTATTATGTTGTGGGTAAGGGTTAGGGTGAGCGTTAGAGTACGGATTAGGGTTAGGGTGGGGGTTAGGGTTAGGATTAAGTTGAGGGTTAGCGTTAGGGTGATGACTGTTGTGAGAGTATGGTTTAGGGTGAGAGTGAGTGTTCTGTTGAGCTTGAGGGTTAGGATGAGTTTGAGGGTTAGGGTTTCATTTAGGGTTAGGGAGAGGGTTAGTGTGAGCGTTATGGTTAGGATTAGGGTTAGAGTGAGGATGAGGGTGAGGGTTAGGGTGTGGGTAAGTGTTATGGTTATGGTTAGGGTTAGGGCTAGGGTAAGGGTGAGGGTTAGTGTGAGGTTGAGGGTTTCGTTTACCTTAGGATTAGGGTTAGGGTGATGTTTAGGGTGAGGGTGACTGTTCGGTGAGGGTGAGGGTGAGGGTGAGGGTGAGGGTTAGGGTTAGGTTTAGGTTGAGGGTGATTGTGAGGGTTAGGATTAGCAATAGGGTTAGGGTTAGGGTGAGGGTGAGGGTCAGTGTGCGGGTGATAGGGTTAGGGTTAGGGTTAGGGTGATGGTAAGGGATAGTGTGAGGGTTATGATTAGGGTTAGGGTTAGGGTGAGGGTAAGGGTTACGGTGAGGGTTAGGGTGAAGTTGAGGGTAAGGGATCGGGTTAGGGTTAGGGTGAGGGCTAGGGTGAGGGTGAGGGTTAGTGTGAGGGTTAGGGTGAGATTTTCTTTTAGGTCAGGGTTAGGTTTATGATGAGGATTAGCTTGAGAGTGAGGGTTAGGGTTAGGGTGAAGGTTAGTGTGAGGGTCAGGTTGAGGGTTAGGGTTTGTGTGATGTTTAGGGTGATGGAGAGGGTTAGGGTGAGGATGAGGATGAGGGTGAGGGTGACGGTTGGGGTGAGGGTGAAGTTTAAGGTGTGGTTGAGGATTAGGGTTAGGGTTAGGGTTACGGTTATGGTGAGGGTAAGGTATAGGGTGAGGTTTATTGTGAGGATGAATGTTAGGGTTAGTGTTAGGGTTATGGTGAGGTTTAGGGTGAGGGTTAGGGTTTGGTTTAGGGTTAGTTTGAGGGTGAGGTATAGGATGAGTGTTAGGGTGAGGGTTAGGGATATGGTTTGGCTGAGGGTGAGGGTGACTGTAAGAGTGAGGGTTGTTAGGGTGAGGGTTAGGGTTAGGGTGAGGGTGAGGGTGAGGGTTAGGGTGAGGCTATGGGTTAGGTTGAGAATTAGTGTAAGGGTGAGGGTTAGGGTTAGCATTAGGGTTAGGGTGAGGGTTAGGGTTAAGGTTAGGGATAGGATGAGGATTAGGGTTAGGGTTAGGTTTAGGGTGAGGGTTAGGCTGCGGGATAGGGTTAGGGATAGAATGACTGTTATGTTTACTGTGAGGATTAGGGTTAGAGTGAGGTTCAGGTTTAGTGTGAGGTTTAGGTTTAAGGTTAGGGTTAGGATGAGTGTTAGGGTTAGGTTGAGGGGTAGGGTGAGGGGAAAGGCTAGGGTTAGGGTTAGTGTGAGGGTTAGTGTTAGGATGAGGGTTAGGTTTAGGGTACAGGTTATGGTTAAAGTAAGGGTTAAGGTGAGGGCTAGCGTTAGGGTTAGGGTGAGGGTCAGGGTGAGGTTTAGGTTAAGGTTGAGGGTTAGGTTTAGGGTGAGGGTTAGGTTTAGGGTGAGTGTTAGGGTGATGGTGAGGATCAGGGTGAGGGTGACGGTTAGGTTTAGAGTTAGGGTTAGGGTGAGTGTTAGGATTAGTGTTAGCTTTAGGGTGAGAGTTAGGGTGAGGTGTCGTGATATGGTAAGAGTGAGGTTTAGGGTTAGTGTGAAGGTTAGGGTTAGGGTTAGGTTTAGCTTGAGGATAATGTTTAGGGTGAGGGTTAGTTTGAGGATGAGGTTTAGGGTGAGCGTTAGGGTTAGGTTCAGTGTAAGGATTAGGGTTAAGGTGATGTTTAGGGTGAGGTTGAGGTTTAGTGTGAGGGTGAGGGTGAGGTTGAGGGTGAGGGGTAGGATGAGGGTGAGAGTGAGGTTTGTTTAGGATTAAGGTTAGAGTTAGGGTTAGGCTGAGGGTGAGGGGGAAAGAGAGGGTGAGGGTCAGGGTGAGGGTGAGGGTTAGAATGAGGGTATGGGTAAGGTTGAGGGTAAGTGTTAGGATTAGGGTTAGGGTGAGTTTTGGGATTAGGGTTAGAGTTATTGTTTGGGTTAGGATTATGGTTAGGATGAGGGTGAGGGTTATTGTTAGAGTTAGGGTTAGGGTTAGGGTGATGGTGGGGTTGACGGTCAGGGTTATTATTAGGGTTATGTTTAGGTTAAGGCTGAGGAAGGGGAGGTTGAGGCTGATGTTTAGGGTTAAATTTAGGGTTAGGTTGAGGGCTTGTGTGAGGGTGAGGGTTAGGCTGAGGGTGAGGGTGAGGGTTTCGGTTAAGTAAAGGTTGGGGTTAGGGTGAAGATTAGGGTGAGGATGAGGATTAAGCTGAGGTTAGGTTCAGGGTCAGCGTTAGGGTTAGAGTGAGACTTAGGGTTAGGGTGATGTTTAGGGTGAGGGTGAGGTTTAGGGTTCTGGTGAGAGGGAAGGTGAGGGTTAGGGTTAAGTTTAGGTTTAGGGTGAGTGTGAAGTTTAGGATTAGGAATAGGATTAGGGTTAGGGTTAAGCTGAGGGTGAGGGTCAGGGTGAGAGTGAAGGTTAGGGTCAGGTAAGGGTTAGGATTAGAGTGAGTGTTATGGTTAGTGTGAGGGTTTTGGTTAGGGTTAGGTTGAGGGTTAGTGTTAGGGTGAGAATAAGCGTTAGGGTGTGGGTTAGGGTGAATGTGAGTGTATGGATTAGGGTCTGTGTTAGGTTTAGGGTGAGGGTTAGGGTTTGGGTGATGTTTAGAGTGAGGGTGAGGGTTAGGCTGAGATTGAGGGTTTAGTTGAGGGTGAGGGTTCGTTTGAGGGTGAGGGTTAGGGTGTGGGTGAGGATTAGGGTTAGGGTGAGGTTTAGCATTAGGGGTAGGGTTAGTGTTAGGTTGAGGGTTAGGGTTAGCGTTAGGGTTAGGATGAGGGGTAGGGAGAGGGTAGGGTTAGATTTAGGGTAGGTTTCGGGTGAGTGTGAGGGTTAGGTTGAGGCTGAGGGTGAGCGTTAGGGTTAGAGTTAGGATGAGGGTTAGGCTGACGGTGAGGTTTAGGCTTAGGGTTAAGGTAAGGGTTAGGGTGACTGTGAGGGTTAGCTTTAGGATGAGGATTAGGGTTAGTGTTATCGTTAGGGTTAGGGTTAGGGTGAGTGTTAAGGTGAGGATTAGGGTTAGTGTTGGGGTGAGGGTTAGGGTGAGGGTTAGGTTTAGAGTTAGAGTTAGTGTGAGGATAAGGGTTAGGTAGAGGTTAAGGGTGAAGGGAAGGATGAGGGTGAGGGTTAGGGTGAGGGTGATGGTTATGGTTAGGTTTAGATTTAGGGTGAGAATGAGGTTAAGGGTTAGGTTTTGGATTAGGGTTAGGCTTAGGCTGAGGGTGAGGTTGAGGGTCAGGGTGAGGGTTAAGTTTAGTGTGAGTGTTAGGGTTAGGGTTAGGGTTAAGGTTAGGTTGAGGGTTAGGGTTAGGGTTAGGATTAGGATAAGGGTTAGGCTGAAGGTTAGGTTTAGGTTTAGGGTGAGGGTAAGGTTTAGGGTGAGGTTTATGGTGAGGTTGAGGGTTAGGATTAGTCTTAGGGTTAGGGTGAGGGTTAGGGTTAGGGATAGGTTTAGGGCTGGGTGAGGGTTAGGGTGAGGGAAAGGGTTAGGGTGAGAGTTAGGGTAAGGGGGAGGGATATGGTTATGGTGAGGGTAAGGGTTAGGGCAAGTTTTAGGGTGAGGTTGAGGGTTAATGTTAGCATTAGGGTTACGGTGAGCATGAGGGTTATGGTTATGTTGAGGGCTAGTGTGAGGTGAGGGTTAGGGTGAGGGTGAGTGTTTTGTTGAGAATTAGAGTTAGGGTGAGGTTTAGGGATAGGGTTAGTGTGAGCGTAAGGATTAGGGGCAGGGTTAGGGTGAGGGTGAAAGTTAGGGTTAGTGTGAGGGTTAAGGTTAGGGTTATGGTTTGGGGGAGGGCTAGGGTGAGCCGTAGTTTTAGGTTTAGGGTAAGTTTGCAGGTTAGGGTGAGGGTAAGGTTTAGGGTGAGGTTTAGGGTGAGGGTGAGGTTTAGGGTTAGGTTGAGGTTAGGGTGAGTGTTAGGGTTAGGGATAGGGTGATGATAAGCGTTAGTGTGAGGGTTAGGGTGAGGTTGAGGATTAGGGTTAATGTGAGGATAAGGGTTAGGTTGAGGGTTATGGTGAGAGTGAGGGTTAGGTTTAGGTTGAGGTTATGGTTTAAGGTTATGGTTAGGGTGAGGATTACGGTGCGGCGTACGTTTAGGGTTAGGGTTAGTTGGCGGGTTAGGGTGAGGGTAATGTTTAGGGTGTGGTTTAGCGTGAGGGTAAGAGTTAAGGTTAGAGTGAGGTTAAGGATTAGGTTGAGGGTTAGGGTTAGGGTTAGTGATATGGTGAGGATTAGGGTTAGTGTGAGGGTTAGGGTGAGGTTTAGGATTAGGTTCATTGTGAGGAGAAGTGTTAGGGTGAGGGTTAGGGTGAGGGTGAGTTGTTGGGTTAGCATTAGGGATAGGGTGAAGGTTAAGTTTAGGGTGAGCGTAGGGTTAGGTTTAGGCTTAGGGTTAGGGTTAGGTTGATATTTATGGTGAAGCTGAGTGTTACGGTGAGGGTGAGGGTGAAGGTTAGGTTAAGGGTTAGGGTTAGGGTTAGTGTGAGTGTGAGGATGAGGGTTAGGTTTTGGATTAGGGTTAAGGTTTTGCTTAGTGTGCATGTTAGGGTGAGGATGTGGGTTCGGGTGATGGTGAGGGTTATGGTGTGTGTGAGGTTTAGGGTTAGGCTGAGGATTAGGGTTAGGGTTAGGATTATGGTGAGGTTAAGGGTTAGGGTGAGGTTTACCGTGAAAGTGAGGGTTAGGGTTAGCATTAGAGTTAGGATGATGGTTAGGGTGAGCGTTAGGTTTAGGGTGAGTTTGAAGGTGAGGGTGAGATTTAGTGTTACGATTAGTGTTAGGGTTATGGTTAGAGTGAGGTTGAGAGTTTTGGTTAGGGTGAGGGTTAGGGTTAGGGTGAGGGTTATGGTTAGGGTGAGGGTTAGGGTTAGGTTGAGGGTTAGGGTTAGGGTGAAGTTTAGCGTTAGGGTGATGTTTATTATGAGGGTGAGTGTTAGGGTGAGGGTGAGTTTCAGGGTGAGGGTCAGGGTTTGGTTGATCATGAGGGTTAAGGTGTGGTTGAGAGTTAGGTTTAGGGTGAGGTAGGGTGACGGTGAGTGTTAGGGTGCAGGTTAGATTTAGTGTTAGGGTTAGTGTGATAGAGAGGGTGAGCGTGAGGGTGACGGTTAGGGTGAGTGTGATTGTGAGGGTTAGGGTTAGGATTAGGGTTAGGGTGAGTTTTAGGGTTAGGGTTAGGGTTAGGGTGTGGGTGAGGGTTACGGTTAAGGTTAGGGTTATTTTTAGGGTTAGAGTTAGGGTGAGGGTGAGGGTGAGGGTGAGGTTCAGCATTAGCGTTGGTGTTAGGGTTACGGTGAGTATGGGGGTGAGGGTTAGGTTTAGGATTAGGGTTAGGTTTAGGGTTAGGCTGAGTGGGAGGGGGAGATTTAGGGTGAGGGTTAGGGTTAGGGTTAGGTTAAGGCCTAGGGTGAGGGTGAGGGTTAGGGTGAGGGTGAGGGTAAGGGTTTCAGTTAGGTAAGGTTCAGGGTTAATTTTAGGGTGAGGATTAGGTTGAGTTTGAGGGTTAGTGTGAGTGTTAGTGTTAAGTTGAGGGTTACGGTTAGGATTTGGGTGAGTGTTGGTGTTAGGGTTATGTTTAGAGTGAGGTTTAGAGTTAGGGTGGGGTTAGGGGTCAGGTGATGGTGAGGGTTAGGGTGTGGGTGAGGGTTAGGGTTAAGTTGAGTGTTAGGGTGACGGTGAGGGTTAGGTTGAATGTGAGGGTTAGGGTTAGGTTGAGGGTGAGGTTTATGGTTAGGGTGAGGGTTAGGGTGAGGGTTAGTGTGAGGGGGTAGGGTTAGGGTTAGGGTGAGGGTTAGGGTTAGTGTGAGGGTTAGGGTTACAGTGAGGGTAAGTGTTAGGTTGAGGGGTACGGTTAGGGATAGGGTGAGGGCTAGGGTGAGGGTGAGGTTTAGGTTGAGTGTGAGGGTGAGATTTTCGGTAGGCAAGGGATAGGGTTAAGGTTAGGGTGAGGATTAGGGGAGCGGGAGGGTTAGGTAGAGGGTTAGTGTCAGGGTGAGTGTCAGGGTTAGGTTTAGGGTGAGGGGTAGGGTTAGGGTTAGGGTGAGGTTTAGGGTTAGTGTGAGGGTTAGGGTTAGCATTAGGGTTAGGGTTAGTGTGAGGATAAGGTTTAGTTTGAGGGTTAGGTTGTGGGTGAGGGTTAGGGTTATCGTTTGTTTTAGGTTGGGTTAGAGTGAGGTTTAGGGTCAGGGGTAGGGTAATGGTTAGGGTGAGCGTTAGGGTTAGTGTGAGGGTTAGTTTTAGGGTTAGGGTTTGTGTGAGGATAAAGGTTAGTGTAAGCGTAAGTGTGAGAATGAGGGGTAGGGCTAGCGTTAGGTCTAAGTTAAGGGTTAGGGTAAGGGTTAGGGTTAGTGTTAGGGTTAGGGTGAGGGTGTGGGTTAGAGTTAGGGTTAGGGTTGGGTGAGGGTTCTGGTTAGGCTTAGGGTGAGAGTGAGGGTTCGGGTGAGGGTGAGGGTGACCGTGTGGGTGACGGTTAGGTTTAGGGTTAAAGTGATGGCACTTTTCAGGATGAGGGTGAGGATTAGTGTTAGGGTGATGGTTTGGGTGCCGGTTAGTGTTAGGGTTAGTGTTAGAATTAAGGTTACGGTTAGGGTTATTGTTATGGTGAGAGTAAGTGCTAGGGTAAGGTTTAGGGTGAGTGTGAGTGTTAGGGTTAGAGTTAGGGTTAGGGTTAGGGTTAGGGTGAGGGTTAGTGTTAGGGTGAGGGTGAGGTTAAGGGTTAGGTATAGGGTTAGTGTGAGTGTTAGGATTATGGTGAGGGTTAGGGATAGGGTTAGGGTTAGGGTGAGATTTAGGGCTGGAGTTAGGTTTAGAGTCAGGGTATGGGTAAGGCTTAGGGTGAGGGTTAGGTTCAGGTTGAGGCTTAAGGTAGGTTGTGTGTGAGGGTAAGTTTTAGGGTTAGGGCTAGGGTTAGGTTTGGGGTTACAGAGAGCGTTAGGGTTATGGTGAGGGTGAGGGTGATGGTTAGGTTTAGGATTAGGCTTAGAGTTAGTGTGAGGTTTAGGTATAGGCTTAGGGTTAGGGTTAGGGTTAGGGTTAGAGTTAGGGTGAGGTTCAGTGTGAGGGTTAGTGTTTGGATTACAGTTAGAGATAGGGTTAGGGTGAGGGTTAGACTGAGGGGTAGGATTAGTGTTAGAGTGAGGGTAATGGGGATGGTAAAGGTTACGGTGAGGGTTAGGGTGAGGGTGAGGTTTAGGGATAGCATTAGGTTTAGTGTTAGGGTTAGGGTGAGGGTTAGTGTTAGAGTTAGGTTGACGGTGATATTTAGGGTTAGCATTAGGGTTACGGTTAGGTTTATTTAGAGGGTTAGGATTAGGGTAGGGTTAGGATTATGGTTAAGGTTAGGGTTAGGCTGATTATGAGGGTGAGGGTGAGGGTTAGGGTTAGGGTTAGGTTTATGGTGTGGGCTACGGTTAGGTTTAGGGTGAGGGTGAGGTTTTAGGTTAGGAAAGGCTTAGGGTTAGGTTTACAATGAGGATTAGTGTGAGGGTGAGGTTTAAGGTGAGGATTAGGGTTAGGGTGAAGATTAGGGTTAGGTTTAGGGTGAGGTTTAGGTTTAGGGTGATGTTTAGGGTGAGGGTGAGGGTTAGGGTGAGGGTGAGGGTGAGGGTGAGGGTGTTGGTGAGGGTTAGGGTTAGGGTTAATGGGACAGTGAGGTTTAAGGTGAAGGTGAGGATTATGGTTAGTTTTAGGGTGTGGGTTAGGGAAAGAATTAGGGTGAGAGGGAGGGTTAGGGTTAGGGTGAGGGTTAGGTTTAATGTGACGTTAGGGTTCGGTTAGGGTTAGTGTGAGGATAAGGGTTAGGGTGAGGGTTAGGGTGAGACTGAAGGTTAGGATTAGCGTTACGGTTAAGGTGAGATTTAGGGTGAGGGTTAGGGTGAGGGTTAGGTTTAGGGTGAGGGTGAGGGTTCGGGTGAGGGTGTGTGTTACAGTGTGGGTGAAGTTTAGGGTTAGGGTTATGGTTAAGGTGATGTTGAGTGTTAGGGTGAGAGTGAATGTTAGGGTTACGGTGAGCGTTAGGGTTAAGGTTAGGGTTAGGCGAAATGTGAGGATTAGGGTTAGAGTTAGGGTTAGGATTAGGTGTACGGTTAGGCTGAGGGTGAGGGATGGGTTTAGCATGAGGGTTAGCGTTAGGATTAGGGTTAGGCTGAGGTTTAGGGTGGGTGTTAGGGTTAGGGTGAGGGTGCATGTTAGGGTTTGGGTTAGGGTGAGGTTTAGGGTTAAGGTGAGGGCTAGGGATAGGGTTAGGGTTTGGGTGAGGGTCAGAGTTAGGGGTAGGTTTAGAGTTAGAGAGAGGGTGAGGGTTACAGTTAGGGTTAGGATTAGGTGTACGGTTAGGCTTAGGGTGAGGGTTAGGTTTAGCGTGAGGGTTAGGGTTAGGGTTAGGGTTAGGTTGAGGGTTGGGGTTAGGTTTAGGATGAGGTTTTGGCTGAGGGTTAGGGTTAGGGTGAGGGTGAGGGTTAGTGTTAGTGTGAGGGTTAGGGTTAGGGTTTTGTTTACAGTGAGAGTGAGGGTTAGGGTTAGGTTTAGGGTGAGGTGAGCGATAGGTTGAGGGTTTGGGTTAGGTTTAGTATTAGGGTGATGCTTAGGGTGAGGGTTAGTGTTAGGGTTAGGGTTAGGGTGAGGGTTAGGGTTAGGTTTAGAGTTAGGATGAGGGTGAGGTTGAGGGTTAGCGTTTGAATTAGGGTTAGGTTTAGGGTTATGCTGAGGGTGAGGTTGAGGGTGAGGGTGAGTTTTAGGGTTTGGGTGAGGGTTAGGGTTATGGTTAGGGTTAAGGTGAGGGTGAGGGTTAGGGTTAGAGTTAGAGTTAGGATGAGGGGTAGGCTGAGCGTTAGGTTTAGGCTTAGGGTGAGGGTAAGGATTAGGGTATTGGTGAGGGATAGTTTTAGGATTCAGGTTAGGGTTAGGGTGATGGTTAGGCTCAGGGTTAGGCTTAGGGTGAAGGATAAGGTGAGGGGTAGGGTTAGGGTTAGTGTTAGGGTGAGGATTAGGGTTAGGGTGAGGGTAAGGGTGAGGGGTAGGTTTAGGTTTAAGTTTAGTGGGAGGGTAAGGGTTAGGGAGAAGTTTAAGGTGAGGGTGAGGATGAGGGTGAGGGTTAGTGTGAGGGTGATGGTTACCGTTAGGTTTAGAGTTAAGATGAGAGTGAGTGTGAGGATTAGGTTTTGGATTAGGGTTAGGTTTAGGTTTACTCTGAGGGTGAGGTTAAGGGTGAGGGTGAGTTTGAGGGTTAGGTTGAGAGTTAGGGTTAGGGTTAGGGTAAATGTTAGGGTGAGGGATAGTGTTAGGGTTAGGGTTTGGATCAGGATTAGGCTGAGGGTTAGGATTAGTGTTAGGGTGAGGATAAGGGTTAGGGTGAGGGTTATGGTCAGGGTGAGGGTTAGGGTTAGCTTAGGGTTAGGGTGAGGGTTAGGGTGAGGTTTAGGGTGAGGGTTAGGGTGAGGGTTAGTGTTAGGGTTAGGGATAGGGTTGGGTGAGGGAAAGTGTTAGGGTGAGGGTTAGTGTGGGGATGAAGGATATGGTTATGGTGAGGGTAAGGGTTAGGGCTAGGTTTAGGGTGAGGTTGAGGGTTAATGTTAGCATTAGGGTTATGGTGAATGTGAGGTTTAGCGTGAGGGTTATGGTTAGAGTTAGGGTTAGGGTGAGGGTTAGGCTGAGGGATAGGGTTAGGGTAAGGGTTAGGGTTAAGTTTAGGGTAAGCGTGAGGGTGAGGGTGATGGTTAGGGTTAGGGTTAGGATTAATTGCTAGGGTTAGGGTTAGCCTGAGTGTGGTGTTGAGGGTTAGGGTTAGGGTTAGGTTTAGGGTTAGGGTTATGGTGAGGGTGAGGGTTAGAGTTAGGGTGTTGGTTAGGGTGAGTGTTAGGGTGACTGTGAGGGTTAGGGTTAGTGTGAGGGTTAGGTTTAGAGTGAGTGATAGGGTTATGGTTAGGGTTTGGGTGAAGGTTAAGTTTAGGGTTTGGGTTTAGGTTAGGTTGAGAGTTAGGCTGAGGGTTAGGTTTAGGTTTAGGGTGAGGATAAGTGTTAGGGTGACGGTGAGGCTTAGGATTAATGTTAGGGTTAGTTTTAGTGTGAGGGTAAGGGATAGGGCTAGGGTTAGGGTGAGGGTTTTGGTTAGGGTTACGTTTAGAGTTAGGGTGAGGGTGAGGGTAAGGGCTAGGTTTTGTATTAGGGTTAGGTTTAGGGTTAGGATGAGGGTTAGGCTGAGGTTTAGGGTTAGGGTTCGGTAAGGGTAAGGGTTAGGGTGAGAGTGAGGGTTAGGCTTAGGCTTAGGGTTAGGGTGCCGGTTAGGGTGACGTTTAGTGTTAGTGTTAGGGTTAGGGTTAGAATGAGGGTTAGGGTGAGGGTAAGGGTTAGGGTTGGGGTTAAGGTGATGGTGATGGATGATGTTAAATTGAGGGTAAGGGTTAGGGCGAGGTTTAGGGTGAGGCTGAGGGTTAATGTTAGCATTAGGGGCATGGTGAGGGTGAGGGTTAGGGTGAGGGTTAGAGTTAGGGTTAGGGATAGGGTGCGGATTAAGGTTAGGGTTAGGTTTAGGGTTAGGGTTAGGCTGAGGGGTAGGGTTAGGGTTAGTGTTAGGGTTAGGGTTAGGGAGTGGGTTAATGTTAGGGTTAGGGTTAGGGTGAGGTTGAGGGTGAGGGTTAGGGTTAAGGTGAATGTTATGGATAGGTTGAGGTTTAGGGTTAGCATTAGGGTTAGGCTTAGGATTAGGGTTAGGGTGAGGGTGAGGGCTAGTGTTAGTATTAGGGTTATGGTTAGGATTAATGTGAGGATGAGGTTTAGAGTGAGGGTAAGGGTTAGGGCGAGGTTTAGGGTGAGCTTGAGGTTTAATGTTAGAATTAGGGTTACTGGGAGGGTGAGGGTTAGGGTGAGTGTTATGGTTATGCTTAGGGATACAGTGAGGATTAGGGTTAGGGTTAGGTTTAGGGTGAGGGTAAGGCTGAGGGCTAGGGTTAGGTTTAGCGTTACGGTGAGGGTTAGGGTTAGGGTGAGGGTTAGGATTAGGGTTAGGTTCAGGTTGAGGTTGATAGTGAGGGTAACCGTTAGGTTGAGGGTCAGAGTGAGGTTGAGGTTTAGGGTTAGCATTAGGGTTAGGGTTAGTTTAGGGTGAAGGTTAGGATTAGGCTTACGGTTAGGGTAAGGGTTAGGGTTAGGGTGAGGGTTAGGGTTAGGGTGATTTTTAGGGTGACGGTGAAGGTTAGGGTTAGGGTGAGGTTGAGGGTCAGGTTGAGGTTGAGAGTGACGTTGAGGGTGAGGGTTAGGGTTGAGGTTATGTTTAGGGTGAGGTGAGGGTGAGGGTTAGGGTTAGGGTGAGGTTTAGGGTGAGGTTTAGGGTTAATGTTTCGTGTAGGGTAAGGGTGAGGGTAAGGGTTACAGTGAGAGTTATTTTGAGTGTGAGTGTTAGGGTTAGGGTGAGGGTAAGGGTTAGGATGAGGGTTATTGTGAGGGTTTGGGTTCGGGTTAGCATTAGGGTTAGGTTGAGGGTGAGGGTTTGTGTGAGGGTTAGGGTTACGGTTAGGGATAGGGTGAAGATTAGGGTTAGTGTGAGGGTGAGGGTCTTGGTAAGGGTTAGGGTTAGATTTAGGGTGAGGGTGAGGGTGAGCATTAGAATTAAGATTAGGGTTAGGGTTAGAGGTAGGTGAGATTGAGGGTGAGGGTTAGGGTTTAGGATAGAATTAGGGTGAGGGTGAGCGTGACGTTTAGGTTTAAGATTAGGGTTAGGCTTATGGTGAGGGTTAGGGTGAGGGTTAGAGTGAGGCTTAGGCTTAGGGTTAGGGTGAAGTTTAGGTTTACGGTGAGGGCTATGGTCCAGGTGAGTTTTAGGGTGAGTGTGTGGGTGAGGTTGAGGGTTTCGGTTAGGTAAGGGTTATGTTTAGGGTTATGGTGAGGATTAGGGTGAGGGTTAGGGTGAGGCTCAGGGTTAGGGTGAGAGTTAGGGATATGTTGAGGGTTACGGTTAGGGTTAGGTTGAGGCTGAGGGTTAGGTATAGGGTAAGGGTTAGGGTTAGTTTGAGGCTGAGGGTTAGGTATAGGGTAAGGGTTAGGGTTATGGTGAGGGTTAGGGTTAGGGGAAGTGTTAGGGTGAGGGTGAGGTTTAGGGTTAGGGTTAGGGTTAGGGTGAGGTTTAGGGTTAGGGTTAGGGTTAGTGTAAGGGTTAGAGTTAGGGTGAAGGTTAGGGTTAGAGTTAGGATTAGGGTTAGGGTAAGGGTTAGGGTGAGGGTGAGGGTTAGGGTTAGGTTTAGGGTGAGGGGTACGGTTAAGGTTAGGGAGAGGGTTAGGGTTAGGGTATGGGTTAGGGTTAGTTTGAGGGTTAGGGTGAAGTTGAGTTTGAGGTTGAGGGTTAGGGTGAGGGTGATGGTGACGGTGAGGGTTAGTGTTAGGATTCGGGTTAGGGTTAAGGTGATAGTTAAGGTTAGGGTTAGGGTTAGGGTGAGGTTGAGGGTGAGGATGAGGGTTAGGTTTAGGGTTAGGTTTAGGATTAGGGTGAGATTTAGGGGAAGGGTTAGGGTTAAGGTGAGGGTTAGGTTAAGGGTTAGGGTGAGGGTTACGGTTAGGGTTAGGTTTAGGGTGAGGTTAAGTGTTAGGGTGAGGGTGCGGGTGAAGTTGAGGTTTAGGGTTAGGGTGAGTGTGAGTGTGAGTGTGAGGGTTAGGTTTAGAATTAGGTTTAGGTTTATGGTTAGGCTCAGGTTGAAGGTATGAGTGAGGCTCACCCTAGCACTCACGGCTCGGGTTAGGCTGAGGGTTAGGATGCTGGGTAGATTTAGGGTTAGAATTAGGGTGAGGGTTAGTTTTAGTGTGAGGGTTACGGTTAGGGTTAGGGTTAGGGTGATGGTAAGTGTTAGAGTGTGGGTTAGGGTGAGAGTGAGGGTTAGGGTGATGTTTAAGGTGAATGTCGAAGTTAGAGAGAGTGAGAGGTTTCGGGTGAGGGTGAGGGTTAGGGTGTGGGTGAGGGTGAGGATTAGGGTGAGGGTATGGGTTAGGGTCATGTTTAGGATGAGTGTGAGGTTTAGGGTGAGAGTTAGGGTTCAGGGAAGGGGAATTGTTAGGGTGTAGGTGAGGGTTAGGGTAAGGGTGTGGCTTAGGGTGACCGGG
Source organism: Dipodomys merriami (assembly GCF_024711535.1). Classification (NCBI taxonomy): domain Eukaryota; kingdom Metazoa; phylum Chordata; class Mammalia; order Rodentia; family Heteromyidae; genus Dipodomys; species Dipodomys merriami. The sequence continues at coordinate 1,495,154 of NW_027202849.1, forward strand.
AGTGTTAGGGTTCAGGGGAGGATTAGGGTTAGGGTTAGTCTTTGGGTTTGGGTTCGGGTTAGGGTTAGGGTGAATGTTAGGGTGAGAGGTAGGATTAGTGTTAGGATGAGATTTAGACTTAGGGTGAGGGTTACGGTTAGGGTTAGGGTTAGGGTTAGGGTGAGTATAAGGGTTAGGGTGAGGGTTAGTGTGAGACTGAGGGTTAGGGCTAGGATGAGGGTTAGGGTGAGGGTTAGGGTTAGGGTTAGGGTTCGGTGAGGGTTAGGGTGAGTGAAAGGTTTAGGGTGAGGGTTAGGTTGAGGTTGAGGTATAGGGTTATGGTGAGGGTAAGGGTTAGGGCGACGGTTAGGGTGAGGTGGAGGGTTAGGGTTAGCATCAGTGTTAGGGTGAGGGTGAGCGTTAGGGTGAGGGTGAGGGGAAGGCTGAGGGATAGGGTTAGGGTTAGGGTTAGGGTGATGGTTACATATAGGGTTAGGGTGAGGGTGAGTGTTAGGTAATGGTTAGGGTCAGGGTTAGGGTGAGGGTGAGGGTTAGGGTTAGCATTAGGGTTTGGGTCAGATTGAGTGTTAGGGTAAGGGTTAGGGTGAGGTTGAGGGTTAGGGTTAGCATTAGGGTTACGGTTAGGGTTAGGGTGTAGGTTAGGTTTAGGTTTAGAGTGAGGGTGAGGGTCAGGGTTAGGGTTAGGATTAGGTTTAGGGTTAGGGTGAAGCTGAGGGTGAGGGTGAGGGTGAGGGTAAGCGTGAAGGTGAGGGTTAAGTTTAGCATTAAGTTTAGGGTGAGGTCTAGGGTGAGGGTGAGGGCTAGGGTGAGGGTTAGTGTGAGGGTTATGGTTAGTACTAGGTGAGGGTTAGGGTTAGGGTTAGTGTAAGGATAAGGGTTAGGTTGAGGATTAGGGTGAGAGTGAGTGTTAGGGTTAAATTAAGGGTTAGGGTGAGGGTTAAGGTAAGGGTTAGGGTTAGGATTAGGGTGAGGGTGAGTTTTAAAGTTAGGTTTAGGGTGAGGGTTAGGGTTGGGGTGAGGGTTAGGGTTAGGGTTAGGGTGAGGATGAGGATTCGGGTTAGGGTGAGTGTGAATGTTAGGGTTTTGGTGACGTTTAGGGTTAGGGTGAGGGTGATGCTGAGGTTTAGGCTTAGGGTTAGTGTGAGGATAAGGGTTAGGGTGAGGATTAGGGTGAGTGTGAGTGTTAGGGTTAGCATAAGGTTTAGGGTGAGGGTTAGGGTTAGGGTTAGGGTAAGGAATGGGGTTAGGTAAGGGTTAGGGTTAGGCTTAGGGTTAGGGTTAGGGTTAGGGTTAGGGTGAGTGTTAGGCTTAGGGTTAGGGTTAGGGTGAGGGTTAGGGTTAAGTTTAGGGTTAGGGTAAGGTTAGGGTTAGCATGAGGTTTAGGGTTAGGGTGATGTTTAGGGTGACGGTGAGGGTTAGGGTGAGGGTGAGGTTGAGCGTGAGGGTTAGGGTGAGGGTGAGGGTGAGTGGGAGGGTGACGGTGAGGGTTAGGTTTAGGGTGAGGGTAAGAGTTAGGGTTAGGGCAAGGGTTAGGCTGAGGGTGAGGGTGAGGGTGAGGTTAGGTAAGTGTTAGGGTTAAGTTTAGGATGAGGATTAGGGTGAGGGTGAGGGTTAGTGTTAGGTTGAGTGTTAGGGTTAGGGTTAGGGTGAGGGTTAGGGTGAGAGGTAGGGTTAAGGTTAGGATGAGGGTTAGGCTTAGTGTGAGTGTTCCGGTTAGGTTTAGAGTTAGTGTGAGGATAAGTGTTAGGGTGAGTGTTAGGTTGAGACTGATTGTTAGGGTTAGCGTTAGGGTTAGTGTGAAGGTTAGATTGGGGGTTAGGGTGAGGGTTAGGGTTCGGGTTAGGGTTGGGTGATGGTTAGGGTGAGGGTAAGTGTTAGGTTTAGGTTGAGAGTGAGGGTGAGGGTAAGGGTTAGGGTTAGGGTCAGGGTTAGGGTTAGGGTGTGGTTTAGGGTTTGCCTTAGGGTTACGGTTAGGGTTAGGTTGAGTGTTAAGTTTAGGGTTAGGGTGCAAGTTAGGTTTAGGGTTAGAGTGAGGGTGAGGGTGAGGGAGAGGGTTAAGTTTAGGTTTAGTGTTCAGGTGAGGGCTAGGGTGAGGGTGATGTTTTTGTTTAGGATAGGTCTAGGGTTAGGTTTAGGGTGAGGATTAGTGTGGGGTTGAGGTTTAAGGTGAGGGTTAGGGTTAGGGTTAGGGTGAGGGTTAGGGTTAGGGTGAGGGTTAGGGTTAGGGTGATGTTTAGGTTGAGGGTGAAGGTGAGAGTGAGGATTCGGGTGAGGATTAGGGTTAGGGTGATGGTTATGGTTAGGGTAACCTTTAGGGTTAGTGGGAGCGTAAGGGTTAGGATGACAGGGTGAGGGTGAGGGTTAAGGTTAGGTTTAGGATTAGGATGAGTGTTAGTGTGAGGGTTAGTGTTAGGGTTAGGGTGAAGGTTAGGGTGAAGTTTAGGTTTAGGGTTTGGGTTAGGGTGAGGGTTAGGTGAGAAGGAGTAGGGTGACGGTTAGGGGGAGGGTGAGGGATAGGGTTATGGTGAGGGTAAGATTTAGGCTGAGGCTTAGGTTGAGAATGAGCATTTGTGTTAGCATCAGTGTTGGGTTGAGGGTGAGGGTTAGTGTTAGGCTGAGGGGTAGTTTTAGGGTTAGGGTGTGGGTGAGGGTGAGGGTTAAGGCTAGACTTAGGGTGAGCATGAGGGTTAGGTTTAGGGTTAGGGTGAGTGTGAGGGTTAGGTTTAGGATTAGGGTTAGGGTTAGGGTTAGGCTGAGGTTGAGGTTATGAGTGAGGGTGAGGTCTAGTGTTAGGGGTAGAGGTAGAGTTAGGGTTAGATTTAGGGTTAGTATTAGAGTTAGGGTTAGGATTAGGCTGAGCATGAGGGTGAGGGTGAGGGTGAAGGTGAGGTTTAGGGTTAGAGTTAGGGGTAGATTTAGGGTTAGGTTGAGCGGTCGGATGAGAGTGAGGTTTAGGGTTTGCGTTAGTTTTAGGGTGAGGTTTAGGGTGAGAGTTGAGTGTTAGGGTTAGGGTTAGGGTGAGGGTGTGGGTTACGGTTAGTGTGAGGGTGAGGGTCTGTGTTAGGGTTAGGGTTAGGCTTAGATTTAGGATGAGGGTGATGGTGACGTTAGAATTAGGATTAGGGTTAGGGTTAGAGTTAGGTGAGAGTGAGGATGAGTGATAGGGTTTGGGTGAGAATTAGGGTGAGGGTGATCATGAGGGTTAGGGTTAGGATTAGGGTTAGAATTATGGTTAGGGTTAGGGTGAGAGTGAGGGTGAGGCTTAGGGTTAGGATTAGGTTTAGGGTTAGTGTGAGGATCAGGGTTAAGTGAGGGTGAGAAGGAGGGTGAGGGTTAGGGTGAGCTTTAATATTAGGGTTAGGGTGAGGGTTAGGGTGAGTTTTAGGGTTACGTTGAGGGTTAGGGTTAGGGTTAGGTTGAGGCTAAGGTTTAGGCTGAGGGTTAGGGTAGGTTTAGGGTGAGGTTTAGGTTTAGGGTGAGGGCTATTGTGAGGGTGAGTGTGAGGGTGAGTGTGAGGGTGAGGTTGAGGGTTTTGGTTAGGTAAGGGTTAGGGTTAGGGTTAGGGTGAGGATTAGGGTGAGGATGAGGTTTAGGTTGAGTGTTAGGTTGAGGGTGAGGGTTAGGGTGAGGGTGAGGGTGAGGGAGAGCATGAGGGTTCGGGTGAGCGTGAGAGTTCGGGTGAGGTTGAGGGTTCGGGTGTGGGTCAGGGTTAGGTTTAGGGTGAGGTTTAGGGTGACGGTGAGGGTTAGGGTGAGGGTGAGGTTTAGGATTGGGGTTAGGGTGAGGGTTAGGTTTAGGGTGATTGTTAGGGTGAGGGGTAGGGTTAGGGTTAGGCAGAGGGTTAGGGTTAGGGTGAAGGGTAGGGTTAGTTTGAGGGTTAGGGTGAAGGTGAGTTTGAGGTTGAGGGTTAGGGTGAGGGTGATGGTGACGGTGAGGGTTAGGGTTAGGATTCGGGTTAGGGTTAGGTTGAGAGTTAGGGTTAGGGTTAGGTTTAGGATGTTGAGGGTGAGGGTGAGGGATAGGGTTAGGGTTAGGTTTAGGATTAGGTTTAGGTTTAGGGTAAGGGTTACAGTTAGGGTTAGGGTGAGGGTTAGGTTTAGAGTTAGGGTGAGTGTTAGGGTTAGGGTTATGTTTAGAGTGAGGGTTAGGGTTAGGATTAGGGCGAGGGTGAGGGTTAGGTTGAGGGGTAGGATTAGGTATAGGGTAATGGTTAGGGTTAGGGTGAGGGTTAGGTTTAGGATTAGGGTGAGTGTGAGGGTTAGTGTTAGGGTTAGGGTAAGGGTTAGGTTTAGGGTGAGGGTTAGTTTTAGGTTTAGGTTTAGGTTGAGAGTGACGCTGAAGGTTAGGGTTAGGGTTAGTGTGAGGATCAGGGTTAGGGTGAGGATTAGGGTGAAGGTGAGGGTTAGGGTTAGCATAAGGTTTAGGGTGAGGGTTAGGGTTAGTGTTAGGGTTAGGGTAAGTGTTAGGGTTAGGGTAAGGGTTAGTGTTAGGGTGATGTTTATGATGATGTTGAGGGTTAGGGTGAGGGTGAGGTTGAGCGTGAGAGTTAGGGTGAGGGTGAGTGGGAGGGTGACGGTGAGGGTTAGGGTTAGGGTTAGGGTGAGGTTGAGGTTTAGGGTTAGCATTAAGGTTAGGGTTAGGGTTAGGCTGAGGTTTAGGGGTAGGGTTAGGGTTAGGGTGAGGTTCAGCGTGAGGGTGATGGTGAGGGTGAGTGTGAGGTTTAGGCTGAGGTGTAGGGTGAGGGTTAGGGAGAGGGTGAGGATTAGTGTTAGGGTGAGGTTTAGGGTGAGTGTTAGGTTTAGGGTTAGTGTGAGCGTTAGGGTGAGGGTTTGGGTTAGGGTTTGGGTGAGGTTGTGGTTTAGGGTTAGCATTAAGGTTAAGGTTAGTGTTAGGCTGAGGTTTAGGTGTAGGATTAGGTTTGGGGTGAGATAGAGGGTGAGGGTGAGGTTGAAGTTGAGTGTGAGGTTTAGTCTGACGTTTAGGGTTAGGTTTAGGCATAGGGTGAAGATTACGGTTAAAGTTAGGTTTAGGGTGAGTGTTAGGCTGAAGGGTAGGTTTAGGGTTAGTGTGAGGGTTAGGGTGAGGGTTAGGGTTAGGGTTAGAATTAGGGTGAAGTTGAGGGTGAGGGTAAGTTTTAGGGTGATTGTTAGGGTGATTTTGAGGTTTAGGGTTAGCATTAGATTTAGGGTTAGCCTTAGGCTGAAGTTTAGGGTTAGGATTAGGGTTGGGGTGAGGGTGAGGGCTAGTGTTAGCATTATGGTTAGTCTTAGGTTTAGGATTAGGGTTAGTGTGAGGGTTAGGGATAGGGTAACGGTAAGGATGAGGGTAAGGGTTAGGGTTACGGTAAGGGTGAGGGTGAAGGTTTGGTTTAGAGTTAGGATTAGAGTTAGGGATAAGGTTAGGCTGAGGGTGGGGGTGAGGTTGAGGGTGAGGGTTAGGGTTAGCGTTAGTTTCAGGGTGAGGGCTAGGGTGAGGGAGAGGTTTAGTGTGAGGGTTAGGTTGAGGGTATGGGTTTAGGTTAAGAAAGGCTTAGGTTTAGGGTTAGCGTGAGGATTGGGGTGAGGCTGAGGTTTAAAGTGAGGATTAGGGTTAGGTTGAGGATTAGGGTTAGGGTTAGGGTGAGGGTGAAGATTAGGATGATGTTTAGAGTGAGGGTGAGGGTTAGGGTGAGGGTGAGGGCTAGGGTGTAGGTGAGGGTTAGCGTTAGGTTGAGGTCTAGGGTTAGGGTTAGGGTTAGGGTGAGGTTTAGTTTTAGTGTGAGGGTGAGTGAGAGGGTTAGGTTTAGGATTAGGCTTAGGTGTAGGGTTAGGCTTAGGGTGAGGGTGAGGGTCAGGTTAGCATTAGGATGAGGTTTAGGGTTATGGTTAGGGTTAGGGTGAGGGTGAGGTTTAGGGTAAGATTGATGTTGAGGGTGAGGGTTAGGTTTAGGGTGAGGGATAGGGTTATGGTTATGGTTAGGCTGAGGGTGAGGGTGTGGGTTACGGTGAGGGTGATTGTGAGGTTGAGAGTGAGGGTGACGATTAGCGTTTGGGTGAAGGTTAAGTTTAGGGTTTGGGTTAAGGTTAGGTTGAGGGTTAGGGTTAGAGTTAAGATGAGGGTTAGGCTGAGGGTTAGGTTTAGGTTTAGGGTGAGGGTGAGGGTTAGAGTGAGGGTGAGCCTTAGGATTAGGATTAGGGTTAGTTTTAGGGTGAGGGTAAGGGATAGGGTTAAGCTTAGGGTGAGGGTTTTGTTTAGGGTTAGGTTTAGAGTTAGGTTGAGGGTGAGGGTTAGGTCTTGTATTAGGTATAGGGTTAGTGTTAGGCCGAGGGTGAGTTTGAGGTTGAGGGTGACAGGGTGAGGTTTAGGGTTACGGTTAGGGTTAGGATGAGAGTTAGGCTGAGGATTAGTGTTAGGGTTCGTTAAGAGTAAGGGTTAGAGTGAGAGTGAGGGTTAGGTTTAGGCTTAGGGGTAGGGTGACGGTTTGTGTGAGGTTTAGTGTTAGTGTTAGGGTTAGGGTTAGAGTGAGGTTTAGCATGAGGGTAAGGGTTAGGGTGAGTGTTAGGCTGATGGTGAGGGATAGGGTTAAGGTGAGGGTAAGGGTTAGGGCGAGGTTTAGGGTGAGGCTGAGGGTTAATATTAGCATTATGGGTAAGGCGAGTGTGTGGGTTAGGGTGAGGGTTAGTGTTAGTGTTAGAGACAGGGTGAGTATTAGGTTTAGGGTTAGGTTTAGGGTGACGGTTAGGATGAGGGATAGGGTTACGGTTAGTGTTAGGGTGAGGGTTAGGGTGTTGGTTTATGTTAGGGTTAAGTTTAGGGTGAGGTTGAGGGTGAGGGTAAGGGTTAGTGTGACGGTTATGGTGAGGTTGAGATTTAGGGTTAGGATTAGGGTCAGGTTTAGGGATAGAGTTAGGGTTAGGATTAGGGTTAAGGTGAGGGTGACGGCTAGTGTTAGTATTAGGGTTCGTTTTCAGGTTAGGGTGAGGGTGAGGTTTAGGTTGAGGGAGATGGTTAGGTGAGGGTGAGGGTGAGGGATTTGGTTAGGAAAGGCTTAGGGTTAAGGTTAGGGTGAGTATTAGGGTTTGGGGTGAAATTTAACTTGAGGATTAGGGTTAGGGTGAGTATTAGGGTTAGGGTGATGTTTAGGGTGAGCGTGATGTTTAGGGTGAGGGTTAGGATGAGGGTGAGGGTGAGGGTGTAGGTGAGGGTTAGGGTCACGGTGAGGGTCAGTGTGAAGGTGATGGTTCGGGTTCGGTTTAGGGTTAGGGTGAGTGTTAGGGTTAAGGGTTAGGGTGAGGGGTAGTGTGAGGTGTAAGGTGAGGGTTATGGTTAATGTAAGGGTTAGGGTTAGGGTTAGTGTGAGGATAAGCGTTAGGGTGAGACTGAGGGTTAGGTTTAGCGTTAGGGTTAGGGTGAGGTTTATGGTGAGGGTTAAGTTGAGGGTTAGGGTTAGTATGAGTTTGAGGGTTAGAGTTAGGTTTTGGTTGAGGATTAGGGTTAGGGTGAGTTTTAAGGTAGGGTTAGGGTTAGGGTGAGGGTTAGGATGAGGGTGAGTTTCAGGTTGTGGGTGACGGTTAGTGTGAGGGTGAGGGTTAGGGTTATGGTGAGGTTTATGTTAGGGTTAGGGTTATGGTGAGGGTAATGGTTAGGATGACGTTTGAAGTGAGGGTGACAGTGAGGGATAGCGTTAGATTTAGGGTGAGGGTTAGGGTGAGGGTTAGGTTTCAGGTTAGATTGGGTGAGGGTGAGGGTTAGAGTTAGGTTTAGGCTGAGGTTAAGGATTAGGGTGAGGGTTAGCGTGAGGGTGAGGGTTAGGGTTAGGTTGAGGGTTAGGGTGAGCGTTAGGGTGAGGGTCAGATTTGGATTAGTGTTAGGGTGAGGGTTAGGGTGAGGTTTAGTTTTAGTGTTAGGGTTAGGGTAAGGGTTAGGGTGAGGGTAAGGGTTAAAGTGAGGTTCAGGGAGAGGGTGAGTGTTAGGGATAGCATTATGGTTAAGTTTAGATTTAAGGTGAGGGTTAGTATGAGGGTTAGGCTTACTGTGAGGGTGAGGGTTAGGGTTAGCATTAGGGTTAGGGTTAGGGTTAGGCTGAGGGTTAGGGTTAGGGTTAGGGTGAGGGTGAGTGTTAGGGTTAGGGTTAGGGTGAGGGTGAGGTTTAGGTTTAGGAATAGGCTTAGGTGTAGGGTCAGGCTTAGGGTGATGGTGAGGGTGAGGGTCAGAGGTTTAGTGTTATGGTTATGGTTATGGTTTGGGATAGGGTGAGGGTTACGATGAGGGTGATGGTGAGGGTGAGGGTGAGGGTTAGGTTTAGGGTGAGGATTAGGGTTATGGTTAGGGTTAGAGTGAGGATGAGTGTGAGGGTTAGTGTGAGTGTGAGGGTGAGGTTGAGGTTGAGGGTGAGGGTTAGGGTTTAGGTGAGGGTCAGGTTTACGGTTAGGGTAAGGTTAGGTTGAGGGATAGGGTTAGGTTTAGGGTCAGGGTTAGAGTTTGCGTTAAGGTTATCGTGAGGGTTAGGGTTAGGGTTAGGTTTAGGGTTAGGGTGAGGCATAGAGTGAGGGGTAGGGTTAGGTTTAGGTTGAGGGTTAGGGTTAATGTGAGGATTAGGATTAGGGTTAGTGTCAGTGTGAGGATAAGGGTAAGGGTGAGGGTTAGGGTGAGAGTGAGGGGTAGGGTTAGCATTAGGTTTAGGGTGAGGGATAAGGTGAGGTTTAGGGTTAGTATGAGGGTGAGGCTTAGAGTTAGGTTTAGGGTAAGGGTTAGGGTTAGGATTAGGGTTACGGTGAGGGCTAGGGTAAGGGTGAGTGTTAGAGTTAGTGTTAGGGTATGGTTTAGGGTTAGGGTTAGGGTTAGGGTTAAGCTTAGGATGAATGTTAGGTTTACAGTGTGGTTGAGGGTTAGGGTGAGGTTGATGATTAGGTTTAAGATTATGTTTAGGGTGAGGGAGAGTGTTAGGATTAGGGTTAGGGTTAGGGTTAGATTTAGGGTTAGGATTAGTGTTATTGTTAGGGTTAGGGTTAGAGTTATGGTCAGGTTTAGGGTGAGAGTTTTATTTCGTGTTATGTTTAGGTTTAGTTGAGGGTTAGGGTAAGAGTTACGGTGAGGGTGAGGGTTCAGGTTAGGTTGAGGGTTAGGGTTCGGATTAGGGTTAGGGTGAGGGTGTGGGTGAGAGTTAGGTTTAGTGTTTGGGTGCAGGTTAGGATGAGGGGTAGGGTTAGGATTAGGGTTAGGGTGAGGGCTTGGGTGAGGGTGAGGTTTAAGGTTAGGGTTAGTGTGAGGTTTAGGTTTAGGCTTAGTGTTAGATTTAGGATAAGGGTGAGGCTGAGGTTGAGGGTTAGGTTTAGGGTTAGTGTAAGAGTTAGGTTTAGAGTGAGGGTTAGGGTGAGGGAGACGGTTAGGCTTAGTGTTAGGATTAGGTTTAGGGTAAGGGTTTGGGTGAGGCTTAGGGTGAGGGTGAGGGTTAGGGTTAGTGTTAGGGTAAGGTTTAAGGTTAGGATGAGGGTTAGGGTTATAGTCAGGGTGAGTGTTAGGGTTAGGGTGAGGGTTAGGGTTAGGATTAGTCTTAGGGTGAGGGTGAGTGTTAGCATTAGGGTTAGGGTTAGGGTTAGGTTTAGGTTTAGGATTAGTGTTATTGTTAGGGTTAGGGTTACAGTTATTTTCAGGGTGAGGTTGAGGGTGAGGTTGAGGGTTAGGGTTAGGGTGAGGTTTAGGGTGCCGGTTAGGATTAGGGTTAGGGTGAGGGTGAGTTTTAGGGTTAGATTTAGGGTTAGTTGGAAGGTTAGGTCGAGGGTTAGGTTTAGGGTTAATGTTAGGGTTAAAGTTAGGGTGAGTGTTAGGTTGAGGTTTAGGGTGAGGGTTAGGGTTAGGGTGAGGTTGAGTGTGAGGGTTAGAGTTAGGCTTAGGCTTCGGCTTAGGGTTAGGCTGAGGGTGAGGGTCGGGGTGAGGATTAGGGTTAGGGTTATGGTTAGGGTTAGGGTTAGTGTGAGGCTTAGGATTAGTGTTTGGGTGAGGGCTAGGGTGAGGGTGAGTGTTAGGATAAGTGTTAGGCTTAGACTTAGGGTTAGGTTGAGGATGAGGTTGAGGGTGAGGTTTAGGGTTAGGGTTAGGGTGAGGTTTAGGGGTAGTGTTAGGGTTAGGGTGAGGGTTAGTGTTAGGGTGAGGGTTAGGGTTGGGTTGATGGTAAGGGTAAAGTTGAGGGTTAGGCTGAGGGTGAGGTTACTCTAAGGTGAGGGTTAGGGTTAGGTTGAGGTTTAAGGTTAGGTTTAGGGTGAGGGTGAGGTTTAAGTTAAGGATTAGTGTTAGGGTTAATGTGAGGTTTAGGGTGAGGATGACGGTTAGGGTTAGGGTGAGGGCTGGGGTGAGGATGAGGTTTAGGGTTAGTGTTAGGGTGAGATTTAGGGTTAGGGTGATGGTGAGGGTTAGTGTGAGGGTTAGATTTAAGGTTAGGTTTAGTGTTAGGGTGAGGTTAAGTGTTAGGGTGAGGGTTAGGGTCAGGGTGAGGGTTAGTGTTAGGATTTTTGTAAGTGTTCGGGTTAGTGTTATGGTTACTGTGAGCGTGAGGGTGAGGGTTAGGTTTAGGGTAGGATGAGGTTTAGGGATAGGGTTAGGTTTAGGGTCAGGGTGAGGTTTACGGTTAGATTTAGGTTTAAGGTGAGGCTGAGCATGATGGTTAGGGTTAGGATTAATGTTAGGGTTAAGGTGAGGGTTAGGGATAGGGGGAGGGTTAGGATGAGCGTTAGGTTTAGGATTAGGGTTAGGATTTGGGCTAGGGAGAGGGTGAGGTTTAGGGTTAGGGTTAGCGTAAGGTTTAGGGTTAGGGTTAGGGTTGGGGTTAGGGTGAGTTTGAGGTTTAGGTTTAGAGTTATGGTTATGGTGAGGCTGAGGGTGAGGTTTAGGGTTAGGGTTAGTGTTAGGTTTAGGGTTAGGGTTAGGGTGAGGGTGAGGGATAAGTTTAGGGATAGGATTAGGATTAGGGAGAGGGTTAGTGTGAGGGTTAGGGTTCAGATTAGGGTTGGGCTGAGGCTGAGGGTGAGGGTGAGGTTTAGGTTTATGATGAGGGTCAGGATGAGGGTAGGGGTTAGGATTAGGGTTAAGGTGAGGGCTAGGGTGAGGGTGAGGTTTAGGGTTAGGGTTAGGGTGAGGTTTAGGGTTAGGCTTAATGTTAGGGTGAGGGTGAGTGTGAGGTTTAGGACTAGAGTTAGGGTTAAGGTGAGGCTGAGGGTTAGGGTTAGGGTTAGGGTTAGGATTAGGATTAGGATTAGTGTAAGGATTAGGGTGAGTGTGAGGGTTAGTGTTAGTGTTAGCGTTCAGCTTATGGTTAAACTGAGGTTGAGGGTGAGGGTGAGGGTTAGGGTTAGTATTTGGATTAGTGTGAGGGTGATTGTGTGTGTTAGGGTTATGTTTAGCGTTAGGCTTAGGGTTAGGCTGAGGATGAGGTTTTGGATGAGGGTTGGGTTTAGGGTGAGGGTTGGCGTAAGGGTTAGGGGGAGGGTTAGGATGACGGTTAGGGTTAGGCTGAGGGTGAGGTTGCCGGTGAGGTTTAGGGTTAGGGTGATGGATATGGTTAGGTTTAGGGTGAGTTTTAGGATGAGGGTTAGGCTTAGGGTGAGGATTAGTGTGAGCATGACAGTAAGAGTAAAGGTGAGGGTTAGGCTGAGGGTGAGTGTTCCACTAAGGGTGAGGGTTAGATTTAGGGTGAGGGTTAGGGTAAGGGTTAGGGTGAGGGTTAGGGTGAGGGTGAGGTTTAGATTGAGGATTAGGGTTAGTATGAGGTTTAGGGTGAGGATTACGGTTAGTGTTAGGGTTAGAATTAGGGTTAGGGTGAGGGTTAGGTTGAGGGTGAGGGTTAGGAATAGGGTTAGTGTTAGGGCGAGGTTTAGGTTTAGGTTGAGAGTTAGGGTTACTGTGAGGGTTAGTATTAGAGTTAGGGTTAGGGTAAGGTTTAGGGTAAGTGTTAGGGTGAGGGTTAGGTTTAGGGTGAGTGTTATGTTTAGGGTGAGTTTTAGGGTTAGGTTTAGGGTTATTGTTAGGTTTAGGGTTAGGGTTACAGTGAGAATGAGGGAGAGGCTTAGTGTTAGGGTTAGGTTTAGGTTTAGGGTGAGGGCTAGGGTGAGGGAAAGGTTTAGGGTTAGGTTTAGTGTGAAGTTTAGGGTTAGGGTTAGGGTGAGTGTCAGGGTGAGTTTGAGGTTTAGGGTTAGAGATAGGGTGAGGGTGAGGGTTAGGGTAAGGTTTAATGTTAGGATTAGGGTTAGGGTGAGGGTTAGGGTGAGGTTGTGTGTTAGGGTTAGGGTTAGGATTAGGATTAGGGTTAGGGAGACAGTGAATGTGAGGGTTAAGTTTAGGGCTAGTTTTAGGCTTTGTTATATGCTGAGGGTGAGGGTGAGGATGAGGGTTAGGGTGAGGGTGAGGGTTAGGGTTAGGGTTAGGGGGATAGTTAGGGTTCGGGTTAAGTTTAGGGTTATGGTGAGATTTAAGTTGAGGGTGTCGGTAAGTTTAAAGGTGAGAGTTAGGCTGAGGATGAGGGTTACGGTAATGGTGAGAGTTAGGGTTAGGGTGAGGGTTAGGGTAAGGGTTAGGGTTAGAGTTAGGGTGAGGGTAAGGGTTAGATTGAGTATTAGGGTTAGGGTTAGTGTGAGGTTCAGGGTGAGGATGAGGGTTAGGGTTAGGGTGAGGTTTAGGGTTAGATTTAGGGTTAGGGTGAGGGCTAGGGTTAGGGTTTGGGTGAGGGTGAGGGTTAGGATTAGGGTGAGGGTTAGGGTTAGTGTGAAGGTGAGTGTAAGTGTTATGGTGAGGGTTAGGTTTAGGGTGAGTTTTAGGGTTAGGGTTACGCTGAGGGTGAGGGTGAGGATTAGGGTTAGGTTTAGGGTGAGATTTAGGGTTAGGGTTAGGGTTAGAGTTAGGGTTAGGGTGAAGTTGAAGTTTAGGGTTAGAGTTAGGGTTAGGGTGAGGGTGAGGGTGTGGTTTAGGGTTAGGGTTATTGTAAGGCTTAGTGTTCAGATTAGGAATACCTTAAGGGTTAGGGTGAGTGTGAGGGTTAGGGTTAGGTTTAGTGTTAGGGGTAGGGTGAGGGTGAGGGTTAGGTTGAGGTTTAGGGATAGGGTTAGGTTTATGAGTAGGGGTAGGGTGAGCATGAGTATGAGGCTTAGGGTGAGCGTTATGCTTAGGCTTAGGCTTACGCTGAGGGTGAGGCTGGGGGTGAGGATTAGGGTTAGGGTCATGGTTAGCGTTAGGGTTAGTGTTATTGTTAGCGTTAGGTTTTGATTTTTGGTGACGGTGGCCGTGCGGGTGAGGGTTAGGTTTAGGGTTAGGGTGGGGTTTAGGTTTAGGGTTAGGTTTACGGTGAGGGTGAGGTTTAGGGTTAGATATAGGGTTAAGGGGAGGGTTAGGTCGAGGGTTAGGGTTAGTGTTAAGTTTAGGGTCAGGTTGAGGGTTAGGTTTAGGGTTAGGGTTAGTTTGAGGGTGAGAGTGCGGGTGAGTGTGAGTTTTAGGGTTAGGTTTATGCTTAAGCTTAGGTTTATGCTTAGGGATAGGCTGAGGATGAGGGTGAGGGTTAGGTTTAGGGTCAGGGTTAGGGTTAGGGTAATGGGGAGGGTTAGGATGAGGGTTACGGTTAGGATTAGGGTTAGAGTGAGGACTAGGGTGAGGGTTATGTTTAGGGTTAGGGTTAGGGTGAGGTTTAGGGTTAGAGTTAGGGTTAGGGTTAGGGTGAGGGTGAGGTTTAGGGTTAGACTTTGGGTTAAGGTGAGGCTTAGGGTGAGGTTTAGGATTAGGGTTAGGATTAGCATTACAGTAAGGGTTACATTGAGTGTGAGTGTTAGTGTTACAGTTAGGTTGAGGGTTAGGGTTAGGTTGTTGGTTAGGGTTAGGGTTATTGTGAGGTTTAGAATTAGTGTTAGTGTGAGGGATAGGATGAGTATTAGGGTAAGGATTAGGGTTAGGGTGAGTGCTAGGTTGAGGGTTTAGTGTTAGTGTTAGGGTGAGGTTTAGGATTAGGGTTAGGTTTAGGGTGAGGGTTAGGGTGAGGGTTATGGTTAGGGTGAGGGTGAGGATTAGGGTTAGTGTTATTTTTAGGGTTAGGGTTACAGTTATGGTGAGGGTGAGGGTTAGATTTAGGGTTAGGATGAGGTTTAGGTTTAGGGTCAGGGTTAGAGTTCGGTTTAGGGTGAGGGTGAGGTTTAGGGTTAGAGTTAGTGATCGTGTTAGGGTTAGGGATAGGTTGAGGGTTAGGGTTAGGCTTAGGCTTATGCTTAGGCTTAGGCTGAGCATGAGGGTGAGTGTTAGGGTTAGGGTTAGGGTGAGGGTTAGGGTTAGGGTTAGAGTGAGGTTTAGGATGAGGTTTAGGGTTAGGATTAGGCTTAGGGTGAGGGCTAGGGTGAGTTTTAGGAATAGGTTTAGGTTTAGGATTTGGGTTAGGGTGAGGGTAAGTGTGAGGGTTAGGATTAGTGTTAGGGTTAGGCTTAGGGTTAGGGTGAGGGTTAGTGTTAGGATTTGGGTTAGTGTGAGGATGAGGCTGAGGATTAGGGTTAGATTTAGGGTTTGGTTTAGGGTTAGGCTTAGTGTTAGGGTTAGGGTTAAGGTTAGGGTTACCTGGAGTGTTAGATTTAGGTTTAGGGTTAGGGTTAGGCTGAGGGTGAGGGTGGGGGTGAGTATTAGGGTTAGGGATCGGGTTAGCGTTATTGTTAGTGTTATGGGTAGGGTTAAGTTTGCTGTGAGGGTGAGGCTGAGGTTTATGGTTAGGTTTAGGACTAGGGTTATGTTTCGTGTTATTTTTAGGGTTAGGGTTAGAGTTACAATGAGGTTGAGGTTGATGGTAAGGGTTAGGTTTAGGATGAGGTTTAGGGTTAGAGTTATGGTTAGGGTTAGGGTGAGGGTGAGGTTTAGGTTTAGAGGTAGGGTTAGGGGGAGGGTTAGGGTGAGGTTTAGGGTTAGGGTTAGTTTTAGGGTGAGGGTGAGGGGTAGGTTGAGGTTTAGGGATAGGGTTAGGGTTAGGATTAGGGTTACGGTGAGTGTGAGTATGAGGGTTAGGGTGAGGGTTAGGCTTAGGCTGAGGGTGGGGGTGGGGGTGAGGATTAGGGTTAGGGTGATGGTTAGGGTTAGGGTTAGTGTTATTGTTAGGGTTAGGGTTCGAATTCTGGTGAATGTGAGAGTGTGGGTGAGGTTTAGGGTTAGGGTTAGAGTGGGGTTTAGAGTTAGGGTTAGGGTTAGGGTTAGGGTGAGGGTCAGGTTTAGGGTTAGATATAGGGTTAGGATGAGGGTTAGGTTGAGGGTTAGGGTTAGGGTTAGTGTTAAGGTTAGGGTGAGGGTGAGGTTTAGGGTTAGATATAGGGTTATGGGGAGGGTTAGGGTTAGGGTTACGGTTACGGTTAGGGTGAGGTTTAGGGTTAGGGTTAAGGTTAGGTTTAGAGTTACTGTAAGGGTGAGGGTTAGTGTTAGGGTTAGGGTTAGAGTTAGGGTGAGGTTTAGGGTTAGGGTTAGGTTTAGGGTTAGAATTACAGTGACAGTGAGGGTGCAGGTGAGTGTGAGGTTTAGGGTTAGAGTTAGGGTTAGGGTTAGGCTGAGTGTTAGGGTTAGGGTTTGTGTTAGGCTTAGGGTTAGGCTGAGCATGAGGTTGAGTGTGAGGGTTAGGGTTAGGGATAGGGTGAGGTTTAGTGTTAGGGTTAGGGTTAGAGTTATATTTAGGTTGAGGGTGAGGTTTAGGGATAGGGTTAGTGTCAGGGTGAGGGTTAGGTTTAGGGTTAGGGTAAGGGTAAGGGTTAGATTGACGGTTAGTGTTAGGGTTAGTGTGAGGTTTAGGGCGAGGATGAGGGATAGGGTTTGGGTGAGGGCTATTGTTAGGATGCGGGTGAGGGTTAGATTGAGGATTAATGTTAGGGTTAGTGTGAGGTTTAGGGTGAAGATGAGGTTTAGGGTTGGGGTTAGGGTTTGGATTAATATTAGGGTTAGGCTTAAATTGAGGGTTAGGGTGAGGGTGTGGATTAGGGTTAGTGTTAGGATTAGGATTAGGGTTAGGTTTATGGTGAGTGTGAGGGTTAGAGTTAGGGTTACGTTTAGGCTTAGTGTTAGGCTGAAGGTGAGGGTTAGGTTTAGGGTGAGTGTTAGGGTTAGGATTAGGGTGAGAGTTAGCATTCCTGTTAAGTTTAGGGTTAGGGTGAGTGTTAGGGTTAGGGTTAGTGTTAGGGTGAGAGTTAGGATGACGGTTAGGGTTAGGATTAGGGTTAGGGTGAGGGCTATGGTGAGGGTGAGTTTTAGGATTAGGTTTAGGGTGAGGTTAAGGGTTAGTGTTAGGGAGAGGGTGAGGTTTAGAGTTAGAGTTAGGGTTAGGGTGAGTCTGAAGTTGAGGGTTAGGGTTAGTGTTAGAATTACGGTTACGGTGAGGGTTAGGTTGAGGTTGAGGGTAAGGCTTAGTGTTCTTTTTAGGATTAGGGTAAGTATTAGGGTGAGAGTGAGAGTTAGGGTTAGGGTTAGGTTTACGCTTAGAGTTAGGCTTAGTGTGAGGGTGAGGGTGAGCATTAGGGTTAGGGTGAGATTTAGGGGAAGGGTTAGGGTGAGAGTTAGGTTTCGGTTTAAGTTTAGTGTTAGGGTGAGGGTTAAGGTTAGGGTTAGAGTTAGGTATAGTGTTAAGCTTAGGCTTAGGGTGAGGGTGAGGTTAATGATTAGGGTTAGGGTGAGAGTTATGGGTAGGGTTAGGGTGAGAGTTAGAGTTCGGGTTAAGTTTAGGGTTAGGGTGAGGGTTAGAGTTAAGGTTATAGTGAGGGTGAGGGTTAGGGTTAGGTTGAGGGTTAGGGTTAGGCTTAGGATTAAGGTGAGGGTTAGGGTTAGTGTTAGGGTGATGGTTAGGATGAGCATTAGGGTTATGATTAGGGTTCGGTTTAGGACTAGGGTGAGGGTGAGGGTTAGGATTAGTGTTTGGGTGAGGTTTAGGGTTAGGGTTAGGGTGAGGGTTAGGATATGGGTTAGGGTCACAGTGAGGTTGAGGGTTAGGGTTAGGGTGAGGGTTAGGGTTAGGATTTGGGTTAGGGTGAGGGTGAGTTTTAGGATTATATTTAGGGTTAGGGGGAGGGTTAGATCAAGGCTTAGGGTTAGGGTTAGTGTTAGGGTTAAGTTTAGGGTGAGGGTTAGGTTGAGGTTTCGGGTTAGGGTTAGGTTTAGGTTTACAGTAAGGATTAGGGTATGTGAGGGTTAGAGTTAGGGTTAGGCTTAGGGTTATGGTTATGCTGAGGGTGAGGGTGGGGATGAGGATTAGGGTTAGGGTGATGGTAAGGGTTATGGATAGGGTGTGGGTTAGGATGAGGGATAGGGTTAGGATTATTGTTAGGGTGAGGACTAGTGTGAGGGTGAGGGTAAGGTTAGTGTTAGGCTTAGGCTTAGGTTTAGGCTGAGTGTGAGGTTGAGGGTGAGGTTTAAGGTTAGGGTGATGGTTAGATTTAAGGTTAGGGTGAGGGTTAGGGTTAGGGTTTGGGTTAGGCTGATGGTGAGTTTGAGGGTTAGAGTTAGGGTAAGGTTGAGGCTGAAGTTGTGGGTTAGTGTTAGGGGTAGTGTTAGAGTTAGGGTTAGGGTGATGTTTAGTTTGAGGTTGAGGGTTAGGCTTAGGGTTAGGATTAGGATTAGAGTAAGATAAAGGTAGGTGTGAGGGTTAGAGTTAGGGTGAGGGTTAGTGTAAGGATTATGGGGAGGGTTAAGATGAGGGTTAGGGTTAGGATTAGCTTTAGGGTGAGGGCTAGGGTGAGGGTGATGCTTAGGCTTAGGGTTAGGGTGAGGTTTATGGTTAGGGTTAGGGTTAGGATTAGGGTGAGTGTGAGGTTTACGGTTAGACTTAGGGTTAAGTTGAGGCTGAGGGTTAATGTTAGGATTAGGGTTAGGATTAGGATTTTGGTAAGCGTTAGGGTGAGTGTGAGGGGTAATTTTAGGGTTAGGGTTAGGCTAAGCATTACACTGAGGGTGAGGGAGAGGGTGAGGTTTACGGTTAGGGTGAGGGTTAGTGTTAGGGTTAGGATGAGAGTTAGATTTCAGGTTAAGTTTAGGGTTAAGGTGAGGGTTAGGGTTAGGTTGTGGTTTAGGGTTAGGGTTAGGGTGAGCTTTAGGGTTAGGGTTAGGGTGAGGGTTAGGATGAGGATTAGTGTTAGGATTAGGGTTAGGTTGAGGGCTAGGCTGAGGGCGGTGTTTGGGTTAGAGTTAGGGTGAGGTTTAGGGTTAGGGTTAGGTTTAGGGTGATGGTTAGGTTGAGAGTTAGGGTTACAATAATGGTTAGGGTTAGGGTTAGGGTTAGGGTGAGGGTTAGTTTTAGGATTAGGGTTAGGGTGAGGGTGATGGTTAGGATTAGGGGTAGAGTTAGGGTTATTGTTAGGGTTAAGGTTAGGGTTATGGTGAGGGATAAGATTAGCGTTATTGTTAGGGTTAGGGTTAGACTGAGGGTGAGAGTGGGGGTGGGTGTGAGTATTATGATTACGGTTAGGGTTATTGTTAGTGTTATGGTTAGGGTTAAGTTTGCAGTGAGGGTGAGGCTGAGGGTGAGGTTTATGGTTAGGGTTAGGGTTAGGGTTAAGGTTAGTGTTATTGTTAGGGTTAGGGTTAGACTTATTGTGAGGTTGAGGGTGAGGGTGAGGGTTACGTTTATGGTGAGGTTTAGGGTTTGGGTTAGGTTTAGAGTTAGTGTTAGTGAGAGCGTGAGGTTTAGGTTTAGAGTTAGGGTTAGGGTGAGGTTTATGTTGAGGGTGAGGTTTAGGGTTAGTATTAGGGTTAGGTTTAGAGTGAGAGTTAGGGGGAGGGTTTGGGTTAGGGTTAGGGTTAGGGTAGGATTAGGGTTAGGGTGAGGGTGAGTGTGTGTGTTAGGGTTAGGTTTAGGGTTAGGTTTAGGGTTGGGCTGAGGGTGAGGTTGAGGGTGAGGGTTAGGTTTAGCGTGAGGGTTAGGGTTAGGGTTAGTGAGAGGGTTAGGATTAGGGTTAGGGTTAGGATTAGGCTTAAGGTAAGGGCAAGGGTGAGGGTTAGGTTTAGGGTTAGTGTTAGCATGAGGTTTAGGGTTAGGGTTAGGGTTAGGATTAGGTTGAGGTTGAGGTTTAGGGTTAGAGTTAGGGTTAGGGTGAGGCTGAGGGTGAGTGTTAGGTTTAGGGTTAATGATAGGATTAGGGTTAGGTTTAGGTGAGGGTTAGGGTGAGTGTGAGGGTTAGGGTTAGGTTTAGAATTACGATTAGGGTTAGGGTTAGTGTGAGTCTCAGGTTTAGGGTTAGGTTTAGGGTTAGGGTTAGGGTGCCGTGAGTATGAGGATTAGGGTGAGGGTTTGGCTTAGGCTTAGGGTTAGGCTGAGGCTGATTGTGAGCTTGAGGGTGAGGGTTAGGTTTAGGGTTAGGGTGGGGTTTAGGGTTAGGGTTAGGTTTAGGTTGAGGGTGAGGTTTAGGGTTAGATATTGGGTTAGGGTGAGGGTTAGGGTGAGGGTTAGTGTTAGGGATAGTGTTAGGGTTAGGGTGAGGGTGAGGTTTAGGGTTAGGATTAGGGTTCTGGTGAGGTTTAGGGTTAGGTTTAGGGTTAGGGATAGAATTACGGTGAGGGTGAGCGTGCGGGTGACTGTGAGGGTTACGGTTAAGTTTAGATTTAGGCTTAGGGTTAGGCTTAGGGTTAGGCTGACTGTGAGGGTGAGGGTGAGGGTTAGGGTTATAATGAGGGTTAGGGTTAGAGTTATGGGGAGGGTTAGTGTCAAGGTTAGGGTTAGGATTAGGGTTAGGGTGAGGGCTAGGGTGAGGGTGATGTTTAGGGTTAGGGTTAGGGTGAGGATTAGGATTACGGTTAGGGTAAGGGTGAGGGTAAGATTTAGGGTTAGACTTAGGGTTAAGGTGAGGTTTAGGGTGAGGTTTAGGATTAGGGTTAGGATTAGGATTAGGGTAAGGTTTCGGGTTAGTGTTTGTGTTAAGGTTAGGGTGAGGGTTAGGTTGAGGTTTAGGGTTAGGGTTAGGGTTAGGATTAGGGTTAGGATGAGGGTGAGTGTGATTGTTAGGGTTAGGGTTAGGCTTAGGCTTAGTCTGAGGGTGAGTGTGGGGGTGAGGATTAGGGTTAGTGTGATGTTTAGGGTTAGGGTTAGGGTTAGTGTGAGGGTTAGAATGAGTGTTAGGGTTAGGAATAGGGTGAAGTTTAGTGTTAGGGTTAGGTTTAGAGTTAGGGTTAGGGTGAGGGTGAGGTTTAGGGGTAGGTTAGGGTCCGGGTGAGGGTTAGGGTTAGGTTTACTGTTAGGTTTAGGGATAGGGGGAGGGTTAGGATGAGGTTTAGATTTAGGATTAGGGTTATGGTAAGGGCTACGGTGTGGGTGAAGTTTAGGATTAGGGTTAGGGAGAGTTTTAGGGCTAGGGTTACGGTTCAGGTTAGGGTGAGTGTGAGGTTTCAGGTTAGGTTTAGGGTTAGGTTGAGGTTTAGGGTTAGGTTTAGGGTGAGGGTTCGGATGAGGATTAGGGTTAGGATTAGGGTTACGGTGAGGGCTAGGTTGATGGTGAGGTTTAGTGTTAGTGTTAGGGTGAGGTTCAGGGTTAGGGTTAGTGTTAGGGTGAGGGTTAGGTTGGGGGTTAAGGTTACAGTAAGTGTGAGGGTTAGGGTTATGGTGAGGGTTAGTGTTAGGATTAGGGATAAGGTGAGGGTGAGGGCTAGGATTAGGGTTAGTGTTAGGGTTATTTTTAGGGTTAGGTTTAGGGTTACAGTGAGGGCTAGGGTTAATGTTAGGGTTAGGGTTAGGGTTAGGCTGAGGGTGAGGGTGGGGGTGGGGTTGAGGATGAGGATTAGGGTTAGGGATAGGGTAATTGTAAGTGTTATGGTTAGGGTTAAGTTTGCGGTGAGGTTGAGGCTAAGGGTGAAGGTTATGTTTAGGGTTAGGGTTAGGGTTAGGGTTAATGTTATTTTTAGGGTTAGGGTTAGAGTTATGTTGAGGTTGAGGGTGAGGGTGAGGTTTAGGTTTAGGGTGAGGTGTAGGTTTTGGGTTAGGGTTAGAGTTAGGGTTAGTGTGAGGGTGAGGTTTAGGGTTAGATTTAGGGTTAGAGTGAGGTTTAAGTTGAGGGTTTGGTTTAGGGTTAGTGTTAGGGCTAGGTTTAGATTGAGAGTTAGCGGGTGTGTTTGGGTTAATGTTAGGCTTAGGGATAGGATTAGGTTTAGGATGAGGGTGAGTGTGTGTGTTAGGATTAGGTTTAGGATTAGGTTTAGGGTTAGGCTGAGAGTAAGTTTGAGGGTGAGGTTTAGGGTTAAGGTGAGGGTTAGGGTTAGGGTTAGGGGGAGGGTTAGGATGAGGGTTAGTGCTAGGTTTTGGGTTAAGGTTAGGGCTAGGGAGAAGGTGAGGTTTAGGGTTAGGGTTAGGGTGAGGTTTAGGTTTAGGTTTAGGGTGAGGGTGAGGTTTAGTGGTATGGTTAGGGTTAGAGTTAGGGTTAGGGTGAAGATGAGGTTCAGGGTTAGAGTTAGGGTATGTTGAGGCTGAGGTTGAGGGTTAGGTTTAGTGTTAGTGTTAGAGTTAGGGTTAGGGTGAGGGTTAGGATGTGGTTAAGTTTGAGGGTGAGGGTTAGGCTTAGGGTTAGGATTAGGATTAGGGTAAGGGTTAGGGTGAGTGTGACGGTTAGGATTAGGGTTAGGCTTAGGCTTAGGGTCGGCTGAGAGTGAGGGTGAGTGTGAGGGTAAGGGTTAGGGTGAAGGTCAGGGTTAGGTTTAGGGTGAGAGTTACGGTTCGGTTAAGTTTTGGGTTAGGGTGAGGATTAGGATTAGGGTTAGGGTGAGGGCTAGTGTGAAGGTGAGGGTTAGGTTTAGTTTTAGGGTAAGGTTTAGAGTTAGGGTTAGGGTTTGGGTTAGGGTTAGGATGAGGGTTAGGGTTATGGTGAGGGAGAGGGTTAGGGTTAGGTTGAGGGTTAGGGTTAAGATTATGGTTAGGGTGAGGGTGAGTGTTAGGATTAGGGTTGGGTTGAGGTCTAAGTTGGGGGTGAGTTTTAGAGTTAGGGTT
This sequence comes from Dipodomys merriami, assembly GCF_024711535.1. Taxonomy (NCBI): domain Eukaryota; kingdom Metazoa; phylum Chordata; class Mammalia; order Rodentia; family Heteromyidae; genus Dipodomys; species Dipodomys merriami. Next base: position 1,517,076 of record NW_027202849.1, read on the forward strand.
AGGGTTAGGGTGAGGTTTAGGATTAGGGTGAGGGTTAGGGTTAGTTTGAGGGTTAGTGTTAGTGTTAGGGTCAGTGTTAGGATGAGGGTAAGTGTTAGGGTGAGGGTTAATGTTAGGGTGAGAGTTATGGTTAGGGTGAGGGTTAGGGTTAGGGTTAGGGTTATTGTTAGGGTTAGGGTTAGGGTTACGGTTAAGGTGAGGGTGAAGTTGAGGGTTAGATTTAGGGTAAAGTTTAGAGTTAGGGTTAGGGTTAGAATTAGGGTTAGGGTGAGGGTGAGGTTTAGGGGTAGAGTTAGGGTTACGGTGAGGGTTAGGGTTAGGGTGAGCGTTAGCGTGGGGTTGATGGTAAGGGTAAAGATGAGGGTTAGGCTGAGGGTGAGGGTTACACTAAGGGTGAGGGTTAAGGTTAGGGTGAGGGTTTGGCTGAGGGCTAGGCTGAGGGTGAGTTTGAGGGTGAGGGTTTCGGTTAGTTAAGTGTTAGGGTTAGGGTGAGGATTCGGGTGAGAGTGAGTGTTAAGCTGAGTTTAGGTTTAGGTTGAGGGTTAGGGTTAGGGTGACGGTTAGCATTAGGTTTATGGTTAGTTTGAGGGTGAGGGTGAGGGGTAGGATTAGGGTTAGGTTGAGGGTTAGGGTTAGGGTTAGCGTTAGGGTTATGGTTAGGGAGAGTGGTAATGTTAGGGTTAGGGTCAGGTTTAGGTATGTGTGCCGGTTAGGTTTAGGTTTAGGGTTAGGTTGAGGGTTAAGGTTTAGGGTTAGGGTTAGGGTGTGGATTAATGTTAGAGTTAGTGTTAGGGCTAGTTTGAGGGTGAGGGCTAGGTTTAGAAATAAGTTTATGGTTAGGGTGAGGGTTAGTGTTAGTGTGGGATTAGGGTGATGGTTAGGGAGAGTGGTAATATAAGGTGTAGGGTGAGGTTTAGGTGAGTGTGAGGGTTAGGGTTAGTGTTATGGTTAGGGTGATGGTTAGGTAGAGGGGTAATGTTAGGGTTAGCCTTAGGTTTAGTTGAGTTTGAGTGTTAGCGTTAGGGTTAGGGTTAGGTTGAGGGTTAGGGTTAGTGTTATGGTTAGGGTGATGGTTAGGTAGAGGGGTAATGTTAGGGTTAGGGCGAGGTTTATGTGAGTGTGAGGGTTCGGGTGAGGGTGAGGGTTAGTGTGTGGGTGAGGGTTAGGGTTAGGGTGAGGATTAGTTTTAGGATTAGGGTTAAGTTTATGGTGAGGGAAAGGGTTAAGGTGAGGTTTAGTGTGAGGATGAGGGTTAGGATTAGTGTTAAGTTTAGGGTGAGGGTTAGAGTGAGGGTTAGGGTTAGGGTTAGGATGAGGGTGACATATAGGGTGAGGGTTAGGGTTAGGATGAGGGTTAGGAATAGTGTTAGGTTAACGTGAGAGTTAGGGTAAGTGTTTTGTTGAGGGTGAGGGTGTGGGTTAGTGTGTGGGTGAGAGTTAGGGTTATGGTGAGGATTAGGTTTAGGCTGAGGGTTAAGGTTATGGTCAGGGTAAGGGTTATGCTTTGGTTTAGTTTGAGGGTGAGGGTTAGGGTTAGCGTTAGGGTTAGGGTGAGTGTTAGGGTTAGGGTTAGGGTGAGGGTGAGATATAGGGTGATGGTTAGGGTTAGGGTGAGGTTTAGGGATAGTTTTAAGTTAAGGTGAGGATGAGTGTGAGTGTTAGGTTTAGGTTTAGGTTTAGAGTTACGGTGAGGGTAAGGGTGAAGTTAGGATTAGGGTTAGGTTTAGGGTTAGGATGAGGGTTAGGCTGAGGGTTAGGTTTAGGTTTAGTGTGAGGGTTAGGGTTAGGGCTAGGTTTAGGGGTATGGTGAAGGTTAGGGTTAGATTTAGGGTTAGCATAAGTTTTAGGCTGAGGGTTAGGCTTAGGTTAGTGTGAGGGTTAGGTGTAGGGTTAGGGTAAGGGTTAGGGTGAGGGTAACGGTTAGGGTGAGGGTTAGGGTGAGAGTGAGGGTTAGGGTGAAGTATAGGTTTAGGGTTAGTGTTAGGGTGAGGGTGAGGGTGTGGGCAAGTGTTAGGGTGAGGGTTAGTGTGAGGGTGAGGTTTAGGTTTAGGGTTAGGTATAGGGTGAGTGTTAGGCTGAGGGGAAGGTTTAGGGTTATTGTGAGGGTTAGGGTTAGGGTTAGGGTGACTGTAAGGGATAGGGTTCGGGTTAGGGTGAGTGTGAGGTTTAGGGTTAGCATTAGGTTTAGAGTTAGGGTTAGGATGTGTGTTAGGGTTAGGTTTAGTGTTAGGGTTAGTGTGTGGGTGAGGCTTAGGTTTAGGGTTAGGATGAGGGTTCGTTTTAGGGTGAGGGCTAGGGTGAGGGTGAGGATTAGGGTGAGGGTGAGTGTGAGGGTGAGGTTTTCGGGTAGGTAAGGGTTAGAGTTAGGGTTAGGGTGAGGTTTAGGGTGAGGGTGTGGGTTGGGGTTAGGGTAAGGTTTAGGGTCATGGTGAGGGTTAGGGTGAGGGTGAGGGTTAGGGTTAGGGTTTGGGTGAGTGTTAGGTTTAGGGTGATGTTTAGTGTGAGGGCGAGGGTTAGCGTGAGGGTGAGTGTTCTTTTGAGAATAAGGGTTAGGTTTAGGGTGAGGGATAGGGTTATTGTGAGGGTAAGGGTTAGTGTGAGGGTTGGGGTGATGGTGAGGGTTAGGGTTAGGGTGAGGGTTAGGTTTAGGGTTAGGGTTTTGGTGAGGGTGAGGGTTAGGGTGTGCCGTCGGTTTAGGGTTAGGTTTAGTTTGTGGATTAGCGTGAGGGTAAGGGTTAGGGTGAGATTTAGGGTGAGGGTGATGGTTAGGGTTACGGTGCGGGTAAGAATTACGGTGAGGGTTAGGGTGAGGGTTTGGGTTAGGGTTAGGGATAGGGTGAGGATTAAGGTTAGTGTGAGGGTTAGGGTGAGGTTTAGGATTAGGGTAAGTGTTAGGATAAGGGTTAGTGTGAGGGTTTGTGTGATGATGAGGTGTTGGGTTTGTGTTAGGGATAGGGAGGGCATTAGGGTGAGGGTTAAGTTTAGGGTGAGGGTTAGGGTTAGGTTTAGGGTGAGGGTTAGGGTTATGGTGATGTTTTTGGTTAGGGTGAGTGTTAAGGTGAGGGTGAGTGTTAGGTTTAGGGTTAGGGTTAGGGTGACAGTGAAGTTGAGGGTGAGGGTTAGGTTTAGGATTAGGGTTAGGGTTAGCGTTAGGGTGAGTGTTAGGGTGAGGATAAGGGTTCCGGTGAATGTGAGGATTAAGGTGTGTGTGAGGGTTAGGGTTAGGGTGAGGATTAGGGTTAGGGTTAGGGTTAAGGTTATGGTGAGTTTAAGGGTTATGGTGAGATATAGGGTGAAGTTAAGGGTTAGGGTTATCATTAGAGTTAGGATGAGGGTTAGGGTTAGGGTTAGGTTTAGGGTGAGGTTGAGGGTGAGGGTGAGGGTTAGGATTTGTGTTAGTGTGAGGGTTAGGGTTCGTGTGAGGGTGAGGTTTAGGGATATGGTAAGTGTTAGGATGAGGTCTAGGGTTAGGTTGAGCATTAGGGTTAGGGTTAGGGTGGGGATAACAGTGAGGGTTAGGGTTAGGTTCAGGGTTATAGTTAGGGTAAGGGCTAGCGTTAGCGTGATTTTGATTGTGAGGGTGAGGTTTAGGGTGAGGGTGAATGTTAGGGTGAGGGTGAGGGTTCGGTTGAGGGGGAGAATTAGGGTGTGGTTGAGGGTTAGGTTTAGAGTGAGGGTTAGGGTGACTGTGATGGTTAGGGTGAGGGTTAGTGTTAGTGTTAGGGTTAGTGTGATAGTGAGGGTGAGGGTAAGGGTGAGGGTTAGGTTGAGGGTGAGTGTGAGGTTTAGGGTAAGGATTAGGGTTAGGGTGAGTTTTAGGGTTAGGGTTAGGTTGAGGGAGAGGGTTAGGGTTAGGGTTAGAGTTATTTTTAGGGTAAGAGTTAAGGTTAGGGTGAGTGTGAGAGTGAGGTTTAGCGTTAGGGTGAGGGTAAGTGTTTCAGTTAAGGAAAGGCTTAGAGTTACGGTTAGGGTGAGGATTAGGTTGAGGGTGAGGTTTAAGGGGAGGATTAGGGTTAGGTTGAGGATTAGTGTTAGGATTAGGGTGAAGGTGAGGATTTGGGTTAGGGTTAGGTTTAGGGTTATGTGAGGGAAAGGGTTAGGGTGAGGTTTAGGGTGAGGGTGAGGGTTAGGGTTAGTGTTAGGGTTAGGGTGAGGTTTAGGGGGAGGGTTTGTGTTAGGGGGAGGGTTAGGGTTAGGGTTAGGCTTGGGGTGAGGGTACGGGTTAGGGTTAGGCTTGGGGTGAAAGTTAGGGTTAGGATGAGGGTTAGGGTGAGAGTGAGGATTAGGGTTAGTGTTAGGGTGAGGGTGAGGATTAAGGTGAGGTTTTCCGTTAGGAAAGCCTTAGGTTTAGGGTTAGTCTGAGGGTGAGGATTAGTGTGAGGGTGAGGTTTAATGTGAGATTTAGGGTTAGGGTGAGGGTTAGGGTGAGAGTGAGGATTAGGGTTAGTGTTAGGGTGAGGGTGAGGATGAAGGCGAGGGTTTCCGTTAGGAAAGCCTTAGGGTTAGGGTTAGTCTGAGGGTGAGGATTAGGGTGAGGGTGAGGTTTAAGGTGAGATTTAATGTTAGGGTGAGGATTACAGTTAGGTTTAGGGTGAGGGTTAGGATTAGGGTGATGTTTAGCGTTAGGGTGAGGGTTAGGGTGAGGGTGACAGTGAGGGTGAGGGTGTAGGTGAGTATTAGGGTTAGGGTGAGGGTTAGGGTGACAGTGACATTGAGGGTTAGTGGGAAGGTGAGGGTTACGGATAGGGCTAGGGTGAGGGTTAGGGTTAGGGTTAATGTGAGGGGTAGCATTAGGGTTAGTGTGAGTGTTAGGGTTAATGTGAGGATTAGGGTTAGGGTTAGGGTTAGTGTGAATTTAAGGGTTAGGATGAGGGTTAGGGTGAGAGTGAGAGTTAGGGTTAGCTTTAGGGTTAGCATGAGGGTTAGGGTGAGGTTTAAGGTGATGGTTTGTGTTAGTATGAGGGTTAGGTTTAGAGTTAGGTTTAGGGTGAGGATTAGGATTCGGGTGAGGTTTAGGGTAGGGTTAGGGTGAGGGTTCGAGTTAGGGAGAGGGTGAGTTTTAGGGTGAGAGTGACGGTTAGGGTTAGGGTGAGGGTTAAGGTGACGGTGAGGGTTAGGGTGAGTTTCAGGGTTAGGGATATGGTTAGGATTAGTGTTAGGGTTAATGTTAGAGATAGGGTGAGTTTAAATTTTAGGGTGAGGGTTAGGGTGAGGGTGTGGTTTAGGTTTAGGTTGAGGGTTAGGGTGAGCGTTAGGGTGAGGGTTAGGTTTAGATTTAGGAATAGGGTGAGGGTTAGGGTGAGGTTTAGTGTTAGTTTTAGGGTTAGGGTTAGGGTGAGGGTTATGGTTAGGGTAAGGTTTAGAGTGAGGTTTAGGGTGACGGTGAGGGTTACGGATAGTATTAGGTTTAAAGTTAGGTTTAGGGTGAGGGTTAGGATTAGGTTTACTGTGACGATGAGTGTTAGGGTTAGCATTAGGGTTAGGGTTAAGGTGAGCGGGAGGATTAGGGTTAGTGTTAGGGTGAGGGCTAGGGTTAGGGTTAGGGTAAGGTTTAGGTTTAGGGTGAGGGCGAGGGTGAGGTTTAGGTGTAGGATTAGGCTTAGGTGTAGGTTTACGCTTAGGGTGAGGGTGAGGGTGAGTGTCAGAGTTAGGTTTAGGGTGAGGGTTAGAGTTATGGTTAGGATTAGGGTGAGGGTGAGTGTTAGGGTGAGGGTGATGGTAAGGGTGAGGGTGAGGCTGAGGTTGAGGGTGAAAGTGAGGTTTTGGGTGAGGGTTAGGGTTAGGGTTAAGGTTAGGGTGAGGGTTAGGGTTAGGGTGAGGATTAGTTTTAGGATTAGGTTTAGGGTTAGCATGAGGGTTAGGGATAGGGTTAGGTTTAGGGTGAGGGTTTTGGTTAGGTTTAGATTTAGGGTGAGGGTGAGGGTGAGGGTTAAGGTTTGGATTAGGGTTAGTGTTAGGGTTAGACTGAGGGTGAGGTTGAGTGTGAGTGTTAGGGTTAATGTGAGGGTTACCTTTATTGTTAGCGTTAAGGTTAGAGTGAGGGGTAGGGTTAGGGCTAGGGTTAAGATGAGGGTTAGGCTGAGAGTTAGTGTTCGTGTGAGGGTAAGGGTTAGGGTGATTGTTAACGTGAGAGTGAGGTTTAGGGTTAGGCTTAGGTTTAAGGTGAGGGTTAGGGTGAGGGTAAGTGTTAGGGTGAGGTTTAGGGTGAGTGTGAGTGTGAGGGTTAGGGTTAGGGTTAGGCTTAGACTTAGGGTTAGGCTGAGGCTGAGGGTGGGGGTGAGGATTAAGGTTAGGGTGATGATTAGGTTTAGGGTTAGTGTTATTGTTAGGGTAAGGTTAGATTTTCGTTGAGGGTGAGGTTGCGGGTGAGGGTTAGGGTTAGGGTTAGGGTGAGGTTTAGGTTTAGGGTTAGAGTTAGAGTTAGGTTTAGGGTGAGATTTAGGTTTAGGGTTAGGGTTAGTGTTAGGGTTAGGTTTAGGGTTAGGTTGAGGTTGAGGGTGGGGTTGAGAATTAGGGTTAGGTTTAGGGGTAGGGTTAAAGTTAGGGTTAAGGTTAGGGTTATTGTTAGTATTATGGTTAGGGTTTAGTTTCTGATGAGGGTGAGGTTTATGGTTAGGGTTAGGTTTAGGTTTAGGGTTAGGGTTAGCGTCATTGTTAGGGTTAGGGTTAGAGTTAAGTTGAGGGTGAGGGTGAGGGTTAGGGTTAGGGTGAGATTTATGGTGAGGTTTAGGGTTAGGGTTAGGTTGAGTGTGAGGATTAGGTTTAGAGTTATGTTTAGGGGGAGGGTTAGGTGAGGGTTAGGTTTAGGTTGAGGTTTAGGGATAGGTTTAGGGTTAGGATTAGGGATAGGGTAAGCATGAGTGTGAGGTTTAGGTTTAGGGTTAGGCTTAGTCTTAGGGTTAGGCTGAGGGTGAAGGTAGATGTGAGGGTTAGGGATATGGTTAGGGTGAGGATTAGTGTTAGGGTGAATTTAGAATTTGGATTAGGCTTAAGGTGAAGGTGAGGGTTAGATTTAGGGTGAGGGTTAGGGTTAGGATTAGGGTTAGGGTGAGTGTGAGGTTTAGGATTAGGTTTTGGTTTAGGGTTATTGTTAGTGTTATGGTTAAGGTTACCTTTGCTATGAGGGTGACGCTGAGGGTGAGGTTTAGGTTTAGGATTAGCGTTAGGGTTAGGGTTAGGTTTAGAGTTAGGATTACTGTTATTGTTAAGTTTAGGGTTAGAGCTATGGTGAGGGTGAGGGTGAGGGTGAGGGTTAGGTTTAGGGTTAGGGTGAGGGTTTGGAGGAGGGTCAGGGTTAGGATTAGTGTTAGGGTGAGGGCTAGGGTGAGGGTTAGGGTTAGGGTTAGGGTTAGGGTTACGGTTAGCTTTAAGGTTAGCATGAGGTTTAGAGATAGGGTGATGGTTAGGGTGAGCGTGATATAAAGGTAAAGTTGAGGGTTAGGCTGAGGGTGAGGGTTAAGATAAGGGTGAGGGTTAGGGTTAGGGTGAAGGTTACGGTAAAGTTGAGGGTTAGGGGTTAAGGTGAGGGTGAGGGTTAGATTGAGGATTAGGGTTATGTTGAGGGATATGGTTAGAGTGAGGGTTAAGTTTAGGGTTAGGGTTATTGTTAGGGTTAAGGTTAGGGTTAAGGTTACGGTGAGGGTGAGGGTTAGTGTTAGGGTTAGGGTGAGGTAAAGGTTTAGGGTTAGGTTTAGAGTTAGGCTTACGTTGAGGGTGAGGTTTAGGGTTAGAGTTAGTGTTAGTTTTAGGGTTAGGGTTAGGGTGAGGGTTAGGGTAAGGGTTAGAGTTCGGGTTAGGCCTATTCTTAGGCTTAGGCTTAGGCCGAGCTTGAGGGTGAGGGTTAGGGTTAGGGTTAGGGTGAGGTTTAGGGTTAGGTTTAGGGTGAGGGTTAGGATGAGGTTTAGTGTTAGGGTTATGTTTAGGTTCAGGGTTAGGTTTAGGATTAGGGTTGGGGTTAGAGTGAGGGTTAAGGATAGAGTTTGGGTTAGGGTGAGGGTGAGGGTGAGGATTATGGATAGGGATAGTGTTAGGTTTAGGGTTAGGTTTAGGGTTTGGATTAGGGTTTGGGTTAGCGTTACAGTGAGGGTTGGGTTAGGGTTAGGGTTATTGTTAGTGTTATGGTTAGGGTTAAGTTTGCGTTGAGGGTGAGGGTTACGGTTAGTGTTAGGGTTAGGGTTAGGGTAAGGGTTAGCGTTATTGTTAGGTTTAGGGTTAGAGTTACAGTGACCGTGAGAGTGAGGTTGAGGGTGAGGGTTAAGGTGAGGTTTAGGGTTAGGGTTAGAGTTAGGGTTAGGGTGAGGGTGAGATTTAAGTTTACGGTTAGGGTTAGTGTTAGGGTAGGCTTAGGCTTAGGCTGAGGTTGAGGGTGGGGGTAAGAATTAGGGTTAGGGTTAGGGTTAAAATTAGGGTTAGGGTTAGGGTTATTGTTAGTGTTATGGTTACGGTTAAGTTTGCGTTGAGGGTGAGGTTTATGGTTAGGGTTAGATTTAGGGTTAGGGTTAGGGTTAGTGTTATTGTTAGGGTTAGGTTTAGAGTTAAGTTGAGGGTGAGGGTGAGGGTGAGGGTTAGGGTTAGGGTGAGGTTTATGGTGAGGTTTAGGGTTAGGGTTTGTTTGAGTGTGAGGTTTAGGTTTAGAGTTAGGTTTAGCTGGAGGTTTAGGGTGAGGGTTAGGGTTAGGTTGAGGTTTAGGGATAGGCTTAGGTTTTGGATTAGGGTTAGGGTAAGGGTGAGTGTGAGGGTTAGCGTTAGGGTTAGGTTTAGGCTTACGATTAGGCTGAGCGTGAAGGTAGGTGTGAGGGTTAGGGTTATGGTGAGGATGAGGATTAGTGTTAGGGTGAGTTTTAGAATTTGGATTAGGCTTAAGGTGAGGGTGAGGGTTAGGGTTAGGGTGAGGGTTAGGGATAGGATTAGGGTTAGGGTGAGTGTGAGGGTTAGGATTAGGGTTAGGGTTATTGTTAGTGTTATTGTTAGTGTTATGGTTAAGATTCCCTTTGCTGTGAGGGTGAGGCTGAGGGTGAGTGTTAGGTTTTGGATTAGCTTTAGGGTTAGGTTTAGAGATAGGATTAGTGTTATTGTTAAGGTTAGGTTTAGAGTTATGGTGAGGGTGAGGGTGAGTGTGAGGGTGAGGGTGAGGGTGAGAGTTAGGGTTAGGGTGAGGGTTTGGATGAGGGTTAGGGTTAGGATTTGGGTTAGGGTGAGGGCTAGGGTGAGGGTGGGGGTTAGGGTTAGGGTTAGTTTTAGGCTTAGGCTAAGGGTGAGGTTGAGAGTGAGGTTTAGGGTTAGGGTGATGGTTAGGGTTACGGTTAGGTTGAAGGTTAGCATGAGGTTTAGGGATAGGGTGAGAGTTAGGGTGAGTGTGATGGTAAGGGTAAAGTTGAGGGTTAGGTTGAGGGTGAGAGTTAAGATATGTTTGAGGGTTAGGGTTAGGGGGAGGGTTAGGGTAAGGTTGAAGGTTAGGGGTTAAGGAGAGGGTGAGGGTTAGATTGAGGATTAGGGTTAGTTTTAGTGTGAAATTTAGGGTGAGGATGAGGGTTAGGCTTAGGGTTAGGTTTAGGGTTAGGGTTTGGTTTAATGTGAGGGTGATGGTCAGGTTTAGGGTTAGGGTTAGGGTTAGTGATAGGATTACGTTTAGGGTTATAGTGAGGGTTAGGGTTAGGCTTAGGCTTAGGTGTAGTGTTAGCCTGAAGGTGAGGGTGGTGTGAGGATTAGGTTTAGGGTGATGGTTAGGTTTAGGTTTAGGGTTAGAGTTATGGTGAGGGTGAGGATGCGGTTGAGGGTTAGGGTTAGGGTTAGGATGATGTTTAGGGTTTGGGTTAGTGTTAGAGTTAGGTTTAGGGTGAGGTTGAGTTTTAGGGTTAGATTTATGGTTAGTGTTAGGGTTAGGCTTAGGGTTAGGGTAAGGGTTATTGTTAGTATTATGGTTATTGTTTAGTTTGCAGTGAGGGTGAGGTTTATGGTTAGGGTTAGATTTAGGGTTAGGGTTAGTGTTAGTGTTATTGTTAGGGTTAGGGTTAGAGTTATTGTGAGGGTGAGGTTGTGGGTGAGGATTAGGGTGAGGGTGAGGTTTAGGGTGAGGTTTAGTGTTAGGGTTAGGTTGAGGGTGAGGTTTAGGGTTAGTGTTAGTCTTAGGGTGAGTGTGAGGTTTAGGTTTCGGTTTAGGGTTAGGGTTAGGGTTAGGATTATTTACGGTGAGGGTGAGTGTCAGGGTTAGGGTTAGGGTTATGCTTAGGCTTAGGGTTAGGCTGAGGGTGAGGGTGGGGAAGAGGGTTAGTGTTACAGTCAGGGTGAGATTTAGGGTTAGAGTGAGGGTTTGGATGAGGTTTAGGGTTAGGGTTAGGGTTTGGTTTAGGGTGTGAGTGATTGTGAGGATTATTGTTAGGGTTAGGGTTAGGTTACGGTTAGGTTTATAGTGAGGTTTAGGGGTAGGGTTAGGCTTAGGCTTAGGCTTAGGGTTACGCTGATGCTGAGTGTGGGGATGAGGCTTAGGTTTAGAGTGTTGGTTAGGGTTATGGTTACGTTGAGGGTTAGGATGAGGGTTACGGTTTGGATTAGGGTTACTGTGAGGGCTAAGGTGAGGGTGAGGGTTAGTGTTTGGCTTAGGATTAAGGTTAGGCTGAGGCTGAGGGTGAGGGTGAGGGTGAGGGTTAGGGTGATGGTTAGGGTTACGGTTAGGGTGAGGGTTAGGATGAGGGTTAGGGTTAGGGTGAGGGTTAGGGTGAGTGTGAGGGTTAGTGTGAGTGTGAGGGTGAGGTTGAGGGTGAGGGTGAAGGTTAGGGTTTAGGTGAGGGTCAAGTTTACGGTTAGGGTTAAGGTTAGGGTGAATGTTAGGGTTAGGGTTAGGATGAGGGTTAGACTGATAATTTAGGGCTAGGGTGAGGGAAAGTTTTAGAGTGATGTTAAGGGTTAGGGTGAGGATTAGGTTTTGGATTAGGGTTATGGTTAGGGTGAGGGTTAGGGATAGGTTTACGATTACGGTGAGGTTTTTGGTTAGCATTAGGTTTAGCATTAGGGTGAGGGGTAGGGTTAGTTTTGGATTAGGGTTAAGGTTAGGTTTAGGTTGAGGGTGAGGTTGAACGTGACAGATAGGGTTAGGGTTAATGTGAGGGTTAGGGTTACGGTTAGCATTAAGGTTAGGGTGAGGGTTAGGATTAGGGTTAGGGTTAGGATGAGGGTTAGCCTGAGGGTTAGGTTGAGCGTGAGGGTTAGGGTTAGGGTTAATGTGAGGGTTAGGGTTAGGATTAGCATTAAGCTTAGAGCGAAGGTTAGGGTTAGGGGTAGGTTTAGGATGAGGGTTAGGTTGAGGGTTAGGTTTAGGGTTCGGGTGAGGGTAAGGGTTAGGGTGAGGTTTAGGGTGAAGTTGAGGGTTAGGTTTAGGCTTATGTTTACGGTGAGGTTTAGGGTGAGGGTTAGGGTGAGGGTTAGAAACAGGGTTAGGGTTAGGTGAGGGTTAGGGATAGGGTTGTGTTTAGGGTGAAGTTCAGGGTTAGGTTTAGGGTTAGAGTTAGGGTGAGGGTGAGTGTGAGGGTTAGGTTTAGGTTTAGCTTTAGGGTTAGGTTTAGGCTGAGGGTGAGGGTGAGTTTGGGGTTTAGGGTTAGGGTTAGGGTTAGAGTTAAGGTTAGGGTTAGGGTTGGGTTGAGGGTTAGGGTTAGGGTTAGGAAGTGCGTTTGGCTGAGGGTTAAGGTTATGGTTAGGGTGAGGTTTAGGTTTAGTGTGATGGTTAGGATGAGGTTAGGCTGAGTATTACAGTTAAGGTTAAGGTGAGGGTAAGGGTTAGGGTGAGTGTGAGGGTTAGGGTTAGGATAAGTGTTAGGGTGAGGGTGAGTGTGAGGGTTAGGGTTAGGGTTAGGCTTAGGCTTAGGGTTAGGCTGAGACTGAGGGTGAGGGTGAGGGTTAGGGTTAGGGTGATGGTTGGGGTTACCCTTATAGTCAGGGTTAGGATGAGGATTAGTGTTAGGGTGAGGGTTAGGGTGAGGGTGACAGTAAGGGTAAAGGTGAGGTTTTAGCTGAGTGTGAGGGTTATGGTAAGGGTGAGGGTTAGGGTAAGGTTGAGTGTGCTGGTTAGATTGAGAATTAGTGTTAGGGTGAGTTTGAGGTTTAGGGAGAGGATGAGGGTTAGGGTTAGGTTGAGGGCTAGGTTGACGTTGAGGGTTAGGGTTAGGGTGAGGTTTAGGGTTAGAGTGATGGTTAGGGTTAGTGTGAGGGTTAATATTAGGGTAAGGGTTAGTGTTAGGGTGAGGGTAAGTGTTAGGGTGAGGGTTAGGGATAGGGTGAAGGTTTTGGTTAGGATGAGGGTTAGGGTTAGGTTTAGGGTTTTTTAGTGCTAGGGTTAGGGTTAGGGTGAGGTTTAGGGTTAGGGTTAGGGTGAGGGTGAGGGTGAGTGTTTGGGTTAGGGTTAGTGTTAATGTTAGTGTGAGGTTTAGGGTGAGGGTTAGGATTAGTTTTATTGTTAGGGTTAGGATTAGAGTTATGGTGAGTGTGAGGGTGAGGTTTAGGGTTAGGGTGAGGTTTGGGTTAGGGTTAGGGTTAGGTTGAGGTTGAGGGTGAGGTTTATGTTTAGTGTTAATGTTAGTGTGAGGGTTAGGGTGAGGGTTAGGGTTAGGTTTAATGTTAGGTTTAGTGTGTGGGTTAGGATGAGTGTGAGGGTTAGGCTTAGGGTTAGGATTAGGATTAGGGCTAGTGTTAGGGTGAGGGTTTAGGTTAGGCTGAGGGTTAGGTTTAGGCTAATTGTTAATCTGAGGGTGAGGATGAGGGTAAGGTTTAGGGTTAGGGTGAGGGTTAGGTTTAGGGTTAGGGTGAGGGTTAGGACGAGGGATAAGGTTAGGATTAGTGTTAGGTTGAGGTTTAGGGTAAGGGTTAGGTTTAGGGTGAGGGATAGGGTGAGGTTTAGGGTTAAGGTTAGTGTTAGGGTTATTGTTAGGGTCAGCATTAGGGTTAGGATGAGGGTTAAGTTTAGGGTTAGGATTAGGATTAGGGTCAGTGTGAGGGTGAGTGTGAGGGTTAGGGTTAGGGTTTTGCTTAGGGATAGGCTGTGGGTGAGGGTGAGGGTGAGGGTTAGGTTTAGGGTGAGGGTGAGGTTTAGGGTTATTATTAGCGTTAGGGTGAGTGTTATTGTGAGGGTTAGTGTTAGGGTTAGTGTTAGGTTTAGGGTTAGGGTGAGGGTTAGGGTTAGGGTTAGGGTTAGGGTGAGGGTTAGGGTGAGGGCTAGCATGAGGGTGAGGTTTCGGGTTAGGTTTAGGGTGAGGTTTAGGGTTAGGGTTAGGTTTAGGGATAGGGTCATGTTTCGGCTTAGGGTTATGGTTAGCGTGAGGGTTAGGGTTAGGTTGAGAGTTAGGCTTAGGGCTAGGTTTAGGGCGAGGTTTAGTGTTAGGGTTAGGGTGAGTTTTTACATGAGAGTTCGGGTTAAGATTAAGTGTAGGATGAGGGATAGGGTGAGGATGAAGGTTAGGGTTAGGGTGAGGTTTAAGGTTCGGATTAGGTTTAGGTTAGGGTGAGGGTTATTGTTAGGGTTACGGTGAGGGTCAGGGTTAGGGTTACGTTGAGGATTAGAATTAGGTGTAAGGTTAGGTTGACGGTTAGGGTTAGGGTTATTGTGAGTGTTTGGATGAGGGTTAAGGTTGCAATTAATGTTAGGGTGAGGGCAACGGTGAGGGTGAGGCTTAGAGTTAGGGTTAGGGTGTGGTTAGGTTTTAGAGTTAGGGGTAGGGTTGGGTGAGGGTTAGGGTTCTGGTTACGGTTAGGGTGAGTGTTAGGTTTGGGGTGAGGGTTAGGGTGAGGCCTATTGTGAGGGTGAGGGTTAGGGTTAGTTTTAGGGTGAGGGTTAGGTTGAGGTTTAGGTTTAGGGTTAGTATTAGGATTAAGTTTAGGGTGAGGGTGCCTGTGAGTGTTAGGGTTAGGGTTAAGCTTAGGCTTTGGGTTAGGCTGAGGGTGCGTGTGGGGATGAGGATTAGGTTTAGAATAATGGTTCAGGATATGGTTAGCTTGAGGGTTAGGATGAGGGTTAGGGTTAGGATTAGGTTTAGGGTGAGGGCTAGGGTGAGTGTGAGGTTTAGGGTTAGGTTTAGGCTTAGGCTTAGGGTTAGGCTGAGGCTGAAGGTGAGGGTGAGGTTTAGGGTTAGGGTGATGGTAAGGGTTACAGTTAGGGTGAGGGTTAGGATGAGGATTAGGTTTAGGGTGAGGTTTAGGATGAGGGTGACAGTAAGAGAAAAGGTGAGGGTTAGGCTGAGGGTTCGGGTTTTGGTAAGGGTGAGGGTTCAGGTTAGGGTTAGGGTGAAGGTTTGGGTTAGATTGATGATTAGTGTTAGTGTAACTGTGAGGTTTAGGGTTAGGATGAGGGTTAGAGATAGGGTGAGGGCTAGGGTGAAGTTGAGGGTTAGGGTTAGGGTTACAGTGAGGTTTAGGTTTCGGGTGAGGTTTAGGATTAGTTTTAGGGTTACGGATAGTGTGAGGGTGAGGTTTAGGGTTAGAGTTAGGTTTAGGGTGAGTGTTAGGGTTAGAGTTAGTGTTCTGGTGATGTTTAGTTTGGGGGTGAGGGTTGGTGTTAGGGTTAGGATTAGGATTAAGGTTAAGGTGAGGGTAAGTGTTAGGGTTAGGGTTAGGATTAGAGTTAGGGTGAGGGTGAGGGTGAGGGTTAAGTTTAGGGTGAGTGTTGGGGTTAGGGTTAGAGTGAGGGTTATGTTGAGGGTTAGGCTTAAGCTTATGGTTTGGGTATGGGCTAGGGTGAGGGTGAGGGTTAGGGTTAGGGTTTGGGTGAGCGTTAGGGTGAGGGTTAGGTTTAGTGTTAGGGTTAGGGTTGGGGTTAGAGTTAGGCTTAATGTTAGGCTGAGGCTGAGGGTGAGGGTGAGGGTTAGGGTTAGGGTGATGGTTGGGATTGCCGTAAAGGTGAGTGTTCAGATGAGGATTATGTTTAGGATTAGGTTTAGGGTAGAGTGAGTGTGAAGGTTAGGGTTAGGCTTAGGCTTAGGCTTAGGGTTAGGGTGAGGTTTCGGGTTAGGGTTTGGTTTAGGGTGAGGGTGAAGCTGAGGATTAGGTTTAGGTTTAGAGTTAGGGTTAGGTTTAGGGTTAGGGTTAATTATAGGGTTAGGGTTTAGGTGAGGGTTAGTCTTAGGGTTAGGGTTAGGCTTAGAGTTAGGCTGAGGATGAGGGTGGGGCTGAGGATTAGTGTTAGTGTTAGGGTTAGGGTTATTGTTAGTGTTATGGTTAGGGTTAAGTTTGCAGTGAGGGTGAGGCTGAGGGTGGGGTGAGGAATAGGTTTAGGGTGATGGTTAGGGTTAGGGTTAGTGTTATTGTTAGGGTTAGGGTTAGAGTTACGGTGAGGTTGAGGTTGCAGGTGAGTGTTAGGGTTAGAGTTAGGGTGGGGATTAGGGTTAGGTTTAGGGTTAGGTTGAGGGTGAGGTTTACGGTTAGATATAGGGTTAGGGGGAGGCTGAGGGTGAGGTTTAGGGTGAGGGTTAGGATGAGGTTTAGGGTTAGGATTAGGGTTAGGGTGAGGGCTAGCGTGAGGGTGAGGTTTAGGGTTAGGGTTAGGATGAGGTTTAGGTTTAGAGTGAGGGTTAGGATGAGGGTGAGGGTGAGGTTTTGGGTTAGGGTTAGGGTTAGGATGACACTGAGGGTGAGGTTTTGGGTTAGGGTTCATGTTACAATTAGGGTTAAGGTGAGGGTTAGGGTGAGTGTGAGGGTTAGGTTTAGGGTTACAATTAGGTTACGGTTAGGGTTTGGGTTAAGTTTAGGTTTAGGGTGAGGGTTAGGGTAAGAGTTATGGTGATGGTGACGGTTAGGGTTAGGTTGAGGGTTAGGGTTATGTTTAATGTTAGGGTGAGGCTGAAGGTGAGTGTTAGGGTTAGTGTTAGAATGAGGGTTAGGATGAGGGTTAGGTTTGGATTCGGGTTAGGGTGAGGGCTAGGGTGAGGGTGAGGTTTAGGTTTAGGGTTAGGCTGAGGTTTAGAGTTAGGGTTAGGGTTAGGGTTAGGGTTAGAGGGAGGGAGAGGTTTAGGGTTAGATTTAGGGTTAGGGGGTAGCTGAGGGTGAGGGTTAGGGTTAGGGTTAGTGTTAGCGTTAGGGTTAGGGTGAGGGTAAATGTTAGGGTGAGGGTTAAGGTTAGGGTGAAGGATATGGTTAAGATGAGGGATAGGGTTAGGGTTAGTGTTATTTTAAGGGTTAGGTTAGGGTTATGGTTACAGTGAGGGTGAGGGTGAGAGTTAGGATTAGGTTAGAGTCAGTTTTAGTTTTAGGGTTAGGGTTTAAGTTAGGGTAAGGTTTAGGTTTAGGGTTAGGGTGAGGGTTAGGGTTATTGTTAGTGTTATGGTTTGGGTTAAGTTTGCGGTGAGGGTGAGGCTGACGGTGAGGGTTATGATTATGGTTAGGGTTAGGTTTAGTGTTAGGGTTAGGGTTAGGGTGAGGTTGAGGTTTAGGTTTAGGGTTAGGGTTAGGATTAGGGTTAGGATTAGGGTTAGGGTGAGGGTTAGTGTTAGGGTGAGGGATAGGGTGAGTGTGAGGTTTAGGTTTAGGGTTAGGCTTAGGATTGGGGTTAGGCTGAGGCTAAAGCTGAGGATGAGGGTTAGGGTTGGGGTGATGTTTAGGGTTACGGTTAGTGTGAGGGTTAGGATGAGTGTTAGGTTTAGGGTTTGAATGAGGGTGACTCTAAGAGTAAAAGTGAGGTTTAGGCTGAGGGTGAGAGTTATGGTAAGGGTGAGGGTTCACATTAGTGTTAGGGTGAGGGTGAGGGTTAGATTAAGGATTAGTGTTAGGATTAGTGTGAGGTTTTGGGTGAGGATGATTAGGGTTAGTGTGAGGGTTAGGGTGAAGTTGATGGTTAGGATTAGAGTTATGGTGAGGTTTAGGGTTAGGGTTAGTTTTAGGGTTATGGTGAGGGTTAGGGTTAGGGTTAGGGTGAGTGTGAGGGTTAGATTAGAGTTAGGCTTAGGGTTATTGTTAGTGTTATGGTTAGGGTTAAGTTTACAGTGAGGGTGGGGCTGAGGGTGAGAGTTAGGGTTAGTGTTAGCGTGAGTTTTAGGGTTAGGGTTAGTGTTAGGGTTAGGGTGAGGGTTTGGGTTAAGGTTAGGGTTAGGATGAGGGTGAGGGTTAGGGATAGGGTTAGGATTAGTGTTTTTGTTAGGGTTAGGATTAGAGTTATGTTGAGGGTGAGGGTGAGGTTGTGCATTAGGGTTAGGGTGAGGTTTAGGGTTAGGATTAGGGTTAGGGTTAGGGTGAGGTTGAGGGTGAAGTTTAGGGTTAGAGTTAGGTTTAGGGTGAGGTTTAGGGTGAGGGTTAGGGTTAGGGTGAGGTTTAGGATGAGGGGGAGGGTTAGGGTTAGGTTTAGGATTAGGATTAGGGTTAGTGTTAGGGTTAGTGGGTTAGGCTTAGGGTTAGGGTTAGGCTAAGGGTTAATCTGAGGGTGAGTGTAAGGGTAAGGGTTAGGTTTAGTTTTCGGGTTATGGGTAGCGTTAAGGTGAGAGTTAGGGTTCAGGTTAAGTTTAGGGTTTGGGTGAGGTTTACGGTTCAGGTTACAGTGAGGGTGCGGGTTAGGGTTTCTTTGAGGGTTAGGGCTAGGGTGAGGGTTAGGGTTTGGGTTAGGCTGAGTGTTAGGATGAGGATTAGGGTTAGGATTAGCATTAGGGTGTGGGCTATGGTGAGGGTGAGCATTAGGTTTAGTGTTAGGGTGAGGTTTAGGTTTAGGGTTAGGGTTAGGGTGAGGGTTAGGATGAGGTTTAGGGTTATTGTTAGTGTTATGGTTATGGTTATGTTTGCAGTGAGGGTGAGGCTGAGGTTGAGGGTTGGATATAGGATTAGGGTTAGGGTTAGGTTTAGGGTTAGGATGAGGGTTAGGGTTAGGGTGGGGGTTAGGGTGAGGGTTAGAATTAGGGTTAGGTTGAGTGTGAGGTTTAGGGTTAGAGTTAGGCTTAGGGGGAGGGTTAGGGTTAGTGTTAGGGTTAGGGTTAGGGGGAGGTTTAGGTTGGGGTTTAGGGTTAGGGTTAGGGTTAGGATTAGGGTTAGTGTTATTGTTAGGGTTAGGGTTAGAGTTAAAGTGAGGTGGAGGGTGAGGCTGAGGGTGAGTTTGGGTGTGAGGATTAGGTTTCGGGAGATGGTTAGGGTTAGGGTTAGGTTGAGGGTTAGGATGAGGGTTTGGATAAGGATAAGGGTTAGGGTGAGGGCTAGGGTGAGGTTGAGGGTTAGAGTTAGATTTATGCTTAGGCTTAGGATTAGTCTGATTGTCAGGTTGAGGGTGAGTGTTAGGGTTAGGGTGATGGTTAGGTTACGGTTAGGGTGAGGGTTAGGATGAGGGTTAGGGTTAGGGTGGGGGTTAGGGTGAGGCTGATGATACCGTAAAGGTGAGGGTTAGTTTAAGCATGAGAATTAAGATAAGGGTAAGGGTTGGGGTTAAGGCGAGGGTTAGGGTAAGGGTTACAGTTAGGGTTAGGGTGAGGGTGAGGGTTAAATTGAGAATTAGGGTTAGGGTTTGTTTGAGGTTTAGGGTGAAGGTTAGGGTTAGGGTTAGGGTTAGGGTTACAATTAGGGTTAGGGTGAGGGCTAGCCTGAGGTTGTGAGTTAGGGTTAGGTTTAGGGTGAAGTTTAGGGTTAGGTTAAGGGTTAAGATTAGTGTGAGGGTTAGTGTTAGGGTTAGGGTTAGTGTAAGGGTGAGGGTAAGTGTTAGGGTGAGGGTTAGAGTTAGGGTTAGGGTTATTGTTAGGGTTAGGGTTACCATTACAGGGAGGGTGAGGGTTAGGGTTAGGTTTAGGGTGAGGTTTAGGGTTAGGATTATTGTGAGAGTTTGGGTTAGGGTTAGGATTAGGGTTAGGGTGAAGGCTAGGGTGAGGGTTAGGGTTGGGGTTAGGGTTAGGATTAGAGTTAGGGTGAAGGTGAGTGTGTGGGTTAGGGTTAGGTTTAGGGTTAGCCTTAGGGTTAGTCTAAGTTTGAGGTTGAGTGTGAGGGTTAGGGTTAGGGTGAGGGTTAGGGTTAGGGGATAGGGTGAGGTTGAGTGTTTTGGTTAGTGTTAGGTTTAGGATTAGGCTTAGGCTTCGGCTAAGGATGAGGTTAAGGGTGAGGGTTAGGGTTAGGGTGAGGTTTAGGATGAGTGTTAAGGTTAGGATTAGGGTTAGGGTGAGGGCTAGGGTAAGGGTGAGGTTTAGGGTTAGGTTCAGGTTTAGGGTGGGGGTGAGGTTCAGGGTTAGAGTTAGGGTTAGGTTGAGGGATAAGGTGAGGTTTAGTGTTAGGGTTAGTGTTAGTGTTAGGATTAGGGTGAGGGTTAGAGTTAGGATGAGGGTTAGGTTTAGGTTTAGGTTTAGGATTAGGGTTAGGGTGAGGGTGAGTCTAAGGGTTAGGGTTAGGGCTAGGCTTAGGGAAAGGCTGTGGGTGAGGGTGAGTGTGAGGTTTAGGGTTAGGGTGAGGGTGAGTTTTAGGGTTAGAGTTAGCGTTAGGGTGACGGTTAGTGTGACGGTTAGAGTTAGGGTTAGTGTTATGGTTAGGGTTAGGGTGAGGGTTAGGGTGAGGGTTAGGGTTAGTGATATGGTTAGGTTTAGGATTAGCATTTGGGTGAGGGTGCGTGTGAGGGTTAGGGTTAGGGTTAGGGTGAGGTTTAGTGTTAGTGTTAGGGTTAGGGATACGGTGAGGTTTCGCTTTAGGTTTATGCTGAGTGTGAGGGATAGGTTTAGGTTGAGGGTTAGGGTTAGGTTGAGGGTAAGGGTTAGATTGACGATTAGTGTTAGGGTTAGTGTGAGGTTTAGGGTGAGGATGATGGTTAGGGTTAGGTTCCGGTCTAGTTTGAGGGTGAGGGTTAGGGTTAGGGTGAGGTTTAGGGTTAGGTTTCGAGTAAGGTTTAGTATTAGGGTGAGGGTTAGGGTTAGGGTTATGGTAAGGTTCAGGATTACAGTTAGGTTGAGGGTTAGAATTAGGTTTAGTGTTAGGTTAAGGTTTAGGATTTGCGTTAGGGTGAGTGTTTGGATGAGTTTTAGGGTTGCACTTAGGGTTAGGGTGGGGGCAAGGGTGAGGGTGAGGGTTAGTGTTAGGCCTAGGTTTAGGTTTAGGTTTAGGGTTAGGGGTAGAGTTAGTGTGAGTGTTAGGGTTCGGGTTCCGGTGAGGGTTCAGGTTAAGTTTGGGGTGGGGTTAGGGTGAGGCCTAAGGTGAAGGTGAGGGTTAGGGTTAGGGTTAGGGTGAGCATTAGGTTGAGGTTTAGTTTTAGGGTTAGGGTTAGGATTAAGGTTAGGGTGAGTGTGAGTGTGAGGGTTAGGGTTAGGGTTAGGCTTCAGCTTTGGGTTAGGCTGAGGGTGAGTGTGGGGATGAGGATTAGGTTTAGAGTGATGGTTCATGTTATGGTTAGCTTGAGGGTTAGGATGATGGTTAGGGTTAGGATTAGGGTTAGTGTGAGGGCTAGGGTAAGTGTGAGGTTTAGGGTTAGGTTTAGGCTTAGGCTTAGGGTTAGGCTGAGGCTGAAGGTGAGGGTGAGGTTAGGGTTAAGTTGATGGTTAGGGTTAAGGTTAGAGTGATTGTTAGGAAGAGGGTTACGTTTAGGGTTACGTTGAGGGTTAGGATTAGGGTTATGGTTAGGGTTACAGTAAGGATGAGGGTTTGGCTGAGGATTAGGTTTAGGGTGAGGGTTAGGATGAGGGTGACAGTAAGAGAAATCTGAGGGTTATGCTGTGGGTGAGGGTTATGGTAAGGGTGAGTGTTCGGGTTAGGGTTAGGGTGAGTTTGAGTGTTAGAATGAGGATTAATGTTAGCGTTAGTGAGAGGTTAAGGGTTAGGATGAGGGTTAGAGTTAGGGTGAGGCTTAGGGTGACATTGAGTGTTAGGGTTAGGGTTAGGATGAGGTTTAGGTGTACGGTGATGGTTAGCATTAGTGTGAAGGTTAATGTTAGGGTTAGTGTTAGTATTAAGGTGAGGGTAAGTGTTAGGGTAAGGTTTAGGTTTAGGCTGAGGTTTAGGATTAGGGTTAGGGTTATGGTTAGGGTGAGGGTGAGGTTTAGGGTTAGAGTTAGGTTTAGAGTGAGGGTTAGGGTTAGGGTTAGGTTTAGTGTTAGGGTTAGGGTTAGGGTGAGGTTCAGTGTGGGGGTGAGAGTTGGTCTTAGCGTTAGGATTAGGATTAGGCTTAAGGTGAGGGTGAGTGTTAGGGTTAGGGTTAGGATTAGTGTTAAGATGAGGGTGAGGTTGAGGGTTACCATTAGGGTGAGTGTTGGGGTTAGGGTTAGAGTGAGGGTTAGGGTGAGGGTTAGGCATAGGCTTAGGGTTTGGGTATGGGCTAGGGTGAGGGTGAGAGTTAGGGTCAGAGTTAGGGTGAGCGTTAGGGTGATGGTTAGGGTTATTGTGAGGGTTAGTGTTAAGGTTAGGGTTAGTGATAGGGTGAGGGTAAGTGTTAGGGCGAGGGTTAGGGTTAGGGTGAAGGTTATCTTTAGGATGAGGGTTAGGGTTAGGTTTAGGGGTATTATTATGGTTATGGTTACGGTGAGCGTGAGGTTGAGGGTGAGGTTTAGGCCTAGGATGAGGTTTAGGTTTCTGGTTAGGATTAGAGTTAGGGTTAGGGTGGGTGTGAGGTTTAGGGTTGGAGTTAGGGTTAGTGATAGTGTTGGGGTTAAGGTGAGTGTTAGAGTTAGTGTTAGGCTTAGGCTTAGGCTTAGGACGAGCATGAGAGTGAGGGTTAGGTTTATGGTTAGGGTGGGGTTTAGGGTTAGGGTTAGGTTGAGGGTGAGGGTGAAGTTGAGGGTTAGGTATAGAGTTAGGGGGAGGGTTAGAGGGAGGGTTACGATTAGGGTTAGAATTAGGGTTACGGTGAGGTTGAGGGTTAGGTTGAGTTTTAGGGTTAGGGTTAGTGTTAGCATTAGTGTGAGGGTTAGGCTTAGGGTTAGGTTTAGTGTTAAGGTGAGGGTAAGTGTTAGGGTGATGTTTTGGGTTAGAGTGAGGGTTATGGTTAAGGTGAGGGTTGGGATTAGGGTTAGGGTTATTGTTAGGGTTAGGTTTAGTGTTACCGTTACTGTGAGCGTGAGCATGAGTGTTAGTGTTAGTGTTAGGGTGAGGTTTAGGGTTTCCCTTAGGGTTAGAGTTAGGGTTAGGGTGAGGGTTAGGTTGAGGGTTAGGGTTGGTGTTCGTGTTAAGTTTAGGGTTAGGGGGAGAGTTAGGGGGAGGGTTAGGTTTAAGGTTAGGATTAGTGTTAGGGTGAGACTGAGTGTGTGTGTTAGGGATAGGTTCAGGGTTAGGCTTAGGGTTAGGCTAAATGTGAGGGTGAGCGTGAGGGTTAGGGTTAGGATGAGGGTTAGAGTTAGAGTTAGGGTGAGGTTTATTGTTAGGGTTAGGGTTAGAGTTAGGGTTAGGCTGAGGGTGAGGTTTAGGTTTAGAGTTAAGGTTAGGGTGAGGGTTAGGGATAGGATTAGGGTTAGGGTGAGGATGAGGGTGGGGGTGAGGATTAGGATTAGGGTTTGGGTTAGGGTTATTGTTAGTGGTATGGTTAGGGTTAAGTTTGAGGTGAGGGTGAGTCTCAGGGTGGGGTGAGGATTAGGGTTATGGTGATTGTTAGGGTTAGGGTTAGTGTTATTGTTAGGGTTAGGGTTAGAGTTATGGTGAGGTTGAGGGTGCGGGTGAGGGTTAGGGTTAGGATTAGGGTGAGGTTTATGGTTAGATATAGGGTAGGGGGAGGGGGAGGGTGAGGTTTAGGGTTAAGGTTAGTGTTAATGTTAAGGTGAGGGTGAGGTTTAGGTTGAGGTTTAGGGTTAGGGTTCGGTTTAATGTGAGGGTTAATTTTAGGGTTAGAGTTATTGTTAGTGTGAGGGTAAGTGTTAGGGTGAGGGCTAAGGTTAGTGTAAAGGATATGGTATGGATGAGGCTTAGGGTTAGGGTTAGGGTTATTGTAAGGGTTAAGTTTAGTGTTATGGTTACTGTGAGGGTATGTGTGAGGGTTAGTATTAGGGTTATGGTCAGGTTTAGATTTAGGTTTAGGTTTAGGGTTAGGGTTAGGTTTAGGGTTAGGGTTAGGGTTAGGGTGAGGGTTTGAGTTATTGTTAGTGTTATGGTTTGGGTTAAGTTTGCGGTGAGGGTGAGGCTGAGGGTGAGGGTTATGGTTAGGGTTAGGGTTAGGGTTAGGGTTAGGGTGAGTTTTAGGGTGAGGGTGAGGGTGAGGGTTAAGGCTAGGATTAGTTCTTGGGTTAAGGTGAGGGTGAGTGTGAGGGTTAGGGTTAGGGTGAGTGTTGCGGTTAGGGTTATATTGAGAGTTAGGGTGAGGGTTATGCTTAGGCTTAGGTTTAGGGTGTGGGCTAGGGTGAG
Organism: Dipodomys merriami; assembly: GCF_024711535.1. Taxonomy (NCBI): domain Eukaryota; kingdom Metazoa; phylum Chordata; class Mammalia; order Rodentia; family Heteromyidae; genus Dipodomys; species Dipodomys merriami. The sequence goes on from NW_027202849.1 coordinate 1,540,314, forward strand.
GTTGAGGTTTAGGGTGAGGGTTGGGGTGAGGTTTAGCATTAGGGTTAGTGTTATGGTTAGGGTTGGAGTTAGGGTTAGGCTTAGTGTTAAGCGGAGGGTGAGGGTGAGGTTGAGGGTTAGGGTTAGGTGCGGGTGAGGTTTAGGGTTAAATTTAGTGTTAGGTTGAGGGCTAGTGTAATGGTTAGCCTTTTAGGTTTGGGGTGAGGGTTAGGATGAGGTTTAGGGTTATAATTAGGGTTAGGGTGAAGGCTAGAGTGAGGGTCAGGCTTATTGTTAGCGTTAGGGTGAGGTTTAGGGTTAAGGTTAGTGTTAGAATTATGGTGAGTGCAAGGGTTAGGGTTAGGTTTAGGGTTAGGGTTATTGTTAGGGTTAGGGTTAGAGTTAAGTTAAGGGTAACGGTGAGGGTGAGGATTAGGTTTAGGGTTAGGGTGAAGTTTAGGTTTAGGGTTAGGGTTAGTGTGAAGGTTAAGGTTAGGGTCAGGTGAGGTTTAGGATGAGGTTTAGGGTTAGGATTTGGGTTAGGTTGAGGGCTAGGGTGAGGGTTTGGGTTGGGGATAGGGTTATGTTTAGGATTAGAGTTAGGGTGAGGGTGAGTGTGAGGGTTAGGGTTAGGGTTAGGCTTAGGGTTACGGTGAGGGTTAGGGTTATTGTTTGGGTTAAGGTGATGGTGAGGGTGAGGTTTGGGGTTAGGGTTAGTGTTAGGTTTGGGGTTAGGGTTAGGGTTTCGGTTAGGGTTAGGGTTACGGTTAGGGTTTGGGATACGGTGAGGATTAGGGTTAGGGTTATTCTTAGGGTTAGGCTGAGGGTGAGGTTGGGAGTGAGGATAAGGCAAGGTTTAGGGTTCGAGTTAGGTTTAGAGTTATGGTTAGGGTTATTGTTAGTGTTATGGTTAGGGTTAATTTTGCGGTGAGGGTGAGGCTGAGGGTGAGGTTTATGGTTAGGGTTAACGTTAGGGTTAGGGTTAGGATTAGGGTTAATCTTATTGTTAGGTTTTGGGTTAGAGTTACAGTGAGTTTGAGGGTGATGTTGAGGGTGAGGGTTAGGGTGAAGTTTATGGTGAGGGTTAGGGTTAGGTTGAGGGTAAGTTTTAGGGTTAGAGTTAGGGTTAGGTGGAGGTTTAGGGTGAGGGTTAGGGTTAGGTTTATTGTTAGGGTTAGGGTGAGGGTGAGGTTTATGTTGATGTTTAGGGATATGGTTAGAGTAGAATTAGGGTTAGCGTGAGAGTGAGTTTGAGGGTTAGGTTTAGGGTAAGGCTTAGGCTAAGTGTAAGGCTGAGGGTGAGTTTGGGGGTTAGGATTAGGTTTATGGCGATGGTTAGGGTTGGGGTTAGTGTTATTCTTAGGGTTAGGGTTATAGTTACGGTGAGGGTAGCGGTGCGGGTGAGTGTTAGGGTAAGGTTGAGGTTTAGGGTTCGGGTTAGGGTTGGGGTTAGGGTGAGGGTGAGGGTGAGGTTTAGGGTTAGTGTTAGGGCTAGGGTTATGGTGAGGTTTAGGGTTAGGGTTAGGGTTATTGTTAGGGTAAGGTTTATGTTTACGGTTACATTGAGGGTGTGGGTTAGGGTTAGGGTTACGGTGAGGTTTAGGTTTTGTGTTAGGTTTAGAGTTAGGGTTAGGGTGAGGGTGAGGTTTAGGGTTAGAGTCAGGGTTAGGATGAGGGTTAGGATGAGGTTTAGGGTTAGTGTTAGTGTTAGGGTTAGGGTTAGGGTGAGAGTTAGGGGTAGGGATAGTGTTAGGGATAGGGTTAGGATTAGGGTTAGGGTGAGGGTGACTGTGTGGGTTAGGGTTAGGTTTAGGTTTAGGATTAGGGTTAAGGTTAGGGTGAGTGTGAGTGTTAGGGTTAGGTTTAGGCTTAGGCTTAGGATTAGGCTGAGGGTGAGGGTGAGGGTGAGGGTTAGGTTTAGGGTGAGGTTTAGGGTTAGGTTTAGGGTGAGAGTTAGGTTTCGGGTTAAGTTTAGTTTTAGGGTGAGGGTTAGGGTAAGGGTTACTCTGAGGATGAGGGTTAGTGTTAGGGTTAGGCTTAGGCCTAGGTTGGGGATGAGTATTAGGTTTAGAGTGATGGTTCTCGTTATGTTTAAGTTGAGGGTTAGGATGAGGGTTAGGGTTAGGATTAGGGTTCGGGTGAGGTCTAGGGTGAGTGTGAGGTTTAGGTTGAGTTTAGCCTTAGGTTTAGGATTAGCCTCAGGCTGAAAGTGAGGGTGAGGGTTAGGGTTAGGGTGATGTTTAGGGTTAGGATTGAGGATTAGGGTTAGGATTAGGATGAGGGTTAGGTTTAGGGTGAGGGTTAGGAAGAGGTGATAGTAAGAGTAAAGGTAAGGGTTAGAGAGAGTGTGAGGGTTAGAGTTAGGATTAGGGTTAGGGTTAAGGTTAGGGTGAGTGTGAGGGTTAGGGTTAGGCTTAGGGTTAGGTTTAGGCTGAGGGTGAGAGTGAGGGTGTGGGTTAGGTTTAGGGAGAGGGTTAGGGTTAGGTTTAGGGTGAGAGTTAGGTTTTGGGTTAAATTTAGGGTTAGGGTTAGGGTTAGGGTGAGGGTTAGGTTGAGGTTTAGGTTTAGGGTTAAGGTTAGGATTAGAATTAGGGTTCTGGTGAGGGTGAATGTGAGGGTTAGGTTTAGGGTCCGGCTTAGGTTTAGGATTAGGCTGAGGGTGAGTGTGGGGATGAGGATTAGGTTTAGAGTGATGGTTCATATTATGGTTAGGTTGAGGTTTAGGATGAGGGTTAGGGTTAGGATTAGGGTTAGGGTGAGGGCTAGGGTGAGTGTGAGGTTTAGGGTTAGGGTTAGGCTTAGGCTTAGGGCTAGGCTGAGGCTGAAGGTGAGGGTGAGAGTTAGGGTTAGGGTGATGTTTAGGGTTACGGTTAGGGTGAGGGTTAGGATGAGGTTGAGTGTTAGGATGAGGGTGACAGTAAGAGTAAAGGTGAGAGTTATGCTGAGGGTGAGGGTTATGGTAAGGGTGAGGGTTCGGGTTAGATTGAGGATTAGTGTTAGGGTTAGTGTGAGGTTTAGGGTGAGAATGATAAGGGTTAGGGTAAGAGCTAGGGTGAGGGTTAGGGTTTGGGTTAGGGTGAGATTTAGGGTTAGGGTTAGGTTTAGGGTTAGGGTGAGGTTTAGGGTTAGGGTTACAATGAGCGTGATTTAAGTTTACGGTGAAGATGTGGCTGAGGGTGATGTTTAGGGTTAGGGTTAGGGTGAGGATTAGGGTGAGCGTTAGCTTTAGAGTTAGGGTTTGGATTAGTATTATTGTTAGCGTTAGGATTAGAGTTATGCTGAGGGTGAGGGTGAGGGTGAGGGTTAGGGTTAGGGTTAGATTTAGGGTTAGGGTTAGGTTTAGGGTGAGGGTGAGGGTGAGGTTTAGGGTTAGAGTTATTGTTAGGGTGAGGGTTAGGGTGAAGGTTAGGGTTAGGATTAGTGTTAGGGTTAGGGTGAGGGTTAGGATGAGGGTGAGGGTTAGGGTTAGGGTTAGGATTAGTATTAGGTTTAGTTTTAAGGTGAGTGTTTGTGTTAGGCTTAGGTTTAGGGTTAGGCTAAGGGTTAAGCTGAGGGTGAGAGTAAGGGTGAAGGTTAGGGTTAGAGTTCGGGTTAGGGTTAGCGTTAGGGTGAGAATTAGCGTTTGGGTTAATTTTAGTTTTTGGGTGAGGTTTAGCGTTCAGGTTACAGTGAGGGTGGGGGTTAGGGTTATTTTGACGGTTAGGGTGAGGATTAGGGTTAGGGTGAGGGTTAGGGTTAGGGTTAGGGTGAGTGTTAGGATGAGGATTAGGGTTAGTATTAGGGTTAGGGTGAGGGGTAGGGTGAGGGTGAGGGTTAGGGTTAGTGTTAGGGTGAGGTTTAGGGTTAGGGTTAGGGTTAGGGTTAGGGTGAGGGTTAAGGTTAGGATAAGGGTTAGGGTGAGGGTGATTGTTAGGGTTAGGTTTAGGGTTACGATTATTTTTAGTGTTATGGTTTTGGTTACGTTTGCAGTGAGGGTGAGGCTGAGGGTGAGGGTTAGATATATGATTAGGGTTATTGTTAGGTTTAGGGTTAGGATTAGTGTTATTGTTAGGGTTAGTGTTAGAGTTACGGTGAGGGTGAGGGTGAGGGTTAGGGTGAGGTTGGGTTTGAGGATTTCGGTTGGAGTGATGGTTAGTGTTAGGGTTAGGGTGAGGGTTAGGAGGAGGGTTAGGGTTAGGATTAGGGTTAGGGTGAGGGCTAGGGTGTGGTTGAGGGTTAGGTTTAGGTTTAGGCTTAGGGTTAGTCCGAGGGTGAGGTTGAGGGTAAGGGTTCGGGTTAGGATGATGGTTAGGGTTACGGTTAGGGTGAGGGTTAGGATGAGGGTTAGGGTTAGGGTGAGGGTTAGGGTGAGGGTGACAGTACCATAAAGGTGAGGGTTAGGCTGAGGGTGAAGGTTAAGATAAGGATAAGGGTTAGGGTTAGGGTGAGGTTTAGGGTTAGGGTTAAACTTAGGGTTAGGGTAAGGGTGAGGGTTAGATTAAGAATTAGGGTTAGGGTTAGTGTGAGGTTTATGGTGAGGGTTAGGATTAGGGAGAGGGTTTGGGTGACAATTAGGGTTATGGTGAGGGTGTGGGTTAGGTTTAGGGTTAGGTTAAGTTTTAAGATTAGTGTGAGGGTTAGTGTTAGGGTTAGGCTTAGTGTAAGGGTGAGGGTAAGTGTTAGGTTGAGGGTTAGGGTTAGGGTGAGTGTTATGGTTAGGGTGAGGGTTAGAGTTAGGGTTAGGCTTATTGTTATGGTTAGGGTTAGGGTTACCCTTACAGTGAGGGTGAGGGTTAGGGTTAGGTTTAATGTGAGATTTAGGGTTAGGCTTATGGTTAGTGTTTGGGTTAGGGTTAGGATTATTGTTAGGGTGAAGGCTAGGGTGAGGGTGAGGGTTAGGGTTGGGGTTAGTGTTGGGAATAGTGTTAGGGTGAGGATGAGTTTGTGGTTTATGTTAGGGTTGGAGTTAGGGTTAGGCTTAGTGTTAGGCGTAGGGTGAGGGTGAGGGTGAGGGTTAGTGTTAAGTGAGGGTGAGATTTAGGGTTATATTTAGCTAGTGTGATGGTTAGGCTTTTAGGGTTAGAGTGAGGGTTAGGATGAGGTTTAGCGTTAGGATTAGTGTTAGGGTGAGGGCTAGAGTGAGGGTGAAGTTTATGGTTAGCACTAGGATGAGGTTTAGTGTTAAGGTTATGGTTAGAGTACGGTGAGTGTGAGGATTAGGGTTAGGTTTAGGTTTAGGGTTATTGTTAGGCTTAGGGTTAGAGTTAAGTTGGGGGTAAGGGTGAGGGTGAGGATTACGTTTAGGGTTAGGGTTAGGTTTAGGATGAGGTTTAGGGTTAGGATTAGGGTTTGTTTGAGGGCTAGGGTGAGGATTAAGGTGAGGGTTAGGGACAGTGTTAGGTTTAGGATTAGGGTTAGGGTGAGGTTTAGGTTTTGGGTTAGGTTTAGAGTTAGGGTTAGGGTGAGGGTGAGGTTTAGGTTTAGAGTCAGGGTTAGGGTGAGGGTTAGGTTGAGATTTAGGGTTAGGGATAGTGTTAGGGTTAGGGTAAGGGTGAGAATTAGGGGGAGAGGTAGTGTAAGGGTTAGGGTTAGGATTAGGGTTAGGGTGAGGGTAAGTGTGTGGGTTAACCTTAGTTTTAGGTTCAGGCTTAAGGTTAGGCTGAGGGTGAGTGTTTGTGTTAGCGTCAGGGTTAGGGTTAGGCTTAGGGTTAGGCTGAGGGTGAGGTTGAGGGTGAGAAAGTTAGCCTTAGGGTGAGGGTTAGTCATAGGGTTAGGAGGAGGGTTAGGTTGAGGTTTAGGGTTAGGATTAGGGTTTGGGTGAGCGCTAGGGTGAGGGTTAGGTTTAGGGTTAGGGTGAGCGAGAGGTTTAGGGTTAGGGTTAGGGTGAAGCTGAGGGTGTGCGTTAGGGCTAGGGTTAATGTTAGCGTTAGGGTTAAGATGAGGGTTAGGGTGAGCATGAGGGTTAGGGTTAGGTTTAGGGTTAGGATTAGGGCAAACGTGAGGGTGAGTATGTGTGTAAGGGTTAGGTTTAGGGTTAGGCTTAGGGTTAGGCTGAGGGTGAGGTTGAGGGTGAGGGTTAGCATTAGGGTGAGGGTTAGGTTTAGGGTTAGGGGAAGGGTTAGGATGAGGGTTAGGGTTAGGATTAGGGTTAGGGTGAGGGCTAGGGTGAGGGTGAGCTTTAGGGCTAGGGTTAGGATGAGGTTTGGGTTTAGGGTGAGGGTTAGGATGAGGGTGAGGTTTAGGGTTACTGTTACGGTTAGGATGAGATTGAGGTGAGGAATAGGGTTATGGTTAGTGTTAGGCTTAAGGTTAAGGTGAGGGTTAGGGTGAGGGTCAGGGTTAGGGTTAGGGTTAGGATTAGGATTAAGTTTAGGGTTAGGGTGAGGTTTATTGTTATGATTAGGGTTATGGTTATGGTGATGGTTAGGGTGATGGTAATGTTTAGGGTTAGGGTTAGGCTGAGGGTGAGGGTGAGGGTTCAGGTTAGGGTGAGGGTTAGGGTTAGGGTTAAGGTGAGAGTTAGGGTTTGGGTTAAGTTTAGGGTTAGAGTGATTTTTAGGGTAAGGATTTTGGTGACGGTGACGGTTAGAGTTAGGTTGAGGGTTAGGGTGAGGGTTAGGATAAGGGTTAGGGTTAGGATTAGGTTTAGGGTGAGGGCTAGGGTGAGGGTGAGGTGTAGGGGTAGGGTTAGGGTGAGGTTTAGGTTTAGGTTTAGGGTTAGGGTTAGGGTTAGGGGGAGTGGGAGGTTTAGGGTTAGAGTTAGGGTTAGGGGGTGGCTGAATGTGAGGGTTAGGGGTAAGGTTAGTGTTAGGGTTAGGGGGAGGGTTAGGGTGAGGGTGAGTGTTAGGCATAGGGTTAGAATTAGGATTAGGGTAAGGATTAGGGTGAGTGTAAGGGTTAGGGTTAGGGTTAGGATGAGGGTAAGTGTTAGGGTGAAGGTTAGGGTTAGGGTGAAGGATTTGGTTAGGATGAGGGATAGGTTTAAGGTTAGGGTTATTGTAAGGGTTAGGGTTAGTGTTATGGTTACTTTGAGGGTGTGGCTGAGGGTTAAGATTAGGGTTAGGTTTAGGTATAGGTTTAGGTTTAGAATTAGGGTTAGGGTTAGGTTTAGGTTTAGGGTTAGGTTTAGGGTTACGGTGAGGGTTAGGGTTATTGTTAGTGTTATGGTTTGGGTTAATTTTGCGGTGAGGGTTAGGCTGAGGGTGAGGGTTATGCTTAGGGTTAGGGTTAGGGTTTCTGTTAGTGTTAGGGTTAGGGTGAGGTTTAGGGTGAGGGTGAGGGTTAGGGATAAGTTTAGGATTAGGTCTAGGGTTAAAGTGAGGGTGAGTGTGAGGGTTAGGGTTAGAGTTAGGGTTAGGATTAGAGTTAGGGTCAGGGTGAGGTTTAGGATTAGGGTGAGGGTTGGGGTTATGGTTAGAGTGAGAGTTAGGGTGAGGGTTAGGCTTATGCTTAGATTTAGGGTGTGGGCTAGGGTGAGGTTGAGGGTTAGGATGAGGGTTAGGGTTAGGGTTAGTGTTAGGGTTAGGGTTGGAGTTAGGGTTAGGCTTAGTGTTAGGCAGAGGATGAGGGTGAGGGTGAGGGTTAGGGTTAGTTGAGTGGGAGGTTTAGGGTTAGATTTAGTGTTAGATGGAGGGCTAGTGTGAGGGTTAGGGTTTTAGGGTTAGGGTGAGGGTTAGGATGAAGTTTAGGGTTATGATAAGGGTTAGTATTAGGGTTAGGGTAAGGGCCAGAGTGAGGGTGACGCTTATGGTTAACGTTAGGGTCTGGTTTAGTGTTAGGGTTAGGGTTAGAGTTACTGTGAGTGTGAGGGTTAGGGTTAGCTTTAGAGTTAGGGCTATTGTTAGGGTTAGGTTTAGAGTTTAGTTGAGGGTAAGGGTTAGGTTTAGGTTTAGGGTTTGGGTTTCTTGTTAGGGTTAGGGTTAGAGTTAAGTTGAGGGTAAGGTTGAGGGTGAGGTTTAGGTTTAGGGTTAGGGTGAGGGTTAGGGTTATTGTTACTGTTATGGTGTGGGTTAAGTTTGCGGTGATGGTGAGGCTGAAGGTGAGGGTTATGGTTTTGGTTAGGGTTAGGGTTAGTGTTAGGGTTAGGGTCAGGGTGAGGTTTATGGTTTGGGTTAGGGTTAGCTTTAGGGCTAGGTTGAGGGTGAGGTTGAGGGTTAGAAAGTTAGGGTTAGGGTGAGGGTTAGTCATAAGTTTAGGTGGAGGTTTAGAATGAGGTTTAGGGTTAGGATTAGGGTTTGGGTGAGGGCTAGGGTGAGGGTGAGTGTTATGGTTCGGGTGAGGGTGAGGTTTAGGGTGAGGGTTAGATTGAGGGTTATGGTGAGGGTTAGGGTTAGCTTTAGTGTGAGGGTGAGGTTTAGGATTAGAGTTAGGGTTAGGGTGAGGCTGATTGTGAGGGTTAGGGTTAGGGTTAGGGTTAGAGGTAGGGATAGGTTGAGGGTTAGGGTGTGGGTGAGGGTTAGGATTAGGTTTAGGGTAAGGTTTAGGGTGAGTGTGAGGTTTAGGGTAAGGGTTAGGGTTAGGTTTAGGGTAGGATGAGGGGGAGGGGGAGGGTTAGGGTTAGGGTGAGTGTTAGGGTTAGGGTTAGGGTGAGAGTTAGGGTTCAGGTTAAGTTTAGGGTTAGGATGAGGGTTAGGGTTAGGGTTAGTGTTAGGGTGAGGGTTAGGGTTAGGGTTAGGGTGAGGGTGAGGGTTAGGATGAGGATTAGGGTTAGGATTAGGGTTAGGGTGAGGGCTATGATGAGGGTGAGTGTTAGGGTTAGTGTTAGCATGAGGTTTAGGTTTAGGGTTAGGGTGAGTGTTAGGATGAGGGTTAGGGTTACAGTGAGGGTGAGGGTTAACGTTAGGTTTAGGGTTAGGATTAGGGTAAGGGTTAGGGTGAGTGTTTGTATTAAGGTTAGGTTTAGGGTTATATTTAAGGTTAGGATTATTGTTATTGTTATTGTTAGGGTTAGAGTTAAGGTGTGGGTGACGGAGAGGGTGAGGGTGTGGGTTACGGTGAGGTTTAGGGTTAGGGTTAAGATTAGGGTTACAGTGAGGGTGAGGTTTAGGGTTAGATTTAGGGTTAGGGGGAGGGTTAGATCGAGGGTTAGGGTTAGGGTTAGTGTTAGGTTTAAGGTTAGGGTGAGGGTTAGCTTGAGGTTTAGATTTAGGGTTAGGGTTAGGATTAGGGTTATGGTGAGCATGACTGTGAGGGTTAGGGTTAGGGTTAGGCTGAGGGTGAGGCTGGGGGTGAGGATTAGGTTTAGGCTAATGGTAAGCGTTAGGGTGATGGTGAGGGTTAGTTTGAGGGTTAGAGTTAGGATTAGGGTTAGGGTGAGTGCTAGGGTGAGGTTGAGGGTTAGGGTAAGGCTTAGGCTTGGGCTTAGGCTTAGGCTGAGTTTGAGTTTGAGGTTGAGCGTTAGGGTTAGGGTGATGGTTAGGTTTACGATTAGGGTGTTGGTTAGGATGAAGTTTAGGTTTAGGGTAAGGGTTAGGGTGAGGAGGATGGTAAGGGTAAACGTGAGGGTGAGGGTTAAGATAAAGGTGAGGGTTAGGTTTAGGTTTAGGGTTAGGGTAAGGGTTAGGTTTAGGGTTAGGGTGAGGTTTAGATTGAGCATTAGGGTTAGGGTTAGTGTAAGGTTTCGGGTGAGAATGAGGGTTAGGGTTAGGGTGAGGGTGAGGGTTAGAACTAGGGTTCAGGTGAGGGCTAGGGTGAGGGTGAGGGTTAGTGTTATGCTTAGTGTTAGTGTTAGGGTGAGTGGATGTGTTAGAGTGAGGGTTAGGGTTACGGTGAGGGTTAAGGTTAGGGTTAGGGTTAGGGTTTGGGTTAGGGTTTTTGTTAGTGTTAGGGTTACGGTTACGGTTATGGTGAAAGTGAGGGTGAGGTTTAGGGTTAGTTATAGTGTTAGGGTTATGGTGAGGGTTACGTTGAGGGTTGGGTTTAGGGTTAGTGTTAGTTTTAGATTTAGGGTGAGAGTTAGGGGCAGGCTGAGGGTTAGGGTTAGGGTTAGGGTTAGGATTAGTGTTAAGGTGAGGGTGAATGTATGTGTTAGGGTTAGATTTAGGGTTAGGCTTAGGGTTAGCCTGAGCGTGCGGTTCAGGGTGAGGGTAAGGGTTAATGTGAGGGTTAGGTTTAGGGTTAGGTTGAGGGTTTGCATGATGGTTAGGGATACAGTGAGGGTGAGGTTTAGGGTTAGTGTGAGGGTTAGGGTTAGGATTAGGGTTAGGTTGAGGGTAGGTTTTAGGATTAGGGTTAGGTTTAGGGTTAGGGTTTGGTTTAGGGTTAGGATTAGTGTTATTGTTAGGGTTAGGATTAGAGTTACTGTGAGGGTGAGGGTGAGGGTGAGCGTTAGGGTAATGTTTAGGGTGAGGTTTTGGGTTAGGGTTAGGATTAGGGCTAGGGTAAGGTTAGGTTTATGGTTAGACTTAGGGTTAGGGGAAGGGTTAGGATGAGTGTTAGGGTTAGGGTTAATGTTAGGGTTAAGGTTAAGGTGAGGGTTAGGTTGAGGTTTAGGGTTAGGGTTAGGGTGAGGTTTAGGGTTAGGGTTAGGGTTAGGGTGAGGGTTGGGTTTAGGGTTAGATTTAGGGTTAGGGTGAGGCTTATGGTGAGGGTTAGGGTTAGAGTTAGTGTTAGAGTTAGGGAGAGGGTGAGGATTAGGGTGAGGGTGAGGGATAGGCTTAGGTTTAGGATTTGGTTTAGGATAAAGATTAGGGTGAGGGTTAGGGTGAGGGTTTGGGTTAGGGATAGGGTTAGGTTTAGGATTAGGGTTAGGGTGAGTGTGAGTGTGAGGGTTAGGTTTAGGGTTAGTGTTAGGTTTTGGGTTAGGGTTAGTGTTAGTGTTAAGGTGAGGGTTAGGGTTAGGTTTATGTTTAGGATTAGGCTTAGGTTTAGGCTGAGGGTGACAGTGGGTGTGAGGATTAGGTTTAGGGTTATGGTAGGGATAAGGTTATTGTTAGTGTTATGGTTATGGTTAAGTTTGTGGTGAGGGTGATGCTGAGGGTGAGGGTTATGTTTAGGTTTAAGATTAGGGTTAGGATTACGGTTAGGCTTAGGCTTAGGCTGAGGGTAATGGTGGGGGTGAGGATTAGAGTTAGGGTTAGGGTTATTTTTAGTGTTATGGTTAGGGTTAAGTTTGCAGTGAGGTGAGGCTGAGGGTGAGGGTTATGTTTAGGTAAGGGTTAAATTTAGGCTTAGTGTTAGTGTTAGGGTAAGGGTTAGAGTTATGGTGAGTTTGAGGGTGAGGGTGAGGGTTAGGGTTAGGTTGAGGTATAGGGTGAGGTTTAGGGTTAGTGTTAGGGTGAGGGTGAGGGTGAGGTTTAGGGTTAAACTTAGGGTTAGGGGGAGTGTTAGGGTGAGGTTTAGGGTAGGGTTAGTGTTAGGGTTAGAGTGAGGGAAAGGGTTAGGTTCATGTTTAGGGATAGGGTTAGGTTTAGGAGTAGGCTTAGGGTGAGGGTGAGTGTGAGGGTTAGGGTGAGGGTAAGGTTTAGGGTTATGGTGAGGGTTTGGATGAGGTTTAGGGTTAGAGTGAGGGTGAGGTTTAGGGTTAGTGTGAGGGTTAGGGTTAGGATTACTGTTAGGGTGAGGTAGGTGTTAGGATTAGGGTTATGGTTAGTGTTAGGGTTAGGTTAAGGGTTAGGATTAGTGTTATTGTTAGGGTTAGGATTAGAGTTACTGTGAGGGTGAGGCTGAGGGTGAGCGTTAGGGTTATGTTTAGGGTGAGGTTTAGGATTTGGGTTAGGATTAGTGTTAGGGTAAGTCTGAGGTTCATGGTTAGACTTAGGTTTAGGGGGAGGGTTAGGTTGAGGGTTAGGTTTAGGGTTACTGTTAGGGTTAGGGTTAAGGTGAGGGTTAGGTTGAGGTTTAGGGTTCGGGTTAGGGTGAGGTTTAGGGTTAGTGTGATAGTTAGGGTGAGGGTGTGGTTTAGGGTAAGAGTTAGGCTGAGGGTGAGGGTTAGGGTTACGGTTAGTGTTAGAGTTAGGGATAGGGTGAGGGTTAGGGTGAGGGTGAGGGTTAGGCTTAGGGTTAGGATAAGGGAAAGGGTGAGGGGTAGGGAGAGGGTTAGGGTTAGGGATAGGGTTAGGTTTAGGATTTGGGTTTGGGTCAGGGTGAGTGTGAGGATTAGGGTTAGGGTTAGGGTTAGGGTGAGCGTTAGGGTTAGGGTTTGGGTTAGGGTGAGGGTGAGGCTGAGGATTATGGTTATGTTTAGGGTTATGGTTATGTTTAGGGTTAGGTTTAGGTTTAGTGATAGTGTTACGGTGAGGTTTAGGGTTAGGTTTAGGGTTTGGATTAGGCTTAGGTTTAGGCTGACGGTGAGAGTGGGGGTGAAGATTAGGATTAGGGTTAGGGTTAGGGATAGGGTTATTGTTAGTGTTATGGTTAGGATTAAGTTTGTGGTGCGGGTGACCCTGAGGGTAAGGGTTATTGTTAGGGTTAAGGTTAGGGTTAGGATTAGGGATAGGCTTAGGGTTAGACTGAGGGTGATGGTGGAGGAGAGGATGAGGGTTAGGGTTAGGGTTATTGTTAGTGTTATGGTTAGGGTTAAGTTTGCGGTGAGGGTGAGGCTGAGGGTGAGGGTTATGTTTAGGGTTAGGGTTAAGTTTAGGGTTAGTGTTATTGTTAGGGAAAGGTTTAGATTTACGGTGAGGTTGAGGCTGAGGGTGAGGGTTAGGGTTAGGGTGAGGTGTAGGGTGAGATTTAGGGTTAGGGTTAGGGATAGGGTGAGGGTGAGGTTTAGGGTTAGAATTAGGGTTAGGGGTAGGGTTAGGGTGAGGTTTAGGGCTAGGGTTAGTGTTAGGGTTAGGGTTAAGGAAAGGGTTAGTTTGAGGTTTAGGGATAGGGTTAGGCTTAGGGTGAGGGTGAGTGTGACAGTTAGGGTGAGGGTTAGGTTTAGGCTTAGGTTTAGGCTGAAGCTGAGGGTGGGGTTAGGATTACGGTTAGGGTGACGGTTAGGTTTAGGGTTAGGTTGAGGGTTAGGATGAGAGTTAGTGTTAGGATTGGGATTAGGGTGACGGCTAGGGTGAGGTTGAGGGTTAGGGTAAGGCTTAGGCTTAGGCTTAGGGTTAGGATGAGTGTGAGGTTGAGGGTGAGGGTTAGGTTTAGGGTTATGATTAGGTTTATGGTTAGGGGGAGGGTTAGGACGAGGTTTTGTGTTAGGTTGAGGGTTAGGTTGAGGATGATGGTAAAGGTAAAGGTGAGGTTTCGGCTGAGAGTGAGGGTTTCGTTAAGGGTGAGGTATAGGGTTAGGTTTAGGGTTAGAATAAGGGTTAGGGTTAGGGTAAGGGTTAAATTGAGGATTAGGTTTAGGGTTAGTGTGAGGTTTAGGGTGACGATGAGGTTTAGGGTTAGGGTGAGGGTGAGGGTTAGAATTAGGGTTTGGGTGAGGGCTATGCTGAGGGTGAGGGTGAGGGTTAGGGTTTTGGTTAGGCTGAGGTTTAGGGTTTGGATTAGGGTTAAATTTAGGTTTACGGTGAATTGTGAGGTTTAGGGTTAGAGTTAGGGTTAGGATTATGGTTGGGGTTAGAGATAGGGTGAGGTTTAGGATTAGGATGAGTGTTAGGGTTAGTGTGAGCGTGAGTGTTAGTGTTAGGGTTAGTGTTAGGGTGAGGGTAAGCGTTATGGTGAGGCTTAGGGTTAGGTTTAGGGTTTTGGTTAGGGTGAGGGTTAGGGTTAGGGTTAGGGTTAGTGTGAGGTTGAGGTTTAGGGTTAGATATAGGGTTAGAGGGAGGTTTAGGGTGAGGGTTAGGGTTAGGGTTAGTGTGAGGGTGAGGTTTAGGTTGAGGTTTAGGGTTAGGGTTAGGGTTAGGGTTAGTGTGACGGATAGTGTTAGGGTGAGGGTAAGTGTTAGTGTGAGGGTTAGGGTTAGGGTGAGTGTTATGGTTAGGATGAGGGTTAGTATTAGGGTTAGTGTTATTGTTAGGGTTAGGTTTAGGGTTACGGTTACAGTGAGGGTGACGGTTAGGGTTAGGGATAGGGTGAGGTTTAGGGTTAGGGTTAGGGTAAGGGTAAGGGTTTGGATGAGGGTTAGTGTTACGGTGAAGGTGAGGGTTAGGGTTCGGGTGAGGGTTAGGTTTAGGATTAGGGTTAGGGTGAGGGTGAGTTTTAGGATTAGGGTTAGGGTTAGGTTTAGGTTTAGGTTTAGGTTTAGGATTAGTGTTATTGTTAAGGTTGTGGTTAGATTCATGCTTAGGGTAAGGGTGAGGGTGAGGGTTAGGGTGAGGGTTAGGTTATGGATTAGGGTTAGGGTTAAGATTAGGTTTAAGGTGAGGGTGAGGTTTAAGGTTAGATTTACAGTTAGGGGGAGGGTTAGTTCGTGGGTTAGTGTTAGTGTTAGTGTTAGTGTTAGGGTTAAAGTTAGGGTGAGGGTTAGATTGAGGTTAAGGTTTAGGGTTAGGATGAGGGTTAGGTTGAGGGTGACTGTGAGGGTTAGAATTAGGGTTAGGTTGAGGCTGATTTTGAGGTTTAGGGTTAGAGTTCTTGTTAGAGTTAGTGTTAGGATGAGGGTTAGGGTGAGTGTGAGGGTTAGGCTTTGGGTTAGGATTGAGATTAGGATAAGGGTTATGGTTATTGTGAGGGTTAGGGTTAGGGTTAGGGTTAGGGTGAGGGTGAGGGTGAGGGTGAGGGTTAGGGTGAGGGTTAGGGTTAGGGTTAGGGTGAGAGTTAGGTTTCGGGTGAAGTTTGGAGTTTGGATGAGGGTTAGGATTAGGGTTATGTTGAGTGTGAGGGCTAGGATTAGGTTGAGGGTTAGGGTTAGGTTTAGGGTTAGGGTGTGGGTTTGTGTTAGGTTTAGTGTGAGGGTTAGCGTTAGGGTGAGGGTTTGGATGAGGGTTAAGTTTATGGTGAGGGTGAGGGTTAGGGTTATGTTTAGGATTAGGTTTAGGGTGAGGGTGTGTGTTAGGATTAGGGTTATGGTTAGGGTTAGGGTTAGGTTTAGGATTAGGATTAGTGTTATTGTTAGGGTTAGAGTTAGAGTTCAAGTGAGGGTGAGGGTTAGGGTGAGGTTTGGTTAGGGGTAGGATTAGGGTTAGGGTAAGGGTGAGTTTTATGGTTAGATTTAGGTTTAGGGGGAGGGTTAGTTCGTGGGTTAGGGTTAGGTTTAGTGTTAGGGTTAAGGTTAGGGTGATGGTTAGGTTGAGGTTAAGGTTTAGGTTTAGGGTTAGGTTTATGATTAGGGTTAGGGTGAGGATAAGTGTGAGTGTTAGGCTTAGGGTTAGGCCTCGGCTTAGGTTTAGGCTGAGGGTGAGTGTGGGCGTGAGGATTAGGGTTAGGGTGATGGTTAGGTTTAAGGTTAGGTGACGGTTAAGATGAGGGTTAGGGTTAGGATTAGGGTTAGGGTGAGGGCTAGGGAGAGGGTGAGGGTTAGGGTAAGGGTTAGGCTTAGGCTTAGGGTTAGGCTGAGTTTGAGGTTGAGGGTGAGGATTAGGGTTAGGGTGATGTTTAGGTTTATGGTTAGGGTGAGGGTTAGGATAAGGTTTAGGGTTAGGGGGAGGTTTAGGGTGAGGATGATCGTAAGGGTAAAGGTGAGGTTTAGGCTGAGGGTGAGGGTTAAGATAAGGTTGTGGGTTAGGGTTAAGTTTAGGTTAGGGGAAGGGTTAGGGTTAGGGTTAGGGTGAGGGCTAGATTGAGGTTTAGGGTTAGGGTTAGTGTGAGGTTTAGGGTGAGGATGAGGGTTAGGGTTAGGGTGAAGGTGAGGGTTAGAATTAGGTTTAGGGTGAGGACTAGGGTGAGGGTGATGGTTTGGGTTGGGGTGTGGTTTAGATTAGGTTGAGGGTTAGGGTTAGTGTGAGGGTTAGTGTTAGGGTTAGTTTTAGTGTTAGGGTGAGAGTAAGTGTTAGGGTGAGGGATAGAGTTAGGGTGAGGTTTATGGTTAGGGTGAGGGTTATGGTTAGGTTTGTTGTTAGGGTTAGGGTTACTTTTTCAATGAGCGTGATGGATAGGGTTAGGGGGAGGGGAGGCTTATTATTTGAGTTAGGGTTAGGGTGAGGCTGAGGGTGAGGGTTAGGTTTAGGGTTAGTGTTAGGTTTAGGGTTAGTGTGAGGGTTAGGGTTAGACTTAGGCTTTGGCTTAGGCTTAGCCTTAGGCTGAGCATGAGGGTGAGGGTTAGGGTTAGGGTGAGGGTTAGAATAAGGTTTAGGGTTAGGATTAGTGTTAGGGTGAGAGCTAGGCTGAGGGTTAATGTGAGTGTTAGGTTTAGGGATAGGGTTAGGTTTAGGATTAGAGTTAGGGTGAGGGTGAGGGTGAGGGTTAGGTTTAGGGTTAGGCTTAGGGTTAGGGTGAGGGTAAGGGTTAGGGTTTGTGTTAGGGTGAGGGTGAGGCTGAGGATTAGGGTTTGGTTCAGATTTTGGGTTAGGGTTGGGGTTAGGTTTAAGGTGATGGTTAGGGTTAGGGTTAGGCTTAGGATTAGGGTCAGGCTGAGGGTGAGGGTGTGGGTTAGGGTTAGGTTTGGGTTAAGGTGAGGGTGAGGCTGTGGATTAGGTTTACGTTTAGGGTTAGTGTTAGGGTTAGGGTTATGTTTAGGCATAGGGTTTGGGTTAGCGTGAGGTTTAGGTTTAGATATAGGGTTAGGCGGAGGGTTAGGGCAAGGGTTAGGAATAGGATTATTGTTAGGGTTAGGGTGAGGGTGAGGGTTAGGTTGAGGTTTAGGTTTAGGGTTAGGGTTAGGGTTAGTGTGAGGGTTAGTGTTAGGGTTAGGGTTAGTGTTAGTGTAAGGGTAAGTGTTAGGGTGAGGGTTTTGTTTAGGGTGAGGGTTATGGTTAGGGTGAGGGTTAGGATTAGCTTTAGGGTTATTGTTAGGGTTAGGTTTAGGGTTACAGTTACAATGAGGGTGAGTGTGAGGGTTAGGGTTAAGTTTAGGGTGATGTTTAGTGTTTGAGTTAGGGTTAGAGTGAGGGTTAGGGTGAGGGTGAGGTTTAGGGAAAGAGTTAGGGTTAGGGTGAGTGTTAGATTGAGGTTTAATGTTAGGGTTAGTGTTATTGTTAGGGTGAGGGTGACAGTTGGGGGTTGTTATTGTTAGCGTTAGCGTTAGGGTTATGGTGTGGGTGAGGTTTAGTGTTAGAATTAGGGTTAGGGTGAGGCTGAGTGTGAGGGTTAGCTTTAGGGTTAGTGTTAGGGTTAGGGTGAAGGTTAGGGTGAGGGTGAGGGTTAGGGCTAGGGTTAAGATTAGGATTAGGTTTAGGGTTAGAGTGAGTGTGATGGTTAGGTTTAGGGTTTGGGTTAGCCTTATGTTTAGGCTGAGGGTGAGGGTGAGGGTTAGGTTTAGGGTGAGGGTTAGAGTTAGGGTTAGGGTAAGGTTTAGTGTTAGGTTTAGGGTTAGGATGATGGTGAGGTTTAGGGGTAGAGTTAGGATTAGGGTGAGGTTGAGTGTGAGTGTTAGGGTTAGGGTTAATGTTAGGCTTAGGTTTAGTCTGAGGGTGAGGGTGAGTTTTAGGGTTAAGTTTAGGATGAGGTTTAGGTTTAGGGTTAAGGTTAGAATTAGTGTTATGGTGAGATTAATTGTAGGGTTAGGGTTAGGGTCAGTGTTAGGGTTAGGTTTAGGGTGAGTGTTAGGGTTAGGCTTAGGCTTAGGCATAGTCCGAACATGAGGGTGAGGGTTAGGGTTAGGGTTAGGGTGATGGTTCGGGTTAGGGTTAGTGTTATTGATAGGGTTAGGGTTAGAGTTACAGTGAGGGTGAGGGTGAGGGTGCGGGTGAGGTTTAGGGTTAGGGTTAGGGTTAGAATTAGGGTTAGGGTGAGGGTGAGTGCGTGGGTTAGGGTTAGGTTTAGGGTTAGGCTTAGGGTTAGACTAAGGGTGAGGTTAGGGGTGACTGTTAGGGCTAGGGTGAGTGTTAGGTTTAGGGTTAGGGTGAGGGGTAGGATGAGGATTAAGGTTAGGATTAGGGTTAGGGTGAGGGCTAGGGTGAGGTTGAGGGTTAGGGTTAGGTTTACCGTGAGGGACAGGTTTAGGGTTAGAGTTAGGGTTAGGGTGAGGGATAGGGTGAGGTTTAGGGTTAGGATTAGTGTTATGGTTAGGGTGAGGGTGAGGGCTAGTTTTAGGATGAGGGTTAGGTTTAGGGTGATGGTTAGGGTTAGGGTTACGGTGGGTTCAGTGTTAGGGTTAGGTTGAGGGTTAGAATTAGGTTTAGGGTTAGGTTGAGAGTTAGGGTTAGGATTAAGGTGAGGGTTTGGATGAGGGTTAAGGTTACAATTAGTTTTAAGGTGAGTGCTAGAGTGAGGGTGAGGGTTATTGTTAGGGTTAGGGTGAGGTTTAGGGTTAGGGTTAGGTTTACAGTGAAGGTGAGGGTTAGGGTTAGGGTTAGAGTTACACTGAGGGTGAGGGTAAGGATCAGGGTTAGGGTGAGGTTTAGGGTTTGGGTTATGGTTAGGGTGAGGGTGAGGTTTAGGGTTAGAGTTAGGGTTAGGGGGAGGGTTATGGTGAGTGTTAGAGTTAGGGTTAGTGTTAGGGTTAGGGTTAGGGTGAGTGTTAGATTGAGGTTTAATGCTAGGGTTTGGGTTATGTTTAGGATTAGGTTGACTGTGAGGGTGAGTGTGAGGGTTAGGGTGAGTTTGAGGTTTATGGTTAGGGTTACAGTGAGGGTGAAGGTTAGGGTAAGGGTGAGAGTTTGGGTTCGGGTCAGGGTGAAGTTTAGGATTAGGATTAGGGTTAGGTTTAGAGTTACAGTGAGGGTGAGGGTGAGGGTGAGGGTAAGGATCACGGTTAGGGTGAGGTTTAGGGTTAGGGTTATGGTTAGGGTCATGGTGAGGTTCAGGGTTAGAGTTAGGGTTAGGGGGAGGGTTAGGGTTAGTGTTAGGCTGAGTATTAGATTGAGGTTTAATATTAGGGTTAGGGTTACGTTTAGGATTAGGTTTACGGTGAGGGTGAGTGTGAGGGTTAGGGTTAGGGTTCGGATTAGGCTTAGGGTTAGGCTGAGGATATGGTTGGGGATGAGGATTAGGTTTAGAAAGATGGTTAGGTTTAGGGTTAGGTTAAAGGTTAGGGTGAGGTTTAGGGTGAGTGCTTGGGTGAGGGTGAGTGTTAAGTTTAGGTTTAGGCTTAGGCTTAGGTTTAGGCTGAGGCTGAGGGTGAGGGTGAGGGTAGGATTAGGGTGATGGTTGGGATTCCCGTTAGGGTGAGGGTTAGGATGAGGATTAGGGTTAGGGTGAGGGTTAGTGTGAGGGTGACGGTAAGGTTAAAAGTTATCGTTAGGCTGAGGGTGAGGGTTATGGTAAGTGTGTGGGTTAGGGTTAGGGTGAGGTTGAGGGTTAGGGTTAGCACGATGGTTAGGGTTAGTGTGAGGGTTAGTGTTAAGGTGAGTGTTAGTGTTAGGGTGAGGGTAAGTGTTAGGGTGAGGGTTAGTGTTAGGGTGATGGTTATCCTTAGGATGAGGATTAGGGTTAGGGTTAGGGTTATTGTTAGGGTTAGGGTTAGGGTTACGCTTGAGGGTGAGGGTGAGTTTGAGGTTTAGGGTTAGGTTGAGGTTCAGGATTAGGGTTAGGGTTAGAGTTAGGGTTAGGGTGATGGTTAGGGTTTGAGTTAGGTTTAGTGTTATTGTTGGGGTTAGGGTGATGTTTAAGGTTAGTTTTAGGATTAGGCTTAGGTTTAGGCTTAGGCTGAGCATGAGGGTGAGGGTTAGGGTTAGGGTTAGGGTGGGGTTTAGGGTTAGGTTTAGGGTGAGGGTGAGGTTGAGGGTTAGATATAGGGTTAGGGGGAGGGTTAGGGTTAGTGTGAGAATGAGGGTAAGTGTTAGTGTGAGGGTTAGGAATAGGGTTAAGGTTATTCTTAGGGTTAGGTTTAGGGTTACGGTTACCTTGAGGGTGAGGATGAGGGTTAGGGTTAGGGTTAGGGTGAGGTTTAGGGTTTGGGTTAGTGTTAGAGTTAGGTTTAGGGTGAGGGTGTGGTTTAGGTTAGATTTCGGGTTAGGGTAAGGGTTAGGGTGAGGGTTAGGGTTAGTGCTCCTTTTTAGTTTAGGGTTAGGGTGAGAGTTAAGGGGAGGGTTAGAGGAAGGGTTAGGATTAGGAATAGAGTTAGGGTGAGGGTTATGTTTAAGGTGAGTATTGGGGTTAGGGTTCGAGTGAGGGTTAGGGTGAGGGTTAGGCTTAGGCTTAGGGTTTGTTTATGGGCTATGGTGAGGGTGAGGGTTAGGGTTAGGGTTAGGGTGAGGGTTAGGTTGAGGGTTTGTCTTAGTGTTAGGGTGGGGGTTGGGGTTAGGTTTAAGTTTAATATTAGGTAGAGGGTGAGGTGACTGTGAGGTTAGGGTTAGGGTGAGGGTGAGGTTTAGGGTTAGAGTTAGCATTAGGGTGAGGGTTAGTGTGAGGGTTAGGGTTAGGGTAAGTGTTACAGTTAGGGTTAGGGTGAGGGTGAGTGTGAGGGTCAGTGTTTGTCTTAGGCTTAGGCTTAGGCCGAGCATGAGCGTGAGGGTCAGGTTTAGGGTTAGCATTCGGGTTAGGGTGAGGGTTAGAGTGAATGTGACGGTTAAGTTAGCGTTAGGGTGAGGTTTAGGGTTAGGGTTAGGGTTATGGTGAGGGTGAGAGTTAGGGTTAGGGTTAGGGTTAGGGTGAGGGTGAGGGTTAGGATTAGGGAAAGGGTTAGAGTTACAGTGAGAGTGAAGATGAGGGTGAAGGTTAGGATCAGGGTTAGGGTGAGGTTAAGGGTTAGGGTTATGGTTAGGGTTATGGTTAGGGTGAGGGTGTTGTTTAGGGTTAGATTTATGGTTAGGGGGTGGGTTAGGGTGAGGGTTAGGTTTAGGGTTAGTGTTAGGGTTAGGGTGAGGGTCAGGTTGAGGTATAATGCTAGGATTAGTGTTAGGTTTAGGATTAGGTTTACGGTGAGGGTGAGTGTGAGGGTTAGGGTTAGGGTTCGGCTTAGGCTTAGGGTTAGGCTGAGGGTATGGGTGGGGATGAGGATTAGGTTTAGAAAGATGGTTAGGGTTATGGTTAGGTTAAGGGTTCGGATGAGGGTTAGGTTTAGGATTAGGGTTAGGGTGAGTGTGAGGGTTTGGGTTAGGGTTAGGCTTAGGCTTAGGGTTAGGTTGAGGCTGAGGATGAGGGTGAGGGTTAGGATTAGGGTGATGGTTGGGGTTACCGTTAGGGTGAGGATTAGGATGAGGATTAGGGTTAGGCTGAGGGTTAGGTTGAGGCTGAAGGTAAGGGTAAAGGATGAGGATTAGGCTGAGGGTGAGGGTTAGGGTAAGGGTGAGGTTTAGGGTTAGGGTGAGTGTGAGGGTTAGATTGAAGATTAGTGTTAGGGTTAGTGTGAGGTTTAGGGTGAGGATAAGGGTTAGCGTTAGGTTGAGGGCTAGTTTGAGCGTGAGGGTTAGGGTTAGGGTGCGGTTAAGGTTTAGGGTGAGGGTTAAGGTTAGTGTGAGAGTTAGAGTTAGGTTCAGGGTTTGTGTTAAGATGAGGGTAAGTGTTAGGTTGAAGGTTAGGTTTAGTGTGAAATTTATGGTTAGGATGAGGGTTAGGGTTAGGGTTAGGGTTATTGTTAGGTTTAGGGTGACGGTTACGGTTACGGTGAGGGTGTGGTTGGGGGTGAGGGTTACGGTTAGATTGAGGCTTAGGTTTAGGTTTAGGGTTAGAGTTAGGTTTAGGGTGAGGGTGAGGTTTAGAATTAGGGTTTGTGTTAGTGTTGGGGTTATGGTGAGGGTTAGGGTTAATGTTAAGATTAGGTTTAGGCTTAGGCTGAGCATGAGGGTGAGGTTTAGGGTCAGGGTTAGGGTGGGGTTTAGGGTTAGGGTTAGGGTGAGGGTGAGGTTGAGGTTGAGGGTTAGGTATAGGTTGAGGGGGAGGTTTAGGGTTAGGGTTATGTTTAGGGTTATTGTTAGGGTTAGCGTTAGGGTTAGGTCTTCGATTAGTTTGAGGGTTAGTGTTAGGTTTAGGGTTAGAGTTAGAGTGAGGGTAAGTGATAGGGTGATGGTTTGGGTTAGGGTGAGGGTTATGGTTAGGGTGAGGGTTTGGAATAGGGTTAGGGTTACTGTTAGGGTTAGGTTTAGGGTTAGGGTTAAGGTGAGGGTGAGGATGAGGGTTAAAGTTAGGGTAAGGGTGAAGTTTAGGGTTTGGCTTAGGGTTAGAGTAAGGGTTAGGGTTATGGTTAGATTGAGGGTTAGGGTTAGGGTGAGAGTTAGGGGGAGGGTTAGGATTAGGGTGAGGGTTAGGGTTAGTGTAAGTGTGAGGGTTAGGATGAAGGTTAGGGTTAGGATTAGGGTTAGGGTGAGCGCTAGGGTGAGGGTGAGGTTTAGGGTTAGGGTTAGTGTGAGGTTTAGGTTTAGGGTGAGGGTAAGTTTGTGTTAGGGATAGGTTTAGGGTTAGGTTTGGGTTAGGCTGAGGGTGGGCTGAGGGTGAGGGTTAGGGTTAGGGTGATGGTTAGGGTTATCTTAGGGTGAGGTTTAGTGTTAGTGTTAGGGTTAGAGTTAGGTTTAGGGTGAGGTTGAGGTTTAGGAGTAGGTTTAGGGTTAGGGTGAGGTTTAGGGTTAGGATTAGGCTTAGGGTGAGGGCTAGGGTGAGGGTTACGGTGAGGATTAGGTTTAGGGGTACTGTTAAGTTTACGGGTAGGGTTAGGGTTAGGGTGAGGGTTAGGGTGAGGGTTCGGGTGAGTGTGATGGTAAGGCTAAAGGTGAGGATTAGGCTGAGGCTGAGGGTTAAGATAAGGGTGAGTGTAAGTGTTAGGGTGAGGGTTAGGGTTAGGGTGAGTGTTATGGTTAGGGTGAGGGTTAGATTTAGGGTTATGGTTATTGTTAGGGTTAGGGTTAGGGTTACCCTTACAATGAGGGTGAGGGATAGGGTTAGGTTTACGGTGAGGTTTAGGGTTAGGGTTATGGTTAGAGTTTGGGTTAGGGTTAGGATTAGGGTTAGGGTGAAGACTAGGGTGAGGGTGAGGGTTAGGGTTAGGGTTAGGGTTTGGGTTAGGATTAGGGTTAGGCTGAGGGTGAGTGTGTGGGTTCGGGTTAGGTTTAGGGTTAGGCTTAGGGTTAGGCTAAGGGTGAGGTTGATGGTGAGGTTTAGGGTTAGGGTGAGGGTTAGCTTTAGGGTTAGATTGAGGGTGAGTGTGTTGGTTAGTGTTAGGTTTAGGATTAGGCTTAGGGTTAGACTAAGTGTGAGGTTAAGGGTGAGGGTTAGGGTTAGGGTGAGGGTTAGGTTTAAGTTTAGGGTGAGGGTTAGGATGAGGGTTAAGGTTAGGATTAGGGTTAGGTTGGAGGCTAGGGTGACGGTGATGTTTAGGGTTAGGGTTACGGTTAAGGTGAGGGTCAGGATTAGGGTTAGATTTATGGTTAGTTTGAGGGATAGGGTGAGGTTTAGGGTTAGGATTAATGTTAGGGTTAGGGTGACGGTGAGGGTTAGGGTTAGGATGTGTGTTAGGTTTAGGGTGAGTGCTAGGGTTAGGGTTACATTGGTGTCTGGGTTAGTGTTAGGTTGAGGGTTAGAATTAGGTTTAGGGTTAGGTTGAGGGTTAGGGTTAGGGTTAGGGTGAGGTTTAGGGTTAGATATAGGGTTAGGGGAGGGTTAGGGTAAGGGTTAGGAATAGGGTTAGTGTTAGGGATTGGGTGAGGGTGAGGGTTAGGTTGAGGTTTATGGTTAGGGTTAGTGTGAGGGTTAGTGTTAGGGTGAGGGTAAGTGTTAGGGTGAGTGTTTGGGTGAGGGTAAGTGTTAGGGTGAGTGTTTGGGTTAGGGTGAGGGTTATGGTTACGGTGAGGGTTAGCATTAGCTTTAGGGTTATTGTTAGGGTTAGGTTTAGTGTTACGGTTACTGTGAGGGTGAGTGTGAGGGTTAGGGCTAAGGTTAGTGTGAGATTTAGTGTTTGGATTAGGGTTAGAGTTAGGGTTAGGTTGAATCTGAGAGCTAGCGTTAGGGTTAGGGTTAGTGTTAGAGTTATGGTTAGGGTGAGGGTTAGGGTGAGGGTGAGGGTTAGGCTTAGGGTTAGGATTAGGCTTAGGGTAACGTTTAGGGTGAGTGTGAGGTTTAGGGTTCGGGTTAGGGTGAGGGTAAGTGTTAGGGTGAGAGTTAGGTTTAGGGTGAAGGATATGGTTAGGATGAGGGTTAGGGTTAGGGTTATTGTTATTGTAAGGTTTAGGGCTGGGGTTATGGTTACGGTGAGGGTGAGGTTTAGGATTAGGGTTAAGGTGAGGTTGAGGTTTAGGTTTAGGGTTAGATTTAGGGTTAGGGTGAAGGTTAGGATGAGTGTTAGGGTTAGGGTTAGGGTGAGAGTTATGTGGAGGGTAAGGATTAGGGATAGGGTTAGGATTAGTGTTAGGGTGAGGGTGAGTGTGTATGTTAGGGTTAATTTTAGGGTTAGGCTTAGGGTTAGGCTGAGGGTGATATTGAGGGTGAGGGTTAGGGTTAAGATGAGGGTTAGATTTAGGGTTAGGGGGAGGGTTAGTATGAGGGTTAGGATTAGGGTTAGGGTTAGGTTGAGGGCTATGGTGAGGGTGAGGGTGAGGTTTAGGGTTAGGGTTAGGATGAGGTTTAGGGTTAGGGTTAGGGTGAGGGTGAGATTTAGGTTTAGATTTTGTTTTAGGTTGAGGCTGAGGGTGAGTGTTATGGTTAGGGTTTGTGTTAGGGTTAGGGTTAAGGTGAGGGTTAGGGTGAGGGTGAGGGTTAGGGTTATTGTTAGGATTAGGATTAGGGTAATAGGGTGAGTGTGATGGTTTTGGTTAGGGTTAGTTTTAGGCTTAGGTTAGGCTGAGTGTGAGGGTGAGGATGAGGGTTAGGGTAAGGGTGAGGGCTAGGGTTAGAGTTAGGGTGAGAGTTTGGGTTCAGGTTCAGTTTAGGGTTAGGATGAGAGTTAGGGTTACAGTTACGGTCAGCGTGAGGGTTAGGGTTAGGTTGAGGGTTAGGGTTAGGGTGAGGGTTAGGGTGAGGTTAGGATGAGGATTAGGGTTAGGATTAGGGTGAGGGTGAGGGCTAGGGTGAGGATGAGGTTTAGTGTTAGTGTTATTGTGAGGTTTAGTTTTAGAGTTAGGGTTAGGATGAGGTTTTGGATGAGGGTTAGGGTAACGATAAGGGTCAGGTTTAGGGTGAGGGTGAAGGTTAGGGCTAGGATTAGGGTTAGGTTGAGGGTGAGTGTTAAGATTAGGGTTAGGGTTAGGTTTAGGGTTAGGTTTAGGGTTACCATTAGTGTTATTGTTAAGGTTATGGTTAGAGTTACGGTGAGGGTGAGGGTGAGGGTCAGGGTGAGGTTTAGATTTACGGTGAGGTTTAGGGTTAGGGTTAGGGTGAGGGTGAGGTTTAGGGTTAGATTTAGGGTTAGGGGGAGGGTTAGTTCGTGGGTTAGTGTTAGGGTTAGTGTTAAGGTAAAGGTTAGGTTGAGGTAAAGGGTTAGGGTTAGGATTGGTTAGGGTGAGGGTGAGTGTGAGGTTTAGTGTTAGGGTTAGGCTTAGGCTTAAGGTGAGGCTGAGGGTGAGGGTGGGGCGGAGGATTATTGTTAAGTTGATGGTTAGGGTTTGGGTTAGGGTGAGGGTTAGGCTTTGGGTTAGTGCTAGAGTTAGGTTTAGGGTGAGGTTGAGGTTTATGGTTAGAGTTACGGTTAGGGTGAGGGTTAGGTTGAGGGTTAGGGTTAGGGTTATTTTTAGGGTTATGTTTAGGGTGAGATTTAGGGGGAGGTTTAGGGTTAGGGATAGGGTTAGGATTAGGGTTACAGTGAGGGTGAGTGTGTATGTTTGCTTTAGGTTTAGGTTTATGCTTAAGGTTAGGCTGAGGTTGAGGTTGAGGGTGAGGGTTAGGGTTAGGTGAGGGTTAAGGGGAGGGGGAGGTTTAGGGTTAGAGTTGGGGTTAGGGTGAGGGTGAGCGTGAGGTTTAGGGTTAGTGTTAGAATTAGGGTTAAGGTGAGGGTTAGGGTGAGTGTCCTATTTCGGGTTAGGGTTAGGATTAGGATTAGGATTAGGCTTAGGGTGAGTGTGAGGATTAGGTTTAGGGTTAGGCTTAGGCTTAAGCTTAGGCTGAGGGTGAGGGTGAGGGTGAGGGTTAGGGTTAGGGTGAGGGTTAGGGTTAGGGTTAGGGTGTGAGTTAGGGTTCAGGTTAAGTTTAGGGTTACGGTGAGGTTTAGGGTTAGGGTTCGGTTGAACGGTAGGATTAGTGTTAGGGTTAGGGTGATGATGAGGATTAGGTTTAGGATTAGGTTAGGGTGAGGGTGTGTGCTAAGATCAGGATTAGGGCTGTGGTTAGGGTTAGGTTTATGGTTAGGATTAGTGTTATTGATAGGGTTAGAATTAGAGTTAAGGTGAGGGTGATGGTCAGGGTTAGGTTTAGGTTGAGGTTGAGGTTTAGGTTTAGGGGTAGTATTAGGGTTAGGGTGGGGGTGAGGTTTATGGTTAGATTTAGGGTTAGGGGGAGGGTTAGTTCTTGGATTAAGGTTAGGGTTAGTGTTAGGGTTAAGGTTAGGGTGAGGATTAGGTTGAGGTTAAGGGATAGGGGTAGGGGTAGGGTTAGGATTAGGGTTAGGGTGGGGGTGAGTGTGAAGGTTAGGTTTAGGGTTAGGATTATGCTTAGGGTTAGGCTGAGGGTGAAGGTGAGGGTGAGGGATAGGTTTAGGGTGAAGGTTAGGGTTAGGTTTATTGTGAGGGTGAGTGTGAGGGTTAGGGTTAGGCTTAATGTTCGGCTTAAGTTTAGGCTTAGTTTAAGTTTAGGGTGAGTGTTAGAGTTAGGGTAAGGATGAAGTTTAGGGTTAGGTTTAGGGTTAGAATTAGTGTTAGGGTGAGGGTGAGGTTTAGGGATAGAGTTAGGGTTAGTGTTAGGGTTAGGGCTAGGGTGAGGGTTAGGGTTAGGCTTAGGCTTAGTCCGAGCATGAGGGTGAGGGTTAGGGTTAGGGTTATGGTGATGGTTTGTGTTAGGGTTAGTGTTATTGATAGGTTTAGGGTTAGAGTTACCGTGAGGGTGTGGGTGCGGGTCACAGTTAGGGTTAGGGTTAGGGTGGGGTTTACGGGAAGGATTAGGGTGAGTGTTAGGGTGAGGGTTCGGGTGAGTGTGATGGTAAGCCTAAAGGTGAGGTTTAGGCTGAGGCTGAGGGTGAAGATAAGGGTGAGTGCGTTAGGGTGAGGGTTATGGTTAGGGTGAGTGTTATGGTTAGGGTAAGGGTTAGAGTTAGGGTTACGGTTATTGTTAGGGTTAGGGTGAGGTTTAAGGTTAGAGTTAGGGTTAGGGGGAGGGTTAGGGTGAGCGTTAGAGTTAGGGTTAGTATTAGGGTTAGGGTTAGGGTGAGTGTTAGATTGAGTTTTAATGTTAGGTTTTGGTTTATGTTTAGGATTAGGTTTACGGTGAGGGTGAGTGTGAGGGTTAGTGTGAGGGTGAGGGTTAGATTGAGGATTAGTGTTAGGGTTAGTGTGAGCTTTAGGGTGAAGATGAGGGTTAGGGTTAGGTTGTGGGCTAGGTTGAGGGTAAGGGTTAGGATTAGGGTGAGGTTTAGCGTTAGGGTTATGCTTAGGGTTAGTGTGAGGGTTAGTGCTAGGGGGAGGGTTAGTGTTAGGATGAGGGTAAGTGTTAGGGTGAGGGTTAGGTTTAGGGTGAAGGTTATGGTTAGGATGAGGGTTAGGGTTCGGGTTCGGGTTATTTTTAGGGTTAGGGTTAGGGTTATGGTTACGATGAGGGTGAGAGTGAGGGTTAGTTTTAGGATGAGGTTTAGGTTTAGGGTTAGGGTTAGTGTAAGGGTTAGGGTGAGGGTGAGGTTTAGGGTTGGAGTTAGGTTTAGTGTTATTGTTGGGGTTAGGGTGAGTTTTAGGGTTAGTGTTAGACTTAGGCTTAGGCTTAGGCTTAGGCTGAGCATGAGAGTGAGGGTTAGGGTCAGGGTTAGTGTGCGGTTTAGGGTTAGGGTTAGGGTGAGTGTGAGGTTGAGTGTTAGATATAGGGTTAAGGGGAGGGTTATTGTGTTGGTTAGGGTTAGTGTTCGGGTGAGGGTAAGTGTTAGGGTGAGGGTTAGGAATAGGGTTAAGGTTATTCTTAGGGTTAGGTTTAGGGTTACAGTTACGGTGAGGGTGAGGATGAGGGTTAGGGTTAGGGTTGGGGTGAGGTTTAGGGTTTGGGTTAGTTTTAGAGTAAAGTTTAGGGTGAGGGTGAGGTTTAGGTTAGTGTTAGGGTTAGGGTGAGGGTTAGGTTGAGGGTTAGGGTTAGTGTTCATGTTAAGGTTGGGTTAGGGTGAGAGTTCAGGGGAGGGTTAGGGTTAGGGTTAGGGTTAGGATTAGAGTAAGGGTGAGGGTGAGGTTTATGTTTAAGGTGAGTGTTGGCGTTAGCGTTAGAGTGAGGGTTAGCGTGAAATTTAGGCTTAGGCTTAGGGTTTGGTTATGGGCTATGTTGAGGGTGAGGGTTAGGGTTAGGGTGAGGGTTAGTCTTAGTGTTAGCATTAGGGTTGGGGTTAGGGTTAGGTTTAATATTAGGCAGAGGGTGAAGGTGAGGGTGAGGGTTAGGGGGAGATTTAGGGTTAGGGTGAGGTTTAGAGTTAGGAGTAGGGTTAGGGTGAGGGCTAGAGTGAGGGTGAGGTTTTAGGGTTAGGGTTGGGGTGAGGTTTAGGGTTAGGGTTAGGGTTAGAGTTAAGGTTAGGGTGAGGCTGATTTTGAGGGTTAGGGTTAGGGTTAGTGTTAGATTTAGGGATAGGTTGAGGGCTAGGGTGAGCGTGAGGGTTACACTTACCCTTATGATTATTATTAGGGTAAAGTTTAGGGTGAGGGTGAAGGTTAGGATTAGGATTAGGGTTAGGGTTAGTGAGGGTGAGGGTGAGGTTGAGGGTTAGGGTTAGGGTGAAGTTTAGGGTTAGGGTTAGGGTGAGAGTTAGGGTTCTGGTTAAGTTTAAGATTAGGGTGAGGGTTAGGGTTAGGGTTACGGTGAGCATGAGGGTTAGGGTTAGGTTGAGGGTTAGGGTTACTGTTAGGGTTAGGGGGTGAGTTAGTGTTAGGTTTAGGGTGAGGGTTAAGAGGAGAATTAGGGTTACCATTATGGTTAGGGTGAGGGCTAGAGTGAGGTTGAGGGTTAGGGTTTGTGTTAGGGTGAGCTTTAGGGTTAGGGTTAGGTTTAGTGTGAGGGTTTGGTTGAGGGTTAAGGTTAGGTTGAGGGTGAGGTTTCGGGTTAGGGTTAGGGTTAGGGTTAGGGTTAGGGTTATTGTTAGGGTTAGGGTTCAGGTTATGGTTATGGTTAAGGTGTGGGTGAAGGGTAGGATTAGCGTAAGGATTAGGATGAGGTTTAGGTTTAGATTTAGGGTTAGGGTGAGAATAAGGTTTAGGGTTAGATTTTGGGTTAGTGTTAGGGTTAGCATTAGGGTGATGGTTAGGGTTAGGGTTCGGCTTAGGCTTAGGCCGAGCATGAGGGTGAGGGTTTGGTTTAGGGTGAGGGTTACAATGATGTTTAGGGTTAGGATTAGGGTTAGGGTGAGGGCTAGGGTGAGGGTTAGGGTGGGCGTTAGGGTTAGGGATAAGGTTAGGTTTAGGATTATGGTTAGGATGTGGGTTAGGTTTAGGGTTTTGGTTATGGTGAGGGTGGGCTGAGGATTAGGGTTAGGTTTAGGTTTAGGGTTAGTGTTAGTGTTAGGCTTAGGGTTACAGTGAGGGTTAGGCTTAGGGTTAAGGTTATTGTTAGAGTTAGGGTTAGGGTTACAGTTACAGTGAGGGTGCGGGTGAGGGTTAGCGTTAGGATTATGGTGAGATTTAGTGTTAGGGTTAGGGTTAGAGTTAGGGTTAAGGTGAGGGTGAAATTTAGGTGTAGAGTCAGGGTTAGGGTGAGGGTTAGGGTGAGGGTTAGGGTTAGGGTGAGGGTTAGCGTGGGGGTGACAGTACGGGTAAACGAGAGGGTTAGGCTGAGGGTGGGGTTTATCATAAGGGTGAGGGTTAGGGTTAGGGTGAGAGTTAGGGTTAGAGGTAGGGTGAGGATGAGGGTTAGATTGAGGATTAGTGTTAATGTTAGTGTGAGGTTTAGGGTGAGGTTGATTGATAGGGTTAGGGTGAGGGCTAGGGTGAGGGTGAGGTTTAGGGTTAGGTTTAGGTTAAGGTTTAGGGTTTGGGTGATGGTTAGGGTTAGTGTGAGTGTTAATCTTAGGGTTAGGGTGAGGGTTAGGATGAGGTTTATGGTTAGGATTAGGGTTAGAGTGAGGGCTAGGATGAGGCTTAGGGTGAGGGTTATGGTAAGGTATAGGGTTATGTTTAGGATTAGGTTTAGGGTGAAGGTGAGTGTGAGGGTTAGGGTTAGGGTGAGGGTTAGGGTTAGGGTTGCAGTGAGGGATCAGCTTAGTGGTAGGGTTAAGATTAGGGTTAGGCTGAGGGTGAGGGTGGGGGTGAGGATTAGGTTTCGGTTAGGGTTAGGTTTAGGGTTATTGTTAGTGTTATGGTTAGGGTTAATTTGTGGTGAGGGTGAGGCTGAGGGTGAGGGTTATGGTTGGGTTAGGTTTAGTGTTAGGTTTAGTCGTAATGTTAGGTTTAGGGTTAGAGTTACGGTGAGGTTGAGGTGAGGGTGAGGGTTAGGATAAGGGTGAGGTTTAGGGTGAGGTTTAGGGTGAGTGTTAGGGTTAGGGTTAGGGTGAGTGTAAGGGTTAGGTTGAAGGTTAGGCTTAGGTTTAGGGTGAGGATGAGGGTGAGGGTGGGGGTGAGGATTAGGGTAAGGGTGATGGTTCGGGTTAGTGTTAGTGTTATTGTTATGGTTAGGGTTAGAGTTCCTGTGAGGGTGAGGGTGCGGGTGAGGGTTAGCGTTAGGGTTTGGATGGGGTTTAGGGTTAGAGTTAGGGTTAGTGTTAGTTTGATGATGAGGTTTAGGTTTAGATATATGGTTCAGGAGAGGGTTAGGTATAGGGTTAGTGTTAGGGTTAGTGTTAGGGTTAGGTTGAGGGTGAGGGTTAGATTGAGGTTTAGAGTTCGGTTTAGGGTTAGTGTGAGGGTTAGTGTTAGGGTTAGGATTAGTATTAGGGTCAGGGTAAGTGTTAGGGTGATGGTTTGGGTTAGTGTGAAGGTTATGTTTAGGGTTAGGGTGAGGTTTAGGTTTTGGGTTAGAGTTAGGTTTAGGGTGAGTGGTAGGTTGAGGGTTAGGGTTAGGGTTAATGTTAGGGTTAGGGTTATGGTGAGAGTCAGGGGGAGGTTTAGGGTTAGGGTTAGGGTTCGATTAGGGTTAGGGTGAGGGTGAGTGTGTGTGTTAGGGTTAGGTTTAGGGTTAGGCTTAGTTTTAGGCTCAGGGTGAGGTTGAGGATGAGGGTTAGGGTTAGGGTGAGGGTTAGGCTTCGGGTTAAGTTTAGGGTTAGGGTGAGGGTTAGGGTAAAGGTTATGGTGAGGGTGAGGTTTAGGGTTAGGTTGAAGGTTATGGTTAGCGTGAGGGTGAGGATGAGGTTTAGCGTTAGGGTTAACGTGAGAGTTAGGATGAGGGTTAGTTTTAGGATTAGGGTTAGAGTGAGGGCTATTGTGTGTGTGAGGTTTAGGGTAAGGGTTAGGGTGAGGTTTAGGGTTACGGTAAGCGTTAGGGTTAGGGTGAGGGTGAGGTTTAGGGTTAGATTTAGTGTTAGGGTGAGGCTGAGGGTGAGGATTAGTGTTAGGGTTAGTTTTAGATTTAGGGTTAGGATGAGGGTTAGGGTTAGGCTTAGGGTAAGGCTTAGGGTTAGGATTAGGATTAGGGTAAGGTTTCAGGTAAGTCTGAGGGTTTGGGTTAGGTTTAGGGTTAGGCTTTGGGTTAGGCTGAGGGTGAGGGTGAGTGTGAGAGTTAGGGTTAGGGTGAGGTTTAGGGTTAGGGTTAGAGTGAGTGTTAGGGTTAGGTTGACGGTTAGGCATAGGGTTATGGTGAGGGTTAGGGTTAGGGTTAGGGTGATGGTTAAGATGAGCATTAGCGTTAGGATTAGAGTTAAGGTGAGGGCTAGGGGGAGGGTGAGGGTTAGGGTTAGGGTGAGGTTTAGAGTTAGGGTTAGGGATAGCGTGAGGGTTAGGATGAGGGTTAATTTTACGGTGACATGAGGGTTAGGGTTAGGGTGGGGCTTAGGCTTAGGGTTAGGCTGAGGGTGAGGGTGGGGTGAGGATTAGGGTTAGTGTGATGGTTAGGATTAGGGTTAGGATGAGGGCTAGTGTGATAGTGAGGTTTAGGGTAAGGCTTAGGATTAGGCTTAGGTTTAGGCTGAGCGTGCGGTTGAGGGTGAGGCTTAGGGTTAGGGTGATGTTTAGGTTTAAGTTTAGGGTGAGGGTTAGGATGAGTTTTAGTGTTAGGGTGAGCGTAAGGGTGAGGATGATGATAAGGGTAAAAGTGAAGTTTAAGCTGAGGGTTAGGGTTAAGATAAGGCTGAGGGTTAGGGTTAGGTTTAGGGTTAGGGTAAGGGTTAGGGTTAGAGTTAGGGTGAGGGTTAGATTGAGTATTAAGGTTAGGTTGAGTGTGAGGTTTAGGGTGAGAATGAGGGTCTGGTTTAGGTTGAGGGTGAGGGTTAGAATTTGGTTTAGGGTGAGGGCTAGGGTGAGGGTGAGGGTTAGGGTTAGGGTGAGGTTTAGGAGTAGGGTGAATGTTAGGGTTAGTTTGAGGCTTAGTGTTAGGGTTAGGGTTAGTGTTAAGGTGAGTGTAAGTTCTAGGGTGAGGATTACGGTTAGGGTGAGGTTTATGGTTAGGGTGAGGGTTAGGGTTAGGGTTAATGTAATTGTTAGAGTTAGGGTTAGGTTTAAGGTTACGGTGAGAGTGAGGGTGATGGTTAGGTTTAGGGTTAGGGTGCGGTTTAGTGTTAGGGTTAGGGTTAGAGTTAGGGTTAGGTGAGGGTGAGGTTTAGGGGAAGATTTAGGGTTAGGGTGAGGGATAGGGTGAGGGTGAAGTTTATGGTTAGTGTAGGGTTAGGGTTAGTGTTAGGGTGAAGGTAAGAGTTAGGGTGAGGGTTAGGGTGAGGTTTAGGGTGAGGGTTAGGCTTATGGATTGTGTTAGGTTTAGGATTAGGGTTAGGATGAGGGTGAGTGTGAGGTTTAGTGTTAGGGTTAAGCTTAGGGATAGGGTTAGGGTTTCATTGAGGGTGAGGGTGAGGCTAAGGATTAGGGTTAGGTTGAGGGTTAGGGTTAGGATTATGGTGATGGTTAGAGTTAGGGTTAGGCTTAGGCTGAGGGTGAGGGTGATGGTGGGGGTGCAGAATAGGGTTAGGGTTAGGGTTAGGTTTATTGTTAGTGTTATGGTTAGGGTTAAGTTTGCTGTGAAGTTGAAGCTGAGGGTGAGGTTTATGTTTAGGGTTAGGGTTAGGGTTAGTGATATTGTTAGGGTTAGGGTTAGCGTTCCAATGAGGTTGAGGGGGAGGGGAGGTTTAGGGTTAGGGGGAGGGTTAGGGTGAGATTTAGGGTTAGAGTTAGTGTTAGGGTTAGGGTGAGGGTGAGGGTTAGGTTGAGGTTTAGGGATAGTGTTAGGTTTAGGATTAGGGTTAGGGTGAGATGAGTATGTGGGTTAGGATGAGGGATAGGCTTAGGCTTAGGGTAAGGATGAGGTTGAGTGTGGGGGTGAGGATTAGGGTTAAGTTGATGGTTCCGATTAGGCTTAGTGGTATTGTTAGGGTTAGGATTAGAGTTCCGGTGATGGGGAGGGTGCGGGTGAGGGTTAGGGTTAGGGTTAGTGTGGGGTTTACGGTAAGGTTTAGGGTAAGGGTTTTGGTGAGGGTGAGTTTTAGGGTGAGATATTGGTTTAGGGGGTTAGTGTTAGGGTTAGTGTTAGGGTTAGGGTGAGGGTGAGTATTAGGTTGAGGTTTTGGGTTAGGATTAGTGTTAGGATGAGGGCAAGGGCGAGGGTGAGGTTTAGGGTTAGGGTGAGGGCTAGAGTGAGGGTAAGGTTTAGGGTTAGGTTTAGGGTTAGGATTAGGTTTAGGTTTAGGATGAGTGTTAGGGTTAGTGTGAGGGTTAGTTTTAGGGTTAGGGTTAGTGTTAGGGTGAGGTTAAGTGTTCGGTTGAGGGTTAGGTTTAGGGTGAGTGTTATGGATAGTGTTAAGGTTAGGGTTACGGTTACATTGAGTTTGAGTGTGAGGGTTAGGGTTAGGGTGAGGTTTAGTGTTCGTGTTAGGGTTAGGGTTAGTGTTAGGGTGAGGTTTAGGGTTAGGGTGATGGTTAGGGTTAGTGTGAGGGTTAGTGTTAGGGTTAGGGTTAGTGTTAGGGTGAGGGTTAGTGTTAGGGTGAGGGTTAGGATGAGTGTGACGGTAAGAATAAAGGTGAGGGTTAGGCTGAGGGTGCGTGTTCCCTTAAGGGTGAGAGTTAGGATTAGCGTGAGGGTTAGGGTAAGGGTTAGGGTGAGGTTTAGGGTGAGGGTGAGGGTTAGATTGAGGATCAGTGTTGGGGTTTGTGTGAGGTTTATGGTGAGGATGAGGGTTAGGCTTAGGTTGAGGGTTAGGGTTAGAATTAGGGTTAGGGTGAGGGCTAGGGTGAGGCTGAGGGTTAGGGTTAGGGTTAAGGTGAGGTTTAGGGTTAGGGTGAGAGTTAGGGTTACTGTGAGGGTTAGTGTTAGAGTTAGAGTTAATGTTAGGGTGAGGGTAAGTGTTAGGGTGAGGCTTAGGGTTAGGGTGAGGGTTATGGTTAGGGTGAGGGTTAAGGTTAGGTTTAGGGTGAATGTTAAGTTTAGAGTTAGGGTTACGGTGAGGGTGAGGGTTAGGGTTAGCATGAGGTTTAGGGTTAGGTTTAGGATTAGAGTTAGGGTGAGGGTGAGGGTGAGGTTTAGGGTTAGAGTTAGGGTGCAAGTGAGGGTTAGGATGAGGGTGCAGGTGAGGTTTATTGTTAGGTTTAGGGTTAGGGTGAGGCTTAGGGTTAGGGTGAGCGTTAGGGTTAGGGTGAGGGTTAATGTTAGGGTTAGGATTTGTGTTAGGGTGAGGTTAAGTGTTAGGTTGAGGGTTAGGTTTAGGGTGAGTGTTATGGATAGTGTTAAGCTTAGGGCTACGGTTACGTTGAGTATGAGTGTGAGGGTTAGGGTTAGGGTGAGGTTTAGGTTTCGGGTTAGGGTTAGGTTTAGCATTAGGGTTAGGGTGAGGTTGAGGTTTTGGGTTAGAATTAGGGTTAGGGTGAGGCTGAGGGTGTGGATTAGGGTTAGGGTTAGTGTTAGGGTTAGGGTTAGGATGAGTGTTAGGGTGAGTGTGAGGGTTAGTGTTAAGTTTAGGTTGAGCCTTAGGTTTAGGCTGAGGGTGAGGGTGAGGGTGAGGTTGAGGTTTAGAGTTAGTGTTAGTGTTACGGTTAGGATTAGGGCGAGGGTCAGGTTTACAGTTAGGCTTAGGATTAGGCTTAGGCTTAGGCCGAGCATGAGGATGAGGTTTAGGGTTAGGGTGAGGGTTAGGGTGGGGGTGATGGTAAGGGTAAACGTGAGGGTTAGGCTGAGCGTGAGAGTGACTGTAAGGGTGAGGGTTAGCATTAGGGTGAGCTTAAGGGTATTGGTAGAGTGAGGGTGAGGGTTAGATTGAGGATTAGTGTTAGGGTTAGGGTGAGGGTTAGGGTGGGGGTGACGGTAAGGGTACATGTTAGGGTTAGGCTGAGCGAGAGGGTTACTGTAAGGGTGAGGGTTAGCGTTAGGGTGAGGTTTATGGTTAGGTGTAGAGTGAGGGTGAGGGTTAGATTGAGGATTAGTGTTAGGGTTAGGGTGAGGTTTAGGGGGAGGATGAGGGTTAGGGTTAGGGTGAGGGCTAGGGTGAGGGGTAGGGTTAAGGTTAGGTTTAGCTTTAGGGTTAGGGTGATGGTTAAGGTTAGTGTGAGGGTCAGTGTTAGTGTTAGGGTTTGGGTTAAGGTGAGGGTAAGTGTTAGGGTGAGGGTTAGGGTTAGTGTGAGGGTTACGTTGAGGGTGAGGTTAAAGGTTAGGATTAGGATTAGGATGAGGTTTAAGTTTAGGTTTAGGGTTAGAGTTAGGGTTAGGGTGAGAGTGAGGTTTATGTTTAGAGTTAGGGTTAGTGTTAGGGTTCGGGTTAGGGTGAGGGTCAGGTGTACGGTTAGGCTTAGGCTTAGGCTTAGGCTTAGGCCCAGCATAAGAGTGAGGTTAGGGTTAGGGTTTGGGTGAGTGTTAGGATGAGGTTTAGGGTTAGGATTAGGGTTAGGGTGAGGGTTAGGTTTAGGATTAGGGTTAGGGTGAGGGCTAGGGTGAGGATGAGGGTTAGGGTTAGTGTGATGGTTAGGTTTACGGTTAGGGTGAGGGTTAGAATGTGGGTTAGGGTTAGGGTGAGGGTTAGGGGGAGGGTGACATTATGGGTAAAGGTGAGGGTTAGGCTTAGGTTGAGGGTTAGGATGAGGATTAGGGTTAGGGTTAGGCTGTGGGTGAGGGTTAGATTGAGTATTAGTGTTAGGGTTAGTGTGAGGTTTAGGGTGAGGATGAGGGTTAGGGTTAGTGTGAGGGCTAGGGTGAGGTTGAGGTTTAGGTATAGGGTTAGGTTGAGGTTTAGGGTTAAGGTGATGGTTAGGGTTAGTGTGAAGGTTCGTGTTAGTATTAGGGTGAGTTTTAGGGTGAGGTTTAGCATTAGAGTGAGGGTTATATTTAGGGTTACTGTTAGGGTTAGTGTTAGGGTTATTGTTAGGGTTAGGGTTACGGTTACGGTGAGGGTGATGGTTAGGGTTAGGGTTAGGGTGAGGTTTAGGTTTATGGTCAGGTTTAGAGTTAGGGTTAGGGAGAGGGTGAGGTTTAGGTTTAGGGTTAGGGTTAGTGGGAGGGTTAGGGTGAGGGTTAGGGTGAGTGTTAGTGTTAGGATTAGGGTTAAGGTGAGGGTGATTGTGAGGGTTAGGGTAGGCTTAGGTTTAATATTAGGCTGAGGGTGAGGGTGAGGGTGAGGGTTAGGATTAGCTTGAGGGTTAGGGTTAGGTTGAGGGTTAGGGTTATTGTTAGGGTGAGGGTTAAGATGAGGTTTAGGGTTAGGATTAGGGTTAGGATGAGGGCAAGGGTGAGGGTGAGGTTTAGGGTTAGCATTATGGTGAGGTTTTGGATTAGGGTTGGGTTTAGGGTTAGGGTGAGGTTTAGGGTTAGTGTTACGGTGAGGGTGAGGGTTAGGTTTAGGTTGAGGGTTAGGGTTAGGTTTAGGGTGAGGGTTAGTGTTAGTGTTAATGTTAGAGTTAGTGTTATTGTTAGGGTTAGGGTTAGAGTTATAGTGAGGTGGTGGGCAAGGGTGAGGGTTAGGGTGAGGGTGTGGTTTAGGGTTAGAATTAGGGTTAGGGGGAGGGTTAGGGTGAGGTTTAGGGTTAGGGTTAGTGTTAGGGTTAGGGTGATAGTGAGGGTTAGTTTGAGGTTTAGAGATAGGTTTAGGGTTAGGATTAGGGTTAGGTTGAGGGTGACTGTGAGGGTTAGGGTGAGGGTTAGGCTTAGGTTTAGGGTTAGGCTTATGGTGAGGGTAGGAGTGAGGATTAGGTTTAGGGTGATGGTTAGGTTTAGGTTTAGTGTTATTGTTAGGGTTAGGGTTACAATTATGTTGAAGTTGATGGTGCGGGTGAGGATTAGGTTTAGGTTTAGGGTGGTGTTTAGGGTTAAGTTTAGGGTTAGGGTGAGGGTGAGGTTTATGGTTAGATATAGGGTTAGGGGGAGAGGGAGGGTGAGATTTAGGGCTAGGGTTAGTGTTAGGGTTAGGGTGAGGGTCAGGGTTAGTTTGAGTTTTAGGGTTAGGGTTAGGGTTAGGGTTAGGGTTAATGTGAGGGTTAGCTTTAGGGTTAGGGTTAGTGTTGGGGTGATTGTAAGTGTTAGGTTGAGGGTTTGGGTTAGGGTGAGTGTTATGGTTAGGGTGAGGGTTAGGATTAGGGTTAGGGTTATTGTTAGGGTTAGGTTTAGGGTTACAGTTACGCTGAGGGTGAGGCTGAGGGTTAGGTTTAGGGTTAGGGTGAGGTTTAGGCTTTGGGTTAGGGTTAGAGTTAGGTTTAGGGTGAGGGTGAGTTTTAGGGGTAGAGTTAGGGTTAGGGATAGGGTTAGGTTGAGGGTTAGGGTTATGGTTAGGGTTAGGGTTAGGGTGAGGGTGAGTGTGAGGGTTAGGGTTATTGTTAGGGTGAGGGTTAGTGTGAGGGTTAGGGTTAGGCTTAGGGTTATTGTTAGGGTTAGGGTTAGGGTGAGTGTGAGGTTTAGGTTTATAGCTAGGGTTAGGGTGAGGGTGAGGGTGAGGGTTAGGGTCAGGGTGATGGATATGGTTAAGATGAGCGTTAGGGTTAGGGTTAGGGTTATTGTTAGGGTTAGGGTTAGTGTTATTGTTAGGGTAAGGTTTATATTTATGGTTAAGGTGAGGGTGAGGATTTGGTTTATGGTTAAGGTGAGGTTTAGGGTTTGGGTTAAGGTTAGAGTTATGGTTAGGGTTAGGGTGAGGTTTAGGGTTAGAGTCAAAGTTAGGTTGAGTGTTAGGTTGAGGGTTAGGGTTAGGGTTAGTGTTAGGGTTAGGGTTAGGGTGAGAGTTAGGGGGAGGGATAAGGTTAGGGTTAGGCTTAGGCTTAGGGTTAGGCTGAGGGTGAGTGTGTGTGTTAGGGTTAGATTTAGGGTTAGGTTTAGGGTTAGGCTGAGGGTGAGGTTGAGGGTGAGAACGCTAGGGTTAAAGTGAGGGTTATGCTTAGGTTTAGAGGGAGGTTTAGGATGAGGTTTATGGTTAGGATTAGGGTTAAGGTGAGGGCTAGGGTGATGTTGAGGTTTAGGTTTAGGGTTAGGGTGAGGTTTAGGGTTAGGTTTAAGGTTAGGGTCAGGGTGACCTTTAGATTTAGAGTTAGGGTTAGTGTGAGGCTGAGGGTGTGGGTTAGGTTTAGGTTTAATGTTAGGGTTAGGATTAAGGTGAGGGTTAGGGTGAGGGTGAGGGTTAGGGTTAGGTTCAGCATTAGGATTAGGGTTAGGGTTAGGGTGAGTGTGAGGGGTATGGTTAGGGTTAGGCTTAGGCTTAGGCTGAGGGTGAGGGTGAGTGTGAAGTTTAGGGTTAGGGTGAGGGTGAGGGTTAGGGTTAGGGTGAGGGTTAAGGTTCGGATTAGGGGGAGGGTTAGGATGAGGGTTAGGGTTAGGTTTAGTGTTAGGGGGAGGGCTAGGGTGAGGGTGAGGTTTATGATGATGATTAGGGTGAGGTTTAGGGTTAGGGTTAGAGTGAGGGTGAGATTTAGGGTTAGAGTTAGGGTTAGGGTGAGGCTGAGGGTGAGGGTTAGGTTTAGGGTTAGTGTTAAGATGAGTGATAGGGTGAGGGTGAGGGTTAGGCTTAGGGTTAGTATTAGTATTAGGATTAGGATTAGAGTTAGGGTGAGTGTGAGGTTTATTGTTCGGGTTAGGCTTAGGCTTAGGCTGAGGCTGAGAGTGAGGGTTAGGCTTAGGGTGAGTTTTAGGGATAGGGTTAGGGTGAGAGTTAGGGTTAGTGTTAAGTTTAGGGTTAGGGTGAGGGGTACGGTAAGGGTTTTGTGAGGGTGATGGTTAGGGTTAGGGTTAGTGTTAGGGTGAGGATTAGGGTTAGTATTAGCGTTAGGATGAGGTTTAGGGTTAGGGTTATGGTGAGGTTTATGGTTAGGGTTAGGTTTAGGGTGAGAGTGAGGTTTAGGGTTAGAGTTAGGTTTAGGGTGAGGCTGATTGTGAGGGTTTGGGTTAGGATTATTTTTAGATTTAAGGTTTGGGTGAGGTTTAGGGTAAGGGTGAGTGTTAGGCTTAGAGTTAGGATTAGGA
This sequence comes from Dipodomys merriami, assembly GCF_024711535.1. Lineage (NCBI taxonomy): Eukaryota > Metazoa > Chordata > Mammalia > Rodentia > Heteromyidae > Dipodomys > Dipodomys merriami. Next base: position 1,579,713 of record NW_027202849.1, read on the forward strand.
TTAATGTTAGTGTTAGGCTGAGGGTGAGGGTGACGGTGAGGGTTAGGGTTAGGATGTGGTGTAGGGTTAGGATTAGGGTTAGGGTGAGCACTAGGGTGAGGGTTACTGTGAGGGTTAGGTTTAGGTTTAGGATTAAGTTTAGGTTGAGGGTGAGTGTGAGGATTAGGGTTAGGGTTAGGGTTAGGCTTAGGGTTAGGGTGAGAGTTAAGGTTAGGGTTTGGTTTAGGGTAAGGGGGAGGGTTAGACTTAGGGTGAGGGTGAGGTTTAGGGTTAGGGTTAGTGTGAGTGTTAGGGTTACGGTGAGGGTTATGGTTAGGGTGAGGGTTAGGTTTAGGGTTAGGGTTAGGGTGAGGGTTAGTGTGGGGGTGAGGTTTAGTGTTAGGGTGAGGGTGAGGTTTAGGGTGAGGGTGAGGTTTAGGGTTAGGGGTCGGGTGAATTTTAGGGTTACGGTTAGTGTTAGGGTTAGGGCAAGTGTGAGGTTTAGGGTTAGAGTTAGGGTTAGTGTGTGGGTTAGGGTGAGGTTCAGGGTTAGTGTGAGGGTCAGGGGTAGGGTTAGGTTGAAGGTTAGCATTTGAGTGAGGGTTAGGGTTAGGTTTAGGTTTAGAGTGAGGGTTAGGGTAAGCGTTAGGGTTAGGATTAGGGTTAGGGTATGTGCTAGGGTGAGTGTTAGCGTTAGGGTTAGGGTTATGTTGAGGGTTAGGGTTAGGGTTAGTGTTAGGTTTAGGGTTGGGGTTAGGGTTAGGACTAGGGTTAAGGTGAAGGTGAGTGTGAGGGTTAGGGTTAGTGTTACCCTTAGGGTTAGGCTGAGGCTGAGGGTGAGATTGAGGGTTAGATTAAGGTTGAGGGTTAGGTTTGTTAGGTTTAGGGTTAGAGTGAGGGTTAGTGTGAGTGTTAGGGTTAGGATTAGGGTTAGGGTATGTGCTAGGGTGAGGGATTGGGTTAAGGTTAGGCTGAGGGTGAGGGTGGCGATAAGGATTAGGTTTAGAGTGGTGGTTCAGGTTATCGTTAGTTTGAGGATTAGGATGAGCGTTAGAGTTAGGATTAGGGTTAGGGTGAGGGCTAGGCTGAGTGTGAGGTTAAGGGATAGGTTTAGGCCTCGGCTTAGGTTAGGCTGAGGCTGAAGGTGAGGGTGAGGTTTAGGGTTATTGTGATGGATAGGTTATGGTTAGGGTCACGTTTAGGATGAGGGTTTGGATTAAGGTGAGGGTTAGGATGAGGGTGACAGTAAGACTAAAGGTGAGGGTTAGGCTGAGGGTGAGGGTGCGGGTTAGATTGAGGATTAGTTTTAGGGTTAGTGTGAGGTTTAGTGTGAGAGTGAGGGGTAGGGTCAGTGTGAGGGCCAGGGTGAAGATGAGGGTTAGGGTTAGTGTTAGGGTGAGGTTTAGGTTTAAGGTGATGGTTAGCGTTAGTGTGAGGGTTAGTGTCAGTGTTAGTGTTAGGGTGAGGTTAAGTGTCAGGGTAAGGTTTAAGTTTAGGGTGACGTTTAGCATTAGGCTTAGTGTTAGGGTTAGGGTGAGGGTGAGGTTTAGGTTTAGAGTTAGGGTTAGGATGAATGTTAGCGTTAAGTTTAGGGTTAAGGTTAGGGTGAGGTTTAGGGTTTGGTTTAGGGTTAGAGTTAGGGGTAGAGTGAGGGTGAGATTTAGGGTTAGAATTAGGGTTAGGGTGAGGGTTAGGTTGAGGGTTAGGGTTAGGCTTAGTCTTAGGGTTAGGGTGAGGGTGAGAGTTAGGGGGAGGGTTAGGGTTACGGTTAGGGTTAGGGTTAGGATTAGGGTTAGGGTGAGGGTGACTGTGAGGGATAGGGTTAGGGTTAGTCTTTGGCTTAGGGTTAGGCTGAGGGTGAGGGTGGGGATAAGGATAAGTTTTAGAGTGATGCTTCAGGTTATTGTTAGGTTGAGGGTTAGGATGAAGGTTACGGTTAGGATTAGGGTTAGGGTAAGGGCTAGTGTGAGTGTGAGGTTTAGGGATAGTGAGGGTGAGGGTTAGGGTTAGTGTGATGGTTAGGGTTATGGTTAGGTTGAGGTTTAGGATGAGGGTTTGGTTTAAGGTGAGGGTTAGGATGAGAGTGACAGTAAGAGAAAAGGTCAGGGTTAGGCCGAGGGTGAGGGTTATGGTAAGGGTGAGGGTTCGGTTTAGTTTTAGGGTGAGGGTGAGGGTTAGATTGAAGATTAGTGTTAGGGTTAGTGTGAGGTTTAGTGTGAGGGTGAGGGTTAGGGTGAGGGCCAGGGTGAAGTTAAGGGTTAGGGTTAGGGTTAGGGTGAGGTTTAGGTTTTGCAGGATGGTTAGCGTTAGTGTGAGTGTTAGTGTTAGTGTTAGTGTTAGGGTGAGGGTAAGTGTTAGGGTTATGTTTAGGTTTAGGGTGATGTTTAGCATTGGGTTAGGGTTAGGGATAGGGTGAGGGTGAGGTTAAGGTTATAGTTAGGGTTAGGGTGAATGTTATGGTTAGGGTTAGGGTTAGGGTGAGGTTTAGGGTTTGGTTTAGGGTTAGAATTAGGGTTAGGGTGATGGTGAGATTTAGGGTTAGAGTTAGGGTTAGGGTGAGGGTTAGGTTGAGGGTTCGGGTTAGGCTTCGTCTTAGGGTTAGGGTGAGGGTGAGAGTTAGGGGGAGGTTTAGGGTTAGGGTTAGGGTTAGGATTAGGATTTGGTTTAGGGTGAGGGTGAGTGTGAGGGTTAGGTTTAGGGTTAGTCTTTGGCTTAGGGTTAGTCTGAGGGTGATTGTGGGGATAAGGGTTAGAGTTAGGGTTAGGGTGAATGTTAGGGTTACGGTTATGGTTAGGGTTAGGGTGAGTTTTAGGGTTTGGTTTAGGGTTAGAGTTAGGGTTAGGGTGAGGGTGAGATTTAGGGTTAGAGTGAGGGTTAGGTTTAGGGTTAGGGTTAGGCTTAGTCTTAGGGTTAGGGTGAGGTTGAGAGTTAGGGGGATGCTTAGTGTTAGAGTTAGGATTAGGGTTAGGGTAAGGGTGAGTGTGTGTGTTAGGGTTAGGTTTAGGGTTAGGCTTAGGGTTAGGCTGAGGGTGAGGTTGAAGGTGAGGGTTAGGGTTAGGGTTAATATTAGGGTTAGGGTTACGGTGAGGGTTAGGGTGAGGGTGAGGGATAGGGTTAGGGTTAGGATTAGGTTTAGGTTTAGGGTTAGGGTTAGTGTGAGGGTTAGGGTTAGGGTTAGGGTTAGGCTTAGGGTTAGGCTGAAAGTGAGGGTGAGGGTGAGGTTTAGGGTTATGGTGAGGGTTAGGGTTAGGGTTAGGGTGAGGTTTAGTTTTAGGGTTAGGGTTAGAGTTAGGGTTAGTGTTAGTGTTAGGGTTAGGGTGGGAGTTAGGGGGAGGGTTAGGGTTTGGGTTAGGTTTAGGGTTAGGTTTAGCATTAGGGTTAGGGTGAGGGTGAGGTTTAGGGTTAGAATTAGTGTTAGTGTGAGACTGAGGGTGAGGGTTAGGGTTAGGGTTAGTTTTAGGTTTAGGGTTAGGGTGAGGTTTAGGGTGAGGGTGAGGGTTAGGGTTAGGGTTAGGATTAGGATTAGGGTTAGGGTTATTTTGAGTGTGAGGGTTAGTTTTAGGTTTAGGGTTAGCCTTAGGTTTATGGTGAGGGTGAGGGTTAGGGTGCGGTTTAGGTTTGAATTAGGGTTAGTGTTAGGGTTAGGGTAATGTTTAGCTTAGTGTGAGGGTCAGTGTTAGTTTTAGGTTTTGGGTTAGGGTGAGGGTAAGTGTTAGGTTGAGGGTTAGGTTTAGGGTGAGGGTTACGGTGAGGGTGAGGGTGAATGTTACGTTTAGGGTAGGATGAGGTTTAGGTTTAGCTTTAGGGTAGAGTCAGGCTTAGGGTGAGAGTGAGGTTTAGGTTTAGAGTTCGGGTTAGTGTTAGGGTTAGGGTTAGGGTGAGGGTCAGGTGTACGGTTAGGCTTAGGCTTGGGCTTAGGCTTAGGCCGAGCATGAGGGTGATGGTTAGGTTTAGGGTTAGGGTGAGTGTTAGGATGATGTTTAGGGTAAGGATTAAGGTTAGGGTGAGGGCTATGGTGAGGGTTACGTTTAGGGTGATGTTTAGATATATGGTTAGGTTTAGGATTAGGGTTAGGGTAGAGTCAGTGTGAAGGTTAGGGTTAGGCTTAGGCTTAGGCTTAGGGTTCGGGTGAGGGTGAGGGTTCGGGTTTGGATTAGGGTGAGGGTAAAGCTTAGGATTAGTGTTAGGTTTAGGTTTAGATTTAGGTATAGGGTTAGGGTTAGGGTTAGGCTTACTGTGAGCGTTAGGGTTAGGGTTATAGTTAGGCTTAGGGTTAGGCTGAGGATGAGGGTGGGGATGACGATTAGGGTTAGGCTTAGGGTTATAGTTATTGTTAGTGTTATGGTTAGGGTTAAGATTGCGGTGATGGTGAGGCTGAGGGTGAGGGTTATGGTTAGGTTTAGGGTTAGTGTAAGGGTTATGGTTAGTGTTATTATTAGGGTTATGGTTAGAGTTACTTTGAGGTGGTGGGTAAGGGTGAGGGTTAGGGTTAGGGTGAGGTTTAAAGTTAGGGTTAGTGTTAGGGTGAGGGTGAGATTTAGGGTTAGAGTTAGGGTTATGGAGATGTTAGGGTGAGGATTAGCGTTAGGGTTAGTGTTAGGGTTAGGGTGAGGGTTAGGGTTAGGGTCAGGTTGAGGTTTAGGGTTAAAGTTAGGGTTAGGGGGAGGGTTAGGTTGAGATTTAGGGTTAGGGTTAGGGTAAGGTTTAGGGTGAGGGTTAGGTTGAGCTTTAGGGATATGGTAAAGGTTAGTTTTAGGTTTAGGGTGAGGTTGAGTGTGATGGTTAGGGTGAGGGTTAGGCTTAGGCTTAGGGTTAGGCTGAGGGTGAGGGTGGAGGTGAGGATTATGTTTAAGATGATGGTTAGGGTTAGGGTTAGGGTTACTGTTAGGGTTAGGGTTATAGATATGGTGAAGTTGAGAGTACGGGTGAGGGTGGTGTTTAGGGTTAAGGTTAGGGTTAGGGTGAGGGTGAGGTTTACGGTTAGATATAGGGTTATGGGAAGAGGGAGGGTGAGGTTTAGGCTTAGGGTTAGTGTTAGGCTTAGGGTGAGGGTGAGGGCTAGGTTGAGGTTTAGGTTTAGTGTTAGGGTTAGGGTTTGTGTTTGGGTGAGGGTAAGTGTTAGGGTGAGGGTTTGGGTTAGGGTGAGGGTTAGGATTAGGGTTAGGGTTATTGTTAGGTTTAGGTTTAGGGTTACAGTAACTGTGAGGTTGAGGGTGAGGATTAGGGTTATCGTTAGGGTGAGGTTTAGGGTTTGGTTTAGGGGTAGCGTTAGGTTTAGGGTGAAGGTGAGGTTTAAGGTTAGTGTTAGGGTTAGGGTGAGAGTTAGGTTGAGGGTTAGGGTTAGGGTTAGTGTTAGGGTTAGGTTGAGGGTGTGGTGAGGGTTAGGTTTAGGGTGAGTGTTAGGGTTAGGGTTAGGTTGGGAATTAGGATTCAGGTTTAGTTTAGAATTAGGTTGAGGGTTAGGGTAAGGGTTATGGTGAGGGTGAAGTTTAGGGTTAGGTTGAGGGTTATGGTTAGGGTTAGGGTTAGGGTGAGGGTGAGTGTGAGGGTAAGGCTTAGGGTTAGCATTAGGATTAGGGTAAAGTTTAGGGTGAGTGTGAGGGTTAGGGTTAGGGTTAGGTTGAGGGTAAGTGTTAGGGTGAGGGTGAGGGTTCGGGTGAATGATATGGTTAGGATGAGGGTTAGAGTTAGGGTTATTGTTTGGGTTAGGGTTAGGTTTATTGTTAGGGTAAGGTTTATATTTACGGTTACAGTGAAGGTGAGGGTTAGTGTTAGGGTTGGGGTTTGTTTTAGGGTTTGGGTTAGGGTTTGAGTTAGGGTTAGGGTGAGGGTGAGGTTTAGGGTTAGAGTCAGGGTTAGGGTGAGGGTTAGGTTGAGGGTTAGGTTTAGGGTTAGTGTTAGGTTTAGTGTTAGGGTGAGAATTAGGGGGAAGGTTAGGGTTAGGGTTAGGGTTAGGATTAGGTTTAGGGTGAGGGTGAGTGTGTGGGTTAGGGTTATATTTAGGGTTAGGCTTAGATTTAGGCTGAGGGTGAGTGTGTGTGTTAGGGTTAGGTTTAGGGTTAGGCTTAGGGTTAGGCTGAGGGTGAGGTTGAGGGTGAGGTTTAGGGTTAGGGTGAGGGTGAGGTTTAGGGTTAGGGGGATGTTAGGGTGAGGTTTAGCGTTAGGGTTAGTGTTAGGGTTAGGGTGAGGGTTAGGGTTAGGGTGAGGTTGAGGTTTAGGGTTAGAGTTAGGGTTAGGGGGAGGGTTAGGTTGAGATTTAGGGTTAGGGTTAGGGTTAGGGTTAGGTTTAGGGTGAGGGTTAGGTTGAGCTTTAGGGATATGTTTAAGGTTAGTTTTAGGTTTAAGGTGAGGTTGAGTGTGATGGTTAGGGTGAGGGTTAGGCTTAGGCTTAGGTTTAGGCTGAGGGTGAGGGTGGAGGTGAGGATTATGTTTAAGGTGATGGTTAGGGTTAGGGTTAGAGTTACTGTTAGGGTTAGGGTTATAGATATGGTGAAGTTGAGAGTACGGGTGAGGATTAGGTTTAGGGTTAGGGTGGTGTTTAGGGTTAAGGTTAGGGTTAGGGTGAGGGTGAGGTTTACGGTTAGATATAGGGTTATGGGAAGAGGGAGGGTGAGGTTTCGGCTTAGGGTTAGTTTTAGGCTTAGGGTGAGGGTGAGGGCTAGGTTGAGGTTTAGGTTTAGTGTTAGGGTTAGGGTTAGTGTTTGGGTGAGGGTAAGTGTTAGGGTGAGGGTTTGGGTTAGGGTGAGGGTTATGGTTAGGGTGAGGGTTAGGATTAGGGTTAGGGTTATTGTTAGGTTTAGTTTTAGGGTTACAGTTACTGTGAGGTTGAGGGTGAGGATTAGGGTTATCGTTAGGGTGAGGTTTAGGGTTTGGGTTAGGGGTAGCGTTAGGTTTAGGGTGAAGTTGAGGTTTAGGATTAGTGTTAGGGTTAGGGTGAGAGTTAGGTTGAGGGTTAGGGTTAGGGTTAGTGTTAGGGTTAGGTTGAGGGTGTGGTGAGGGTTAGGGTTAGGGTGAGTGTTAGGGTTAGGGTTAGGTTGGGAGTTAGGATTCAGGTTTAGTTTAGAATCAGGTTGAGGGTTAGGGTAAGGGTTATGGTGAGGGTGAAGTTTAGGGTTAGGTTGAGGGTTATGGTTAGGGTTAGGGTTAGGGTGAGGGTGAGTGTGAGGGTAAGGCTTAGGGTTAGCATTAGGATTAGGGTAAAGTTTAGGGTGAGTGTGAGGGTTAGGGTTAGAGTTAGGTTGAGGGTAAGTGTTAGGGTGAAGGTGAGGGTTAGGGTGAAGGATATGGTTAGGATGAGGGTTAGAGTTAGGGTTATTGTTTGGGTTAGGGTTAGGTTTATTGTTAGGGTAAGGTTTATATTTACGGTTACGGTGAGGGTGAGGGTTAGTGTTAGGGTTAGGGTTTGTTTTAGGGTTTGGTTTAGGGTTTGAGTTAGGGTTAGGGTGAGGGTGAGGTTTAGGGTTAGACTCAGGTTTAGGGTGAGGGTTAGGTTGAGGGTTAGGTTTAGGGTTAGTGTTAGGTTTAGTGTTAGGGTGAGAGTTAGGGGGAAGTTTAGGGTTAGGGTTAGGGTTAAGTTTAGGTTTAGGGTGAGGGTGAGTGTGTGGGTTAGGGTTATATTTAGGGTTAGGCTTAGATTTAGGCTGAGGGTGAGTGTGTGTGTTAGGGGTAGGTTTAGGATTAGGCTTAGGGTTAGGCTGAGGGTGAGGTTGAGGGTGAGAAGGTTAGGGTTAAGTGAGCGTTTTGCTTAGGTATAGGGGGAGGGTTAGGATGAGTTTTAGGGTTAGGATTACGGCTAGGGTGAGGGCTAGGGTGAGGGTGATGGTTAGGTTTAGGGTTAGGGTTGGGTTTAGGGTTAGGTTAGGGTTAGGGTCAGGGTGACGTTAATGGTTAGAGTTAGGGTTAGGGTGAGGCTGTGGGTGTGGGTTAGGGTTAGGGTTAATGTTAGGTTAGGGTTAAAGTGAGGGTTTGAGTGAGGGTGAGGGTTAGGGTTAGTGTCAGCTTTAGGATTAGTTTTAGGGTTAGGGTGAGTGTGATGGTTAGGGTTAGGATTAGGCTTAGGCTTAGGCTGAGGGTGAGGCTGAGGGTGAGAGTTAGGGTTAGAGAGAGGGTTAAGGTTAGGGTTAGGGGAAGGATTAGGATGAAGGTTAAGGTTAGGGGGAGAGCTAGGTTGAGGGTGAGGTTTATGGTTATGGTTAGGGTGAGGTTTAGCGTTAGGGTTAAGGTGAGGGTGAGATTTAGGGTTAGAGTTAGGGCTAGGGTGAGGCTAGGGTGAGGGTTAGGTTTCGGGTTAGTGTTAGGGTTAGGGTTAAGGTGAGGGATAAGGTGAGGGTGAGGGTTAGGGTTAGGATTAGGATTAGGGTTAGGGTTAGGGAGAGTGTAAGGGTTAGTGTTAGGGTTAGGCTTAGGCTTAGGCTGAGGCTGAGGCTGAGGCTGAGTGTGAGTGTTAAGCTTAGGGTGAGGGTTAGTGTTAGGATTAGGGTGAGTGTTAGGGTTTGGGTTAAATTTAGGGTTAGGGTGAGGGGTAGGTTAAGGGTTTTGGTGACGGTGAGGTTTAGGGTTAGGGTGAGGGTTAGGATGAGGGTTAGGGTTAGGATTAGGGTGAGGGTGTGGGCTAGGGTGAGGATGAGGATTAGGGTTAGGGTTAGGGTTAGGGTGAGGTTAAGGGTTAGGGTTAGGGTTAGGGTTAGGTTGAGAGTCATTTTTAGGGTTAGAGTTAGGGTTAGGTTGAGGCTGATTTTGAGAGTTTGGGTTAGGGTTATTGTTAGATTTAGGGTTAGGGTGAAGGTTAGGGTGATGGTGAGGGTTAGGCTTAGGGTTAGGATTAGGATTAGAGTAAGGGTTACCGTGAGTGTGAGGGTTAGGATTAGGGTTAGGGTTAGGATGAGGGATATGGTTAGGCTTTCGGTTAGTGTTAATGTTATGGTGATTGTGACGGTTAGGTCGAGGTTTTGGGGTAGGTTTAGGTTCAGATTTAGGGATAGGGTAAGGGTGAGTGTGTGTGTTAGGGTTAGATTTAGGGTTAGGCTTAGTGTTAGGCTGAGGATGAGGTTAAGGGTGGGGGTTAGGGTTAGAGTGAGGTTTAGGGTTTGGGTTAATTTAGGATTCGGGTGATGTTTAGGGATAATGTTATGGTGAGAGTGAAGGTTAGGATTAGGTTGAGGGTTAGGGATAGGGTTAAGGTAATGGTTAGGGTTAGGGTTAGGGTGAGGGTTATGATGAGGATTAATGTTAGGATTAGGGTGAGGGCTGGGGTGAGGGTGAGGGTTAGGGTTAAGATGAGGTTTAGAGTTAGGATTAGGGTTAGGGTGAGGTTTAGTGTTAGAGTTAGGGTTAGTGTTCAGGTTAACATTAGGTGGGGGTTACGGTTAGGCTTAGGCTTAGGCTTAGGCCTAGCATGAGGGTGAGACTTAGAATTAGATTTAGGGTGAGCGTTAGGCTTAGGGTGAGGGTTAGGTTGAGGTTTAGGGTTAGGATAAGTTTTAGGGTGAGCACTAGGTTGAGGGTTAGTGTGAGGGCTAGGGTTAGGGATAGGGTTAATTTTAGGATTAGGTTTAGGTTGAGGGTGAGTGTGAGGGTTAGGATTTGGGTGACGCTTAGGGTTAGGGTTTGATTTAGGGTGAGGGTGAGGGTTAGGGTTAGGGTGAGGCTGTGGGTGAAGGTGAGGGTTAGGGTTAGGGTTAGGGTTAGTGTGAGTGTTAGGGTTAGGGTGAGGGTTATGGTTAGGATGAGGGTTAGTGTTAGGTTTAGGCTTAGGCTTAGTCTTAGGGTAAGGCTGAGTGTTAGGGTTAGGGTGAGTGTGATTGTTAGGGTTTGGGTTAGGTTTAAGCTTAGGGATAGGCTGAGGGAGAGGGTGAGGGTGAGGGTTAGGGTTAGGGTGAGTGTGAGGTTTAGAGTTAGAGTTTGTGTTAAGGTGAGGGTTAGTGTGAGGGTTAGTGTTAGGCTTAATATTAGGTTTAGGGATAGGGTGAGTTTTAGGGTGAGGTTTAGGGTGAGGGATAGGGTTAGTTTTAGGATTAGGGTTTGGGTGAGGGTGAGTGTGAGGGTTAGGGTTCGGGTTAGTGTTAGGGTTAGGCTGAGGGTTAGGCTGAGTGTGAGGTTGAGGGTTAGGATGAGGGTTAGGTTTAGGATTAGGTTTAGTGTGACGGCTATTGTGAGGGTGAGGTTTAGGGATAGGGTAAGGGTGAGGTTTAGGGCTCGGGTTAGGTTTAGGGTTAGGTTGAGGATTAGTGTTAGGGTTATGGTGAGGGTCAGGGTTAGGTTTAGTTTGAGGGTTAAAATTAGGTTTAGGCTTAGGATGAGGTTTAGGGTGACGGTTAGGATGAGGTTTAGAGTTACAATTAGAGTTAGGTTGAGGGCTAGGGTGATTGTGAGTTTTAGTGTTAGGGTTATGTGAGGTTTAGTGTTAACTTTAGGCGTAGGTTTAGGGTGAGGGTTAAGGTTCGGGTTTGGGTGAGGGTGAAGGTTAGGTTTGGTGTGAGGGTTAGGGTGAGGAGTAAGGTGAGGGTGAGGGTTAGGGTTAGTGTTAGGTTTAGGGTGAGGGTTAGGTTGAGGTTTAGGTTTAGGTTTAGGGTTAGTGTTAGGATTAGGGTTTGGGTGAGGGTGAGTTTGAGCCTTAGGGTTATGGTTAGGCTTAGGCTTAGGGTTAGTCTGAGGGTGAGTGTGGGGATGAGGATTAGGTTTAGAGTGCTGGTTTAGTTTATGGTTAGGTTTAGGGTTAGGATGATGGTTAGGGTTAGGATTAATGTTAGGGTGAGGGCTATGGTGAGTGTCAGGTTTAGTGATTGGTTTAGGCTTAGGCTTAGGGTTAGGCTGAAGCTGAAGGTGAAGGTGAGGGCTAGGTTTAGGGTGATGGTTAGGGTTACTGTTAGGCTGAGGGTTAGGATGAGGGTTAGGGTTAAGTTTAGGGTAAGGCTGACAGTAAGGGTAAAGGTGAGGGCTAGAGTTAAGTTGTGGGTTAGGGTGAGGATTAGGGTTAGGGTTAGGGTGAGGGTGAGGGTTAGATTGAGTATCAGTGTTAGGGTTAGTGTGAGGTTTAGGGTGAGGATTAGGTGTAGGGTTAGGGTGAGGGCTAGGGTGAGGGTGAGGGTTAGGGATAGGGTTAGGTTGAGGTTTAGGGTAAAGGTGATGGTTTGGGTTAGGGTGAGGGTTAGTGTTCGGATTAGGGTTAGTTTTAGGGTGAGGGTAAATGTTAGGGTTAGCGTTAGGTTTAGGGTGAGAGTTATGGTTAGGGTTAGGATTAGTATTAGGGTTAGGGTTATTTTAGGGTTAGGGATAGGTTTATGGTTACGGTGAGTGGGAGGGGGAGGGTTAGGGTTAGGGTTAGGGTGAGGTTTAGGTTTTGGGTTATGATTAGAGTTAGGGTTAGGTTGAGGGTGAGGTTTTGGTTTAGAGTTAGGATTAGGGGGAAGGTTAGGGTGAGGGTTAGGGTTAGGGTTAGTGTTAGGATTAGGGTGAGGGTGAGTGTGAGTGTTAGGGTTAGGGTTAGGCTTAGGCATACGGTTACGCTGAGGGTACGGTTGAAGGTGAGAGTTACGGTTAGGTTGAGGTTAGGGTTAGGGTTAGGGTGAGGGTTTTGATGAGGTTTAGAGTAAGGTTTAGGGTTAGGATGAGGGCAAGGGTCAGGGTGAGGTTTAGAGTTAGCATTATGGCGAGGTTTAAGATTAGGGTTAGGTTTAGGGTGAGGGTGAGTGTTAGGGTTAGGGTTACTGTGATGGTGAGGTTTAGGGTTAGGGTGAGAGTTAGGGTTAGTTTGAGGGTGAGGGTTAGGATTAGGGTTAGGGTTATTGTTAGTGTTATGGTTAAGGTTGAGTTCAGAGTGAGGGTGAGGTTGAGGTTGAGGTTTAGGGTTAGGGTTAGGGTGAGGTTTACGGTTAGGGTTAGGGTTAAGGTTAGTGTTATTGTTAGAGTTATGGTTAGAGTTATGGTGAGGGTGAGGGTGAGGGTGAGGTTTAGGGTTAGGGTTAGGTTTAGGGTGAGGGTGAGATTTAGGGTTAGAGTAAGGTTTAGGGTAAGTGTTATGGTTAGGGTTAGGGTGAGGGTTAGGTTGAGGTTTAGGGTTAGGTTTAAGGTTAGGTTGAGGATTAGGGTTATGGTGAGGGTGAGTGTGAGGGTTAGGGTTAGGGTTAGGCTTAGGCTTAGGCTTAGGCTGAGAGTGAGGGTGGGGATGACGATTAGGTTTAGGGTGATGTTTAGGGTTATGGTTAGATTTAGGGTTAGGATTAGGGTTAGGGTTAGGATTAGGGTTTGGTTGAGGGCTAGGGTGAGGGTGAGTGTTAGGGTTAGGTTTAGGCTTAGGGTTAGGTTTAGGCTGAGGCTGTGGGTGAGGGTGAGGTTTAGGGTTACAGTGATGCTTAGAGTTACAGTCAGGTGAGGGTTAGGGTTACGGTGAGTGTTAGAATCAGGGTGACGGTAAGGGTAAAAGTGAAGGTTAGGCTGAGAGTGAGGATTATGGTAAGGCTGAGGGTTAGGTTTAGGTTGAGGGTTAGGTTTAGGGTTAGGGTGAGGGTGAGGTTAAGATTGAGGATTAGTTTTAGGTTTAGTCTGAGGTTTAGGGTGAGGGTGAGGGTTAGGGTTAGGGTGAGGGCTAGGGTGAAGGGTAGGGTTAGGGTGAGGTTTATGGTTAGGGTGTCGGTTAGGGTTATGGTGAGGATTAGTGTTAGTGTTAGGTTTAGTGTTAGGGTGAGGGTTAGTGTCAGGTTGAGGTTTAGGTTTAGGGTGAGGGTTATGGTTAAAATGAGGGTTAGGGTTTTGTTTAGGGTTATTGTTAGGGTTAGGGTTATGGTTACAGTGAGGGTGAGGTTTAGGGTTAGGTTTAGGGTGAGGTTTATGTTTAGGGTTAGGGTTAGAGTTAGGGTTAGGGTGGGGGTGAGGTTTAGGGTTAGAGTTAGCGTTAGTGTTAGTGTTAGGGTTAGGGTGACAGTTAGTGTGAGGGGTAGGGTTAGGCTTAAGCTTAGGTTTAGGCTTAGGCTTAGGCCGAGCATGAGGGTGAGGATTAGGGTTAGGTTGAGTGTGAGGATTAGTGTTAGTGTTAGGGTTAGGGTTAGGGTTAGTGTTAGTATGAGGTTTAGGGTTAGGATTCAGGTTAGGGTGAAGGCTACGTTGAGGGTGAGTTTTAGGGTTAGGCTTAGGCTTAGGTTTAGGCTGAAGGTGAGGGTGAGGTTGAGGGTTATGGTCAGCGTGATGGTTAAAGTTACAGTTAGGCTGAGGGTTAGGATGAGGGTCAGGGTTAGGATGAGGGTTAGGGTGAGGGTGACAGTAAGGGTAAAGGTGAGGATTAGGGTTAGGGTGAAGGTTAGGGTGAGGATTAGGGTTAGGGTTAGGGTGAGTGTGAGGGTTAGATTGAGTATTAGTGTTAGGGTTAGTGTGAGGTTTAGGGTGAGGATGAAGGGTAGTGTTAGGGTGAGGGCTAGGGTTAGGGTCAGGGTTAGGGATAGGGTTAGGTTGAGGTTTAGGCTTAAGGTGATGGTTAGTGTTAGTGTGAGCGTTAGTGTTAGGATTAGGGTTAGTTTTAGGTTGAAGGAAAGTGTTAGGGTGAGGGTTAGTGTTAGGGTGAGAGTTATGGTTAAGGTTAGGATTAGTGTTATTTTTAGGGTTAGGGTTCATATTATGGGTACAGTGAGGTTGAGGGTGAGCATCAGGGTTAGGCTTAGGCTGAGGTTTAGGTTTGGGGTTATGGTTAGAGTTAGGGTTAGGTTGAGGGTGAGGTTTAGGTTTAGAGTTAGGGTTAGTGGGAGGGTTAGGGTGTGGGTTAGGGTTAGGGTTAGGGTTAGTGTTAGGATTAGGGTTAGGGTGAGTGTGAGTGTGATGGTTAGGGTTAGCGTTAGGCTTAGGCTTAGGGTTAGGCTGAGGTTGAGGGTGAGGGTGAGGGTTAGGGTTAGGGTGAGGGTTAGATTTAGGGTTAGGGTGAGTGTGAGGTTTAGGGTTAGGATTAGGGTTAGAGTTAGGGTTAATGTGAGGGTGAGGTTTAGTGTTAGATTTAGACTTAGGGTGAGGATTAGTGTGAGGGTTAGGTTTAGGGTTAGTGTTAGGTTAGGGTTAGGGTGAGGGTTAGTGTGAGGGTTAGAGTTAGAGTTAGGGTTAGGGTTAGGATTAGGGTTAGGTTGAGGGTGAGTGTGTGGGTTAGGGTTAGGTTTAGGGTTAGGCTTATGTTTAGGCTGAGGGTGAGGTTGAGGGTGAGGGTTAGGTTTAGGTTGAGGGTTAAAATTAAGGTTAGGGTGAGAGTTAGGATGAGGGATAGGGTTAGGATTAGGGTTAGGGCTAGTGTGAGGGTGAGGTTTAGGGTTAGGGTTAGGGTGAGGTTTAGTGTTTGGGTTAGGGTGAGGGTGAGGTTTACTGGTAGATTTAGGGTTAGGGTGAGGGTTAGGGTTAGGGTTTGTGTTAGGCTTAGGGTTATTGTGAGTGTTAGGTTTAGTTTGAGGGTTATGTTTATGGTTAGGATTAGGATTGAGGTTAGGGTGAGGGTGAGTGTGAGGATTAGGGTTAGGGTTAGGCTTAGGATTAGGCTGAGGGTGAGGGTGAGGGTGAGGGTTAGGGTTAGGTTGAGGGTGAGAGTTAGGGTTAGGTTGAGGGTGAGGTTTAGGTTTAGACTTAGTGTTAGTGTGAGCAGTAGTGTGAGGTTTAGTGTTAGGTTTAGTGTGTGGGTGAGGTTTATGGTTAGGGTGATGCTTAGGTTTACGGTCAGGGTGAGGGTTAGGATGAGGGTTAGGGTTAGTGTGAGGTTTAGGGTGAGGGTGACAGTAAGCGTAAAGTTGAGGGTTAGGCTGAGAGTGAGGATTAGGGTAAAAGTGAGGATTGGGTTAGGGTGAAGGTGAGTGTTAGGGTTAGGGTGAGGGTGTGGTTTAGGTGGAAGATTAGTTTTAGGGTTAGTGTGAGGTTTAGCGTGAGGATGAGGGTTAAGGTTAGGGTGAGGGCTAGTGTGAGGGTGAGGGTTAGGGTTAGGGTTAGGGTGAGTGTTAGGGTTAGCGTGATGGTTAGGGTTAGTGTGAGGGTTAGTGTTACGGTTAGGGTTAGTGTTAGGGTGACAGTAAGTGTTAGGGTGAGGGTTAGGGTTAGGGTTTGGGTTATTGTTAGGGTTAGGGTTAGGATGAGGGTTAGGGTTTGGTTTAGGTTTAGGGTGAGGGCTAGGGTGAGGGTGATGGTTAGGGTTAGGGTTAGGCTTAGTGTTATTCTGAGGGTGAGGGTCAAGTTGAGGGTTAGTGTTAGGGTCATAGTTTGGGTTACGGTTAGGATGAGGGTTAGGATGAGGGTTAGGTTTAGGGTGAGGGTTAGAGTTAAGGGTAAAGTTGAGGGTTAGGGATAGGGTGAGGGTTTGTGTGAGGATTAGTGTTAGGGTTAGTGTGAGTTATAGGGTAAGGATGAGGGTTAGGTTTAGGGTGAGGGCTAGGTTGAGGGTGAGGGTTAGAGATAGAGTTAGATTGAGGGTTAGGGTTAAGTTGATGGCTAGGGTTAGTATGAGGGTTAGTGTTAGGATTAGGGTTAGTTTTTACGGTAAGGGTAAGTGTTAGGGTACGGGTTAGTGTTAGGTTGAGGGTTATGGTTAGTGTTAGGGTTAGTGTAATTGTTATGCTTAGGGTTATGGTTACTGTTACCGTGAGGGTGAGGGTGAGGGTTAGGGTTAGGGTGAGGTTGAGTGTGAGGATTAGGGTTAGTGTTAGCCTTAGGATTAGGCTGAGGTTGAGGGTGAGGGTGAGGTTTAGGGTTAGACTCAGTGTTAGTGGGAGCATTAGTGTGAGGTTTAGTGTTAGGTTTAGGGTATGGGTGAGGTTTAGGTTAGGGTGATGCTTAGGTTTATGGTCAGGGTGAGGCTTAGGATGAGGTTTAAGGTTAGTGTGAGGTTTAGGGTGAGGGTGACAGTAAGGGTAAAGTTGAGGGTTAGGCTGAGAGTGAGGATTAGGGTAAATGTGAGGATTGGGTTAAGGTGAAGGTGATTGTTAGGGTTAGGGTGAGGGTGTGGTTTCGGTTGAGGATTAGTTTTAGGGTTAGTGTGAGGTTTAGCGTGAGGATGAGGGTTAGGGTTAGGGTGAGGGCTAGGGTGAAGGTGAGGGTTAGAGTTAGGGTTAGGGTGAGTGTTAGGTTTAGCGTGAGGGTTAGTGTTACGGTTAGGGTAAGTGTTAGGGTGACAGTAAGTGTTAGGGTGAGGGTTAGGGTTAGAGTTAGTCTTAGTGTTAGTCTGAGGGCGAGGGTCAGGTTGAGGGTTAGTGTTAGGGTGATGGTTTGGGTTACGGTTAGGATGAGGGTTAGGATGAGGCTTAGGTTTAGGGTGAGGGTTAGGGTGATGGTGACAGCAAGGGTAAAGTTGAGGGTTAGGGTTAGGGTGAGGGTTATGGTTAATGTTAGGGTTAGGGTTATTGTTATGTTTAGGGTTATGGTTACTGTTAAGGTGAGGGTGAGGTTTAGGGTTAGGGTAAGGGTGAGGTTTAGGTTTAGGGTTAGGGTTACAGTTAGTGTTTGGGTGAGGGTGCGGTTTAAGGTTTAGAGTTAGAGTTAGGGGGAGAGTTAGGGTGAGGGTTAGGGTTAGGGTTAGTGTTAGGATTACGGTTAGGGTGAGGGTGTGTGTGAGGGTTAGGGTTAGGGTTAAGCTTAGACTTAGGGTTAGGCTGAGGGTGAGGATGAGGGTGAGGTTTAGGGTTAGGGTTACTGTGAAGTTGAGGGTTAGGGTTCGGGTGAGAGTTAAGGTTAGGGTTAGGGTGAGGGTGACGGTTAGGATTAGGGTTAGGATTAGGGTTATTGTTAGTGTTATGGTTAAGGTTAAGTTTACAGTGAGGATGCGGCTGAGGGTAAGGGTTAGGGTTAGGATTACGGTTAGGGTGAGGGCTTGGGTTAGGTTTAGGGTTACGGTGAGGGTGAGGGTTTGGGTTAGGTTTAGGGTTAGTGTTATTTTTAGGGTTAGGGTTAGGGTTAGAGGGTGAGGATGAGGGTGAGGTTTAGGGTTAGGTTTAGATTTAGGGTGAGCGTGAGGTTTAGGGTTAGAGTTAGGTTTATGTGGAGGGTTAGGGTGAGGGCTAGGGTTAGGGTTAGTGTTAGGTTTAGGGTTAGGGTGAGGGTTAGTTTGAGGTTTAGTGTTAGAGTTAGGGTTAGATTTAGGATTAGGGTTATGGTGAGGGTGATTGTGAGGTTTAGGGTTAGGATTAGGCTTAGGCTTAGGGTTAGGCTGAGGGTGAGGGTGGGGATGAGGATTAGGTTTAGTGTGATGGTTAGGGTTAGGGTTAGGTTTAGGGTTAGTGTTAGGGTTAGGGTTAGGATTAGGGTTATGGTGAGGGCTAGGGCTAGTGTGAGGGTTAGGGTTAGGGTGAGGTTTAAGGTTAGGATGATGTTTAGGGTTAGTGTGAGGATTAGTGTTAGGGTTAGGGTTAGTGTTAGGGTGAGGGTACGTGTTAGGATGAGGGTTAGGGTTAGGGTGAGGGTTATGGTTAGAATGAGGGTTAGGCTTCGGTTTAGGGTTATTGTTAGGGTTAGGGTTAAGGTTACCGTTTCGATGAGGGTGAGGGTTATTGTTAGGGTTAGAGTTAGGGTGAGGTTTAGGGTTCGGATTAGGGTTAGAATTAGAGTTAGGGTGAGGGTGAGGTTTAGGTTTAGAGCTAGGATTAGGGTGAGGGTTAGTGTGAGTGTTAGGGTTAGGGTTAGTTTTAGGTTAGGGTTAGGGTTAGGGTTAGGGTTAGTGTGAGGGTTAGGGTTAGAGTGAGGGTTAGGGTTAGGATTAGGGTTAGGGTGAGTGTGAGTGTGTGGGTTAGGGTTAGGTTTAGGGTTAGGCTTAGGGTTAGGCTGAGGCTGAGGGTGAGGTTTAGTGTTAGGGTTAGGGTGTGGGTTAGGGTTAGGTTTAAGTTGAGGGTTAGGATGAGGGTTAGGGTTAGGATTACTCTTAGGGTGAGCGCTGGGGTGATGGTTAGTTTGAGAGTTAGTGTTAGGGATAGGATTAAGTTTATGATTTGGGTTAGGTTGAGGGTGAGTGTGAGGTTTAGGGTTAGGGTTAGGGTTAGTTTTAGGATTAGGGTTATGGTGAGGGCTAGGGTGAGGGTGAGGTTTAGGGTTAGGGTTAGGCTTAGGATTAGGGCTAGGCTGGGGCTGAGGGTGAGGGTGAGGGTTAGGGTTAGGGTGATGCTTAGGGTTACAGTCAGGGTGAGGGTTAGTATGAGTGTTAGGGTTAGGGTGTGGGTTAGGGTGAGGAAAACGGTAAGGGAAAAGTTGAAGTTTAGGCTGAGAGTGAGGATAAAGGTAAGGGTGAGGGTTAGGGTTAGGTTGAGGGTTAGAGTTAGGGGTAGGGTTAGGGTGAGGTTAAGATTGAGGATTAGTTTTAGGGTTAGTTTTAGGTTTAGGCTAAGGATGAGGGTTAGGGTTAGGGTGAGGGCTGGGTGAGGGTGAGGTTTAGGGTTAGGGTGAGGTTTAGTGTTAGGGTGATGTTTAGGTTTAGTGTGAGGATTAGTGTTAGGGTTAGGGTTAGTGTTAGGGTGAGGTTAAATATTAGGGTGAGGGTTAGGGTTAGGGTGACAGTTATGGTTACAATGAGGGTTAGGGTTAGGTTTAAGGTTGTTGTTTGGTTTAGGGTTAGGTTTACAGTTACTGTGAGTGTGAGGGTTAGGGTTATGTTTATGGTGAGGTTTATGTTAAGGGTTAAGTTTAGAGTTAGGTTTAAGGTGAGGATGGGATTTTGGGTTAGATTTAGCGTTAGTGTTAGTGTTAGGGTTAGGGTGAGGGTTAGTGTAAGTTTTAGGGTTAGGCTTAAGCTTAGGGTTAGGCTTAGGCTTAGGCCGAGAGTGAGGGTGAGGGTTAGGGTTAGGGTTAGGGTGAGGGTTAGGGTTAGGTTTAGGGTGAGTGTTAGGATGAGGTGTAGAGTTAGGTTTAGGGTTAGGGTGAGGGCTAGGGTGAGGTTGAGGTTTAAGGTTAGCGGTAGGGTGAGGTTTAGGCTTAGGGTGAGGGTGAGGGTTGGTGTGAGGGTTAGTGTTAGGGTTAGTGTTAGGGTGAGGGTAAGTTTTAGGGTGAGGGTGAGGGTGAGGGTGAGGGTTATAGGTAGGGTGAGGGTTAGGTTTAGGTTTAGGTTTATTGTTAATTTTAGGTTTCGGCTTATGTTGAGGGTGAGGGTGAGGGTGAGGTTTAGGGTTAGGGTTAGGGTGAGGTTTAGGGTTAGGTTTAGTGTTAGAGTTAGGGTTAGGGTGAGCGTGAGGTTTAGGTTTAGAGCTAGGCTTAGGGTGAGGGTTAGTGTGAGTGTTAGGGTTAGGGTTAGTGTTAGGTTAGTGTTAGGTTGAGGGTTAGTGTGTGGGTTAGGGTTAGAGTTAAGGTTATGGTTAGGATTAGGGTTACGGTGAGGTTGAGTGTCTGGGTTAGGTTTAGGTTTAGGGTTAGGCTTGGGATTAGGCTGAGGGTGAGGTTGAGGGTGAGGGTTAGGGTTAAGGTGAGGGTTAGGATTAGGGTTACTGTGAGGGATAGGACGAAGGTTAGGGTTAGGATTAGGGTTAGAGTGAGGGCTAGGGTGAGGGTGAGGTTTAGTGATTGGGTTAGGGTTAGGTATAGGATTAGGGTTAGGGTGAGGGTGAGGTTTATTTTTAGAGTTAGGCTTACGTTGTAAGTTAGGATTAGGATTAGTGTTAGGGTTAGGGTTAGGGTGAGTGTTAGGGTTAGGGTGAGGGTTATGGTGATGGTTTGGATTAGGATTAGGGAAGGGTTAGGGTGAGTGTGAGGGTTAGGGTAAGGGTTAGGCTTAGGTTAGCCTGAGAGTGAGGGTGAGGGTGAAGGTTAGAGTTAGGGTGAGGGTGAGTGTGAGGGTTAGGGTTTGTGTTAGGGTTAGCCTTAGGTTTAGGCTGAGGGTGAGGGTGAGGGCGAGGGTTAGGGTTAGGTGAGTGTTAGGGTTAGGGTTATTGTGAGGTTTAGTTTTAGAGTTAGGGTTACAGTAAGGGTTAGGGTGAGGGTGAGTGTTAGGTTAGTGTTAAAATTAGGGTGTGGGTAAGGTTTAGGATTAGGGTGATGCTTAGGGTTACGGTCAGGGTGAGGGTTAGGATGTGGGTTAGGTTTAGTGTGAGGGTTAGGGTGAGGGTGACAGTAAGGGTAAAGTTGAGGGTTAGGCTGAGAGTGAAGATTACGTTAAATGTAAGGTTTAGGGATAGGGTGAGGTTTAGGGTTAGGGTTAGGGTTAGGGTGTGGTTGTGGTTTAGATTGAGGATTAATTTTAGGGTTAGTGTGAGGTTTAGGGTGAGGATGAGGGTTAGGGTTAGGGTGAGGGCTAGGGTGAGGGTGAGGTTTAGAATTACGGTTAGGGTGAGTGTGAGGATTAGGGTGAGTGATAGGGTTAGCCCTAGGTTTAGGCTGAGGGTGTGGGTGAGGGTGAGTTTTAGGGTTAGGTTGAGGGTTAGGGTTAGGGGAATGATGAGGTTTAGTGTTAGGGTTAGGGTTAGGGTGAGGGTAAGGTCTAGGGGTAGAGTTGGGCTTATGGTGAGGGTTAGGGTTAGGGTGAGGGTTAGGGTGGGGGTGACGGTAAGGGTAAACTTTACGGTTAGGCTGAGGGTGAGAGTTCCTGTAAGGATTAGGGTTAGGGTTAGGGTGAGGTTTAGGGTTAGGGGTAGGGTGAGGGTGAGGGTAAGTTTGAGGATTAGTGTAAGGGTGAGGTTTAGGGTGAGGATGAGGGTTGGGTTAGGGTTAGGGTTATTGTTAGTGTTATGATTACAGTTAAGTTTGCGGTGAGGGTGAGGCTGAGGGTGAGTTTATGGTGAGGGTTAGGTTTAGGGTTAGGGTTAGGGTTAGTATTATTTTTAGGGTTAGGGTTAAATTTACAGTGAGGCTGTGGGTGAGGGTTAGGGTTAGGGTGAGTTTTACGGTGAGGTTTAGGGTTAGGGTTAGGTTGAGGGTGAGGTTTAGAGTTAGAATTAGGTTTATGGGGAGGGTTATGGTAAGAGGAAGGGTTAGGGTTAGTGTTAGTCTTAGGGTTAGGGTGAGTGTGTTTGTGAGGGTTAGGTTTAGGCTTAGGCTTAGGGTTAGGTTGAGGGTGAAGGTAGGTGAGGGTTGAGGGTTATAGTTACGGTGAGCGTGAGGATTAAGATTACAGTGAGGGTTAGGTTGGGTTAGGATAAAGGTGAGGGTGAGGGTGAGGGTTAGGGTTAGGATTAGGATTAGGGTGAGGGTAAGTGTGAGGTTAGGGTTAGGGTTAGTGTTAGATTAGGGTTAAGGTGAGGCTTAGGATGAGGGTTAGGTTTAGGATTAGGGTTAGGGTGATGGCTAGGGTGAGGGTGAGGTTTAGGATTAGGGTTAGGGTGAGGTTTAGTGTTAGGGTTAGGGTGAGGGTGAGGTTGAGTGTTAGAGTTAGGGTTACGTTTAGGGTTAGGGTTAGGGTTAGTGTTAGGGTTAGGGTTAGGGTGAGTGATAGGTTTAGGGTGAGGGTTATGGTTATGGTCAGGATTAGGATTAGCGTTATGGTGAGGGTGAGTGTGTGGGTTAATGTTAGGTTTAGTGTTAGGCTTAGGGTTAGGTTTAGGTTGAGGTTGAGGCTGAGGGTTAGGTTTAGCGTGAGTGTTTGGGTTTCAGTGAGGGCTATGTTTAGGGTGACAGTTACGGTTAGGTTTAGGGTTAGGTTCAGGGCTACATTGAGGGTGAGGTTTAGCGTTAGATTTAGGGTGAGGTTTAGGGTGAGGGTGAGGTTTAGGGTTAGGGTTAGGCTGAGGTTTAGGATTATAGTTAGGGTTAGGGTTAGGGCGAGTGTGAGGTTTAGGGTTAGAGTTAGAGTTAGGATGAGGGTTAGGGTGAGGTTTAGGGTTAGAGTTATTGTTAGGGAGAGGGTTAGTGTGAGTGTTAGGTTTACGGTGAGGGCTAGGTTGAGGGTGAGGGTTAGGGTTTGGCTTAGGCTTAGGCTTATGGTTAGGCTGAGGGTGAGGTTGAGGTTGAGGGTTAGGTTTAAGGTGATGGTTAAGGTTACGGTTAGGTTGAAGTTTACCATGAGGTTTAGGGATAGGGTGAGGGTTAGGGTGAGGGTGATGGTAAGGGTAAAGTTGAGGGTTAGGCTGAGGGTCAGGTTACAGATAAGGGTGAGGGTTAGGGTTAGGGTGAGGGTTAGGGTAAGTGTGAGGGTTAGGGGTAAGGGTGAGGGTGAGGGTTAGATTGAGGATTAGGGTTAGGGTTAGTGTGAGGTTTAGGGTGAGGATGAGGGTTAGCGTTAGGGTGAGGGTTAGGGTTAGAATTAGGATTAAGATGAGGGCTACGGTGAGGGTGAAGGTCAGGGTTAGGTTAGGGTTAGGGTGAGTTTTAGGGTTAGGGTGAGGGTTAAGGTTAGTGTGAGGGTTAGTGTTAGGGTTAGGTTTAGTGTTAGGGTGAGGGTAAGTGTTAGGGTGAGGGTTAGTGTTAGGGTTATTGTAATTGTTATGATTAGGATTACATTGCGGGTGAGTGTGAGGGTTAAGGTTAGAGTTAGCGTGAAGTTTAGGTTTAGGATTAGGGGTAGAGTTAGGGTTAGGGTGAGGGTGAGGTTTAGGGTTAGAGTTAGGCTTAGGGTGAGGGTTAGTGTTAGGATTAGGGTTAGGGTTAGTGTTAAGTTAGAGTTACGGTGTGGGTTAGTATAAGGGTTAGGGTTAGAGGGAGGGTTAGGGTTAGGCTGAGGCTGAGGTGGAAGGTGAGGGTTAGGGTTAGGTGAGGGTTAGGTTTAGGGTTAGGATGAGGGTTAGGTTGAGGGTTAGGTTTAGGATTAGGGTTAGGATGAGGGTGAGTGTGTGGGTTAGGGATAGGTTTAGAGTTAGGCTTAGGGTTAGGCTGAGGCTGAGGTTGAGAGTGAGGGTTAGGGTTAGGGTGAGGTTTAGAGTAAGGGTTGGAGATAGGGTTAGGGTGAGGGTGATGTTTATAATTAGAGTTAGGTTTAGTGTGGGCTTTGGGTTAGGCTGAGTGTGAGAGTGGGGGTGAGGATTAGGGTTAGGGTTAAGGTTAGAGTTAGGGTTTGGGTTAGGGTTAGGGTTATTGTTAGTGTTATGTTTAGGGTTAAGTTTGCAGTGAGAGTGAGGCTGAGGGTGAGGTATATGGTTAGGGTTAGGGTTAGTGTTAGGGTTAGTGTTAGTGTTATTGTTAGGGTTAGAGTTACGGTGAGGTGAGCGTGAGTGTGAGGGTTAGGGTTAGGGTGAGGTTTGGGGTGACGTTTAGGGTTAGGGTTAGGTTGATGGTGAGGTTTAGGTTTAGAGTGAGTGTTAGTGGGAGGGTTAGGGTGATGGTTAGGTTTAGGTTTAATGTTAGTCTAAGGGTGAGGGTGAGGGTTAGGTTGAGGTTTAGGGATAGGGTTAGGGTTAGGATTAGGCTTACAATGTTGGTGAATGTGAGGGTTATGGTTAGGTTTAGGCTTAAGCTTAGGCTTAGGGTTAGGATTAGGATGAGGGTGAGATTTAGGGTTAGGGTTAGATTGAGGTGTATGGTTAGGGTGAGTATTAGGGTTAGTGTGAATGTTAGTGTTAGGGTTAGGTTTAGTGTTAGGGTTAGGTGGAGGGTTAGGGTCAGGTTTAGAGTAAGGGTTAGTGTTAGGGTTACGGGGAGGGTTAGGGTTAGTTTGAGGTTTCGGGTTAGGGTTATGTTAAGGATTAGGGTTATGGTGAGGGTGAGGGTGAATGTTAGGGTTAGGGTTAGGCTTAGGCTGAGGGTGAGGATGAGGGTGACCATTAGTTTTCGGGTGATGGTTAGGGTTAGGATTAGGGTGATTGTTAGGATGAGGGTTAGGGTTAGGATTAGCGTTAGGGTGAAGGCTAGGGTGAGGGTGAGGGTTTTGGTTAGGGTTAGGGTGAGATTTAGGGTTAAGGTGAGGGTTAGTGTTAGTGTGAGTGTTAGTGTTAGGTTTTGGTTTAGTGTTAGGTTTAGGGGAAAGATTAGGGTCAGGGTTAGAGTTAGGGTTAGTGATAGGGTTAGGGTTAGGGTGATGGTTAGGGTTACTGTTAGCTTGAAAATTTGGATGAAGTTTCAGGATAGGGTGAGGGTTAGGGTAAGGGTGATGGTAGGGATAAATTTGAGGGTTCGGCTGAGGGTGAGGGTTAAGGTTAGAGTGAGGGTTACAGTTGGGATGAGGGTTAGGGTAAGGGTGAGGTTTAGGGATTAGGGTGAGGGTGATGGTTAGATTGAGGATTAGGGTTAGGGTTAGTGTGTAGTTTAGGGTGAGGATGAGGGTTAGGGTTAGGTGAGGGTAAGTGTTAGAATTAGGGTAAGGGTGATGGTGAGGGTTAGGGTTAGGTTTAGGGTGAGGTTTAGGCTTAGGGTGAGGGTTAGGGTTAGTGTAAGGGTTAGTGTTAGGGTTCGGGTTACTGTTAGGGTGAGGGTAATTATTAGGGTGAGGGTTACGGTTAGGGTGAGGGTTATAGTTAGGGTGAGGGTAAGGGTTAGGGTTAGGAGTATTAGTTTTAGGTTTAGTGTTACCTTGACGGTGAGGGTGAGGATGAGGGTTAGGTTTAGGGTTAGGGTGAGGTTTAGGATTAGGATTAGGGTGAGAGTTAGGGTTAGGGTGAGTGTGAGGTTTAGGTTTAGATTTAGGCTTAGGGTGTGGGTTAGTGTTAGGGTTAGTGTTAGGTGTGGGTTAGGGTGAGGGTTAGTGTGAGGGCTATGGTTAGGGTTAGGGTTAGGCTTAGCGTTAGGCTGAGGGTGAGGTTGAGTGTTAAGGTTGGGGTTAGGGTGAGGGTTAGGATTAGGGTTAGGGTGAGGGTTAGGATGAGGTTTAGGGTTATGATTAGGATTGGAGTGAGGGCTAGGGTGAGGGTGAGGTTTACTGTTAGGGTTAGAGTAAGGTTTAGTGTTAGGGTGAGGATGAGGGTAAGGTTTAGTGTTAGAGTTAGGGTTAGGGTGAGGGTTAGGGTTAGGGATAGTCTTAAGGTTAGGGATAGGGTGAGTGTTAGTTTTAGGGTGAGGGTTATGGTTTTGGTTAGGATTAGGATTAGGTTTAGGGTGAGGGTAAGTGTGAGGGTTAAGTTAAGGGTTAGGCTTAGGTTTAGGTTGAGGGTGAGGGTTAGGTTTAGGGTGAGGGTGAGTGTGAGGGTTAGGGTTAGTGTTAGGGTTAGGGTGAGGGTAAGTGTGAGGGTTAGTCTTAAAATTATGGTGTGGGTGAGGGTTAGGTTTAGGGTGAGGCTTAGTGTTACTCTCAGGGAGAGGGTTAGCATGACGTTAGAGTTAGTGTGAGGGTTAGGATGAGGGTGACAGTAATGGTACTGTTGAGGGTTAGGCTGAGAGTGAGGATTATGGTAAATGTGAGGGTTAGGGTTAGGGTTAGGGAGAGGGTTAGGGTTAGGGGTAGGGTGAGGGTGAGGGTAAGATTGAGGATTTGTGTTAGGGTGAGGATGAGTGTTAGGATTAGGGTTATTGTTAGTGTTATGTTTACAGTTATGCTTGCAGTGAGGGTGAGGCTGAGGGTGAGGTTTATTTTTAGGTTTAGATTCAGCGTTAGGGATAAGGTTAGTATTATTTAGAGGGATAGGTTTAGATTTACAATGAGGGTGAGGGTGAGGGTGAGGTTTACGGTGAGGTTTATGGTTAGGTTTACGTTGAGGGTGAGGTTTAGAGTTAGAATTAGATTGATGAGGAGGGTTAGGGTGACAGGTAGGGTTAGGGGTAGTGTTAGTCTTAGGGTGAGGGTGAGGGTTAGGTTGAGGTTTAGGGATAGTCTTAGGTTTAGGATTAGGGTTAGGGTGAGGTTGATTGTGAGGGTTCAGTTTAGGCTTAGGCTTGCGGTTAGGTTGAGGGTGAAGGTAGGTGTGAGGGTTATGGTTAGGTGAGGGTGAGGATTAGGGTTAGAGTGAGGGTTAGAATTTGGGTTACGATTAAGGTGAGGGTGAGGATGAGGGTTAGGGTGAGGGTTAGGGTTAGGATTAGGATTAAGGTGAGGGTGAGGGTTAGGATTAGGGTTAGGGTTATTGTTAGTGTTATGGTTAAGGTTACCTTTGCAGTGATGGTGAGGCTGAGGGTGAGGTTTAGGGTTAGGATTAGGGTTAGGGTTAGGTTTAGGGTTAGGATTAGTGATTTGTTAAGGTTAGGGTTAGAGTTATGGTGAGGGTGAGGGTGAGGGTGAGGGTTAGGGTTAGGGTTAGGGTGAGGTTTAGGGTTAAGGTGAGGATTAGGGTTAGGGTGAGGGTGAGGTTTAGGGTTAGAGTTAGGGTTAGGGCGAGGGGTAGGGTGAGGGTTAGGGTTAGGGTTAGGGTTTTGTTTAGCTTTAGGATTAGGATTAGTGTGAGGGTGAGTGTGAGGGTTAGGTTTAGGCTAAGGCTTAGGGTTAGGCTGAGGATGACGGTGGGGTTGAGGATGAGGGTTCAGGTGATGGTTAGGGTTAGGATTAGGGTGATGGTTAGGATGAGGGTTAGGGTTAGGATTAGGGTTGGGGTGAAGGCTAGGTTGAGGGTAAAGGTTAGGGTTAGGCTTAGGCTTAGGCTTAGAGTTAGGCTGAGGGTGAGGTTGAGGGTGAGTTTTAAGGTTAGGGTGATGGTTAGGGTTATCCTTATGTTGAAGGTTAGCATGAGGTTTAGGGATAGGGTGAGGGTTAGAGTGAGGGTGATGGTAAGGGTAAAGCTATGGGTTAGGCTGAGGGTGAGAATTAAGATACGGGTGAGTGTTAGGGTTAGGGTGAGTGTTAGGGTAAGGGTGATGGTTAGGGTTTATGGTGATTGTGAGGGTTAGATTGAGGATTAGGGTTAGGTTTCGTGTGAGGTTTAGGGTGAGGATGAGGGTTAGTGTTAGGGTGAGGGTTAGGGTTAGAATTAGGTTTCGGGTGATGGCTAGGGTGAGGGTGAGGTTTACTGTTAGTGTTAGGGTTAGGGTGAGTTTTAGGGTTAGGATGAGGGTTAGGATTAGTGTGAGAGTTAGTGTTAGGTTTAGGGTTAGGGTTAGGGTGAGGGTAAGTGTTAGGGTGAGGGTTAGGGTTAGGGTGAGGGTTATAGTTAGGGTGAGGGTTAGGGTTAGGGTTATTGTCATTGTTAGGTTTAGGGTTACGTTGACGGTGAGGGTGAGGGTAAGGGTTAGGTTTAGGGTTAGGGTTAGGGTGAGATTTAGGGTTAGGATTCGGGTTATAGTTAGGGTTAGGGTGAGTGTTAGTGTGAGGGTTAGGTTTAGGGTTAGTGTTACGTTAGGATTAGGGTGAGGGTGAGTGTGAGGGTTAGGGTTAGGTTTAGTGTTAGGCTTAGGGTTAGGGTGAGGGTGAGTTTGAGGGTGAGGGTTAGGGTTATGGTGAGGGTTAGAGTTAGGGTTAGATTGAATGTTAGGCAGAGGGTTAGGGTTAGGAATAGGGTTAGTTTGAGCGCTGGTGTGACGGATAGTGTGAGTGTTAGGGTTACGATAGGGTTAGGTTGAGGGTGAGTGTGAGGGTTAGGGGTAGGGTTAGGGTTAGGCTTAGTGTTAGGGTTAGGGTTAGGGTTTGGTTTAGGGTGAGGGTGAGGGTGATTATTAGGGTTAGTGTTAGGGTTAGGGTTAGGTTTAGGCTAAGGGTGAGGTTGGGGGTGAGGATTAGGTTTAGGTTGATGGTTAGGTTTAGGGTTAGTGTTATTGTTAGGGTTAGGGTTAGAGTTAAGGTGAAGGTGAGGGTGAGGGTGCGGGTGAGGTTTAAGGTTAGGGTTAGGTGAGGTTTATGGTTAGGGTTAGGGATAGGGTTAGGGTGAGGGTGAGGTTTACGGTTAGATTTAGGCTTAGGGTGAGGGTTACTGTTAGGGTTAGGGTTAGGATTAGTGTTAGGTTTGGGTTAGGGTGAGGGTTAGGGTGTGGGTTATGGTTAGATTTAGGGTTAGGGTTAGGATTTGGGTTAGGGTGAGGTTTAGTGTGTGGGTTAGGGTTAGGTTTAGGGTTAGGCTTAGCGTTAGGCTGAGCGTGAGGTTGAGTGTGAGGGTTTGGGTTAGGCTGAGGGTTAGGATTAGGGTTAGTGTTAGGGTTAGGATGAGGGTTAGGGTTTGTATTAGGATTAGAGTGAGGGCTAGGGTGAGGGTGCCCTTTACTGTTAGGGTTAGGGTGAGGTGTAGGGTTAGGGTTAGGGTGAGCATGAGGTTTAGTGTTAGAGTTAGGGTTAGGGTGAGGTTTAGGGTTAGGGTTAGTGTTAGGGTTAGGGTTAGGTTGAAGGTTATGGTTATGGTTAGGATTAGGATTGAGGTTAGGGTGAGGGTAAGTGTGAGGGTTAGGGTAAGCTTTAGGCTTAGGGTTAGGTTGAGGGTGAGGGTTAGGTTTAGAGTGTGGGTGAGTGTGAAGGTTAGGGTTAGTGTTAGGTTTAGGGTGAGGGTTAGTGTGAGGGTTAGGTTTAGGCTTAGGCTTAGGATTAGGTTGAGGGTGAAGGTAGGTGGGAGGGTTATGGTTACAGAGAGGGTGAGAATTAGGGTTAGTGTGAGGGTTAGGATTTGGGTTAGGATTAAGGTGAGGGTGAGGGTTAGGATTAGGGTGAGGGTTAGGGTTAGGATTAGGATTAGGGTGAGGGTGAGGATGAGGGTTAGGATTAGGGTTAGGGTTATTGTTAGTGTTATGGTTAAGGTTACCTTTGCAGTGATGGTGAGGCTGAGGATGAGGGTTAGGTTTAGGATTAGAGTGAGGGTTAGGTTTTGGCTTGGTATTAGTGTTTATGTTAAAGTTAAGGTTAGAGTTATGGTGAGGGTGAGAGTGAGGGTGAGGTTTAGGGTTAGGGTGAGTTTAGGGTTAGGGTGAGGATTAGGGTTAGGGTGAGGGTGAGGTTTAGGGTTAGAGTGAGGGTTAGGGGTAGGGTTAGGGTGAGGGTTAGGGTTAGGGTTAGGGTTAGGTTTAGGATTAGGGTTAGGTTGAGGGTGAGTGTGAGGGTTTGGGTTAGGCTTAAGCTTAGCCTTAGGGATATGCTGAGGATGAGGGTGGGGTTGAGGATTATGGTTTGGGTGTTGGTTAGGGTTAGGGTTAGGGTTAGGGTTAGGGTTAGGGTTAGGTGAGGGTAAGGGTTAGAATTAGGGTTACGGTGAGGGCTAGGATCAGGGTGAGGGTTAGGGTTAGTGTTAGTGTTAGGGTGAGGGTGAGGCTTAGGGTGAGTGTGAGGGTTAGTATTAGGGCTAGTGTTAGTGTTAGTGTTAGGGTGAGGGTAAGTGTTAGGTTGAGGGTTAGGGTTAGGGTGAGGGTTATAATTAGGGTGAGGGTTAGGGTTAGGGTTAGGGTTTGTGTTAATTTTAGGTTTACGGTTATGTTGAGGGTGAGGGTGAAGGTGAGGGTTAGGGTTAATAATAGGTTAGGGTTAGGGTGAGTGTGTGGGTTAGGATTAGGTTTAGGGTTAGGCTTAGTTTTTGGCTGAGAGTGAGGTTGAGGGTGAGGGTTAGGGTTAGGGTGAGGGTAAGGATTTCGGTTAGGGTGAGGATTAGGATGAGGGTTAGGTGATGGCTAGGGTGAGGGTGAGGTTTAGGGTTAGGGTTAGGGTGAGGTTTAGTGTTAGGGTTAGGGTGAGGGTGAGGTTGAGTGTTAGAGTTAGGGTTAGGGTGAGGGTTAGGGATCTGGTTAGTGTTAGTGTTAGGGTTAGGGTTAGGGTGAGTGATAGGGTTAGGGTGAGGGTTATGGTTATGGTTAGGATTAGGATTAGGGTTACGGTTAGGGTTAGTGTGTGGGTTAATGTTAGGTTTAGTGTTAGGCTTAGGGTTAGGCTGAGGGTAAGGTTGAGGCTGAGGGTTAGGTTTAGTGTGAGTGTTTGGGTTACAGTGAGGGTTATGTTTAGGGTGACGGTTACGGTTAGGTTTAGGGTTAAGTTGAGGGCTACGTTGAGGGTGAGGTTTAGGGTTAGCTTTAGGGTAAAGTTTATGGTGAGGGTGAGGTTTAGGGATAGGGTTAGGCTGAGGTTTAGGGTTATATTTAGGGTTAGGGGTAGGGCGAGTGTGAGGTTTAGGGTTAGAGTTAGGGTTACGGTGAGGGTTAGGGTGAGGTTTACGGTTAGAGTTAGGGTTAGGGGGAGGGTTAGGGTGAGGGTTAGGTTTAGGGTGAGGGCTAGGTTGAGGGTGAGGGTTACGGTTAGTGTTAGGCTTAGGCTTATGGTTAGGCTGAGGGTGAGGTTGAGGGTGAGGTTAGGGTTAGGGTGAGGTTAGGGGTACGGGTAGGTTGAAGGTTAGCATGATTTTTAGGGATAGGGTGAGGGTTAAGGTGAGGGTGATGGTAAGGGTAATGTTGAGGATTACGCTGAGGGTCAGGGTAAAGATAAGGGTGAGGGTTAGTTTAGGGTGAGGGTTGAGGTAAGGTTGAGGGTTAGGGGTTGGGGTGAGGGTGAGGGTTAGATTGAGGATTAGGGTTAGGGTTAGTGTGAAGTTTAGGGTGGTGATGAGGGTTAAGGATAAGGTGAGGGTTATGGTTAGAATTAGGGTTAGGATGAGGGCTAGGGTGAGGGTGAGGGTTAGGGTTAGGTCGGGGTTAGAGTGAGTTTTAGGGTTAGGGTGAGGGTTAGGGTGAGGGTTAGGGTTAGTGTGAGGGTTAGTGTTATGGTTAGGGTTAGTGTTAGGGTGAGGGTAAGTGTTAGGGTGAGGGTTAGGGTTAGGGTGAGCATTACAGTTAGGGTGACGGTTAGGGTTAGGTTTAGGGATATTGTTATTGTTAGGTTTAGGGTTACATTGAGGGTGAGGGTGAGGGTGAGTGTTAGGGTTAGAGTTAGGGTGAGGTTTAGGTTTAGTATTAGGGGTAGAGGTAGGGTGAGGGTGAGGTTTTGGGTTAGAGTTAGGATTAGGGTGAGGGTTAGTGTGAGGATTAGGGTTAGGGTTAGTGTTAAGTTAGGGTTAGGGTGAGGGTTAGTGTGAGCGTTAGGGTTATAGGGAGGGTTAGGGTTAGGATTAGGGTTAGGGTGAGGTTGAGTGTGTGGGTTAGGGTTAGGTTTAGAGTTTGGCTTAGGGTTAGGCTGAGGCTGAGGTTGTATGTGAGGGTGAGGGTTAGGTTTAGGGTAAGTTTGAGGGTTAGGATGAGGGTTAGGGTTAGGATTAGGGTTAGTGTGAGGGTCAGTGTGTGGGTTAGGGTTAGGTTTAGATTTATGCGTCGGGTTAGGCTGAGGCTGAGGTTGAGGGTGAGGGTTAGGGTTAGTGTGAGGCTTAGGGTTAGGCATAGGGTTAGGTTTAGGATTAGGGTTAGGTTGAGGGTCAGTGTGAGTTTTAGGGTTAGAGTTAGGGTTAGGCTTAGTGTTAGGGTTAGGTTTAGGGTTAGGGTTTGGTTTAGGGTGAGGTGTAGGGTGAGGATTAGGGTTAGTGTTAGTGTTAGGGTTAGGGTTAGGCTGAGGGTGAGGGTGGGGGTGAGGATTAGGCTTAGGGTGATGGTTAGGTTTAGGGTTAGTGTTATGTTAGGGTTAGGGTTAGAGTTACGGTGAGGGTGAGGTTGTGGGTGAGGGTTAGGGTTAGGGTTTGGGTGAGGTTTAGAGTTAGGGTTGGAGATAAGGTTAGGGTGAGGGTGATGTTTAGGGTTAGAGTTAGGGTTAGTGTTAGGATTGGGCTTAGGGTTAGGCTTAGGGTGAGAGTGGAGGTGAGGATTAGGGATAGGGTTAGGGTTAGATTAAGGGTTAGGGTTAGGGTTAGGGTTATTGTTAGTGTTATGTCTAAGGTTAAGTTTGCAGTGAGGGTGAGGCTGAGGGTGAGGTTTATGGTTAGGTTTAGGTCTAGGGTTAGGGTTAATGTTAGTTTTAGTGTTAGTGTTAGGGTTACAGTTACGGTGACAGTGAGCGTGAGGGTGAGGGTTAGGGTTAGGGTGAGATTTAGGGTTAGATTTAGGTTGAGGGTGAGTTTTAGGCTTAGAGTGAGGGTTAGTGGGAGGATTAGGGTGAGGGTTAGGTTTAGAATTAGTGTTAGTCTTAGGGTGAGGGTGAGGGTTAGGTTGAGGTTTAGGGATAGGGTTAGGTTTACGATTAGGGTTAGGGTGAGGGTGAATGTGAGGGTTAGGATTATGTTTAGGCTTAGGCTTATGGTTAGAATTAGGATGAGGGTGAGGGTTAGTGTTAGGGTTAGATTGAGGTTTAGGGTTAAGGTGTGGGTTAGGGTTAGTGTGTTAGTGTTAGGGTTTGGTTTAGTGTTAGGGTTAGGGGGAGGGTTAGGGTCAGGTTTAGGGTTAGGGTTAATATTAGGGTTAGAGTTAGTTTAAGGGTTAGGGTTAAGGTGAGGGTGAGGGTGAGTGTTAGGGTTAGGCTTAGGCTTAGGCTGAGGGTGAGGGTGTGGGTCAGGATTAGTTTTCGTGTGATGGTTAGGGTTTGGTTTAGTGTTAGGGTTAGGGGGAGGGTTAGGGTCAGGCTTAGGGTTAGGGTTAGTGTTAGGGTTAGGGTTAGGGTGATGGTTAGGGTTACGTTTAGCTTGAAGTTTAAGATGAGGTTTAGGGATAGGGTGAGGGTTAGGGTAAGGGTGATGGTAAGGGTAAATTTGAGGGTTACGCTGAGGGTGAGGATTAGGATAAGTGTGAGGGTTACGGTTAGGGTGAGGGTTAGGTTAAGGTTGAGGGTTAGGTATTAGGGTGAGGGTTAGATTGAGGAGTAGGGTTATGGTTAGTGTTGTTGTTTAGGGTGAGGATGAGGGTTAGGGTTAGGTGAGGGTAAGGGTTAGAATTAGGGTTAGGGTGAGGGCTAGGTTGAGGGTGAGGGTTAGGGTTAGGGTTAGGGTGAAGTGTAGGCTTAGGGTGAGGTTTTGGGTTAGTGTAAGGGTTAGTGTTAGGGTTAGGGTTAGTGTTATGGTGAAGGTAAGTGTTAGGGTGAGGGTTATAGTTAGGGTGAGGGTTAGGGTTAGGGTTAGGGTTATTGTTAGATTTAGGTTTAGATTTACGTTAAGGATGAGGGTGAGGGTGAGGGTTAGGGTTAGGGTTAGGGTGAGGTATAGGTTTAGGATTAGGGTTAGAGTTAGGGTTAGGGTTTGGGTGAGGTTTAGGGTTAGATTTAGGCTTAGGGTGAGCGTTAGTGTTAGGTTTGGGTTAGGGTAAGGGTCAGTGTGAGGGTTATGGTTAGAGTTCGGGTTAGTGTTAGGATTAGGGTTAGGGTGATGTTCAGTGTGTGGGTTAGGGTTAGGTTTAGGGTTAGGCTTAGCGTTAGGCTGAGGGTGAGGTTGAGGGTGAGGGTTGGGGTTAGGGTGAGGGTTAGGATTAGGGTTAGTGTGAGGGTTAGGATGAGGGTTAGGGTTATGATTACGGTTAGAGTGAGGGCAAGGGTGAGGGTGAGGTTTACGTTTAGGGTTAGGTTGCGGTTGTGGGTTAGGGTTAGGGTGAGGGTGAGGTTTAGTGTTAGAGTTAAGGTTAGGGTGAGGGTTAGGGTTAGGGTTAGTGTTAGGTTTAGGGATAGGGTGAGTGTTAGGTTTAGGGTGAGGGTTATGGTTATGGTTAGGATTAGAATTATGGTTAGGTTGAGGGTGAGTGTGTGGTTAGGGTAAGGGTTAGGCTTAGGGTTAGGTTGAGCGTGAGGGTTAGGTTTAGGGTGAGGGTGAGTGTGAGGGTTAGGTTTAGTGTTAGTGTTAGGTTGAGGTTTAGTGTGAGGGTTATTGTTAAAGTTAGGGTGTGGGTGAGGGTTAGGGTTAGGGTGATGCTTAGGTTTACGGTCAGGGAGAGGGTTAGCATGAGGGTGAGGTTTAGTGTGAGGGTTAGAGTGAGGGAGACAGTAAGGGTAAAGTTGAGGGTTAGACTGAAAGTGAGGATTACTGTAAATGTGAGGGTTAGGGTTAGGGTGAGGGTTAGGGTTAGGGTTAGGGTGAGGGTGTGGTTTAGTTTGAGGATTAGTTTTAGGGTTAGTGTGAGGTTTAATGTGAGGATGAGAGTTAGGGTTAGGGTGAGGGCTAGGGTGAGGGTGAGGGTTAGGATTTGGGTTAGGGTGAGTGTGAGAGTTAGGGTGAGTGTTAGGGTTAGGGTGAGGGTTAGTGTGAGGGTTAGTGTTAAAGTTAGGGTGTGGGTGAGGGTTAGGGTTAGGGTGATGCTTAGGGTTATGGTCAGGGAGAGGGTTAGCATTAGGGTGAGAGTTAGTGTGAGGGTTAGGGTGAGGGTGACAGTAAGGGTAAAGTTGAGGGTTAGGCTGAGAGTGAGGATTACGTTAAATGTGAGGATTAGGATTACGGTTATGGTGCGGGTTAGGGTTAGGGGTAGTGTGAGGGTGAGGGTAAGATTGAGGATTAGTGTTAAGGTGAGGTTTAGGGTGAGGATGAGTGTAAGGGTTAGGGTTAGGGTTATTGTTAGTGTTATGGTTACAGTTAAGTTTGCAGTGAGGGTGAGGCTGAGGGTGAGGTTTATGGGTAGGTTTAGGGTTAGGGTTAGGGTTAGTATTATTTTTAGGGTTAGGGTTAGATTTACAGTGAGGGTGAGGGTGAGGGTTAGGTTTAGGGTGAAGTTTACAGTGAGGTTTAGGGTTAGGGTTAGGTTGAGGGTGAGTTTTAGAGTTTGAATTTGGTTTATTGTGAGGGATAGCGTGAGAGGTAGGGTCAGGGTTAGAGTTAGTGTTAGGGTGAGTGTGAGGGTTAGGTTGAGGTTTAGGGATAGGCTTAGGGTTAGAATTAGGGTTTGGGTGAGCATGAGTGTGAGGGTTAGGTTTAGGTTTATGCTTAGGTTTAGGTTGAAGGTGAAGGTAGGTGTGAGGGTTATGGTTACAGTGAGGATGAGGATTACAGTTAGGGTGAGGGTTAAGATTTGGGTTCGGGTTAAGGTGAGGGTGAGGGTTAGGGTTAGGGTGATGGTTAGGGTTTGGATTAGGATTAGGGTGAGGGTGAGTGTTTGGATTAGGGTTAGGCTTATTTTTAGTGTTATGGTTAAGGTTACCTTTGCAGTGATGGTGAGGCTGAGGTTGAGGTTTAGGATTAGGATTAGGGTTAGGGTTAGGTTTAGTGTTAGGATTAGTGTTTTTGTTAAGTTTAGGGTTAGAGTTATGGTGAGGGTTAGGGTGAGGGTGAGGGTGAGGCTTAGGTTTAGGGTTAGGGGGAGGTTTAGGGTTAGGGTGAGGATTAGGGTTAGGGTGAGGGTGAGGTTTAGGGTTAGAGTTAGGGTTAGGGGGAAGGTTAAGGTGAGGGTTAGGGTTAGGGTTAGGGTTAGGTTCAGGATTAGGGTTAGGGTGAGGGTGAGTGTGAGTGTTAGGGTAGGCTTAGGCTTAGGCTTAGGGTTAGGCTGAGGATGAGGGGGGGTGGGGTTTAGGGTTCGGGTGATGGTTAGGGTTAAGATTAGGGTGAGGGTTAGGATGAAGATTAGGGTTAGGATTAGGGTTAGGGTAAGGGCTAGGGTGAGGGTGAGGATTAGGGTTAGGATTAGGCTTAGGCTTAGGGTTATGCTGAGGTAGAGGTTGAGGATGAGGGTTATGGTTCGGGTGATGGTTAGTGTTACAGTTAGGTTGAAGGTTAGCATGAGGTTTAGTGATAGGGTGAGGGTTGGAGTGAGGGTGATGATAAGGGTATAGTTGAGGGTTAGGCTGAGAGTGAGAATTAAAATAAGGGTGATGGTTAGGGTTAGGGTGAGGCTTAGGGTAAGGGTGAGGGTTAGGGGTTATGCTGAGGGTGAGGGTTAGATTGAGGATTAGGGTTAGGTTTATGGTGAGGATGAGGTTTAGGGTTATGGTGAGGGTTAAGATTAGAATTAGGTTTAGGTTGAGAGCTAGGGAGAGGGTTAGGGTTAGGGTTAGTGTTAGGGTTAGGATGAGTTTTAGGATTAGGGTGAGGTTTAAGGTTAGTGTGAGGTTTAGTGTTAGGGTTAGGGTTAGTGTTAGGGTGAGGGTAAGTGTTAGGGTGAGGGTTAGGGTTCAGTTGAGGTTGATAGTTAGGGTGAGGGTTACGGTTAGGGTTATTGTTATTGTTAGGTTTAGGGTTACATTGAGGGTGAGGGTGAGGGTGAGGGTTAGGTTTAGGATTAGGGTTAGGGTCAGATTTAGGGTTAGGATTAGGGTTAGAGTTAAGGTTAGGGTGAGGGTGAGGTTTCGGGTTAGAGTTAGGCTTAGGGTGAGTGTTAGTGTGAGGGTTAGGGTTAGGGTAAGTGTTAGGTTAGGGTTAGGGTGAGGGTTAGTTTGAGGGTTAGGGTTAGAGTGATAGTTAGCATTAGTATTAGGGTTATGGTGAGGGTGAGTGTTTGGGTTAGGGTTAGGTTTAGTGTTAGGCTTAGGGTTAGGCTGAGGGTGAGGTTGAGGGTGACGATTAGGGTTAGGGTGAGGGTTACAGTTAGGGTTAGATTGAGGGTTAGGATGAGGGTTAGGGTTAGGATGAGGGTTAGGTTGACCGCTGGTGTGACGGTTAGTGTGAGGGATAGGGTTAGGTTTAGGATTAGGGTTAGGTTGAGGGTGAGTGTGAAGGTTAGGCTTAGGGTTAGGGTTAGGCATAGGGTTAGGGTTTGGGTTAGGGTTTGGTTTAGAGTGAGGGTGATGGTGAGGATTAGGATTAGTGTTAGGGTTAGGGTTATGGTTAGGGTTAGGCTAAGGGTGAGAGGGTGGGGTTGAGGATTAGGGTTAGGGTTAGGTGAGGTATAGGGTTAGTGTTAGAGATAGGGTTAGGGTGAGGGTAAGGTTTAGGGTTAGAGTTAGGGTTATTTTTAGCGTTAGGCTTAGGTTTAGGCTGAGGGTGATCGTGGGGGTGAGGATTAGGTTTAGAGTTAGGGTTAGGGTTAGAGTTCGGGTTAGGGTTAGGGTTAGGGTTTTTCTTAGTGTTATGGTTAGAATTAAGTTTGCAGTGAAGGTGAGGCTGAGGGTGAGGTTTATGGTTAGGGTTAGGTTTAGAGTTAGGGTTAGTGTTAGTGTTGTTGTTAGGGTTAAGGTTAGAGTTATGGTTAGGGTGAAGGTGAGGGTGAAGGTTAGGGTTAGGGTGAGTTTTAGGGTGAGGTTTAGGGTTAGGATTAGGTTGTGGGTTAGTATTATTCTTAGGGTGAGGGTGAGTGTGAATGTGAGTGTTAGGGTTAGAATTAGGCTTAGGCTTAGGTTTGGGATTATGGTGAGGGTGACTGTTAAGTTTAGGTTTAGGGTGAGGTTTAGGGTTAGGGTGAGGGTTAGGTTTAGTGTTAGGGTTAGGGGGACGGTTACGGTCAGCGTTAGGGTTAGGGTTACTGTGAGGGTTAGGGTTAGTTTGAGGGATAGGTTGAGGTTTAGGGTTAGGGTTAGGGTTAGGTTTAGGATTAGGGTTAGAGTGAGGGTGAGTGTGAGTGTTAGGGTTAGGTTTAGGCTTAGGCTGAATGTGAGGTGAGGGTGAGGCTTAGTGTTTGGGTGATGGTTAGGGTTAGGATGAAGGTGAGGGATAGGATCAGGTTTAGGGTTAGGATTAGGTTTAGGGTGAAGGCTAGGGTGAGGTTGAGGGTTAGGTTTAGGGTTAGGGTGAGGTTTAGGCTTACGGTGAGGTTTAGAGTTAGTGTGAGTGTTAGTGTTAGGGTTAAGTTTACTGTTAGGGTTAGGGGGAGGGTTAGAGTCAGGTTTAGGGTTAGGGTTAGGGTTAGAATTAGGGCTAGGGTGATGGTTAGGGTTATGGTTAGTTGAAAGTTAGGATGCTGTTTAGGGATAGGGTGAGGGTTAGGGTGTGGGTGATGGTCAGTTTAAAGTTGAGGGTTAGGCTGAGGGTGAGGGTTAAGATAAGGGTGAGGGTTACGGTTAGGGTGAGGGTTAGGATAAGGGTGAGGGTTAGGGATTAGTGTGAGGGTGTGGTTAGACTGAGGATTAGGGTTTGGGTTAGTCTGTGGTTTAGGGTGAACATGAGGGTTAGGGTTAGTTGAGGGTAAGGGATCGAATTCGGAATAGGGTGAGGGCTAGGGTTAGGGTGAGGGTTATAGTTAGGGTGAGGGTTAGTGTTAGGGTTAGGGTTTTTGTTACTTTTAGGTTTAGGGTTATGTTTATGGTGAGGGTGAGGGTGAGGGTGAGGGTGAGGGTGAGGGTTAGGGTTAGGGTGAGGGTTAAGGTTAGGGTTAGTGTTAGGTTAGGGTTAGGGTGAGTGTGTGGGTTAAGGTTAGGTTTAGGTTTAGACTTAGTGTTAGGCTGAGAGTGAGGTTGAGGGTGAAGTTTAGGGTTAGGGTGAGCGTTAGAATTATGGTTAGGGTGAGATTTATGATGACGGTTAGGGTTAGGATTAGGGTTAGAGTGATGGCTAGGGTAAGGGTGAGGTTTAGGTTTAGGGTTAGGGTGAGGTTTAGTGTTAGGTTTAGGGTGAGGTTGAGTGTTAGAATTAGGGTTAGGGTGAGGATTAGGGATCGGGTTAGTGTTAGGGTTAGGGTGAGTGATAGTGTTAGGGTGATGGTTATGGTTATGTTTAGGATTAGGATTAAGGTTAGGGTGAATGTGTGGGTTAAGGTTAGTTTTAGTGTTAGGCTTAGGGTTAGGCAGAGGGTGAGTTTGAGGCTGAGGGTTAGGTTTAGTGTGAGTCTTTGGGTTACAGTGAGGGTTATGTTTAGGGTGACGGTTACGATTAGGTTTAGGGTTAGGTTGAGGGCTACGTTGAGTGTGAGATTTAGGGTTAGGGTTAGGGTGAAGTTTATGGTGAGGGTGCTGTTTAGGGTTAGGGTTAGGCTGAGGTTTAGGGTTATAGTTAGGTTTAGGTTTAGGGCGAGTGTGAGGTTTAGGGTTCGTGTTAGTGTTAGGGTGAGTGTTAGGGTGAGGTTTAAGGTTGGAGTTAGGGTTATGGGGGAGGGTTAGGTTGAGGGTTAGGTTTAGGGTGAGGGCTAGTTTGAGGGTGAGGGTTAGGGTTAGTGTTAGGCTTAGGCTTATGTTTAGGCTGAGTGTGAGTTTGAGGGTGAGGGTCAGGGTTAGGGTGAGGTTAGGGTTACGGTTAGGTTGAAGGTTAGCCTGAGGTTTAGGGATAGGGTGAGGGATAGGTTGTTGGTGATGGTAAGGGTAAAGTTGAAGGTTAGGCTGAGGGTCAGGGTAAAGATAAGGGTGAGGGTTAGGGTTAGGATGAGGGTTAGGGTAATGGTGAGGGTTAGGGGTTAGGGTGAGTGTGAGTGTTAGATTGAGGATTAGGGTTAGGTTTAGTGTGAGGTTTAGGGTGAGGATGATGTTAGGGTTAGGGTGAGGGTTAGGCTTAGAATTAGGGTTAGGATGAGGGCTAGGCTGAGCGTGAGGGTGAGGGTAAGGTTAGGGTTATGGTGAGTTTTAGGGTTAGGGTGAGGATTAGGTTTAGTGTGCGGGTTAGTGTTATGGTTAGGGTTAGTGTTAGGGTGAGGGTAAGTGTTAGAGTGAGGGTTAGGGTTAGGGTGAGGGTTATAGTTAGTGTGAGGGTTAGGGTTAGGGTTAGGGTTAGGGTTATTGTGATTTTTAGGTTTAGGGTTACATTCAGGGTGAGGGTGAGTGTGAGGGTTAGGGTTAGAGTTAGGGTGAGGTTTAGGTTTAGGATTAGGGATAGAGTTAGGGTTAGGGTGAGGGTGAGGTTTAGCGTTAGAGTTAGGCTTAATGTGAGGGTTAGTGTGAGGATTAGTGTTAAGGTTAGTCTTAGGTTAGGGATAGGGTGAGGTTTATTGTGAGGGTAAGGTTTAGAGGGACTGTTAGAGTTAGGATTAGGGTTAGGATGTGGTTGAGTGTGTGGGTTAGGGTTAGGTTTAAAGTTAGGCTTAGGGTTAGGCTGAGGCTGAGGCTAAAGGTGAGGGATAGGGTTAGGTTTAGGGTAAGGTTGAGGGTTAGGATGAGGGTTAGGGTTAGGATTAGGGTTAGGGTGAGGGTGAGTCTGTGGGTTATGGTGCAGTTTAGTGTTAGGGTTAGGGTTAGAGTTAGGGTTATGGTGAGGGTGAGGTTTAGGGATACAGTTGGGGTTAGGGTGAGGGTTAGGGTTAGCGTGAGTGTTAGGGTGGTGGTGAAGGTAAGAGTAAATGTTATTGTTGGGCTGAGGGTGAGAGTTACTGTAAGGCTGAGGGTTAGTGTTAGGGTGAGGGTTAGGTTT
The DNA here is from genome assembly GCF_024711535.1 of Dipodomys merriami. Taxonomy (NCBI): domain Eukaryota; kingdom Metazoa; phylum Chordata; class Mammalia; order Rodentia; family Heteromyidae; genus Dipodomys; species Dipodomys merriami. The sequence goes on from NW_027202849.1 coordinate 1,619,378, forward strand.
AGGGGTAGTTTGAGGGTGAGGTTTAGATTGAGGATTAGTGTTAGGATTAGGGTGAGGTTTAGGGTGAGGATTAGGGTTAGGGTTAGGGTTATTGTTAGTGTTATGGTTAGGGTTAAGTTTGCGATGAGGGTGAGGCTGAGGGTGAGATTTATGGTTAGGGTTAGGTTTAGGGTTAGGGTTTGGGTTAGTGTTATTGTTAAAGTTAGGGTTGGTGTTACAGTGAGGGTGAGGTGAGTGTGAGGGTTAGGTTGAGGGTTAGGTTTAGGATTAGGTTGAGGGTGAAGATAGGTGTGAGTGTTAGGGTTATGGTGAGGGTGAGGATTAGGTTTAGGTTGAGGTTTAGGATTTGGGTTAGGATTAAGTTGAGGGTGAGGGTTAGGGTTAGGGTGAGGGTTAGCATTAGGATTAGGGTTAGGGTGAGGGTGAGGGTTAGGATTAGAGTTAGGGTTAGGGTTATTGTTAATGTTATGGTTAAGGTTACCTTTGCAGTGATGGTGAGGCTGAGGGTGATGTTTAGGGTTAGGATTACGGTTAGGGTTAGGTTTAGGGTCAGGATTAGTGTTATTGTTAAGCTTATGGTTAGAGTTATGGTGAGGGTGAGGGTGAGGGTGAGGGTGAGGGTTCGGGTTCGGCTTAGGGTGACGTATAGGGTTAGGGTTAGTGTGAGGTTTAGGGTGAGGATGAGAGTTAGCGTTAGGTTGAGGGCTAGGTTGAGGGTGAGGGTAAGGGTTAAGGTGAGGTTTAGGGTTAGGGTTATGGTTAGTGTTAGTGTGAGGGTTAGTGTTGGGGGAGGTGAGGGTTAGGGTTAGGGTTAGAGTTAGGATTAGGGAAATGTTACGGTGAGGGTTAAGGTGAGGGATAGGTGGAGGTTTAGGGTTAGGGTTGGGGTTAGCTTTAGGATTAGGGTTAGGGTGAGGGTGACTGTGAGGGTTAGGGTTAGGCTTCGGCTTAGGCTTAGGGTTAGGCTGGGGGTGTGGGTGGGGGTGAGGATTAGTTTTTGGGTGTTGGTTAGGGTTACGATTAGGGAGAGGGTTAGGATGAGGGTTAGGGTTAGGATTAGTGTTAGGGTGAGGGCTAGAGTGAGGGTGAGGGTGAGGGTTAGGGTTAGGGTTAGGCTTAGGGTTCGGCTGAGGGTGATGTTGAGGGTGAGGGTTAATTTTATGGTGATGGTTAGGGTTACAGTTAGGTTGAAGGATAGTATGAGGTTTAGGGGTAGGTTGAGGGTTAGAGTGAGGATGATGGTAAGGGTAAAGTTGAGGGTTAAGCTGAGAGGGAGGGTCAAGTTAAGGGTGAGGGTTAGGGTTAGGGTAAGCATGAGGGTTAGGGTTTATTGTGAGGGTGAGGGTTACATTGAGGATTAGGGTTAGGTTTAGTGTGAGGTTTAGGGTGAGGATGAGGGTTAGGGTTTGGGTGAGTGTTATGGTTAGGGTTAGTGTTATTGTTAGGGTTAGGGTTAGAGTTATGGTGAGGGTGAGGTTGCGGGTCCGGGTTAGGGTTAGGGTGAGGGTGAGGTTTAGGGTTAGAGTTAGGCTTAATGTGAGGGTTAGTGTGAGGATTAGTGTTAAGGTTAGTCTTAGGTTAGGGTTAGAGTGAGGTTTATTGTGAGGGTAACGGTTAGAGGGACTGTTAGGGTTAGGATTAGGGTAGGGTGAGGTTGAGTGTGTGGGTTAGGGTTAGGTTTAAAGTTAGGCTTAGGGTTAGGCTGAGGCTGAGGCTGAAGGTGAGGGATAGGTTTAGGTTAGGTTTAGGTTTAGGGTAAGTTTGAGGGTTAGGATGAGGGTTAGGGTTAGGATTAGGGTTAGGGTGAGGGTGAGTCTGTGGGTTATGGTGCGGTTTAGTGTTAGGGTTAGTGTTAGAGTTAGGGTGATGGTGAGGGTGAGGTTTAGGGGTGCAGTTGGGGTTAGGGTGAGGGTTAGGGTGAGGGTTAGTTTTAGTGTGAGTGTTAGCGTGGTGGTGAAGGTAAGAGTAAATGTTAGGGTTCGGCTGAGGGTGAGAGTTACTATAAGGCTGAGGGTTAGTGTTAGGGTGAGGGTTAGGTTTAGGGGTAGAGTGAGGGTGAGGTTTAGATTGAGGATTAGTGTTAGGATTAGGGTGAGGTTTAGGGTGAGGATTAGGGTTAGGGTTAGGGTTATTGTTAGTGTTATGGTTAAGGTTAAGTTTGCAATGAGGGTGAGGCTGAGGGTGAGGTTTATGGTTAGGGTTAGGTTTAGGGTTAGTGTTTGGGTTAGTGTTATTGTTAAGGTTAGGGTTAGAGTTACAGTGAGGGTGAGGTGAGGGTTAAGGTTAGGTTGAGGTTTACGGTGAGGTTTAGGTTTAGGGTTAGGTTGAGTGTGAGGTTTAGGTTTCGGGGGAGGGTTAGGGTGAGGGGTAGGGTTAGGGTTAGTTGTAGTCTTAGTGTGAGGGTGAGGGTTAGGTTGAGGATTTGGAATAGGCTTAGGGTTAGAATTATCGGTTAGGGTAAGGGTGAGTGTGAGGGTTAGGTTGAGGGTTAGGTTTAGGATTAGGTTGAGGGTGAAGATAGGTGTGAGTGTTAGGGTTATGGTGAGGGTGAGGATTAGGTTTAGGGTGAGATTTAGGATTTGGGTTAGGATTAAGTTGAGGGTGAGGGTTAGGGTTAGGGTCAGGGTTAGCATTAGGATTAGGGTTAGGGTGAGGGTGAGGGTTAGGATTAGAGTTAGGGTTAGGGTTATTGTTAATGTTATGGTTAAGGTTACCTTTGCAGTGATGGTGAAGCTGAGGGTGATGTTTAGGGTTAGGATTACGGTTAGGGTTAGGTTTAGGGTTAGGATTAGTGTTATTGTTAAGCTTATGGTTAGAGTTATGGTGAGGGTGAGGGTGAGGGTTCGGCTTAGGGTGAGGTTTAGGATTAGGGTTAGTGTGAGGTTTAGGGTGAGGATGAGGGTTAGGGTTAGGTTGAGGGCTAGGTTGAGGGTGAGGGTAAGGGTTAGGTTGAGGTTTAGGGTTAGGGTTATGGTTAGTGTTAGTGTGAGGGTTAGTGTTAGGGTGAGAGAGTGTTAGGATGAGGGTTAGGGTTAGGGTTAGAGTTAGGATTAGGGAAAGGGTTACGGTGAGGGTTAAGGTTAGGGATAGGTGGAGGTTTAGGGTTAGGGTTGGGGTTAGGTTTAGGATTAGGGTTAGGGTGAGGGTGACTGTGAGGGTTAGGGTTAGGCTTCGGCTTAGGCTTAGGGTTAGGCTGAGGGTGAGGGTGGGGGTGAGGATTAGTTTTTGGGTGATGGTTAGGGTTACGATTAGGGTGAGGGTTAGGATGAGGGTTAGGGTTAGGATTAGTGTTAGGGTGAGGGCTAGAGTGAGGGTGAGGGTGAGCGTTATGGTTAGGCTTAGGCTTAGGTTTAGGCTGAGTGTGAGGTTGAGGGTGAGGGTTAGGGTTATGGTGATGGTTAGGGTTACAGTGAGGTTGAAGGTTAGCATGAGTTTTAGGGATTGGGTGAGGGTTAGAGTGAGGGTGATGGTAAGTGTAAAGTTGAGGGTTAGGCTGAGGGGGAGGGTTAAGATAAGGGTGATTGTTAGGGTTAGGGTGAGGGTTATTGTAAGGTTGAGGGTTAGGGTTTATTGTGACGGTGAGGGTTAGATTGAGGATTAGGGTTAGGTTTAGTGTGAGGTTTAGGGTGAGGATGAGGGTTAGGGTTAGGGTGAGGTTTAGGGTTAGGGTTAGTGTTATTGTTAGGGTTAGGGTTAGAGTTACGGTGAGGGTGAGGTTGCGGGTCCGGGTTAGGTTTGGGTTTAGGGTAAGGTTTAGAGTTAGGGTTGGAGATATGGTTAGGTTCAGGGTGATGTTTAGGTTTAGATTTCGGGTTAGTTTTAGGGTTGGGCTTAGGTTTAGGCTGAGGGTGAGAGTGGGGGTGAGGATTAGGGTTGGGTTTAGGGTTAGGGTTAGAGTTAGCGTTAGGGTTAGGGTCGGGATTAGGGTTAGGGTGAAGGTGAGGGTGAGTGTTAGGGTTAGGTTTAGGCTTCGGCTGAGGGTGAGGGTGGGGGTGAGGATTAGTTTTCTTTGAGGATTAGTGTGAGGTTTAGGGTTAGAATTAGGGTTAGGGTGAGGTCTAGGGTTAGTGTTAGTGTTAGGGCTACGGTTAGGCTGAGGGTGAGTGTGATTGTGAGGGGTAGGGTTAGGGTTGGCGTAGGATTAGACTGAGGGTGAGGGTGAGGGTGAGGTTTAGGGTTAGGGTGAGGGGAGGTTTAGCCTTATAGTTTGTGTTAGTGTGAGGGTTAGTGTGAGGTTTAGTGTTAGGGTTAGGGCGTGGGTGAGGGTTAGGGTTAGGGTGATGCTTAGGGTTACAGTCAGGGTGAGGGTTAGGATGAGGGTTAGGTTTAGTGTGAGGGTTAGGGTGAGGGTGAAAGTAAGGGTAAAGTTTAGGGTTAGGCTGAGAGTGAGGATTACGGTAAATGTGAGTGTTAGTGTTAGAGTGAGGATTGGAGTTAGGGTTAGGGTGAGGGTGTGGTTTAGATTGAGGATTAGTTTTAGAGTTAGTGTGAGGTTTAGGGTGAGGATGAGGGTTAGGGTTAGGGTGAGGGTGAGGGTTAGGGTTAGGGTTAGGGTGAGTGTTACGGTTAGGGTGATGGTTAGGGTTAGTGTGAGGGTTAGTGTAAGAGTTAGGGTTAATGATAGTGTGAGGGTAAGTGATATTGTTCGGGTTAGGGTTCGGGTGAGGGTTATGGTTAGAATTAGGGTTAGGGATAGGGTTAGGGTTATTGTTAGAGTTAGTGTTCGTGTTAGGATGAGGGTTAGGGTTAGCATTAGGTTTAGGGTGAGGACAAGGGTGAGGGTGAAGTTTAGGGATTCAGTCAGGTTTAGATTTAGGGTTAGGCTGAGGCTGAGGGTGAGGTTGAGGGTTAGGGTTAGCGTGATGTTTAGGGTTACAGTTAGGCTTAGGGTTAGCATGAGTGTTAGGGTGAGGGTTAGGCTGAGGGTGACTGTAAGGGTAAAGGTGATTATTAGGGTTAGGGTGAGGGTTAGGGTGAGTATTAGGGTAAGGGTTAAGGTGAGGTTGAGGGTTAGATTGAGGACTAGTGTTATGGTTAGTGTGTGGTTTAGGGTGAGGATGAGGGTTAGGGTTAGGGGGAGAGCTAGGGTGAGGTTGAGGGTTAGGGATAGAGTTAGTTGAGGTTTAGGTTTAAGGTTATTTTTAGGGTTAGTGTGAGGGTAAGTGTTAGGATTAGTGTTACTGTTAGGGTGAGGGTAAGTGTTAGCATGAGGGTTAAGCTTAGGGTGAGGGTTATGGTTAGGTTTAGGCTTAGTGTTAAGGTTAGGGTTATTGTTAGGGTTAGGTTTAGGGTTACGGATACTGTGATGGTGAGGGTGAGGGTGAGGGTTAGGGTTAGGGTTAATGCTGGGGTTAGGGTTAGGGTGAGGGTTAGGTTGAGTTTAAGGGTTAGGTTTCGGGTTAGGTTTAGGATTAGGGTTATGATGTGGGTGAGTGTGAGGGTTAGGGTTAGGGTTAGGCTTAGGCTTAGGATTAGGCTGAGGGTGAGGGTGGGAATGAGGATTAGCTTTAGGGTGATGGTTAGGTTTAGGGTTAGGTTTAGGGTTATGGTTAGGGTTAGGAGTAGGGTTAGGGTGAGGGCTAGGGTGAGGGTGAGGGTTAGGCTGAGAGTTAGGCTGAGTCTGAGGGTGAGGGTGAGGGTTAGGGTTAGGTTGAGGTTTAGGGTTAGGGTTAGGGTGAGGTTGAGGTTAAGAATGAGGATTAGTTTTAGGCTTAGTGTGAGGTTTAGGGTGAGGATGAGGGTTAGGTTTAGGGTGAGGGCTAGGGTGACGTGAAGGTTAGGGTTAGGGTGAGGCTTAGGATGAGGTGTAGGGTTAGGATTAGGGTTAGGGTGAGCGGTAGGGTGATGGTTATTGTGAGGGTTAGGGTTAGGGATAGGGATAGGTTTAGGATTAGGTTTAGATTGAGGGTGAATGTGAGGGTTAGGTTTAGGGTTATGCTTAGGCTTAGTGTTAGGGTGAGTGTTAGGTTTAGTGTGAATGTTAGGGTTATGGTGAGGGTTATGGTTATGGTGAGGGTTAGAGTTAGGTTTAGGGTTAGGGTTAGGGTGAGGTTTAGGGTGAGGATGAGGTTTCGCGTTAGGGTTAGGGTGTGGTTTAGGGTTATGGTTAGGGTTATTGTTAGGTCGATGGTGAGGGTTAGGGTTAGAGTTAGGTTTAGGTGAGGGTTAGGGTGAGGGTTAGGGTTAGTGTTAGTGTTAGGGGTAGGGGTAGGATGAAGGTTAGGGTGAGGGTGAGGGTTAGGGTAAGGGTTAGGATTAGGATTAGGGTTAAGGTGAGGGTGAGTGTGAGGGTTAGTGTTAGGTTTAGGATTAGGGTTAGGGTGAGGATGAGGGTTAGGGTTAGGGTTATGTATAGAGTGAGCGTTAGGGTGAGGGTTATGGTGAGAGTAAGTGTTAGGATTAACATTAGGTTATGTGTTAGGATGAGCAATAGGGTTAGGGCTAGGGTTAGTGTGAGGGTTAGGTTGAGAGTTAGGGTTAGGGTTAGTTTTAAGGTTAGGGTTGGTGTTAGGGTTAGGATTAGGGTTAAGGTGACTGTGAGTGTAACAGTTAGGGTTAGGGTTAGTTTTAGGCTTAGGGTTAGGCTGAGGCTGAGTGTGAGGGTGAGGGTTAGATTTAGGCTGAGTTTTTGGTTTAGTGTTAGAGTGAGGGTTAGGGTGAGGGTTAGGGTTAGAATTAGGGTTAGTGTATGTCCTAGGGTGAGGGTTAGCCTAACGCTAACGTTTAGGTTTAGGTTGAGGTTTAGCTTTAGGGTTATGATCAGGATTAGGGTTAGTGTGAGGGTTTGGGTTAAGGTTAGAGTTACGGTGAGGGTGAGGTTTAAGTTTAGATTTAGGGTTATGGTTATTGTTAGGGTTAGGGTTAGGGTTAAGGTTAAGGTAAGGGTGAGGTTTAGGGTGATGTTGAGTGTTAGGATTAGGGTTAGGATTAGGTTTAGTGTTAGGGTGAGGGTGAGGTTTAGGGTTATTGTTAGGGTTAGAGTTAGGTTTAGTGTGAGTGTTAGGGTTAGGTTTAGTGCTATGGTTAGGTTTATGGTGAGGGCTAGTGTGAGGGTGAGGGTATTGTTAGGGTTAGGCTTAGGCTTACGGTTAAGCTGAGGGTGAGGGTGAGGGTGAGGGTTAGGGTTAGGCTTAGGCTTAGGGTTAGGCTGAGGTTGAGTGTGAGTATTAGGGTTAGGGTTTGGGTTAGGGTTAGGCTTAGTGCTAGGCGGAGGATGAGGGTGAGGGTGAGGGTTATCTTTAGGTTGAGGGTGAGGATTAGGTTTAGGGTTAGCGTTATGGTGCGGGTTAGTGTGAGGGTTAGGGTTAGTGTTACGGTTACGGTGAGGGTGAGAGTGAGTGTGAGGGTTAGGGTTAGCCTACGGCTTAGGCTTATGCTTTGGCCGAGATTGAGGGTGAAGCTGAGGGTTAGGGTTACAGTGATTGTTAGGGTTTTAGGGTTAGGGTGAGGGTTAGGGTTAGGGTTCGGGTGAGGTTTTGGGTGACGTTTAGATTTAGGATTAGGGCTAGGGTGAGTGCTAGGGTGAGGGTGAGGGTTAGAGTTAGGTTTAGTGTTATTTTTAGTGTTATGGTTACGTTTAAATTTACAGTGAGGGTGAGGATGAGGGTGAGGTTTAGGTTTAGGGTTAGGGTGAGGTTTAAGTTAGGGTTAGGGTAAGGGTTAGGGTGAGGGTTTGGGTAAGGTTTACGGTTACGGTAAGGGTGAGTGTTAGGGTTAGGGTGAGGGTTAGTGTGATTGTTAGGGTTAGAGTTAGGGTGACGGTTTGGATGAAGTTGATGGTTAGGGTCTGGATTAGCTTTAGGGTTAGGACTTGGATTAGATTTAGTGTTAGGTTGAGTGCTTGGGTTAGGCTTAGGTTTAGGGTTAGGCTTAGTGTTAAGCTGAGGGTGAGGGTGAGAGTGAGGTTTAGGGGTAGGGTTTGGGTTAGGTTTAGCGTTTGGGTGAGAGTTAGGGTTCGGGTTAAGTTTAGGTTTAGGATGAGGGTTAGGGTTAGGCTTATGGTGAGGTTGAGGGTTAGGGTTAGGTTGATGGTTAGTGTTAGGATTATGGTCAGGGTGAGGGTTCCGGTTAGGATTAGGGTGAGAGTTAGGATCAGGATTAGGGTTAGGATTAGTGTTATTGTGAGAGCTAGAGTGAGGGTGAGGGTTAAGGTTAGTGTTAGAGTGAGATTTAGGGTTAGGGTGAGGGTTAGGATGAGGGTTAGGGTGAGGGTTAGGGTTAGGGTTAGGGTGAGGGTTAGGATGAGGGTGATGTTTAGGTTTAGGGTTAGGGTGAGGGTAAGGTTTAGGGTTAGAGTTAGGGTTAGGGTTAGCTTGAGGGTTACTGTTAGTGTGAGGGTTAGGTTTAGGGTTAGGATTAGGATTAGGGATAGGCTGAGGTTCAAGATCAGGGTTAGTGTTAGGGTTAGGGTTAGCTTGAGGGTTACTGTGTGAGGGTTAGGTTTAGGGTTAGGATTAGGATTAGGGTTAGGGTGAGGTGAGTATGAGGGTTAGGGTTAGGTTTAGGCTTAGGGATAGGCTGAGGGTGAGGGTGAGAGTGAGGGTTAGGGTGAGGGTGAGGCTGCGGTTTAGGGTTAGAGTTAGTGTTAAGTTGAGAGTTAGTGTGAGGGTTAGTGTTAGGGTTAGGTTTAGGGTGAGGGTTAGGTTGAGGGTTAGGGTTAGGGATAGGGTTAGGTTTAGGATTAGGTTTTGGGTGAGGGTGAGTGTGAGGGTTATGGTTAGGGTTAGGATTAGGCTTAGGTTTAGGCTGAGGGTGAGGGTGAGGGTTAGGGTTAGGGTGAGGGTTAGGTTTAGTGTTAGGGTGAGGGTTAGGATGAGGGTTAGGTTTAGGATTAGAGTTAGGGTGAGGGCTAGCATGAGAGTGAGGGTTAGGGATAGGGTGAGGTTTAGGGATAGGGTGAGGTTTAGGTATAGGGTGAGGGTTAGGGTTAGGGTTATGTTGAGGGTGAGGGTTAGGGTTAGGTTGAGGATTAGGATTAGGTCTAGGTTTAAGGTGAGGGTTAGGGTTAAGGTGAAGCTTAGCATTAGGGTCCGGGTTAGGATTAGGTTTAGGATGAGTGCTAGGTTGAGGCTGAGTGTTAGTGTTAGGGTTACAGTGAGGTTTAGGGTTATGTTTAGGTTTAGGGTGAGGGTTAGGGTGAGTGTCACGGTGAGGGTCAGTTTTAGGGTTAGGGTGAGGGTTAGAACTTGGTTTAGGGTTAGGATGCGGGTTAGTTTTAGGGTTAGGGTGAGGATTAGTATGAGGGTTAGGGTTACAATTTGGGTTAGGGTGAGGGCTTGGTTGAGGGTGAGGTTTAGTGTTAGGGTTAGGGTGAGGTTTAGGATTAGGATTAGGGGTAGTGTTAGGGTTCGGGTTACAGTGAGGGTGATGGTTAGGTTTGGGGTGAGGGTTTGTGTGAGGACTAAGGAGAGGGTGAAGGTTAGTTTTAGGGTTAGGGTGAGGGTTAGGTTTAGGTTTAAATTTAGAGTTAGGGTTAGGGTTAGGATTAGGGTGAGGGTGAGTGTGAGTGTGAGGGTTAGTATTAGAGTTAGGCTTAGGTTAGGGTTAGGCTGAGGGTGAGGGTTGGGATGAGGATTAGGTTTAGAGTGATGGTTCCAGTTTTGGTTAGGTTGAGGGTTAGGATGAGGTTTAGGGTTTGGATTAGGGTTAGGGTGAGGGCTAGGTTGAGTGTGAGGTTAAGGGTTAGGTTTAGGCTTAGGCTTAGGTTTAGGCTGAGGCTGAAGGTGAGGATGAGGGTTAGGTTTAGGGTGATGTTTAGAGTTACGGTTAGGGTGAGGGTTAGGATGAGGTTTAGGATTGGGGTGAGCATTAGGATAAGGGTGACAGTAAGAGTAAAGTTGAGGGTTAGGCTGAGTGTGAGAGTTATGTTTAGGGTGAGAGTTCGGGTTAGGGTTAGGTTGAGGGTGAGGGTTAGATTGAGTTTTAGTGTTAGGGTTAGTGTGAGGTTTAGGGTGAGTATGAGGGTTAGTGATAGGGTGACGGATAGGGTGAAGTTGAAGTTTAGGGTTATGGTTAGGGTGAGGTTTAGGTTTAGGGTGATGGTTAGCGTTAGTGTGAGGGTTAGTGTTAGGGTTAGTGTTAGTGTTAGGGTGAGGTTAAGTGTTAGGGTAAGGTTTAGGTTGAGAGTGAGGTTTAGAATTCGTGTTAGGGTTAGGGTTAGGGTGAGGGTGAGGTTTAGTGTTAGAGTTAGGGTTACTGTGAGGGTTAGGGTTAGGGTTAAGGTTACTGTTAGGATTAGGGTTAGTGTGGGGTTTAGTGTGGGGGTGAGGGTTACTGTTAGGGTTAGGATTAGGATTAGGGTTAAGGTGAGGGTGAGTGTGAGGGTTAGGATTAGGGTTAGGATTAGGATAAGATTTTGTGTGAGCATGAGGGTGAGGGTTACCATTAGGGTGAGTTTTGGGTTTAGGGTTAGAGTGAGGGTTAGGGTCAGGGTTAGGCTTAGGCCTAGGGTTTGATTATGGCCTGTTTTGAGGGTGAGGGTTAGGGTTAGGTTTAGGGTGATGTTTAGGGTGGGGGTGACGTCAAGGCTAAAGGTTAGGGTTAGGCTGCGGTTGAGAGTTACTGTAAGGGTTAGGGTTATGGTTAGGGTGAGGGTTAAGGGAAGGGGTCGGGTGAGGGTGAGGGTTAGATAGAGGATTAGTGTTAGGGTTAGGGTGATGTTTAGGGTGAGGATGAGTGTTAGGGTTATTGTTAGTGTTATGGTTAGGGTTAAGTTTGCGGTGAGGGTGAGTCTGAGTGTGAGGTTTATGGTTAGGGTTAGGTTTAGGTTTAGGGTTAGGGTTAGTGTTATTGTTAGGGTTAGGGTTAGAGTTACAGTGAGTGTGAGGTTGAGGGTTAGGGTTAGAGTGAGGTTTACGGATAGGTTTAGTGTTAGGGTTAGGTTGAGGGTGAGAGTTAAGTTTAGAATTAGGTTTAGGGGGAGGGTAAGGGTGAAGGGTAGGGTTAGGGTTAGTGTTAGTCTTAGGGTGAGGGTGAGGGTTAGGTTGAGGTTTAGGGATAGGCTTAATGTTAGGATTAGGGTTAGGTGAGGGTGAGTGTGAGGGTTAGGGTTAGGCTTAGGCTAAGGGTTAGGTTGAGGGTGTAGGTAGGTGTGAGGGTTAGGGTTACAGTGAGAGTTAGAATTATTGTTTGGGTGAGGGTTAGGATTTGGTTTAGGTTTAAGGTGAGGGTGAGGGTTAGGTTTAGTTTGACGGTTAGGGTTAGGATTAGGGTTAGGGTGAGGGTGAGGGTTACGATTAGAGTTAGGATTAGGGTGAGGGTGAAGGTTAGGATTAGGGTTTGTGTTATTGTTATTGTTATGGTTAAGGTTACCTTTGCTGTGATGGTGAGGCTGAGGGTGAGGATTAGGGTTAGGATTAGGGTTAGGGTTAAGTTTGGTGTTAGGATTAGTGTTATTGTTAAGGTTAGGGTTAGAGTGATGGTGAGGGTGAGGGTTAGGTTTAGGGTTTTGGTTAGATTTAGGGTTACGGTGAGGATTAGGGTTAGGGTGAGGGTGAGGTTTAGGGTTAGAGTTATGGTTAGGGGGAGGGTTAGGGTGAGGTTTAGGGTTAGAGGTATGGTTAGGGTGAGGGTTAGGGTGAGGGTTAGGTTGAGGTTCAGGGTTAGGGTTAGGGTTAGGTTTAGGATTAGGGTTAGAGTGAGGGTGAGGGTGAGGGTTAAGGTTAGGCTTAGGCTTAGCATTAGGCTGAGGGTGAGGGTGGTGGTGAGGATTAGGGTTTGGGTGATGGTTAGGTTTAGGATTAGGGTGAGGGTTAGGATGAGGGTTAGGTTTAGGATTAGGATTAGGGTGAGGGTTAGGATGAGGGTTACGGTTAGGTTTATATTGTTAGGGTGAGGGCTAGGGTGAGGGTGAGGGCTAGGGTTAGAGTTAGGGTTAGGGTGAGTTTTAAGGTTAGGGTGAGGGTTAGGGTTAGTGTGAGGGTTAGTGTTAGGGTCAGGGTTAGTGTTAGGGTGAGGGTAATTGTTAGGGTGAGGGTTAGGTTTAGGGTGAGTGTTATCGTTAGGGTGAGGTTTAGTGTTAGGGTTAGGGTTTTTGTTAATTTTAGGTTTGGTGTTATGTTGACGGTGAGGGTGAGGGTGAGGGTTAGGTTTAGGGTTAGGGTGAGTTTTAGGGTAAGGATTAGGTTAGAGTTATGGTTAGGGTGAGGGTGTGGTTTACGGTTAGATTTAGGTTTAGGGTGAGGGTTAGTGTGAGGGTTAGGGTTAGGGTTAGTGTTAGGTTAGGGTTAGGGTGTGGGTTTGTGTGCGGGTTAGGGTTAGAGTTAGGGTTAGGTTTACTATTAAGGTTAGGGTGAGGGTGAATGTGTGGGTTAGGGTCAGGTTTAGGGTTAGGCTTAGGGTTAGGCTGAGAGTGAGTTTGAGTGTGAGGGTTCGGGTTAGAGTGAGGGGTAGGTTTAGGATTAGGGTTATGGTATTGGCTAGGGTTAGGGTGAGGTTTAGGGTTAGGGTTAGTTTGAGGTTTAGTGTTAGGGTTAGTGTGAGGCTGAGATTGAGTGTTAGACTTAGGGTTAGGTTGAGGGTTAGGGTTAGGGTTAGTGTTAGGGTTAGGTTTAGGGTGAGTGATAGGGTTACGTTGAGGGTTATGGTTATGGTTAGAATTAGGATTAGGGGTTAGTGTTTGGGTTAGGGTTAGGTTTAGCGTTAGGCTTAAGGTTAGGCTCAGGGTGATGTTGAGAGTGAGGGTTAGGGTTAGTGTGAGTGTTAGGGTTATGCTTAGTGTGAGTGTTACGGTTAGGTTTAGGGTTATGGTGAGGGCTACTTCGAAAGTGAGGTTTAGGGTTAGGGGTAGGGTGAGGTTTAGGGTGAGGGTGAGGTTTAGTGTTAGGGTTAGGCTGACGTTTTGGGTTAGGGTTAGGGTTAGGTTTATGGCGAGTGTGAGGTTTAGGTTTAGAGTTAGGTTCAGGGTGAGGGTTAGGGTGAGGTTGAGCGTTAGTGTTAGTGTTAGGGGTAGGGTTAGGCTGAGGGTGAGGTTGAGTGTGAAGGTTAGGCTTAGGGTTAGGCTTAAGTTTATTCTGAGGGTGAGGGTGAGGTTGAGGGTTAGGGTTAGGGTGAGGGTGAGGTGTAGGCTTAGATTGAGTGTTAGTGTGAGTGTTAGTGGGAGTGTTTGTTTTAGGGTTAGGGTGTGGGTGAGGGTTAGGGTTAGGATGATGCTTAGTGTTACGGTCAGGGTGAGGGTTAGGATGAGGATTAGGGGTATGGGTAGGGTTAGGGTGAGGGCTACATTGAGGGTGAGTTTTAGGGTGAGGTTTAGGTTGAGATCGAGGTTTAGTGTTAGGGTTAGGCTCAGGTTTAGGGTTAGTATTAGGGTTAGGGTTAGGGCGAGTGTGAGGTTTAGGGTTAGATTTAGGTTTAGGGTGAGGGTTAGGGTGAAGTTTAGGGTTAGTGTTAGTGTTAGGGTAGGGTTAGGCTGAGGGTGAGGGTGAGTGTGAGGGTTAGGGTTAGGGTTAGGCTTAATTTTAGGCTGAGCGTGAGTGTGAGGTTGAGATTTAGTGTTAGCTTAATGGCTAGGGTTACGGTTATGCTGAGGGTTAGTATGAGGATTAGGGTTAGGGTGAGGGTTAGGGTGAGGGTGACAGTAAGGGTCACGTTGAGGTTTAGGCTGAGAGTGAGGATTACGGTAAATGTGAGGGTTAGGGTTAGGGTGACGGCTAGGGTGAGGTTGATGGTTCGGGATAGGGTTAGGTTGAGGTTTAGGTTTAAGGTGATGGTTAGAGTTAGTGTGAGGGTTAGTGTTAGGATTAGGGTTAGTTTAGGGTGAGAGTAAGTGTTAGGGTGAGGGTTATTGTTAGGGTGAGGGTTATGGTTCGGGTTAGGGTTAGTGTTAGGGTTAGGGTTATTGTTAGGGTTAGGGTTACAGTTACGGTGAGGGTGAGGGTGAGGGTTAGGGTTAGGGTTAGGGGGAGGTTTAGGGTTAGTGTTAGAGTTTGGGTTAGGTTGAGGGTGGGGTTTAGGTTTAGAGTTAAATTTAGGGTTATGGTTAGGTTTAGGGTTAGGGTTAGGGTTAGAATTAGGGTTAGCATGAGGGTGAGAGTGAGGGTTAGGGTTAGTGTTAGGCTTAGGCTTCCGGTTATTCTGAGGGTGACGGTGGAGCTGAGGCTTAGGGTTAGGTTTAGGGTGTGGGTTAAGATGAGGTTTAGGGTTAGGATTAGGTTTCTGATGAGGGCAAGGGTGAGGGTGAGGGTTAGGTATAGCATTATGGTGAGGTTTAGGTTTAGGGTTAGGTTTACTGTTAGGGTGAGGTTATGGTTAGGGTTACTGGGAGGGTGAGCGTTAGGGTTAGGGTGAGGGATAGGGTGAGGGTGAGGTTTAGGGTGAGGGTTAGGATGAGGGTTAGGGTTACAGTGAGGGTTATGGTTAGGATTAGGGTGAGGGTTAGGATTAGGATTAGAGTTAGGGTGAGGGTGAATTTTAGGATTAGGGTTAGGGTCAGGATAATGGTTATTGTTATGATTATGGTGACATTTGCAGTAGTGGGAGGCTTAGGGTGTGAGTTAGGGATAGGATTAGGGTTAAGTTAAGCTTTAGGGTTAGGATTAGTTTTATTGTTAGGGCTAGGGTTAGAGTTACTGTGCGGTTGAGGGTGAGGACAAGGGTGAGGTTTAGGGTGAGGATTAGGGTTAGGTTTAGGTTGAGGGTGAGTGTGAGGGTTAGGGTTAGGGTTAGGGTTAGGCTTAGGGTTAGGGTGAGGGTTAGGGTTAGGGTTTGGTTTAGGGTGAGAGTGAGGGTTAGGATTAGGGTTACGGTGACGGTGAGTGTAAGTGTTAGGGTTAGTGTTTGGCTTAGGGTTAGTCTGAGGCTGAGGGTGAGTGTGAGGGTTAGATTTAGGGTGAGGGTTAGTTTTAGGGTTAGAATGAGGGTTAGGGTGAAGGTTAGGGTTAGGGTTAGGGTTAGGGTATGTGCTAGGGTGAGGGTTAGTGTTAGGGTTAGGGTTAGGGTGAGGTTTAGGGTTAGGGTTATTGTCAGGGTTAGGGTTAGGTTTAGGGTTTGGATTAGGGTTAGAGTTACAGTGAGGGTGAGATTTAGGATTAGGTTTAGGATTAGGGTTATTCTTAGGGTTAGAGCTAGGGTTAAGGTTAAGGTAAGGGTGAGGGTGATGTTGAGGGTTAGTGTTAGGGTTAGGATGAGGTTTAGAGTTAGGCTTATGGTTAGGGTTATGGTTAGGGTGAGGTTTAGGGTGAGGGTGAGGTTTAGGGTTAGGGTTATGATAAAGTTCAGGGTTATGGTTAGGATAAGGGTTAAGGCAAGTGTGAGGTTTAGGGTTAGTGTTAGGATTAGGATGAGGGTTAGGTTGAGGTTTAGGGTTAGTGTTAGTGTTAGCAGTAGGGTTTGGGTGAGGGTGAGGGTTAGGGTTAGAGTTAGGATTAGGATTAGGGTTAAGGTGAGGGTGAGTGAGAGGGTTTGTGTTAGGGTTAGGGTTAGGTTTAGGGTTATGGTGAGGGCTAGTGTGAGTGTGAGGGTTAGGGTTAGGGTTAGGCTTAATATTAGGTTTAGGCTGAGTGTTAGGGTGAGGGTGAGGGTTAGGTTTAGGGTTAGGCTTAGGCTTAAGGTTAGCCTGAGTTTGAATGTGAGGTTTGGGGTTAGTGTTAGGGTTTGGATTAGGCTTAGTGTTAGGCGGAGGGAAAGGGTGAGGGTGTGGGTTAGGTTTAGGATGAGGGTGAGGTTTAGGGGTAGAGTAAGCGTTAGGGTGAGTATTAGTGTGAGGTTTAGGGTTAGGGTTAGTGTTACAGTTACGGTGAGTGTGAGTGTGAGTGTGAGGGTTAGGGTTAGTCTTAGCTTTAGGCTTAGGCTTAGGCCGAGCTTGAGGGTGAAGGTGATGTTTGGGGTTAGTGTGATTGTTAGGGTTTCAGGGTTGGGGTGAGGGTTAGGGTGAGGTTTAGGTTTAGGTTTAGGGCTAGGGTGAGGGCTACGGTGAGGGTTAGGCTTAGGGTTAGCATTAGGGTGAGATTTAGGGTTAGGGTTAGTTTTAGGGTTAGGGAGAGTGTTAGGGTTAGAGTTATGGTGAGGGTGAGGGTTGGGGTTAGAGTGAGGGTTAGGGTTAGGTTTAGGGTGAGTTTTAGTATTAGGGTTAGGTTTAGAATTAGGGTTAGGGTGAGGGTGAGGTTCAGGGTTAGAGTTAGGGTTAGGATGAGGTTTAGGGTGAGGGTTAGGGTTAAGGTTAGGATGAGGGTTTGGGTTAGGTTTAGGGTTACGTTGAGGGTGAGGGTTAGGGATAGGGTTAGGGTAAGGGTTAGTGTTATTGTTAGGGTTAGGGTTAGAGTTACAGTGAGGGTGAGGGTGAGGGTGAGGGTTAGTCTTAGGGTGAGGTTTAGGGTTAGGGTTAGGGTGAGGGTGAGGGTTAGGCTTAGGGTTAGGGATATGTTGAGGGTGTGGGTTAAGGTTAGGGTGAGGGTTAGGGATAGGATGAGGTTTAGGGTAAGGGTGATGGTAAGAATTAGGGTTAGAGTTAGGATTATTGTTAGTGTTTTGGTTATGGTTATGTTTGCAGTGAGGGTGAGGCTGAGGGTGAGGGTTAGGAATAGGATTAGTGTTAGGGTTAGGTTTAGGTTTAGGATTAGTGTTATTTTTAGGGTTAGTCTTAGAGTTATGGTGAGGGTGAGGGTGAGGGTAAGGGTCAGGGTTAGGGTTAGGGTTAGGTTGAGGTTTAGGGTTAGGCTTAGGATTAGGGTTAGGGTGAGCGTGAGGTTTAAGATTAGAATTAGGGTTAAGCGGAGGGATAGGGTGAGGGTTAGGGTTAGGGTTAGTTTTAGGGTTAGGGTGAGGGTGAGGTTTAGGTTGAGGTTTAGGGTTATGGTTAGGGTTATGGTTAGGATGAGGGTTAGGGTGAGGGTGAGTGTGAGGGTTAGGGTTAACGTTAGGCTTAGACTTAGGGTTAGGCTGAGGGTGAGGTTGGGGAAGAGGATTAGGGTTTTGGTGATGGTTAGGATTATGGTTAGGTTGAGGGTTAGGATGAGGGTTAGGGTTAGTATTAGGGTTAGGGTGAGGGCTAGGTTGAGGTTGAGGGTTAGCGTTAGGTATAGGCTTAGGCTTAGGTTTAGTCTGAGCGTGAGGTTGAGGGTGAGGTTTAGGGTTAGGGTGATGTTTAGGTTTACGGTTAGGGTGAGGATTAGGATGAGGGTTAGGCTTAGGGTGAGGGTGATGGTAAGTGTAAAGGTGCGGGTTAGGGTGAGTGTGAGGGTTAAGATAAGGGTAAGGGTTAGAGTTACGCTGAGGGTTAGTGTAAGGTTTACGATTAGGGTTAGGGTGAGGGTGAGGGTTAGATTGAGAATTAGGGTTAGGGTTAGTGTGAGGTTTAGGGTGAGGATGAGTGTTAGGTTTAGGGTGAGGGTTGGGGTTAGAATTAGGGTTAGGGTGAGGGCTAGGGTGAGCGTGAGTATTAAGATTAGGTTTAGGTTAGGGATGAGGTTTAGGTTTAGGTTGAGGGTTAAGATTAGCATGAGGGTTAGTGTTATGGTTAGGTTTAGTGTAATGGTGAGGGTAAGTGTTAGGGTGAGGGTTAGGGTTAGGGTTAGGGTTATTGTTAGTGTTAGGGTTATGGTTACCCTATGGTGAGGGTGAGGGTTAGGGAGAGGTTTAGGGTGAGGTTTAGGGTTAGGGTTACAGTTAGAGTTTGTTTTAGGGCTAAGATTAGGTTTAGGGTGAAGGCTAGGGTGAGGGTGCGGGTTAGGGTTAGGATTAGGGTTAGGGTTAAGATTATGGTGAGGATGAGGGTGACTGTGTGGGTTAGGGTTAGGTTTAGGTTTAGGCTTAGGGTTAGGCTAAGTGTTAGGTTGAGGGTGAGGGTTATGTTTAGAGTGAGGGTTAGGTTTAGGGTTAGGGTGAGGGTCAGAATGAGGGTTACGGTTAGGATTAGGGTTAGGGAGAGGACTTGTGTTAGGGTGAGGGTTACGGTTAGGGTTAGGGTGAGGTTTAGGGTTAGGGTTAGGTTTAAGTATAGGTTCAGGGTTAGGGTTAGGGTTATGGTGAGGGTGAGAGTTAGGGTTAGTTTGAGTGTTAGGATTAGGTCTAGGTTTAGGGTTAGGGTTAGGGTTAGGGTTTTGGCGAGGGTTATCATGAGGGATAGGGTTAGGAATAGGGTTAGGATGAGGGCTAGGGTGAGAGTGAGGGTTAGGGTTAGGGTTATGGTGTGGTTTAGGTTTAGGGTTAGATTTAGGGTTAGGGTGAGGGTTAGGGTTAGGGTTACAGTGAGGGTCAGGGTTAGGTTTTGGTTGAGGGTTAGAATTAGGTTTAGGATTAGGGTGAGGGTTAGGGTTAGGGTTAGGTTGACGGTTAAGGTGAGGATTAGGGATACAATTATGTTTAAAGTGAGGGCTAGGGTGAGGGTGAGGTAAGTGTTAGGGTTAGGGTTAGGTTTATGTTTAGGGTTAGGGTTAAGGTGAGGTTAAGGGTTAGAGTTAGGGTTAGGGGGAGGGTTAGGGTGAGGATTAGGGTTAGGGTTACGGTCAGGTTTAGGTTTCGGTTTAGGGTTAAGGTGAGGGTTAGGGTTACAGTTAGAGAGAGGGTCAGGGTTAGGGTTTGGTTGAGGGTTAGAATTAGTTTTAGTGTTAGGGTGAGGGTTAGGGTTAGGGTTAGGATGAGGGTGAGGGTGAGTTTTAGGGTTATAGTTAGGGTTAGGTTGAGGGATAGGGTGAGGTTTCGGGTTAGGGTTAGTGTTAGGATTAGGATTAGGGTGAGGTTTAGGGTTAAGGTGAAGGTTAGGTTTAGGATTAGGATTAGGATTAGGGTTAGGGTGAGGGTGAGTGTGAAGTTTAGGGTTAGGGTTAGGGTTAGGCTTAGGGAAAGGCTGAGTGTGAGGTTGAGGGTGGGGGTTTAGTTGAGGGTGATGTTTAGGGTTAGAGATAGAGTTAGGGTTAGAGTGAGCATTAGGGTGAGGGTTAGGCTTAGAGATAGGTTTAGGGTTAGTGTTAGAGTTATGGTGAGGGTGAGGTTTAGGGTTAGGTTGAGGGATAGGATTAGTGCTCGCTTTAGGGTGAGAGTTAGGGTGAGGGTTAGGGTGAGGGTTAACATGAGTGTTGGGGTTAGGATTAGGGTTAGGATGAGGGCTAGGGTTAGGTTTAGGTTTAGGGTGAGGGTTTTTGTTATGGTGAGTGTGTGGGTTAGGTTTGGAGTGATTGTTATTGTGAGGACAAGGTGAGGGTGAGGGTTAGGGTTAGGGTTATTGTGAAGGTTAGGTTGAGGTTTAGCTTTAGGGTTAGGATTAGGGTTAGGATTAGGGTTAGGGTGAGAGTGAGTGTGAGGGTTAGGGTTAGGGTTATCCTTAGGCTTAGGGTTAGGCTGAGGGTGAGATTGGGGATGAGGTTTAGGTTTAGAGTGATGGTTCCGGTTATGGTTAGCTTGACGGTTATGATGAGGGTTAGGGTTAGCATTAGGGTTAGGGTGAGGGCTAGGGTGAGTGTGAGGTTTAGGGTTAGGTTTAGGCTTAGGCTTAGGGTTAGGCTGAGGCTGAAGGTGAGGGTGAGGGTTAGGGTTAGGGTGATGGGTAGGGTTACAGTTAGGGTTAGGCTTAAGATGAGGGTTAGGATTGGGGTGAGGGTTAGGATGAGGGTGACAGTAAGAATAAAGTTGATGGTTAGGCTGAGGTTGAGGGTTATGGTAAGGGTGAGGGTGATGGTTAGGGTTAGGTTGAGTGTGAGGTTTAGATTGAGGATTAGTGTTAAGATTAGTGTGAGGTTTAGGGTGAGGATGAGGGTTAGGCTTAGGGTGAGAAATAGGGTGAAGTTGAGGGTTAGGGTTAGGGTTAGGGTGAGGTTTAGGTTTAGGGTGATGGTTAGCATTAGTGTGAGGGTTAGTGTTAGGGTTTGTGTTAGTGTTAGGGTGAGCGTCAGTGTTAGGGTAAGGTATAGGTTTAGGGTAAGCTTTTGTATTAGGGTTAGTGTTAGGGTTAGCGTGAAGGTGAGGTTTAGGGTTAGAGTTAGGGTTAGGGTGAGGGTTAGGGTTAGGGTTAGGGTTACAGTTCGGATTAGGATTAGAGTTAGGGTGAGGCTGAGGGTGAGGATTACGGTTAGGGTTTGGGTGTGGGCTAGTGTGAGGGTGAAGGTTAGGGTTAGGGTTGGGGTGAGGGTTATGGTGAGGTTTAGGATTAGTGTTAGGGTTAGCGTTGGGATTAGGGTTAGTCGAAATGTTAGGCTGAGGGTGAAGATGAGGGTGGGGTTTAGGGTGAGGGTGAGAGTTAGGGTTAGGGTTAGGGTGGGGTTTAGGGTTAGGGTAAGTTTAGGGTGAGGGTGAGGTTTAAGGTTAAATATAGGGTTAGGTAGAGGGTTAAGGTGAAGTTTAGGGATAGGGTTAGTGTTAGGTTTAGGGTTACAGTTACTGTGAGGGTGAGGGTGAGTGTTAGGTTAGGGTTAGTGTGAGGTTTAGGGTTTGGGTAAGGGTTAGAGTGAGGATTAGGTTGAGGGTGAGGTTTAGGGATAGAATTAGGGTTAGGGTGAGGGTGAGGTTGAGGTTTAGGTTTAGGGTTAGTGTTAGTGTTAGGTTTAGGTTGAGATTTAGGGGGAGGATTAGGGTTAGGGTTAGGATTAGTATTAGGGTTAGGGTTAGGGTGAGTGTGAGGGTTAGGGTTAGGATTAGTGTTAGCCTTAGGTTTTGCCTGAGGGTGAGGGTGAGGGTGAGGTTTAGGTTTAGGGTGAGGGTAAGGGTTAAGGTGATGGTGAGTTTTATTTTTAGCTTTAGTGTTAGAGTTAGGGTTAGTGTGAGGGTGAGGTTTACGTTTAGAGTTAGGGTCAGTGTTAGGGTTAGGGTGAGGGTCAGGGTTATGGTTAGGGTTAGGTTAGGCTTAGGCTTAGGCTTAGGCCGAGCATGAGGGTGAGGGTTAGGGTTAGGCTTAGGGTGAGGGTTAGGATGCGTTTTAGGGTTAGGATTAGGGTTAGGGTGAAGGCTAGGCTGAGGGTTAGGGTGATGGTTAGGTTTAGGGGTAGGGTTAGGTTAGTATTAGGGTTAGGGTCATTGTGAGGGTGAGGGTTATGGTTAGGGTTAGCATTAAGCTTAGGGTTGGGGTGAGGTTTAGGGTTAGGTTTTGGTTTAGTGTGAGGGTGAGGCTGAGGATTAGTGTTAGGTTTAGGGTTAGGGTTAGGGTTGGCTTTAGGGTTACGCTTAGGGTTAGGGTGAGGGTTACGGTGAGGGTTTGGGATAGGGTTAGGGTTAGGCTTAGGCGTAGGCTGCGGGTGAGGGTGAGGGTTAGGTTAAGGGTTTGGGTTAGGGTGATGGCGACACTGAGGATTACTCTTAGGTTTATGGTTAAGCTTAGGGTTAGGTTTAGGGTTAGGGCTAGGGTTAGTGTTAGGGTGAGGTTGAGGATTAGGCTTAGGGTTAGGCTTATGGTTAGGGTTAGGGTTAGGGTGAGGGTGAGGTTTAGGGTTAGAGTTAGGGTTAGGGGTAGGGTTAGGGTGAGGTTTAGGTTCAGGGTTAGTGTTAGGATGAGGGTGAGGATGAGTGTTAGTTTGAGGTTTAGGGAAATGGTTAGGTTTAGGACTAGGGTTAGGATGAGGATGAGGATGAATGTTAGGCTTAGTCTTAGGGTTAGGCTGAGGGTGAGGTTGGGGGTCAGGTGTAGGGTTAGTGTTAGGGTTAGGTTTAGGGTTAGGCTGAGAGTGAGGGTGGGGGTGAGCGTTAGGGTTAGTGTGATGGTTCGGGTAAGGGTTATGGATCGGGTTAGGGTTAGTGTTATTGTTAGGGTTAGGGTTAGAGTTACAGTGAGGTGAGCGTGCAGGTGAGGGTTAGGGTTAGGCTTAGGGTGTGGTTTAGGGTTAGGGTAAGGGTTAGGGTGAGGTTTAAGGTTAGATATAAGGTTAGGGAGAGGGTTAAGGTGAGGGTTGGGGATAAGGTTAGTGTTAGGTTTAGGGTTACGGTTACTGTGAGGCTGAGGGTGAGGGTTAGGTTAGGGTTAGTGTGAGGCTTAGGGTTTGGGTAAGGGTTAGAGTGAGGGTGATGGTGAGGGTGAGGGATAGAATTAGGTTTAGGGTTAGTGTTAGTGTTAGGTTTAGGTTGAGAGTTAGGTAGAGGGTCAGGGTTAGGGTTAGTGTTAGGTTAGGATGTGGGTGAGGTTTTGTGTTAGAATTAGGGTTAGTGTGAGTCTGAGGTTGAGGGTTAGGGTTAGGGTTAGAGTTAGGATTAGAGTTAGGGTGAGGGTGCGGGTGAGTGTTAGGTTTAGGGTGAGGGTTGGGGTTAGGGTTAGAGTGAGGGTTAGGGTGAGGTTTAGGCTTAGGCTTAGGTTTAGGGTGTGGGCTAGGGAAAGCTTGAGGGTTAGGGTGAGGGTTAGGGTGAGGGTTAGGGTTAGGTTTAGTGTTAGGTTTAGGGTTGGGGTTAGGGTTAGGCTTAGTATTAGGCGGTGGTTGAGGTTGAGGGCGAGTGTTAGGGTTAGGTGAGGGTGACGTTTAGGGTTAGATTTAGCGTTGGGTTGAGGGTTAGTGTGAGGATTAGGGTTAGGGTTAGTGTTACAATTAGGGTTAGGGTGAGGGTGAGTGTGAGGGTTAGAGTTAGTCTTAGGCTTAGGCTTAGGCTTAGGCCGATCATGACGGTGAAGGTTAGGATTAATGTGAGGGTTAGGGTTTTAGGATTAGGGTTAGGGTTAGGATGAGGTTTAGGGTTAGGATTAGGGTTAGGGTGAGGGCTAGAGTGAGGTTGAGGCTTATGATTAGCATTAGCATGAGGATTAGTGTTAGGGTTAGGGTTAGAATTACGGTGAGTGTGAGGTTTAGGGTTAGGTTTAAGTTTAGGGTTATTGTTAGGGTTAGGTTTAGAGTTAAGTTGAGGGTTAGGGTGAGGTTTAGATTTAGGGATAGGGTGAGGTTTAGGATGAGGTTTAGGGTTAGGGTTAGGGTTAGGGTGAGGGATGGGGTGAGGGTTAGGGTGAGGGTTACTGTTAGGGATAAGGTTTGTTTTAGGATTATGTTTAAGGTAAGGGCTAGTGTGAGGGTTAGGGTTAGGGTTAGGCTTAGGGTTATTGTGAGGGTTAGGGTTATTTTTTGGGTTAGGGTGAGGGTGAGGGTGAGGATTAGGGTTAGTGTTAGGGTTAGGTTCAGGGTTAGGTTTCCGGTTAGGGTTAGGGTTTTGGTTAGGGTTAGCGTTATGATTTGTGTTTGGTTACGGTGAGGGTTAGGGTTAGGGTTAGGGCTAGGCTTAGGGTTAGGCTTAGGGTGAGGTTGGGGGTGAGGATTAGATAAGGGTTAGGGTTAGGTTTAGGTTTAGAGTTACTGTTATAGTTATTGTTAGTGTTATGGTTAGGGTTAAGTTTGCGGTTAGGGTGAGGCTGAGGGTGAGGGTTATGGTTATGGATAGGGTTAATGTTAGGATTAGTGTTAGTCTTATTGTTATGGTTAGGGTTAGAGTTACAGTGAGGTACGGTGTGAGGGTGTGAATGAAAGTTTGGGTGAGTTTTATGGTGAGGTTTAGGGTTAGGGTGAGGGTGAGGGTGAGGTTTAGGGTTTGAGTTAGGGTTATGGGGCGGGTTAGGGTGAGGTTTATGGTTAGGGTGAGTGTTAGGGTTAGGGTGAGGCTTAGGATTAGGGGTAGGGTTATTGTTAGGGTACAGTTCATGTTTACAGTTAAGGTGAGGGTGAGGGTTAGGGTTAGGTTTAGGGAGAAGTTAAGGTTTGGGTTAGGTTTAGAGTTAGGGTAAAGGTGAGGGTGAGGTTTAGGGTTAGAGTCAAGGTTAGGGTGATGGTTAGTTTGAGGGTTAGGGTTAGTGTTAGTATTAGGGTTAGGGTGAGAGTTAGGGGGAGGATTAGGGTTAGGGTTAGGGTTAGGATTAGTGTTAGGTTGAGGGTGATTTTGTGTGTTAGGGTTAGGTTTAGGGTTAGGCTCAGGTTTAGGCTGAGGGTGAGGTTGAGGGTGAGGGCTAGGGTGAGGGTGAGGTTTAGGGTTAGGGTTATGGTGAGGTTTAGGGTTAGGTTTTCGGTTAGGGTTAGGGTGAGGTTGAGATTTACGGTTAGAGTTAGGGTTAGGGTGAGGCTGAGGGTGAGGGTTAGGTTTAGGGTTAGTATTAGGGTTAGGGTTAGGTTGAGGGTTAGTGTGAGGGTGAGGATTAATGTTATGTTTAGGATTAAGATTAGGATTAGGGTTAGGGTTAGGGTTAGTGTCAGGGTTAGGTTTAGTATTAGGGTTAGGGTGAGTGTGAGTGCTAGGATTAGGGTTATGTTTAGGGTTAGGTTTAGGTTTAGGGTTAGGATTAGTGTTATTTTTAGGGTTAGGTTTAGAGTTACACTGAGGGTGAGGGTGAGGGTTTGAGTTATGGTTAGGCTGAGGGTGAGGTTTAGGTTTAGATTTAGGTTTAGGGGGAAGGTTATTTCCATGGTTAGGGTTAGGATTAGTGTTAGGGTTAAGTTTAGGGTGAAGGTTAGGTTGAGGTTAAGGGTTAGGGTTAGGGTTAGGATTAGGGTTAGGGTTAGGGTGAATGTGAGTGAGAAGGTTAGGGTTAAGTTTCCGGTTAGGCTTAGGGTTATGCTGAGGTTGAGCTTGGGTGTGAAGATTAGGGTTAGGTTGATGGTTAGGGTTAGGTTTAGGGTGAGGGTTAGGATGAGGTTTAGGGCTAAGATTAGGTTTAGTGTGAGGGCTAGGATGAGGGTGAAGGTTAGGGTAAGGATTAGGCTTAGGCTTAGGGTTAGGCTGAGCTTGAGGTTGAGGTTGAGGGTTAGGGTTATCGTGATATTTAGGTTTACGGTTAGGGTGTAGGTTAGGATGAGCTTTAGGGTTAGGGGTAGAGCTATGGTGAGGATGATGGTAATGGTAAAGGTTAGGTTTAGGCTGAGGGTGAGGTTTAAAATAAGTGTGAGTGTTAGGGTTAGGTTTAGAGTTACGGTAAGGGTTAAATTGAGGATTAGGGTTAGGGTTAATGTGAAGTTTAGGGTGAGGATGAGGGTTAGGATTAGGGTGAGGCTGAGGGTTAAAATTAGGGTTGGGGTGAGGGCTAGGATGAGGGTGAGGGTTAGGGTTAGTTTTAGGGTTAGGGCGAGGTTTAGGATTAGGGTGAGGTTTACGGTTATGGTGAGGGTGAGGGTGGGGGATAGGATTAGGTTTAGGGTGATGGTTCGGGTTAGGGTTAGTGTTATTGTTAGGTTTAGGATTAGAGTTACTGTGAGGGTGAGGGTGCGGGTGAGGGTTAGGGTTAGGTTTAGGGTGGGTTTTAGGATTAGGGTAAGGGTTAGGGTTAGGTTCAGGGTGAGGTTTAGGGTTAGATATAGGGTTAGGGAGAGAGTTCGGGTGAGGGTTAGGGATAGGGTTATTGTTAGGGTTAGGGTGAGGGTGAGGATTAGTTTGAGGTTTAGGTTTAGGTTTAGGGTTAGGGTTATTGTGAGGATTAGGGTTAGTGTTAGGGTGAGGGTAAGTGTTAAGGTGAGGGTTTGGGTTAGGGTGAGGGTTATGGTTAGGGTGAGGGTTAGGATTAGGGTTAGAGTTATTGTTAGGTTTAGTTTTAGGGTTACAGTTACTGTGAGTGTGAGGGTGAGTGTTAAGGTTTGGGATAGGGTGAGGTTTAGGGTTTGGTTTAGGGTTAGACTGAGGCATCAGGTGAGGGTGAGGTTTAGGGATAGACTTAGCGTTAGGGTGAGGGTTAGGTTGAGGTTGAGGTTTAGGGTTAGTGTTAGTGTTAGGTTTAGGTTTAGAGTTAGGAGGAGGGTTAGGGTTAGCATTAGTGTTAGCATTAGGGTTAGGATGTGAGTGAGGTTTGGTGTTAGAATCAGGGTTAGGGTGAGCCTGAGGGTGAGGGTTGGGTTTAGGGTTACTGCTAGGGTTAGGCTGAGGGTGAGAGTTAGTGTGAGGGTGAGGGTTAGGGTCAGGTTTAGGATTAAGATTAGGGTTACGGTTAGGGGTAGTGTTAGGGTTAGGGTGAGGTTTAGTGTTTGGTTTAGTGTTAGAGTGAGGGATCGGGTGAGGGTGAGGTTTAGAGATAGAGTTAGGGTTAGGGTGAGTGTTAGGTTGAGGTTGAGGTTTATGGTTAGTGTTAGTGTTAGTATTAGGTTTAGAGTTAGGGGGAGGGTTAGGGTTAGCGTTAGTGTTAGCATTAGGGTTAGGATGTGGGTGAGGTTTAGTGTTAGAATCATGGTTAGGGTGAGGCTGAGTGTGAGGCTTAGGTTTAGGGTTACTGTTAGGGTTAGGGTGAGGGTGAGGGTTAGGGTGAGGGTGAGGGTTAGCGTCAGGTTTAGGATTAGGATTAGGGTTAGGGTTAGGGATAGTGTTAGGGTTAGGGTTAGGGTGAGGGTGAGGGTTAGGTTTAGGGTGAGCGTAAGGGTTAGGGTTAGGTTGAGGTTTAGTGTTAGGGTTTGGGTTAGAGTTAGGGTTAGGGTGAGGGTGAGGTTTAGGGGTAATTTTAGGGTTAGCATGAGGGTTAGGTTGAGGGTTAGAGTTAGGGTCTAGGTTATGTTGGGTGTTACGGTAAGGGTAGTCCTGAGGGTTAGGCTGAGGGTGAGGTTTAGGTAAGGGTGAGGATTAGGGTTAGGGTGAGTGTTAGGTTTAGGGGAAGGTTGTGCTTGAAGTTTTGATTGAGGATTAGGGTTAGGGTGAGGGCTAAGGTGAGGGTGAGGTTTAGGGTTAGAGTTAGGGTGAGGTTTAGGGTTAGGGTGATATTTAGGGTTAGTGTGAGGGTTAGTGTTAGTGTTAGGATTAGTGTTAGGGTGAGGGTTAGGGTTAGGGTGAGGGTTATGAATAGGGTTATGGTGAGCGTGAGTATTAGGGTTAGGTTGATGGTTAGGGTTAGGGTTAGGGTGAGGGTTATGTTTAGGTTTAGGCTGAGGGTTATGAGGATAATAAGGGTTAGGATTAGGGTTAGGGTGAGGGCTACGGTGAGGGTTAGGGTTAGGGTGAGGGTTATGATTAGGGTTATGGTGAGCGTGAGAGTTAGGGTTAGGTTGATGGTTAGGGTTAGGGTTAGGGTGAGGGTTATGTTTAGGTTTAGGCTGAGGGTTATGAGAATTAGGCTTAGGATTAGGGTTAGGGTGAGGGCTAGGGTGAGGGTTATGGTTAGGGTGAGGGTTATGATTAGGGTTATGGTGAGCGTGAGAGTTAGGGTTAGGTTGATGGTTAGGGTTAGGGTTAGGGTGAGGGTTAGGTTTAGGTTTAGGCTGAGGGTTATGAGGAGAATTAGGGTTAGGATTAGGGTTAGGGTGAGGCCTAGGGTGAGGGTTAGGGGTAGGTTTAGCGTTAAAGTGAAGTTTAGGGTTAGGGTTAGTGTTAGGGTCAGGGTTTGGATGAGGGTTAAGGTTATGCTGAGGGTGAGGGTTAGGGTTTGGGTGAGAGTTAGGTTTAGGAATACAGTTAGGTTTAAGGTTAGTGTTAGGATTAGGGTTAGGGTTAGCGTTAGGTTTAGGGTTATAATTAGTGTTATTGTTAGGGTTAAGGTTAGAGTTAATGTGAGGTTGAGGGTTAGGGTTAGGTTTAGAGTGAGGTTTAGGGTTAGGGGTAGGATTAGGGTTAGAGTGAGGGTGAGGTTTCGGGTTAGGTTTGGGTTAGGGGGAGGTTTAGTTCGTGGGTTATGGTTAGGGTTCGCGTTAGGGTTAAGGTTAGTGTTAGGGTGAGGGTAAGTGTTAGGTTAAAATAAGTGTTAGGGTGAGGGTTCAGGTGAGGGTTCGGGTGAGGGTTAGGGTTAGGGTGGTTTTTAGGGTTAGGGTTAGGGGTAGGGTGAGAGTGATGGTGAAGTTTAGGGTTAGATATAGGGTTTGGGAGAGGGTTAGGGTGAGGGTTAGGGATAGGGTTATTGTTAGGGCTAGGGTGAGGGTGATGGTGAGGTTGAGGTTTAGAGTTAGGTTTAGGATTAGGCTTAGTGTGAGGGTTAGTGTTAGGTTTAGGGTTAGTTTTAGAGTGAGGGTAAGTGTTAGGGTGAGGGTTTGGGTTAGGGTGAGGGTTATGGTTAGGGTGAGGTTTAGGATTAGGTTTAGGGTTATTGTTAGGTTTAGGTTTAGGGTTACAGTTACTGTGAGGGTTAGGGTGAGGTTTAGGGTTAGGGTTAGGGTGAAGTTTAGGGTTTGGGTTAGTATTAGAATGAGAGTTAGGGTGAGGGTGAGGTTTAGGGATTGAGTTAAGGTTAGGGTGAGGGTTAGGTTGAGGTTTAGGTTTAGGGTTAGTGTTAGGGTTTGGTTTCGGTTTAGAGTTAGGGGGAGGGTTAGGGTTAGCGTTAGTGTTAGCATTAGCATTAGGATGTGGGTGAGGTTTAGTGTTAGAATTAATATTAGGGTGAGGCTGAGGGTGAGGGTTAGGTTTAGGGTTCCTGTTAGGGTTAGGTTGAGGATAAGGGTTAAGGTTAGGTTTAGGATTAGGATTAGGGTTAGGGTTAGGGGTAGTGTTAAAGTTAGGGTTAGGGTTAGGGTTAGGTTGAGGGTGAGGGTTAGGTTTAGGGTGAGGGTAAGGGTTAGGGTTAGGGTGAGAGGGTTAGGGGAATGTTGAGGGTTAGGGTTTGATTGAGAATTAGGGATAGGTTGAGGGCTAGGGTTAGGTTTAGAGTGATGTTTAGGTTTAGGATGATGGTTAGGGTTAGTGTGAGGGTTAGTGTTACTGTTAGGGTTAGTGTTAGGGTGAGGGTAATTGTTAGGGTGAGGGTTAGGGTTGGGGTGAGCGTTATGATTAGGTTTACGGTGAGCGTGAGTGTTAGGTTTAGGTTGATGGTTAGGGTTAGGGTTAGGGTGAGGGTTAGGTTTAAGTTTAGGCTGAGGGTTATGAGGAGAATTAGGGTTAGGATTAGGGTCAGGGTGAGGTTTATTGTTCGAATTAGTGTTATTGTTAGGGTTAAGGTTAGAGTTAAGATGAGGGTGAGGGTGAGGGTTAGGGTTAGGGTTAGTGTGAAGGTTAGGGTGAGGGTGAGGGTTAGTTTGAGATTTAGGGATAGGGTTAGGTTTAGGGTTAGGTTTAGTGTTAGGGTGAATGTAAGGCTTAGGGTGAGGGTTATGCTTACGCTTAGGGTTATGCTGAGGGTGAGGGTGGGGGTGAGGAATAGGGTTAGGGTGATGTTTAGGGTTAAGGTTAGTTTTATTGTTAGGGTTAGTGTTAGAATTAAGGTGAGGGTGAGGGTGCGGGTGAGGGTTCGGGTGAGGGTTAGGATGAGGGTTAAGGTTAGGATTAGGGTTAGGGTGAGGGCTAGGCTGAGGGTGAGGTTTAGGATTAGGATTAGTGTGCGGTTTTGGGTTAGGGTTAGGGTGAGGTTGAGGTTTAGGGTTAGATTTAGGGTTAGGGTGAGACCGAGTTTGAGGGTTAGGGTTAGGGTTAGTGTTAGAGTTAGTGTTAGGGTGAGGGTTAGGTTGAGGGTGAGGGTTAGGCTTAGAGTTAGGATTAGGATTAGGGTAAGGGTTAGGGTGACTGTGAGGGTTAGGGTTAGGCTTAGGCTTAGGTTTAGGCTGAGGGTGAGGGTAAGGGTGAGGGTTTGGGAAAGGGTGAGGGTTAGGGTTAGGTTTAGGGTGAGAATTAGGGTTCGATTAAGTTTAGGGTTAAGGTGAGGGTGAGGGTTAGTGTTAGAGTTACTGTTAGGGTTAGGGTGAGGGTGAATGTGAGAGTTCTGGTTAGGGTTAGGTTTAGGCTTAGTGTTAGGGGAGGGTTAGGGTTATGGTTTGGGTTAGGGTGAGTGTGAGGCTGAGGATTAGGGTTAAGTTTAGGGTTAGGTTTAGGGTTAGGTTTAGGTTTAGGGTTAGTGTCACGGTTAGGCTTAGGCTTAGGGTTACGGTTATGGTGAGGGTTAAGGTTACGGTTAGGGTTAAGGTAAGGGTTATGCTTAGGGTTAGGCTGAGTGTGAGGGTGAGGGTGAGGGTTAGCGTTAGGGTTAGGGTGAAGTTTAGGATGAAGTTTAGTGTTAGGATTAGGGTAAGGGTGAGGGTTAGGATTAGTGTTAGGGTTATTGTGTTGGTTAGGTTTAGTGTTACAGTTACTGTGAGGGTGAGGGTTAGGGTTAGGGTTAGTTTGAGGTTTGGTTGGGGTTAGGGTTAGAGTTAGGGTTTGGGTGAGGGTGAGGTTTAGGGTTATAGTTAGGGTTAGGATGAGGGTTAGGGTGATAGTTAGGGGGAGGGTTATGGTTATGGTTAGGGATAGGATTAGGATTAGGTTGAGGGTGTGTGTGTTAGCGTTAGGTCTAGGGTTAGGCTTAGGTTTAGGCTGAGGGTGAGGGTCAGGTTGAGGGTTAGTTTTAGGGTGAGGATTAGGGTTAGGGTTAATGGGAGGGTTAGGATGAGCGTTAGCGTTAGGATTAGAGTTAGGGCTAGGGTGAGGGTGAGGTTTAGGGTTAGGTTTAGGGTGAGGTTTATGTTTAGGATTAGTGTTAGGATTAGGGTGACAGTGAGGTTTAGGTTTAGAGTTAGGGTTAGGTTGAGGTTGAGGGTGAGGGTGAGGTTTAGTGTTAGTGTTAGGATGAGGGTTAGGTTTAGGATGAGGGTGAGGTTTAGTGATAGGTTTAGGATTAGGATTAGGGTTAGAGTTAGCCTGAGGGTGAGGGTGAGGGTGAGTGATAGGTTGAGGATGAGGGTTAGTGTTAAGGTGAGGGCTAGCGTGAGGGTGAGAGTTAGGGATAGGTTTAGAGTGAGGGTGAGGGTTGGGTGATGTTTAGGGTTAGTTTGAGGGTTAGTGTAAGGGTTAGAGTTAGTGTTAGTGTGAAGGTTAGTGTTAAGGTGATGGTTAGGGTTAGGCTGAGGGTTATTGTTAGTGTTAGGGTTAGGGTCAGGGTTAGGGTTAGGGTTAGTGTTATTGTTTGGTTTAGGGTTAGAGTTATGTTGAGGTTGAGGCTGAGGGTTTTGGTTAGGGTGAGGTTTAGTGTGAGGTTAAGGGTTAGGGTTAGTGTTAGGGTTAGTGTGAGGGTGAGGTTTAATGTTAGAGTTAGGGTTAGGGGGAGGTTTAGGATGAGGGTTAGGGTTAGGATTAGGGTTAGGGTAAGGGCTAGGTTGAGGGTGAGTTTTAGGGTTAGGGTTAGGTTGAGGTTTAGGGTTAGGGTTAGGGTTAGGGTGAGGGTGAGGTTTAGGGCTAGAGTTACGGTTAGCGTGAGGCTGAGGTTGAGGATTAGGGTTAAGGTGAGTGTTAGGGTTTGGGGTAGGGTGAGGGTTAAGCTGAGGGTGAGGGTTAGGGTTAGGGTTAGGATTAGGATTATGGTTAGGGTTTCGGTGAGTGTGAGGGTTAGGGATAGTGTTAGGTTGAGTGTTAGGGTTAGCGTGAGAGTTATGGTTAGGGCTAGGAATACGGTTAAGCTGAGGGTGAGTGTGAAGAATAGGGTTAGGTTGAGGTTTAGTGTTTGGTTTAGGGTTAGAATTAGGCTTAGGTTTAGGGTAAGGTTTAGGGGTAGATTTAGGGTTAGGAAGGAGGGTTTGGGTTAGGGTTATGTTTAGGGTGACGGTTAGGTTGGGGGTGATGGTAAGGATAAATTTTAGGGTTATGCTGAGGGTGAGGGTTACGGTTAGGGTGAGGGTTAGGGTTAGGGTGAGGGTAAGGGTTAGGTTTAGGGTGAAGGTGAGGGTTAGATTGAGGATTAGTGTTAGGGTTAGTGTGAGGTTTAGGGTGAGGATGAGAGTTAGGGTTAGGGTGAGGGCTAGGGTGAGGGTGAGGGTTAGGGTTAGTGTGAGGGTTAGTGTTAGGTTTAGGGTTAGTGTTAGGTTGAGGGTTAGGGTTAGGGTTAGGGTTAGGGTTAGGTTTAGTGGTAGGGTTAGGGTTACGGTGAGGCTAAGCGGGTGGGTTTGGGTTGGGGTTAGGATGAGGTTCAGGTTTAGCATTAGGTTAGGGTTAGGGTTAGCATGAGGGTGAGGTTTAGGGTTAGAGTTAGGGTTAGTGTTAGGGTTAGGGTTCGGTTATTGTTAGGATTAGGGTAAGGGATAGGGTTAGGGTTAGGCTTAGGCTTAAGCTAAGGCTTAGACTGAGCATGAGTGTGAGGGTTAGGATTAGGGTTAGGGTTAGGTTGAGGTTTTGGTTTAGGTTTAGGGTTAGGGTGAGGGTTAGTGTTAGGGATAGGGTTAGGTTTAGGATTAGAGTTAGGGTGAGGTTGAGTGTGAGCATTAGGGTTAGGGTTAGGCTTAGGGTTAGGGTGAGAGTTAGGGTTAGGTTTTGGATTAGGGTGAGGGTGAGGCTGAGGACTAGGTTTAGGTTTAGTGTTAGGGTTAGGGTTAGGGTTACAGTGAGGGTTAGGTTTATGGTTAGGGTGAGAGTTAGGGTTAGGTTGAGGGTTAGGGTTAGGATTAGGTTTAGGGTGAGGGTGAGGGTTAGGGTTAGTTTTAGGGTGAGTTTTAGGATGAGGGTTAGGGATAGGATTAAGGTTAGGTTGAGGGCTAGGCTGAGGGTGAGGTTTAGGATTAGGGTTAGGGTGAGGTTTAGTGTTAGTGTTAGGGTTAGGGTTAGGGTGAGGGTTAGGGTTATTGTTAGGTTTAGGGTTGGGGTTAGGGTTATAGTTGTAGTGAGGGTGAGGGTTAGGGTTAAGGTTAGGATGAGGTTTAGGTTTTGGGTTAGTGTTAGAGTTAGGTTTTGGATGAGGGTGAGATTTAGGGTTAGTGTTAGGGTTAGTGTTAGGGTTAGGTTTAGGGTGAGGGTTAACGTTTGGGTTAGAGTTAGGCTTAGGCTTAGACTTAGGCAGAGAATGAGGGTGAGGATTAGGGTTAGGGTTAGGGTGAGTGTTAGGGTTATTGTTAGGGTGAGGCTTATGATGGGTTTTAGGGTTAGGATTAGGGTTAGGGTGAGGGCTAGGGTGAAGGTTAGGGTGTGGGTTACGTTAAGGGGTAGGGTTAGATTTAGGATTAGGGTTAGGGTGATGGTGAGTGTGAGGGTTAGGATTAGGTTTAGGCTTAGGGTTAGGGTGAGGTTTTGGGTTAGATTGAGGGTGAGGCTGAGGATTAGGGTTAGGGTTAGGGTTAGGGTTAGGTTTAGGGTTAGGGTTAGGGTTAGGTTTAGGGTTAGGGTTAGGGTTAAGTAGAGGGTTAGGCTTAGGCTTAGGCTTAGGCTGACAGTGAGGGTGGGGGTGTGGATTTGTGTTAGGGTTAGGGTTATGGTTAGGGGTATTGTTAGTGTTATGATTAGGGTTTATTTTGCCTTGTGGGTGAGGCTGAGGGTGAGGGTTATAATTAGTGTTAGGGGGAGGGTTAGTGTTAGTGTTATTGTTAGTGTTAGGGTTAGAGTTACGGTGAGTTTGAGCGTGAAGGTGAGGGTTAGGGTTAGGTTGAGTTTTAGGTTGAGGTATAGGGTTAGTGTTAGGGTTAGTGTTAAGGTGAGGGTAAGGTTTAGGGTTAGAGTTAGGGTTAGGGGGAGGGTTAGGTTGAGGTTTAGGGTTAGGGTTAGAGTGAGGGTTAGGGTGAGGGTGAGGGTTAGGTTGAGATTTAGGAATAGGGTTAGGTTTAGGGTTAGGTTTAGTGTTAGGGTGAATGTAAGGCTTAGGGTGAGGGTTAGGCTTACACTTAGGGTTATGCTGAGGGTGAGGTTGGGGGTGAGGAATAGGTTTAGGGTGATGTTTAGTGTTAAGGTTAGTTTTATTGTTAGGATTAGTGTTACAGTTAAGGTGAGGGTGAGGGTGCGGGTGAGGGTTAGGGTGAGGGTTAGGATGAGGGTTAGGGTTAGGATTAGGGTTAGGGTGAGGGCTAGGCTGAGGGTGAGGTTTAGGATTAGGATTAGTGTGCGGTTTTGGTTTAGTGTTAGGGTGAGGGTGAGGTTGAGGGTTAGATTTAGAGTTAGGGTGAGACTGAGGTTGAGGGTTAGGGTTAGGGTTAGTGTTAGAGTTAGGGTTGGGGTGATGGTTAGGTTGAGGGTGAGGATTAGGCTTAGAGTTAGGATTAGGATTAGGGTAAGTGTTAGGGTGGCTGTGAGGGTTACTGTTAGGGTTAGGGTTAGGCTTAGGTTTAGGCTGAGGGTAAGGGTGAGGGTTTGGGTAAGGGTGAGGGTTAGGGTTAGGTTTAGGGTGAGAATTAGGGTTCGGTTAAGTTTAGGGTTAGGGTGAGGGTTAGGGTTAGTGTTAGGGTTATTGTTAGGGTTAGGGTTAGGATGAGGTTTAGGTTTAGGTTATGTTTAGAGTTAGGTTTAGGATGAGGGTGAGATTTAGGTTTAAAGTTAGGGTTAGTGTTAGGGTTAGGTTTAGGGTGAGGGTTAACGTTTGGGTTAGGGTTAGGCTTAGGCTTAGGCTGAGCATGAGGGTGAGGTTTTGGGTTAGGGTTAGGGTGAGGGTTAGGGTTAGGTTTAGGGTGAGGTCATTGATGAGTTTTAGGGTTAGGATTAGGCTAAGGGTGAGGGCTAGTTTGAGGGTTAGGGTGAGGGCTAGGGATAGGGATAGGGTTAGGTTTAGGATTAAGTTTAGGGTGAGGGTGAGTGTGAGAGTTAGGGTTAGGGTTAGGTTTAGGCTTAGAGTTAGGGGGAGGGTTAGGGTTATGGTTTGGGTTATGGTGAGGGTGAGGCTAAGGATTAGGGTTAAGTTTAGAGTTAGGTTTAGGGTTAAGTTTAGGTTTAGGGTTATTGTTAGGGTTAGGGTTAGGGTTATGGTGAGGGTTAAGGTTAGGGTTAGGGTTAGGTTTAGGCTTAGGTTTACGGTGAGGGTTAAGGTTAGGGTTAGGGTTAGGGTTAGGGTTAGGCTGAGGGTATGGATTGGGTTGATGATTAGAGTTAGCTTTAGCGTTAGGCTTAGGGTTCGGTTTATTGTTAGAGTTATATTTAGGTTTAAGTTTGCAGTGAGGGTGAGGTTGAGGGTGAGAGTTATCGTTAGGGTTAGGGTTCGGGTTAGTGTTATTGTTAGGGTTAGGGTTAAAGTTACGGTGAGTTTGAGGGTGAGGGTAAGGGTTAGGGTTAGGGTGAGGTTTAGGGTTAGGATTAGGGTTAGGGTGAGGGTGAGGTTTAGGGTTAAAGTTATTGTTAGGGGGAGGGTTAGGGTAAGGTTTAGAGTTAAGATTAGTGTTTATGTTATTGTGAGGGTGAAGGTTATGTTGAGGTTGAGGGATAGGGTTACCTTTAGAATGAGGGTCAGTTTGAGGGTGAGTGTGATTGTTAGGGTGAGAGTTAGCCATACGCTTAGTGATAGGCCGAGTGTGAGGGTGGGGTGAGGATTAGGGTTAGGGTGATGGTTCGGGTTAGGGTTAGTGTTATTTTTAGGGTTAGGGTTAGAGTTAAAGTGAGGGTGAGGGTGCGGGTGAGGGTTAGGGTTAGGGTTAGGTTGGGGGTTAGGATTAGCGTTATGGTTAGGTTGAGGGTAAGGTTTAAGGTTAGAATTAGGGTTAGCATGAGGCTGAGGGAGAGGGTGAGTGTTAGGGTTAGGGTTAGAATTAGACTTAGGATTAGGGTTAGGGTGAGTGTGAAGTTTAGTGTTAGCCTTAGGTTTAGGCTGAGGGTGAGGGTGAGGGTGAGTGTTAAGGTTAGTTTGAATGTTAGGGTTAGGGTTAGGGTGTGGTTTAGTGTTAGGGTTAGTGTTAGAGTTAGGGGTAGGGTGAGGGTGAGGTTTAGGTGTAGAGTTAGGGCTAGGGTAAGGTTTAGGTTGAGTGTTAGTGTTAGGGTAAGTGTTAAGTTGGGGGTGATGGTAAGAGTAAACGTCAGTGTTAGGCTAAGGTTGAGGGTTAAGATAAAAGTGAGGGTTAGGGTGAGGGTTAGGGATAGGGTTATGGTGAGAGTTTGGGTTCAGGTTAAGTTTAGGGTTAGGGTGAGGGTTAGGGTGAGGGTTATGGTTAGGGTGAGAGTTAGGGTTAGGTTGAGGGTTAGGGATACGATTAGGGTTAGGGTGATGGTGAGGGTTAGGGTTAGTGTTAGGGTGAGGGTTAGGATGTGGGTTAGGGTTAGGATTAGGGTTAGGGAGAGGGCTAGGCTGAGGGTGATGTTTAGGATTAGGGTTAGGGTGAGGTTTAGCGTTAGGGTTAGGGTGAGGGTGAGGGTGAGGGTGAGGTTTAGGGTTAGATTTAGGGTTAGGTTGAGACTGAGGTTGAGGGTTAGGATTAGGGTTAGTGTTAGAGTTAGGGTTAGGGTGAGAGTTAGGTGGAGGGTTCGGGTTAGGCTTAGGGTTAGGATTAGGATTAGAGTAAGGGTTTTGCTGAGTGTGAGGGTTAGGTTTAGGGTTAGGCTTAGGTTTAGGCTGAGGGTGAGGGTGAGGTTGAGGCTTAGGTAAAGGGTAAGGTTTAGAGTTAGGGTTAGGGTGAGAGTTAGGGTTCGGTTAAGTTTAGGGGTATGGTGAGGGTTAGGGTTAGGGTTTGGGTTAGGGTGAGGGTGAGGCAAAGAATTAGGCTTAGGTTTAGTGTTAGGTTTAGGTTTAGGGTTAGTGTTAGGGTTATGGTTATGGTTACGGCTACAGTGAGGCTTAGGGTTAGGGTTAGGTTTACGGTTAGGCTTAGGGTTAGGCTGAGGATGAGGGTGAGGGTGAGGGTTAGGGTTAGAGTTAGGGTGAGGTTTAGGATAAGGTTTAGTGTTAGGATTAGTGTATGGGTGAGGGCTATGGTGAGGGTTAGGGTGAGCGCTAGGGATTGGGATAGGGTTAGGTTTAGGATAAGGGTTAGGGTGAGGGTGAGTGTGAGAGTTAGGGTTAGGGTTAGGTTTAGGCTTAGAGTTAAGGTGAGGGTTAGTGTTAGGGTTTGGGTTAGGGTGAGGGTGAGGCTGAGGATTAGGGTTAGGTTTAGGGTTAGTGTTAGGGTTAGTGTTAGGGTTAGGGTTAAGGTTAGGGTTAGGGTTAGGGTTAGGCTTAGGCTTAGGTTTAGGCTCAGGGTGACGTTGGGGCTGAAGATTAGAGTTAGGGTTAGGGTTAGGCTTAGGGCTAGGCTTCTTGTTAGGGTTATGTTTAGGTTTAAGTTTGCGGTGAGGGTGAGACTGATGGTGCGTGTTATCATTAGGGTTAGCTTTAGGGTTAGTGTTATTCTTAGGGTCAGGGTGAGAGTTACGGTGAGGTTGAGCGTGAGGGTGAGGGTTAGGGTTAGGTTTAGGTTTAGGGTTAGAGTTAGGGTTAGGGGGAGGGTTAGGGGGAGGTATAGGGTTAGGGTTAGTGTTAGGGTTAAGGTGAGGGTGAGAGTTAGGTTGAGGTTTAGGGATAGTGTTAGGTTTAGGATTAGGTTTAGGGTGAGAGTGAGTGTAAGGCTTAGGGTGAGGGTTAG
The DNA here is from genome assembly GCF_024711535.1 of Dipodomys merriami. NCBI lineage: Eukaryota > Metazoa > Chordata > Mammalia > Rodentia > Heteromyidae > Dipodomys > Dipodomys merriami. Next base: position 1,656,343 of record NW_027202849.1, read on the forward strand.
GCTTAGGCTTAGGGTTAGGCTTAGGGTGAGGGTCGGGGTGAGGAATAGTGTTAGGGTGATGATTAGGGTTAAGGTTAGTTTTATTGTTAGGGTTAGTGTTAGAGTTAAGGTGAGGGTGAGGGTGCGGGTGAGGGTTACGGTGAGGGTTAGGATGAGGGTTATGGTTAGGATTAGGGTTAGGGTGAGTGCTAGGCTGGGGCTGAGGTTTAGGATTAGGTTTAGAGTGAGGTTTAGGGTTAGAGTTAGGGTTAGGGTTAGGGTTATGGTGAGGGTTAGGGTTATTGTTAGGGTTAGGGTTGGGGTTAGGGTTACAATTGTAGTGAGGTTGAGGATTAGGGTTAAGGTTAGGATGAGGTTTAGGTTTTGGGTTAGGGTTAGAGTTAGGTTTAGGATGAGGATGAGATTTAGGGTTAGAGTTAGGGTTAGTGTTAGGGTTAGGTTTAGGGTGAGGGTTAACGTTTGGGTTAGGGCTAGGCTTAGGCTTAGACTTAGGCAGAGAATGAGGGTGAAGTTTATGGTTAGGGTTAGGGTGAGTGTTAGGGTTAGGGTTAGGATGAGGCTTATGATGAGTTTTAGGGTTAGGATTAAGGTTAGGGTGAAGGCTAGTGTGAGGGTTAGGGTGTGGGTTACATTTAGGGATAGTGTTAGATTTAGGATTAGGTTTAGGGTGAGGGTGAATGTGAGGGTTAGGGTTAGGGTTAGGCTTAGGGTTAGGGTGAGGTTTTGGGTTAGGTTGAGGGTGAGGCTGACGGTTAGGGTTAGGGTTAGGGTTAGGATTAGGGTTAGGGTTAGGGTAAGGGTTAAGTTGAGGGTTAGGCTTAAGTTTAGGCTTAGGCTGAGCGTGAGGTTGGGGGTGTGGATTTGTGTTAGGGTTAGGGTTATGGTTAGGGGTATTGTTAGTGTTATGGTTAGGGTTTAGTTTGCGTTGAGGGTGAGGCTGAGGGTGAGGGTTATAATTAGTGTTAGGGGTAGGGTTAGGGTTAGTATTAGGGTTAGAGTTATGGTGAGTTTGAGCGTGAGGGTGAGGGTTAGGTTTAGGTTGAGTTTTAGGGTGAATTATAAGGTTAGGGTTAGGGTTAGTGTTAAGGTGAGGGTGAGGTTTAGGGTTAGAGTTAGGGTTAGGGGGAGGGTTAGGTTGAGGTTTAGGGTTAGGGTTAGTGTGAGGGTGAGGGTTAGGTTGAGATTTAGGGATAGGGTTAAGTTTAGGTTTAGATATAGTGTTAGGGTGAATGTAAGGCTTAGGGTGAGGGTTAGGCTTACGCTTAGGGTTATGCTGAGGGTGAGGTTGGGGGTGAGGAATAGGTTTAGGGTGATGTTTAGGGTTAAGGTTAGTTTTTTGTTAGGATTAGTGTTACAGTTAAGGTGAGGGTGAGGGTGCGGGTGAGGGTTAGGGTGAGGGTTAGGATGAGGGTTAGGGTTAGGATTAGGGTTAGGGTGAGGGCTAGGCTGAGAGTGAGGTTTAGGATTAGGATTAGTGTGCGGTTTTGGTTTAGGGTTAGGGTGAGGGTGAGGTTTAGGGTTAGGGTTAGGTTTAGTGTTAGAGTTAGGGTTAGGGTGAGGGTTAGGTTGAGGGTGAGGGTTAGGCTTAGAGTTAGGATTAGGATTAGGGTAAAGGTTAGGGTGTCTGTGAGGGTTAGTGTTAGGGTTAGGGTTAGGCTTAGGTTTAGGCTGAGGGTGAGGGTAAGGGTGAGGGTTTGGATAAGGGTGAGGGTAAGTTTTAGTTTTAGGGTGAGAATTAGGGTTCGGTTAAGTTTAGGGTTAGGGTGAGGGTTAGGGTTAGGGTTAGGGTTATTGTTAGGGTTAGGGTTAGGGTTAGGGTTACAGTTACAGTGAGGGTGAGGTTTAGGTTTAGGCATAGGATGAGGTTTAGGTTTAGGTTATGTTTAGAGTTAGGTTTAGGATGAGGGTGAGATTTAGGGTTAGAGTTAGGGTTAGTGTTAGGTTTAGGTTGAGGGTGAGGGTTATCGTTAGGGTTAGGGTTAGGCTTAGGCTTAGGCTGAGCATGAGGGTGAGGTTTAGGGTTAGGGTTATGGTGAGGGTTAGGGTTAGGTTTAGGGTGAGGTCATTGATGAGTTTTAGGGTTAGGATTAGGCTAAGGGTGAGGGCTAGTTTGAGGGTTAGGGTGAGGGCTAGGGATAGGGATAGGGTTAGGTTTAGGATTAAAGTTAGGGTGAGGGTGAGGGTGAGAGTTAGGGTTAGGGTTAGGTTTAGGCTTAGAGTTAGGGGGAGGGTTAGGGTTATGGTTTGGGTTAGGGTGAGGGTGAGGCTAAGGATTAGGGTTACGTTTAGAGTTAGATTTAGGGTTAAGTTTAGGTTTAGGGTTAGTGTTAGGGTTAGGGTTAGGGTTACGGTGAGGGTTAAGGTTAGGGTTAGGGTTAGGCTTAGCCTTAGGCTTAGGGTTAGGCTGAGGGTGAGGGTGAGGGTGACGTTTAGGGTTAGGGTTACGGTGAGGTTTAGGTTGAAGTTTAGTGTTAGGATTAGGGTAAGGGTGAGGGCTATGGTGAGGGCTAGGGTGAGGGCTATGGATAGGAATAGATTTAGGTTTAGGATTAGGGTTAGGGTGAGGGTGAGTATGAGAGTTAGGGTTAGTGGTAGGTTTAGGCTTAGAGTTAGGGTGAGGATTAGGGTTAGGGTTTGGTTTAGGGTGAGGGTGAGGCTGAGGATTAGGGTTAGGTTTAGCGTTAGGTTTAGGTTTATGGTTAGGGTTAGTGTTTGGGTTAGGGTTACAGTGAGGGTTAGTGTTAGGGTTATGGTTAGGCTTAGGGTTAGGCTGAGGGTGAGGGTTGGGGTGAGGATTAGAGTTAGGGTTAGGCTTAGGCTTAGGGTTAGGTTTATTGTTAGAGTTATAATTAGGTTTAAGTTTGCGGTGCGGGTGAGGCTGAAGGTGAGGGTTATCGTTAGGGTTAGGGTTAGGGTTAGTGTTATTGTTAGGTTTAGGGTTAAAGTTACGGTGAGTTTGAGGGTGAGGGTGAGGGTTAGGGTGAGTCTGAGGTTTAGAGTTAGAGTCATTTTTATGGGGAGGGTTAGGGTGAGGTTTACAGTTTAGGTTAGTGTTTGGGTTAGTGTGAGGTTGAAGGTTATGTTGAGGTTGAGGGATAGGGTTACCTTTAGGATGAAGTTCAGTTTGAGGGTGAGTGTGAGGGTGAGGGTGAGGGTTAGGCTTATGCTTAGGGTTAGGCCGAGGGTGAGGGTGGGGTAAGGATTAGGTTTAGGGTGATGGTTCGGGTTAGGTTTAGTGTTATTTTTAGGGTTAGGGTTAGAGTTAAAGTGAGGGTGAGGTTGCAGGTGAGGGTTAAAGTTAGGGTTAGGTTTACGGTTAGGCTTAGGGTTAGCCTGAGGGTGAGGGTGAGTGTGAGGGTTAGGGTTAGGGTTAGGCTGAGATTTAGGATAAGGTTTGGTGTTAGGATTAAGGTATGGGTGAGGGCTATGGTGAGGGTTAGGGTGAGGTCTAGGCATAGGAATAGGGTTAGGTTTAGGATTAGGGTTAGTGTGAGGGTGAGTGTGAGAGCTAGGGTTAGGGTTAGGTTTAGGCTTAGATTTAGGGTGAGGGTTAGGGTTAGGGTTTGGGTTAGGGTGAGGGTGAGGCTGAGGATTTGGGTTAGGTTTAGGGTTAGGTTTAGGTGTAGGGTTAGTGTTAGTTTTAGGGTTAGGGTTAGGGTTACGGTGAGGGTTAGGATTAGGGTTAGGGTTAGGCTTAGGTTTAAGCTGGGGCTGAAGATTAGAGTTAGGGTTAGGATTAGGCTTAGGGCTAGGTTTCTTGTTATGGTTATGTTTAGGTTTAAGTTTGCGGTGAGGGTGAGACTGAGGGTGAGTGTTATGGTTAGTGTTAGGGTTAGTGTTAGTGTTATTGTTAGGGTCAGGGTTAGAGTTACGGTGAGGTTGAGCGTGAGGGTGAGGGTTAGGTTTAGGTTGAGTTTTAGGGTGAATTATAGGGTTAGGGTTAGGTTTAGTGTTAAGGTGAAGGTGAGATTTAGGGTTAGATTTAGGGTGATGGTGAGGGTTAGTTTGAGGTTTAGATATAGGGTTAGGTTTAGGATTAGGTTTAGGGTGAGGGTGAGTGTAAGGCTTAGGGTCAGGGTTAGGCTTAGGCTTAGGTTTAGGCTTAGGGTGAGGGTTGGGGTGAGGAATAGGGTTAGATGATGGTTAGGGTTAAGGTTAGTTTTATTTTTAGGGTTAGTGTTAGAGTTAAGGTGAGGGTGAGGGTGCTGGTGAGGGTTACGGTGAGGGTTAGGATGAGGGTTATGGTTAGGATTAGGGTTAGGGTGAGGGGTGGGCTGAGGATGAGGTTTCGGATTAGGTTTAGGGTGAGGCTTAGGGTTAGGGTTAGGTTTGGGGTTAGGGTGAGGGAAAGGATTAGGGTTAGATTTAGGGTTAAGTTGAGACTGAGGTTGAGGGTTAGGGTTAGGGTTAGTGTTAGAGTTAGTGTTAGGGTGAGGGTTAGGTTGAGGATGAGGGTTAGGCTTAGAGTTAGGAATAGGATTTGGGTAAGGGTTAGGGTGACTGCGTGTTAAGGTTAGGTTTTGGTTTAGGCTTAGGTTTAGGCTGAGGGTGAGGGTACGGGTCAGGGTTAGGGTAAAGTTGAGGGTTAAGGTTAGTGTTAGGGGGAGAGTTAGGCATCAGTTAAGTTTAGAGCTAGGGTGAGGGTTAGTATTAAGTTTAGGGTTCTTTTTAGGGTTAGGGTTAGGGTTAGGGTTACAGTTATAGTGAGGGTGAGGGTTAGGGTTAGGGTTAGGATGAGGTTTAGGTTTAGGTTATGTTTAGAGTTAGGTTTAGGATGTGGGTGAGATTTAGGGTTAGAGTTAGGGTTAGTGTTAGGCTTAGGTTTAGAGTGAGGGTTAACATGAAGTTTAGGGTTAGGTTAGGGTTAGGCTTAGAGGTAGTTTGAGGGTTATGGTTAGGGTTTGGGTTAGGGTGAGAGTGAGGCTGAGGTTTGGGGTTAAGTTTAGGGTTAGGTTTAGGGTTAGGTTTAGGTTTAGGGCTAGTGTTAGTGTTAGGGTTAGGGTTAGGGTTACGGTGAGGTTTAGGGTTAGGGTTAGGTTTAGGGTTAGGCTTAGGCTTAGGGTTAGGCTGAGGATCAGGGTGAGGGTGAGGTTTAGGGTTAGGGTTAGTGTGAGGTTTATGATGAGGTTTAATGTTAGCAATAGGGTAAGGGTGAGAGCGATGGTGAGGGTTAGGGTGAGGGCTAGGGATAGGAATAGGTTTAGGTTTAGGATTAGGGTTAGGGTGAGGGTGAGGGTTAGGGTGAGGGTTAGGGTTAGGGTATGGTTGAGGGTGAGGTTTACGGTTATAGGGTTATAGGGTTAGGGTTAGGGTGAGGGTTAAGTTTAGGGTTAGGGTGATAGTTAGGGTTAGGGTTTGGGATAGGATTAGGATTAGGTTGAGGCTGAGTGTGTGTGTTAGCTTTAGGTCCAGGGTTAGGCTTAGGTTTAGGCTGAGGGTGAGGGTGAGGTTGAGTTTTAGGATTAGGGTGAGGGTTAATGTTAGGGTTAGTGGGAGGATTAGAATGAGGGTTAGGTTTAGGATTAGGGTTAGGGTAAGGGCTAGGGTGAGGGTGAGGTTTAGGTTTCAGTTTAGGGTGAGGTTTATGTTTAGGCTTAGGGTTTGGGTTAGTGTGACCGTGAGGTTTAGTTTTAGAGTTAGGTTTAGGGTGAGGCTGAGGGTGAGGGTTAGGTTTAGGGTTAGTGTTAGTTTTATGGTTAGTTTTAGGGTGAGGGTTAGGGTTTGGTTGAGGTTTAGGGATAGGTTTAAGATTAGGATTAGGATTAGGGTTAGGCTGAGGGTGAGGGTGAGGGTGAGGGTTAGGGTGAGGATGAGGGTTAGGGAAAGGGTTAAATTGCGGGTGAGGGTTAGGGTGATGTTTAGGGTTAGTGTGAGGGTTAGTGTTAGGGTTAGAGTTAGTGTTAATGTGAGGGTAAGTGTTAAAATGAGGGTTAGGTTTAGGGTGAGGGTTATTGTTAGGGTTAGGGTTTGGGTCAGCGTTGGGGTTAGGGTTAGTGTTATTGTTAGGTTTAGGGTTAGAGTTACGTTGAGGTTGAGGGTGAGAGTGAGGGTTTTGGTTAGGGTGAAGTTTAGGGTGAGGTTTAGGGTTAGGGTTAAGGTTATGGTTAAGGTGAGGGTGAGGTTTAGGGTTAGAGTTAGGGTTAGGGGGAGGTTTAGGATGAGGCTTAGCGTTAGGATAAGGGTTAGGGTAAGGGCTAGGGTGAGGGTGAGTTTTAGGCTTAGGGTTAGGTTGAGGTTTACGGTTAGGGTTACTGTTAGGGTGAGGGTGAGTTTTAGGGTTAGAGTTAGGGTTAGCGTGAGGCTGAGGGTGAGGATTAGGGTTAGGGTGAGTGTTAGGTTTAGGGTTAGGGTGAGGGTTAAGCTGAGGCTGTGGGTTAGGTTTAGGGTTAGGATTAGGATTAGGGTTAGTGTTTCGGTGAGTGTGAGGGTTAGGGATAGTATTAGGTTGAGGGTTAGGGTTAGGGTGAGGGTTATATTTAGGTCTAGTATTACGGTTACGGTGAGGGTGAGTGTGAGGGTTAGGGTTAGGGTGAGGTTTAGTGTTTGGGTTAGGGTTAGAGTTAGGCTTAGGGTTAGGGTGAGGTTTAGGGGTAGAGTTAGGGTTAGGGAGGAGGGTTTGGGTGAGGGTTATGGTTTGGGTGAGTGGTAGGGTGGGCGTGATGGTAAGCCAAAAATGAGGGTTATGCTGAGGGCGAGGGTTATTGTAAGGGTGAGGGTTTGGGTTAGGGTGAGGGTTAGGGTTAGGGTTAGGGTGAAGGTGAGGGTTGGATTGAGGATTAGTGTTAGGGTTAGTGTGAGTTTTAGGGTGAGGATGAGAGTTAGGGTTAGGGTGAAGTCTAGGATGAGGGTGAGGGTTAGGGTTAGTGTTAGGGTGAGGTTTAGGGTTAGGGTGATGGTTAGGGTTAGTGTGAGGGTTAGTGTTAGGTTTAGGGTTAGTGTTAGGTTGAAGGTTAGGGTTAGGGTTAGGGTTAGGTTCAGGGTTACGGTGAGGGTAAGGGTGTGGATTAGGGTTGGGGTTAGGATGAGGTTTAGGTTTAGGGTTAGGGTTAGGGTGAGGGTTATGGTTAGGATTAGGGTAAGGGTTAGGTTTAGGGTTAGGCTTAGGCTTAGGCTTAAGCTTAGGCTTAGACTGAGCATGTGTGTGAGGGTTAGGGTTAGGGTTAGGGTTAGGGTTAAGTTGAGGTTAAGGTTTAGATTTAGGGTTAGGGTGAGGGTTAGGGTGAGGGTTAGGGTTAGGGATAGGCTTAGGTTTAGGATTAGGGTTAGGGGGAGGTTGAGTGTAAGTGTTAGGGTTAGGGTTAGGGTTAGGTTGAGGGTTAGGGTTAGGTTTTGGGTTAGGGTGAGGATGAGGCTGAGGACTAGGCTTAGGTTTAGGGTTAGGGATAGTTTTAGGGTTACAGTGAGGATTAGGGTTCGTCCGAGGGTTAGGCTTAGGGTTAGGCTGAGTGTGAGGGTGGGGGTGAGGATTAGGGTTAGGGTTAGGGTTTAAATTAGGGTTATTGTTAGTGTTATGGCTTGGGTTAAGATTGCAGTGAGGGTGAGGCTGAGGGTGAGGGTTATGGCTTGGGTTAGTTATAGGCTTAGGTTTTGGCTGACAGTGATTGTGGGGGTGAGGAATATGTTTTGGGTGATGGTTAGGATTAGGGTTAGGGTGAGGGTTATGATGAGGGTAGGGTTAGGATTAGGTTTAGCCTGAGGGCTTGGGTGAGTGTGAGTGTTAGGGTTAGGGTTAGGCTTAGGCTTAGGTTTAGGCTGAGGGTGAGGGTGAGGGTGAGTGTTAGGGTTAGGGTGATAGATAGGGTTAGGTTTAAGGTGAGTGTTTGGATGAGGGTTAGGGTTAGGGTGAGTGTTAGGATGAGTGTGACCGTAGGAGTAAAGGTGAGGGTTAGGCTGTAGGTGAGTGTTCCCCTAAGCGTGAGGGTTAGGATTAGGGTGATGGTTAGGGTTAGGGTTAGGGTGAGGGTGAGGAATAGATTGAGGATTAGGGTTAGGGTTAGTGTGAGGTTTAGGGTGAGGATGAGGGTTAGGTTATGGTGAGGGTTAGGGTTAGAATTAAGTTTATTGTGGGGGCTAGGGTGAGGCTGAGGGGTAGTGTTAGGGTTAGGGTGAGGTTTAGGGTTAGGGTGAGGTTTAGGCTTAGGGTTAGAATTAGGGTTACTGTGAGGGTTAGTGTTAGAGTTAGGGTTAATGTTAGGGTGAGGGTAAATGTTAGCGTGAGGGTTAGTGTTAGGGTGAGTGTTATGGTTAGGGTGAGGTTTATGGTTAGTTTTAGGGTTATTTTTAGGTTTAGGGTTAAGGGTACGGTGAGGGTGAGGATGAGGGTTAAGGTTAGGGGAGGTTTAGGTTTAGGGTTAGGTTAGAGTTAGGGTTAGGGTGAGTGTGAGGTTTAAGTTTAGAGTTTGCGTTCAGGTGAGGTTTAGGATGAGGGTTAGGGTTAGGGTTAGTTTTAGGTTTAGGGTTAGGGTGAGGTTAAGTGTTAGGGATATGGTTAAGATTAGGGTTAGGGTGAGGGTGAGTGTGTGGGTTAGGGTTAAGTTTAGGGTTAGGCTGAGGGTTAGGCTGAGGGTTAGGTTGAGCGGGAGGTTTAGGGTTCGGGTGAGGGTTAGGGTTAGGGTTAGTGTGAGTGTTAGGATGAAGGTTTGGTTTTGGATTAGGTTTAGGGTGAGGGCTAGGTTGAAGGTGAGGTTTAGGGTTAGGTTTAGGGTGAGGTTTAGGGTTAGGGTTAGGGTCAGTGTGAATTTGAGTTTTAGTGTTACAGATAGGTTTAAGGTGAGTATTAGGGTGAGGGTTTGGCTTAGTGTTAGTGTTAGAGGTAGGTTTAAGGTGAGGTTTAGGGTGAGGGTGTCTCTTTGGGTTAGGGTTAGGATTAGGATTAGGGTTAAGGAGAGGGGGAGTGTGAGGGTTAGAGTTAGGGTTAGGTTTAGGCTTAGGGTCAGGGTGAGTGTGAAAGTTAGGGGGAGGGTTAGGGTTAGGGTTAAGGTTATGGTTAGGAATAGCGTTAGGGTTAGGGTGAGGTTGAGGTTTAGAGTTAGAATTAGGGTTAGGGTGAGGCTGAGGCAGAGGGTGAGGGTTAGGGTAAGTGTTAGGATTAGGATTAGGGTTAGGGTTAGGGTGAGTGTGAGGGTTAGGGTTAGCCTTAGGTTTAGGCTGAGGGTGAGGGTGAGGGTGAGTGTTAGGGTTAGTTTGAGTGTTAGGGTTAGTTTTAGGGTGTGGATTAGTGTTAGGGATAGTGTTAGAGTTAGGGTTATGGTGAGGGTGTGGTTTAGGTGTACAGTTAGGGTTAGGGTGAGTGTTAGGTTGAATGTTAGGGTAAGGGTGAGGTTTAGGGTGGGGGTGACGATAAGGGTAAACGTGAGGGTTAGGCTAAGTGTGAGGGTTAGGGTGAGGTTTAGGGTTGGGGTTATGGTGAGTGTTAGATATCGGGTTAATTTTATGGTTAGGGTGAGGGTTAGTTTAAGGGTTAGGGTGAGGGTGAGAGTTAGGTTTAGGTTGAGGGTTAGGGTTAGGGTAAGGGAGAGGGTTATGGTTAGTGTTAGGGTTTGGGTTAGGGTGAGGGTTAGTGTTAGTATTAGGCTTAGGGTGAGGGCTAGGGTGAGGGTGAGGTTTAGGTTTAGGGTTAGGGTGTGGTTTATGGTTAGGGTTAGGTTTAGGGTTAGGGTGAGGGTGAGGTTTAGGGTTAGGTTTAGGGTTAGGTTGAGACTGAGGTTGATGGTTAGGGTTTGGGTTAGTGTTAGGGTGAGGGTTAGGATGAGGGTTAGTGTTAGTATTAGGCTTAGGGTGAGGGCTAGGGTGAGGGTGAGGTTTAGGTTTAGGGTTAGGGTGTGGTTTATGGTTAGGGTTAGTTTTAGGGTTAGGGTGAGGGTGAGGTTTAGGGTTAGGTTTAGGGTTAGGTTGAGACTGAGGTTGATGGTTAGGGTTTGGGTTAGTGTTAGGGTTAGGGTGAGGGTTAGGTAGAGGGTGAGGGTTAGGCTTAGGGTTAGGATTAGGATTAGGGTAAGGGTTAGGGTGATTGTGAGGGTTAGGGTTAGGGTTAGGCTTAGGTTTAAACTGAGGGTGAGTGTGAGGTTTAGGGTTAGTGTGAGGGTTAGGGTTAGGGTGAGAGTTAGGATTAGGGTTAGGGTTATTGTTAGGGTTAGGGTTAGGGTTAGGGTTACAGTTACAGTGAGGGTGAGGGTTAGGGTTAAGTTTAGGATGAGGTTTAGGTTTGGGGTTAGGGTTAGAGTTAGGTTTAGGATGAGGGTGAGATTTAGGGTTACAGTTAGGGTTAGTGTTAGGGTTATCTTTACCATGAAGGTTAATGTTAGGGTTAGGGTTAGGCTAGGTTTAGGCTTAGGCAGAGAATGAGGGTGAGGTTTAGGGTTATGGTTAGGGTGAAGGTTAGGGTTAGGGTTAGGGTGAGGTTTAGGATTAGTTTTAGGGTTAGGATTAGGGTTAGGGTGACGGCTAGGATGAGGGTAGTGTTTGGGTTACGTTTAGGGATAGGGTTAGGTTTAGGATTAGGTTTAGGGTGAGGGTGAGGGTGAGAGTTAGGTTTAGGATTAGGCTTAGGTTTAGGGAGAGGTTGTGGGTTAGGTTGAGGGTGAGGCTGAGGATTAGGTTAGGTTTAGGGTGAGGGTTAGTGTTAGGTTTAGGTTTATGGTTAGGGTTAGGGTTAAATTGAGTGTTGGACTTAGGCTTAGGCTTAGGCTTAGGCTGAGGGTGAGGGTGGGGTGTGGATTAGGTTTAGGTTTAGGGTTAGCGTTAGGGGTATTGTTAGTGTTATGGTTAGGGATAAGTTTGCGATGAGGGTGAGGCTGAGGGTGAGGGTTATGATTAGTGTTAGGGGTAGGGATAGGGTTAATGTTATTGTTAGGATTAGGGTTAGAGTTACGGTGAGGTTGAGCATGAGGGTGAGGTTTAGGGTTAGTTTGAGTTTTAGGGTGAGGTTTAGGGTTAGGGTTAGGGTTAGTGTGAGCGTGAGGTTTAGGGTAAGATTTAGTATTAGGGGGAGGTTTAGGGTGAGGTTTAGGGTTAGGGTTAGTGTTAGGGTTAGGGTGAGGGTGAGGGTTAAGTTGAGGTTTAGGGATAGGGTTAGGTTTAGGATTAGGTTTAGGGTGAGGGTGAGTGTAAGGCTTAGGGTGAGGGTTAGGCTTAGGCTTAGGGTTAGGCTGATGTTGAGGGTGGGGGTGAGTAATAGTGTTAGGGTGATGGTTAGGGATAAGGTTAGTTTTATTGTTAGCGTTAGTGTTAGAATTAAGGTGAGGGTGCGGGTGCGGTTGAGGGTTACGGTTAGGGTCAGGGTGGGGTTTAGGTTTAGGGTTAGGATTAGACTTAGAGTGAGGGCGTGGTTTAGGGTTAGATATAGGGTTAGTTGGAGGGTTAGGGTGAGGGTTAGGGATAGGGTTAAATTTAGGCTTAGGGTTAGGGTGAGGGTTAGGGTTAGGGTTTGGGGTAGGGTAAGGGTGAGGCTGAGGATTAGGGTTAGGTTTAGGGTTAGGTTTAGGTTTAGGGTTAGTGTCATGGTTAAGGTTAGGGTTAGGGTTACAGTGAGGGTTAGGGTTATGGTTCGGGTTAGGCTTAGGGTTAGGCTGAGTGTGAGTGTGAGGGTGAGTGTTAGGGTTAATGTTAGAGTGAGGTTTAGGATGAGGTTTAGTGTTAGGATTAGGGTAAGTGTGAGGGCTATGGTGAGGGTTAGGGTGAGGGCTAGGTATAGGAATAGAGTTAGGTTTAGGATTAGGGTTAGGGTGAGGGTGAGTGTGAGAGTTAGGGGTAGGGTTAGGTTTAGGCTTAGAGTTAGGGTGAGTGTTAATGTTATGGTTTGGGTTAGGGTGAAGGTGAGGCTGAGGATTAGGGTTACGTTTAGGGTTAGGTTTAGGTTTAGGGTTACTCTTAGGGTTAGGGTTAGGGTTAGGGTTTCGGTGAGGGTTAGGGTTAGGGTTAAGCTTAGGGTTAGGCTGAGGGTGAGGTTGTGGGTGAGGATTAGAGTTAGGGTTAGGGTTAGGTTTAGGGTTAGGGTTATTGTTAGGGTTATGTTTAGGTTAAAGTTTGCGGTGAGGGTGAGGCTGAGGGTGAGTGTTATTGTTAGGGTTAGGGTTAGGATTAGTGTTATTCTTAGGGTCTGGGTTAGAGTTACGGTGAGGTTGAGGGTGAGGTTGAGCGTTAGGGTTAGGGTGAGGTTTAGGGATAGGGTTAGGTTTAGGGTGAGGGTGAGGTTGAGGGTTAGAGTTATTGTTTAGGGAGGGTTAGGGTGAGGTTTAGTGTTAGGATTTGTGTTTGGGTTAGTTTGAGGTTGATGTTTAGGTTGAGGTTGAGGGATAGGTTTACCTTTAGGATTAGGGTTAGATTGAGGGTGAGTGTGAGGGTTAGGGTGAGGGTTATGCTTATGCTCAGGGTTACCTGAGGGTGAGGGTTGGGTGAGGATTAGGGTTAGGGTGATGGTTCGGGTTAGGGTTAGTGTTATTTTTAGGGTTAGGGTTAGAGTTACAGTGAAGGTGAGGGGGCGGGTGAGGGTTAGGGTTAGGGTTAGGGTGGAGGTTAGGTTTCGATATACCGTTTGGGGGAGGGTTAGGGTGAGTGTTAGGATTAGGCTTAATGTTAGGATTAGGTTGAGGGAGAGGGTTAGGTTGAGGTTTCGGGTTAGGGTTAGGGTTAGTGTGAGGGTTAGTGTTAGGGTTAGGGTTAGTGTTAGGATGAAGGTAAGTGTTAGGTTGAGGGTATGGGTTAGGGTGAGGGTTATGGTAAGGGTGAGGGTTAGGATTAGGTTTAGGGTTATTTTTAGGGTTAGGTTTAGTGTTACGGTTACTGTGAGGTTGAGGTTTAGGGTTAGTGTTAGGTTGAGGTTTAGTTTAGGTTAGAGTTAATAGGGTTTGGGTGAGGGTGAGGTTTAGGGTTATAATTAAGGTTAGGGTGAGGGTTAGGGTTAGGGTTAGGGTGATAGTTAGGGGGAGGGTTATGGTTAGTGTTAGGGTTAGGGATAGGATTAGGATTAGGTTGAGGGTGAGTGTGTTTGTTAGGGTTAGGTCTAGGGTTAGGCTTAGGTTTAGTCTGAGGGTGAGCATGAGGTTGAGGGTTAGGGTGAGGGTTAAGTTTAGGGTTAGGGGGAGGGTTAGTATGAGGGTTAGGGTTAGGATTAGTGTTAGGGTAAGGGCTAGGGTGTGGGTGAGGTTTAGGGTTAGGGTTAGGGTGAGGTTCATGTTCATGGTTAGGGTGACGGTGACGTTCGGATTTAGAGTTAGGGTTAGGGTTAGGGTGACGGTGAGGGTTAAGGTTAGGGATAGTGTTAGTTTTAGGGTTAGGGTGAGGGTGAGGGTTTGGGATAGGTTTAGGATTAGGTTTAGGGTTAGGGTTAGGCTTAGGGTGAGGGTGAGGGTGAGGGTTAGGCTGAGGATGAGGGTTAGTGTTAGGGTGAGGGCTAGGGTGAGGGTGAGTGTTAGGGATAAGGTTAGAATGAGGGTTAGGGTTAGGGTTAGTGTGAGGGTTAGTGTTAGGGTTAGGGTTAGTGTTAGTGTGTGGGTAAGTTTTAAGGTGAGGGTTAGGGTTATGGTGAGGTTATTGTTATGGTTAGGGTTAGAGTTACGGTTATGGTGAAGGTGAAGTTGAGGGTTCGGGTTAGGGTTAGGATGAGGTTTAGGTTTAGGGTTAGGGTTAGGGTGAGGTTTTGGGTTAGGCTTAGGGTTACGGTGAGGTTTAGGGGTTTGGGTTAGTGTTAGAGTTAGGTTTATTGTGAGCGGGAGGTTTAGGGTTAGTTAGGGTTAGGGTGACGGTTAGGAAAGGGTTAGTGTTAGTGTTAGCATTAGGGTTACAGTGAGAGTAAGGGGGAGGGTTAGGGTTAGGGTTAGGGTTAAGTTTAGGATTTGGTTCAGGGTGAGGGTGAGTGTGTATGTTAGGTTTAGGTTTAGGCTTAGGGTTAGGCTGAGCGTGAGGTTGAGTGTGAGGGTTAGGGTTAGGGTGAGGGTTAGGTTTTGGGTTAAGTTTAGGGTTAGGGTGAGGGTTAGGGTAAGGGTTATGGTGAGGGTGAGGGTTAGGGTTATGTTGAGGGTTAGGGTTAGGTTTAGAGTTAGGGTGAGTGTGAGGGTGAGGTTTAGGCTTAGGTTTAGGGTGAGGGTTAGGATAAGGGTTAGGGTTAGGATTAGGTTATGGGGAGGGCTATTGTGAGGGTGGGGTTTAGGGTTAGGGTTAAGGTGTGGCTTAGGTTTAGAGTTAGGGTTAGGGTGAGGGTGTGGTTTAGGGTTAGAATTAGGGTTAGGGTGAGGCTGAGGGTGAGGGTTAGGGTTAGGGTTATTGTTAGATTTAGGTTTAGGGTGAGGGTTAGGGTGAGGGTGAGGTTCAGGCTTAGGTTTAAGATTAGGATTAGGATAAGGGTTAGGATGAGTGTGAGGGTTAGGTTTAGGATTAGGTTTAGGCTACCTTTAGACTGAATGTGTGGGTGAGGGTTAGGGTTAGGGTTAGGATGAGGGTGAGGGTTTGGGTTAGGGTGAGACTTAGGGTTCGGGTTAATTTGAGGGTTAGGGTGAGTGTTAGGGTTAATATTAGGGTTAGGGTGAGGGTTAGGATGAGGATTAGGGTTAGGATTAGGGTTAGGTTGAGGGCTAGGGTGAGGGTGAGGATTCGGGTTAGTGTTAGGATGAGGTTTAGGTTAAGGTTTAGGTTTTGAGTGAGGGTTAGGATGAGAGTTAGTGTTATGGTGATGTGAGGGTTAGGGTTAGAGTGATGTTCAGGGTTAGTATTAGGGTTAGGGTGAGGGTGAGTGTTAGGATTAAGGTTAGGGTTAGAGTTAGGTTTAGGTTTAGAGTTAGGATTAGTGTTATTGTTAGGGATATGGTTAGAGTAACAGTGAGGTTGAGGGTGAGGGTGAGGATGAGGGTTAGGATGAGGTTTAGGGTTAGGGTTATTGTTAGTGTTAGGATTAGGGTGAGGGTGAGGTTGAGTGTGAGGCTTCGGGTTAGGGTTAGGCTTAGGCTTAGGGTTAGGCTGAGGGTGAGGGTGGGGGTGAGGTTTAGGATTTGGGTGATGTTTAGTTTTACGGTTAGGGTGAGGGTTAGGATGAAGTTTAGGGTTAGGGTGAGGATAGGGTGAGGATGATGGTAAGGGTAAAGTTGAGGTTTATGCTGAGGGTAATGGTTAAGATAAGGGTGAGGGTTAGGGTTAGGTTTAGGGTTAGTGTAAGGGTTAGGGTTAGGGATAGGAAGAGTGTTACATTTAGAATTAGTGTTAGGATTAGTGTGAGGTTTAGGGTGACGATGAGGGTCAGGTTTAGGGTGAGGGTGAGGGTTAGAATTAGGGTTAGGGTTAAGGTTAAGTTTAGGGTTAGGGTTAGGATTATGGTGAGGTTTAGGGTTAGGGTTAGGCTTAGGCTTACATTTAGGCTAAAGTTGAGGCTGAGGGTGAGGGTTTTGGTTAGGGTTAGGGTTAGGGTTAGGTTTAGGGTAAGTGTTAATGTTAGGGTTAGGTTTAGAGTTATGGTGAGGTTTAGGGTGAGGGTGAGGTTTAGGGTTAAGGTGAGGTTTAGGGTTAGGGTTAGGGTTAGGGATAGAGTTAGGTTGAGGGTGTCGGTAAGGTTAAAGGTGAGCGTTAGGCTGAGGGTGAGGGTTACAGTAAGGGTTGGGGTGAGAGTTAGGGTTCGGTTAAGTTTACGTTTAGGTTGAGGGTTAGGTTAAGGGTTATGGTGAGGATGAGGGTTAGGGTTAGGTTGAGGGTTAGTGTTAGGATTAGGGTTAGGGTGAATGTGAAGGTTAGGGTTAGTGTTAGGGTGAGGGTTAGGATGTGGGTTAGGTTTAGGATTAGGGTTATGGTGAGGCCTAGTTTGAGGTTGAGGTTTCGGGTTAGCGTTAGGTTGAGGTTTAGAGTTAGGTTTAGGGTTAGGGTGAGGGTGTTGGTAAGGTTAAAGGTGAGGGTTAGGCTGAGGGTGAGGGTTACGGTAAGGTTGAGGGTTAGGGTTAGGGTGAAGGTAAGTGTTAGGGTTGGGGTGAGAGTTAGGGTTCGTGTTAAGTTTAGGGTTAGGTTGAGGGTTAGGGTAAGGGTTAAAGTGAGGGTGATTGTTAGGGTTAGGTTAAGGGTTAGTGTTATGGTTAGGGTTAGGGTGAGGGCTAGTTTGAGGTTGAGCTTTAGGGTTAAAGTTAGGGTGAGGTTTAGGGTAAGGGTTAGCGTTAGGGTTAGGGTGAGGGTGAGGTTTACGGTTAGAGTTAGAGTTAGGGTGAGGCTGAGATTGATGTTTAGGTTTAGTGTTAGAGTTAGGGTTAGGGTGAGGGTTAGGTTGAGATTGAGGGTTAGGCTTAAGTTTAGGATTAAGATTAGCATAAGAGTTAGGGTGAGTGTGAGGGTTATGGTTAGAGTTAGGCTTAGGGTTAGGCTGAGGGTGAGGTTGAGAGTCAGGGTCAGGGTTAGGTTTACAGTGAGAGTTAGGGTTTGGTTAAGTTTAGGGTTAGGGTGAGGGTTAGGGTTAGATTTACGGTGAGCTTGAGTGTTACGGTTAGGTTGAGACTTAGGGTTAGGATTAGGGTTAGGGTAAGGGTTAAGATTAGGGTTAGGGTGAGGGTAAGGATTAGGATTAGGGAAAGGGTGACGGCTAGGTTGAGGGTGAGGTTTAGGGTTAGTGTTATATTAAGGATTAGGGTTAGAGTTAGGCTTAGGGTGAGGGTTAGTTTGAGGGTTAGGTTTACGGTGAGGATGAGGGTTAGGGTTAGGGTGAGGATGATGGTAAGGGTAAAGGTGAGGTTTACGCTGAGGGTGAGGGATAAGATAAGGGTGAGGGTTAGGGTTAGGTTTAGGGTTAGTGTAAGGGTTAGTGTTAGGTATAGGATGAGGGTTAGATTGAGGATTAGTGTTAGGGTTAGTGTGAGGTTTAGGGTGAGGATGAGGGTCAGGTTTAGGGTGAGGGTGAGAGTTAGAATTAAGGTTAGGGTGAGGGCTAGGGTAAGGGTGAGGGTTAGGATTAGTGTGAGGTTTAGTGTAAGCGTTAGGATTAGAGTTTGGGTGAGGGAGACTGTTAGGATTAGGGTTAGGGTTAGGTTTAGGGTTAGGATTAGTGTTATTGTTAGGGTTAGGGTTAGAGTTATGGTGAGGGTGAGGGTGATGGTCAGGGTGAGGATTAGGATTAGGGTTAGAGTGAGGTTTAGGGTTATGGTTAGTGTTAGGGTTATGTTGAGGGTGAGGTTTAAGGTTAGATTTAGGGTTAGTTGGAGGGTTAGGTCGAGGGTTAGTGTTAGGGTTAGTTTAAGGGTTAAGGTTGGGGTGACGGTTAAGTTGAGTTTTAGGGTTATGATTAGGGTTTGGGTTAGGATTAGGGTGAGGGTGATGGTGAGTGTGAGGGTTAGGGTTAGGGTTAGGCTTAGGCTTAGGATTAGTCAGAGAGTGAGGTTGGGGGTAAGGATTAGGTTTAGGGTGATGGTTAGGGTTAGGATTAGGGTTAGGGTGAGGGCTAGCGTGAGGGTGAGGCTTAGCTAAGGGTTAGGCTTAAGCTTAGGCTTAGGGTTAGGCTGAGCATGAGATTGACGGTGACGGTTAGGGTTACGGTGATGGTTAGGTTTACGGTTAGGGTGAGTGTTAGGATGAGGTTTAGGGTTAGGGTGAGGGTTAGGGTGAGGATGAGGATAAGGTTAAAGTTGAGGCTTAGGCTGAGGGTGAGGGTTACTGTAAGGGTCAGGGTTAGGGTTACGTTTAGGCTTAGGGTTAGGGTTAGAGTGAGGTGTAGGTTTAGGGTTAAGGTTAGGGTGAGGGTGAGGTTTAGGGTTAGAGTTATGGTTAGGATGAGGCTGAGTTTGAGGGTTAGGGTTAGGGTTATATTTGAGTTAGGTTTAGCATGAGGGTTAGGTTCAGTGTGATGGTTACACTTAGGGTTAGGATTAGGTTTAGGGTAAGGTTTAGGGTGAGTGTGACTGTTTGGGTTAGGGTAAAGTTTAGGCTTAGGGTTAGTCTAACAGAGAGGGTGAGGGTGAGGGTTAGGGTTCGGGTGAGTTAGGGTTAGGGTTAGGGTGAGAGTTAGGGTTCGGTTAAGTTTAGGGTTAGGGTGAGGGTTAGGGTTAGTGTTATGGTGAACGTGAGGGTTAGGGTTAGGTTGAGGGTTACCGTTAGGTTTAGGGTTAGGGTGAGGGTGAGGATGAGGATTAGGGTTAGAATTAGGGTTAGGATGAGGGCTAGAGTGAGGGTGAGGGTTAGGGTTAGTGTTAGATTAAGGTTTAGGTTTGGGTTAGGGTTAGGGTGAGGGTTAGCTTGAGGGTTAGGGTTACAGGGAGGGTGAGGTTTAGGGTTAGGGTGAGGGTTATGGTTAGGATTACGGTTAGGGTGAGGGGGAGTGTTAGGATTAGGGTTAAGTTTAGGGTTAGGGTTAGGTTTATGGTTAGGTTAGTGTTGTTGTTAAGGTTTGGGTTAGAGTTATGGTGAGGTTGAGGGTGAGGGTGAGGGTTAGGGTTAGGGTTAGGGTGAGGTTTAGGGTTAGGTTTAGGATTAGGGTTAGGATGAGGGTGAGGTTTAGTGTTAGATTTAGGGTTAGTTGGAGGGTTAGTTCGAGAGTTGGGGTTAGGTTTAGTATTAGGGTTAAAGTTTGAGTGAGGCTTAGATTGAGGTTTAGGGTTATGTTTAGTGTTAGGTTTAGGATAAGGTGAGGGTGAGGGTGAGGGTGAGGGTTAGGATTAGGGTTAGGCTTAGGCTGAGAGTGAGGGTGGAGGTAAGGATTAGGTTTAGGGTGATGGTTAGGGTTAGGGTTAGGGTGAGGGTTAGGATGAAGGTTAGGTTTAGGATTAGGATTAGAGTGAGGGCTAGGGTGAGGGGGAGGGTTAGAGTAAGTGTTACGCTTAGGCTTAGGGTTAGGCTGAGCATGAGGTTGAGGGTTAGGTTCAGGGTTAGGGTTAGGGTATGGTTTAGGATTTGGGTGAGGGTTAGGGTTAGTGTGAGGGTTAGTGTTAGGGTTGGTGTGAGGGTAAGTGTTAGGATGAGGGTTAGGCTTAGGGTGAGGGTTATGGTTAGGTTGAGGGTTAGGGTTAGTGTTAGGGTTATTGTTAGGTTTAGGGTTAGGGTTTCGGTTACGGTGAGGATGAGGGTTAGGGTGAGGGTTAGGGTCAGGTTTAGTGTTAGGGTTAGAGTTAGAGTTAGGATTAGGTTGAGGATGACGTTTAGGGTTAGAGTTAGGTTTGGTGTTAGGGTTAGGGTGAACGTTAGGGTTAGGGTTAGGCTTAAGCTTAGGCTGATCATGAGGGTGAGGGTTAGGGTTCCGGTTAGGGTGAGGTTTAGGGCTAAGGTTAGGGGAGTGTTAGGATGAGTGTCAGAGTTAGTGTTCGGGTTAAGTTTAGGGTTAGGTTGAAGGTTAGAGAAAGGGTTACAATGAGGGTGAAGGTTAGGTATAGGTTGAGGGTTAGGGTTAGCATTAGGGTTAGGGTGAGGGTTAGGGTGAAGATTAGGGTTAGGGTAAGGTATAGCTTGGGGGTGATGGTAAGGGTAAATGTGAAGGTTAGGGTGAGTGTGAGGGTTACAGTGGGGTGAGGGTTAGTGTTTAGGTGCGGGTTAGGGTTAGGGGAAGGGTGTGGGTGAGTGTTAGGTTGAGGATTAGTGTTAGTTTTAGTGTGAGGCTTAGGGTGAGGATGAGGGTTAGGGTTAGGGTGAGGGCTAGGGTGAGGGTGAGGGTTAAGTTTAGTTTTAGGGTGAGGTTTAGGGTTAGGGTGATGGTTAGGGTTAGTGTGAGGGTTAGTGTTAGGGTTAGGGTTAGGGTTAGGGTGAGGGTAAATGTTAGGGTGAGGGTTAGGATTAGGGTGAGCGTTATGGTTAGGTTGAGGGTTAGGGTTAGGTTTATTGTTAGGGTTACGGTTACGGTTACGGTGAGGGTGAGGGTGAGGGTTAGGGTTAGGGTTAGGATGAGGTTTAGGTTTAGTGTTATGGTGAGGGTGAGGGTTAGGGTTAGGGTTAGAGTTAGGTTGAGGGTAAATGCTAAGGTGAGGGTTAGGGTTAGGGTGAGCGTTATGGTTAGGTTGAGGGTTAGGGTTAGGTTTATTGTTAGGGTTAGGGTTAGGGTTACGGTTACGGTGAGGGTGAGGGTGAGGGTTAGGGTTAGGGTTACGATGAGGTTTAGGTTTAGGGTTAGGGTTAGAGTTAGGGTTAGGGTGATAGCGAGGTTTACGGTTAAAGTTAGGGTTACTGTTAGGCTTAGGGCTAGGGTGAGGGTTTGGGTTAGAGTTAGGCTTAGGCTTAGGCTTAGGCTTAGGCCAAGCAACAGGGTGAGGGTTAGGTTTAGGGTTAGGATTAGGATTAGGGAAAGGGTTAGGGTTAGGTTTAGGATTAGGCTTAGGGTTAGGTTGAGAGTGAGGGTGAGGTTGATGGTTAGGGTTTGGGTGAGGTTTAGAGTTAGGGTTAGGGTGTGAGTTAGGGTTAGGTTAATTTTAGGGTTAGGGTGAGTGTTAGGGTAAGGGTTACAGTGAGGGTGAGGGATAGGGTTAGGTTGAGCGTTAGAGTTAGGGTTAGGGTGAGGGTGAGGGTGAGGGTTAGGGTTAGTTTTAGGGTGAGGCTTAGGATGAAGGTTAGGGTTAGGATTAGGATTAGGGTGAGGGCTAGGGTTAGGGTGAGGTTTAGGCTTAGGATTAGGGTGAGCTTTAGGGTTAGGTTTAGGGTGAGGGTGAGGTTTAAGATTAGAGTTAAGGTTAGGGTGAGGATGAGGTTGAGGGTTAGTGTTAGGGTCAGTGTTAGAGTTAGGGTTACCGCGATGGTTAGAGTGAGGTTAAGGGTTCACCTTCGTGTTAGGATTAGGTTTAGGGTAAGGTTTAGGGTGAGTGTGAGGGTTAGGGTTAGGGTGTGAGTTAGGGGTAGGGTTACGGTCAGAGTTAAGGTTCGAGTTATGTTTAGGGTTAAGGTGAGGGTTAGGCTTACGGTTAAGGTGAGCGTGAGGATTCGGGTTAGGTTGAGGGTTAGGTTTAGGCTTAGGATTAGGTTGAGGTTTAGGGTTAGGGTTATGGTGATGGTTAGGATGAGGATTAGGGTTAGGATTAGGTTTAGGGTGAGCAATAGGGTGATGGTGAGGATTGGGGTTAGTGTTTGGGTGAGATTTAGGCTAAGGGTTAGGGTTAGGGTGAGGGTAAGGATGAGGTTTAGGGTTACAGTGAAGGTGAGCTTTAGGGTTAGGGTGAAGGTTAAGGTTAGGATTAGGGTAAGGATGATGGTGATTTTTAGGGTTAGATTTAGGGTTAGGGGGAGGGTTAGTTCCAGGGTTAGGGTTAGGATTAATGTTAGGGTTAAGGTTAGGGTGAGGGTTAGGTTGATGTTTAGGGTTAGGGTTAGGTTTAGGGTTAGGATTAGGGTTAGGGTTAGGGTTAGGGTATGTGAGGGTTAGGGTTAGGGTTAGGCTTAGGGTTAGGATTATGCTGAGGGTGAGGGTGGGAGTGAGGATTAGGGTTAGGGTGATTGTTAGGGTTAGGGTGAGGGTTAGGATGAGGGATAGCATTAGGATTTGGTTTAGCTGAGGGCTAGTGTGAGGGTCAGGATTAGAGTAAGTGTTAAGCTTAGGCTTAGGGATAGGCTGAGCATGAGGTTGAGGGTGAGGGTTAGAGTTAGGGTTAGGCTTAGGCTTAGGGTTAGGCTGAGAGTGAGGGTGAGGGTGAGGGTTAGGTTTAGGTGAGGGTTAGGTTTAAGGTTAGGGTGAGAGTTAAGGTGCGGTTAAGTATAGGGTTAGGGTGAGTATTAGGGCAAGGATTAGTGTGAGGTTGAGGGCTCGGGTGATAGTGAGGGTTAGGGTTAGTGTTAGGGTAAGTTTTTGACTAGATTTAGGGTTTCGGTTAGGGTTAGGATGAGGCTTAGGGTTATGGTGAGGGTGAGGGTTAGGGTTAGGTTAAGGGTTTGGGTAAAGATTATGGTTAGGGTGAGGGTGAGTGTTAGGATTATGGTGAGGGTTAGGGTTAGGTTTAGGGTTAGGATTAGTGTTATTGTTAGTGTTAGGGTTAGAGTTATGGTGAGGGTGAATGTGAGGGTTAGGTTTAGTGTTAGGGTGAGGTTTAGGGTTAGGGTTAGGATTAGCGTGAGGGTGAGTGTGAGGTTTAGGGTTAGATTTAGGGTTAGTTGGAGGGTAAGTTCGAGCGTTATTGTTAGGGTTAGTGTTAGGGTTAAGGTTAGGGTGAGGGTTAGGTTGAGGTTTAGTGTTAGGGTTAGGGTTATGATTAGGTTTAGGGTGAGGGTGAGTGTGAGGGTTAGGGTTAGGCTTAGGCTTAGGCTTAGGGTTAGGCTGAGGGTGAGGTTGGGGGTGAGGTTTAGGGTTAGAGTGATTGTTAGTGTTCGAGTTAGGGTGTTAGGGTTAGAATGAGGGTTAGGGTTAGGCTGAGGGTTAGGGTGAAGGCTAGGGTCAGGGTGAGGGTTATGGTAAGGGTAAGGGTAAGGCTTAGGCTTGGGGTTAGGCTGACCATGAGGTTTAGGGTGAGGGTTAGGGTTAGGGATAAGTTGAGGTTTAGTGTTAGGGTTAGGGTTAGAGTTAGGGTTAGGGTGAGGGTTAGGTTTAGGTGTAGGGTTCGGGTGAGGGTTAGGGTGGGGGTGACGGTAAGGGTAAAGGTGAGGGTTAGGCTGAGGTTGAGTGTTATAGTGAGGGTGAGGGTTAGGTTTAAATGAGTGTTAGGGTTAGGGTTAGGGTGATGGTGAGGGTTAGATTAAGGATTATTGTTATGATTAGTGTGAGGTTTAGGTTGAGGACGAGGGTTAGGGTTAGGGTGAGGGGTAGGGTGAGGATGAGGGTGAGGTTTATATTGAGGACTAGTGTTAGGGTTAGTGTGAGGTTTAGGGTGAGGATGAGGTTTAGGGTTAGGGTTAGGTTTAGGATTAATGTTAGGGTTAGGCTTATGGTGAGGGTTAGGGTGCGGGTGAGGCTTAGGATTAGTTGTAGGATTAAGATTAGGATTAGGGTTTGGGTTAGGGTTAGGGTGAGGGTTAGGTTGACGGTTGGGGTTAGGGTTAGTGTCAGGGTTAGGGTTAAGGTTAGGGTGAGGGTTAGTTTGAGGCTGAGCTTTAGGGTTAGGGTTATGGGAAGGGTTATGATGAGGGTTAGGGTTAGGATTAGGGTTAGGGTGAAGGCTAGGTTGAGGGTGAGATTTAGGGTTCAGGTTAGTGTGAGGTTTAGGGTTAGGGTTAGAGTTAGGGTAAGGTTTAGGTTTAGGTTTAGAGTTAGGGTAAGGGTGATGCTGAGGTTGAGGGTTAGGTTTAGGGTTAGGGTTAGATTTAGGTATAGGTTGCGTGTTAGGTTTGTGGTGAGGGTGAGGGTGAGGGTTAGGCTTAGGCATATGGTTAGGATTAGGATTATGGTAAGTTTAGGGTGATTGTGATGGTTAGGGTTAGAGTTAGGCTTAGGCTTAGGGTTAGGCTGAGAGTGAGGCTGAGGGTGAGCGTTAGGGTTAGGGTGAGGGTTAGGGTTAGGAGTAGGGTTAGGGTGAGGGCTAGGGTGAGGTTGAGTGTTAGTGTTAGTGTTAGGGAAATGTTTAGGGTTAGGGTTAGTTTTTGGGTTAGGGTTATGATGAGGGTTAGGGTTACAGTGAGGGTGAGGGTTAGGTTTAGTTTGAGGTTTAGGGTTAAGATTATGGTTAGGGTGAGGGTGAGTTTTAGGATTAGGGTTAGGGTTAGGGTTAGGTTTAGGGTTAGGATTAGTGTTATTGTTAGGGTTAGGGTTAGAGTTATGGTGAGGGGGAGGGTGAGGTGAGGGTGAGGGTTAGGGTTAGGATTAGGGAGAGGTTTAGGGTTAGGTTGAGGGTTAGGGTTAGGGTGAGGGTGAGGTTAAGGGTTAGAGTTAGGGTTAGGGTAAGCCTGAGGTTGAGGGTTAGGGTTAGGGTTAGTGTTAGAGTTAGGGTTACGATGAGGGTTAGGTTGAGTGTGAGGGTTAGGGTTATTATTAGGAATAAGATTAGGGTAAGTATTAGTGTGTGTGTGATGGTTAGGGTTAGGTTTAGGTTTAGGGTTAGGGTTAGGATGAAGGTGAGGGTTCAGTTTAAGTTTGGGTTAGGGTAAGGGTTAGGGTTAGGGTTACAGTGAGCATGAGGGTTAGGGTTAGTTTGAGGGTTAGGCTAGGCTTAGGATTAGGGTGATGGTTAGGGTTAGGCTTAGGATGAGGGTTAGGATGAGGATTAGGGTTAGGATTAGGGTTAGGGTGAGGGCTAGGGTTAGAGTGAATGTTAGGGTTAGTGTTTGGGTGATGTTTAGGTGTAGGGTTAGGTTTAGGGTGAGAGTTAGTATGAGGATTACGGTTACAGTGAGGGTGAGGGTTAGGGTAATAGTGAGGGTTAAGGTTAGAATTTGGGTTGTGTTGAGGGTGAATTTTAAGGTTAAATTTAGTGTTAGGGGGAAGCTTAGGACGAAGGTTAGGGTTAGTGTTAGGGATAAGGTTAGGGTGAGGGTTAGGTTGAGGTTTTGGGTTAGGGTTAGGTCTAGGGTTAGGGTAAGGGTGAGGGTATGTGAGGGTTGGGGTTAAGCTTAGAGTTAGGGTAGGTATGAGAGTGAGGGTGCGGGTGAGGATTAGGGTTAGGGTGATGGTTAGGGTTAGGCTTAGGGTGAGGGTTAGGATGAGGGATAGGGTTAGAATTAGGGTTCGCGAGAGGGCTAGGATGAGGATGAGGTTAAGAATAAGGGTTAGGGGCTGGGAAGATAGCTCATTGGTAGAGCTCTTGCCTTGCATGCCTGAGGCCCTGGGTTTGATTCCTCAGCACCACATAAGCAAAAAGAAAAAAGCCGGAAGTGGTACTTTGGCTCAAGTGGTAGAGTGCTAGCCTTGAGCTGAAGAGCTGAGGGACAGCGCCCAGGCCCAGAGTTCAGGCCCCACCACCGGACCCAAAAAAAAAAAAAAAAACGAGTAAGGGTTAGGCTTAGGCTTAGGTTTAGGCTGAACGTGAGTTTGAGGGTGAAGGTATGGTTAGGGTGAAGGTTAGGTTTACAGTTTTGGTGAGGGTTAGGGTTAGTGTGAGGGTTAGTGTTAGTGTTAGGGTTAGTATTAGGGTGAGGGTACGTGTTAGGGTGAGAGTTAATGTTAGGGTGAGGTTTATGTTTAGGGTGAGGGTTAGGGTTAGGGTTAGGGTTAGTGTTTAGGTTAGGGTTCGGTTAAGTTTAGGGTTAGGGTGAGGGCTAGGTTTAGGGTTAGGGTTAGGGTGAGGTTTAGGGTTAGGCTTAGGGTTAGGGTGAGGCTGAGGGTTTGGGTTAGGTTTAGGGTTACGGTGAGGGTGAAGGTGAGGTTTAGGGTTAGGGTGAGGTTTGGGGTTATGGTTAGGGTTAGTGTGAGGGTGAGGGTGAGGTTTAGGGTTAGAGTAAGGGTTAGGGTGAGGGTTAGGGTGAGGGTTATGGTTAGGGTTAGTGTAAGGGTTAGGGTGAATGTTAGGATGAGGGTTAAGTTTATGGTTTTGTGAGGTTTAGGGTTCGGGTTACAGTGAGGGTGAGGGTTAGGGTTAGGTTTAGGGTGAGGTTTAGGATTAGGATTAGGGTTAGGATTAGGGTTAGGATGAGGGCTAGGGTGAGGGTGAGGTTTAGGGTTAGTGTTTGTGTGAGGTTGGGGTGAGGGTGAGGGTTAGGATGAGGGTGAGGGTTACAGTGAGGGTGAGGGTTAGGGTTAGGGTGAGGGTTAGGCTTAGGATTTGGGTTAGGGTGATGGTGAGTTTTAGGGTTAGATTTCGGGTTAGATTTTGGGTTAGGGGGAGGTTTAGGTCGAGGATTAGGGTTAGGATTAGTGTTAGGGTTAAGGTTAGGTTGAGGGTTAGGTTGATGTTTAGGGTTAGGGTTAGGGTTAGGGTTAGGATTAGGATTAGGGTTAGAGTATGTGAGGGTTAGTGTTAGGTTTAGGGTGAGAGTTAGGGTTCGGTTAAGTTTAGGGTTAGGGTGAATGTTACTGTAAGGGTTACAGTGAGGATGAGGGATAGGGTTAGATTGAGGGTTAGGGTTAGGGTTAGGGTGATGGTGAGGGTGAGGGTTAGGGTTAGTGTTAGGGTGAGGCTTAGGATGAGGTTTAGGTTTAGGATTAGGGTTAGGGTGAGGGTTAGGGTTAATGTGAGGTTTAGGGTTAGGGTTAGGGTGAGATTTAGTGTTAGGTTTAGGGTTAGGGTTAGGGTGAGGGTGAGGTTTAAGGTTAGAGTTAAAGTTAGGGTGAGGCTGAGGGTGAGGGTTAGTGTTAGAGTCAGTGTTAGAGTTTGGGTTATGGTGAGGGTTAGGATGAGGATTAGGGTAAGGATTAGGGTTAGGGTGAGGGCTAGTTTGAGTGTGAGGATTAGAGTTAGTGTTTGAGTGAGATTTAGGTTTGGGTTAGGATTAAGGTTAGGATGAGGGGGAGGTGTAGGATTAGATTTAGGGTTAGATGTAGGGTTAGGTTGAGCGTTAATGTTAGGGTTAGTGTGAGGGTTAAGGTTAGGGTGAGGTTTAGGTTGAGGATTAGTGTGATGGGTAGAGTGAAATTTAGGGTTTAGGATGAGGTTTAGGGTTAGGGTTAGGGTTAGGATTAATGTTAGGGTTAGTCTTAACTTGAGGGTTTGGGATAGGGTGAGATTTAGTGTTCGGGTTAGGATTAGGATAAGGGTTAGGGTTAGGGTGAGGGATGCGATGAGGGTTAGGTTTAGGGATAGGGTTAGGCTTAATGTTAGGCTGAGGGTGAGGGTGAGGGTGAGGGTTACGGTTAGGATGAGGGTTAGGTTTAGGGTTAGGGTGAGAGTTAGGGTTCATGTTAAGTTTAGGGTTAAGTGAGGGTTAGGGTAACGGTTACAGTGAGGGTGAGGGTTAGGGTTGGGATGAGGGTTAGGGTTAGGGTTAGGGTGAGGGTGAGGGTGAGTTTTAGGGTTAGTGTTAGGATGGGGGTTGGGGTTAGGATTAGGGTTAGGGTGAGGTCTAGGTTGAGGGTGAGGTTTAGGGTTAGGATTAGGGTGAGGTTTAGGGTTAGGTTTGGGGTTAGGGTAGCCTGAGTTTGAGGGTTAGGTTTAGGGTTAGTGTTAGAGTTAGGGTTACGATGAGGGTTAGGGTGATTGTGAGGGTTAGGGTTATTGTTAGGAATGGGATTAGGGTAAGGGTTAGTATGAGTGTGAGGGTTAGGGTTATGTTTAGGTTTACCCTTAGGGTTAGGCTGAGGGTGAAGGTGAGGGTAAGGGTTAGGGTTAGGGTGAGATTTAGGGGTATCATTAGGGTGAGGGTTAGGGTTCGGTTTAAGTTTAGGGTTAGGGTGAGGGTTAGGGTTACGTTTACAGTGAGCATGAGGAATAGGGTTAGGTTGAGGGTTAGGGTAGGCTTAGGATTAGGGTGAGGGTTAGGTTTAGGCTAAGGGTGATGGTTAGGATGAGGATTAGCGTTAGGGTTAGAGTTAGTGTGAGGGCTAGGGTGAGGGTGATGGTTAGGGTTAGTGTTTGGGTGAGGTTTAGGTTTAGGGTTAGAGTTAGGGTGAGGGTTTTGAGGGTTATGGTTACAGTGAGGTTGAGGGTTAGGGTAAGGATTAGGGTTAGGTTTCGGATTTGAGTTGTGGTGAGGGTGAGTTTTAGGGTTAGATTTAGTGTTAAGGGGAAGGGTAGGTCGAGGGTTAGGCTTAGTGTTAGGGATAAGTTTAGGGTGAGGGTTAGGTTGAGGTTTAGGGTTAGGGTTAGGGTTAGCGTAAGGGTGAGAGTATGTAATGGTTATGGTTAAGTTTAGGGTTAGGATTAGGCTGAAGGTGAGGGTGCGGGTGAGGATTAGGGTTAGGGTGATGGTTAGGGTTAGGCTTAAAGTTAGGGTTAGGATGAGGGATAGGGTTAGGATTAGGGTTCGGGTGAGGGCTAGGTTGAGGGTGATTGTTAGAGTAAGGGTTAGGCTTAGGGTTAGGTTTAGGCTGAGCGTGAATTTGAGGGTGAAGATAGGGTTAGGTTGATGTTTAGGTTTACGGTTAGGGTGAGGGTTAGGGTTAGTGTGAGGGTTAGTGTTAGGGTTAGGGTTAGTGTTAGGGTTAGGTTACGGTTAGGTGAGGGTGAGGGTTAGGGTTAGGGTTAGGGTTAGGGTGAGGTTTAGGGTTATGGTTAGGGTTAGGGTGAGGCTGAGTGTTTGGGTTAGGGTTAGGGTTCGTGTTATTATTAGGGTTAGGGTTAGTGTTATGTTGAGGGTGACTGTGATGGTTAGGGTTATGGTGATTTTTAGGGTTATGGTTAGGGTTAGCGTGAGGGTGAGGGTGAGCATTAGGGTTAGAGTAAGGGTTAGGGTGATGTTCAGGGTGAGGGTTAGGGTTATGGTTAGTGTAAGGGTTAGGGTGAGGATTAGGATATGAGTTAAGTTTATGGTTTGGGTGAGGTTTAGGGTTTGGGTTACAGTGAGGGTGAGGTTAAGGGTTAGGGTTAGGTTGAGGGTTAAGATGAGGATTAGGGTTAGGATTAGGGGTAGGGTGAGGGCTAGGGTGAGGGTGAGGGTTAGGGTTAGTGTTTGGGTGAGGTTTAGGGTTAGGGTTAGGGTTAGGGTGAGGGTTAGTATGAGGTTGAGGGTTACAGTGAGTGTGAGGGTTAGGGTTAGGGTGAGGGTTAGGGTTAGTATTTGGGTTAGGGTGATGGTGAGTTTTTGGTTTAGATTTAGGGTTGAGGGAGGGTTAGGTCGAGGGTTAGGGTTAGGATTAGTGTTAGGGTTAACGTTAGGTTGAGGGTTAGGTTGATGTTTAGGGTTAGGGTTAGGATTAGGGTTAGGGTTAGGGTATGTGAGGGTTAGGGTTAGGGTTAGGCTTAGGGTTAGGGTTATGCTGAGGGTGAGGGTGCGGGTGAGGATTATGGTTAGGGTGATGGTTAGGGTTAGGATTAGGGTGAGGTTTAGCATGAGGGATAGGTTTAGGATTAGGGTTCGGGTGAGGGCTAGAGTGAGGGATAGGGTTAGAATAAGGTTAGGCTTAGGCTTAGGGTTAGGCTGAGCATGAGGTTGAGGGTGAGGGTTCAGGTTAGGGTGAGGTTTAAGGTTAGGGTGAGGGTTAGGATGAGATTTAGGATTAGGGTGAGGTTTAGGGTGAGGATGATGGTGAGGCTAATGATGAGGTTTAGGCTGAGGTTGAGGGTTAACATAAGGGTGAGGTTTAGGGTTAGGTTTATGGTTATGGTTAGGGTTAGGGTGAGGGTTAGATTGAGGATTAGTGTTAGGGTTAGTGTGAGGTTTAGCATGAGGTTGAGTTTTAGGGTTAGGGTTAGGGTTAGGATTAATGTTACGGTTAGGGTTAAGGTGGGGATTAGGGTGAGGGTGAGGTTTAGGGTTAGTGTTAGTATTAGGATTAGGGTTAGGGTTAGCTTGAGTGTGAGGGTTAGGGTTAGGGTTAGGGTTAGGCTTAATGTTAGGCTGAAGGTGAGGGTGAGGGTGAGGGTTAAGTTAAGGTTGAGTGTTAAGGGTAGGGTTAGGGTGAGAGTTAGGGTTCGGGTTAAGTTTAGGGCTAGGCTGAGGGTTAGATTTAGGGTTACAGTGAGCATGACGGTTAGGGTTAGGTTGAGGGTTAGGATTAGGCTTAGGATTAGGGCGAGGGTTAGGTTTAGGGGTAGGATCAGGGTTAGGATGAGGATTGGGGTTAGGGTTAGGGTTAGGATGAGGGTGAGGTTTAGGGTGAGTGTTTGGGTGATGTTAAGGTTTATGGTTACGTTTAGGGTGAGGGTATGTGAGGGTTAGGTTTAGGGTTAAGGTTAGGCTGAGGGTGAGGGTGGGGGTGAGGATCAGCTTTAAGGTGATTGTTAGGGTTAGGTTTAGGGTGAGGGTTACAATGTGGAATAGGTTTAGGATTAGGGTTAGATAGAGGGCTAGGGTGAGGGTGAGGGTTAGAGTAAGGGTTAGGCTTAGGCGTAGGGTTAGGCTGAGCGTGAGGTTGAGTGTGAGGGTTAGGGTTAGGGTGATGTTTAGGTTTATGGTTAGGGTGAAGGTTAGGATGAGGTTTAGGGTTAGGGTGAGGATGATGGGAAGGGTAAAGGTGAGGTTTAGGCTGAGGGTAAGGGTTAAGATAAGGGTGAGGGTTAGGGTTAGGTTTAAGGTTAGGGTTAGGGTTAGCGTGAGGGTTAGATTGAGGATTAAGGTTACGGTTAGTGGGAGGTTTAGGGTGAGGATGAAGGTTAGGGTTAGGGTGAGGGTGAGGGTTAGAATTAGGGTTAGGGTGAGGGCTAGGGTAAGGGTGTGGGTTAGAATAAGGGTTAGGGTTAGGGTGAGGTTTTAGATTAAGGGGAGGGTTAGTGTTAGTGTGAGGGTTAGTGTTAGGGTTAGTGTTAGTGTTAGAGTGATGGTAAGGGTTAGGGTGAGGGTTAATGTTAGGGTGAGGGTTATAGTTAGAAAGAGGGTTAGGGTTAGGATTAGGGTGAGGTTCAGTGTTAGGGTTAGTGTTAGAATTAGGGTTAGAGTGAGGGTGAGGTTTAGGGTTAGAGTTAGGGTAAGGGTGAGGCTGAGGTTGAGGGTTAGTTGTAGGGTTACTGGTAGTGTTAGGGTTAGGTTGAGGGTTTGGGTGAGGGTGAGGGTGATGGTGAGGGTTAGGATTAGGTTTAGGATTGGGATTAGGGTAAGGTTTAGGGTGAGTGTGAGGGTTAGGTTTAGGGTTAGGCTCAGGCTTAGTCTAAGGTTTAGGCTGAGAATGAGGGTGATGTTGAGGGTTAGGTTTTGGTTTAGGGTGAGAGTTAGGTTTCGGTTGAGTGTTAGTGTTAGGGTTAGGGTGAGTGTTAGGATGAGAGTTAGGATTAGGATTAAGGTTAGGTTTAGGGCTATGGTGAGGGTGAGGGTTAAGGTTACGGTGATGGTTAGGTTAACTGTTAGGGTGAGGATTAGGATGAGGTTTAGGTTTAGGGTGAGGGTTAGGGTGAGGATGATGGTAAGTGTAAAGGTGAGGTTTAGGCTGAGGGTGAGGCTTAAGATACTGGTGAGTGTTAGGGTTAGGTTTAGGTTTAGGGTAAGGGTTAGTGTTAGGGTGAGGGTGAGGTTGAGATTGAGGATTAGAGTTAGGGTTAGTGTGAGGTTTAGGGTGAGGATGAGGGTTAGGGTTCGGGTGAGGGTGAGGGTTAGAATTAGGGTTAGGGTGAGGGCTAGGATGAGGGTGAGGATTAGGGTTAGGGTTAGGGTTAGGGTGAGGTTTAGGATTAGGGTGAGGGTTAGGGTTAGTGTGAGGTTTAGTGTTAGGGTGAGGATAAGTGTTAGGTTGAGGGTTAGGGTTAGGTTGCGGGTTATGTTTAGGGTGAGGTTTAGGGTTAGGGTTAGGGTTATTGTTAGGTTTGGGGTTAGGGTTATGGTTACGGTGAGGGTGAGGGTTATGGTTAGAATTACAGTGAGGTTCAGTGTTAGGGTTAGGATTAGAGTAAGGGTTAGGGTGAGGGTGATGTTTAGTGGTACATTTAGGGTTTGAGTGAGGGTTAGGGTTAGGGTGCCGGTAAGCATGGGGGTGACGGTAAGGGTAAAGGTGAGGGTTAGGCTGAGGGTGAGGGTTACCGTAAGTGTGAGTGTTAGGGTTAGTTTGAGGGTTAGTGTTAGTGTTAGGGTGAGGTTGAGGGTTAGATTCAGGATTAGTGTTAGGGTTAGTGTGAGGTTTATGGTGAGGATTAAGGTTAGGGTTAGGATGAAGGCTAGGGTGAGGATGAGGGTTAGAGTTTGTGTTAGGGGGAGGTTTAGGGTTAGGGTGATATTTAGGGTTAGTTTGAGGGTTAGTGTTAGGGTTAAGGTTAGTGTTAGGGTGAGGGTAAATGTTAGGGTGAGGGTTAGGTTTAGAGTGAGGGTAATGGTTAGGGTGAGGGATAGGGTTAGGATAAGTGTAAGGGTGAGGGCTAGGCTGAGGGTTAGGGTGAGGGTTAGGGTTAGGGATAGGGTTAGGTTTAGGATTAGGTTTAGGGTGGGGACGAGTGTGAGGGTTAGGATTAGGGTTAGGGTTAGGCTTAGAGTTAGGATGAGGGATAGGTTTAGGGTTTGGGTTAGGGTTAGGGTGAGGCTGAGAATTAGGGTTAGATTTAGGGTTAGGTTTAGGGTTAGTGTTAGTGTTAGGGTTAGTGTTAGTGTTACAGTGAGGGTTGGGGTTAGGGTTAGGCTTAGGCTTAGGCTTAGATTTAGGGTGAGGGTTAGGATGACGATTAGGTTTTCGATTAGGGTTAGGGTGAGGGCTATGTTGAAGGTGAGGTTTAGGGTTAGTGTTAGGGTAAGGTTTAGGGTTAGGGTTAGGGTGAGGGTGAGGGTGAGGTTAGGGTTAGGGTTAGGAGTATGATTAGGATTAGTGTTAGGGTAAATGTGAGGGTTAAGGTTAGGGTGAGGTTTAGGGTTAGGATTAGGGTGAGTGTGAGGTTTAGGGTTAGGGTTTGGCTTAGAATTAGGCTGAGGGTGAAGGTGTGGGTTAGGGTTAGGTTTAGTGTTAGGGTGAGGTTTACATTTTGGGTTAGGGTTAGAGTTTGGGTTAGGGTGAGGGTGAGGTTTAGGGTTAGTGTTAGGGTTAGGGTGAGGCTGAGAATGAGGGTGAGGGTTAGGGTTAGTGTTAGGTTTTGGGTTAGTGTTAGGTTTAGGGTTAGGTTTAGGGGGAGGGTTAGGGTGAGGGTGAGGGTTAAGATTAGGATTAGGGTTAGGGTTAGGGTGAGTGTGAGGGTTAGGGTTAGGTTTAGGGTTATTCTTAGGGTTAGGCTGAGGGTGAGGGTGAGGTTTAGGGTTAGGGTGAGGGTTAGGGTTAGGGTTATGGGGAGGGTTGGGATGAGTTTTAGTGTTAGGATTAGGGTTACGGTGAGGGCTAGGGTGAGGTTGAGGTTTAGGGTTAGTGTTAGGGTGAGGTTTCAGGTTAGGGTTAGTGTTAGGGTGAGTGTGAGGTACAGGGTTAGAGTGAAGTTTAAGCTGAGGCTGAGGATGATGCTTAGGTTTAGGGTTAGGATTAGGATTAGGTTAAGGGTTAGGGTGAGTGTGAGTGTTTGGGTTAGGTTTAGGCTTAGGCTTACACTGAGGGTGAGGGTTAGGATGAGGGTTAGGTTTAAGATTAGGATTAGGGTGAGGGTTAGGTTAGTGTGAGGTTTAGTGTTAGGGTTAGGGTTAGTGTTTGGATTAGTGTTAGGGTGAGGGTGAGGTTTATGGTTAGATTTAGGTTTAGTTTGAGGGTTAGGTCGAGGGTTAGGGTTAGGCTTAGTGTTAGGATTAGGATTAGGCTGAGGGTGAGTTTGAGGTTTAGGGTTAGGGTTAGGCTTAGGCTTAGGATTAGGCTGAGGGTGAGGGTGGGGGTGAGGATTAGGGTTAGGGTGATGGTTATGGTTAGGGTTATGGTGAGGGTTAGTGTTAGTGTTAGGGTTAGAGTTAGGGTTAGGGTGAGGTTGAAGTTTAGGGGTAGAGTTATGGTTAGGGTGAGGGTTAGCGTTAGAGTGAGAGTTAGTTTGAGGGTGACGGTAAGGGTAAAGTTGAGGGTTAGGCTGAGGGTGAGGGTTACGGTAAGGGTAAGGGTTAGGGTTAGGGTTAGGGTGAGGTTTATGGTGAGGGTGAGGGTTAGCTTTAGGGTGAGTTCTAGGGAGAGGGTGAGGTTTAGGGTTAGGGTTAGCGTGAGGTTTAGGTATAGATTGATGTTTAGGGTTAGTGTGAGGGTTAGTGTTAGTGTTAGGGTTAGTGTTAGGGTGAGGGTCAGTGTTAGGGTGAGGGTTAGGGTTAGGGTAAATGTTAGGGTGAGGGGTAGGGTTAGGGTGAAGGTTATGGTTAGGGTGATGTTTAGGGTTAGGTTTAGGATAATTGTTAGCATTAGGGTTAGGGTTCCGGTTATTGTGAGTGAGGGTGAGGGCTAGGTTTAGGGCTAGGATGAGGTTTAGGGATAGGGTTAGGTTGAGTGTGAGGGTTAGGGTTAGGGTTAGGCTTACGATTAGGCTGAGGGTGATGGTTAGGTTTAGGTTGAGGGTTAGTGTTATTGGGAGGGTTAGGGTTAGGATTAGGGTTAGGGTGGGGGTGAGTGTGTGTGTTAGCATTAGGTTTAGGGTTAGGGTTAGGGTTAGGCTGAGTGTGAGGTTGAGAGTGAGGGCTAGGGTGAGGGTGATTTTTAGGGTTAGGGGTAGGGTGAAGGTTATGGTTAGGGTAAGGGTGAGAGTTAGGGTTCGGTTTAAGTTTAGGGTTAGGTTGAGTGTTAGGGTAAGGTTTATGGTGAGGGTGATGGTTAGGGTGAGATTGAGGGTTATGGTTCGGATTAAGGTTAGGGTGAGGGTGAGGGTGAGGGTTAGGTTTAGTGTTTGGGTGAGGGATAGGTTGAGGGTTAGTGTAAGGATTAGGGTTAGGGTGAGGGCTAGGGTGAGCGTGAGGTTTAGGGTTAGGGTTAGGGTTAGGCTTAGGCTTAGGTTTAGGATGAGGGTGAGGGTCGGGGTGAGGATTATGTTTAGGTTTGATCGTTAGGGTTAGGGTTAAGGTGAGGGTTAGGATGAGGGTTAGGATTAGGATTAGGGTTAGGGTGAGGGCTAGGGTGAGGGAGAGGGTTAGGGTTAGG
The DNA here is from genome assembly GCF_024711535.1 of Dipodomys merriami. Classification (NCBI taxonomy): domain Eukaryota; kingdom Metazoa; phylum Chordata; class Mammalia; order Rodentia; family Heteromyidae; genus Dipodomys; species Dipodomys merriami. The sequence continues at coordinate 1,690,649 of NW_027202849.1, forward strand.
GTTAGGGTAAGTGTAAAGGTGAGGTTTAGGCTGAGGGTGAGGCTTAAGATACTGGTGAGTGTTAGGGTTAGGTTTAGGTTTAGGGTAAGGGTTAGCGTTAGGGTGAGGGTGAGGTTGAGATTGAGGATTAGAGTTAGGGATAGTGTGAGGTTTAGGGTGAGGATGAGGGTTAGGGTTAGGGTTAGGATGATGGTTAGGTTTATGCTTAGGGCGAGGGTTAGGATGAGGTATAGGTTTAGGGTGAGGTTGAAGGTAAGGGTAAAGGTGAGGTTTAGGCTGACGGTGAGGGATAAGATAAGGGTGAGGGTTAGGGTTAGTTTTAGGGTGAGGGTAAACGTTAGGGTACGTGTTATGTTTAGGGTGAGGGTTAGGGTTAGGTTTAGGGTTAGTCTTAGGTTTAGGGTTAGAGTTATGTTTAATGTGAGGGTAAGGGTTAGGTTTAGGGTTACAATGAGGTTTAGTGTTAGGGTTAGGGTTAGAGTTAGGGTTAGGGTGAGGGTGAGGTTTAGGGGTACATTTAGGGTTAGGGTGAGGGTTAGGGTTAGGGTGAGGTTGAGTGTTAGCATTAGGTTTAGGGTTCGGGTTAGGTTTAGGGTTAGGTTTAGTGTTATTGTTAGGGGTAGAGTTAGGGTTAGTGTGAGGGTTAGGGTGAGGGTTAGGGTTAAAGTGAGGTTTATGGTTAGGATGAGGGTTAGTGTTAGGGTGAAGGATAGGGTGAGGGTGAGGGTTAGGGTTAGACTTAGGGTGAGTGTTAGGGTTAGGGTGATGTTTAGGGTTAGTGTGAGTGTTAGGCTTAGGGTTAGGGTTAGAGTTGGGGTGAGGGTAAGTCTTAGGGAGAGGGTTAGGGTTAGGTTGAGGGTTATGGTTAGGGTGAGGGTTAGGGTTAGGATAAGTGTAAGGGTGAGGGCTAGGCTGAGGGTTATGGTGAGGGTTAGGGTTAGGGATAGGGTTAGGTTTAGGATTAGGGTTAGGGTGAGTTTGAGTGTGAGGTTTAGGATTAGGTTTAAGGTTAGGCTTAGAGTTATTATGAGGGTTAGGGTTAGGGTTTGGGTTAGGGTGTCGGTGAGGCTGTGGATTAGGGTTAGGTTTAGTGTTAGTTTTAGGGTTAGCTTTAGGGTTAGTGTTAGTGTTAGGGTTAGTGTTAGGGTTAGAGTGAGTTTTGGGGCTAGGGTTAGGATTAGAGTTAGGCTTAGAGTTAGGGTGAGGGTTAGGATGAGGATTAGGTTTACCAGTAGGTTTAGGGTGAGGGCTAGGGTGAAGGTGAGGATTAGGGTTAGTTTTAGGGTAAAGTTTAGGATTAGGGTTAGGGTTAGGGTGATGGTTACGATGAGGGTTAGGGTTACGGTGAGGGTGAGGGTTAGGTTTAGGGTGAGGGTTAGGGTTAGGTTTGGGGTTAGGGTGAGGGTGAGTGTTAGGGTTAGGGTGAGATTTAGGGTTAGGTCTAGGATTAGTGTTATGGTGAGGGTTAGGTTTATGGTTAGACTTAGGTTTAGTTGGAGGGTTAGGTGGAGGGTTAGGGTTAGGGTAAGTATTAGGGTTAAGGTTAGGTTGAGGGTTATGTTGAGGTTTAGGGTTAGGGTTAGGCTTAGGGTGAGGGTGAGGGTGAGGTTTAGGGTTAGGGTTAGGCTTAGGCTTAGGCTTAGTTTTAGGATGAGGGTGAGGGTGGTGGTGAGTATTAGGGTTAGGGTGATGGTTAGGCTTAGGTTTATGGTGTGGGTTATTGTTAGGGTTAGTGTTAGAGTTAGGGTTAGGGTGAGTGTGATGGTTAGGGTTAGGGTTAGGCTTATTTTTACATTGAGGGTGAGGGTGAGGGTGAAGGTTAGGGTTAGGATTAGGGTTAGGGTGAGGGTGAGTGAGTGTGTTCGGTTTAGTTTTAGGTTTAGGCTAAGGTTTAGGCTAAGGGTGAGGTTGAGTTTGAGGGTTAGGGTTAGGGTGAAGTTTAGGGTAAGGGTTAGGGGGAGGTTTAGGGATAGGATTAGGCTTAGGGTGAGAGTGAGGCTGAGGGTTAGGGTTAGTGTTAGGGTTAGGGTTAGGGTGAGAGTTATGGGGAGTGTAGGGGTTAGAGTTAGGATTAGGGTCAGGGTGAGGGTGTGTTTGTGTGTTAGGGTTAGGTTTAGGGTTAGGCTTAGGGTTAGGCTGAGTGTGAGGTTGAGGGTGAGGGTTATGGTTATGGTGAGGGTTATTTTTACGTTTAGGGTGAGGGTTAGGATGAGGTTTAGGGTTAGGGTGAGGGTTAAGGTAAGAATGATGATAAGGGTAAAGGTGAGGTTTAGGCTGAGGGTGAGGGTTAAGATAAGGGTGAAGGTTAGGGTTTGGTTTAGGTTTAGGGTGAGGGCTAGATTGAGGATTAGGGTTAGCGTTCGTATGAGGTTTAGAGTGAGGATGAGGGTTAGTGTTTGGGTTAGGGACAGGATCAGGGTTAGAGTGAGGGTGAGTGTGTGTGTTAATTTTAGGTTTAGGGTTAGGCTTAGGGTTAGGCTGAGGGTGAGGTTGAGGGTGAGGGTTAGGTTTACGGTGAGGGTTAGAGTAAGGTTTAGGGGGAGGGTTAGGATGAGGGTTAGGTTTAGGATTAGGGTTTGGGTGAGAGCTTGGGTGAGGGTGAGATTTAGGTTTAGGGTTAGGTTGAGGGTAATGGTTAGGGTGAGGGTTAGGATTAGGGTTAGGTTTATTGTTAGGGTTCGGTTTAAGTTTACGGTTATGGTGCTGGTGAGGGTGAGGGTTAGGGTTAGGGTTAGGGTGAGATTTAGTGTGAGGGTGAGTTTTAGGGTTAGAGTTAGGGTTAGGGTGAGGGTTAGGTTGAGGGTTAGGATTAGGGTTAGTGTTAGTGTTAGGGTTAGGGTGAGAGTTAGGGGGAGGTTTAGGGTTATGGTTAGGATGAGGATTAGGATTAGGGTTAGGGTGAGGGTGAGTGTGTGTGTTAGGGGTAGGTTTAGGGTTAGGCTTAGGGTTAGGCTGAGGGTGAGGTTGAGTGTGAGTGTTAGGGTTAGGGTGAGGGTTAGGTTTAGGGTTAGGAGGATGGTTAGGATGAGGGTTAGGTTTAGGATTATGGTTAGGGTGAGTGCTAGGGTGAGGATGAAGTTTAGCGTTAGGGTTAGGGTGAGGGTTAGGGTTAGGTTTAGGGTGAGAGTTAGGTTTCGGGTTAAGTTTAGGGTTAGGGTCCGTGTCAGGGAAAGACTTACTGTGAGGGTGAGGGTTAGGATTAGGTTGAGGCTTAGGGTTAGGATGAGGGTTAGGTTGAGGGTGATGGTGAGGGTTAGGATTAGATTTAGGGTGAGGATTAGGATGAGGTTTAGGGTTTGGATTAGGATTAGAGTGAGGGCTAGGGTGAAGGTGACGATTATGGTAAGGTTTAGGCTTAGGCTTAGGGTTAGGCTAAGGGTGAGGTTGAGGTTGAGGGTTAGGGTTAGGGTGAGGGTTAGGTTTATGGTTAGGGTGAGGGTTACGATGAGGTTTAGAGTTAGGGGGAGGTTTAGGGTGAGGATGATAGTAAGGGTAAAGATGAGGTTTAGGCTGAGGATGAGGATTAAGATAATGGTGAGTGTTAGGGTTAGGTTTAGGGTTAGGGTAAGGGTTAGGTTTAGGGTTAGGGTGAGAGTTAAATTGAGGTTTAGGGTTAGCGTTAGTGTGAGGTTTAGGGTGAGGATGAGGGATAGGGTTAGGTTTAGGGTTAGGGTTAGGGTGAGCATGAGGTTTTGGGGTGGAATTAGGGTTAGGGTGAGGATTAGGGTGAGGGTTAAGTTTAGGGTAAGGTTTAGCGTGGGGGTGATGGTAAGGGTAAACCTGAGGTTTAGGCTGAGGGTGAGGGTTACAGTGGGGTGAGGGTTAGGGTTAGAGGGAGGGTTAGGGTTAGGGGAAGGGTGTGGGTGAGGGTTAGCTTGAGGATTAGTGTTAGGGTTAGTGTGAGGTTTAGGGTGAGGATGAGGATTAGGGTTATTGTGAGGGCTAGGGTGAAGGTGAGGGTTAGGTTTAGGTTTAGGGTGAGGTTTAGGGTTAGGGTGATGGTTAGGGTTAGTGTGAGGGTTAGTGTTAGGATTAGTGTTAGTGTTAGGGTGAGGGTAAGTGTTAGGGTGAGGGTTATGGATAGGGTGAGGGTTAGGTTTAGGTTGAGGATTAGGGTTAGTGTTAGGGTTATTGTTAGGGTTAGGGTTAGGGTTAGGATTACAGTGAGGGTGAGGGTGAGGTTTAGGATTAGTGTTAGGATGAGGTTTAGTTTTAGGGTAAGGGTTAGAGTTAGGGTTAGCGTTATGTTGAATATTTGGGTTAGATTTAGGCTTAGCCTTAGGCTTAGGCCAAGCATGAGGGTGAGGGTTAGGTTTAGGGTTAGGGTGAGGTTTGGGTTAGGGTTAGGGTGAGGGTTAGGATGAGGTTTAGGGTTAGGATTAGTGTTAGGGTGAGGGTTAGGGTGAGGTTTTAGTTTAGGGATATGGTTAGGTTTAGGGTTAGGGTTAGGTTGAGGGTGAGTGTGAGGGTCAGGGTTATGTTTAGGCTTAGTGTTAGGGTGAGAGTTAGGGTTAGGGATTTGGTTAGGGTGAGGGTGAGGCTGAGGATTAGGGTTAGGTTTATGTTTAGGTTTAGGGATAGGGTTATGGTTAGGGTTAGGGTTACAGTTAGGTTTAGGGTTAGGTTTAGGCTTAGGCTTAGGCTTAGGATTCGGCTGAGGGTGAGGGTGGGGTTGAGGATTAGGGTTAGGTTTAGTATTAGGGTTATTGTTTGTGTTATGGTTAGGGTTAAGTTGGAGCTGAGGTGATTCTGAAGGTGAGGGTTATGGTTATGGTTATGGTTAGGGTTAGGGTTAGTGTTAGTTTTAGGGTTAGGTTTAGAGTTATGGTGAGATTGAGGGTGAGGGTGAGGGTTAGGTTTAGGGTGAGATTTAGGGTGAGGTTTAGGGTTAGGGTTAGTGTTAGGGTTACGGCGAGGGGGAGGGTTAAGTTGAGGTTTAGGGATAGGGTTAGATTTAGTATTAGGGGTAGGGTGAGGGTGAGTGTGACAGTTAGGGTGAGGGTGAGGCTTAGGCCTAGGTTTAGGCTGAGGGCGAAGGTGGGGGTGAGGATTAGGGTTAGGGTGATGGTTTGGGTTAGGGTTAGTGTTACTGTTAAGGTTAGGGTTAGAGTTACAGTGAGGGTGAGGGTGGGGGTGTGGAGTAGGGTTAGGGTTAGGGTATGGTTTAGGGTTAGGGTTACGGTTAGTGTGAGGGTGAGTTTGAGGGTTAGATATAGGGTTATGAGGAGGGTTAGGGTGAGGGTTAGGGATAGGGTTAGTGTTAGAGTTAGGCTGAGGGTGAGGGTTAGTTTGAGGTTTAGGGTTAGGGTTATGGTTGTGGTTAGTGTGAGGGTTAGTTTTACGGTTAGGCTTAGTGTTAGGGTGAGGGTAAGTTTTACAGTGAGGGTTTGGGTTAGGATGAGGGTTATGGTTAGGGGGAGGGTTAGGATTAGGGTTAGGGTTATTGTTAGGTTTAGGTTTAGGATTTTGGTTACGGTGAGGTTGAGGGTGACTTTTAGGTTTAGGGTTAGGGTAAGGTTTATGGTTTGGGTTAGGGTTAGAGTGATGGTTAGGATGATGGTGAGGTTTACGGTTAGTGTTAGAGTTAGGGTGAGGGTTAGGGTGAGGTTTAGGGTTAGGGTTAGTGTTAGGGTTAGGTTTAGGGTGAGAGTTAGGGTTAGGGTTAGGGTTAGGGTTAAGTTTAGGGTTAGGTTTAAGGTTTCCGTTATGGTGAGGGTCAGTTTTAGGATTAGAGTTAGGGTCAGTGTGAGGTTTAGGGTTAGAATTAGGGTTAGGTTGAGGCTGTAGATTCGGGTTCGGGTTAGGTTTAGGGTTAGGATTAGGATTAGGGTTCGGTTAAGGTGAGTGTGAGGCTTATGGTTAGGGTTAGGGTTAGCCTTAGGTTTAGGCTGAGGGTTTGCATGAGGTTGAGGGTTAGGGTTATTCTGAGGGGTAGGGTTATGGTTAGGGTGAGGTTTAGTGTTAGGGTTAGGGTTAGAGTTATGTTTTGGGTGAGGGTGAGGTTTAGGAGTGGAGTTAGTTTTAGGGTGAGGGTTAGGGTGAGTGTGAGGTTTATGGTGAGGGTTAGGGTAGGGCTGACGGTAAGGGCAAACTTGAGGGTTAAGCTGAGGGTGAGGGTTACGGTAAGGTTGATGGTTAGGGTTAGGGTGAGTGTTAGGGTTAGGGTTAGGGTGAGAGTTAGGCTTTGGGTTAAGTTTAGGGTTAGAGTGAGGGTTAGGGTAAGGGTTAAGGTGAGGGTGAGTTTAGGGTTAGGTTGAGGGCTAGGTTGAGGGTGAGGGTTAGGTTTAGTGTTAGGGTAAGCACTCGGGTGAGGGTTAGGGTGAGGGTTAGGGTTAGGGATTGGGTTAGGTTTAGGATTAGGGTTAGTTTGAGGGTGAGTGTGAGGGTTAGGGTTAGGGTTAGGCTTAGAGTTAGGGTGAGTGTTAGGTTTAGGGTTTGGGTTAGGGTGAGGCTGAGGCTGAGGATTATGGTTAGGTTTAGGGTTAGGTTTAGGCTTAGGGTTAGGCTGAGCCTGAGGGTGGGGTTTAGGATTAGATTTAGAGTTAGGTTCGGCTTAGGGTTAGGGTAATTTTTAGTGTTATAGTTACGGTTAAGTTTGCAGTGATAGTGAGGCTGAAGGTGAGGGTTATGTTTAGAGTTAGCATTAGGGTTAGGGTTAGTGTTATTGTTAGGGTTAGGGTTAGAGTTACGGTGAGTTTGAGGGTGAGGGTGAGGTTAGGGTTAGGGTGAGGTTTAGGCTTAGGATTTTGGTTAGGGTTAGGGTGAGGGTGATATTTAGGGTTAGAGTTAGGGTTAGGGGGAGGGTTAGGGTGAGGTTTAGGGTTAGGGTTAGTGTTAGGGTTAGGGTGAGGTTGAGGGTTAGTTTGAGGTTTAGGGATAGGCTTAGATGTAGGATTATGGTTAGGGTGAGGGGGAGTGTGAGGGTTAGGGTGAGGGTTTGGCTTAGGCTTATGGTTAGGCTGTGGGTGAGGGTGGGGGTGAGGATTAGGGTTAGGGTGACTGTTAGGGTTATTGTTAGGGGGAGGGTTCAGGTGAGGGTTAGGGTTAAGTTTAGTGATAGGGTTATGGTAAGGATGAGGGTTAGGGTTCGGGTTAGGGTTAGGGTTAGGGTAGGTGTGAGGTTTAGGGTTTAGGTTAGGGTTAGGGTTAGAATTACGGTGAGGTTGAGGGTGCAGATGAGTGTGAGGTTTAGGGTTAGGTTTAGGGTGTGGCTTACGGTTAGGCATAGGGTTAGGCTAAGGGTGAGGGTGAGGTTTAGGGTTAGGGTGACTGTTAGAGTTAGGGTTATGTGGAGGGTTAGGATGAGGGTTAATGTTTGGATTAGGGTTAGGGTGATAGCTAGTTTGACGGTGAGGTTTAGGGTTAGAGTTAGGGTTAAGGTGAGGCTGAGGGTGAGGGTTAGGGTTAGGGTTAGGATTAGGATTAGGGTAAGGGTTAGGGTGAGTGTGAGTGTTAGGGTTAGGCTTAGGCTTAGGCTTAGGGTTACACTGAGGGTGAGGGTGAGGTTTAGGTTTAGGATGAGAGTTAGGGTTCAGGTTAAGTTTAGAGTTAGGTTGAGGGTTAGGGTTAGGTTTCCGTTGAGTGTGAGGGTTAGAGTTAGGTTGAGGGTTAGGGTTAGGGTGAGGTTTAGGGTTAGGGTTAGGGTGAGGGTTAGGATGAGGATTAGGCTTAGAGTTAGGGTGAGGGTTAGGATGAGGGTAAGGGTTAAGGTAAAGGTGAGGGTTAGGGTTAGGTTGAAGGTTAGGGTTAGGTTTAGGGTTAGGGTGATGGTTATGGTTAAGATTAGGGTGAGGGTTAGGATAAGGATTAGGTTTAGGATTAGGGTTAGGGTGAGGGCTAGTGTGAGGGTGATGGTTAAAGTTAGTGTTAGGGTCAGGTTTAGGGTTAAGGTTATGTTTAGTTTGAGGGTTAGGATGAGGGTTAGGGTTACGGTAAGGGTGAGGGTTAGGGTGAGGGTGAGGGTTAGGATTCGGGTTAGGGTTAGGGTTATTTTTAGGGTTACATTTAGGTGAGGGTAAGGGTTAGGGTTAGGGTTAAGTTGAGGTTTTTAGTGTTAGGGTTACGGTTAGAGTTAGGGTTAGGGTGAGGGCAGGGTTAGTGTTACTGTGAGGTTTAGTGTTTGGGTTAGGCTATGGGTTATGGTGAGGGCTGTGGTTAGCGTGAGGGTTAGGATTAGGGTTAGGGTTTTTATTTGGGTTAGGTTTTGGGTTAATGTAACGTTGAGGGTAAGGGTGAGCGTTAGGGTTTAGGTTTAGGGTGAGTTTTAGGTTTTGGGTTAGGGTTAGAGTTAGGGTTAGCGTGAGGTTGAGGTTTAGAGTTAGAGTTAGGGTTAGGGTGAGGGTTAGGTTGAGGGCTTGGGTTAGGGTTAGTGTTAGGGTTAGAGTTAAGTTTAGGGTGAGAGTTAGCTTGAGGGTGAGGTTTAGAGTTAGGGTTATGGGAAGGTTTAGGATGAGGGTTAGGGTTAGGATTAGGGTTAGGGTGAGTGCTAGGTTGAAGGTGAGGTTTAGTGTTAGGGTTAGGGTAAGGTTTAGGTTTAGCTTACGGTAAGGGTGAGGTTTAGGTTTAGAGTTAGGTTAAGGGTGAGGCTGAGGTTGAGGGTTAGGGTTAGTGTTAGAGTTAGTTTTAGGGTGAGGGTTAGGATTAGGATGAGGATGAGGGTGAGGATTAGGCTTAGGTTTAGGATTCGGATTAGGGTAAGGGTTAGGGTCAGTGTGATCGTTAGGGTTAGGGTTAGGCTTAGACTTAGGGTAAGGCTGACAGTGAGGGTGAGGGTGAGGGTTAGGGATAGGGTGAAAGTTTGGGTTAGGGTTAGGGTGAGAGTTAGGGTTCGATTATGTTTAGGGGTAGGGTGAGGGTTAGGGTTAGGATTAGGGATAGAATGAGGGCTAGGGATAGGGTTAGTGTTAGGATAAGGTTTAGGGTTAGAGTTAGGTGAGGGTTAGGGTTACTGTGAGGGTGAGGGTTAGGGTTAGGTTGAGGGTTAGGGTTAAGATGATGGTTAGGGTGAGGATGTGTGTTAGGTTTAGGTTTAGGGTTAGGGTTCGCTTTAAGGTTAGGATTAGTGTTATTGTTAGGGTTAGGGTTAGAGTTATGGTGAGGGTGTGGGTGAGGTTGAGGGTGAGTTTTAGGGTTAGAGTGCGGATTAGGGTTAGGGTTAGGATTAGGAGGCAGTTTAGGGTTAGATTTAGGGTTAGTTGTAGGGTTAGGTCGAGTGTTAATGTTAGGGTTAGTGTTAGGATTAAGGTTAGGGTGAGGTTTCGGTTGAGGACTAGTGTGAGGGTTAGTGTAAGGTTTAGGGTTTAGGCTGAGGTATAGGGTTAGGGTTAGGTTTAGGATTAATGTTAGTGTTAGGCTTAAGTTGAGGGTTAGGGTGAGGGTGAGGTTTAGGGTTAGGGTTAGGATTAGGATTAGGTTTAGGGTTAGGGTGAGGGATAGGATGAGGGTTAGGTTTAAGGATAGGGTTAGGCTTAGGTTTAGGCTGAGGGTGAGGGTGAGGGTTAGGGTTAGGGTGACGGTTAGGGTCAGGGTTAGGGTGAGAGTTAGGGTTCGGGTTAAGTTTAGGGTTAGGGTGATGGTTAGGGTAATGGTTACAGTAAGGGTGAGGGTTAGGGTTAGGTTGAGGGTTAGGGTTATGGTTAGTGTGAGGGTGAGGGTGAGAGTTAACCCTCAGTCTGAGGGTTAGGATGAGTATTAGGGTTAGGATTAGGGTTAGGGTGAGGGCTTGGGTGAGGGTGAGGTTTAGGGTTAAGGTTATGGGGAGGGTTAGGATGAGGGTTAGTGTTAGGTTTTAGGGTTAGTGTAATGGCTAGGGTGTGGGTGAGGTTTAGGATCAGGTTAGGGTGAGGTTTAGGGTTAGGGTTATGGTTAGGGTGAGGCTGAGGGTGAGGGTTAGGGTTAGAATTAGCATTAGGGTAAGGGTTAGGGTGAGTGTGAATGTTAGGGGTAGGGTTAGGGTTAGGCTTAGGGTTACACTGAGGGTGAGGGTGAGGGTTAGGGTTATGGTGAGAGTTAGGGTTCAGTTTAAGTTTAGGGTTAAATTGAGGGTTAGGGTTAGGTTTACGTTGAGTGTGAGGGTTAGACTTAGGTTGAGGGTTAGGGTTAGGGTTAGGCTTCGGGTGAGGTTTAGGGTTAGGGTTAGGGTGAGTGTTAGGATGAGGATTAGGGTTATGATTAGGGTTAGGTTGAGGGCTAGGTTGAGGGTGAGGGTTAGGGTTAGTGTTAGGGTGAGGTTTAGGTTTAGGGGTAGAGTTAGAGTGAGGGTTAGGATGAGGGTAAGGGTTACGGTAAGGGTGAGTGTTAGGGTTAGATTTAAGGTTAGGATGAGGGTGTGTTAGGATTAGGGTTAGGGTTAGGGTTATTGTTAGGGTTATGGTTATGGTGAGGGTGAGGGTGAGGGTTAGGGTTACGTTGAGGTTTTTAATGTTAGGGTTAGGGTTAGAGTTAGGGTTAGGGTGAGGTTAGGGTTAGGGTTAGTGTTTGGGTTAGGTTATGGGTTACAGTGAAGGTTCTGGTTAGGGTGAGGGTTAGCATGAGGGTTAGGTTTACAGTAAGTGTGAGAGTTAGGTTAGGGTGAGGGTTAAGTTTCGGTTTAGGGTTAGGGTGACTGTGAGGGTTAGGATTAGGGTTAGCGTTATTGTTAGGGTTACAGTTATGGTGAGGTTGAGGGTGAGGATTAGGGTTAGGGGTAGGTTGAGGTTTTTAGTGTTAGGGTTAAGGTTAGAGTTAGGGTTAGGGTGAGGTTAGGGTTAGGGTTAGTGTGAGGGTTAGGGTATGGTTTACGGTGAGGGTTGTGGTAAGTGTGAGGGTTAGGATTAGGGTTATGGTTATTGTTAGAGTTATGTTTAGGGTTACGGTTATGGTGAGCGTAAGGGTGAGGGTTAGGGTTTAGGGTTAAAGTGAGGTTTAGGGTTTGGGTAAGATTTAAAGTTAGGATTAGGGTGAGGGTGAGGTTTAGGGTTAGAGTTAGGCTTAGGGTGATGTTTAGGTTGAGGGTTAGGATTAGGGTTAGTGTTAGGGTTAGGGTTAGGGTTAGGGTGAAGGTTAGGTTGAGGGTGAGGGTTAGGTTTAGGGTTATGGGGAGGGTTAGGATGAGGGTTAGGGTTAGGATTAGGGTTAGGGTGAGGGCTAGGTTGAGGGTGAGGTTTAGGTTTACGGTTAGGGTGGTTTAGGATTAGGGTTAGGGTTAGTCTTAGGGTTAGTGTTAGGGTTAGGGTTATGGTGAGGTTTAGGGTTAGGGTTAGGGTTAGGATTAGGCTGAGGGTGCATGTGGGATTGAGGATTAGGGTTAGGGTTAGGGTTAGAGTTATTTTTAGTTTTATGGTTAGGGTGAAGTTTGCAGTGAGGGTGAGGCTGAGGGTGAGGGTTATGTTTAGGGTTAGGGTTAGCGTTAGGGTTAGTTTTATTGTTAGGGTTAGGATTAGAGTTACGGTGAGGTTGAGGGTGAGGGTTTGGGTTAGGGTTAGGGTGAGGTTTAGAGTAAGGGTTAGGGTTAGGTTTATGGTGATTTAGAGTTAGGGTTAGCGGGAGGGTTAGGGTGAGGTTTAGGTTTAGGGTTAATGTTAGTGTTAGGGTGAGGGTGAGGTTTAGGTTGAGGTTTAGGGATAGGGTTAGGTTTAGGATTAGGGTTAGGGTGAGCATGAGTGTGAGGGTTAGGTTAAAGTTTAGGCTTAGGCTTAGGGATAGGCTGAGGGTGAGGGTGGGGTGAGGATTCGGGTTAGGGTGATGGTTAGGGTTAGGTGTAGTGATATTTTTAGGGTTAGGGTTAGAGTTACAGTGAGGGTGAGGTTGCGGTTGAGGTTTAGGTTTAGGGTTAGGGTGGGGTTTAGGGTTAGGGTTAGGGTTAGGATGAGGTTTAGGGTGAGGTTTAGGGTTAGATATAGGGTTAGGGTGACGGTTAGAGTGAGGGTTAGGGTTAGGTTTAGTGTTAGGGTTAGGGTGAGGATGAGGGTTAGGGTTAGGGTTAGGTATAGGGTAAGGGTGTGGTTTAGGGTTAGGGTTAGGGTTAGGGTTAGAGTTATGGTGAGGGTGAGGGTGCAGAATGAGTGTGAGGGTTGTGGTTAGGTTTAGGGTTAGGCTTAGGGTTAGGCTTAGGTTTGGGCTAAGGGTGAGCTTGATGTTTAGGGTTATTGTTTGGGTTAGGGTTAGGGTTATGGAGAGGGTTAGGATGAGGGTTAGTGTTAGGATTAGGGTTAGGGTAATGGCTAGGTTGAGGCTGAGGGTAACCGTTAGGGTTCGGATTAAGATTGGGGTAATGGTTAGGGTGAGTGTGAGGGTTAAGGTTAGGGTTAGCGTTAGGCTTAGGGTTACATTGAGCGTGAGCGTGAGGGTGAGGGTTAGGGTGAGAGTTAGGGTTCAGGTTATGTTTCGAGTTAGGGTGAGGGTTAGGGTTAGGTTTACGTTGAGTGTGAGGATTAGGGTTAGGTTGAGGGTTAGGGGTAGGGTTAGGGTTAGGGTGAGGTTTAGGGTTAAGGTTAGGGTAAGTTTTAGGATGTGGGTTAGGGTTACGGTAAGGGTTAGGGTTAGGGTTAGGGTGAGTGTTAGGGTTAGGTTTAGGGTTAGGGTGAGGGTGAGGGTTAGGATTAGGGTTAGGGTTAGGGTTATTTTAGGGTTACCGTTATGGTGAGGGTGAGGGTGAGGGTTAGGGTTAGGGTTAGGTTGAGGTTTTTAGTGTTAGGGTTATGGTTAGAGTTAGGGATAGGGTGAGGTTAGTGTTAGGGTTACTGTGAGGGTTAGTGTTTGGGTTAGGGTATGGGTTACGGTGAGGGTTTTGGTTAGGGTGAGGGTTAGGATTAGGGTTAGGGTTATTGTTTGTGTTGGGTTTTGGGTTAAGGTAACCTTGAGATTAAGGGTGAGCGTTAGGGTTTAGGGTTATCGTCAGGTTTAGGTTTTGGGTTAGGGTTAGAGTTAGGTTTAGGGTGAGGGTGAGGTTTAGAGTTAGAGTTAGGGTTAGGGTGAGGGTTATGTTGAGGGTTAGGGTTAGGGTTATGGTTAGTGTTAGGGTTAGGGTTAGTTTAGGGTTAGGGTTAGGTTGAGGGTGAGGTTTAGGATTAGGGTTATGGGGAGAGTTAGGATGAGGGTTAGTGTTAGGATTAGGGTTAGGGTGAGTGCTAGGTTGAGGGTGAGGTTTAGTGTTAGGGTTAGGGTAAAATTTAGGTTTAGGGTTAGGGTTAGAGTTAGGGCAAGGGTGAGGTTTAGGTTTAGAGTTAGGGTAAGGGTGGGGCTGAGTTTGAGGGTTAGTGTTAGGGTTAGTGTTTGAGTTAATGTTAGGGTGAGGGTTAGGATTAGGGTGATTTTGAGGGTGAAGGTTAGGCTTATTCTTAGGGTTAGGATTCGGATTAGGGCAAGGGTTAGGGTGAGTGTGATGGTTATGGTTAGGCTTAGGCTTAGGTTTGGGCTGAGAGTGAGGGTGAGGGTGAGGGTTAAGGTTACGGTGAATGTTAGGGTTAGTGTTAGTGTGAGAGTTAAGGTTCTATTATGTTTAGGGTTAGGGTGAGGGTTAGGGCTAAAATTAGGTTTAGAGTGAGGGCTAGGGTGAGGGTGAGGGTTAGGGTTAGTGTTAGGGTAAGGTTTATCGTTAGGGTTAGCGTTTGGGTTAGGGTTAGGATGAGGGATAGGGTTACAGTGAGGGTGAGGGTTAGGGTTAGGTTGAGGGTTAGGGTTAAGATTATGGTTAGGATGAGCGTGAGTGTTAGGATTAGGGTTAGGGTAAGGGTTAGGTTTAGGGCTAGGATTTGTGTTATTGTTATGGTTAGGGTTAGAGTTATGGTGAGGGTGAGGGTGAGGGTGAGGTTTAGGTTTAGGGTGAGGTTTAGTGTTAAGTTTAGGATTAGGGTTAGGATGAGGGGGAGGTTTAGGGTTATATTTAGTGTTAGTTGTAGGGTTAGGTCGAGCGTTAATGTTAGGGTTAGTGTTAGGGTTAATGTTAGGTTGAGGGTTAGGTTGAGGATTAGTGTGAGGGTTAGTGTGCTGTTTAGGGTTCAGGATGAGTTTTAGGATTAGGTTTAGGGTTAGGAATAATGTTAGGATTAGGCTTAAGTTGAGGGTTAGGTTGAAGGTGAGGTTTAGTGTTAGGGTTAGCATTAGGATTAGGGTTAGGGTTAGTGTGAGGGATAGGATGAGGGTTAGGGTTAGGGATTGAGTTAGGCTTAGTGTTAGGCTGAGGGTGAGGGTGAGGGTGAGGGTTAGGGTTAGGGTGAGGATTAGGTTCAGGGTCTGGGTGAGAGTTAGGGTTACGGTTAAGTTTAGGGTTAGGGTTAGTGTTAGGGTAACGGTTATAGTGAGGGTGAGTTTTGGTGTTAATTGAGGTTTAGTGTTAGGGTTAGGGTTAGTGTGAGGGTGAGGGTGAGGGTTAGGGTTAGGGTTAGTGTTAGGGTGATGGTTAGGATAAGGGTTAGGGTTAGGATTAGGGTTAGGGTGAGGGTTAGGGGAAGGATGAGATTTAGGGTTAGGGTTACGGTGAGGTTGAGGGTTAGGTTTTGGGTTAGGGTAAGGGTTAGGGTGAGGGTTAGATTGAGGATTAGGGTTAGGGTTAGGGTTAGTGTGAGGTATAGGGTGAGGATGAGGGTTAGTGTTAGGGTGAGACTGAGGGCTAGAATTAGCGTTAGGGTGAAGGCTAGGGTCAGGGTGAGGGTTAGAGTTAGGTTTAGCATAAGGGTGAGGTTTAGGATTAGGGTGAGGGTTAGGGTTAGTGGGAGATTTAGTGTTAGGTTTAGGGTTAGTGTTAGGTTGAGGGTAAGTGTTAGGGTGAGGGTTAATGTTAGGGTGAGGGTTATGGTTAGGGTTAGGGTTAGTATTAGGGTTAGGGTTACTGTTAGGTTTAGGGTTAGGGTTACCGTTACTGTGAGGGTGAGGGTTAGGGTTAGGGTTAGGGTGAGGTTTAGTGTTAGGGTTAGGGTTATAGTTAGGCTTAGGGTGAGGGCGAGGTTTAGGGTTAGAGTTAGGGTAAGGGTGAGGCTGAGGTTGAGGGTTAAGTTTAGGGTTAGTGTTAGAGTTAGGTTTTGGGTGAGGGTTGGTGTGAGGGTGAGAGTGAGGGTGAGGGTTAGGCTTAGGGTTAGGATTAGGATTAGTGTAAGGGTTCGGGTGTGTGTGAGGGTTAGGGTTAGTGTTAGGCTTAGGGTTAGGTTTAGGCTGAGAGTGAGGGTGAGGGTGAGGGTTTGGGTTAAGGTGAGGGTTAGTGTTAGGGTTAGGGTGAGATTCAGAGTTTGGTAAAGTTTATGGTTAGGGTGAGGGTTAGGGTTAGGATTAGAGTTACGTTGAGGGCTAGGGTGATGGTGAGGATTAGAGTTAGTGTTAGGGTAAAGTTTAGGGTTAGGGTTAGGGTTTTGGTTAGGGTTAGGTTGAGGGTTAGGGTAACAGTGAGGCAGAGGTTTAGGGTTAGGGTTAGGATTTGGGTTAGGGTGAGGGTGAGTTTTAGGGTTAGGTTTTGGATTAGGGGGATGTTTAGGTCGAGGGTTAGGGTTAGGTTCAGTCTTAGGGTTAAGGTTAGGGTGAGGCTTAGGCTGAGGTTTAGGGTTAGCGTTAGGTTTAGTGTTAGGGTTAGGGTGAGGGTATCTGAGGGTTTGGGTTAGAGTTAGGCTTAGGCTTAGGGTTAGGCTGAGAGTGAGGTTGGGGGTGAGGATTAGGGTTAGCGTTAGGGTGAGGGTGAGGGTTAGGTTTAGGGTTTGGGTTAGGCTGAGATTTAGGGTGAGGTTTAGGGTTGGGGTTAGGGTGAGGGTGAGGTTTAGGGTTAGAGTTAGGTTTAGGTTGAGGCTGAAGGTGAGGGTTAGGGTTAGGCTTAGTGTTAGAGTTAGGGTTACGGTGAGGGTTAGTGTGAGGATGAGGGTTAGGCTTAGTGTTAGAATTAGGATTCGGGTAAGTGTTAGGCTGAGTGTGAAGGTTAGTGTTAGGGCTAGGCTTAGGCTTAGGGTTGGGCTGAGCAAGAGGTTGAGGGTGAGGTTTAGGGTTAGGGTGATCGTTAGGATTACGTTTAGGGTGAGGGTTAGGATGAGGTTTAGGGTTAGGTTGAGGATTAGGGTGAGGATTTTGGTAAGGGTAAAGTTGAGGTTTAGGCTGAGAGTGAGGGTTAAGATAAGGGTGAGGATTAGGGTTAGGTTTAGGGTTAGGGTTAGGGTTAGGGTGAGGGTTAGATTGAGGATTAGGGTTAGGGTTAGGGTTAGTGTGAGGTTTAGGGTTAGGGTTATGGTGACGGTGAGGGTTAGTGTTAGGTCCATGTTATAGTTATGGTTACCGTAAGGTTTAGGGTGAGGGTAAGGGTTAGGATTAGGTTTAGGGTAAGGGTTAGGATGAGTGTGAGGTTAGGTTCAGGTTTATGCTTAGGATTAGGGTTAGGCTGAGGGTGAGGGTGAATGTGAGTGTTAGTGTTAGGGTGAGAGTTTGGGGTAGGGTTATGGTGACAGTTAGGGTTCGGGTTAAGTTTAGGGTTACGGTGAGGGCTAGGGTTAGGGTTACGGTGAGCGTGAGGTTAGGGTTAGGTTGAGGGTTAGGGTTAGGCTTAGGATTAGAGTGAGGCTTAGTGTTAGGGTTAGGGTGAGGGTTAGGATTAGGATTGGGGTCAGAATTAGGGTTAGGGTGAGGGCTAGGGTGAGGTGAGGGTTAGGGTTAGTGTTTGGGTGAGATTTAGGTTTAGGGTTAGGGTTAGGGTGAGGGTTAGAATGAGGGTTAGGTTTAGAGTGAGGGTGAGGGTTAGGGTGAGGGTTAGGGTTAGGATTAGGGATAAGGTGATGGTTAGTTTTAGGATTAGATTTAGGGTTAGGGGGAGGGTTAGGTCGAGGGTTAGGGTTAGGATTATTGTTAGGGTTAAGGTTAGGGTGAGGGTTAAGTTGATGTTTAGGGTTAGGGTTTGGGTTAGGATTAGGATTAGGCTTATGGTGAGGGTATGTGAGGGTTAGGGTTTCGGGTTCGGCTTAGGGTTAGGGTTATGCTGAGGGTGAGGGTGGGGGTGAGTATTAGTGTTAGGGTGATGGTTAGGGTTAGGGTTAGGGTGAGGGTTAGGATGAGGGATCGGGTTTGGATTGGGGTTAGGGTGAGGGCTAGGGTGAGGGTGAGAGTTAGAGTGAGTGTTAGGCTTAGGCTTAGGGTTAGGCTGAGCATGAGGTTGACGGTGAGGGTTAGGGTTAGGGTGATGGTTAGGTTTAAGTTTAGGTTGAGGGTTAGGATGAGGTTTAGGGTTTGGGTGACAGGGTGAGGATGATGGTACGGGTAATGGTGAGGTTTAGGCTGAGGTTGAGGGTTAAGATAAGGGTGAGGGTGAAGGTTAGAATTAGGTTCAGGGTGAGGGCTAGGGTGAGGGTGAGAGTTAGAATTAAGGTTAGGATTAGGGTGAGGTTTAGGATTACGATGAGGGTTAGGGTTAGTGTGAGATTTAGTGTGAGGGTTAGGGTTAGTGATAGGGTGAGGGTAAGTGTTAGGGTGAGGGTTAATGTTAGGGTGAAGGTTATGGTTAGGGTGAGGGTTAGGGTTAGGGTTATTGTTAGGGTTAGGGTTACGGTTACTGTGAGGGTGAGGGATAAGGTTAGGGTTAGGGTGAGGTTTAGTGTTAGGGTTAGGGTTAGAGTTAGGGTAAGGTTGAGGGTTAGGTTTAGGGTTAATGCTAGAGTTAGGGTTACGGTGAGGGTTTGGGTGAGGGTGAGGTTTAGTCTAAGGGTTAGGATTAGGATTAGTGTAAGGGTTCGGATGAGTGTGAAGGTTAGGGTTAGGGTAAGGCTTAGGCTTAAGGTTAGGCTGAGAGTGAGGATGAGGGTGATGTTTAGGGTTTGGGTGACAGTTAGGGTTAGGGTTAGGGTGAGATTTAAGGTTCGGTTAAGTATAGGGTTAGGGTGAGTTTGAGGGTTAGGATTAGGGTGAAGGTGAGGGCTAGGGTGAGTGTGAGGTTTAGAGTTAGGGTGAGGGTGAGGTTTAGGGTTAGGGTTAGGGTTAGGGTTAGGGTTAGGTTTAGGATGAGGCTGAGGTTTAGTGTTAGAGTTAGGGTTAGGGTGAGGCTGATGATGAGGGTTAGGGTTAGGGTTAATCTTGGAGTTAGTGTTACGGTGACGGTTAGGGTGAGGGTGAGGGTAAGGCTTAGTGTTAGGATTAGATATAGGGAAAGGTTTAGGGTGAGTTTGAGGGTTAGGGTTAGGTTTAGGGTTAGGCTTAGGGTTAGGCTTACTGTGAGGGTGAGGGTGATGGTTAGGTTTAGGGTCAGAGTTAGGGGTAGGGTTAGGGTGAGATTTAGGGTTCGGGTTAAGTTTAGGGTTAGGGTGAAGGTCAGGGTTAGGGTTACAGTGAGGGTTAGGGTTAGGGTTAGGTTGAGGGTTAGGGTTAGGCTTAGGATTAGTGTGAGGGTTAGGGTTAGGGTTATGGTGAGGGTTAGGATGAGGATTAGGGTTAATATTAGGGTTAGGGTGAGGGCTAGGGTGAGGGTGAGAGTTAGGGTTAGGGTTAGGGTGAGGTTTAGGTTTAGGGTTAGGGTGAGGTTTAGGATGAGTGTTAGGGTTACGGTGAGGGTGAGAGTTAGGTTTAGGGAGAGGGTTAGGGTTAGGTTTAGGGTTACAGTGAGGGTGTGTTTTATTGTTAGGGTTAGGGGTAGGGTTATGGTTATGGTGAGGGTGAGGGTTAGGGTTAGGTTTAGGGTGAGGTTTAGTGTTAGGGTTAGGGTTAGCGTTAGGCTTAGGCTGAGGGTGAGGTTTAGGTTTAGAGTTAGGGTAATAGTGAAGCTCAGATTGAGGGTTGGGTTTAGGGTTAGTGTTAGAATTAGGGTTAGGGTGAGGGTTAGGGTGAGGGTGAGGGTGAGGGTGAGGGTTAGGTTTAGGGTTAGGATTAGGATTAGGGTAAGTGTTAGGGTGAGTCTTAGGTTTAGGGATAGGGTGAGGTTTAATATTAGGGTTATGGTTAGGGTTAGGATTAGGGTAAGGGTGAGGTTTAGGAGTAGGTTTAGGGTCAGTGTGAGGGGTAGGGTTAGGGTGAGTGTTAGGGTAGGGTTGATGGTAACGGTAAAGGTGAGGGTTAGGCTGAGGGTGATGCTTATGGTAAGGGTGAGAGTTAAGTTTAGCGTGAGTGTTAGGGTCGGGTTGACGGTAAGGGTAAAGGTGAGGGTTAGACTGAGGGTGAGGGTTATGGTAAGGGTGAGAGTTAGGTTTAGGGTGAGGGTTAGGGTTAGGGTTAGGGTGAGGGTGAGGATTAGATTGAGGATTAGTGTTAGTGTTAGTGTGAGTTTTAGGGTGAGGATGAGGTTAGTTTTAGGGTGATTGCTAGGGTGAGGTTGAGGGTGAGGGTTAGATTGAGGATTAGTGTTAGGGTTAGTGTGAGTTTTAGGGTGAGGATGAGGTTTAGGGTTAGGGTTAGGGTTAAGATTAATGTTAGGGTTAGGCTTAAGGTGAGGGTTAGGGTGAAGGTGAGGTTTAGGTTTAGGGTTAGGTTTAGGCTTAGGCTTAGGTTTAGGCTGAGAGTGAGGTTGAAGTTGAGGGTTAAGGTTAAGATGAGGGTTAGGTTTAGGGTTAGGTTGAGAGTTAGGGTTCAGTTAAGTTTAGGGTTAGGGTGAGGGTTATGGTTAGGATTAGGGTTAGGGTGAGGGCTAGAGTGAGGGTGAGGTTTACGGTTAGTGTTAGGGTAGGGTTTAGGGTTAGGGTTAGGGTTTGGTTTAGGGTTAGGATGAGGGTTAGGGTTAAGATTATGGTTAGAGTGAGGGTGAGTGTTAAGATTAGGGTTAGGGTTAGGGTTAGGTTTAGGGTTAGGATTAGTGTTTTGTTAGTGTTAGGTTTAAAGTTATGGTGAGGGTGAGGGTTAGGTTTAGGGTTAGGGTGAGGTTTAGGGTTAGGTTTAGCATTAGAGTTAGGGTGAGGGTGAGGTTTAGGTTTAGATTTAGGGTTATTTGGAGGGTTAGGTCGAGCGTTAATGTTAGGTTTAGTGTTAGGGTTAAGGTTAAGTTGAGGTTTAGGTTGAGGTTTAGGATTAGGGTTAGGTTAGGGTTAGGATTAGGGTGAGGGTGAGGGTGAGTGTGTGGGATAGGGTTAGGTTTAGGCTTAGACTTTGGGTTAGGCTGATGGTGATGTTGGGGCTGAGGATTAGGGTTGGGGTGATGGTTAGTGTTAGGGTTAGGGTGAGGGTTAGTATGAGGGTTAGCTTTAGGATTAGGGTTAGGGTGAGGGCTAGGGTGAAGGTGAGATTAAGGGTAAGGTTTAATCTTAGGCTTAGGGTTAGGCTGAGCATGAGGTTGAGGGTGAGGGTTAGGGGTAGGGGTAGGGTGAGGTTTAGTGTTAGGGTTAGGGTTAGAGTTAGGTTTAGGATGAGGGTGAGGTTTAGGGTTAGGGTTAGGTTCAGGGTGAGAGGTAGGGTTAGGGTGAGGGTTAGGGTGGGGGTGAAGGGAAGGGTAAAGGTGAGTGTTAGGTTGAGGGTGAGTGTTATGGTAAGGGTGAGGGTTAGGTTTTGGGTGTGGGTTAGTGTTAGGGTGAGGGTGAGGGTGAGGGTTAGATTGAGGATTAGTGTTAGGGTTAGTTTGAGGTTTAGGGTGAGGATAAGTGTTAGGGTTAGTGTGAGGGCTAGGGCGAGATTGAGGGTGAGGGTTAGATTGAGGATTAGTGTTAGGGTTAGTGTGAGGTTTAGGGTGAGGATGAGGTTTAGGGTTAGGTTTGGGGTTAGGATTAATGTTAGGGTTAGGCTTAAGGTGAGGGTTAGGGTGAGGGTGAGGTTTAGGGTTAGTGTTAGGATTAGGATTTGGGTTAGGGTTAGGTTTAAAATGAGGGTGAGGTTTATTTTTAGGGTTAGGGTTAGGGTTATGGTTATGGTGAGGGTGAGGTTTAGGGTTAGGGTTAGGGTGAGGTTTAGTGTTAGTGTTAAGGTTAGGGTTAGGGTTAGGGTGAGGGTGAGGTTTAGGTTTAGAGTTAGGGTAAGGGTGAGGCTGAGGTTGAGGGTTGGGTTTAGGGTTAGTGTTAGAGTTAAGGTTAGGGTGACGGTTAGGATGAATGTGAGGGTGAGGGTGAGTGTTTGGCTTAGGTTTAGGATTAGGATTAGGGTAAGGGTTAGGGTGAGTGTGAGGCTTAGGGTTAGAGTTAGGCTCAGGCTTAGTGTTAGGCTGAAGGTGAGGGTGAGGTTGAGGGTTAGGGTTAGGGTGAGCGTTAGGGTTAGGATTAGGGTAAGTGTTAGGGTAAGTGTGAGGGTTAGGGTTAGGCTTAGGGTGAGAGTTAGGGGTAGTGTTAGGGTGAGAGTTAGGGTTCGGGTTAAATTTAGGGTTAGGGTGAGCGTTAGGGTTAGAGTTACAGTAAGGGTGAAGGTTACGGTTAGGTTGAGGGTTAGGGTTAGGCTTAGGATTAGGGTGAGGGTTAGGATGAGGATTAGGGTTAGGATTAGGGTTCGGGTGAGGGCTAGGGTAAGGGTAAGGGTTAGGGTTAGGGTTAGGGTGAGGCTTAGGTTTAGGGTGAGGGTTAGTGTTTGGGTTTGGGTTAGGGTGAGGGTGAGGCTGAGGATGAGGGTTAGGGTTAGGGTGAGGGCTAGGTTGAGGGTGAGCGTGACAGATTGAGGATTAGTGTAGGGTTTAGTGTGAGCTTTAGGGTGAGGATGCGTTTTAGGGTTAGGGTTAGGGTTAGGATTAATGTTTGGGTTAGACTTCAGGTGAGGGTTAGGGTGAGGGTGAGGTTTAGGGTTAGGGTTATGCTTAGTGTTAGGCTGAAGGTGAGGGTGAAGGTGAGGTTTAGGGTTAGGGTTAGTGTTATTGTTAGGGTTAAGGTGAGAGTTAGGGTTCGGGTTAAGTTTAGGGTTAGGGTGAGGGTTAGGGGAAGGGTTACAGTGAGAGTGCGGGTTTTGGTTAGGTTGAGGGTTAGGGTTAGTGTTAGTGTTAAGGTGAGGATTAGGATGAGGGTTAGGGTTAGGATTAGGGTTAGGGTGAGGGCTATGGTGAGGGTGAGGTTTAGGGTTAGGGTTAGGGAGAGGTTTAGGGTTAGGTTTAGTGTTAGGGTTAGGGTGAGTGTGAGGTTTAAGGTTAGAGTTAAGGTTAGGGTGAGGCTGAGGGTGAGGGTAACGGTTAGGGTTAGTGTTAGAGTTAGGTTTATGGTGAGGGTTGGGGTGAGGGTGAGGGGAATCTTAGTGTTAGGATTAGGATTAGAGTAAGTGTTAGGGTGAGTGTGAGGGTTAGGGTTAGGGTTTAGGTTTAGTCTTAGGGTTAGGCTTAGTGTGAAGGTGAGGGTGAGGGTTAGGGTTAGGGTGAGAGTTAGGGGTAGGTTTAGAGTGAGAGTTAGTGTTCGGGTTAAATTTAGGGTTAGGTTGAGGGTTAGGGTTAGGTTTACATTGAGGGTGGGTTTTAGGGTTAGGTTGAGGGTTAGGGTTAGGCTTAAGATTAGGGTGAGTGTTAGGGTTAGTGTTAGGATGAGGGTTAGGATGAGGATTAGGGTTAGGATTAGGGTTCGGGTGAGGGCTGGAGTGAGGGTGAGAGTTAGGATTAGGGTTAGGGTGAAGGTTAGGTTTAGGATTAGGGTGAGGATTAGTATGAGGGATAGGGTAGGATTATTGTTAGGGTGATGGCTAGGGTGAGGGTGAGGGTAAGCGTAAGGGTTAGGCTTAGGCTTAGGTTTAATCTGAGCATGAGGTTGAGGGTGAGGGTTAGGATTATGGTGATGGTTAGGTTTATGGTTAGGGTGAGGATTATGATGAGGTTTAGGGTTAGGGTGAGGATTATGGTAAGGGTGAAGTTGAGGTTTAGGCTGAGGTTGAGGATTAAGATAAGGGTGAGGGTTAGGATTAGGTTTAGGTTTAGGTTTAGGGTTAGAGTTAGTGTGAGGGTTTGATTGAGCATTAGGGTTAGGGTTAGGGTTAGTGTGAGGTTTATGGTGAGGATGAGGGTTAGGGTTAGGTTGAGGGTGAGGGTTAGAATTAGGGTTAGTGTGAGGGCTAGGGTGAGTGTGAGGGTTAGAGTTAGGGTGAGGTTTAGGATTAGGGTGAGGGTTAGGGTTAGTGTGAAGGTTAGGGTTAGGGTTAGGGTTAGTGTGAGGGTGAGGGTAAGTGTTAGGGTGAGGTTTAATGTTAGGGTGAGGGTTATGGTTAGGGTGAGTTTTAGGGTTAGGGTTCGCGTTATTGATAGTGTTAGGATTAGTGTTACATTTACGGTTAGGGTGAGGGTGTGGGTTAGGTTAGGTTTGGGGTGAGGTTTAGTTTATAGTTAGGGTGAGGGTTAGGGTGAGGGTGAGGTTTAGGGGTAGAGTTAGGCTTAGGGTGAGATTTAGGGTTAGGGTGAGGGTTAGGGTGGGGTGACGGTAAATGTAAAGGTGAGGGTTAGGCTGAGGATGGGGGTTACAGTAAGGGTGAGCTTTAGTGTTAGGTTGAGGATTAGGTTTAGGTTTAAGGTGAGAGTGAGGGTTAGATTGAGTATTAGTGTTAGGGATAGTGTGAGGTTTAGGGTGAGGATGAGGATTAGGGTTAGGGTGAGGGCTAGGGTGAGGGTGAGGGTCAGGGTTAGTGTTAGGGTGAGGTTTAGGTTTAGGGTGATGGTTAGTGTTAGTGTGAGCATTAGTGTTAGCGTTAGGGTTAGTGTTAGAGTGAGGGTAAATGTTAGGGTGAGGGTGAGGGTTAGGGTGAGGGTTATGGTTAGGGTGAGCTTTAGGGTTAAGGTTAGGTTTATTGTTAGTGTTAGGGTTAATGTTATACTGAGGGTGAGGGTGAGGGTTAGGGTTAGGCTTAGTGTGAGGTTTAGGGTGAGGATGAGGGTTAGGGTGAGGGTTAGGGTTAGGGTTAGGGTTATGTTTAGGGTGAGGGTTAGGGTTAGGGTTAGAGTTAGGGTTAGACTGAGGCTTAGGGTGAGGGTTAGGGTTAGGGGGAGGCTTAGGATGAGGGTATGGGTTAGGGTTAGTGTAAGGGTTATGATTAAGATGAGGGTGAGGGTGAGGCTTAGGGTTAGGGTTAGGATGAGATTTAGGTTTAGGGTTTGGGTTAGAATTATGGTTAGGGTGAGAGTGAGGTTTAGGGTTAGAGTTAGGGTTAGTGTTAGGTTTAGGGTTAGGGTGAGGGTTAGGGTGAGGGTTAGGTTTAGGGTTAGGGTGGGGTTTACGGTTAGCGTTAGGGTTAGGGTGAGGGTGAGGTTTAGTGTTAGATTTAGGGTTAGTGTTAGTGTGAGGGTTAGTGTTAGGGTTAGGGTTAAGTGTTAGGGTGATGGTAAGTGTTAGGGTGAGGGTTTGGGTTAGGTGAGGGTTATAGTGAGGGTGAGGGTTAGGATTAGGGTTAGGGTTATTTTTAGGATTCGGTTTAAGGTTAAGGTTACGGTGAGGGTGAGGGTGAGGATTAGGGTTAGGGTTAGCGTGAGGTTTAGGTTGAGGGTGAGGTTTAGGGTTAGAGTTAGGGTTAGGGTGAGAGTTAGGTTTAGGGTTAGCTTTAGTGTTAGGGTTAGGATTAGAGTGAGAGTTAGGGGGAGGGTTAGGGTTATCGTTAGGGTTAGGATTTGGGTTAGGGTGAGGGTGAGTGTTTGTGTTAGGGTTAGGTTTAGGGTGA
The DNA here is from genome assembly GCF_024711535.1 of Dipodomys merriami. Classification (NCBI taxonomy): domain Eukaryota; kingdom Metazoa; phylum Chordata; class Mammalia; order Rodentia; family Heteromyidae; genus Dipodomys; species Dipodomys merriami. The sequence goes on from NW_027202849.1 coordinate 1,715,090, forward strand.
GGATTAATGTTATGCTGAGCGTGAGGTTGAGGCTGAGGTTTAAGGTTAGGTTGAGGGTTAGTTTTAGGGTTACGGGGAGGGTTAGGATGATGGTTAGGGTTAGGATTAGGGTTAGGGTGAGGGCTAGGGTGGGGGTGAGGGTTAGGATTAGGGTTAGGGTGAGGTCTAGGGTGAGGGTGAGGGTTAGGGTAAGGGTAAGGGTTAGGCTTAGGCTTAGGGTTAGGCTGAGCATGAGGTTGAGGGTGTGGGTTAGGGTTAAGGTCATGGTTAGGTTTACGGGTAAGGTGAGGGTTAGGAAGAGGTTTATGGTTAGGGTGAGGTTTAGGGTGAGGATGATGGTAAGTTTAAAGGTGAGGTTTAGGCTGAGGGTGAGGGTTAAGGTAACGGTGAGGTTTAGGGTCAGGGTGAGGTTTAGTGTTAGGGTTAGGGTTAGAGTTAAGGTTATGGTGAGGGTGAGGTTTAGAGGTAGAGTTAGGGTTAGGGTTAGGGTTAGGTTGAGGGTTAGGGTAAGGGTTAGGGTGGGGGTGATGTTAATGGTAAACGTGAGGGTTATGCTGAGGCTGAGGGTTACAGTAGAATGAGGTTTAGTGTTAGGGTGAGGGTTAGGGTTAGGGGAAGGGTGTGGGTGAGGGTTAGATTGAGGATTAGTGTTAGGGTTAGTGTGAGTTTTAGTGTGAGGATGAGGTTTAGGGTTAGGGTAAGGGCTAGGGTGAGGTTGAGGGTTAGGTTTAGGTTTAGGGTGAGGTTTAGGGTCAGGGTGATGGTTCGGGTTAGTATTAGGGTTAGGGTTAGTGTTAGGGTGAGGGTAAGTGTTAGGGTGAGGGTTAGTGTGAGGGTGAGGGTTATGGTTAGGTTGAAGTTTAGGGTTAGGGTTTAGGGTTAGGGTTATGGTTACGGTGAGGTTGAGGGTGAGGGTTAGGGTTAGAGTTAGGATGAGGTTTAGGTTTAGGGTTAAGGTTAGAGATAGAGTTAGGTTGAGAGCGAGGTTTACGGTTAGAGTTAGGGTTAGTGTTATTGTGAGGTTGGGGTTAGGGTTAGTCTTAGGCTTAGGCCTAGCATGATGGTGAGGGTTAGGTTAGGGTGACAGTTAGCGTTAGGGTTAGGGTGAGGGTTAGGATGAGGTTTAGTTTTAGGATTAGGGTTAGGTTGAGTACTAGGGTGAGGGTTAGGTTAAGGGTTAGGTTTAGGAGTAGGGTTAGGGTGAGGGTGAGTTTGAGCGTTAGGTTTAAGGTTAGGCTTAGGATTAGGTTGAGGTTTAGGGTTAGAGTTTGTGTTAGGGTGAGGATGAGGATGAGGATTAGGGTTAGTGTTAGGGTTAGGGTTAGGTTTAGGGTTAGGTTTAGGGTTAGTGTTAGGTTTACATTGAGGGTTAGGGTTAGGGTTAGGTTTAGGAATACGCTTAGGGTTAGGCTGAAGTTGTGGGTGGGGTTGAGGATTAGGTTTAGGTTTAGGGTTAGGGTTATTGTTAGTGTTATGGTTACGGTTAAATTTTCGGTGAGATTGAGGCTAAGGTTGAGGGTTATGTTTAGGGTTAGAGTTAGGGTTAGGGTTAGTGTTATTGTTAGGGTTAGATTTATGGTGAGTTTGAGGGTGATGGTGAGGGTTAGGGTTAGAGTTAAGGTTAGGGGGAGGGTTAGGTTGAGGTTTTGGGTTAGGGTTAGTGTTAGGGTTAGGGTGAGGTTGAGGGGTAATTTGAGGTTTAGGGATAGAGTTAGGTTTAGTATTGGGTTTGGGTGAGGGTGAGTGTGAGGGCTAGGGTGAGGATTAGGCTTAGGCTTAGGGTTAGGCTGAGGGTGACAGTGGGTGTGAGGATTAGGGTTAGGGTGATGGTTCGGTTTAGGGTTAGTGTTATTTTTAGGGTTAGGGTTAGAGTTACGGTGAGGGTGAGGTTGTGGGTGAGGGTTAGGGTTAGGGTTAGGATGGAGTTTAGTTTTAGTGTTAGGGTTCGGTTGAGAGTGAGGTTAAATATAGGGTTAGGGGGATGGTTAGGTTGAGGGTTAGGGTTTGGGTAAGTGTTAGGGTTAGGTTGTGGGTTAGATTGAGGATTAGGTTTATTATTAGTGTGAGGTTTAGGGTGAGGATGATGGTTAGGGTTAGGGTGAGGGTGAAGGTTAGAATTAGGGTTAGGGTGAGGGCTAGGGTGAGGGTGAGGGTTAGGTATATTGTTAGGGTTATGGTAAGGTTTAGGACTAGGGTGAGGGTTAGGGTTAGTGTGATCGTTAGTGTTAGGGTTAGGGTTAGAGTTAGGGTGAGGGTAAGTGTTAGGGTGAGGGTTAGGTTTAGGGTGAGGGTTATGGTTAGGGTGAGGGTTAGGGTTAGGGTTAGTTTTAGGGTGAGGGTTAGGATGTTGGTTAGGGTTAGGGTGTGGGTTAGGGTGGGGGTGACGGTAAGGGTAAACCTTTGGGTTATGCTGAGGCTGATGTTTAAGGTAAGGTTGAGGGTTAGGGTTCGGGTGAGGGTTAGTGTTAGGGTTAGTGTGATGGTGAGGGTTAGATTGAGGATTTGTGTTAGGGTTAGTGTGAGGTTTAGGGTGAGGATGACGGTTAGGATTAGGGTTAGGGTAAGGGTGAGGATGAGGTTTAGGATTAGATATAGGGTTTGGGTGAGGGTTAGGGTGAGGGTTAGGTTTATGGTTTGTGTTAAGATTAGGTTGAGGGTGAGGATTAGGTTGAGGTTTAGGGTTAGGGTTAGGGTTAGGGTTAGTGTGAGGGATAGTGTTAGGGTTAGGCTTAGTTTTAGGGGGATGGTAATTGTTAGGGTAAGGGTATGGGTTAGGCTGAGGGTTAAGTTTAGGGTGACGGTTAGGATTAGGGTTAGGGTTACTGTTAGGGTTAAGTTTAGGGTAATGGTTGTGTTGAGAGTGAGGGTGAGGGTTAGGGTTAGTGTTAGGGTGAGGTTTAGGGTTTGGATTAGGGTTAGAGTTAGGGTTAGAGTGCGGGTGAGGTTTAGGGTTAGGGTTACGGGTAGAGTGAGGGTCAGGTTGAGGGTTAGGGTTAGGGTTAGGGTTAGGGTTAGGTTTAGGTGAGAGTTAGGGAGAGGGTTAGGATTAGGGTCAGGTTTAGGGATAGGATTAGGGTTAGGGTGAGGGTGACAGTGGGGTTGAAAATTAGGGTTAGGGTGATGGTTCGGTTTAGGGTTAGTGTTATTCTTAGGGTTAGGGTTAGAGTTATGGTGAGGGTGAGGGTGTGGGTGAGGGTTAGGTTTAGGGTTAGGGTGGGGTTTAGGGTTAGTGTTAGGGTTAGGGTGAGGGTGAGGTTTAAGGTTAAATACAGGGTTAGGGGAATGGGTAGGGTGAGGGTTAGGGTTAGGGGAAATGTTAGGGTTAGGCTTAGGGTGAGGGTTAGATTGAGGATTAGGTTTAGGGTTAGTGTGAGGTTTAGGGTGAGGAAGAGGGTTAGGGTTAGGGTGAGGGTGAGGGTTAGAATTAGGGTTAGGGTGAGGGCAAGGGTGATGGTGAGGATTAGGTTTAGAGTTAGGGTTATGGTGAGGTTTAGGATTAGGATTAGGGTTAGGGTTAGTATGAGCTTTAGTGTTAGGTTTAGGGTTAGTGTTAATTGAGGGTAAGTGTTTGGGTGAGGGTTAGGGTTAGGGTGAAGTTTATGGTTAGGTTGAGTGTTAGGGTAAGGTTTAGGGTGAGGGTTAGGGTGAAGTTTAGGTTTAGGGTTAGTGTTAGAGTTAGGGTAAGGGTGAGGGTTAGGTTGAGGTTTAGGGATAGGTTTAGGTTTAGGATTAGGGTTAGGGTTAGGGTGAGTGTGAGGGTTAGGGAGAGGATTAGGCTTAGGCTTTGGGTTAGGCTGTGGGTGAGGTTGGGTGTGAGGATTAGGGTTAGGGTGATGGTTCGGGTTAGGGTTAGTGTTATTGTTAGGGTTAGGGTTAGAGTTACGGTGAGGGTGAGGGTGCAGTTGAGGTTTAGGGTTAGGGTGAGGTTTAGGGTTAGGTTTAGGGATAGGGTTAGGGTTAGGTTGAGGTTTAGGGTTAGATATAGGGTTAGGGTGAGGGTTAGGTTGAGGGTTAGGGTTAGGGTTAGTGGTAGGGTTAGTTTTAGGGTGAGGGTTAGGTTGAGGTTTAGGGTTAGGGTTAGGGTTAGGGTTAGTGTGAGGGTTAGTGTTAGGGTTAGGGTTAGTCTTAGGGGGATGGTAAGTGTTAGGGTGACGGTATGGGTTAGGGTGAGAGTTATGGTTAGGGTGACGGTTAGAATTAGGGTTCAGTTATTTTTAGGCTTAGGTTTAGGGTCATGGTTGCAGTGAGGGTGAGGGTGAGGGTTAGGGTTAGGGTTAAGGTGAGGTTTATGGTTTGGGATAGGGTTAGAGTTAGGGTTAGAGTGAGGGTGAGGTTTAGGGTTAGGGTTAGGGGTAGGATGAGGGTTAGGTTGAGGGTTAGGTTTAGGGTTAGTGTTAGGCATAGGGTTAGGTGAGAGTTTGGGAGAAGGTTAGGTATAGGGTTAGGTTTAGGGATAGGATTAAGGTTAGGGTGAGGGTGAGTGTGAGGGTTAGGTTTACCATTCGGCTTAGGATTAGGCTTAGGCTGATGGTGAGGGTGGGGTTGAGGATTAGGTTTAGGGTGATCGTTAGGTTTAGGGTTAGGGTTAGGGCTGAGGAGAGGGTGTGGGTTAGGGTAAGACTTTGCCTTAGGCTTAGGCCCAACATGTGGGTGAGGGTTCGGGTTCAGGTTAGGGTGAGGGTTAGGATGAGGTTTAGGGTTAGAATTAGGGTTAGGGTGAGAGCTAGGAAGAGGTTTAGGGTGGGGGTTAGGGTTAGGTATAGGTTTGGTTTAGGATTAAGGTTAGGGTAAGGGTGAGTGTGAGGGTTAGGTTTATGGTTAAGGTTAGGGTTAGGGTTAGGGTTAGGGTTACGGTGAGGGTTAGGGTTAGGTTTAGGCTTAGGGTTAGGCTTTTCGTTAGGCTCACGGTGAGGGTGGGGGTGAGGTTTAGGGTTAGAATTAGGGTTAGGTTGAGGCTGAGGGTGAGGGTTAGGGTTAGGGTTAGGATCAGGATTTGGGTTAGGGTTAGGGTGAGTGTGAGGGTAAGGGTTAGGGTTAGGGTTAGCCTTAGGTTTAGGCTTAGCGTGAGGGTGAGGGTGAGGTTCAGGGTTACAATTATGGTTAGGGTGAGACTGAGGGTGGGGGTGATGGTAAGGGTAAATGTGAGTGTTAGGCTGAGGGTGAGAGTTATGGTAAGGGTGAGGGTTAGGGTGAGGGTCAGGGTCAGGGTTAGGCTTAGGGTGAGAGTTTGGGATCGAGTTAGGGTTAGAGTTAGGGTTAGGGTTAGGTTGAAGTTTATGGTTAGGATTAGGGTTAGGGTGAGTTTGAGTGTTAGGGTTAGTGTTAGGGTGAGTGTTAGGATGAGGGTTAGGGTGAGGAATAGGGTTAGGGTGAGGGCTCGGGACAGGGTGAGGTTTAGGATTAGGGTTAGGGTGAGGTTTAGTTTAGGGTTAGGGTTAGGGTTAGATTTAGGGTTAGGGTGAGGTTTAGGTTGAGGATGTGGATTAGGCTTAGGGTTACGATTAGGATTAGGTAAGGATTAGGGTGAGTGTGTGGGTTAGGGTTCGGGTTAGGCTTAGGGTTAGGCCTAGGGTGAGGGGAGGGTGAGGTTTAGGATTAGGGTGAGGGTTAGGGTTAGGGTTAGGGTGAGATTTAGGGTTCGGTTAAGTTTAGGCTTAGGGTGAGGGTTAAGGTTAGGGTTATGGTGAGTGTGAGGATTAGAGTTAGGTTTAGGGTTAGGGTTAGGGTTAAGGTTAGGGTGAGTTTTAGGGTTAGGGTGAGGGTAAGGGTGAGGATTAGGGTTAGGATTAGAGTTAGCTTGAGGGCTAGGGTGAGGGTGAGGGTTATGATTAGTGTTAGATTAAGGTTTAGGGTTAGGGTTAGGGTTAGGGTGAGGGTTAGGTTGAGGGTTAGGGTTACGGTGAGGGTGAGAGTTAGGGTTACTGTGAGGGTTAGGGTTAGGATTAGTGTTAGGGTGAGGGTGAGTGTTAGGATTAGGGTTAGGTTTAGGTTTAGTGTTAGGATTATTGTAATTGTTAGCATTAGGTTTAGAGTTATGTTGAGGGAGAGGTAGAGGGTGAGGGTTAGGTTTAGGGCTAGGGTGAAGTTTAGTCTTAGGGTTAGGGTTAGGGTTAGAGTGAGGGTGAGGTTTAGGTATAGTGTTAGGGTTAGGGTGAGGGTTAGGTTGAGGGTTAGGGTTAGGGTGCGGGTTAGGTTGGGGATGACGTTAAGGCTAAAGTTGAGGGTTAGGCTGAGGGTGAGGGTTTCGGTAAGGGTTAGGGTTAGGGTTAGGGTGAGGGTTGGGTTTAGGTTTAGGCTTAGTCTTAGGCTTAGGCTTAGGCTCAGCATGAGGTTTCGGGTTCGGGTTCGGGTTAGGGTGAGGGTTAGGGTTAGGTTTAGGGTGAGAGTTAGGATGAGGTTTAGGGTTAGGATTAGGGTTAGGGAGAGAGCTAGGTTGAAGTGTAGGGTGAGGGTTAGGGTTAGGTATAGGGTTAGGGTTAGGATTAGGTTTAGGGTAAGATTGAGTGTGAGGGTTAGGGTTAGGGTTAGGGTTAGGGTTAGGGTTAGGGTTATGGTGAGGGTTAGGTTTATGATTAGGCTTAGGGTTAGGCTTTGGGTTAGGCTGAGGGTGAGGGTAGGGTGAGGTTTAGGGTTAGAATTAGGGTTAGGTTGAGGCTGAGGGTGAGGGTGTGTGTTAGGGTTAGGGATAGGATTAGGATTTGGGATAGGGTGAGGGTGAGTGTGAGGTTTAGGGTTAGGGTTATGGTTAGCCTTAGGTTTGGCTGAGGGTGAAGGTGAGGGTGAAGTTTAGGATTAGTTTGAGGGTTAGGGTGAGGGTTAGATTGGAGATTAGGTTTAGAGTTAGGTTAGTGTGAGGTTTAGCGTGAGGATGAGTGTTAGGGTTATGGTGAGGGTTAGGGTTAGAATTAGGGTTAGGGTGAGGTCTAGGGTGTGGGTGAGGGTTAAAGTTAGGGTTAGGGTTAGGGTGAAGTTTAGGATTAGGGTGAGGGTTAGGGTTAGTGTTAGAGATAGTGTTAGGGTTAGGGTTAATGTTAGGGTGAGGGTAAGTGTTAGGATGAGGGTTAGGGTTAGGGTGAATGTTATGGTTAGGGTGAGGGTTAGATTGGAGATTAGGGTTAGAGTTAGAGTTAGTGTGAGGTTTAGGGTGAGGAAGAGGGTTAGGGTTAGTTTGAGGGTTAGTGTTAGGGTTAAGGTTAGGGTCAGTGTTAGGTTGATGTTTAGGATTTGGGTTAGGGTTAGGATTAAGTTTAGGGTGAGGGTGAGTGTGAGCCTTAGTGTTAGGGTTATGCTTAGGCTTAGGGTTAGGCTGAGGTTGATGGTGAGGCTGAGGGTTAGGGATAGGGTTAAGGTGAGGTTTAGTGTAAGGGTAAGGGTTAGAGTTAGGGTGAGGGTGAGGGTGAGGTTTAGGTGTAGAGTTAGGGTTAGGGTGAATGTTATGGTGCGGATGACGGTAAGGGTAAAAGTGAGGGTTAGGCTGTGAGTGAGGGTTACGGTAAAGGTGAGGGTTAGGGTTAGGGTGAGGTTTAGGTTTAGGGTTAGGGTGAGGGTGAGGGTTAGATTGAGGATTAGTGTTAGGGTTAGTGTGAGGTTTAGGGTGATAATGAGGGTTAGGCTTAGGGTGAGGTCTAGGGTGAGGAAGAGTGTTAGGGTTAGTGTTAGGGTGAGGTTTACGGTTAGGGTGATGATTAGGGTTACTGTGAGTATTAGTGTTAGCATAAGGGTTAGTTTTAGGGTGAGGGTAAAAATTAGGGTGATGGTTAGGTTTAGGGTTACGTTTTGGATGAGGTTTAGGTTTCGGGTTAGGGTTAGAGTTAGGCTTAGGGTGAGGGTGAGATTTAGTGTTAGAGTTAGGGTTAGTGTTAGGTTTAGGGATAGGTTGAGGGTTAGGGTTAGGTTTAGGCTTAGGCTTAGGCTTAGGCTTAGGCCGAGCATGAGGGGGAGGGTTATGGTTAGGGTTAGGGTGAGGGTTAGGGTTAGGTTTAGGGTAAGGGCAAGTGTGAGGGTTAGGTTGAGGGTTAGGTTTAGGGATAGGGTTAGCTTTAGGATTTGGTTTAGGGTGAGAGTGAGTATGAGGGTTAGGGTTAGGGTTAGGGTTAGGCTTAGGGTTAGGTTGAGGATTAGGCTTAGGGTTTGGGTTAGGGGTAAGTTTAGGGTTAGTGTTAGTGTTAGTGTTAGGGTTAGGGTTAGGTTTACAGTTAGGGTTAGGGTTAAGGATAGGCTTAGGGTTAGGCTGAGGGTGAGGATGGGGGTGAGGTTTAGGGTTAGGGTTAGGGTTAGGGTTAGGGTTATTTTTAGTGTTATGGTTAGGGTTAATTTTGCAGTGAGGGTGAGGCTGAGCGTGAGGGTTATGGTTAAGGATAGGGTTAGGGTTAGTGTTATTGTTAGGGATAGGGTTAGAGTTACGGTGAGGTTGAGGTTGAGGGTGAGGGTTAGGGTTAGGTTGAGGTTTAGGGTTAGAGTTAGGGTTAGGGTTAGGGTGAGGGTGAGGTTTAGGGTTAGAGTTAGTGTTTGGGGGAGGTTTAGGGTGAAGTTTAGGGTTAGGGTTAATGTTAGGGTTAGGGTGAGGGTGAGGGTTAGGTTGAGATTTAGGGATAGGTTTAGTGTTAGGGTTAGGGTGAAGATGAGGGTTAGGTTGAGGTTTAGGGATAGGGTTAGGTTTAGGATTAGGGATAGGGTGAGAGTGAGTGTGAGGGTTTGGATGAGGGTTAGGTTTAGTCTTAGGGTTAGGCTGAGGGTGAGGGTAGGGGTGAGGATTAGGGTTAAGGTGATGATTAGGGTTAGGGTTAGTGTTATTGTTAGGGTTAGGGTTAGAGTTCCTTTGAGGATGAGGGTGCGGTTGAGGGTTAGTGTTATGGTTAGGGTGTGGTTAAGGGTTAGGTTTAGGGTTAGTGTTAGGGTGAGGGTGAGCTTTAGGGTTAGATATAGGCTTAGGGTTAGGGTGAGGGTTAGGGTTAGGGTTTGGGTTAGGGTGAGGGTGAGGCTGAGAATTAGGGTTATGTTTAGTGTTAGGGTTAGTGTTAGGTTTAGGGTGAGGGTTAGGGTTAGGGTTACAGTGAGGTTTAGGGTTAGAGTTAGGGTTAGGATTAGGCTTCCTGTTAGGCTGAGGGTGAGGGTGGCCTTGAGGATTAGAGTTAAGATTAGGGTTAGGGTTAGGGTTATTGTTAGTGTTATGGTTAGGGTTATGTTTGCTGTGAGGTTGAGGCTGAGGTTGTGAGTTATTGTTAGGGTTATGGTTAGGGTTAGGGTTAGTGTTATTCTTAGGGTTATTGTTAGATTTACGGTGAGGTTGAGGGTGAGGGTGAGAGTTAAGTTTTAGGGTGAGGTTTAGGGTTAGGTTTAGGTTTAGAGTTAGGGTGAGGATGAGGTTTAGGGTTAGAGTTAGGGTTAAGTGGAGGGTTAGGGTGAGGTTTAGGGTTAGTGTTAGTGTTAGGTTTACGGTGAGGGTGAGGGTTAGGTTGAGGTTTAGGAATAAGGTTAGGTTTAGGATTAGGGTTAGGGTGAGGGCTAGGGTGAGGGTGAGGTTTAGCTTAGAGTTAGGGTGAGGTTTAGGTTTAGGGTTAGGGTTAGGGTGAGGGTGAGATTTAGAGGTAGGTTTTACTTGAGGCTGAGGTTGAGGGTTAGGGTTAGGGTTAGGTTGAGGGTTAGGTTGAGGTTGAGGGTTAGGCTTAGGGATACTATTAGGATTAGGGTAAGGTTTAGGGTGAGTTTGACAGTTACAGTTAGGGTTAGGCTTAGCCTTAGGGTTAGGGTGAGGGTGAGGGTGAGGGTAAGGGTTAGAGTTAGGGTTCGGGTTAGGGTTAGGGTTAGGGTGAGAGTTAGGGTTCGGTTAAGTTCAGGGTTAGGATGAGGGTTAGGGTTAGGTTGAGCATCAGGTTTAGGTTTAGGTTGAGGGTTAGGGTTAGGGTTAGAGTGATGGTTAGGGTTAGGGTTGGTGTGTGGGTTAGGATGAGGATTAGGGTTAGGATTAGGGTAAGGGTGAGGTCTAGGATGAGGGTGAGGGTTAGGGTTAGTGTTAGGTTAAGGTTTAGGGTTAGGGTTATGGTTAGGTTGAGGGTTAGGTTGAGGATTAGGGTTACAGTGAGGGTGAGGGTTAGGGTTAAGGTGATGGTTAGGGTTCGGATTAGGTTTAGGGTGAGGGTGAGTGTTAGGATTAGTGTTAGGGTTATAGTTAGGTTTAGGGTTAGGATTAGTGTTATTGTTAGGGTTAGGGTTAGAGTTATCGTGATGGTTAAGGTGAGGGTGAGGGTGAGAATTAGGGTTAGCGTTAGGGTGAGGTTTAGGGTTATAGATAGGATTAGATTTAGGGTGAGGTTGAAGTTTATCGTTAGATTTAGGGTTAGTTGGAGGATTAGGTTGAGGGTTAGTGTTAGTGTTAGTGTTAGGGTTAAGGGTAGGGTGAAGGTTAGGTTGAGGTTTAGGGTTATGTTTAGGGTTAGAATTAGGTTTAGGTTGAGTGTGAGTGTGAGGGTTAGGGTTAATCTTAGGCTTAGGCTTAAGGTTAGGCTGAGGGTGAGGGTGGGGTTGAGGATTAGGCTTATGGTGATGGTTAGGGTTAGGGTTAGTGTGAGGGTTAGGATGAGGGGTAGGGTTAGGATTAGGTTCAGGTGAAGGCTAGGGTGAGGGTGAGGGTTAGGGTAAGGTTTAGGCTTAGGCTTTGGGTTAGGCTGAGCGTGAGGATGAGGGTGAGGGTTAGTGTTAGGGTGATGGTTAGGTTTACTGTTAGGGTGAGGGTTAGGATGGGATTTAGGGTTAGGGTGAGGGTTAGCGTGAGGATGATGGTAAGGGTAAAGGTGAGGTTTAGGCTGAGGGTGAGGTTTAAGATAAGGGTGAAGTTTAGCTTTAGGTTTAGGGTTAGGATAAGGGTTAGGGTGAGCTTTAGATTGAGGATTAGGTTTAAGGTTAGTGTGAGCCTTAGGGTGAGGATGAGGGTTAGGTTTAGTGTGAGAGTGAGGGTTAGAATTAGGGTTAGGGTGAGTGCTAGGGTGAGGGTGAGGGTTAGGTTTAGGGTTAGGGTTAGGGTGAGGTTTAGAATTAGGGTGAGGTTTAAGGTTAGAGTGAGGGTTAGTGTTAGTGTTAGGGTTAGTGTAAGGGTGAGGGTAAGTGTTAGGGTGAGGTTTAGGGTTCGGATGAGGGTTATGTTTATGGTGAAGGTTAGGGTTAGGTTTAGGTTTATTGTTAGGGTTAGGGTTAGTGTTACGGTTACGGTGAGAGTGTGGGTGAGGGTTAGGGTTAGGCTTAGGGTGAGGTTTAGTGTTAGGGTTAGAGTTAGTGTTAGCATGAGGGTGAGGTTTAGGTGTAGAGCTAAGGTTAAGGTGAGGGTTAGTGTTAGGATTAGGGTTAGAGTGCGGGTTAGGGTGGGGTGACGTTAAGGGTAAAGTTGAGGGTTAGGCTGAGGGTGAGGGTTACGGTAAGAGTGAGGGTTAGTGTTAGGATGAGAGTTAGTGTTAGGGTTAGGGTGAGCGTTAGTGTTAGGGTTAGGGTGAGGGTGAGGGTTAGATTGAGGATTAGTATTAGGGTTAGTGTGAGGTTTAGGGTGAGGATGAGGGTTAGGGTTACGGTGAGCCTTAGTGTTATTGTTAAGTTTAGTGTTAATGTGAGGGTAAGTGTTAGGGTGAGGGTTAGGGTAAGGGCGAGTGTAATGGTAGTGTGAGGGTTAGGGTTAGATTTAGGGATAGGGTGAGTGTGATATTTAGGGTTAGAGTTAGATTTAGTGTTAGGGTTAGGGTTAGGGTGAGGGTTAGGTATAGGGTTAGGGTTAGGCTTAGGCTTAGGCTTATGCTTAGGCCGAGCATGAGCGTGAGGGTTAGAGTTAGGGTTAGGGTGAGGGTGAGGGTTAAGGTGAGGGTTAGGATGAGGTTTAGGGTTAGGATTAGGGTTAGGGTGAGGCTAGGGTGAGGGTTAGGGTGAGCGTTAGGGTTAGGAAATGGGTTAGGTTTAGGATTAGGGTTAGGGTGAGGGTGATTGTTAGGGTTAGAGTTAGGGTTAGGGTTAGCCTGAGAGTTAAGGTGAGGGTTAAGGTGTGGGTTAGGGTTAGGGTTTGGGTTAAGGTCAGGGTGAGGCTGAGCATTAGGCTTACTTTTAGGGTTAGGGTTAGGGTTAGGTTTAGCATTAGGGTTAGGGTTAGGGTTAGGCTTAGGGTTAGGGTTAGGGTGAGGTTTTAGGTTAAATATAGGGTTAGGGCGACGGTTTGGTTAACAGTTAGGCATAGGGTTAGTATTACGGTTAAGGTGAGGGTGAGGGTTAGGTTGAGGTTTAGGGTTAGGGTTAAGTTTAGGGTTAGTTTGAGGGTTAGTGTTAATGTTGGGTTAGTGTTAGGGTGAGGGTAAGTGTTAGGGTGAGGGTTAGAGTTAATGTGAGGGTTGGGTGAGGGTGAGGTTTAGTGATAGAGTTAGGTTTAGGGTGAGGGTTAGGTTGAGGTTTAGAGTTAGGGTGTTAGTGTTAGGGTTAGGGTGAGAATTAGGGGGATTGTTAGGGTTAGGGTTAGGGTTAGCGTTAGCGTTAGGGTGTGGTTGAGGTTTAGTGTTAGAATTAGGGTTAGGGTGAGGCTGAGGGTGAGGGTTAGTTTTAGGGTTAGGGTTTGGGCGAGGGTTAGGGTGAGGGTTAGGGTGAGGGTTAGTGTTAAGGCTAGGATTAGGATTAGGATTAGGGTTAGGGTTAGGGTGAGGGTGAGGGTTAGGATTAGGGTTAGGGTTAACCTTAGGTTTAGGCTGAGAGTGAGGGTGAGGGTGAGGGTTAGGTTTAGCCGGAGAGTTAAGGTTAGGGTTACGGTGAGTTTTAGTGTTAGGGTTAGGGTTAGAGTTAGCTTTAGGGTGAGCATGAGATTTAGGGGTAGATTTAGGTTTGGGGTTAGGGTTATTTTAGGGTTAGGTTTAGGGTTAGTTTTAGAGTTGGAGTTGCAGTTAGGGTTAGGGTGAGCATGAGGTTTACGATTATAGTTAGGGTTAGTGTTAGGGTTAGGGTTAGTGTGAGGGTTAGGGTTAAGATTAGGCTAAGGCTTATGCTTAGGGTTAGGCCGAGCATGAGGGTGAGGGCTAGGGTGAGGGTTATGGTGAGGGTTAGGTTTAGGCATACAGTTAGGGTTAGGATTCGGATTAGGGTGAGGGTGAGTGTGAGGTTAGGGTTAGGGTTAGGCTTAGGGATAGGGTTAGGTTTAGAATTAGGGTTAGGGTTAGGGTTATGGTGAGGGTTATGGTTAGGGTTAGGGCTAGGTTTATTGTAAGGATTATGATTAGGTTTAAGTTTGCGGTGAGGGTGAGGCTGAGGGTTAGGGTTAGGATTAGTGTTATTGTTGGGGATAGGCTTAGAGTTACAGTGAGGTTGAGTGTGAGGGTGTGGGTTAGGGTTAGGCTGACGTTTAGGTTGAGGTTTAGGGCTAGGGTTAGGGGTAGTTTGAGGGTGAGGTTTACGGTTAGAGTTAGGGTTAGGGGGATTGTTAGGGTGAGGTTTTGGGTTAGGGTTAGGTTTAGGATTAGGGTTAGGGTGAGGGTAAGTGTGAGGGTTAGCGTGAGCGTTAGGGTGAGGGTAAGTGTTAGGGTGAGGCTTAGGGTTAGGGTGATGGTGAGGGTGACGTTTAGGGTTAGAGTTACAGTTAGGGTGAGTGTTAGGGTGAGGTTTAGGGTTATGGTTAGTGTTATGGTTAGGGTTAGGGTGAGAGTTAGGGGAAGGGTTAGGGTTAGGTTAGGGTTAGTATTAGGGTTAAGCTGAGGGTGACATTTAGGGTTAGAATTAGGGTTAGGGTTAGGCTGAGTTTGAGGGTGAAGGTTAGGGTTAGGGTTAGGGTTAGGATTAAGGTTAGGGACAGGGTGAGTGTGAGGGTTAGGATTAGGGTTAGGGTTAGCCTTAGGTTTTGGCTGAGGGTGAGGGTGAGGGTGAGGGTTAGGCTTAGGCTTAGGCTTAGGGTTAGGCTGAGCTTGAGGTGGAGGGTGAGGGTTAGGGTTAGGGTTAGGGTGAGATTTAGTTTTAGGGTTAATGTGGGGGTGATGGTAAGTGTGAAGTTGAGAGTTAGGCTTAGGGTGAGGGTTAAGTTAAGTGTCAGGGTTAATGTTAGGGTGAGGTTTAGGGTTAGGTTTAGGGTTAGGGTGAGATTTAGTGTTAGAGTTAATGTGGGGGTAATGTGGGGGGTTAATGATGGTAAGTGTAAAGTTGAGAGTTAGGCTTAGGGTGAGGGTTAAGTGTCAGGGTTAATGTTCGGGTGACGTTTAGGGTTTGGGTTTGGGTGAGGGTGAGGTTTAGATTGAGGATTAGTGTTAGGGTTACTGTGAAGTTTAGGGTGAGGATGAGGGTTAAGGTTTAGGGTGAGGGCTTGGGAGAGGGTGAGGTTTAGGGTTAGTGGTAGGGTGAGGTTTAGGGTTTGGGTGATGACTAGGGTTAGTGTGAGGTTTAGTATTAGGGTTAGGGTTAGTGTTAAGGTGAGGGTAAGTGTTAGGGTGAGTGTTAGGTTTAGGGTGAGGGTTATGGATAGGGCAAGGGTTAGGGTTAGAGTTAGGGTTATTGTTAGCGTTAGGATTAGGGTTATGGTTACTGTGAGGGTGAGGGTGAGGTTTAGGGTTTTGGTTCGGATGAGGCTTAGGGAAAGGGTTTGGGTTAGGGTTAGGGTCAGGTGAGGTTTAGGGTTAGAGTTAGGGTTAGGGTCAGGCTGAGGGTGAGGGTTAGGTTTAGAATTAATGTTAGGTTTAGGCTTAAGGTGAGGGTTAGGATGAGGGTGAGGGTTAGGGTTAGGGTTAGGATTAGGATTAGGATTAAGGTTAGGTTTAGGGTGAGTGTGAATGTTAGGGTTAGGGTACGGGTTAGGCTTAGGTTTAGGCTGAGGGTGAGCATGAGGGTGAGGGTTAGGGTTAGGGTAAGGTTTAGGGTTAGGTTTAGGGTGAGTGTGATGGTTAGGGTTAGGGTTAGGGTTAGGGTTAGGCTTAAGTTTAGGCTGAGGGTGAGGGTGAGGGTTAGGGTTAGGGCGAGGGTTAGGATTAGTGTTATGGGGAGGGATAAGATGAGGGTTAGGGTTAGGATTAGGGTTAGGGTGTGGGCTATGGTGAGGGTTAGGTTTAAGGTGAGGTTTACAGTTAGGGTTAGGGATAGGGTTATGGTGAGGGTGAGGTTTAGGGTTAGAGTTAGGGTTAAGTTGAGGCTTAGGGTCAGGTTAGATTTAGGGTAAGGATTAGGATTAGGGTAAGGGATAGGGTGAGTGTGAGGTTTAGGGTAACATTTAGGGTTAGGCTTAGGGTTACGTTGAGGGTGAGGGTGAGGGTTAGGGTTAGGGTGAGTATTAGGGTTAGGGTTAGGGTGAGAGTTAGGGTTCAGGTTAAGTTTAGGGTTAGGGTGAGTGTTAGCGTTAGGGTTATGTTGAGCGTGAGGGTTAGGGTTAGGTTGAGGGTTAGGGTTAGGGTTAGGTTTAGGGTGAGGTTAGGGTTAGGATTAGTGTGAGGGTTAGTGTTAGATTTAGGATTAATGTTAGGGTCAGGGTAAGTGTTAGGGTGAGGGTTTGGGTTAGGTTGAGGGTGAGGGTGAGGGCGAGGCTGAGGGTTAGGGTGAGGGTGAGGGTGAGGTTTATGGTTATGGTGAGGGTTAGCATTAGTATTAGGGTTATTGTTAGGCTTAGGTTTAGAGTTACGGTTATGGTGAGGGTGAGGGTGATGTTTAGGGTTAGGTTTAGGGTGAGGTTTAGGGATTGGGTTAGGGTTAGAGTTAGGTTTAGGGTGAGGGTTAGGTTTAGATTTAGAGTTAGGGTTAGGGTGAGAGTTTGAGGTTTAGGGTTAGGGTTATTGTTAGTGTTAGGTTTATGGTGAGAGTTAGCAGGAGAGTTAGGGTAAGGGTTAGGGTTATTATTAGAGTTAGGGTGAGGGTGAGTGTGTGTGTTAGGTTTAGGTTTAGTGTTAGGGTTAAGGTTAGGGTGAGGGTTTGATTGAGCATTAGGTTTAAGGTTAGGGTTAGTGTGAGGTTTAGGGTGAGGATTAGGGCTAGGATTAGGGAGATGGGGAGGTTTAGAATTAGGGTTAGAGTGAGGGCTAGGGAGAGGGTGAGGTTTAGAGTTAGGGTTAGGGTTAGGGTTAGGGTTAGGGTTAGGGTTAGTGTTAGGCTTAGGGTTAGGGTTAGGGTTAGTGTTAGGGTGAGGGTAAGTGTTAGGTTGAGGGTGATGTTTAGGGTGAGGGTTATGGTTAGGGTGAGGGTTAGGGTTAGGTTTAGGGTTATTGTTAGGTTTATGGTTATGGTTACGGTGAGGGTGAGTGTGAGGGTTAAGGAAAGGGTGAGGCTGAGGTTTAGTGATAGGGTAAGTGTTAGAGTTAGGTTTAGGGTGAGGGTGAGGTTTAGGTGTAGAATTAGGGTTAGGGAGAGGGTTGGGGTTAGGGTGAGGTTTAGGGTGCGGGTGACGGTAAGGGTAAAGGTGAGGGTTAGGCTGAGGGTGAGGGTTATGGTAAGTGTGAGGGTTACGGTTATGGTGATTGTTAGGTTTAGGGTTAGGATGGGGGTGAGGTTTAGATTGAGGATTAGTGTTTGGGTTAGTGTGAGGTTAGGGTGAGGATGGGTGTTAGGGTTAGGGTGACGGCTAGGGTGAGGGTGAGGTTTAGGGTTAGTGTTAGAGTGAGGTTAAGGGTTAGGGTGATGTTTAGGTTTAGAGTGATTGTTAGTGTTAGCGCTAGTGTTAGTGTTAGGGTGAGGGTAAATGTTAGGGTGAGGGTTAGGGTTAGGGTGAGGGTTATGGTTACGGTGATGGTTAGGGTTAGGTTTTGCGTTATTGTTAGGGTTAGGGTTATGTTTACGGTTAGGGTGAGGGTGAGGGTGAGGGTTAGGGTTAGGGTTAGGATGAGGTTTAGGTTTAGGGTTAGGGTTAGACTGAGGGTTAGGGTGAGGGTGAGATTTAGGGTTAGAGTTAGGGTTAGGGTTAGGGTTACAGATTGGGTTAGGGTTAGGGTTAGGTTTAGGCTTAGGCTTAGGCTTAGGCTGAGCATGAGGGGGAGGGTTAGGGTTCGGGTTAGGGTTCGGGTTAGGGTTAGGTTTAGTGTGAGGGTTAGGATGAGGTTTAGGGTTAGGTTTAGGTTTAGGGTGAGATCTTGGGGGAGGGTTAGGGTGAGGGTTAGGGTTAGGGATAGGGTTAGGTTTAGGATTTGGGGTAGGATAAGGGTGAGGGTGAAGGTTAGGCTAAGGGTTATGGTTAGGCTTAGGGTTAGGGTGAGGGTTAGGGTTAGGGTTTGGATTAGGGTGAGAGTGAGGCTGAGGATTAGGTTTAGTTTTAGTGTTTGGTTTAGTGTTAGTGTCAGTGTTAGTGTTAGTGTTAGGGTTAGGGTTACAGGGAGGGTTAGGGTTAGGATTAGGGTTAGGTTTACGGTTAGGCTGAGTGTGAGAGTGGGGGTCAGTAATAGGGGTAGGGTTAAGGTTAGGGTTAGGGTTATTTTTAGTGTTATGATTAGGGTTAAGTTTTCAGTGAGCGTGAGGCTGAGGGTGAGGGTTATGTTTAGGGATAGGTTTAAGGTTAGAGTTTTTGTTAGGGACAGGGTTAGTGTTACGGTGTGGTTGAAGTTTAGGGTTAGGGTGTTTTAGGGTTAGGGTGAGGGTAAGGTTTAGGGTTATATTTAGGGTTTGGGGGAGGGTAAGGGTGAGATTTAGGGTTACGGTTAGTGTTTGGGTTAGGGTGAGGGTGAGGGTTAAGGTGAGATTATGGGACAGGTTTAGGTTTAGGTTTAGGGTTGGGTGAGCATGAGTTTGAGGCTGATGGTGAGGGTGGGGGTGAGGATTAGGGTTAGGGTGATGGTTAGGGTTAGGCTTAGTGTTATTTTTAAGGTTAGGGTTAGAATTACGGTGAGAGTGAGGGTGCGAGTCAGGGTTAGTGTTAGGGTTAGGGTGGGGTTTAGGGTTAAGGCTAGGGTTAGAGT
The DNA here is from genome assembly GCF_024711535.1 of Dipodomys merriami. Classification (NCBI taxonomy): domain Eukaryota; kingdom Metazoa; phylum Chordata; class Mammalia; order Rodentia; family Heteromyidae; genus Dipodomys; species Dipodomys merriami. The sequence goes on from NW_027202849.1 coordinate 1,732,951, forward strand.
TAGGTTGAGGGTGAGGTTCAGGGCTAGATATAGGATTAGGGGAAGGTTAGGGTGAGGGTTAGGGTTAGGGTTTGTGTTAGGGTTAGGGTGAGGGTGAGGGTTAGGATTACGGTTAGGGTTAGGGTGAGGTTTAGGGTTAGGTTTAAGGTTTGGTTTAGAGTTATGGTGAGGGTGAGGGTGCGGGTGAGTGTGAGGGTTAGAGTTAGGTTTCTGGTAAGGCTTGTGGATAGGCTTAGGGTTTGGCTGAGGGTGAGGGTGAGTTTGACGGTTAGGTTTAGGGTGAGGGTTTCAGATAGGGTTATAGGGAGTGTTAGGATGAGGGTTAGGGTTAGGGTTAGGGTTAGGGTGAGGGCTAGGGTGAGAGTGAGGTTAAGGGTTAGGGTTAGGGTGAGGTTTAGGTTTAGGGTTAGGGTTAGGTTTAGGGTGAGGGTGATTTTTAGGGTTAGAGTTAGGGTTAAGTTGAGGCTGAGGGTGAGGGTTAGGGTTAGGGTTAGGATTAGGATTAGGGTAAGGTTAGGGTGAGTGGGAGGGTTAGGGTTAGGGTTAGGCTTAGGTTTTCACTGAGGGTGAGTGTGTGGGTGAGGGTTAGGGTGAGGGTGAGGGTTAGGGTTAGGGTTTGGGTGAGAGTTAGGGTTCATGTTAAGTTTAGGGTTAGGTTGAGGGTTAGGGTTAGTGTTAAGTTGAGCGTGAGGATTAGGGTTAGGTTTAGGGTTAGGGTTAGGGTGAGTTTTAGGGTTAGAGTTTGGGTGAGGCTTAGGATGAGGATTAGGGTTAGGATTAGAGTTAGGGTTAGGGCTCGAGTGAGCATGAGGGTTAGGTTTAGTGTTAGTGTGAGCTTTAGATTTAGGGTTAGGGTTAGGTTGAGGGTTAGGATGAGGGTTAGGGGTAGGGTAAGTGTGAGGGTTAGGGTAAGTGTGAGGGTAAGAGTTAGTATCAGGGTTATTGTGAGGTTGAGGATTATGATTAGGGTTAGGGTTAGTGTTATTGTTAGGGTTAGTGTTAGGTTTAAGGTTAAGGTGAGGGTGAGGGTTAGGGTTAGGGTTAGGGTGAGATTTTTAGTGTTACGCTTGGGGTTAGAGTTAAGGTTAGGGGGCGGTTATTGTTTGGGTTAGTGTGAGGGTTAGTGTTAGGGTTACGGTATGGGTTACAAAGAGGGTTATGGTTACAGTTAGGGTTAGTATTAGGGTTAGGGTTATTGTTATGGTTAGGTTTACTGTTACGGTTAGGGTGAGGGTGAGTGTGAGGGTCAGGCTTAGGGTTAGGTTTAGGGTTAGGGTGAGGGTTAGGGTTAGGATTTGGGTTAGGGTTAGGGTGAGGTTTAGGGTTTGGGTTACTTTAGAGTTAGGTTTAGGGTGAAGGTGTGGTTTTGGGTTAGATTTAGGGTTAAGGTGAGGGTTAGGGTGGGGGTTAGGGTGAGGGTTAGGATTAGGGTTTGGTTTAAGGTTGGGGTGACCATAAGGGTAAAGGTGAGGGTTAGGCCTAGGGTGAGGGTTACGGTAAGGGTGAGGGTTAGGTTTAGGTGAGGGTTAGGGTTAGGGTTAGGCTGAGGCTGAGTGTTAGATTGAGGATTAGTGTTAGGGTTAGTGTGAGATTTAAGGTGAGGGTGAGGGTTAGGGTTAGGCTTAGGGCTAGGGTGAATGTGAGGATTAGGATTAGTGATAGGGTGAGATTAGGGTTAGGGTGAGGGTTATGGTTAGGGTTAGGGTGAGTGTTTGTGTTAGGGTTAGGTTTAGGGTTAGGCTTAGGGTTAGGCTGAGGGTGAGGTTGACGGTGAGGGTTAGGGTTAGGTTGAGTGTTAGGGTTAGGGTTAGATGGGGGGTTACGATGAGGGTTAGGGTTAGGATTAGGTTTAGGTTAAGGGCTATGGTGAGGGTGAGGTTTAGAGTTAGGGTTCGGTTGAGGTTTAGGTTTAGGGTTTCGGTAAGGGTTACGGTGAGGGTGAGATTTAGGTTTAGAGTTAGGGTTAGGGTGAGGCTGAGGGTGAGGGTGAGGGTTAGGCTTAGTGTTAGGGTTACGGTTGAGGTTAGGGTGAGGGTTAAGGTGAGATTGAGGGTTAGTGTTAGGGTTAGGATTAATGTTAGGGTTAGTTTTAGGGTTAGTGTTAGTTTTAGGGTTAGAGTTAGGTATAGGCTTAGGGTTAGACTGAGGGTGAGGTTGAAGGGGAGGTTTAGGGTTAGGGTGAGGGTGAGGATTAGGGTTATGGGGAGGGTTAGGATGAGTGTTAGGGTTAGGATTAGGGCTAGGTTCAGGGCTAGTGTGAGGGTGAGGTTTAGGGTGAGGTTTAGGGTTAGGGTTAGGGTGAGGGTTAGGATGAGGGTTAGGTTTAGGATTAGGGTGAGGGTGAGGGCTAGGGTGAAGGTGAAGTTTAGGGTAAACGTTGGGCTTAGGCTTAGGTTTTGGCTGAGCATACTGTTCAGGGTGAGGGTTTGCTTTAGTGTTAGGGTGAGGTTTAGTGTTAGGGTTAGGGATAGAGTTCGGGTTAGGGTGAGGGTGCGGTTTAGGGTTAGAGTTAGGGTTAGTTTTAGGGTGAGGGTTAGGGTTGGGGTGATGGTAAGGGTAAAAGTGAAGATTAGGCTGGGGGTAAGGGTTACACTAAGGGTGAGGGTTAGGGTTAGGATGAGGGTTAGGGTTAGGTTTAGGGTGAGGGTGAGGGTTAGATTGAGGATTAGTGTTAGGGTTAGTGTGCGGTTTAGGGTGAGGATGAGGGTTAGGGTTAGGGTGAGTGTGAGGGTTAGGGTTAGTGTTAGGTTGAGGTTTAGGGTTAGGGTGGTAGTGTTAGTGTTAGGGTGAGGTTGAGGGTTACGGTTAGGGTTAGGATAAATGTTAGCGTTAGGCTTAAGGTATGGGATAGTGTGAGGGTGAGAGTTAGGCTTAGGGTTTGATTAGAATTAGGGTTAGGTTGATTGTTAGGGTTAGGGTTAGGGATAGGGATAGGCTTAGGGTTAGGCTGAGGGTGAGGGTGAGGTTGAGAGTAAAGTTGAGCGTGAGGGATAGTGTTAGGTATAGGGTGAGTGTTAGGTTTTGGGTTAAGTTTAGGGTTAGGGTGAGGGTTAGGGTAGGGGTTATAGTGAGGGTGAGTGTTTGGGTTAGGTTGAGGTTTAGGGTTAGGGTTAGGGTTAGGGGGAGGGTGAGGTTGAGGGTTAGGTTTATTTTTAGGGTGAGGGTTAGGATGAGTGTTAGGGATAGGATTAGGTTTAGGGTGAGGGCTAGCGTGAGGGTGAGGTTTAGGGTTAAGTTTAGGGTGAGGTTTAGGGTTAGGTTTAGGGTGAGTGTGAGGTTTAGTGTTAGAGTTAGGGTTAGGGTGATGCTGAGGGTGAGGGTTGGGTGAGGGTTAGGGTTAGGTTCAGGGTGAGTGTTAGGATTAGGGTTAGGGTTAGGGTTAGGGTTAGTGTTAGGATTAGTGTTATTGTTAGGGTTAGGGTTAGAGTTAAGGTGAGGTTGAGGTTAAGGGTGAGGGTGAGGGGTAGGTTTATTGTTAGGGTGAGGTTTAGGGTTTGGGTTAGTGTTATGTTGAGGGTTAGGATGAAGGTTAGGGTAACGGTAAGGGTGAGGGTTAGGGTTAGGGTGAGGTTTAGGGTTAGGATTAGGGTTAATGTGAGAGTGAGGGTTAGGATTAGGGTTAGGGTTAGGGTTATTGTTAGGGTTAGGGTTACGGTGACAGTGAGGTTGAAGGTTAGTGTTAGAGTTAGGGTGAGGTTTTTAGTGTTAGGGTTAGGGTTAGAGATAGCGTTAGGGTGAGGGTGAGGTTTAGGGGTAGAGTTAGGGTTAGGGTGAAGGTTAGTGTGAGGGTTAGGGTTAGGGTGAAGTTTAAGGTGGGGGTGACGGTAAGGGTAAAGTTGAGGGTTAGGCCTAGGGTGAGGGATACGGTAGGTGAGGGTTAGGTTTAGGTTGAGGGTTAGGGTTAGGGTGAGGGTGAGGATGAGGGTTAAATTGAGTATTAGTGTTAGGGTTAGTGTGATGTTTAGGGTGAGGATGTGGGTAAGGGTTAGGGTGAGGGCTAGGGTGAGGGAGAGGATTAGGGTTGGTGTTAGGGTGAGGTTAGGGTTAGGGTGAGGGTTATGGTTAGTATTAGGGTTAGGGTTAGGTTCAGTGTTAGGGTTATGGTTAAGGTTAGTGTAGGGTTAGGGTTAGGGTTAGGGTTATTGTTAGGGTTAGGGTTAGGATGAGGTTTAGGTTTAGGGTTAGAGTTAGGGTTAGTGTGAGTGTGAGGTTTAGGGTTAGAGTTAGGGTTAGTGTTAGGGTTAGGGCTAGGGTGAGTGTTAGGGTTAGGGATAGGCTTAGGCTTTGGCTCAGGCTTAGCCCCAGCATATGGGTGATGGTTAGGGTTCGGTTTAGGGTTGGGGTTAAGTTTAGGGTTAGGGTGAGGATTAGGATTAGGTTTAGGGTTAGGATTAGGGTTAGGCTGAGGTCTAGGGTGAGGATTAGGCTGAGGGTTAGGGATAGGGTTAGGTTTAGGATTAGGTTTAGGGTGAGGGTGAATGTGAGTGTTAGAATTAGGGTTAGGTTTAGGCTTAGGATTAGGGTGAAGGTTGGGGTTAGGGTTTTGTTAGGGTGAGGGTGAGGCTGAGGATTAGGTTTAGGTTGAGGGTTAGGTTTAGGTTTAGGGTTAGTGTTAGTGTTATGGTTAGGGTTACAGTGAGGGTTAGGGACTAGGTTTAGAGTTATTGTTAGGGTTAGGGTTAAGGTTACAGTTACAATGAGGGTGAGGGTGAGGATTAGCGTTAGCATTATGGTGAGATTTAGTGTTAGGATTAGGGTTAGAGGTAGGTTTAGGTTGAGGATGAGGTTTAGGGGTAGAGTCAGGGTTAGGGTGGGGTTTAAGTTGAGGGTTAGGGTTAGGGTGAGGGTTAGGGTGGGAGTGACGGTACGGGTAAACATGAGGATTAGGCTGAGGTTGTGGGTTATCGTAAGGGTGAGGGTTAGGGTTAGGGTGTGAATTAGGGTTAGGGGTAGGGTGAGGGTGAGGGTTAGATTGAGTATTAGTGTTAGGGTTAGTGTGAGGTTTATGGTGAGGATGAGTGTTAGGGTTAGGGTGAGGCCTAGGGTGAGGGTGAGGGTTAGGGTTAGGGTTAAGTTGAGGTTTAGGGTTAGGGTGATGGTTAGGGTTAGTGTGAGGGTTAGTGTTAGGATTAGTGTGAGTGTTCGGTTGAGGGTAAATGTTAGGGTGAGGCTTAAGATAAGGGTTAGTTTTAGAGTTAAGGTTAGGGTTATTGTTAGGGTTAGGTTTAGGGTTATGGTTAAGGTGAGGGTGAGGGTTGGATTTAGTGTTAGGATGAGGTTTAGGTTTAGGGTTAGGGTTAGAGTTAGGGTTAGGGTGAGAGTGAGGTTTAGGGTTAGAGTTAGGGTTAGTGTGAGGGTTAGGGTTAGGGTGAGGGTTAGGGTTAAGGCTAGGCTTAGGCTTAGGCTTAGGCTTAGGCCGAGCATGAGGGTGAGGGTTAGGGTTAGGTTTAGGGTGAGGGTTAGGGTTAGGGTTAGGGTGAGGTTTAGGATGAGGTTTAGGGTTAGGATTAGGGTTAGGTTGAGGGCTAGGGTGAGGCTTATAGTGAGGGTTTGGGTAAGGTTAAGGTTATGTTTAGGATTAGGTTTAGGGTGAGGGTGAGTGTGAGGGTTAGGGTTAGGGTTAGGGTTAGGTTTACAGTGAGGGTTAGGATTAGGGGTAGGTTTAGGCTTAGGGTTAGGCTGAGTGTGAGGGTGGGGGTGAGGATTAGTATTAGGGTTAGGGTTTGGGTTATGGTTAAGTTTCGGGTTAGGGTTAGTGTTAGAGCTAGGTTTAGGGTTAGAGTTACAGGGAGGGTTAGGTTAGGGTTAGGGATAGGCTTAGGTTTAGACTGAGGGTGAGGGTGGGAGTGAGGATTAGGGTTAGAGTTAGGGTTAGAGTTAGGGTTATTTTTAGTGTTATGGTTAGGGTTAAGTTTTAGGTGAGGGTGAGGCTGAGGGTGAGGTTTATGTTTAGGGTTAGTGTTAGGGTTAGGTTTAGTGGTATTGTTATATTTAGTGTTAGAGTTATGGTGAGGTTGAGGGTTCGGGTGAGAGTTAGGGTAAGGGTGAGGTTTAGGGTGAGGTTTAGGGTGAGGGTTAGGGTTAGGGTAAGGGTGAAGTTTAGGGTTAGAGTTACCGTTATGGGGATGGTTAGGTTGAGGTTTAGGGTTAGGGTTAGTGTTAGGGTTAGGGTGATTGTGAGGGTTAGTTTGAGGTTTAGGGTTACGATTAGGTTTAGGATTAGGGTTAGGGTAAGGGTAAGTGTGAGGGTTAGGGTGAGGGTTAGGCTTAGGCTTAGGGTTAGGCTGAGGGTGAGTGTGGGGGTGAGGATTAGGGTTAGGGTTAGGGTTTGTGTTATTGTTAGTATTAGTGTTAGAGCTACAGAGAGGGTGAGTGTGCGGGTGAGGGTTAGGTTTAGGGTTAGGGTGGGGTTTAGGGTTTGGGTTAGGGTTAGGTTGATGGTGAGGGTGAGGGTTAGGGTTAGATATAGGGTTAGGGGGAGGGTTAGGGTGAGCGTTAGTGTGACGCTTAGTGTTAGGGTTAGGGTGAGGGTGAGGCTTAGGTTGAGGTTTAGGGTTAGGGTTAGGGTTAGTGTGAGGGTTTGTGTTAAGGTTAGGGTTAGTGTTTGACTGAGGGTAAGTGTTAGGGTGAGGTTTGGGTTAGGGTCAGTGTTATGGTTTTGGTGAGGTTTCGTGTTAGGTTTAGGGGTTGGGTTAGGGTTAGGGTGAGGCTTAGGGTCAGAGTGAGGCTGAGGGTGAGGGTCAGGGCTAGGGTTATTTTTAGGGTTAGGGTTAATGTGATGGTTAGGGTGAGGGTTAGTTTTAGGATTAGGAATAGGCTTAGGGTTAGGGTGAGTGTGAGGTTTAGGGTTAGGGTTAGGGTGAGAGTTAGAGTTCCAGTTAAGTTTAGGGTTAGGTTGAGGGTTAGGGTACGGGTTAAGGTGAGGTTGAGGGTTAGGGATAGTTTGAGCATTAGGGTTAGGTTAGGGTTAGGGTGAAGTTGAGTGTGAGAGTTAGGGTTAGTGTTAGGGTGAGATTGAGGGTGAGGGTTAGGGTTATTGTTAGGGTGAGGGTTAGGATGAGGGTTAGGGTTAGGATTAGGGTTAGAGTGATGGCTGGCATGAGGGTGAGGTTTAGGGTTAAGGTTACGGTGAGGTTTAGCGTTAGGGTAAGGGTTAGGGTTAGGGTGAGGGTGAGCTTTAGGGTTAGAGTTAGGGTTAGGGTGAGGCTGAGGGTGAGGGTTGGGTTAGGTTTAAGGTTAGGTTTAGGCTTAGGGTTAGGCTTAGGCCGAGCATAAGGGGGAGGGTAAGTGTTAGGTTTAGAGTGAGGTTTAGGATGAGGTTTAGGGTTAGGATTAGTTTTAGGGTGAGGTCTAGGGTGAGGGTTAGGGTGAGGGTTGGGGTTAGAGATAGGATTAGGTTTAGGATTTGGGGTATGGTGAGTGTGAGTGTGAGGGTTAGGCTAAGGGTTAGGGTTAGGCTTAGGGTTAGGGTGAGGGTTAAGGTTAAGGTTTGGGTTAGGGTGAGTGTGAGGCTGAGGATTAGGTTTAGGTTTAAGGTTAGGTTTAAGGTTTGTTTTAGCGTTAGGGTTAGGGTTAGGTTTAGGGTTACAGTTAGGGTTAAAGGGAGGGTTAGGGTTAGGGTTAGGCTGAGGGTGAGGTTGGGGTTGAGGATTAGGTTTAGGGTTAAGTTTAGGGTTAGTCCTATTGTTAGTGCTATGGTTAGGGTTAAGTTTTCAGTGAAGGTGAGTCTGAGGGTGAGGGTTATGTTTAGGGTTAGGGTTAGGGTTAGTGTTGTTAGGGACAGGATTAGAGTTAGGGTGAGTTAGAGGGTGAGGGTGAGGGTTAGGGTTACGGTGAGTTTTAGGGTTATGGTGAGGGTGAGGTTTAGCGTTAGAGTTAGCGTTTGGGGGAGGTTTTGGGGGAGGTTTATGGTTAGGGTTAGTGTTAGGGTTAGGGTGAGTGTGAGGGTTAAGTTGAGGTTTAGAGATAGGGTTAGGTTTACGATTAGGGTTAGGGTGAGCATGAGTGTGAGGGTTAGGGTGAGGGTTAGGCTTAGGCTTAGTTTTAGGCTGATGGTGAGGGTCGGGGTGAGGATTAGGGTTAGGGTGATGGTTAGGGTTAGGCTTAGTGTTATTTTTAGAGTTAGCATTAGAGTTTTGGTGAGGGTGAGGGTGCGGTTGAGGGTTAGTGTTAAGGTTAGGGTGGGTTTTAGGGTTAGGGTTAGGGTTAGGGTTAGGTGGAGGGTGAAGTTTACGGTTAGATACAGGGTTAGGGGGAGGGGTAGGTTGAGGGTTAGGGTTAGGGTTTGTGTTAGGGTTAGGGTGAGGGTGAGGGTTAGGGTTAGGGTTAGGGTTAGGGTGAGGTTTAGGGTTAGGGTTAGGGTTTGGTTTAGAGTTATGGTGAGGGTGAGGGTGCGGGTGAGTTTGAGGGTTAAAGTTTCAGGTAAGGCTTGTGGTTAGGCTTAGGGTTAGGCTGAGGGTGAGGGTGAGTGTGAGGGTTAGGGATAGGGTGAGGGTTTCGGATAGGGTTCTAGGGAGGGTTAGGATGAGGGTTAGGGTTAGGAGTAGGGTTAGGGTGAGGGCTAGGGTGAGGATGAGGTTTAGGGTTATGGTTAGGGTGAGGTTTATGTTTAGGGTTAGGGTTAGGGTTAGGGTGAGAATGGGGTTTAGGGTTAGAGTTAGGGATAAGGAGAGGCGGAGGTTGAGGGTTAGGGTGAGGGTTAGGATTAGGATTAAGGTAAGGGTAAGGTGAGTGTGAGGGTTAGGGTTAGGGTGAGGGTTAGGGTTAGGGTTAAGTTGAAAGTTAGGGTTCAGGTAAAGTTTAGGGTTAGGGTGAGGGTTAGAGTTAGTGTTAAGTTGAACGTGAGGATTAGGGTTAGGTTGAGTGTTAGGTTTAGGTTTAGGTTTAGGGTGAGGTTTAGGGTTTGGGTTAGGGAGAGTTTTAGGATGACAAGTAGGGTTAGGATTAGGGTTAGGATGAGGTATAGGTTGAGGGTGAGGGTTAGGTTTAGTGTTAGGGTGACTTTTAGTGTTAGGTTTAGGCCTTAGGGTGAGGGTTAGGATGAGGTTTAGGGTTAGAGTAAGTGTGAGGGTAAGGGTTAGGTTGAGGGTTAGGTTTAGGATTAGCGTTAGTGTGAGTTTGAGGATTAGGATTAGGGTTAGGTTTAGGGTTATTGTTAGGGATAGGGTTAGGGTTACGATTATGGTGAGGTTGAGGTTTAGGGTTAGGGTTAGGGTGAGGTTTTTAGTGTTATGGTTTGGGTTAGAGTTAGATTTAGCGTGAGGTTCGGGTTACTGTGAGGGTTATTGTTAGGGTTAAGTTTTGGGTTACGGTGAGGGTTATGGTTAGGGTTAGGGTTAGGGTTAGGATTAGGGTTGGGGTTAGGGTGAGATTTAGTAGTTTAGGGTGAGGGTGGGATTTATGGTTAGAGTTAGGGTTAGGGTGAGGGTTAGTGTGGGGTTTAGGGTTAGGGTTCAGATTAGGCTGAGGGTTAAGGTGGGGGTCATGATAAGGTTAAATGTGAGGGTTAGGCCTAGGGTGAGGGTTAGGGTTAGGGTGAGGGCTAGGGTGAGGGTGAGGATTAGGGTTAGTGTTAGGATTAGGCTGAGGGTGAGGTTGAGGGTAAGGGTTAGGTTTAGGGTGAGTGTTAGGGTTAGGATTAGTGGGAGGGTTAGGATGAGGGTTAGGGTTAGGTTTAGGGTTAGTGTAAGGGCTAGGATAAGGGTAGGTTTAGAGTTAGGGTTAGGGTCAGGTTTAGGGTTAGGGTTAGGCTAAGGGTTATGGTGAGGGTGAGGTTTAGGGTTAGAGTTAGGGTTAGGATGAGGCTGAGGGTGAGGGTTAGGGTTAGGCTTAGTGTTAGGGTTAGGGTTAGGGTGAGGGTTAAGGTGAGATTGAGGGTTAAGGTTAGGGTTAGTTTTAGGCTTAGGATTAGGCTGAGTGTGAGGGTGAAGCTGAGTGTTAGGGTTAGGGTGAGGGTTAGGGTTAGGGTTATGGGGAGGGTTAGTATGAGGGTTAGGGTTAGGATTAGGGCTAGGATGTGGGCTAGGGTGAGGGTGAGGTTTAGGGTTAGGTTTAGGTTGAGGTTTAATGTTAGGGATAGAGTGAGTGTTAGGATGAGGGTTAGGTTTAGGATTAGGGTTAGCATTAGGGCTAGTGTGAGGTTGATGGTTAGGGTAAGCGTTAGGCTTAGGCTTAGGTTTAGGCTGAGCATGTGGTTGAGGGCGAGGATTAGCTTTAGGGTTCTGTTGAGGTTTAGTGTTAGGGTTAGGGATAGAGTTCGGGTTAGGGTGAGGGTGAGGTTTAGGGGTAGAGTTAGGGTTAGGATGAGGGTTAGGTTTAGGGTGAGGGTTAGGGTGGGGGTGATGGTAAGGGTAAATGTGAAGTTTAGGCTGAGGGTGAGGGTTACAGTAAGGGTGAGGGTTAGGGTTAGGTTGAGGGTTAGGGTCAGGGTTAGGGTGAGGGTGAGGCTTAGATTGAGGATTAGTGTTAGGGTTAGTGTCGGGTTTAGGGTGAGGATGAGGCTTAGGGTTAGGGTGAGGGTAGGGTGAGTGTGAGGGTTAGGGTCAGTGTTAGGGTGATGGTTAGTGTTAGGGTGATGGTTAGGGTTAGTGTTAGTGTGAGGTTTAGGGATGGGTTAGGGTTAGGATCAATGTTAGGGTTAGGCTTAAAGTGAGGCTTAGGGTGAGGGTGAGCGTCAGGGTTAGGGTTTGATTGGGATTTGGGTTAGGGTGAGTGTGAGGGTTAGGGTTAGGGATAGGGATAGGCTTAGGTTTAGGCTGAGGGTGAGGGTGAGTGTGAGGCTTAGAGTTAGGGTGAGGGATAGGGTTAGGGTGAGAGTTAGGGTTTGGGTTAAGTTTAGGGTTAGGGTGAGGGTTAGGGTAGGGGTTACAGTGAGGGTGAGGGTTAGGGTTAGGTTGAGGGTTAGGGTTAGGTTTAGGGTTAGGGTGAGGGTGAGGATTAGGGTTAAGGTTATTTTTAGGATGAGGTTTAGGGTGAGTGTCAGGGTTAGGATTAGGGTTAGGGTGAGGGCTAGCATTAGGGTGAGGTTTAGGGTTAAGGTTAGGGTGAGGTTTAGGTTTAGAGGTTAGGTTAGGGTGAGGCTGAGTGTGAGTGTTGCGTTAGGGTTAGGTTTAGGTTGACGGTGAGTGTTAGGATTAGGGTTAGTGTTAGGGTTAGGGTTAGGTTCAAGGTAAGGATTAGTGTTATTGTTAGGGTTAGGGTTAGAGTTAAGGTGAGGTTGAGGGTGAGGGTGACGGTGAGGGGTATGTTTATTGTTAGGGTGAGTTTTAGGTTTAGGGTTAGTGTTAGGGTGAGGGTTAGGATGAGGCTTAGGGTTACGGTAAGGGTGAGGGTTAGGGTTAGGCTGAGGGTTAGGGTCAGGATTAGGATTAATGTGAGGTTGAGGGTTAGGATTAGGGTTAGGGTTAGGGTTATTGTTAGGTTTAGGGTTACGGTTACAGTGAGGTTGAGGGTTAGGGTTAGAGTTAGGGTGAGGTTTTTAGTGTTAGGGTTAGGGATAGAGATAGGATTAGGGTGAGGGTGAGGTTTAGGGGTAGAGTTAGGGTTAGGGTGAATGTTAGTGTGAGGGTTAGGGTTAGGGTGAGTGTGAGGGTGATGGTTAGATTGAGGATTAGTGTTAGGGGTAGTGTGAGTTTGAGGTTGAGGATGAGGTTTAGGCTTAGGGTGAGGGCTAGGGTGAGGGTGAGGATTAGGTTTAGTGTTAGGTTTAGGGTGAGGGTTATGGTTAGGGTTTGGGCTAGGTTTAGGTTTAGGTTTAGTGTTACGGTTAGGGTTTGGTTTAGGGTAAGGTTAGGGTAAGGGTTTTTGTTAGGGTTATTATTAGGGTTAGGGTTAGGATGAGGTTTAAGTTTACATTTCGGTTTAGAGTTAGGATTAGTTTTAGGGTGAGGTTTAGAGTTAGAGTTAGGGTGAGTGTTAGGGTTAGAGTTAGGGTTAGCGTTAGGTTTAGGGTTAGCCTTAGGCTTTGGCTTAGACTTAGGCCCAGCATGTGGGTGAGGGTTACTGTAAGGGTTAGGGTGAGTGTTAAGGTTAGGGTTAGGGTGAGGATTAGGATGAGGTTTAGGGTTAGGATTAAGTTTAGGCTGAGGAGTAGGGTGAGGGTTAGGGTGAGGGTTAGGCTTAGGGTGAGGGTGAGGTTTAGGGTTTGATTTAGGGTTAGGGGGAGTGTTAGTTCGAGGTTAGGGTTAGGGTTAGTGTTAAGGAAAAGGTTAGGTTGATGGATACGTTGAGGTTTTGGGTTAGGGTTAAGGTTAGGGTTAGGATTAGGGTTAGGCTGAAGGTGAGTGTGAGGTTTAGGGTTAGGCTTAGGGTTAGGTTTAGGTTTAGGGTTAGGATTAGTGTTATTGTTAGGGTTAGGGTTAGATTTATGGTAAGGTGAGGGTGAGGGTGAGGGTGAAGTTTAGGGTTAGGGTTAGGGTGAGGTTTATAGTTAGGGTTAGGATTAGGGTTAGGGTGAGGGTGAGGTTTAGGGTTAGATTTTGGGTTGGGGCAGTATTAGTTCGAGGGTTAGGGTTACGGTTAGGGTTAGGGTTAGGGTTAAGGGTAGGTTGATGGTTATGTTGAGGTTTTGGGTTAGGATTAGGGTTAGGGTTAGGATTAGGGTTAGGGTGATGGTGAATGTGAGGGTTAGGGTTAGGCTTAGGCTTAGGCGTAGGGTTAGGATGAGGGTGAGGGCGGGGGTGAGGATTAGGGTTACGGTGATGGTTAGGGTTAGGGTTAGGTTGAGGGTTAGAATGAGGGTTAGGTTTAGGATTAAGTTTAGGGTGAGGGCTTGGGTAAGGGTGAGGATTAGGGTAAGGCTTAGGCTTAGGGTTAGGCTGAGCTTGAGGGTGAGGGTGAGGGTTTCGGTTAGGGTGATGGTTAGGTTTACGGTTAGGGTGAGGGTTAGTATGAGGTTTAGGGTTAGGGTGTGGGTTAGGGTGATTATGATGGTAAGGGTAAAGGAGAGGTTTTGGCTGAGCGTGCATGTTAAGATAAGTGTTAGGGTTAGGGTTATTTTTCGGGTTAGGGTAAGGGTTAGAGTTAGGGTTTTGGTGAGGGTTAGATTGAGGATTCAGTTTAGGGTTAGTGTGAGGTTTAGGGTGAGGATAAGGTTTAGGGTTAGCGTGAGGGTGAGGGATAGAATTAGGGTTAGGGTGGGGGCTAGGGTGAGGGTGAGGTTTAGGTTTAGGGTTAGGGTGAGGGCTAGGGTGAGTGTTAGGGTGAGGTTTAGTGTTAGGGATAGGGTTAGGTTTAGGATTAGGTTTAGGGTGAGGGTGAGTGTGAGGGTTAGGGTGAGGGTTAGGATTAGGCTTCGGGTTAGGGTGCAAACTAGGGGTAGGGTTTGGGTTAGGGTTACAGTGAGGGTTAGGGTTAGGGATAGGATTAGGCTTTGGGTTAAGCTGAGGGTGAGGGTGGGGTTTGGTTTTGGTTATTGTTAGTGTTATGGTTAGGGTTAAGTTTGCAGTGAGGGTGAGGCTGAGGGTGAGGGTTTTGGTTAGGGTTAGTGTTTGGGTTAATGTTATTATTAGGGTTATGGTTAGAGTTACGGTGAGGTTGAGGGTGAGGGTGAGGGTTAGGGTTAGGGTGAGGTTTAGGTTTAGGGTTAGGTTTAGTGTTAGGGTGAGGGTGAGGTTTAGGGTTTGATATAGGGTTAGGGGGAGGTTTAGGGGGAGGGTTAGGTTTAGGGTTAATGTTAGGCTTAGGGTGAGGGTGAGAGTTACGTTGAGGTTAAGGGTTAGGGTTAGTGTGAGATTTAGTATTAGGGTTAGGGTTAGTGTTAGGGTTAGGGTGAGCGTTTGGGTTAGGGTGAGGGTTATGTTTAGGGTGAGGGTTAGGGGTAGTGTTAGGGTTATTGTTAGGGTTAGGGTTAGGGTTACGGTTACAGTGAGGGTGAGAGTGAGGGTTAGGTTTAGGATGAAGTTTGGTGTTATGTTAAGGTTAGAATTAGGGTTACGTTGAGACTGAGGTTTATGTTTACAGTTAGGCTTAGTGTTAGTTTTAGGTTTAGGGTGAGGGTTAGGGTTAAGCTTAGGCTTCAGCTTAGGCTTAGGCTTAGGCCGAGCATGAGGGTGAGGGTTAGGGTTAGGGTTAGAATGAGGGTTAGGGTTAGGGTTAGGGTGAGGTTTAGGATGAGGTTTAGGGTTAGGATTAGGGTTAGGATGAGGGCTAGGGTGAGGGTGAGGGTAAGGTATAGGGTTACGTTTAGGATTAGGGTTAGGTTGAGATTGAGGGTGAGTGTAAGGATTAGGGTTAGGATTAGGATTAGGCTTCGGGTTAGGGTGCGGACTAGGGGTAGGGTTTGGGTTAGGGTTTCGGTGAGTGTTAGGGTTAAGGATAGGGTTAGGCTTTGGTTTAAGCTGAGGGTGAGGGTGGGTTTGGTTTAGGTTATTGTTAGTGTTATGGTTAGGGTTAAGTTTGCAGTGAGGGTGAGGCTGAGGGTGAGGGTTATGGTTATGGTTAGGGTTTAGGTTAATATTTTTATTAGGGTTAGGGTTAAACTTACGGTGAGATTGAGGGTGAGGGTGAGGGTTAGGGTTAGGTTCAGAGCTACGGAGAGGGTTAGGGTGCGGGTGAGGGTTAGTTTTAGGGTTAGGGTGGGGTTTAGGGTTAGGGTTAGGGTTAGTGTTAGTGTGAAGATGAGGTTTAGGGTTAGATATAGGGTTAGGGGGAGGGTTGGGGGAGGGTTAGGGTGAGGCTTAGTGTTAGTGTTTGGGTGAGGGTGAGGGTTAGGTTAAGGTTTAGGGTTAGGGTTAGGGTTAGTGTGAGGGTTAGTGTTAAGGTTAGGGTTAATGTTTGGGTGAGGTTAAGTGTTAGGATGAGGGTTTGGGTTAGGGTGAGGTTATGGTTTTGGTGAGGTTTAGTGTTAGTGTTAGGGTTAGGGTTAGGATGAGGGTGAGGCTTAGGGTTAAAGTTAAGGTTAGAGTGAGGCTGAGGGTGAGGGTGAGGGTTAGGGTTAGGGTTATTGTTAGGATTAGGGTTAATGTGATGGTTAGGTTGAGGGTTAGGTTTAGTTTTAGGGTTGGGATTAGGATTAGGCTTAGGGTTAGAATGAGTGTGAGGTTTAGGGTGAGGGTAAGAGTTAGGCTTAGGGTTTGGCTGAGGGTGAGGCTGAGGGTTAGGGTTAGGGTTAGGTTTAGGGTTAGGGTTAGGGTGAGAGTTAGGGTTCCGGTTAAGTTTAGGTTTAGGGTGAGGGTTAGGGTACGGGTTAATTTGAGGGTGAGCATTAGGTTTAGGTTGAGCTTTAAGATTAGATTAGGGTTAAGGTTAGGATTAGGGTGAGGGTGAAGTTTAGATTTAGGGTGAGGTTTAGTGTTAGGGTTAGGGTTAGGGTGAGGGTGTGGTTTAGGATTAGAGTTAGGTTTACGGTGAGGCTGAGGGTGAGGGTTAGGGTTAGGGTTAGTGTTAGATTTAGGGCTAGGGTGAGGGTTAGTTTTAGGATTAGGATTAAGGTTAGGTTTAGGGTTAGGATGAGGGCTAGGGTGAGGTTGAGGGGTAGGGTTAGTGTAAGGGTGAGGTTTATGGGTAGCGTTAGGGTTAGGTTGAGGGTTTGGATGAGAGTTAGGATTACAGTGAGGGTGAGGGTTAGGGTTAGTTTGAGGGTTAGGGTTAGGATTACGGTTATGGTGAGGGTGAGTGTTAGGATTAGGGTTAGGCTTAGGTTTAGGGTTAGGGTTAGTGTTATTGTAAGCTTTAGGTTTAGATTTATGGTAAGGGTGAGGGTGAGGGTGAGGGTGAACGTTAGGGTTAGGGTTAGGGTGAGTTTATGGTTAGGGTTAGGATTAGGTTAAGGGTGAGGGTGAGGTTTAGGGTTAGATTTAGGGTTAGGGGGAGTGTTAGTTCGAAGTTAGGGTTAGGGTTAGTTCTAAGGTTAAGGTTAGGTTGATGGTTACGTTGAGGTTTTGGATTAGGGTTATGGTTAGGGTTAGGATTAGGGTTAGGGTGAGGGTGAGTATGAGGTTAGGGTTAGGCTTAGGCTTAGGTTTAGGGTTAGGCTGAGGGTGAGGGTGGGGGTGAGGATTAGGGTTAGGGTGATGGTTAGGGTTAGGGTTAGTGTGAGGGTTAGAATGAGGGTTAGGATTAGGATTAAGGTTAGGGTGAGGGCTAGGGTGAGGGTGAGGATTAGGGTAAGGCTTAGGCTTAGGGTTAGGCTGAGCTTGAGTTTGAGGGTGAGGGTTTTGGTTAGGGTGAGGGTTAGTATGAGGTTTAGGGTTAGGGTGTGGGTTAGGGTTAGGGTTTGGATGAGGGTTAGGGTTACAGTGAGGTTGAGGATTAGGGTTAGGTATAGGGTTAGGGTTAGCATTAGGGTTAGGGTGAGGGTGAGTGTTAGGATTAGGGTTAGGATTAGGTTTAGGTTTAGGATTAGTGTTATTAGTGTTATTGTTAGGTTTAGGGTTAGATTTATGTTGAGGGTGAGGGTGAAGGGTGAGGGTTAGAGTTATGGTGAGGTTTATTGTTAGTGTTAGGATTAGGGTTAGGGTGAGGGTGAGGTTTAGGGTTAGATTTAGGGTTTTGGTGAGGATTAGGGTTAGGATTAGGGTGAGAGTTTGGCTTGAGCTTAAGTTTAGATTTAGGGTGAGGGTTAGGGTTAGGTTGAGGGTTAGGTTTAGGGACAGTGTGATGGTTAGAGTTAGGGTTAGGGTTAGGATTAGGATTAGAGTTAGGATTAAGGTTAGGGTGAGGACTACAGTGTGGTTAAGTGTTAGTGTTAGGGTTAGGGTGAGGGTTTGGATGAGGGTTAGGGTTACAGTGAGGGTGAGGATTAGGGTTAGGTTGAGTGTTAGCGTTAGGATTAGGGTTAGGTTGAGGGTGAGTGTTAGGATTAGGGTTAGGCTTAGGGTTAGGTTTAGGTTTAAGGTTAAGATTAGTGTTATTGTTAGGATTAGGGTTAGATTTATGGTAAGGTGAGGGTGAGGGTGAGGGTGAGGTTAGGGTTAGGGTTAGGGTGAGGTTTATTGTTAGGATTAGGATTAGGGTTAGGGTGAGGGTGAGGTTTAGGGTTAGATTTTGGGTTAGGGGGAGTGTTAGTTCCAGGATTAGGGTTAGGGTTAGGGTTAAGGGTAGGTTGATGGTTATGTTGAGGTTTTGTGATAGGATTAGGGTTAGGGTTAGGATTCGGGTTAGGGTGAGGGTGAGGGTGAGGGTTAGGGTTAGGTTTAGGCTTAGGCTTAGGGTTAGGCTGAGGGTGAGGGCGGGGCTGAGGATTAGGGTTACAGTGATGGTTAGGTTTCGGGTTAGGTTGAGGGTTAGAATGAGGGTTAGGGTTAGGATTAAGTTTATGGTGAGGGCTTGGGTGAGGGTGAGGATTAGGGTAAGGCTTAGGGTTAGGGTTAGGCTGATCTTGAGTTTGAGGGTGAGGGTTTCGTTAGGGTGATGGTTAGGTTTACGGTTAGGGTGAGGGTTTGTATGAGGTTTAGATTTAGAGTGATTATGATGGTAATGGTAAAGGAGAGGTTTTGGCTGAGCATGAGTGTTAATTTAAGGGTGAGGTTTAGGGTTAGGTTTAGGGTTAGGGTAAGGTTTAGTGTTAGGGTTAGGGTGAGGGTTAGATTGAGGATTCAGTTTAGGGTTAGTGTGAGGTTTAGGGTGAGGATGAGGGTTAGGGTTAGGGTGAGGGTGAGGGATAGAATTAGGGTTAGGCTTAGCTTTAGGGTTAGGATTAGTGTTATTTTTAGGGATAGTTTTAGATATATGTTAAGGGGGAGGGTGAGGGTGAGGGTGAAGGTTAGGGTTAGGGTTAGGGTGAGGTTTATGGTTAGGGTTAGGATTAGGTTTAGGGTGAGGGTGAGGTTTAGGGTTAGATTTAGGGTTAGGGGGAGTGTTAGTTCCAGGTTAGGGTTAGGGTTAGTGTTAAGGTTAAGGTTAGGTTGATGGTTACGTTGAGGTTTTGGGTTAGGGTTATGGTTAGGGTTAGGATTAAGTTTAGGGTGAGTGTGATTGTGAGGGTTAGGGTTAGGCTTAGGCTTAGGGTTAGGCTGAGGGTGAGGGTGGGGGTGAGGATTAGGGTTAGGGTGATGGTTAGGATTAGGGTTAGGTTGAGGGTTAGAATGAGGGTTAGGATTAGGATTAGGGTTAGGGTGTGGGCTAGGGTGAGGGTGAGGATTAGGGTAAGGCTTAGGCTTAGGGTTAGGCTGAGCTTGAGGTTGAGGGTGAGGGTTTCGGTTAGGGTGAGGGTTAGTATGAGGTTTAGGGTTAGGGTGTGGGTTAGGGTGAGGGTTTGGATGAGGGTTAGGGTTACAGTGAGGTTGAGGATTAGGGTTAGGTATAGGGTTAGGGTTAGCATTAGGGTTAGGGTGAGGGTGAGTGTCAGGATTAGGGTTAGACTTAGGTTTAGGGTTAGGTTTAGGGTTAGGATTAGTGTTATTGTTAGGGTTAGGGTTAGATTTATGGTGAGGGTGAGGTTGACGTTTAGAGTTAGAGTTAGAGTGAGGTTTATGGTTAGTGTTAGGATTAGGGTTAGGGTGAGGGTGTGGTTTAGGGTTAGATTTAGGGTTAGGGTGAGGATTAGGGTTAGGATTAGGGTGAGAGTTTGGGTTCCGCTTAAGTTGAGGGTTAGGGTGAGGGTTAGGGTTAGGTTGAGGGTTAGGTTTAGGGATAGTGTGATGGTTAGAATTAGGATTAGTGTTAGGGTTAGGATGAGGATTAGAGTTAGGATTAAGGTTAGGGTGAGGACTAGGGTGAGGTTGAGGGTTAGTGTTAATGTTACGGTGAGGTTTTGGATGAGGGTTAGTGTTACAGTGAGTGTGAGGATTAGGGTTAGGTTGAGTGTTAGCGTTAGGATTAGGGTTAGGTTGAGGGTGAGTGTTAGGATTAGGGTTAGGCTTAGCGTTAGGTTTAGGTTTAGGGTTAGGATTAGTGTTACTGTTAGGGTTACGGTTAGATATATGGTAAGGTGAGGGTGAGGGTGAGGGTGAAGGTTAGGGTTAGGGTTAGGGTGAAGTTTATGGTTAGGGTTAGGATTAGGGTTAGGGTGAGGGTGACTTTTAGTTTTAGATTTTGGGTTAGGGGGAGTGTTAGTTCGAGGGTTAGGGTTAGGGTTAGGGTTAGGGTTATGGTTAGGTTGATGGTTATGTTGAGGTTTTGGATTAGGATTAGGGTTAGGGTTAGGATTAGGGTTAGGGTGAGGGTGAGTGTGAGGATTAGGGTTAGGCTTAGGCTTAGGCTTAGGGTTAGGCTGAGGATGAGGGCGGGGGTAAGGATTGGGGTTAGGGTGATGGTTAGGGTTAGGGTTGGGTTGAGGGTTAGAATGAGGGTTAGGGTTAGGATTAAGGTTAGGGTAAGGGTTTGGGTGAGGGTGAGGATAAGGGTAAGGCTTAGGCTTAGGGTTAGGCTGATCTTGAGGTTGAGGGTGAGATTTCGGTTAGGGTGATGGTTAGGTTTACGGTTAGGGTGTGGGTTTGTATGATTTTTAGGGTTAGGGTGATTATAATGGTAAGGGTAAAGGAGAGGTTTTGGCTGAGCATGAATGTTAAGATAAG
Source organism: Dipodomys merriami (assembly GCF_024711535.1). NCBI lineage: Eukaryota > Metazoa > Chordata > Mammalia > Rodentia > Heteromyidae > Dipodomys > Dipodomys merriami. The sequence goes on from NW_027202849.1 coordinate 1,752,405, forward strand.
AATGAGGGTGAGGGTTAGGTTTAGGGTTAACGTAAGGGTTACTGTTAGGGTTAGGGTGAGGGTGAGATTGAGGATTCAGTTTAGGGTTAGTGTGAGGTTTAGGGTGAGGATGAGGGTTAGGTTTAGGGTGAGGGTGAGGGATAGAATTAGGGTTTCGCTTAGGTTTAGGGTTAGGATTAGTGTTATTGTTAGGGTTAGGTGTAGATTTATGGTAATTGTGAAGGTGAGGGTGAGGGTGAAATTTAGGGTTAGGGTTAGGGTGAGGTTTATGGTTAGGGTTAGGATTAGGTTTAGGGTGAGGGTGAGGTTTAGGGTTAGATTTAGGGTTAGGGGGAGTGGTAGATCGAGGTTAGGGTTAGGGTTAGTTTTAAGGTTAAGGTTAGGTTGATGGTTACGTTGAGGTTTTGGGTTAGGTTTATGGTTAGGGTTAGGATTAGGGTTAGGGTGAGGGTGAGTGTGAGGGTTAGGGTTAGGCTTAGGCTTAGGCTTAAGGTTAGGCTGAGGGTGAGGTTGGGGGTGAGGATTAGGGTTAAGGTGATTGATAGGGTTAGGGTTAGGGTGAGGGTTAGAATGAGGGTTAGGATTAGGATTAGGGTTAGGGTGAGGGCTAGGGTGAGGGTGAGGATTAGGGTAAGGCTTTGGCTTAGGTTTAGGCTGAGCTTGAGTTTGAGGGTGAGGGTTTCGGTTAGGGTGAGGGTTAATATGAGTTTTAGGGTTAGGGTGTGGGTTAGGGTGAGGGTTTGGATGAGGGTTAGGGTTACAGTGAGGTTGAGGATTAGGGTTAGGTATAGGGTTAGCGTTAGGATTAGGTTAGGGTGAGGGTGAGTGTTAGGATTAGGGTTAGGTTTAGGGTTAGGATTAGTGTTATTGTTAGGGTTAGTGTTAGGATTAGGGTTAGGGTGAGGGTGAGGTTTAGGGTTAGATTTAGGGTTAGGGTGAGGATTAGGGTTAGGATTAGGGTGAGAGTTTGGGTTCCGCTTAAGTTTAGGGTTAGGGTGAGGGTTAGGGTTATGTTGAGTGTTAGGTTTAGGGATAGTGTGATGGTTAGAGTTAGGGTTAGTGTTATGGTTAGGATGAGGATTAGAGTTAGGATTAAGGTTAGGGTGAGGTTGAGGGTTAGTGTTAGGGTTAGGGTGAGAATTTGGATGAGGGTTAGGGTTACAGTGAGGGTGAGGATTAGGGTTAGGTTGAGGGTTAGGGTTAGGGTTAGGGTTAGGGTTAAGGGTAGGTTGATGGTTATGTTGAGGTTTTGGGTTAGGATTAGGGTTAGGGTTAAGATTAGGGTTGGGGTGAGGGTGAGTATGAGGTTTACAGTTAGGGTTAGGCTTAGGCTTAGGGTTAGACTGAGGGTGAGGGCAGGGATGAGGATTAGGGTTACAGTGATGGTTAGTGTTAGGGTTAGGTTGAGGGTTAGAATGTGGGTTAGCGTTAGGATTAAGATTAGGGTGAGGGCTTGGGTGAGGGTGTGGTTTTGGGTAAGGCTTAGGCTTAGGGTTAGGCTGAGCTTGAGGTTGAGGGTGAGGGTTTCGGTTAGGGTGATGGTTAGGTTTCGGTTAGGGTGAGGGTTTGTATGAGGTTTAGGTTTAGGTTGTGGGTTAGGGTGATTATGATGGTAAGGGTAAAGGAGAGGTTTTGGCTGAGGGTGAGTGTTAAGATAAGGGTGAGGGTTAGGGTTATTTTTCGGGTTAGGATAAGGGTTAGTGTTAGGGTTTTGGTGAGGGTTAGATTGAGGATTCAGTTTAGGGTTAGTGTGAGGTTTAGGGTGAGGATGAGGGTTAGGGTTAGGGTGAGGGTGAGGGATAGAATTAGGGTTAGGGTGAGGGCTAGGGTGAGGGTGAGGTTTAGGTTTAGGGTTAGGGTGAGGGCTAGGGTGAGTGTTAGGGTGAGGTTTAGTGTTAGGGATAGGGTTAGGTTTAGGATTAGGTTTAGGGTGAGGGTGAGTGTGAGTGTTAGGGTTAGGGTTAGGATTAGGCTTCGGGTTAGGGTGTGGACTAGGGGTAGGGTTTGGGTTAGGGTTATGGTGAGGGTTAGGGTTAGGGATAGGGTTAGGCTTTGGGTTAAGCTGAGGGTGAGGGTGGGTTTGGTTTAGGTTATTGTTAGTGTTATGGTTAGGGTTAAGTTTGCAGTGAGGGTGAGGCTTAGGGTGAGGGTTATGGTTAGGGTTAGGGTTTGGGTTAATGTTTTTATTAGGGTTAGGGTTAAAGTTACGGTGAGATTGAGGGTGAGGGTGAGGGTTAGGATTAGGGTGAAGTTTAGGGTGAGGTTTAGGTTTAGGGTTAGGTTTAGTGTTAGGGTGAGGGTGAGGGTTAGGGTTTGATATAGGGTTAGGGAGAGGGTTAGGGTGAGCGTTAGGGTTAGGGTTAATGTTAGGCTTAGTGTGAGGGTGAGGGTTAGGTTGAGTTTAAGGGTTAGGGTTAGTGTGAGGGTTAGTATTAGGGTTAGGGTTAGTGTTAGGGTTAGGGTAAGTGTTAGGGTGAGCGTTTGGGTTAGGGTGAGGGTTATGTTTAGAGTGATGGTTAGGGGTCGGTTTAGGGTTATTGTTAGGGTTAGGGTTACTGTTATGGTTACAGTGAGGGTGAGAGTGAGGGTTAGGGTTAGGGTTAGGATGAGGTTTAGTGTTATGTTAGGGTTAGAATTAGGGTTAGGTTGAGACTGAGGTTTATGTTTACACTTAGGCTTAGTGTTAGTTTTAGGTTTAGGGTGAGGGTTAGGGTTAGGCTTAGGCTTCGGCTTAGGCTTAGGCCGAGGTTGAGGGTGAGGTTTAGGATGAGGTTTAGGGTTAGGATTAGGATTAGGGTTAGGTCTACGGTGAGGGTTAGGTTGAGGGTTAGGGTTAGGGATAGAGTCAGGTTTAGGATTAAGGTTAGGGTGAGGTTGAGTGTGAGGGTTACGATTAGGGTTAGGATTATGCTTAGGGTTAGGGTGAGGGTTAAGATTAGGGTTTGTGGTATGGTGAGGGTGAGGCTGAGGATTAGGGTTTGGTTTAGGGTTAGATTTAGGGTAAGGTTTAGGGTTAGGGTTAGGGTTCCGGTGCGGGTTTGGGTTAGAGTTAGGGTTACCTTAGGGTTAGGCTGAGGGTGAGGATGGGGGTGAGGGTGAGGGTTATGGTTAGTGTTAGTGTGAGGGTTAGGATGAGGGTTAGGGTTATGATTAGGGTGAGGGTGAGGTTTAGGGTTAGGGTGAGGTTTAGGTTTAGGGTTAGGGTTAGGGTGAGGGTGAGGTTTAGGATTAGAGTTAGGTCTCGGATGAGGCTGAGGGTGAGGGTTAGGGTTAGGGTTAGTGTTATTGTTAGGGTTAGGGTGAGGGTTAATGTGCGATGAGGGTTAGGCTTAGGGTTAAGAGTAGGTTTAGGGTAAGGTTTAGGGTGAGTGTAAGGATTAGAGTGAGTGTGAGGGTTAGGGTTAGGGTTAGGCTTCGACAGGTTTAGGCTGAGGGTGAGGGTTAGGTTTAGTGTGAGTGTTAGGGTTAGGGTTAGGGTGAAGGTTAGGCTGAGGTTCAGGGTTAAGCTCAGGTTTAGGATTAGGTTAAGGTTTAGGGTGTGTTTGAGGGTTAGGGTTAATGGTAGGCTTCGGCTTAGGGTTAGGCTGAGGGTGAGGGTGAGGGTTAGGGTTAGGGTTAGGGTGATAGTTTGTGTTCGGGTTAAGTTTAGGGTTAGGGTGAGTGTTAGGGTTAGGTTAAGGGTTAGAGTTAGGGATAGTGTGATGGTTAGGGTGAGGGTTAGGGTTAGGATGAGGATTAGGGTTAGGTTTAGGGTTAGGATGAGGGCTAGGGTGAGGTTGAGTGTTATAGGGTTAGTGTTAGGGTGAGGTTTATGGTTAGCGTTAGGGTTAGGGTGAAGGTTTGGGTGAGAGTTAGGATTACAGTGAGGGTGAGGGTTAGTGTTAGTTTGAGGGTTAGGGTTAGGATTAGGGTTAGGGTGAGTGTGAGTGTTAGGATTAGGGTTAGGCTTAGGTTTAGGTTTAGGATTAGTGTTATTGTTAGGGTTAGGTTTAGATTTATGGTAAGCATGAGGGTGAGGGTGAGGGTGAAGGTTAGGGTTAGGGTTAGGGTGAGGTTTATGTTTAGGGTTAGGATAAGGTTTAGGGTGAGGGTGAGGTTTAGGGTTAGATTTGGGGTTAGGGGGAGTGTTAGTTCGAGGTTAGGGTTAGGGTTAGTGTTAAGGTTAAGGTTAGGTTGATGGTTACGTTGAGGTTTTGGGTTAGGGTGATGGTTAGGGTTAGGATTAGGGTTAGGGTGAGTGTGAGTGTGAGGGTTAGGGTTAGGCTTAGGCTTAGGCTTAGGGTTAGGCTGAGGGTGAGGGTGGGGGTGAGGATTAGGGTTAGGGTGATGGTTAGAGTTAGGGTTAGTTTGAGGGTTAGAATTAGGGTTAGGATTAGGATTAGGGTTAGGGTGAGGGCTAGGGTGAGGGTGAGGATTAGGATAAGGCTTAGGCTTAGGTTTAGGCTGGGCTTGAGGTTGAGGGTGAGGGTTTCGGTTAGGGTGAGGGTTAGTATGAGGTTTAGGGTTAGGGTGTGGGTTAGGGTGAGGGTTTGGATGAGGGTTAGGGTTACAGTGAGGTTGAGGATTAGGGTTAGGTATAGGGTTAGGGTTAGCATTAGGGTTAGGGTGAGGGTGAGTGTTAGGATTAGGATTAGGGTTAGGTTTAGGGTTAGGTTTAGGGTTAGGATTAGTGTTATTGTTAGGTTTAGGGTTAGATTTATCTTAAGTGTGAGGGTGAGGGTGAGGGTGAAGTTTAGTGTTAGAGTTAGGGTGAGGTTTATGGTTAGTGTTAGGATTCGGTTAGTGTGAGGGTGAAGTTTAGGGTTAGATTTAGGCTTAGGGTGAGGATTAGGGTTAGGATTATGGTGAGAGTTTGGGTTCCGCTTAAGTTTAGGGTTAGGGTGAGGGTTAGGGTTAGGTTGAGGGTTAGGTTTAGGGATAGTGTGATGGTTAGAGTTAGGGTTAGGGTTAGGGTTAGGATGAAGACTAGAGTTAGGATTAAGGTTAGGGTGAGGACTAGCGTGAGTTTGAGGGTTAGTGTTAGGGTTAGGGTGAGGGTTTGGATGAGGGTTAGGGTTACAGTGAGGGTGAGGATTAGGGTTAGGTTGAGGGTTAGCGTTAGGATTAGGGTTAGGTTGAGGGTGAGTGTTAGGATTAGGGTTAGGCTTAGCGTTAGGTTTAGGTTTAGGGTTAGGATTACTGTTATTGTTAGGGTTAGGGTTAGATTTATGGTAAGGTGAGGGTGAGGGTGAGGGTGAAGTTTAGGGTCAGGGTTAGGGTGAGGTTTATTGTTAGGGTTAGCATTAGGGTTAGGATGAGGGTGAGGTTTAGGGTTAGATTTTGGGTTAGGGGGAGTGTTAGTTCGAAGGTTAGGGTTAGGGTTAGGGTTAAGGGTAAGTTGATGGTTATGTTGAGGTTTTGGGTTAGGATTATGGTTAGTGTTAGAGTTAGGTTTAGGGTGAGGGTGAGTGTGAGGGTTAGGTTTGGGTTAGGTTTAGGCTTAGGGTTATGCTGAGGGTGAGGGCGGGGTTGAGGATTAGTGTTAAGGTGATGTTTAGGGTTAGGGTTAGGTTGAGGGTTAGAATGAGGGTTAGGTTTAGGATTATGGTTAGGGTGAGGGCTTGGGTGAGGGTGAGGATTAGGGTAAGGCTTAGGCTTAGGGTTAGGCTGAGCTTGAAGTTGAAGGTGAGGGTTTCGGTTAGGGTGATGGTTAGGGTTACGGTTAGAGTGAGGGTTTATATGAGGTTTAGGGTTAGGGTGTGGGTTAGGGTGATTATGATGGTAAGGGTAAAGGAGAGGTTTTGCCTGAGGGTGAGTATTAAGATAAGGGTGAGGGTTAGGGTTATTTTTCGGGTTAGGGTAAGGGTTAGTGTTAGGGTTACGGTGAGGGTTAGATTGAGGATTCAGTTTAGGGTTAGTGTGAGGTTTAGGGTGAGGATGAGGGTTAGGGTTAGGGTGAGGGTGAGGGATAGAATTAGGGTTAGGGTGGGGGCTAGGGTGAGGGTGAGGTTTAGGTTTAGGGTTAGGGTGAGGGATAGGGTGAGTGTTAGGGTGAGGTTTAGTGTTAGGGATAGGGTTAGATTTAGGATTAGGTTTAGGGTGAGGGTGAGGGTGAGGGTTAGGGTTAGGGATAGGGTTAGGCTTTGAGTTAAGCTGAGGGTGAGGGTGGGGTTTGGTTTAGGTTATTGTTAGTGTTATGGTTAGGGTTAAGTTTGCAGTGAGGGTTAGGCTGAGGGTGAGGGTTATGGTTAGTGTTAGGGTTTGGGTTAATGTTATTATTAGGGTTAGAGTTAGAGTTACGGTGAGGTTGAAGTTGAGGGTGAGGGTTAGGGTTAGGGTGAGGTTTAGGGTGAGGTTTAGGTTTAGGGTTAGGTTTAGTGTTAGGGTGAGGGTGAGGTTTAGGGTTTTATATAGGGTTAGAGGGAGGGTTATGGTGAGGGTTAGGGTTAGGGTTAATGTTAGGGTTAGGGTGAGGGTGAGGGTTAGGTTGAGGTTAAGGGTTAGGGTTAGTGTGAGGATTAGTATTAGGGTTAGTTTAAGTGTTAGGGTTAGGGTAAGTGTTAGGGTGAGCGTTTGGGTTAGGGTCAGGGTTATGTTTAGAGTGATGGTTAGGGGTCGGGTTAGGGTTATTATTAGGGTTAGGGTTAGGGTTACGGTTACAGTGAGGGTGAGAGTGAGGGTTAGGTGTTAGGGTTAGGATGAGGTTTAGTGTTATGTTAGGGTTAGAATTAGGGTTAGGTTGAGACTGAGGTTTATGTTTACAGTTAGGCTTAGTGTTAGTTTTAGGTTTAGGGTGAGGGTTAGGGTTAGGCTTAGGCTTTGGCTTAGGCTTAGGCTGATCATGAGGTTGAGGATGAGGGTTAGGATGATGTTTAGGGTTAGGATTAGGGTTAGGGTTAGGTCTACGGTGAGGGTTAGGTTGAGGGTTAGGTTTAGGGATATAGTCAGGTTTAGGATTAAGGTTAGGGTGAGGTTGAGTGTGAGGGTTAGGGTTAGGGTTAGGATTAGGCTTAGGGTTAGAGTGAGGGTTAAGATTAGGGTTTGTGTTGTGGTGAGGGTAAGGCTGAGGATTAGGGTTTGATTTAGGATTAGATTTAGGGTAAGTTTTAGGGTTAGGGTTAGGGTTCCCTTGCGGGTTTGGGTTAGGGTTAGGGTTAGGCTTAGGGTTAGGCTGAGAGTGAGGGTGAGGGTGAGGGTGAGGGTTAGGGTTAGTGTTAGGGTGAGGGTTAGGATGAGGGTTAGGGTTAGGATTAGGAAGAGGGTGAGGTTTAGGTTTAGGGTGAGTTTTAGGGTTAGGGTTAGCGTTAGGGTTAGGGTGAGGTTTAGGATTAGAGTTAGGTCTCTGATGAGGCTGAGGGTGAGGGTTAGGGTTAGGGTTAGTGTTAGAGTTAGGAGTAGGGTGAGGGTTAATGTGAGGGTGAGGGTTAACCTTAGGGTTAAGAGTAGGATTAGGGTAAAGGTTAGTGTGAGTTAAAGTGTTAAAGTGTTAGGGTGAGTGTGAAGGTTAGCTTTAGGGTTAGGCTTCGGCTCTGGTTTAGGCTGAGGGTGAGGGTTAGGTTTAGGGTGAGTGTTAGGTTTAGGGTTAGGGTGAGGGTTAGGCTGAGGGTGATGGTTAAGCTCAGGTTTAGGATTAGGATTAGGTTAAGATTTATGGTGAGTGTGAGTGTTAGGATTAGGGGTAGGCTTCGGCTTAGGGTTAGGCTGAGGGTGAGGGTGAGGGTGAGGGTTAGGGTTTGGGTGAGTGTTAGGGTTAGGGTTAAGGTGAGATTTTGGGTTCGGGTTAATTTTAGGGTTAGGGTGATAGTTAGGGATAGGTTGAGGCTTAGGGTTAGAGATAGTGTGATGGTTAGGGTGAGGGTTAGGTTTAGGATGAGGATTAGGGTTAGGTTTAGGGTTAGGATGAGGGCTAGTGTGAGGTTGAGTGTTATAGTGTTAGTGTTAGGGTGAGGTTTATGGTTAGCGTTAGGGTTAGGGTGAGGGTTTGGATGAGAGTTAGGATTACAGTGAGGGTGAGGGTTAGGGTTGGTTTGAGGTTTAGGGTTAGGATTAGGGTTAGGGTGAGGGTGAGTGTTAGGATTAGGGTTAGGCTTAGGTTTAGGGTTAGGATTAGTGTTATTGTTAGGGTTAGGTTTAGATTTATGGTAAGGTTGAGGGTGAGGGTGAGGGTGAAGGTTAGGTTTAGGGTTAGGGTGAGGTTTATGTTTAGGGTTAGGATTAGGTTTAGGGTGAGGATGAGTGTGAGGGTTAGGGTTAGGCTTAGGCTTAGGCTTAGGGTTAGGCTGAGGGTGAGGGTGGGGGTGAGGATTAGGGTTAGGGTGATGGTTAGGTTTAGGGTTAGTGTGAGGTTAGAGTGAGGGTTAGGATTAGGATTAAGGTTAGGGTGAGGGCTAGGGTGAGGGTGAGGATTAGGGTAAGGCTTAGGATTAGGGTTAGGCTGAGCTTGAGTTTGAGGGTGAGGGTTTCGGTTAGGGTGAGGGTTAGTTTGAGCTTTAGTGTTAGGGTGTGGGTTAGGGTGAGGGTTTGGATGAGGGTTAGAGTTACAGTGAGGTTGAGGATTAGGGTTAGGTATAGGGTTAGGGTTAGGATTAGGGTTAGGGTGAGTGTGAGTGTTAGGATTAGGGTTAGGCTTAGGTTTAGGGTTAGGTTTAGGGTTAGGATTAGTGTTATTGTTAGGGTTAGGGTTAGGTTTATGGTGAGGGTGAGGGTGAAGTTTAGGGTTACAGTTAGGGTGAGGTTTATGGTTAGTGTTAGGATTAGGGTTAGAGTGAGGGTGAGGTTTAGGGTTAGATTTATGCTTAGGGTGAGGATTAGGGTTAGGATTATGGTGAGAGTTTGGGTTCCGCTTATGTTTAGGGTCAGGGTGAGGGTTAGGGTTAGGTTGAGGGTTAGGTTTAGGGATAGTGTGATGGTTAGAGTTAGGGTTAGGGTTAATGTTAGGATGAGGATTAGAGTTAGGATTAAAGTTAGGGTGAGGACTAGCGTGAGTTTGAGGGTTAGTGTTAGGGTTCGGGTGAGGGTTTGGATGAGGGTTAGGGTTACATTGAGGGTGAGGATTAGGGTTAGGTTGAGGGTTAGCGTTAGGATTAGGATTAGGTTGAGGGTGAGTGTTAGGATTAGGGTTAGGCTTAGGGTTAGGGTTAGGTTTAGGGTTAGGATTACTGTTATTGTTAGGGTTAGGGTTAGATTTATGGTAAGGTGAGGGTGAGGGTGAGGGTGAAGTTTAGCTTTAGGGTGAGGTTTATGGTTAGTGGTAGGATTAGGGTTAGGGTGAGGGTGAGGTTTAGGGTTAGATTTAGGCTTAGGGTGAGGATTAGGGTTAAGATTAGGGTGAGAGTTTGGGTTCCGCTTATGTTTAGGGTTAGGGTGAGGGTTAGGGTTAGGTTGAGGGTTAGGTTTAGGGATAGTGTGATGGTTACAGTTAGGGTTAGAGTTAGGGTTAGGATGAGGATTAGAGTTAGGATTAAGGTTAGGGTGAGCACTACGGTGAGGTTGAGGGTTAGTATTAGGGTTAGGGTGAGGGTTTGGATGAGGGTTAGGTTTACAGTGAGGGTGAGGATTAGGGTTAAGTTGAGGGTTAGCGTTAGGATTAGGGTTAGGTTGAGGGTGAGTGTTAGAATTAGGGTTAGGCTTAGGGTTAGGTTTAGGATTAGGGTTAGGATTAGTGTTATTGTTCGGGTTAGGGTTAGATTTATGGTAAGGTGAGGGTTAGGGTGAGGGTGAAAGTTAGGTTTAGGGTTAGGGTGAGGTTTATGGTTAGGGTTAGGATACGGTTAGGGTGAGGGTGAAGTTTAGGGTTAGATTTTGGGTTAGGGGGAGTGTTAGTTCAAGGGTTAGGGTTAGGGTTAGGGTTAGGGTTACGGTTAGGTTGATGGTTATATTGAGGTTTTGGGTTAGGATTAGGGTTAGGGTTAAGATTAGGGTGTGGGTTAGGGTGATTTTGATGGTAAGGTTAAAGGAGAGGTTTTGGCTGAGGGTGAGTGTTAAGATAAGGGTGAGTGTTTGTGTTATGTTTCAGGTTAGGGTAAGGATTAGTGTTAGGGTTAGGGTGAGGGTAAGATTGAGGATTCGGTTTAGGGTTAGTGTGAGGTTTAGGGTGAGGATGAGGGTTAGGGTTAGGGTGAGGTGAGGGATAGAATTAGGGTTAAGGTGAGGGCTAGGTTCAGGATGAGGTTTAGGTTTCAGGTTAGGGTGACGGCAAGGGTGAGTGTTAGGTTGAGGTTTAGTTTTAGGGATAGGGTTAGGTTTAGGATTAGAGTTAGGTTGAGGGTAAGTGTGAGGGTTTGGGTTAGGGTTAGGATTAGGCTTAGGGTTAGGGTGAGGATTAGTGTTAGGGTTTGGATCAGGGTGAGGTTTAGGTTAGGTTTAGGGTTAGGATTATGGTGACGGTGATATTTAGGGTTAGATATAGCGTTAGGGGTAAGGTTAGGGTGAGGGTTATGGTTAGGGTTAGTGTTAGGCTTAGGGTAAGGTTGATGGTTAAGTTGAGGTTAAGGGTAAGGGTTAGGGTTAGTGTTAGTGTGAGGGTTAGTATTAGGGTTAGGGTTAGTGTTATGGTTAGCGTAAGTGTTAGGGTGAAGGTTTGGGTTAGGGTGAGGGTTATGGTTAGGGTGAGGGTTAGGGTTAGGGTGAGGGTTATTGTTAGGGTTAGGGTTAGGGTTATGGTTACAGTGAGAAAGAGATTGAGGGTTAGGGTTAGGGTTAGGATGAGGTTTAGGGTTATGTTAGGGTTAGAATTAGGGTTAGGGTGAGAGTTAGGTTTAGGTTTAGATTTAGGCTTAGTGTTAGTTTTACGGTTAGTGTGAGAGTTAGGGTTAGGCTTAGGCTTAGGCTTAGGCTTAGGCCGAGCATGAGGTTGAGGGTGAGGGTTAGGATGAGGTTTAGGGTTAGTATTAGGTTTAGGGTTAGGGCTAGGGTGAGGGTTAGGCTGAGGGTTAGGGTTAGGGTGAGAGTTAGGTTTAGTATTAAGGTTAGGGTGAGGTTGAGTGTGAGGGTTAGGGTTAGGGTTAGGATTAGGCTTAGGGTTAGGGTGAGGGTTAAGATTAGGTTTTGGGTTATGATGAGGGTGAGGCTGAGGATTAGGGTTTGGTTTAGGGTTAGATTTAGCATTAGGTTTAGGGTTAGGTTTAGGGTTATAGTGAGGTTTAGTGTTAGGGTTAGGGTTAGGCTGAGGGTGAGGGTGCGGGTGAGGGTGGGAGTGAGGGTTAGGGTTAGGGTTAGGGTTAGGTTTAAGGTTATTGTTAGTGTTATGGTAAGGGTTAAGTTTGCAGTGAGGGTGAGGCTGAGGTTGAGGGTTATGGTTATGGTTAGGGTTAGTGTTAGTGTTAGTGTTATTGTTAGGGTTAGGGTTAGAGTTACTGTGAGGTTGAGGGTGAGGGTGATAGTTTAGAGTTAGGGTGAGGTTTAGGGTGAGGTTTAGGGTTAGGTTTAGGGTTAGGTTTAGGCTGAGGGTGAGGTTTAGGGTTAGAGTTAGGGTTAGGGGGAAGCTTAGGGTGAGGTTTAGCGTTATGGTTAGTGTTAAAGTTAGGGTGAGGGTGAGGGTTATGATGAGGTTTAGGGATAGGATTAGGGTTAGGATTAGGGTTAGGGTGAGGGTGAGTGTAAAGGTTAGGGTGAGGGTTAGGCTTAGGCTTAGGGTTAGGATGAGGATAAAGGTGGGGGGTTAGGGTGATGGTTAGGGTTAGGATTAGTGTTATTGTTACAGTTAGGGTTAGAGTTCCGGTGAGGGTGAGGGTGCGGGTGCGGGTTAGGTTTAGGGTTAGTGTGAGGGTTAGTGCTTGGGTTAGGATTAGTTTTAGGGTCATGGTAAGTTTTAGGGTGAGGGATTGGGTTTGTGTGAGGGTTATGGTTAGGGTTAGGGTGAGGTTTAGGGTTTGGGTTAGAGTTAGGTTTAGGGTGAGAGGTAGGGGGAGGTTTAGGGTTAGGGTTAGGGTTAGGATTAGGGTTAGGTTGAGGGTGAGTGTGTGTGTTAGGGTTAGGTTTAGGATTAGGCTTAGGTTTAGGCTCAGGGTGAGGTTGAGGATGAAGGTTAGGGTTGGGGTGAGCATTAAGGTTCGGGTTAAGTTTAAGTTTAGGGTAAGGGTTAGGGTAAAGGTTATGGTGAGGGAGAGGGTTAGGATTAGTTTTAAGGTTCGGGTTAGGGTGAGGGTGAGGATTAGCATTAGGGTTAGGGTGAGAGTTAGGATGAGGGTTAGTTTTAGGATTAGGTTTAGAGTGTGGGCTATTTTGAGTGTGAGGTTTAGGCTTAGGGTTAGGGTGACGTTTAGGGTTAGGGTAAAGGTTAGGGTTAGGGTGAGGGTGAGGTTTAGCGTTAGAGTTAGTGTTACGGTGAGGCTGAGGTTGAGCATTAGGTTTAGGGTTAGAGTTAGATTTAGGATTAGGGTAAGGGTGAGGTTTAGGCTTAGGGTTAGGCTTAGGGTTAGGATTAGGATTAGGGTAAGCTTTCGGGTAAGTCTGAGGGTTAGGGTGAGTGTTAGGGTTAGGTTGAAGGTTAGGTTTAGGGTTATGGTGAGGGTTAGGGTTAGGGTTAGCGTGAGGGTTAGGTTGAGGATTAGGGTTAGGATTAGAGTTAGGGTGAGGGCTAGGGTGAGGGTGAGTATTGGGGTTAGTGTTAGTGTGAGGTTTAGGGTTAGGGTTAGGGAAAGGGTGAGGGTTAGGATGAGGGTTAGGGTTATGCTGACATGAGGGTTAGTGTTCGGGTGGGGCTTAGGGTTAGAATTAGGTTTAGGGTGATGCTGAGGTTTAGGATTAGTGTTATGGTTAGGGTTAGGTTTAGGGTTAGGATTAGTGTTATTGTTAGGGTTAGGGTTAGATTTACTGTGAGAGTGAGGGTGAGGGTGAGGGTGAGAGTTAGGTTTAGGGTGAGGTTTAGGGTTAGGGTTAGGATTAGTGTTAAGGTGAGGGTGAGGTTTAAGGTTAGATGTAGGTTTAGGGGGAAGGTTAGATCGAGGGTTAGAGTTAGGGTTAGTGTTAGGTTTAAGGTTAGGGTGAGGTTTAGGTTGAGGTTTAGGGTTAGGTTTCGGGTTAGGGTTAGGGTGAGTGTGAGTTTGAGGGTTAGGGTTAGGGTTAGGCTTAGGCTTAGGGTTAGGCTGAGGTTGAGACTGGGGGTGAAGATTAGGGTTATGGTGATGGTTAGGATTAGAGTTAGGGTGAGAGCTAGGGTGAGGGTGAGGGTTAGTGTAAGGCTTAGGCTTAGGGTTAGGCTGAGCGTGAGGTTTTGGGTGAGGGTTAGGGTTAGGGTGATGGTTAAATTTACGGTTAGGGTGAGGGTTAGGGTGAGGTTTAGGGTAAGGTTGAGGGTAAGGGTGAGGATGATGGTAAGGGTAAAAGTGAAGTTTACGCTGAGGGTTAGGGTTAAAATAAGTCTGAGATTTAGGGTTAGGTTTAGGTTTAGGATAAGGGTGAGGTTTAGGCTTAGGGTGAGGGTTAGATTGAGGATTACGTTTAGGGTTAGTTTGAGGTTTAGGGTGAGGATGAGTGTATGGGTTAGGGTGAGGGTGAGGGTTAGAATTAGGGTTAGGGTGAAGGCTAGGGTGAGGGTGAGGGTTAGGGTGAGGGTGAGGTTTAGGGTTAGATATAGGGTTAGCGGGAGGGTTAGGCTTAGGGTCAGTGTTAGGGTTAGGGTGAGGGTGAGGGTTAGGTTGAGGTTAAGGTTTAGGGTTACGGTTAGGGTTAGTGTGAGTGTTAGTGTTAGGGTTAGAGTTAGTGTTAAGGTGAGGGTAAGTGTTTGGGTGTGGGTTTGTTTTAGGGTGAGGGTTATTGTTAGGGTGAGGGTTAGGGTTAGGTTTAGGGTTATTGTTAGTATTAGGGTTACGGTTACGGTTACAGTGAGGGTCAGAGTGAAGTTTAGGGTTACGGTTAGGATAAGGTTTAGGGTTAGGGTCAGGGTTAGAATAAGGGTTAGTCTGAGAGTGAGGTTTAGGTTTAGTCTTAGGGTTAGTGTTAGTTTTAGGGTTAGGGTGAGGGTTAGGGTTAGGCTTAGGCTTAGGCTTAGTCTTAGGCTTAGGCGGAGCATGAGGTTGAGGGTGAGGGTTAGGATGAGGTTTAGGGTTAGGATTAGGGTTAGTGTTAGGGCTAGGATGAGGGTTAGGTTAAGGTTAGAGTTAGGGATAGGGTTCGTTTTAGGATTAAGGTAAGGTTGAGGTTGAATGTGAGGATTAGGTTTAGGTTTAGGATTAGGCTTAGGGTTAGGGTTTGGGATAGGGTGAGGGTGAGACTGAGGATTAGGGTTTTGTTTAGGGTTAGGTTTAGGGTTAGGTTTAGGTTTAGGGTTAGGGTTAGAGGTATGGTTAGGGGGACTGTTAGGTTGCGGTTTAGGGTTAGGGTTAGGGTTAGGGTTAGGGTGATTTGTGAGGGTTAGGTTGAGGTTTAGGGATAGGGTTAGGTTTAGGATTAGGGTAATGGTGAGGGTGAGTTAAGGGTTAGGTTGAGGGTTAGGCTTAGGCTTCGGGTTAGGCTGAGGGTGAGGGTGGGGGTGAGGATTAGGGTTAGGGTGATGGTTTTGTTTAGGGTTAGTGGTATTGTTAGGATTAGGGTTAGATTTCCGGTGAGGGTGAGGGTGCGGTTTAGGGATAAGGTTAGGGTTATTGTTAGGGTTAGGTTTAGGGTTAGCCTGAGGGTTAGCCTGAGGGTGATGTTGAGGGTGAGGTTTATGGTTAGGGTGAGAGTTAGGCTTAGGGTTAGGGTGATGTTTAGGGTTAGTGTGAGGGTTAGTGTTAGGGTTAGGGTGAGTGATAGGTTGAGGGTAAATGGTAGGCTGAGGCTTATGGTAAGGGTGAGGGTTAGGGTTAGGGTTAGAGTTATTGTTAGGGTTAAGTTTAAGGTTATGTTTAAAGTGAGGGTGAGGATGAGGGTTAGGTTTAGTGTTAGGATGAGGTTTAGGTTTAGGGTTAGGGGTAGAATTAGGGTTAGGGTGAGAGTGAGGTTTAGGGTTCGAGTTAGGGTTAGTGTTAGCGTTAGGGTTTGGGTGAGGGTTAGTGTTAGGACTAGGCTTAGGCTTAGGCTTAGGCTTAGGCCCAGCTTGAGGGTGAGGGTTAGGGTTAGGGTGAGGGGGAGGTTTAGTTTAGGCTTAGTGTTAGGATTAGGGTGAGGTTAAGGGTTAGGGTGAGGGTTAAGGTTAGGTTAGGGTGAGGGTTAAGATGAGGGTTAGGGTTTCAGTGAGAGTGAGGGTTAAGGTTAGGGCGAGGGTTAGGGTTAGGGTTATGGTTAGGGTGAGGGTGATGGTTAGGATTAGGGTTAGGGTTATTGTAAATGTTATGGTTAGGGTTACAATTCCAGTGAGGGTGAGGCTGAGAGTGAAGTTTAGGTTTAGGGTAAGGGTTAGTTTTTGGGTTAGGATTAGTGGTAATGTTAGGGTTAGGGTTAGACTTACGATTTGGGTGAGGGTGAGGGTGAGGGTAAGGGTTAGGGTTAGGGTTAGGGTGAGGGATAGGGTAAGGGTTAGGGTTAGGGTTAGATTGGGGATTAGGGTTAGGGTTAGTGTGAGGTTTAGGGTGAGGATGAGGGTTAGGGTGAGGGTTAGGGTTAGAGTTAGGATTAGATTGAGGGCTAGCGTGAGGGTGAGTTTTAGGGTTAGGGCTAAGTTTATGGTGAGGTTTAGGGTGAGGGTTAGGTTTAGGTTTAGGGGTAGGGTTAGGTTTAGTGTGAGGGTTTCGGTTAGGGCGAGAGTGAGGGTGAGGGTAAGGGTTATGGTGAGGGTTAGGGTTAGGATTAGGGATAGTTTTAGGGATAGGCTGAGTTTGAGGGTGAGGGTGAGGGTCAGGTTTAGGGTTAGGGTTATGGTTAGGGTGAGGTCTAGGGTGAGGGTGAGGGTTAGGGTGAAGCTGAGTGTGAGGGTGAGGGTCATGGTTAGGTAATGGTTAGGGTTAGGGTGAGGATTAGTTGAGGGTTATGGTAAGGGTGAGCTTGAGGTTTAGGGTGTGGGTGAGCGTTAGGATTAGGGTGAAGGTTCGGGTGATGGTGAGGGTTAGGGTGAGGTAGAAGGTTAGGGTTAGGGCTAGGTGAGGGTTAGTGTTAGGGTTAGGATTAGGGTGAGGGTTAGGATTAGGTTTACGGTTAGGGTGAGTTTTAAGGTGAGGGTGAGGGTTAAGGTTAGGGTTAGGTTTGTGGTGTGGATAAGTGATAGCATGAGGGTTAGGGTGAATGTTAGACTTAGCATTAGGGTTAGGGTGAGGGTGAGGGTGAGGATTAGGGTGAGTTTTAGGGTTAGTGTGAGGGTTAGGGTTAGGCTTAGCGTGAGGGTGACGGTTAGAGTTAGAGTTACGGTGAGGATTTGGTTAAGTGTGAGGTTTATGGTGAGGATGATGTTAAGTGTTAGGATGAGGTTTAGGGTGAGGGTGAGGGTTAGGGTTAAGGTTTGGGTTAGGGTGAGGGTTAAGTTTAGGGTTATGCTTAGGGTTAGGGTGAGGGTTAGGCTGAGGATTAGGGTTATGAATAGGGTGAGGGTTAGGGTGAGGTTTCAGGTGAGGGTTAGGGTTGTTATTAGGGTTAGGGTCAGATTTGGGGTGACAGTGAGGTTTGGGGTGAGGGTTAGGTTGAGGGTTAGTGGTAGGGTTAAGTTGAGGGTTAGGGTAAGGGGTAGGGTTACGGTTAGGCTGAGGTTTAGGTTTATTGTGAGAGTTAGGGTTGGGGTTAGGGTTAGGATTAGTGTGAGGGTAAGAATTAGGGTCATGGCTAGGGTGAGGGTGAGGTTTAGGGTTAGGAATAGTGATAGGATTAGTGTAAAGCTGAGGGTGAGGGTGAGGTTTAGGGTTAGGGTTAGGGTGAGGGCTTGGGTGAGGGTTAAGGTAAGGTTAAGGGTTAGGGTGAGAGTGATGGTAAGGGTAAAGGTGAGGGTTAGCCTGAGGGTGAGGGTTAAGATAAGGGTGAGGGGTAGGGTTAGGGTGAGGGTTAGGTTAAGGGTTCGGGTTACGGTTAGGGTGAGGGTTAGGATGAGGTATAGGGTTAGAATTAGGGTTACAGTGAGGGCTAGGGTGAGGGTTAAGGTTAGGGTTAGCTTTAGGGTGAGGTTTAGGGTTAGAGTTAGGGTTAGGGTGAGGGTTAGAATGAGGTTTAGGGTTGGGGTTAATTTTAGGTTTAGGGTTAGGGTGAGGGTAAGTGTTAGGTTTATTGTTAGGATTAGGGTTAGGGTGAGGGTGAGTGTGTGGGTTAGGTTTAGGTTTATGGTTAGGCTTAGGGTTAGGCTCAGGGTTAGGGTGAGGGTGTAGGTTAGGGTGAGGGTTTGGTTTAGAGTTATGGTGAGGGTTAGGGTGAGGGTTAGGTTTAGGATTGGGGTTAGGATGAGGGCTAGGGTGAGGTTGAGGTTTAGGGTTAGGGTGTGGTTTAGGGTTAGGTTTAGCGTTAGGGTCAGGGTGAGTTTGAGGTTTAGGGTTAGAGATAGGTTTAGGGTGAGGGTTAGGGTGAGGGTTAGATTTAGGGTTAGTCTTAGGGTTAATGGTAGGGTGAGCATTAGTGTGAGGGTTAGGGTTAGGGATAGTGTTAGGTTTAGTATTAGGTTTAGGGTTAGGGTGAGTGTGAGGGTTAGGGTTTGGATAAGATTTAGGCTTAGGGTTAGGCTGAGGTAGAGTGTAAGTGTGAGGGTTAGGGTTAGGGTGCGGGTTAGGGTTAGGTTTAGGTTTAGAGTTAGCCTTAAGTTGAGGTTTCGTGTTAGGGTTAGGGTTAGGGCGAGGGTTAGTTTTAGGGTTACGGTGAGGCTTAGAGTTAGGCTTAGGATTAGGCTTATGAATAGGCTGAGGGTGAGGGTGGGGGTGAGGATTAGGTTTAGGGTTAGGGTTATTGGTAGTTTTATGGTTAGGGTAAATTTTGTGGTGAGCTTGAGGTTGAGGGTGAGGGTTAGGTTTAGGGTGAGGTTTAGTGTGAGGTTTAGGGTTAGGTTTAATTTTAGGTTGAGGGTGAGTGTGAGAGTTAGGGTTAGGTTTAGGGTTAGTCGTAGGGTTAGGGTGAGGATTAATGTTAGGGTTTCGTTTAGGGTAAGGTTGAGGCTGAGGATTAGGGTGAGTTTTAGGGTTAGGTTTAGGTTTAGGGTTAGGGTTAGCGTTAGGCTGAGGGTGAGGGTGGGGGTGAGGATTAGGGTTAGGGTTAGGGTTAAAATTAGGGTTATTGTTAGTGTTATGGTTTGGGTTTAGTTTGTGGTGAGGGCGAGCCTGAGGTTGAGGGTTATGGTTAGGGTTTGGCTTAGTCTTGGGGTTAGGCTGAGGGTGAGTATGGTGGTGAGGAATAGGTTTTGGGTGATGGATAGTGTTAGGGTTAGGTTGAGGGTGAGTATGAGGCTTAGCATTAGGATTAGGTTTAGGGTGAGAGCTAGGGTGAGGCTGAGGGTTAGGGTTAGGGTTAGGCTTAGGGTGAGAGTGAGGGTGAGGGTTTTGGTTAGTGTGATGGATAGGGTTAGGTTTAGGGTGAGTGTTAGGATCTGGGTTAGGGTTAGGGTGAGGTTTAGCATGAGTGTGACGGTAAGAATAAAGTTGAGGGTTAGGCTGAGGGTGAGTGTTCCCCTAAGGGTGAGGGTTAGGATTAGGTTGAGGTTAGGGTTAGGGTTAGGATGAGGGTTAGGGTCAGGGTGAGAGTTAGATTGAGGATCAGGGCTGGGGTTTGTGTGAGGTTTAGAGTGAATGATGAGGGTTTGGGTTAGGGTGAGGGTTAGTTAGGGTTAGAATTAGGGTTATAGTGAGGGCTAGGGTGAGGCTGAGGGTTAGGGTTAGGGTTAAGGTGAGGTTTAGGTTTCGGGTGAGAGTTAGGGTTACTGTGAGTGTTAGTGTTAGAGTTAGGATTAGTGTTAGGGTGAGTGTAAGTGTTAGGGTGAGGGTTAGGGTTAGGGTGAGTTTTTTGGTTAGGGTGAGGGTTAGGGTTAGGTTTAGGGTGATTGTTAAGTTTCGAGTTAGGGTTACGTTGAGGGTGAGGGTGAGGGTTAGGGTTAGGGTGAGGTTTAGGTTTAGGTTTAGGGTTAGAGTTAGGGTGAGGGTGAGGGTGAGGTTTATGGTTACAGTTAGGATTCAAGTGAGGGTGAGGATGAGGGTTAGGGTTAGGGTTAGTTTTAGGTTTAGGGTTAGGCTGAGGTTTAGGGTTAGGGTTATGGTTAGGATTAGGGTTAGGGTGAGGGTTAGGGTTGGGGTTAGGATGAGGGTTACGAAGAGGGTTAGTTTTAGGATTATGGTTATGATGAGGGCAAGGGTGAGGGTGAGGTTTAGGGTTAGGTTTAGGGTGAGGTTTAGGGTTAAGTTTAAGTTTAGGGTCAGTGTGAGTTTGAGGTTTAGTGTTAGAGATAGGGTTAGGTTGAGGGTTAGGGTGATTGTTAGTGTTAGGGTTAGCGTTAGGGTTAGGGTGAGGGTTAGGGTGAGGTTGTGTGTTTGGGTTGGGGTTAGGATTAGGATTAGGGTCAGGGAGAGGGTGAGTGTGAGGGTTAGGGTTAGGGTTAGGCTTAGGGTTAGGCTCAGGGTGAGGGTGAGGGTGAGTGTTAGTGTTAGAGTGAGTGTTAGGGTTAGGGTGAGGCTTATGGTTAGGGTTAGGGTGAGAGTTAGGGTTCGAGTTTGGGGTTAGGGTGAGGGTTAGGTTGAGGGTGTTAGTAATGTTAAAGTGAGGTTTAGGCTGAGGGTGAGGGCTACGTTAAGGGGGAGGGTTAGAGTTAGGGTGAGGGATAGGGTAAGGGTTAGGGTTAGGTTTAGGGTGAGGGTGAGGGTTAGATTGAGGATTAGTGTTAGGTTTAGTGTGAGGTTTAGGGTTTCGCTGAGGGGTAGGATTAGTGTGAGAGTTAGTGTTAGGGTGAGGGTAAGTGTTAGGGTGAGGTTTAGGTTTAGGTTGAGGGTTATGGTTAGGGTGAGGCTTAGGATTAGGGTTAGGGTTATTGTTATGGTTAGGGTTACAGTTACGGTGAGGGTGATCGTGAGGGTGAGGGTGAGGTTTAATGCTAGGGTTAGTGTGAGATTTTGGGTTAGGGTTAGTGTTAGAGTAAGGGTTAGGTTGAAGGTCAGGTTTAGGGTTAGTGTTAGTGTTAGGGTGATGGTTAGGGTGAGGGTTAGGGTCAGGGTTAGGTTTAGGGTGAGGGTTAGGTTGATGGTAAGGGTAGGGCTTGGGTTTGTTTTAGGATAAAGGTTAGTGTGAGGGTGAGTGTGACGGTTAGGGATAGGGTTAGGGTTAGGCTGAGGGTGAGTGTGAAGGTGAGGACTAGGGTTAGGGTGCCGGTTAGGGTTAGGGTTAGGGTTAGAATTAGCCTTAAGGTTTGGTTTACGGTTAGGGTTAGGTTTAGGATTCTGGTGAGTGTGAGGGTTTGAGTTAGCTTGAGTGTTAGGGTGAGGGGTAGGGTTAGGGTTAGGGTGAGGGTTAGGGTTAATGTGAGTTTTAGGGTTATGGTTAGGGCTAGGTTTAGGTTAAGGGTTAGGTTGAGGGTTAGGTTGAGGGTTAGGGTTTGTGTTAGGGTTAGGGTGAGAGGGAGGTTTAGGGGGAGGTTTAGGTCAGGCTTAGTTTTAGGATTAGGGTGAGGTAAAGGGTTAGGGTGAGGGTTAAGGTTAGGTTAGGGTGAGGGTTAAAATGAGGGTTAGGGTGAGTGTTAGGGTTAGGATTATGGTTAGGGTGAGGGTGATGGTTAGGATTAGGGTTAGGGTTATTGTAAATATTATGGTTAGGGTTATATTTACAGTGAGGGTGAGGCTGAGAGTGAAGGTTAGGGTTAGGGTAAGGGTTAGTTTTAGGGTTAGGATTAGGGGTAATATTAGGTTTAGGGTTAGACTTACGATTTGGGTGAGGGTGAGGGTGAGGGTGAGGGTTAGGGTGAAGTTGAGGGTGAGGGTAAGGGTTAGGGTTAGGGTGAGGTTTAGGGTTAGGGTTAGGGTTAGGGTGAGGTCTAGGGTGAGGGTGAGGGTTAGGGTGAAGGTGAGGGTGAGGGTAAGGGTCTTGGTTAGGTAATGGTTAGGGTTAGGGTGAGGATTACTTGAGGGTTAGGGTAAGGGTGAGCTTGAGGTTTAGGGTGTGTGTGAGCGTTAGGGTTAGGGTGAGGGTTCGGGTGATGGTGATGGTTAGGGTGAGGTAGAAGGTTAGGGTTAGGGTTAGGTGAGGATTAGTGTTAGGGTTAGGGTGAGGGTGAGGGTTAGGATTAGGTTTAGGGTTAGGGTGAGGTAAAGGGTGAGGGTGAGGGGTAAGGTTAGGGTTAGGTTTGTGGTATGGATAAGTGATAGCATGAGGGTTAGGGTGAGTGTTAGACTTAGCATTATGGTTAGGGTGAGGGTTAGGTTAAGGATTAGGGTGAGTTTTAGGGTTAGGGTGAGGGTTAGGGTTATGCTTAGCATGAGGGTGACGGTGAGGGTGATGGTTAGGGTTAGAGTTACGGTGAGGATTTGGTTAAGTGTGAGGTTTAGGTTGAGGATGAGGTTAAGGGTTAGGATGAGGGTTAGGGTGAGGGTGAGGATTAGGGTTAAGGTTTGGTTAGGGTGAGGGTTAGTGTGAGGGTTAGGGTTAGGGTTATGCTTAGGGTTACGGTGAGGGTTAGGCTGAGGGTTAGGGTTATGATTAGGGTGAGGGTGAGGTTAGGGTTGTTATTAGTGTTAGGGTCAGATTTAGGGTTACGGTGAGTTTTTGGGTGAGGGTTAGGGTGAGGGTTAGAGTTATGGTTAAGATGAGGGTTAGGGTAAGGGGTAGGGTTATGGTTAGAGTGAGGGTTAGGTTTATTGTGAGAGTTTGGGTTAGGGTTAGAGTTAGGATTAGTGTGAGGGTAAGAATTAGGTGACTGTTACTGTGAGGGTGAGTTTTAGCATTAGGAATAGTGATAGGATTAGGGTAAAGCTGTGGGTGAGGGTGAGGTTTAGGGTTAGGGTTAGGGTGAGGCCTTGGGTGAGGGTTAGGGTAAGGTTGAGGGTTAGGGTGAGAGTTATGGTAATGGTAAAGTTGAGGGTTAGCCTGAGGGTGAGGGTTAAGATAAGGGTGAGGTTTAGGGTTAGGGTGAGGTTTAGGTTAAGGGTTCGGGTTATGGTTATGGTGAGGGTTAGATTGAGGATTAGGGTTAGGGTTAGTGTGAGGTTTAGGGTGAGGTTGAGGGTTAGGGTTAGGGTGAGGGTTACGGTTAGAATTAGGATTAGGGTGAGGGCTAGGATGAGGGTGAGGTTTAGGTTAGGGTTAGAGTTAAGGTTTAGGGTTACTGTGAGGGTTAGGGTTAGTGTGCGGGTTAGTGTTAGAGTTAGGGTTAGAGTTAGGGTGAGGGTAAGTGTTAGGGTGAGTGTTTGGGTTAGGGTGAGGATTATGTTTAGGTTGAGGGTTAGGTTTAGGGGTAGGGTTATTGTTAGGGTTAGGATTAGAAATAGGGTTAGGGTGAGGGTGAGTGTGTGGGTTAGGGTTAGGTTTAGGTTTAGGCTTAAGGTTAGGCTGAGGGTGAGGTTGAGCCTGAGGGTTAGGTTTAGGTTGATGGTTAGGGTTAGGGTTAGGGTGAGGGTTAGGATGAGGGTTAGAGTTAGGATTAGTGTTTGGGTGAGGGCTAGGGTGAAGGTGAGGTTTAGGGTTATGTTTAGGGTGAGGTTTAGTTTTAGGGTTAGGGTTAAGGTGAGGCTGAGGTTTAGGTTTAGAGATTGGGTTAGGGTGAGGGTTAGGCTTAGGGTTAATGTTCGGTTTAGGTTTAGGGTGAGGGTAAGGGTTAGGATGAGGGTTAGGTTTAGGGCTTGGAGTAGGATTATTGTTAGGGTGAAGGTGAGTGTGAGTGTGAGGGTTAGGGTTAGGCTAAGGGTTAGGCTTAGGTTTAGGCTGAGGTTGAGGGTGAGGGTTAAGGTGAGGGTGAGGGTGAGGTTTAGGGTTAGATTTAGGGTTAGTGTGAGGGTTAGTGTTAGGATTGGTGTTAGGGTTAGGGTTAGGGTGAGGGTTAGTGTGAGGGTTATGGTTAGGGATCAGGTTAGATTTAGGATTAGGGTTAGTGTGAGTATGAGTGTGAGGATTAGTGTTAGGGTTAGGCTGAGGGTGAGGGTGAGGGTTAGGGTTAGGGTGAGGGTTAGGGTTAGGTTTAGGGTGAGGGTTAGGATGAGGGTTAGAGTTAGGATTAGGGTTTATGTAAGGGCTAGGGTGAAGGTGAGGTTTAGGGTTATGTTTAGGGTGAGGTTTAGGGTTAGGGTTAGGATTAGGTTTAGGGTTAAGGTGAGGGTGAGGTTTAGGTTTAGAGTTAGGGTTAGGGTGAGGGTAAGCGTTAGGGTTAATGTTCAGTTTAGGGTTAGGGTGAGGGTTAGGGTTAGGGTTAAGGCTGGGAGTAGGATTAGTGTTAAAGTGTGGGTGAGTGTGAGTGTGAGGGTTCGGGTTCGGGTTAGGTTTAGGCTTAGGTTTAGGCTGAGGTTGAGGGTGAGGGTTAAGGTGAGGGTGAGGGTGAGGTTTAGGATTAGACTTAGGGTTAGTATGAGGGTTAGTGTTAGGATTGGTGTTAGGGTTAGGTTTAGGGTGAAGGTTAGGGTGAGCATTATGTTTAGGGATCGGGTTAGATTTTGGATTAGGTTTAGCTTGAGTGTGAGTGTGAGGATTAGTGTTAGGGTAGGTTTAGGGTTAGGCTGAGGGTGAGGGTGAGGGTTAGGGTTAGGGTGAGGGTTAGGGTTAGGGTTAGGATGAGGGTTAGGATGAGGTATA
This sequence comes from Dipodomys merriami, assembly GCF_024711535.1. Lineage (NCBI taxonomy): Eukaryota > Metazoa > Chordata > Mammalia > Rodentia > Heteromyidae > Dipodomys > Dipodomys merriami. The sequence continues at coordinate 1,775,955 of NW_027202849.1, forward strand.
TGGTTAGGATTAAGGTTACCGTGAGGGCTATGGTGAGGGTTATGGTTAGGGTTAGGTTTAAGGTGAGGATTAGGGTTCGGGTTAGGTTTAGGACTAGTGTTAGGGTGTGGGCTAGGGTGAGGGTGAGGGTTAGGGTTAGGGTTAGTCTTACTCTTAGGGTTAGGCTGAGGGTGAGGGTGGGGGTGAGGAATAGGGTTTGGTTGATTGTTAGGGTTAGGGTTAGGGTGAGGGTTAGGATGAGGGTTAGGGTTAGGATAAGTTTTAGCGTGAGGACTTGGGTGAGGGTTAGGGTGAGGGTGAGTGATAGGGTTAGGCTGATGGATAGTGTTAGGTTTAGGGCAAGTGTTAGGATGAGTGTTAGGGTTAGGGTGAGGGCTAGGGTGAGCATGATGGTAACAGTAAAGGTGAGGTTTAGGCGGAGGGTGAGTGTTCCCCTAAGGGTGAGTGTTAGGATTAGGGTGAGGGTTAGCATCAGGTACAGGGTGAGGGTTAGGGTGAGGGTGAGGGTTAGATTGAGGATTAGGGTTAGGGTTAGTGTGAGGTTTAGGCTGAGGATGAAGTTGAGGGTTAGGGTGAGGGCTATGGTTAGAATTAGGATTAGAGTGAGTGCTCGGGTGAGGGTGAGGGTTAGGGTTTGGGTTAGGGTGAGTGTGAGGTTTCAGGTTAGGGTGAGAGTTAGGGTTAATGTGAGGGTTAGTGTTTGAGTTAGGGTTAGGGTAAGGGTTAGGGTAAGTGTTAGGTTGAGAGTTAGGGTTAGGGTGAGTGTTATGTTTAGTGTGAGGGTTAGGGTTAGGTTTAGGGTTATTGTTAGGTTTAGGGTTAGTGTTACAGTGAGGGTGAGGGTGAGGGTTAGGGTTAGGGTGAGGTTTAGGATTAGGGTTAGGGTTTTATTTCGGGTTAGGGTGAGGGTGAATTTTAGGGTTAAAGTTAGGGTTAGGGTGAGGGTTAGGATGAGGATTAGGGTTATGATTAGGGTTAGGGTGAGGTCTAGGGTGACGGTGAGGGTTAGGGTTTGTGTTAGGGTGAGTTTTAGGGTTAGGGTTAGGGTTAGGGTGAGCTTTTGGACGAGGGTTAGGGTTTCAGTGAGGGTGAGGATTAGGGTAAGATTGAGTGTTAGGGTTAGGATTAGGATTAGGTTGAGGGTGAGTGTTAGCATTAGGGTTAGGCTTAGGGTTAGGGTTAGGTTTAGGGTTAGGATTAGTGTTATTGTTTGGGTTAGGGTTAGAGTTACGGTGAGGGTGAGGGTGAGTTTGAGGGTGAGGGTTAAGATGAGGTTTAGGGTTTCAGTGTGGGTGAGGGTTAAAGTTAGGGTGAGGGTTAGGGTTAGGATTAAGGTTAGGGTGAAAGTGGTGGTTAGGATTAGGGTTAGGGTTATTGTAAATGTTATGTTTAGGGTTACATTTGCAGTGAGGGTGAAGCTGAGGGTGAAGGTTAAGGTTAGGGTAAGGGTTAGTTTTAGGGTTAGGATTAGTGTTAATATTAGGGTTAGGGTTAGATTTACGGTTTGGGTGAGGGTGAGGGTGAGGGTTAGGGTTAGGGTTAGGGTGAGGTTTAGAGTTAGGGTTAGGATTAGGGATAGGGTGAGGGAGAGGTTTAGGACAAGAGTTAGGTTGAGGGGGAGGGTAAGGGTGAGTGTTAGGTTTAGGGTTAGTGTTAGGGTCAGCGTTAGGTTTAGGGTGAGGGTAGGGTTGAGGTTTAGGGTTAGGGTTAGGTTTAGGGTTAGGATTAGTGTTAGGTTGAGGGTGATGGTGGGGGTCAGGATTAGGGTTACAGTGATTGTTAGTGTTAGCGTTAGGTTGAGGGTTAGAATGAGGGTTAGGGTTTGGATTAAGTTTAGGGTTAGGGCTCGGGTGAGAGTGATGTTAGTTCGAGGTTTAGGGTTAGGGTTAGTGTTAGGGTTAAGGGTAGGTTGATGGTTATGTTGAGGTTTTGGGTAGGGTTAGGGTTAATGTTAGGCTTAGGCTTAGGGTTAGGCTGAGGGTGAGGGCGGGGGTGAGGATTAGGGTTACGGTGATGGTTAGGGTTAGGGTTAGGTTGAGGGTTAGAATGAGGGTTAGGGTTAGGATTAAGTTTAGGGTGAGGGCTCGGGTGAGGGTGAGGATTAGGGTAAGGCTTAGGCTTAGGGTTAGGCTGAACTTGAGGTTGAGGTTGAGGGTTTCGGTTAGGGTGATGGTTAGGTTTATGGTTAGGGTGAGGGTTTGTATGAGGTTTAGGGTTAGGGTTTGGGTTAGGGTGATTATGATGGTAAGGGTAAAGGAGAGGTTTTGGCTGAGGGTGAGTATTAAGGGTGAGGGTTAGGGTTAGGTTTAGGGTTAGGGTAAGGGTTAGTGTTAGGGTTACTGTGAGGGTTAGATTGAGGATTCAGTTTAGTGTTAGTGTGAGGTTTAGGGTGAGGATGAGGGTTAGGGTTAGGGTGAGGGTGAGGGATAGAATTAGGGGTAGGGTGAGGGCTAGGGTAAGGATGAGGTTTAGGTTTTGGGTTAGGTTGAGAACTAGGGTGAGTGTTAGGTTGAGGTTTAGTGTTAGGGATAAGGTTAGGTTTAGGATTTGGTTTAGGGTTACGGTTAGGATTAGGCTTAGGGTTAGGGTTAGGATTAGGCTTAGGGTTAGGCTGAGGACTCAGGGTTAGGATTAGTGTGATGGTGAGATTTAGGGTTAGAGTGAGTTTTAGGGTTAGGGTTAGGTTTAGGGTTAGAGTTAGTTTTAGGATTAGAGTTAGGTCTCGGGTGAGGCTGAAGGTGAGGGTTAGGGTTAGGGTTAGTGTTAGATTTAGGGTTTGGGTGAGGGTTAGGGGGAGTGTGAGGGTTAGGGGGAGTGTGAGGGTTAGGCTTAGGGTTAGGCTTCGGCTTGGGGTTAGGCTGAGGGTGAGGGTTAGGTTTAGGGTGAGTGTTACGGTTAGGGTTAGGGTGAACATTAGGCTGATGGTGAGGGTGAGGGTGAGGATTACGGTAAGGGTGAGGGTTAGGGTTAGGGTTAGGGTAAGAGTTTGGGTTCGGGTTAGGTTTAGGGTTAGGATGAGGGTTAGGGTTAGGTTGAGGGTTAAGGTTAGAGATAGTGTGATGGTTAGGGTTAGGGTTAGGATGAGGTTTAGGGGTAGGATTAAGGTTAGGGTGAGGTCTAGGGTGAGGTTGAGGGTTAGGGTTAGTGTTATGGTGAGGTTTAGGGTTTGGGTTAGGGTTAGGGTGAGGGTTTGAATGAGGGTTAGGATTACTGTGAGTATGAGGGTTAGGGTTAGGTTGAGGGTTAGGGTTAGGTTGAGGGTTAGGGTGAGGGTGAGTGTTAGGATTAGGGTTCGGCTTAGGTTTAGGGTTAGGATTAGTGTTATTGTTAGGGTTAGGGTTAGATTTATGGTAAGGGTGAGGGTGAGGGTGAGGGTGAGTATTAGGTTTAGGGTTAGGTTGAGGTTTATGGTTAGGTTTAGGATTAGGTTTAGGGTGAGTGTGAGGTTTAGTGTTAGATTTAGGGTTAGGGGGAATGTTAGTTTGAGGTTAGGGTTAGGTTTAGTGTTAGGGTTAAGGTTAGGTTGATGGTTACGTTGAGGTTTTGGGTTAGGGTTAGGGTTAGTGTTATGATTAGGATTAGGTGAGGGTTAGTGTGAGGTTTAGGGTTAGGGTTAGGCTTAGACTTAGGGTTAGGCTGAGGGTGAGGGTGGGGGTGAGGATTAGGGTTAGGGTAATGGTTAGGGTTAGGGTTGGGGTGAGGGTTAGAATGAGGGTTAGGGTTAGGATTAGGGTTAGGGTGAGGGCTAGGATGAGGGTTTCGGTTAGGGTGAGGCTTAGTATGAGGTTTAGGGTTAGGTTGTGGGTTAGGGTGATTATGATGGTAAGGGTAAAGGAGAGGTTTTGGCTGAGGGTAAGTGTTAAGATAAGGGTGAGTTTTAGGGTTAATTTTCGTGTTAGGTTAAGGGTTACTGTTAGGGTTAGGGTGAGGGTTAGATTGAGGATTCGGTTTAAGTTTAGTGTTATGTTTAGGGTGAGGATGAGGGTTAGGGTTAGGGTGAGGGTGAGGGATAGATTTAGGGTTAGGGTGAGGGCTAGAGTTAGGATGAGGTTTAGGTTTAGGGTTAGGGTGAGGGCTATGGTGAGTGTTAGGGTGAGGTTTAGTGTTAGGGATAGGGTTAGGTTTAGGATTAGGTTTAGGTTGAGGGTGAGTGTGAGCGTTAGGGCTAGGGTTAGGATTAGGCTTAGGGTTAGCGTAAGGATTAGTGTTAGGGTTTGGGTTAGGGTGAGGGTGAGGCTGAGGATTAGTGTTACGTTTAGGATTAGGGTTAAGTTTAGGGTTAGGGTTAGGTTTAGACTTAGGGTTAGGGTTAGGGTTAGGGCTATGTTGAGGGTTATGTTTAGGGATAGGGTTAGGCTTAGGGTTAGGCTGAGGGTGAGGATTAGGGTTAGGGTTAGGGTTTGGTTTAGGTTATTGTTAGTGTTATCGTTAGGGTTAAGTTTGCTGTGAGGGTGAATCTGCGGGTGAGGGTTATGGTTAGGGTTAGGGTTAATGTTATTGTTAGGGTTAGGGTTAAAGTTACGGTGAGGTTGAGGGTAAGGGTGAGGATTAGTGTTAGGGTGAGGTTTACGGTGAGGTTTAGGGTTAGGTTTAGGGTTAGGGTTAGGGTGAGGGTGAGATTTAGTGTTAGATGTAGGGTTAGGTTAAAGGTTAGGGTGATGGTTATGGTTAGGGTTAGTATTAGGCTTAGGGTAAGAGTGAGGGTTAGGTTGAGGTTAAGGGTTAGGGTTAGGGTTAGTGTTAGTGTGAGGGTTAGGGTTAGGGTTAGGGTTTGTGTTATGGTTAGCTTAAGTGTTAGGTTGAGGGTTTGGGATAGGGTGAGGTTATGGTTAGGGTGAGGGTTAGGGTTAGGTTTAGGGTTATTGTTAGGGTTAGGGTTAGAGTTACGGTTACAGTGAGGGAGAGAGTGAGGGTTAGGGTTAGGGTAAGGATGAGGTTTAGGGTTATGTTAGGGTTAGAATTAGGGTTAGGGTGAGAGTGAGGTTTACGTTTAGAGTTAGGCTTTGTGTTAGTTTTAGGCTTAGGGTGAGGGTTAGGCTTAGGCTTAGGCTTAGGCTTAGGCTTAGGCCGAGCATGAGGTTGAAGGTGAAGTTTAGGATGAGGTTTAGGGCTAGGATTAGGTTTAGGGTTAGGGCTAGGTTGAGGGTTAGGTTGAGGGTTAGGGTTAGGATGAGAGTTAGGTTTAGTATTAAGGTTAGGGTGAGGTTGAGTGTGAGGTTTAGGGTTAGAGTTAGGATTAGGCTTAGGGTTAGGATGAGGGTTAAATTAGGGTTTGTGTTATGGTGAGGGTGAGGCTGAGGATTAGGGTTTGGTTTAGGGTTAGATTTAGGGTTAAGTTTAGGGTTAGGGTTAGGGTTATGGTGAGGGTTAGGGTTAGGGTTCGACTTCGGCTTAGGGTTAGGCTGAGGGAGAGGGTGGGGTGAGGATTAGGGTTAGGGTTAGGTTTAGGGTTATTGTTAGCGTCATGGTTAGGGTTAAGTTTGTGGTGAGGGTGAGGCTGAGGTTGAGGGTTATGGTTATGGTTAGGGTTAGGGTTAGTGTTAGTGTTATTGTTAGGGTTAGAGTTATTTTGAGTTTGAGGGTGAGGTTGAGGGTTTAGGGTTAGGGTGAATTTTAGGGTGAGGTTTAGGGTTAGGTTTAGGGTTAGGGTGAGGGTGTGTTTTAGGGTTAGAATTAGGGTTGCGGGAGGGTTAGTGTGAGTGTTAGGGTTCGGGTGAGCGTGAGGGTTAGGATGAGGTTTAGAGTTAGGTTTAGGGTTAGGATTAGGTTAGGGTGAGGGTGAGTGTAAGGGATAAGGTGAGGGTTAGGCTTAGGCTTAGGGTTAGGATAAGGGTGAGGGGGGGGTTGAGGATTAGGGTTAGGGTGACGGTTAGGGTTAGGATTAGTGTTATTGTTAGAGATAGGGTTAGAGTTCCAATGAGGGTGAGGTTGCGGGTGAGGGTTAGGTTTAGAGTTAGTGTGAGGGTTAGTGTTAGGGTTAGGATTAGTGTTAGGGTCATGGTAAGTGCTAGGGTGAGGGTTTGGGTTAGTGTGAGGGTTATGCGTAGGGTTAGGGTGAGGTTTAGGGTTTGGGTTAGAGTTAGGTTTAGGGTGAGAGGTAGGGATATGTTTAGGGTTAGGGTTAGGTATAGGATTAGGGTTAGGGTGAGGGTGAGTGTGTGTGTTAGGGTTAGATTTAGGATTAGGCTTAGGTTTAGGCTGAGGGTGAGGGTGAGGGTGAGAGTTAGGGTTAGGGTCAGGTTTAGGGTTAGGGTTAGGGTGAGTGTTAGGGTTAGGTTGAGGGTTAGGTTTAGGGCTATGGTGAGGGTTAGTGTTAGGGTTAGGGTGAGGGTTAGAATGAGGGTTAGGGTTAGGGATAGGGTTAGATTTAGGATTAAGATTAGGTTGAGGTTGAATCTGAGGGTTAGGGTTAGGTTTAGGATTAAGCTTAGGGTTAGAGTGAGGGTTAAGGTTAGGGTTTGGATTAGGGTGAGGGTGAGGCTGAGGATTAGGGTTTGGTTTAGGGTTAGGTTTAGGGTTAGGTTTAGGTTGAGGGTCAGGGTTAGGTTTACAGTGACGGTTAGGGTTAGGTTTAGGCTTAGTATTAGGGTTAGAGTTATGGTTAGGGGGACTGTTAGTTTGAGGTTTAGGGTTAGGGTTAGTGTTAGGGTTAGTGTGATTGTGAGGGTTAGGTTGAGGTTTAGTGATAGGGTTAGGTTTAGGATTAGGTTTAGGGTGAGTGTGAGTGTGAGGGTTAGTTTGAGGGTTAGGCTTAGGCTTCGGGTTAGGCTGAGGGTGAGTGTGGGGGTGAGGATTAGGGTTAGGGTGATGGTTTTGTTCAGGTTTAGTTATATTGTTAGGGTTAGGGTTAGATTTCCGGTGAGGGTGAGGGTGCGGGTCAGGGTTAGGGTTAGGGTTAGTGTGGGGTTTAGGGTTAGGGTTAGGGTAAGGATTTGGGTGAGGGTGAGATTTAGTGTGAGATATAGGGTTAGGGGGAGGGTTAGGGTGAGGGTTAGGGTTAGGGTTAGTGTTAGGGTTAGGGTGAGGGTGAGGGTTAGGTTGAGGTTTAGGGTTAGGTTAGCATTAGTTTGAGGGTTATTGTTAGGGTTAGGGTTAGTGTTAGTGGGAGGGTAAGTGTTAGGGTAAGGGTTTAGGTTGGGGTGAGGGTTATGGTTAGGGTGAGTGTTAAGATTAAGTTTAGAGTTATTGTTAGGGTTAGGTTTAGGGTTAGGCTTAGGGTTAGCCTGAGGGTGAGGTTTATGGTTACGGTGAGGGTTAGGCTTAGGATTAGGGTGATGGTTAGGGTTAGTGTGAGGGTTAGTGTTAGGATTAGGGTGTTAGGTTAAGGATAAATGTTAGGGTGAGGCTTATAGTAAGGGTGAGGGTGAGGGTTAGGGTTAGAGTTATTGTTAGGGTTAAGTTCAAGGTTATGTTTAATGTGAGGGTGAAGGTGAGGGTTAGGTTTAGTGTTAAGATGAGGTTTAAGGTTAGGGTTAGGGTTAGAATTAGGGTTAGGGTGAGAGTGAGGTTTAGGGTTAGAGTTATGGTTAGTGTTAGGGTTAGGGTTAGGGTGAGGGTTAGGTTTAGGACTAGACTTAGGCTTAGGCCTAGGCCCAGGTTGTCGGTTAGGGTTAGGGTGAGGGTGAGGGTTAGGGTGAAGGTTAGGATGAGGTTTAGGGTTAGGATTAGGGTTAGAGTTTGGGTTAGGGTGAAGGTCAGGTTTAGGATTAGTGTTAACGTTAGGGTGATGTTTAGGGTGAGGGTTAGGGTTAGGGTTAGTGTTAGGGTTATGTTTAGGGTGAGGGTTGGGTTGAGGGTAAGGATTAGGTATAGGGTTAGCTTTAGGATTATGGTTAGTGTAAGGGTGAGTGTGAGGGTTAGGGTTAGGGTTAGGTTTAGGCTTAGGGTTGGGCTGAGGGTGAGGGTGAAGGTGAGGATTAAGGTTAGGGTGCTGGTTAGGGTTAGAATTAGCCATAAGGTGAGGTTTAGGATTAGGGTTAGGTTTAGGGTTCTGGTGAGGGTGAGGGTTAGAGGTAGCTTGAGGGTTAGGGTAAGGGGTAGGGTTAGGGTTAGGGTGAGTGTTTGGGTTAATGTGAGGTTTAGGGTTAGGTTTAGGGTTAGGGTTAGGTTGAGGGTTAGTTTGAGGGTTAGGGTTTGTGTTAGGGTTTGTCTTAGGTTTAGGGGGAGAGGGAGGTTTAGGTTAGGCTTAGTGTTAGGATTAGGGTGAGGTTAAGGGTTAGGGTGAGGGTTAATGTTAGGTTAGGGTGAGGGTTAAGATGAAGGTTAGGGTTTCAGTGAGAGTGAGGGTTAAGGCTAGGGCTAGGGTTAGGGTTAGGGTTATGGTTAGGGTGAGGGTGATGATTAGGATTAGGGTTAGGGTTATTGTAAATGTTATGGTTAGGGTTATGTTTCCAGTGAGGGTGAGGCTGAGAGTGAAGTTTGGGGTTAGGGTAAGGGTTAGTTTTAGGGTTAGGATTAGAGGTTATGTTAGGGTTAGGGTTAGACTTACGATTTGGGTGAGGGTGAGGGTGAGGGTTAGGGTTAGGGTTAGGGTAAGGGTTAGGGTTAGGGTTAGATTGGGGATTAGGGTTAGGGTTAGTGTGAGGTTTAAGGTGAGGATGAGGGTTAGGGTGAGGGTTAGGGTTAGAATTAGGATTAGGTTGAGGGCTATCGTGAGGGTGAGGGTTAGGGTTAGGGTTAAGTTTATGGTGAGGTTTAGGGTGATGGGTAGGTTTTGGTTTAGGGTGAGGGTTAGGATTAGTGTGAGGGTTACAGTTAGGGTGAGAATGAGGGTGAGGCTAAGGGTTATGGTGAGGGTTAGGGTGAGGGTGAGGGTTAGGGTTAGGTTGAGGTTTAGGGTGTTTGTTAGTGTTAGGGTTAGGGTTAGTGTTAGGGTTAGGGTTAGGGTGAGGGTTAGGTTGAGGGTAAGGGGTAGGGCTTGGGTTAGTTTTAGATTTATGGTTAGGGTGAGGATGAGTGTGAGGGTTAGGATTAGGGTTAGGGTTAGATTTAGGGTTAGGCTCAGGGTGAGGTTGAAGGTGAGGATTAGTGTTAGGTTGCCGGTTAGGGTTAGGGTTAGGGTTAGAATTAGCCTTAAGGTGAGGTTTAGGGTTAGGGTTAGGTTTAGGGTTCTGGTGAGGGTGAGGGTTAGAGATAGCTTGAGGGTTAGAGTGAGGGGTAGGGTTTGGGTTAGGGTGAGGGTTAGGGTTAATGTGAGGTTTAGGGTTAGGGTTAGGTTTAGAGTTAGGTTGAGTGTTAGTTTGAGGGTTAGGGTTTGTGTTAGGGTTAGGGTGAGGGGGAGGTTTAGGGGGAGGATTAGGTAAGGCTTAGTGTTAGGATTAGGGTGAGGTAAAGGGTTAGGGTGAGGCTTAAGGTTAGGTTAGGGTGAGGGTTAGGGTTTCAGTGAGAGTGAGGGTTAAGGTTAGGGCGAGGGTTAGGGTTAGGATTATGGTTAGTGTGAGGGTGATGGTTAGGATTAGGGTTAGGGTTATTGTAAATGTAATGGTTAGGGTTACATTTGCAGTGAGGGTAAGGCTGAGAGTGAAGGTTTGGGTTAGGGTAAGGGTTAGTTTTAGGGTTAGGATTAGTGGTAATGTTAGGGTTAGGGTTAGACTTACGATTTGGGTGAGGGTGAGGTTGAGGGTTAGTGTTAGGGTTAGGATGAGGTTTAGGGTTAGGGTTAGGATTAGGGATAGGGTGAGGTTGAGGTTTAGGGTTAGACTTAGGTTGAGGGGGAGGTTTAGGGTGAGGGTTAGGGTGAGGGTTAGGGTTAGGGTTAGTGTTAGGATTAGGCTTAGGCTTAGGGTTTGGCTGAGGTGAGGGTGGGTGTGAGGATTACTCTTAGGGTGATGGTTAACCTTAGGGTTAGGGTGAGGGTTAGGATGAGGGTTAGGGTTAGGATTAGGGTTAGGTTGAGGGCTATGGTGAGGGGAGGGTTGAGGTTAGGGTTAGGCTTAGGCATAGGTTTAGTCTGAGGATGATGGTGAGGGTGAGGGTTAGGGTCATGGTGATGGATAGGGTTAGGGTTAGGGTGAGGGTTAGGATGAGGGTTCGGATTAGGGTGAGGGTTACGATGAGCTTGATGGTAAGAGTAAAGTTGAGGGTTAGGCTAAGGGTGAGAGTTAGGGTAAGGGTGAGGGTTAGGGTTAAGGTGAGGTTTAGTGTAAGTGTTAGGGTTAGCGTTAGATTGTGGATTAGGGTTAGGGTTAGTGTGAGGTTTTGGGGGAGGATGTGGCTTAGGTTGAGGGTTAGGGTTAGAATTAGGGTTAGGGTGAGGGCTAGCATGAGGTTGAGGGTTAGGGTTAGCGTTAAGTTTATGGTGAGGTTTAGGGTGAGGTGTAGGTTTAGGTTTAGGGTGAGGGTTATGTTTAGTGTGAGGGTTACGGTTAGGGTGAGAGTGAGGGTGAAGTTAAGGGTTATGTTGAGGGTTAGGGTGAGGATGAGGGTTAGGGTTAGGATTAGGGATAGGGTTAGGGATAGGCTGAGGTTGAGGGTGAAGGTGAGGGTGAGGTTTAGGGTTAGAGATATGGTTAGGGTGAGGTCTAGGGTGAGGGTGAGGGTTAGGGTGAAGGTGAGGGTGAGGGTGAGGGTCTTGGTTAGGTAATGGTTAGGGTTAGGGTGAGGATTAGTTGAGGGTTATGGTAAGGGTGAGCTTGAGGTTTAGGGTGTGGGTGAGCGTTAGGATTGGGGTGAAGGTTTGGGTGATGGTGAGGGTTAGGGTGAGGTAGAAGGTTAGGGTTAGGGTTAGGTGAGGGTTAGTGTTAGGGTTAGGATTAGGGTGAGGGTTAGGATTAGGTTTAGGGTTAGGGTGAGGGTTAGAGAGAGGGTGAGGGTTAAGGTTAGGGTTAGGTTAGTGGTGTGGATAAGTGATAGCATGAGGGTTAGGGTGAATGTTAGACTTAGCATTAGGGTTAGGGTGAGGGTGAGGGTGAGGATTAGGGTGAGTTTTAGGGTTAGGGTGAGGGTTAGGGTTAGGCTTAGCGTGAGGGTGACGGTTAGGGTTAGAGTTACGGTGAGGATTCGGTTAAGTGTGAGGTTTCGGGTGAGGATGAGGTTAACTGTTAGAATGAGGGTTAGGGAGAGGGTGAGGGTTAGGGTTAAGGTTTGGGTTAGGCTGAGTTTTAGGGTTATGTTTAGGGTGAGTGTTAGGGTAAGGGTTAGGGTTAGGGTTGTTATAAGGGTTAGGGTCAGATTTAGGGTGACGGTGAGGTTTTAGGTGAGGGTTAGGTTGAGGGTTAGAGTTAGGGTTAAGGTGAGGTTTAGGGTAAGGGGTAGGGTTACGGTTAGGGTGAGGGTTAGGTTTAGTGTGAGAGTTAGGGTTAGGGTTAGGGTTACGATTAGTTTGAGAGTAAGAATTAGGGTGAGGGTGAGGTTTAGGGTTAGTAATAGTGATAGGATTAGTGTAAATCTTAGGGTGAGGGTGAGGTTTAGGGTTAGGGTTAGGGTGAGGGCTTGGGTGAGGGTTAGGGTAAGGTTGAGGGTTAGGGTGAGAGTGATGGTAAGGGTAAAGGTGAGGGTTAGGCTGGGGTGAGGGTTAAGATAAGGGTGAGAGTAAGGGTTAGGGTGAGGGTTAGGATAAGGGTTCGGGTTACGGTTAGGGTGAGGGTTAGATTGAGGTTTAGGGTTAGGGTTAGTGTGAGGTTTAGGGTGAGATTGAGGGTTACCGTTAGGTTTAGGGTTAGGGTTAGAAATAGGGTGAGGGTGAGGACTAAGATGAGGGTGAGGTTTAGGTTAGGGTTAGGGTTAAGGTTAGGGTGAGTTTTAGGGTTACTGTGAGGGTTAGGGTTAGTGTGAGGGTTAGAGTTAGAGTTAGGGTTAGTGTTAGGTTGAGGGTAAGTGTTAGGGTGAGGTTTTGGTTTAGGGTGAGGGTTATGTTTCGGTTGAGGGTTAGGTTTAGTGTTAGGGTTATTGTTAGGGTTAGGATTAGGATTAGGGTTAGGGTGAGGATGAGGGTGGGGGTGAGGAATAGGTTTTGGGTGATGGTTAATGTTAGGGTTAGGGTGAGGTTTAAGATGAGGGTTGGGGTCAGATTAAGTTTTAGGGTGAGGGCTTGGGTGAGGGTGAGGGTTAGGGTTAGGGTTCAGCTTAGGCATAAGTTTAGGCTGAGAGTGAGGGTGAGTGTGAGTGATAGGGTTAGGGTGATGGATAGGGTTAGGGTTAGGGTGAGTGTTAGGATGAGTGTAAGGGTTAGGGTGAGGTTTAGGGTGAGCATGACGGTAACAGTAAAGGTGAGGTTTAGGCTGAGGGTGAGTGTTCCGTTAAGGGTGAGGGTAAGGATTAATGTGAGGGTTAGCATAAGGGTTAGGGTGAGGGTGAGGGTTAGGGTGAGGGTCAGGGTTAGATTGAGAATTAGGGTTAGGGTCAGGGTGATGTTTATGGTGAGGATGATGGTTAGGGTTAGGGTGAGGGTTATGGTTAGAATTAGGGTGAGAGTGAGGGCTACGGTTTGGGTGAGGGTTAGGGTTAGGGTTAGGGTTAGGGTGAGGTTTAGGATTAGGGTGAGAGTTAGGGTTACTGGGAGGGTTAGTGTTAGAGTTAGGGTTAGGGTAAGGTTTAGGGTAAGTGTTAGGGTGAGGGTTAGGGTTAGGGTGAGTGTTATGTTTAGGGTGAGAGTTAGGGTTAGGTTTAGGGTTATTGTTAGGTTTAGGGTTAGGGTTACAGTGAGGGTGAGGGTGAGGGTTAGGGTTAGGTTGAGGTTTAGGGTTAGGGTTAGGGTTTTAGTTAGGGTTAGGTTTAGTGTGAATTTTAGGGTTAGAGTTAGGGTTAGGGTGAGGGTTAGGATGAGGATTAGGGTTATGCTTAGGGTTAGGGTAAGGGCTAGGGTGAAGGTGAGGGTTAGGGTTAGTGTTAGGGTGAGTTTTAGGGTTGGGTTTAGGGTTAGGATGAGCTTTTGGATGAGGGTTAGGGTTACAGTGAGGGTGAGGGTTAGGGTTAGTTTGAGTGTTAGGGTCAGGATTAGGATTAGGGTGAGGGTAAGTGTTAGCATTAGGGTTAGGCTTAGGGTTAGGGTTAGTTTTAGGGTTAGGATTAGTGTTAATGTTAGGGTTAGGGTTAGACATACGTTTTGGGTGACGGGGAGGGTGAGGGTTAGGGTTAGGGTTAGGGTGAGGTTTAGAGTTAGGGTTAGGATTAGGGATAGTGTGAGGGAGAGGTTTAGGGTTAGAGTTAAGTTGAGGGGGAGGGTAAGGCTGAGTGTTAGGGTTAGGGTTAGTGTTAGGGTTAACGTTAGGTTTAGGGTGAGGGTAAGGTTGAGGTTTAGTGTTAGGGTTAGGTTTTGGGTTAGGATTAGGTTTAGGTTGAGGGTGAGTGTGAGGGTTAGGGTTAGGATTAGGCTTAGGCTTAGGGTTAGTCTGAGGGTGAGGGTGGGTGTGAGGATTAGGCTTAGGGTGATGGTTAACCTTAGGATTAGGGTGAGGGTAAGGATGAGGGTTAGGGTTAGGATTAGGGTTAGGGTGAGGGTGAGGGTTAAGGTTAGGGTTAGGTTTGTTCTGTGGATAAGTGATAGCATGAAGGTTAGGGTGAGTGTTAGACTTAGCATTAGAGTTATGGTGAGGATTAGGGTGAGTTTTAGGGTTAGGGTGAGGGTTAGGTTTAGGCTTAGCGTGAGGGTGACGGTGAGGGTGACGGTTAGGTTTAGAGTTATGGTGAGGATTCGGTTAAGTGTGAGGTTTAGGGTGAGGATGAGGTTAAGTGTTAGGATGAGGGTTAGTGTGAGGGTGAGGCTTAGGGTTAAGGTTTGGGTTAGGGTGAGGGTTAGGGTGAGGGTTAGGGTTATGATTAGGGTGAGGATTAGGGTGAGGGTTAGGGTGAGGGTTAGGGTTAGGGTTCGGGTGAGGGTTAGGGTTGTTATTAGGGTTAGGGTCAGATTTACCGTTACGGTGAGGTTTTGGGTGAAGGTTAGGGTGAGGGTTAGAGTTAGGGTTAAGATGAGGTTTAGGGTAAGGGGTAGGGTTACGGTTAGGGTGAGGGTTAGGTTTAGTGTGAGAGTTAGGGTTAGGATTAGTGTGAGGGTAAGAATTAGCTGACTGTTAGGGTGAGGGTGACATTAAGGGTTAGGAATAGTGATAGGATTAGTGTAAATCTGAGGGTGAGGGTGAGGTTTAGGTTTAGGGTTAGGGTGAGGGCTTGGGTGAGGGTTAGGGTAAGGTTGAGGGTTAGGGTGAGAGTGATGGTAAGGGTAAAGGTGAGGGTTAGGCTGAGGGTGAGGGTTAAGATAAGGGTGAGGGTTAGGGTTAGGTTGAGGGTTAGGTTAAGGGTTCGGGTTACAGTTAGGGTGAGGGTAAGATTGAGGATTAGGGTTAGGGTTAGTGTGAGGTTTAGGGTGAGGTTGAGGGTGAGTGTTAGGGTTAGAATTAGGGTTAGGGTGAGGGCTAGGATGAGAGTGAGGTTTAAGGTAGGGTTAGGGTTAAGGTTAGGATGAGGTTTACGGTTACTGTGAGGGTTAGGTTTAGTGTGAACATTAAGGTGATGGTTAGGGTTGGTGTTAGGTTCAGGGTAAATGTTAGGGTGAGGGTTTGGGTTAGGGTGAGGGTTATATTTAAGGTGAGGGTTATCTTTAGGGTTAGGGTTATTGTTAGGGTTAGGATTAGGATTAGGATTAGGGTTAGGGTGAGGGTGAGTGTGGGTTAGGTTTAGGTTTAGGTTTAGGCTTAAGGTTAGGCTGAGGGTGAGGTTGAGGCTGAGGGCTAGGGTTAGGGTGATCGTTAGGGTTAGGGTTAGGGTGAGGGTTAGGATGAGGGTTAGAGATAGGATTAGGGTTTGGGTGAGGGCTAGGGTGAAGGTGAGTTTTAGGGTTATGTTTAGGGTGAAGTTTAGGGTTAGGGTTAGGTTTAGGCTTAGGGTTAAGTTGAGGGTGAGGTTTAGGTTTAGAGTTACGGTTAGGGTGAGGGTTAGGGTTAGGGTTAGTGTTAGGGTGAGGGTGAGTGTAAGTGTGAGGGTTAGGGTTAGGGTCAGGCTTAGGTTTAGGCTGAGGTTGACGGTCAGGGTTAAGGTGAGGGTGAGGTTAAGGTTTAGGGTTAGAGTAAGGGTTATTGTGAGGGTTAGTGTTAGGATTGGTGTTAGGGTTAGGGTTAGGGTGAGGTTTAGGGTGAGGGTTATGTTTAGGGAGCGGGTTAGATCTATGATTAGGGTTAGCTTGAGTGTGAGTGTGAGGGTTAGTGTTAGGTTTAGGTTTAGGGTTAGGCTGAGTGTGTGGGTGAGGGTTACGGTTAGGTTGAGGTTTAGGGTTAGGGTTAGGGTGAGGGTTAGGATGAGGTATAGCGTAAGGATTAGGGTTAGGGTTAGGGTTAAGGTGAAGGTTAATGTTAGGGTTAGGGTGAGGGTTAGGGTTATTGTTAGTGTTATGGTTAGGGTTAAATTTGTGGTTAGGTTGAGGCTGAAGGTGGGTATTAGGTTTAGGATTAGGATTAGGGTTAGATTTAGGGTTAGGATTAGTGTTATTGTTAAGGTTAGGGTTAGAGTTATGGTGAGGGTGAGGGTGAGGGTGAGGGTTAGGGTTAGGGTTAGGATGAGGTTTAGGGTTAGGGTTAGGGTAGGGTGATGGTTAGGGTTAGTGTGAGGGTTAGTGTTTGGGTTAGGGTTATTGTTAGGGTAAGGTAAGTGTTATGGTGAGGTTAAGGGTTAGGGTGAGGGTTAGGGTTAGAATGAGGGTTAGGGTTAGGGTTAGGCTTATTGTTAGGGTAAGGTAAGTGTTAGGGTGAGGGTAAGGGTTAGGGTGAGGGTTAGGGTTAGAATGAGGGTTAGGGTTAGGGTTAGTATTATTTTTAGGGTTAGGGTTAGGATTAGGGTTAGGGTGAGGGGTAGGGTGAGGAAGAGGTTTAGAGTTAGGGTTAGGCTTAGGATTAGGATTAGAATGAGGCTGAATGTGAGGTTGAGGATTAGGGTTAGCGTGATGGTTAGGGTTATGTTTAGGGTGAGGGTTAGAATGATTGTTAAGGGTAGGGTGAGGGTTAGGGTGAGGGTGACAGTAAGGGTGAAGGTGAGGGTTAGGGTTAGGGTGTGAGTTAGGTTGAGGATTAGGGTTAGGGGTAGGGTGAGGGTGAGGTTTAGATTGAGTATCAGTGTTAGGGTTAGTGTGAGGTTTAGGGTGAGGATGAGGGTTAGGGTTAGTGTGAGGGCTATGGTGAGGGTGAGGGTTAGGTTTAGGGTTATGTTGAGGTTTAGGTTTAAGGTGATGTTCAGGGTTAGTGTGACAGTTAGCGTTAGTATTAGGGTTAGTTTTAGGGTGAGGGTTAGCATTAGGGTGAGGTTTATGTTTAGGGTTAGTGTTAGCGTTAGGGTTGGGTTATTGTTAGGGTTAGGGTTACTGTTACGGTGAGGGTGAGGGTTAGTGTTAGGGTTAGGGTTAGGGTAAGGGTTAGGGTTAGGGTTAGATTGGGGATTAGGGTTAGGGTTAGTGTGAGGTTTAGGGTGAGGATGAGGGTTAGGGTGAGGGTTAGGGTTAGAATTAGTATTAGTTTGAGGGCTAGGGTGAGGGTGAGGGTTAGGGTTATGGTTAAGTTTATGGTGAGGTTTTGGGTGAGGGGTAGGTTTAGGTTTAGTGTGAGGGTTAGGATTAGTTTGAGGGTTAAGGTTAGGGTGAGAGTGAGGTGAGGCTAAGGCTTATGGTGAAGGTTAGGGTGAGGGTGAGGGTTAGGGTTAGGATTAGGGATAGGGTTAGGGATAGGCTGAGGTAGAGGGTGTGGGTGAGGGTGAGGTTTAGGGATAGGGATATGGTTAAGGTGAGAGTGAGGGTTAGGCTCTTAGTTAGGTAATGGTTAGGGTTAGGGTGAGGATTAGTTGAGGGTTAGGGTAAGGGTGAGCTTGAGGTTTAGGGTGTGGGTTAGCGTTAGGGTTATGGTGAGGGTTCGGGTGAGGTAGAAGGTTAGGATTAGGGTTAGGTGAGTGTTATTGTTAGGGTTAGGGTGAGGGTGAGGGTTAGGATTAGGTTTAGGGTTAGGGTGAGGTTTAGGGTGAGGGTGAGGGTTAAGGGTAGGGTTAGGTTTGTGTTGTGGATAAGTGATAGCATTAGGGATAGTGTGAGTGTTAGACTTAGCATTAGGGTTAGGGAGAGGGTTAGGGTTAGG
This sequence comes from Dipodomys merriami, assembly GCF_024711535.1. Classification (NCBI taxonomy): domain Eukaryota; kingdom Metazoa; phylum Chordata; class Mammalia; order Rodentia; family Heteromyidae; genus Dipodomys; species Dipodomys merriami. The sequence goes on from NW_027202849.1 coordinate 1,792,997, forward strand.
CTTAGCGTGAGGGTGACGGTGAGGGTGACGGTTAGGGTTAGAGTTACGGTGAGGATTCGGTTAAGTGTGAGGTTTAGGGTGAGGATGAGGGTAAGTGTTAGGATGAGGTTTAGGGTGAGGGTGAGGGTTAGGGTTAAGATTTGGGTTATGCTTAGGGTTAGGGTGAGGGTTAGGCTAAGGTTTAGGGTTATGATTAGGGTGAGGTTTAGGGTGAGGGTTAGGGTGAGGGTTAGGGTGAGGGTGAGGGTTAGGGTTGTTATTAGGGTTAAGGTCAGATTTAGGGTGACAGTGAGGTTTTGGGTGAGGGTTAGGTTGAGGGTTAGTGGTAGGGTTAAGGTGAGGGTTAGGGTAAGTGGTAGGGTTACGGTTAGGTTGAGGGTTAGATTTATTGTGACAGTTAGGTTTAGGGTTAGGGTTAAGGTTAGTGTGAGGGTAAGAATTAGGGTCATGGCTTGGGTGAGGGTGAGGTTTAGGGTTAGGAATAGTGATAGGATTAGTGTAAATCTGAGGGTGAGGGTGAGGTTTAGGGTTAGGGTTAGGGTGAGGGCTTTGGTTAGGGTTAGGTTAAGATTGAGGGTTAGGGTGAGATTGATGGTAAGGGTAAAGATGAGGGTTAGGCTGAGGGTGAGGGGTAAGATAAGGGTGAGGGTTAGGGTTAGGGTGAGCGTTAGGTTAAGGGTTCGGGTTACGGTTAGGGTGAGGGTTAGATTGAGGATTAGGGTTAGGGTTAGTGTGAGGTTTAGGGTGAGGTTGAGGGATAGGGTTAGGTTGAGGGTTAGGGTTAGAATTAGGGTTAAGGTGAGGGCTAGGGTGAGGGTGAGGTTTAGGTTAGGGTTAGGGTTAAGGTTTGGGAGAGGTTTAGGTTTACTGTGAGCTTCAGTGTTAGTGTGAGGGTTACTGTTAGGGTGAGGGTAAGTGTTAGAATGAGGGTTTGGGTTAGGGCGAGGGTTATGTTTAGTTTGAGGGTTAGGTTTAGGGTTAGGGTTATTTTTAGGTTTAGGATTAGGATTAGGGTTAGGGTGAGGGTGAGTGTGTGGGTTAGGTTTAGGTTTAGGTTTAGGGTTAAATTTAGGCTGAGGGTGAGGTTGAGGCTGAGGGTTAGGGTTAGGGTGATGGTTAGGGTTAGGGTTAGGGTGAGGGTTAGGATGAAGGTTAGAGTTAGGATTAGGGTTTGGGTGAGGGCTAGGGTGAAGGTGAGTTTTGGGGTTATGTTTTGGGTGAGGTATAGGGTTAGGGTTAAGGTTAGGGTTAGGGTTAAGTTGAGGGTGAGGTTTAGGTTTAGAATTAGGGTTAGGGTGAGGGTTAGGGTTAGGGTTAGTGTTATGTTTAGGGTTAGGGTGAGGGCTAGGATTAGGGTGAGTTTTAGGGTTAGGCCTGGGATTAGGATAAGTGTTTTTGTGAAGGTGAGTGTGATTTTGAGGGTTAGGGTTAGTGTTCGGCTTAGGTTGAGGGTGAGGGTTAAGGTGAGGTTGAGGGTGAGGTTTAGGGTTAGAGTTTGGGTTAGTGTGAGGGTTAGCGTTAGGGTTGGTGTTAAGGTTAGAGTTAGGGTGAGGGTTTGAGTGAACGTTATGGTTAGGGATCGGATTAGATTTAGGATTAGGGTTAGCTTGAGTGTGAGTGTGAGGGTTTGTGTTAGGGTTAGGTTTAGGGTTAGGCTTAGTGTTAGGCTGAGGGTTAGGGTGAGGGTGTAGGTTAGGGTGAGGGTTTGGTTTAGGGTTAAGGTGAGGGTTAGAATGAGGGTTAGGTTTAGAATTGGGGTTAGGGTGAGGGCTAGGGTGAGGTTGAGGTTTAGAGTTAGGGTGTGGTTTAGGGTTAGGTTTAGGGTTAGGGTCACGGTGAGTTTGAGGTTTAGGGTTAGAGATAGGTTTAGGAGGAGGGTTAGGGTGAGGGTTAGGTTTAGGGTTAGTGTTAGGGTTAGGGTTAGGGTGTGCGTTAGGGTGAGGGTTTGGGTTAGGTTTAGGATTAGGGTTAGGGTGAGCGTGAGTGTGAGGGTTAGGGTTAGGGTTAGGTTTAGGCTTAGGGTTAGGCTGAGGTAGAGTGTAAGTGTGAGAGTTAGGGTGTGGGTTAGGGTTAGGGTTAGGTTTAGAGTTAGCCTTAAGGTGAGGTTTAGTGTTAGGGTTAGGGTGAGGGTTAGGTTTGGGGTTACGGTGAGGCTTAGGGTTAGGCTTAGGATTAGGCTTATGATTAGGCTGAGGGTGAGGGTGGGGGTGAGGATTAGGGTTAAGTTTAGGGTTAGGGTTAGGTTTATTGGTATTTTTATGGTTAGGGTAAAGTTTGCGGTGAGGTTGAGGTTGAGGGTGAGGGTTAGGTTTAGGGTGAGGTTTAGGGTGAGTTTTAGGGTTAGGATTAAGGTTAGGTTGAGGGTGAGTTTGAGAGTTAGGGTTAGGCTTAGGGTTAGGCTTAGGGTTAGGGTGAGGTTTTATATTAGTGTTTGGGTTAGGGTGAGGGTGAGGCTGAGGATTAGGGTGAGGTTTAGTGTTAGGTTTATGTTTAGGGTTAGGGTTAGGGTTAGGCTGAGGGTGAGGGTGGGGGTGAGGATTAGGGTTTGGGTTTTAGTTTAAATTCAGGTTATTGTTAGTGTTATGATTTGGGTTTAGTTTGCGGTGAGGGCGAGCCTGAGGTTGAGGGTTATGGTTAGGGTTAGGCTTAGTCTTAGGGTTAGGCTGAGGGTGAGTATTGGGGTGAGGAATAGGTTTTGGGTGATGGTTAGGGTTAGGGTTGGGTTGAGGGTGAGGATGAGGCTTAGCGTTAGGATTAAGTTTAGGGTGAGGGCTAGGGTGAGGGTGAGGGTTAGGGTTAGGGTTAGGCTTAGCCTTAGGGTTAGGCTTAGGGTGAGGGTGAGTTTGAGGGTTTGGGTTAGGGTGATGGATAGGGTTAGGGTTAGGGTGAGTGTTAGGATGAGGGTTAGGGTTAGGGTGAGGGTTAGCATGGATGTGGCGGGAAGAATAAAGGTGACGGTTAGGCTGAGGGTGAGTGTTCCCCTAAGGGTGAGGGTTAGGATTAGGTTGAGGTTTAGGGTAAGGGTTAGGATGAGGGTTAGGGTGAGGGTGAGGGTTAGATTGAGGATCAGGGTTGGGGTTTGTGTGAGGTTAAGGTGAGGATGAGGGTTAGGGTTAGGGTGAGGGTTAGGGTTAGAATTAGGGTTAGGGTGAGGGCTAGGGTGAGGCTGAGGATTAGGGTTAGGGTTAAGGTGAGGTTTATGGTTCAGGTGAGAGTTACGGTTACTGTGAGGGTTATTGTTAGAGTTAGGGTTAGTGTTAGGGTGAGGGTAAGTGTTAGGGTGGGGGTTAGGGTTAGGGTGAGTTTTATGGTTAGGGTGACTCTTAGGGTTAGGTTTAGGGTGATTGTTAAGTTTCGAGTTAGGGTTACGTTGAGGGTGAGGGTGAGGTTTAGGGTTAGAGTGAGGTTTAGGTTTAGGGTTAGGGTTAGAGTTAGGGTGAGGGTGAGGGTGAGGTTTAGGATTACAGTTAGGGTTCAAGTGAGGGTTAGGATGAGGGTTAGGGTTAGGGTTAGTTTTAGGTTTAGGGTTAGGTTGAGGTTTAGGGTTAGGGTTATGGTTAGGATTAGGTTTAGGGTGAGGGTTTGGGTTAGGGTTAGGATGAGGGTTAAGAAGAGGGTTAGTTTTAGGATTATGGTTATGGTGAGGGCTAGAGTTTGAGGTTTAGTGTTAGAGATAGGGTTAGGATGAGGGTTAGGGTTATTGTTAGTGTTATGGTTAGGGTTAAGTTTGTGGTTAGGGTGAGGCTGAAGGTGGGTATTAGGGTTAGGATTAGGATTAGGGTTAGATTTAGGGTTAGGATTAGTGTTATTGTTAAGGTTAGGGTTAGAGTTATGGTGAGGGTGAAGGTGAGGGTGAGGGTTAGGGTTAGGGTTTGGGTGAGGTTTAGCGTTAGGGTTAGGGTAGGGTGATGGTTAGGGTTAGTGTGAGGGTTAGTGTTTGGGTTAGGGTTATTGTTAGGGTAAGGTAAGTGTTAGGGTGAAGGTAAGGGTTAGAGTGAGGGTTATGGTTAGAATGAGGGTTAGGGTTAGGGTTAGGGTTATTGTTAGGGTAAGGTAAGTGTTACGGTGAGGGTAAGGGTTAGGGTGAGGGTTAGGGTTAGAATGAGGGTTAGGGTTAGGGTTAGTGTTATTTTTAGGGTTAGGGTTAGGATTAGGGTTAGGGTGAGGGGTAGGGTGAGGATGAGGTTTAGGGTTAGGATTAGGGTTAGGCTTAGGTTTAGAATGAGGCTGAGTGTGAGGTTGAGGGTTAGGGTTAGCTTGATGGTTAGAGTTATGTTTAGGGTGAGGGTTAGAATGATTGTTAGGGGTAGGGTGAGGTTTAGGGTGAGGGTGACAGTAAGGGTAAAGGTGAGGGTTAGGGTTAGGGTGCGAGTTAGGGTGAGGATTAGGGTTAGGGTTAGGGTGAGGGTGAGGTTTAGATTGAGTATCAGTGTTAGGGTTAGTGTGAGGTTTAGGGTGAGGATGAGGGTTAGGGTTAGTGTGAGAACTATGGTGAGGGTGAGCGTTAGGTTTAGGGTTATGTTGAGGTTTATGGTTAAGGTGATGGTTAGGGTTAGTGTGACGGTTAGTGTTAATATTAGGGTTAGTTTTAGGGTGTGGGTTAGCATTAGCGTGAGGTTTATGTTTAGAGTTAGTGTTAGCGTTAAGGTTGGGTTATTGTTAGGGTTAGGGTAACTGTTACAGTGAGGTTGAGGGTTAGGGTTAGGTTTAGGGTGAGGTTTAGGTTTAGGGTCAGGGTTAGAGTTAGGGTTAGGTTGAGGGTGATGTTTAGGTTTAGGGTTAGGATTAGCGGGACGGTTAGGTTGCGGGTTAGGGTGAGGGTTAGTGTTAGGATTAGGGTTAAGGTGAGGGTGAGTGTGAGGGTTAGGGTTAGACTTAGGTTTAGGTTTAGGCTGAGGCTGAGTGTGAGGGTGAGTGTTAGGGTTAGATTCAAGGTTAGGGTTAAGGTTAGGTTGAGGGTTAGGGTTATTGTAAGAGTGAGGGTTAGGATGAGGTTTAGGGTTAGGTTTAGGGTTAGTATTAGGGCAAGGGTGAGGGTGAGAGTTAGGGTTATCATTATGGCGAGGTTTAGGATTAGGGTTAGGTTTAGTGTTAGGGTGAGGGTTAGGGTTAGGGTTACTGTGAGAGGGAGGGTTAGTGTTAGGGTGAGGGTGAGGGTTAGTATTAGTGTTATGGTTAGGGTTATTGTTAGTGTTATCATTAAGGTTAAGTTTACAGTGAGGTTGAGGCTGAGGGTGAGGTTTAGGGTTAGGGTTAGGATGCGGTTTAGGGTTAGGGTTAGTGTTAGTGTTAGGGTGAGGGCTTGGTTTAGGTTGAGGTTTACTGTCAGGGTGAGGGTTAGGATTAGGTTTAAGGTTAGGGTTAGTGTTATTGTTAGGGTTAAGGTTAGAGTTACTGTGAGGATGAGGGTGAGGGTGAGTGTGAAGTTAGGGTTAGGGTTAGCCTTAGTCTTAGGTTTAGCCCGAGCGTGAGGGTGAGGTTAAGGGTTAGGATTAGGGTGATTGTTAGAGTTTAAGGGTTAGGGTGAGGGTTAGGGTGAGGTGTAGGTTTAGGATTAGGGCTAAGGTGAGGGCTAGGGTGAGGGTGAGGGTTAGGGTTAGCGTTAGGGTGACGTTTAGGGTTAGCGTTAAGTTTAGGGTTAGGGTGAGTGTTAGTGTGAGGGTTACGGTGAGGGTGATGGTTAGGGTTAGGGTGAGGGTTAGGGTTAGGGTTAGGGTGAGAGTGAGGGTTAGATTAGGGTTAGGGTTAGGGTTATTGTTAGTGTTATGGTTAGGTTTAACTTTATGGTGAGGGTGAGGCTCAGGGTGATGGTTAGGGTTAGGGTTAGGGTGAGGTTTAGGTTAGGGTTAAGGTTAGGGTTAGGGTGAGGTTTTGGGTTAGGGTTAGGGTTACGGTGAGGGTGAGGGTGAGGGTTAGTGTTAGGATTAGTGTCATTGTTAGGTTTAGGGTTAGAGTTCCAGTGAGGGTGAGGGTAAGGGTTAGGGTTAGGGTGAGGTTTAGGGTTAGGATTAGGGTTAGGGTGAAGGTAAGGTGAGGTTTAGGGTTAGAGTTAGGGTTAGGTTGATTGTTAGGGTTAGGGTTAGAGTTAGGGTTAGGGTTAGGGTGAGGGTTAGGATGAGGTTTAGGGTTATGGTTAGGTTTAGGATTAGGGTTAATGTTAGGGTGAGTGATTGTGTTAGGTTTAGGGATAGGGTTAAGGCTTAGGTTAACCTGAGTGTGAGGGTTAGGGTGAGGGATAGGGTTTGGTTACGGTGAGTGTGAGGGTTAGGGTTAGGGTGAGTTTCAGGGTTAGGTTTAGGGTTAGTGTAATTGTTAGTGTTATGGTTAAGGTTAAGTTTACGGTTAGGGTGAGGCTGACGTTGAGGGTTTGGTTTAGGTTTAGGGTGAGGTTTAGGGTTACGGTTAGGGTTAGGGTGATGGTTAGGGTTAGTGTTATTGTTAGGGTTTAGGTTAGAGTTACGGTGAGGGTGAGGGTTAGATTTAGGTTTAGGGTGAGGGTAGGGTGAGGGTGAGGGTGAAGTTTAGGATTAGAGTTAGAGTTAGGGGGAGGGTTAGGGGCAGGGTTAGGTTGAGGTTTAGGGTTAGTGTTAGGGTTGGGTTTAGGATTAGGGTTATGATGAGGCTGAGTGTGAGGGTTAGGGTTAGGATTAGGCTTAGGCTTAGGGTTAGGCTGAGGGTGAGGGTGGGGTTGAGGATTAGGTTAAGGGTGATGGTGAGGGTTAGGGTTAGGTTTAGGGTTAGGATTAGGGTTAGGATGATGTCTAGGGTGAGGGTGAGGGTTAGGGTTAAGGTTAGGCTTAGGGTTACGGTCAAGGTTAGGGTCAGGATGAGGGTTAGGCTTAGGGTGAGGGTTAGGGTGAGGGTGCAGGTAAGGGTAAAGGTGAGAGTTAGGCTGAGAGTGAGGATTAAGTTAAGGGTGAGGGTTAGGGTTAGGGTGTGGGTTAGGGTTAGGGTTAAGTTGAGGGTGAGGTTTATATTGAGGGTTAGTTTTAGGGTTAGTGTGAGGTTTAGGATGAGGATGAGGGTTAGGGTTAGGGTCAGGGCTAGGGTGAGGGTTAGATTTAGTGTTAGGGTGAATTTAAGTGTTAGGGTGAGGGTTAGTGTTAGCATGAGTGTTATGTTTAGAATGAGGGTTAGGTTTAGGGTTAGGGTTACTGTTAGGGTTAGGATTAGTTTTACTCTTGAGTGTGAGGTTTAGTGTTAGGTTGAGGGTTAGGTTTATGTTTAGTGTTAGGGTTAGTGTTAGGGTTAGGGTGAGGGTGAGGTTTATGGTTAGAGTTAGCTTTTGTTAGGTTGAGGGTTAGTGTGAGGGTTAGGTTTAGGCTTAAGCTTAGGCTTAGGGTTAGACTTAGGCCGAGCATGAGGGTGAGGGTTAGGGTTAGGGATAGGGTGAGGGTTAGGATGAGGTTTAGGGTTAGGATTAGGGTTAGGGTGAGCGCTAGGGTGAGGGTTACTGTGAGGGTTAGGGTTAGGTTTAGGATTAGGTGTAGGTTGAGAGTGAGTGTGAGGGTTAGGTTTAGGGTTAGGCTTAGGTTTAGGGTGAGGGTTAGGGTTAGGACTTGGTTTAGGGTGAGGAGGAGTGTTAGGGTTAGTGTGAGTGCTAGTGTTATGGTTAGGTTTAGTGTTAGGGTGAATTTATGTGTTAGGGTGAGGGTTAGGTTTTGGGTGAGTGTTATGGTTAGAATGAGGCTTAGGGTTAGGGTTACTGTTAGGATTAGGATTAGGTTTACTGTTAAGGTGAGTGTTAGGTTTAGGGTTAGGGTGAGGGTTAGGTTTATGTTTAAGGTTAGGGTTAGAGTTAGGGTTAGGGTGAGGGTGAGGTTTAGGGTTAGAGTTAGCTTTTGTGTTAGGGTTAGTGTTAGGTTGAGGGTTAGTGTGAAGGTTAGGTTTAGGCTTAAGCTTAGGCTTAGGGTTAGGCTTAGGCCCGAGCATGAGGGTTAGGGTTAGGGTTAGGGTTAGCGTGAGGGTGAGGGTTAGGGTCAGGGTGAGGGTTAGGATGAGTTTTAGGGTTAGGATTAGGGTTAGTGTGAGCGCTAGTTTGAGGGTTACTGTGAGGGTTAGGTTTAGGTTTAGGATTAGGTGTAGGTTGAGGGTGAGGGTGAGGGTTAGGGTTAGGGTTAGGGTTAGGCTTAGGGTTAGGGTGAGGGTTAGGGTTAGGGTTTGGTTTAGGGTGAGGGGGAGGGTTAGGGTTAGGGTTAGGGTGAGGGTGAGGGTGAGGGTTAGGGTTAGGGTTAGTGTGAGTGTTAGGGTTATGTTGAGGGTTATGGTTAGGGTGAGTGTTAGGGCTAGGGTTAGGTTTAGGGTGAGGACTCGGGTGAGGGTGAGGTTTAGGATTAGGGTGAGGGTGAGTTTTAGGGTGAGGGTGAGGTTTTGGGTTAGTGTTAGTTTGAGGTTTAGGGTTATGGTTAGGGTTAGGGAGAGTGTGAGTTTTAGGTTTAGAGTTAGGGTTAGGGTGAGGGTTAGGGTGAGGTTTAGGGTTAGTATGAGGGTTTGGGGTAGGGGTAGGGTGAGGGTTAGCGTTAGGGTGAGGGTTAGGGTTAGGGTTAGGTTTAGAGTGACGGTTAGGGTGAGTGTTAGGGTTAGGATTAGGGTTAAACAATGTGCTAGGTTGAGTGTTAGGTTTAGGGTTAGGTTGATGTTGAGGGTTAGTGTTAGTGTTAGATTTAGGTTTAGGGTTGGGGTTAGGGTTAGGATTAGGGTTAAGGTAATGGTGAGTGTGACGGTTAGAGTTAGTGTTAGCCTTAGGTTTAGGCTGAGTCTGAGGCTGAGGGTGAGTTTTAGGATTAGAGTGAGGGTTAGTGTGAGTGTTAGTGTTAGGATTAGGGTTAGGATATATGCTAGGGTGAGGGTTAGGTTTAGGGTTAGGATGAGGTTTAGGGTTAGGGTTAGGGTCAGTGTTAGGGTTAGGGTGAAGGTTTGGGTTAGGGTTAGAGTTACGGTTAGGGTGACGTTTAGGGTTAGGTTTATGGTTAGGGTTATTCTTAAGTTTAGGGTTAGGGTTAAGGTTAAGGTAAGGCTGAGCATGAGCGTGATGTTGAGGGTCAGGTTAAGGGTTAGGATGAATTTTAGAGGTAGGGTTAGGTTTAGGGTTAGGGTGATTGTGAGGGTTAGTGTTAGGGTTGGGTGAGGTTTAGGATTAGGGATAGGGGTAGGGTTAGGGTGAGTGTGAGGGTTAGGGGTAGGGTTTGGGTGAGGGTGAGGGTTAGGTTTGGGGTGAGGGTTAAGGTGAGGACTAAGGTGAGCATGAGGGTTAGGGTTAGGCTTAGGGTGAGGGTTAGGTTGAGGTTTAGGGTAAGGGTTAGTGTTAGGGTTAGGATTAGGGTTAGGGTGAGGGTGAGTGTGAGGGTTAGGGTTAGGGTTAGTCTTTGGCTGAGGGTTAGGCTGAGGGTGAGGGTGGGGTTGAGGATTAGGTTTAGAGTGATGGTTCAGGTTATCATTAGTTTGAGGGTTAGGATGCGGGTTAGGGTTAGCATTAGGGTTACGGTGAGAGCTAGATTGAGGGTGAGGTTTAGGGTTAGGGATAGGGTGAGGTTTAGGGTTAGGGTTAGGGTGAGGTTGAGGTTTAGGGTTAGAGTTAGGGTTAGGATTAGGATTAGGGTAAGGGTTAGGTTGAGTGTGAGGGTTAGGGTTAGGGTTAGGGTTCGGCTTAGGGTTACACTGAGGGTGAGGTTGAGGGTGAGGGTTAGGTTTTGAGTGAGGGTTAGGGTTATGTTTAGGGTGAGAGTTAGGGTTCAGGTTAAGTTTAGGGTTAGGGTGAGGGTTAGGGTTATGGTTACGTTGAGCTTGAGGGTTAGGTTTAGTTTGAGCGTTAGGGTTAAGTATAGGGTTAGGGTGAGGGCTAGGGTGAGGGTTAGCGTTAGGGTTAGTGTTAGGGTGAGGTTTCGGGTTAGGGTTAGTTTTAGGGTGAGGGTGAGAATGAGGGTTAGGGTTACGGTAAGGGTGATGGTTAGGGTTAAGTGGAGGGTTATTGTTACTGTTAGTGTTAGGGTGAGGGTAAGTGTTAGGGTAAGGTTTATGTTTAGGGTGACGTTTACATCAGGCTTAGGGTTAGGGTTAGGGGGAGGGGGAGGTTTACGATTAGAGTTACAGTTAGGGTGAATGTTAGGGTTACGGTTAGGTTTAGGTTTAGGGTGAGGTTTAGGGTTTGGTTTAGGGTTAGAGTTAGGCTTAGGGAGAGGGTGAGATTTAGGGTTAGAGTTAGGGTTAGGGTGAGGGTTAGGTTTAGGCTTAGTGTTAGGGTTAGGGTGAGGGTGAGAGTTAGGGGGAGGGTTAGGGTTAGGGTTAGGGTTAGGGTGAGGATTAGGGTTAGGGTAAGGGTGAGTGTGTGTGTTAGCGTTAGGTTTAGGGTTAGGCTTAAAGTTAGGCTGAGGGTGAGGTTGAAGTTGAGGGTTAGGGTTAGGTTTAGTGTTAGGTTTAGGGTTAGGGTGAGGGTGAGGGATAGGGTTAGGGCTATGATTAGGATTAGGGTTATTGTTAGGATTAGTGTGAGGGTTAGGGTTAGGGTAATTGTTAGGCTTAGGGTTAGGCTTAGGGTTTGGGTGAGGGTGAGGCTTAGGGTTTGGGTGAGGGTTAGGATTAGGGTTAGGGTGAGGTTTAGTGTTAGGGTTAGGGTTAGAGTTTGGGTTAGTGATTAGTGTTAGGGTTAGGTTGAGTGTTAGGGGGAGGGTTAGGGTTAGGGTTAGGGTTAGGGTTAGTTTTAAGGTTAGGGTTAGGGTGAGGGTGAGTTTTAGGGTTATAATTAGGGTTAGGGTGAGGCTGAGGGTGAGGCTTAGGGGATTAGGTTTAGTGTTAGGGTTAGGGTTAGGGTGAGGGTTAGGGTGAGTGTGAGGGTTAATGTTAAGGTTAGGGTTTGCCTTAGGTTCAGGCTGAGGGTGAGGGTGAGTTTTAGGTTTAGAGTTAGGGTTAGTGTTAGGGTTAGGGTTAGAATGAGGGTCAGGTGTACGTTTAGGCTTAAGCTTAGGCTTAGGCTGAGCATGAGGGTGAGGTTAAGGGTTAGGATGAGTTTTAGAGTGGGGATGACGGTCAGGGTAAACTTGAGGGTTAGGCTGAGTGTGAGGGTTACTGAAAGGGTGAGGGTTAGGGTTAGGGTGAGGTTTAGGGTTAGGGGAAGAGTGAGGGTGAGGTTTATGTTTAGGGTTAGGTTGAGGTGTAGGGTTAGGTTTAGGTTGAGGGTGAGATTATGGTTAGTGTTAGCGTTAGGTTGAGGCTGAGGGTGAGGTTTAGGTTTAGGGTTAGTGTTAGTGTTAGGGTTAAGGTGAGGGATAGGGTGAGGGTGAAGTTTAGGGTTAGGGTTAGGATTAGGATTAGAGTAAGGGTTAGGGTGAGTGTGAGGGTTATTGTTAGGGTTAGGCTTAGGCTTAGGCTTAGGCTGAGGCTGAGGGTGAGGGTGAGGGTTAGGCATAGGATGAGGGTTTGGGTTAGGGTTAGGGTTAGGGTGAGTGTTAGTATGAGGGTTAGGCTTAGGATTAGGGTGAGGGTGAGGGCTAGGGTGAAGATGAGGTTTAGGGTTAGGGTTAAGGTTAGGGTGAGGTTTAGGGTTAGAATTAGGGTGAGAGTGAGGTTTAGGTTTAGAGTTAGGGTTAGGGTGAGGCTGATTGTGAGGTTTTGGTTTAGGGTTAGCGTTAGATTTAGGGTTAGGTTGAGGGTTAGGGTGAGGGTTAGGCTTAGGGTTAGGATTAGGATTAGGGCAAGGGTTAGGGTGAGGATGATGGTGAGGGTGAGGGTTAGGGTTATGCTGAGGGTTAGGTTTAGGGCTAGGGTGAGAGTTAGCTTTCCAGTTAAGTTTAGGGTTAGGGTGAGGGTTAGGGTTAGGTTTACGGTGAGAGTGAGGGTTAGGATTAGGTTGAGGGTTAGGGTTAGGGTTAGGGCTATGGTTAGGGTGAGGGTTAGGGTTAGGGTTAGGGTCAGGGTTAGGATGAGATTTAATGTTAGGATTAGGGTTAGGGTGAGGGCTAGGGTGAGGGTGAGGTTTAGGGTTAGGATGAGGTTTAGAGTTAGGGTTAGGGTTAGGGTTAGGGTGAGGGTGAGGTTTAGGGTTAGAGTTAGGATTAGTGTTCAGGTTAGGGTTAGGTGAGGGTTCGGGTTAGGCTTAGGCTTAGACTTAAACTAAGGCAGAGCATGAAGTTGAGGCTTAGAGTTAGGGTCAGGGTGAGTGTTAGGGTTTGGGTGAGGGTGTGGGTGAGGGTGAGGGTTAGTGTTAGGCTTAGTGTGAGTGTTAGGGTTAGGGTGAGGGTTATGGTTAGGGTGAGGGTTAGTGTTAGCGTTATGCTTAAGCTTAGTCTTAGTGTAAGGCTGAGGGTTAGGGTCAGGGTGAGTGTGAGTGTTAGGGTTAGGGTTAGGGTTAGGCATAGTGATAGGCTGAGGGAGAGGTTAAGGGCGAGGTTTAGTTTTAGGGTGAGGGTAAGGTTTAGGCTTAGAGTTTGTGTTAAGGTGAAGGTTAGTGTGAGGGTTAGTGTTAGGGTTAGTGTTTGGGTTAGGTTGAACGTGAGTTTTAGGGTGAGGTTTAGGGTTAGGGATAGGGTTAGGTGTAGGATTAAGGTTTGGGTGAGGATGAGTGTGATGGTTAGGGTTCGGTTAATGTTAGTGTTAAGCTTAAGGGTTAGGCTGAGGGTGAGGGTGAGGGTTAGGGTTAGGGTGAGGGTGAGGGTTAGGATGAGGGTTAGGTTTAGGTTTAGGGTTAGTGTGAGGGCTATTGTGAGGGTGAGGATTAGGGTTAGGGTTAAGTTTAGGAATAGGGTGAGGGATAGGATTAGGGCTTGGTTTAAGGTTAGGGTTAGTGTTAGGGTTAGGGTGAGGGTTAGCATGAGGGTTCCGGTTAGGATTAGGTTTAGGATGAGGTCTAGGGTGAGCGTGAGGATTAGGGATAGGGTTAGGGTGAGGTTTATTGTTCGGGTTAGGTTTAGATTTAGGCTGAGGATTAGGGTTAGGGTTATGGTGAGGTTCAGGGTTAGGTCTAGTTTGAGGGTTATAATTAGGTTTAGGGTTAGGGTGAGGGTTAGGGTTAGGGTTAGGCTGAGGGTTAGGATGAGGTTTAGGGTTACAATTAGGGTTAGGGTAAGGGCTAGGGTGATTGTGAGGGTTATTGTTAGGGTTAGGGTGAGGTTTAGGGTTAATGTTAAGCGTAGGGTTAGGGTGAGGATTAAGGTTCGGGTTTGGGTGAGGGTGAGGCTTAGGTTTGGGGTGAGGGTTAGGGTGAGGACTAAGGTAAGGGTGAGGTTTATGGTTAGGGTTAGGTTAAGGGTGAGGGTTAGGTTGAGGTTTAGTTTTAGGGTTAGGATTAGGGTTAGGGTGTGGGTGAGTGTGAGGGTTAGGGATAGGGTTAGGCTTATGCTTAGGCTTAGGGTTAGACTGAGGGTGAGGGTGAGGATTAGGATGAGGATTAGGTTTAGAGTCCTGGTTTAGTTTATGGTTAGGTTTAGTGTTAGGATGAGGGTTAGGGTTAGGATTAGGGTTAGGGTGAGGGCTAGGGTGAGTGTGAGGTTTAGGGATAGGTTTAGGCTTAGACTTAGGGTTAGGCTGAGGTTGAAGGTGAGGGTGAGGGTCAGGGTTAGAGTTAGGGTGATGCTTAGGGTTATGGTTAGGGTGAAGGTTAGGATAAGGGTTAGGTTTAGTGTGAGGGTTAGGATGAGGGTGACAATAAGAATAAAGGTGAGGGTTAGGCTGAGGGTGAAGTTTATGGTAAGGGTGAGGTTTCGGGTTATGGTTAATGTGAGGGACAGGGTTAGATTGAGGATTATTGTTAGGGTTAGTGTGAGGTTTAGTGTGAGAATGAGGGTTAGGGTTAGGTTGAGGGCTAAGTTGAAGTTGAGGGTTAGAGTTAGGGTTAGGGTGAGGTTTAGGTTTAAGGTGATGGTTAGCATTAGTGTGAGGGTTAGTGTTACGGTTAGTGTTAGTGTTAGGGTGAGGGTAAGTGTTAGGGTAAGGTTTAGGTTTAGGGTGAGGTTTAGGATTATGGTTAGGGTTAGGGTAAGGGTGAGGGTGAGGTTAAGGGTTAGAGTTAGGGTTAGGGTGATGGTTAGGATTAAGGTTAGGGTTAGTGTTAGGGTAAGGGTTAGGGTGAGGTTTACTGTGGGGGTGAGGATTAGTGATAGGGTTAGTTTTAGGATTAGGGTTAAAGTGAGGGTGAGTGTGAAGGTAAGGGTTAGGGTTAGGGTTAAGATTAGAGTTAGGGTGATGGTGAGGATGAGGGTTAGTGTTAGGGCGAGGGTTAGGGTTAGAGTTAGGTTTAGGCTGAGGGTGAGGTTGAGGGTGAGGGTTAGGATTAGGATTAGGCTTAGGGTTAGGCTGAGGGTGAGGTGGAGGGTGAGAAAGTTAAGGTTAGGGTGAGGGTTAGGCTTAGGATTATGGGGAGGTTTAGGATGAGGTTTAGGGTTAGGATTAGGGTTAAGGTGAGGGCTAGGCTGAGGGTGAGGTTGAGTTTTAGGGTTAGGGTGAGGTTTAGGTTTAAGTTTAGGGTTAGGGTGAGGGTCAGGGTGACGTTTATTGTTAGGGTTAGGGTGAATCTGAGGGTGTGGGTTAGGTTTAGGTTTAATGTTAGGGTTAGGGTTAAGGTGAGGGTTCGGGTGAGGGATCGTGTTAGGGTTCGGATTAGGGTTAGGATTAGGGTTAGGGTTAGGGTGAGTGTGAGGGTTAGGGTTAGGCTTAGGCTTAGGTTGAGGGTGAGGATGAGGGTGAGGGTTAGGGTTGGGTTGAGTGTTAGAGCTATGTTTAGGGTGAGAGTTAGGGTTCGGGTTAAGTTTAGGGTTAGGGTGTAAGTTAGGGTAAGGGCTACGGTGAGGGTGAGGGGTTGGGGTTATGTTGAGGGTTAGGGTTAGGGTTAGGGTGAGGGTGAGGGTTAGGGTTAGGATTAGTGTTAGGGTGAGGGTTAGCAGGAGGGTTAGTGTTAGGATTCAGGTTAGGATGAGGGCTAGGGTGAGGGTGAGGTTTAGGGTTAGGGTGAGGGTGAGGTTTAGGGATAGAATTGGGGTAAGGGTGAGGGTAAGGTGAGGGTTAGGGTTAGAGTTAGCATTAGAGTTAGCGTTAGGTTGACGGTTAGGTTGAGGGTGAGGGTTAGGCTTAGGGTTAGGATTAGGATTAGGGAAAGGGTTAGGGTGAATGTGAGGGTTAGTGTTAGGTTAGGGTTAGGCTTAGGTTTAGGCTGAGGGTGAGGTTTAGGGTTAGGTGAGGGTTAGAGCTAGGGTTAGTGTGTGTGTTAGGGTTCGGGTTACATTTAGTGTGACGATGAGTGTTATGGTTAGGTTGAGGGTTAGTGTTAGGTTTAGAGATAGGATGAGTGTTAGGTTTAGGGTTAGGGTGAGGGGTAGGATGAGGATTAGGGTTAAAATTAGGGTTAGGGTGAGGGCTAGGGTGAGGGAGAGGGTTAGGGTTAGTGTTAGCAAGAGGTTTAAGGTTCGGGTTAGGGTTGGGTGAGGGTTATGATTAGGGTTACGGTCACGGTGAGGGTGAGGGTTAGGGTTACGGTGAGGGTGAGGGTGAGGGTTAGGGTGAGTTTTAGGGTGAGAGTGAGTTTTTGGATTAGGGTTAGGGTTAAGGTTAGGGTTAGGTTTAGGGTTAGGATTAGTGTTATTGTTAGGGTTAGGATTAGAGTTACCGTGAGGGTGAGGGTGAGGGTGAGGGTTAGGGTTAGGGTTAGGGTGAGGTTTAGGGTATGGGTGAGGTGAGGTTTATAGTTAGATTTAGGGTTAGGGGGAGGGTTAGGTCGAAGGTTAAGGTTAGGCTTAGTGTTAGGATTAAGGTTAGGGTGAGGGTTATGTTGAGGTTTAGGGTTAGTCTTAGGGTTAGGTTTAGGATTAGGGTGAGGTTTAGAGTTACGGTGAGGTTGAAGTTGAGGGTGAGTGTTAGAGTTACGGTGAGGTTTAGGGTTAGGGTTAGGATTAGGGTTAGGATGAGGGTGAGATTGAGGTTTAGGGTTAGGGTTAGGGTTAGGGTTAGGGTTAGGATTAGGGTTAAGGTGAGGGTGAGTGTTAGGGTTAGTGATAGGTTTAGGCTTAGGCCTAGGGTTAGGCTGAGGGTGAGGGTTTGGGTGAGGATTAGGGCTAGGGTGATGGTTAAGGTTAGGGTTAACCTTAAGGTTAAGGTTAAGTTTAACCACAAACTAACGTTTGTGGGTTAGGGTTAGGGTTAGTGTTACAGTGAAGGCTAGTGTGAGGGTTAGGGTAAGGATTAGTCTGAGTGTGTGTTTGAGGTTGAAGGTTAGGTTTAGGGTGATGCTTAGGTTGACGGTTAGAATGAGGTTTAGGGTTAGTGTGAGGGTTAGGGTGAGGATTATGTTAATGTTAAAGGTGAGGTTTAGGCTAAGGGTGATGGTTAAGATAAGGGTTTGGGTTAGGGTTAGGTTTAGGGTTCAGGTAAGGGTTAGGGTTAGGGTGAGGGTGAGGGTTAGAATTAGGGTGAGGTCTAGGGTGAGGGTGAGGGTTAGGTTTAGGGTTAGGGTTAGGGTGAGGTTTAGGGCTAGGGTGAGGGTTATGGTTAGGGTGAGGGTTAGGGTTTGGGTTACGTTTATTGTAGGGTTAGGGTTACTGTTACAGTTACAGTGAAGGTGAGGGTGAGGGTTAGGGTTAGGGTGAGGGTTAGGGTTTGGTTTACGTTTATTGTAGGGTTAGGGTTACTGTTACAGTTACAGTGAAGGTGAGGGTGAGGGTTAGGGTTAGGGTTAGAGTTAGGGTTAGGGTGAGGGTTAGGTTGAGGGTTGGGGTTAGGGTTAGTGTTAGGGTTAGGGTTAGTGTGAGAGTTAGGGGGACGTTCAGGGTTATAGGGTTAGGGTTAGATTTAGAGTTAGGGCGAGGGTGGTGTGTGTGTTAGGGTTTGGTTTTGGTTTAGGGTTAGGTTTAGGGTTAGGGTGAGGTTTTGGATGAAGGTTAGGGTTACAATGAGGGTGAGGGTGAGGGTTAGTGTGAGGGTTAGGGTTAGGATTAGGGTTAGTGTGAGGGTGAGTCTTAGGATTAGGATTAGGGTTAGGGTTAAGGTTAGGTTTAGGGTTAGAATTAGTGTTATTGTTAGGGTTAGGGTTAGAGTTATGGTGAGGGTGACGGTAAGGGTGAGGGTTAGGTTGAGGGTTAGGCTTAGGATTAGGCTGAGGCTGAGAGTGAGGGTGAAGCTGATGGTTAGGGTGAGGGTTAGGTTTAGGGTTAGGGTGAGAGTTGGGGTTCGGGTTAAGTTTAGGTTTAGGGTGAGCGTTAGGGTAAGGGTTACAGTGAGGGTGAGGGTTAGGTTTAGGGTTAGTGTTATGGTGAGGGTTAGGATGAGGGTTAGATTTATGATTAGGGTTAGGGTGAGGATTAGGGTTAGGGTGAGGTTTAGGGATAGGGTTAGGGTGACGTTTAGGGTTAGGGTTAGGGTGAGGGTGAGCTATATGGTTAGAGTTAGGGTTAGGGTGAGGCTGTGAGGTTTATGGTTAGGGTTAAGGTTCGAGTTAGGGTTAGGGTGAAGGTTAGAGTGAGGGTGAGGGTTAGGCTTAGGGTTAGGATTAGGATTAGGGTAAGGGATAGGGTGAGTGTGAGGGTTAGGGTTAGGCTTAGGCTTAGGGTTAGGCTGAGGTTGAGGATGAGGTGTAGGGTTAGGGTTAGGTTGAGGTTTAAGGTTATGTTTAGGGTGAGAGTTAGGGTTTGGGTTAAGTTTAGGGTTAGGGTGAGGATTACAGTTAGGTTTAGTGTTAGGCTGAGGTTTAGGATTAGGGTTAGGGTGAGGGTTTGGATGAGGGTTAGAGTTATGGTGAGGGTGAGGGTTAGGGTTAGGCTGAGTGTTAGGGTTAGGATTAGGGTTAGGGTTAGGGTTAGATTTAAGTTTAGCTTTAGGATTAGTGTTATTGTTAGGGTAATGTTTAGAGTTACGGTGAGGGTGACGGTGAGGGTGAGGTTTAGGTTTAGGGTGAGGGTTAGGGTTAGGGTTAGGATAAGGGTTAGGGGGAGGGTGAGGTTTAGGGTTAGATTTAGGGTTAGGGGGAGGGTTAGTTCATAGGTTAGGGTTAGGGTGAGTGTTAGGCTTAAGGTTAGGGTGGGGGTTAGGTTGAGGTTAAGGGTTAGGGTTAGGGTAAGGATTAGGCTTAGGTTGAGAGTGACTGTGAGGGTAAGGTTTAGGGTTAGGCTTAGTCTTAGGGTTAGGCTGAGTGTGAGGGTGGGTTTGAGGATTAAGGTTAGGGTGATGGATAGGGTGTGGTTTAGTGTTTGGGTTAGGGTTAGAATTAGGTTTAGGGTTAGGGTGAAGTTTAGGGTTAGAGTTATGGTTAGGGTGAATGTTAGGTTGAGGGTTAGGTTTAGGGTTAGGGTGAGACTTAGGGGGAGGGTTAGTGTTAGGGATAGGTTTAGGATTAGGGTTAGGGTGAGGGTGAGTGTGTGGGTTAGGGTTAGGTTTAGGGTTAGGCTGAGGGTGAGGGTTAGGGTTAGGGTGAGGTTTAGGGTTAAGTTTAGGATTAGGGTGAGAGTTAGGGTGCGGATGAGGGTTAGGGTTAGCGTGAGTGTTAGGGTTAGAATTAGGGTTAGGGGGAGGGTTCTGTTAAGTTTAGGGTTAGGGTGAGGTTTAGGGTTATGGTGAGGTTTAGGTTTAGTGCGAGGTTTAGTGTTAAGGTGAGGGTAAGTTTTAGGGTGAGGTTTAGGGTTAGGGTGAGGGTTATGGTTAGGGTGAGGTTTAAGGTTAGGGTTAGGTTTATTGTTAGGGTTAGGGTTAGGGATACGGTTATGGTTAGGGTGAGGGTAATGTTTAGGGTTAGGATTAGTGTGAGATTTAGGGTTACGGATAGGGTTAGATTTAGTGTTAGGTTGAAGTTGAGGTTTAGGGTTACAGTTAGGGTTAGGATGAGGGTTATGATGAAGGTTAGGGTTAGTGTTAGGGTTAGGGTTAGGGTGAGGTTTAGGGTGAAAGTTAGGGTTAGTGATAGGGTTAGGATTAGGTTTAGGGTTAGGATGAGGGTGAGTGTGAAGGCTAGGTTTAGTGTTAGGTTTAGGCTTAGGGTTAGGCTGAGGGTGAGGGTGAATGTGAGGGTTAAGGTTAGGGTGCGGGTTAGGTTTAGGTTTAGGGTTAGAGTTAGCCTTAAGGTGAGGTTTATGGTTAGGTTTAGGGTTCTGGTAATGGTGAGGGTTAGAGTTAGCATCAGGGTTATGGTGAGGGTTTGGGTTAGGGTTAGGGTGAGTGTTAGGGTTAATGTGAGTTTTAGGGTTAGGGTTACGGTTAGGGTGAGGGTAAGGTTGAGGGTTAAGGTGAGTGTTAGTTTGACGGTGAATGTGAGGTTTAGGGTTGGGGTTAGGTTTAGAGTGAGGGTTAGGGTGAGGGGTAGTGTTAGGTTTAAGGTGAGGATTAGGGATAGTGTGAGGGTTAGGGTTTGAGTGAGGGTAAGGGTCAGGTGAGGTTTAGGGTTAGGGTGAGGGATAGCATTAGGGTTAGGGTCAGGGTTAATATTAGGTTGGAAGTTAGGGTTAGAGTGAGAGTTAGGGTGAATGTTAGGGTTAAGGTAAGTGATACGGTTAGGGTTAGGGTGAGGGTTATGTTTAGGGTGATGTGTAGAATGAGGTTGAGGGTTAGGGTGAGGGTGACAGTGAAGGTTAAGTTATGGATGAGGGTTAGTGTTAGGGTGAAGGTTAATGTTACGGTGAGGGTTATGGTGAGGGTGAGGATAAGGGTTAGGTTTATGGTGAGGGTTTCGGGTTAGAGTTAGGGTGAGGGGTAAGGTTAGAGTTAAGGTTAGGTTTAGTGTGAGGGTTAGGGTTAGGGGGAGGATAAGGTAAGTGTGAGGGTTGGAGTGAGGGTGAGGGTTAGGGTTACTGTTAGTGTGAGGGTTAGGTTTACGGTAATGGTGAAGTTTAGGGTTAGAGTTATGTTTATTTTGACAGTGAGTGTTTGAGTTAGGATGAGTGTTCTTGAGAGTGTGAGAGTTAGGGTTTGGGTGAGGGTTAGAGTTAGCGTGAGTGTTAGGGTGACGGTGAGGTTGAGGGTTAGGGTTGGGGTTAGGGTTAGAGTGAGGGGTAGGGTGAGGTGTAGGGTTAGGGTTAGGGTGAGGTTTAGGGTTACTCTGAGGGTTCAAGTTCGGATTAGGCTTAGTGTTGGGATGAGGGTAAGGGTTAGGTTGAAGGTTTGGGTTACAGTGAGGGTTAGGGTTAATGTGAGGGTTAGGGTTAATGTGAGGGTTAGGGTTAGGGTGATGTTTAGGGTGAGGTTGAGGGTTAGTGTGAGTGTGAGGGTGACGGTTCGGATGAGTGTTTGGGTTAGGTTTAGGCTGAGGTTGAGGTTGAGGGTGAAGCTTAGGGTTAGTTTTAGGGTAAGGGTTAGTGTGAGGGTTTGGGATATGCTTAGGCTTAGGCTTAGGGTGAGGGTGAGGGTTAGGGTTAGGGTTAGGGTTAGGGTTAGTGTTAGGGTTATGTTGAGGCTTAGAGTTAGGTTAGAGGTTACAGTTAGGGTGAGGGTTAGGGTTAGGGATGGGTTTAGGTTGAGGATGAGGGTGAGGGTTAGGGTTAGGATTAGGGTTAGGATGAGCCTGAGGGTGAGGGTGAGGGTGAGGTTTAGGGTTAGGGTGAGGGTTAGGCTAAGGGTTAGGGTGAGCGTTAGGTTTAGGGTGATGTTTAGGTTGAGGGTGAGGGTTAGGGTGAGGTTGAGGGTGAGGTTTCGGTTGAGGGTTTGGGTTAGGGTTAAGGTTAGGGTGAAGGTGAGGGTGAGGGTTAGGTTTAGGGTTAGGGTTAGGCTTAGGGTTAGGGTGATTGTGAGGGTTAGGGTTAGGGTTATGGTTAGGCTTAGGTTTAAGCTGAGGGTGAGGTGAGTTTGATGGTTAGGGTTAGGGTGACTGTGAGCAGTAGGGTTAGGGTTAGGGATAGGATGAGGGTTAGATGAGGGTGAGGGTTAGGGTTAGGGTGAGTGTTAGGCTTAGGGTTAGGGTGAGGGTGAGGGTGGTGGGGAGTATTAGGCTTAGAGTGATGGTTAGCATTAGCGTTAGGGTGAGGGTTAGGATGAGGGTTAGGTTTAGGAGTAGGGTTAGGGTGAGGACTAGGGTCAAAGTGAGGGTTAGGTTTAGGGTTAGGCTTAGGCATAGGTTGAGGCTGAGGGTGATGGTGAGGGTAAGGGTTAGTGTTATGGTGATAGATATGGTTAGGTTTAGGGTGAGGGTTAGGATGAGGGTTCGGGTTAGGCTGACGGTTAGTAAAAGCCTGAGGGTTACAGTAAGGGTGAGGGTTAGGTTTAGGTTGAGGGTTAGTGTAAGGGTTAAGGTTAGGGTTATATTGAGGATTAGGGTTAGGGGTAGTGTGAGGTTTAGGGTGATGATGAGGGTTAGGGTGATGGTTAGGGTTAGAATTAAGGTAAGGTTGAGGGCTAGCGTGAGGGTGAGGGTTAGGATTAGGGTTAAGTTTAGGTTGAGGGTTAGGGTGAGCTGTAGGTTTAGGTTTAGGGTGAGGGTTAGGTTTAGTGTGAGGGTTACGGTTAGGGTGAGGGTGAGGGTGAGGGTAAGGGTTATGGTGAGGGTTAGGGTGAGGGTGAGGGTTAGGGTGAGGGTGAGCGTTAGGATTAGGTTTAGGGTTAGGGTGAGGTATAGGGTGAGGGTGAGGGTTATTTTTAGGGTTAGGTTTGTGGTGTGGGTAAGTGATAGCGTGAGGGTTAGGGTGAGTGTTACAGTTAGCATTAGGGTTAGGGTGAGGGCTAAGGTTAGGGTTAGCGTGAGGGTGACGGTGAGGGTGACGATTATGGTTAGAGTTAGGGTTAGAGTTAGGGCTAGGGTGAGGTTTAGTTTTAGGGTTAGAGTTAGGGTTAGTGTTATTGTTATGGTAAGTGTGAGGGTTAGGGTTAGGGTTAGGCTTAGGCTTAGGCTTAGGCTTAGGCGGAGCTTGAGGGTGAGGGTTAGGGTTAGGATTAGGGTTAGGGTGAGGGCTAGGGTTAGTGTTAGGGTGAGGGTTAGTGTTAGGGATAGGGTTAGGTTTAGGATCAGGGTTAGGGTGAGGAAAAGTGTGAGCTTTAGGGTTAGGCTTAGGCTTAGACTTAGGGTTAGGGTGAGGGTTAGGGTTAGGATTTGGGTTAGGATGAGGGTGTGGCTGAGGATTAGGGTTAGGTTTAGGATTAGGGTTAGGATTAGGATTAGGGTTAGGGTTAGGATTTGGGTTAGGATGAGGGTGTGGCTGAGGATTAGGGTTAGGTTTAGGATTAGGGTTAGGGTTAGGATTAGGGTTAGGGTTAGGTTGAGGGTTAGGGTTAGGCCTAGTGTTAGGCTTAGGTTTAGGCTGAGGGTGAGGGTGTGGGTGAGGATTAGGGTTAGGGTTAGGGTTAAAATTAGGGTTATTGTTAGTGTTTTGGTTTGGGTTAAGTTTGCGGTGAGGGTGAGAATGAGGGTGAGGGTTATGGTTAGGGTTAGGCTGAGGGTGAGGGTGGGGGTGAGGATTAGGTTTTGGGTGATGGTTAGGGTTAGGGTTAGGGTGAGGGTTAGGATGAGGGTTAGGGTTAGGATTAGGTTTAGGCTGAGGGCTAGGGTGAGGGTGAGGGTTAGGTTTAGGGTTAGGCTTAGTCCTAGGGTTAGGCTGAGGGTGAGGGTGAGGGTTAGGGTTAGGGTGATGGACAGGGTTAGGTTTAGGGTGAGTGTTAGGATGAGTGTTAGGGTTAGGATTAGGGTTAGGATGAGCGTGACGGTATGAGTAAAGGTGAGGGTTAGGCTGAGGGTGAGTGTTCCCCTAAGGGTGAGGGTTAGGATTAGGGTGAGGGTTATGGTAAGGGTTAGGGTGAGGGTTAGGGTAATGGTGAGGGTTTGATTGAGGATTAGGGTTAGGGTTAGTGTGAGTTTAGGGTGAGGATGAGGTTTAGGATTAGGGTGAGGGTTAGTGTAAGGGTTAGGGTGAGGGTTAAGGTAATGGTGAGGGTTTGATTGAGGATTAGGGTTAGGGTTAGTGTGAGTTTAGGGTGAGGATGAGGTTTAGGATTAGGGTGAGGGTTAGGGTTAGAATAGGGTTAGAGTGAGGGCTAGGGTGAGGCTGACGGTTAGGGTTAGGGTGAGGTTTAGGGTTAGGTTGAGAGTTAGGGTTAGTGTGATGGTTAGTGTTATAATGAGCGATAGTGTTAGGGTGAGGGGAAGTGTTAGGGAGAGGGTTAGGATTAGGATGAGGGTTTTGGTTAGGGTGAGGGTTAGGGTGAGGTTGAGGGTTTTGTTTAGGGTCAGGGTAAGGGTTAGGGTGAGGGTTAGGGTTAGGGTGAGGGTTATGGTTAGGGTGAGGGTCAGGGTTACGGTGAGGGTTTGAGTGAGGGTTAGGGTTAGGGAGAGTTTTAGGGTTACCGTTAGAGTTAGGGTTAGAGTAAGGTTGAGGTTTAGGTTTAGAGTTAGGGTTCAGGTGAGGGTTAGGATGAGGGTTAGGGTTAGGGTTAATCTTATGTTTAGGGTTAGTGTGAGATTTAGGGTTAGGGTTATGGTTAGGATTAGGGTTAGGTTGACGGTGAGTGAGTGGGTTAGGGTTAGGTTTAGGTTTAGGCTTAGGGTTAGTCTGAGAGTTAGGTTGAGGGTAAGGGTTAGGGTTAGGGTGAGGGTTAAGTTTAGGGTGAGGGTGAGTTTTAGGATGAGGGTTAGGTTTAGGATTAGGTTTAGGGTGAGGGTGAGGTTTAGGGTTAGTGTTAGGGTGAGGTTTAGGGTTAGGGTTAGGGTCAGTGTGAGTTTGAGGTTTAGCGTTAGAGATAGGGTTAGGGTGAGGGTTAGGCTGAGGGTTATTGTTAGGGCTGGTGTTAGGGTTAGAGTTAGTGTGAGGGTTAGGCTGCGGATGTGTGTTAGGGTTAGGGTGAGGGTTAGGTTTAGGATTAGGGTTAGGGTGAGGGCTAGGTTGAGGGTGAGGTTTATGATTAGGGTTAGGGAGAGGGTGAGTGTGACGGTTAGGGTTAGGGTTAGGTTTAGGCTTAGGGTTAGGCTGAGGGTGAGGGTGAAGATGAGGGTTAGTGTTAGGTGAGTGTTAGGGTTAGGGTCAGGGTGAGAGGGTTCGGGTTAAGTTTATGGTTAGTTTGTGGGTTAGTTTGAGGGTGTCGATAAGGTTAAAGGTGAGGGTTAGTCTGAGGGCGAGTGTTACGGTAAGGGTGTGGGTTAGGGTTAGGGTGAGTGTTAGGGTGAGGATGAGGGTTAGGGTTAGGTTGAGGGTTAGAGTTAGATTTAGGGTTAGGGTGAGGGTTAGGGTTAGGGTTAGGGTTAGGGTGATGTTTAGGGTTATGGTGAGAGTTAGGTTTAGTGTGAGGGTTAGTGTTAGGGTGAGGGTAAATGTTAGGGTGAGGTTTAGCGTTAGGGTGAGGGTTATGGTTAGGGTGAGGTTTAGGGTTAGGGTTAGGGTTATTTTTAGGGTTAAGGTTAGGTTTATGTTTATGGTGATGTTGAGAGGGAGGGTGAGGTTTAGAGTTGGGGTTAGTGTATGATTTAGGGTTAGAGTTAGGGTTAGATTTAGGGTTAGGGTGAAGTTGAGGTTCAGGGTTAGAGTTAGGGTTAGGGTGAGAGTTAGGATGAGGGTTAGGGTTAGGGTTAGTGTTAGGGTTAGGCTTAGGGTGAGGGTTAGGTTTACGGATAGGGTAAGTTTAGGATTAGGGTTAAGGTGAGGGTGAGTGTGAGGGTTAGGGTTAGTGTTAGGGTTAGGCTTAGGGTTAGGCTGAGGGTGAGGATGAAGGTGAGGGTTAGGGTTAGGGTGCGGGTTAGGGTTAGGTTTAGGGTTAGAGTTAGCCTTAAGGTGAGGTTTATGGTTAGGTTTAGGGTTCTGGTAATGATGAGGGTTAGAGTTAGCATCAGGGTTAGTGTGAGGGTTTGGTTTAGGGTTAGGATGTGTGTTAGGGTTAATGTGAGTTTTAGGGTTATGGTTAGGGTTAGAGTGAGGTTTAGGTTGAGGGTTAGGGTTTGGGTTAGGATTAGGCTGAGCGTGATGGTTTGGGTAAGGTTTAGGTTAGGCTTAGTGTTAGGATTAGGGTGAGGTTAAGGTTTATGGTGAGAGTTAGGCTTAGGGTTAGGGTGAGAGTTAAGATGAGGGTTAGGGTTTCAGTGAGAGTGACGGTTAATGTTAGCGTGATGGTTAGGGTTAGGATTAGGGTTAGGGTGTGGGTGATGGTTAGTATTACGGTTAGGGTTGTTGTAAGTGTTATGATTACTGTTACATTTGCAGTGAGGGTGAGGCTGTGGTTGAAGGTTAGGGTTAGGGTTAGGGTTAGTTTTAGGGTTAGGATTAGTGTTAATGTTAGGGTTAGGGTTTGACTATGGGTTGGGTGAGGGTGAGAGAGAGGGTGAGGGTTAGGTTTAGGGTTAGGGTGAGGTTTAGGCTTAGGGTTAGGATTAGGGATAGGGTCAGGATGAGGTTTAGGGTTAGAGTTAGGTTGAGGGGGAGGGTTAGGGTGAGGGTCAGGGTTAGTGTTAGGGTTAGCATTAGGTATAGGGTGAGGGTTAGGTTGAGGTTTAGGGTTAGGGTTGGGATTAGGGTTAGGATTAGGGTTACGGTGAGGGTGAGTGTGAGGGTTAGGGTTAGGATTAGGCTTAGGCTTAGGGTTAGTCTGAGGGTAAGGGTGGATATGAGTATTAGGCTTAGGGTGATGTTTATCCATAGGGTTAGTGTGAGGGTTAGCATGAGGGTTAGGGATAGGATTAGGGTTAGGGTGAGGGCTAGGGTGAAGGTGAAGTTTAGGGTTAGGCTTAGGTTTAGGCATAGGTTTAGGCTGAGGGTGATGGTGAGTTTGAGGGTTAGGGTTATTTTGATGGATAGGGTTAGGGTTAGGGGGAGGGTTAGGATGAGGGTTCAGGTTAGGGTTTGCGTCAGTATTAGCGTTATGGTAAGAGTAAAGTTGAGGGTTAGGCTGAACTTGAGGGTTACAGTAAGGGTGAGGGTTAGGGTTAGGGTGAGGGTTAGGGTAAGTGTTAGGGTTAGGGTTAGATTGAGGATTAGGGTTAGGGTTCGTGTGAGGTTTAGGGTGAGGATGAGGGTTAGGGTTAGAATTAGGGTTAGGGTGAGGGCTAGCATGAGGGTGAGGGTTAGGGTTAGGGCTAAGTTTAGGGTGAGGGTTAGGGTGAGGGGTAGGGTTAGGTTTAGAGTGAGGGTTAGGTTTAGTGTGAGGGTTATGGTTAGGGTGAGGGTGAGTGTGAGGGTAAGGGTTATGGTGAGGGTTAGGTTGAGGGTGGGGGTTAGGGTTATGATTAGGTTTAGGGTTAGGGTGAGGTTTAGGTGGAGGGTGAAGGTTCAGGTTAGGGTTAAGTTTGTGGTGTGGGTAAGTGATATTATGAGGGTTAGGGTGAGTGTTAGAGTTAGCATTAGGGTTAGGGTGAGGGTTAGGATGAGTGTTGGGTTTAGGGTTTGGGTGAGGGTGAGGGTGAGAGTGCGGTTTAAGGTGAGGATTAGGGTGAATTTTAGGGTTAGGGTGAGGGTTAGGGTTATGGTTAGCGTGAGGGTGATGGTGAGGGTCACGGTTAGGGTTAGAGTTATCGTGAGGGTTCGATTAAGTGTGAGGTTTAGGGAGAGGATGAGGTTAAGTGTTAGTGTGAGGGTTAGGGTGCGTGTGAGGGTTAGGGTTAGGGTTTGGGTTAGGGTGAGGGTTAGTGTGAGGGTTAGGGTTAGGGTTATGCTTAGGGTTAGTTTGAGGGTTAGGCAGAGGGTTAGGATTAGGATTCGGTTGAGGGTTAGGTTGAGGGTTAGGATGAGGGTGAGGGTTAGTGTTAGGGTGAGGGTTAAGGTTATTATTAGGGTTAGGGATAGGTTTAGGGTGACGGTGAAGTTTAGGGTGAGGGTTAGGTTGAGGGTTAGAGTTAGGGTTAATGTGAGTGTTAGTATAAGTGGTAGGGTTATGGATAGGGTTAGGGTTAGGATTAGTGTGAGGTTAAGAATTAGGGTGACGGTTAGGGTGAGGGTGAGGTTTATGGTTAGGAATAGTGACAGGGTTAGTGTTACGCTGAGGGTGAGCGTGAGGCTCAGGGTTGGGTTTAGGGTTGGGTGAGGGCTATGGTGAGGGTTAGGGTATAGGGGAGGGTTAGTGTGAGGGTGATTGTAAGGGTAAAGGTGAGGGTTAGGCTGAGGGTGAGAGTTAAGATAAGGGTGAGGGTTAGGGTTAGGGTGAGGGTTAGGTTAAGGGTTAGGGATAGGTTGAGGGTTAGGTTTAGAATTAAGGTTACAGTGAGGGCTAGGGTGAGGGTGAAGTTTAGCTTTAGGGTTAGGGTGAGGTTTAGGGTTAAGGTGAGTGTTAGGGTTAGTGGGAGGGTTAGTGTTAGAGTTAGGGTTAGTGTTAGGGAGAGGGGAAGTGTTAGGGTGAGGGTTAGTGTTAGGGTGAGTGTTATGTTTGGGGTGAGGGTTAGTGTTAGGGTTAGGTTATGATTAGGGTTAGGGTTAGGGTGAGGGTGAGTGAGTGGGTTAGGGTTAGATTTAGGTTTAGGTTTAGGGTTAGGCTGAGGGTGAGGTTGAGCTTGAGGATTAGGGTTAGGGTGATGGTTAGGGTTAGGGTTAGGGTGAGGGTTAGGATGAGGATTAGGATGAAGGTGAGGTTTAGGGATATGTTTAGGGGAGGTTTAGGGTTAGGGTTAGGGTTAGGGTTAGGTTGAGGTTGAGGTTTAGGTTTAGAGTTAGGGTTAGGGTGACAGTTAGTGTTAGGGTTAGTGTTAGGTTTAGGGTTAGGGTGAGTGTTAGGGTTAGGTTTAGGGTTATGGTGAGGGTGAGGTTTAGGGTTATGGTGAGGCTTAGGGTTAGTATGAGTGTTAGTGTTAGTGTGAGGGTAACTTTTAGGGTGAGGGTTAGGATTAGGTTTAGGTTTAGGGTGAGGTTTAGGGTGAGGGTGAGTTTTAATGTTAGGGATAGGTTTGTGGTGTGGGTAAGTGATAGCATGAGGGTTAGGGTAAGGGTTAGAGTTAGCATTAGGGTTAGGGTGAGGGTGCAGGTGAGAGTGAGGGTTAGGGTGAGGATTAGGGTGAGGTTTAGGGTTAAGGTGAGGGTTAGGGTTAGGTTGAGTGTTATGATTAGGGTTATCCTTAGGGTTAGGGTGAGGGTTAGACTGAGGGTTAGGCTTAGGATTAGGGTGAAGGTTAGGGTGAGGTTTAGTGTGAGTGTGAGAGTTAGGGTGAGGATGAGGGTTAGGATTATTATTAGGGTTAGAGTCAGGTTTCGGGTGAAGGTGAGGTTTAGGATGAGGGTTGGGGTGATGTTTAGGGTTAGGGTTAAGGTGAGTGTTAGGATGAGGGGTAGGGTTATGGTTATGGTGACGGTTAGGTTTAGTGTGATAGGTTTAGGGTTAGGGTTAGGATTAGGGTGAGGGTAAGCATTAGGGTGATGGTTAGGGTGAGGGTGAGGTTTAGGGTTAGGAATAGTGATAGGGTTAGTGTTACGCTGAGGGTGAGTGTGAGGGTTAGGGTTAGGTTTAGGGTTTGGGCTAGGGTGAGGTTAGGGTGAGGGTGATGGTAAGGGTAAAGTTGAGGGTTAGGCTGAGGGTGAGGTTTAATAGAAGCGTGAGGTTTAGTGTTAGGGTGAGGGTTAGGGTAAGGTTTCGGGTTAGGGTTAGGGTAAGGGTTAGATTGATTATTAGGTTTAGGGTTAATGTGAGGTTTAGGGTGAGGATGAGGGTTATGGTTAGGGTGAGGGTGAGTGTTAGAATTATGGTTAGGGTGAGGGCTAGGGTGAGGGTGAGGGTTAGATATAGGGTTAGGTTTAGGGTGAGGTTTAGGATTAGGGTGAGGGTTAGAGTTAGAATTACGGTTAGCATGAGGGCTAGGGTGAGGTTTAGGGTTAGGTTTAGGGTTAGGGTGAGGTTTAGTTTTAGGGTGAGGGTGAGGTTAAGGTTTAGGGTGAGGGTTAGGGTTAGGGTTAGGGTTAGGGTTAGGGTGAGGATAAGGTTGAGGGTTAGGCTGAGTGTTAGGGTGACGGTCAGGGTGAGTTTTAGGGTTGGGGTTAGGGTTAGAGTGAGGGTGAGGGTGAAGGGTATATTAGGGTTAGGGTGAGGATTAGGGTTACTGTGAGGGTTAGGGTTAGAGTGAGGATAAGGGGTAGGGTGAGGGTTAGGGATAGGGTGAGGGTTAGCATTAGGGTTAGGGTGAGGGTTAGTGTTAGGTTGGAGGTTAGGGTTAGGTTGAGGGTTAGGGTGAGTGTTAGGTTTCGTGTGAGTGATAGGGTTAGGGTTAAATTGAGGGTTATTGTTAGGGTGATGTGTAGAATGAGGGTTAGCGTTAGGGTGAGATTTAAGGTAAGGGTAAGGTTTAGGGTGAGGGTGAGGGTAAGGGTTAGGATTAGGGTGAGGGTTAGTGTTAGGGTTAGGGTTAGAGTTAGGGAGAGGGGTAAGTTCAGGGGTAGGGTTAAAGTTAAGTTTAGGGTTAGTCTGAGGGTTAGGGTTAGGGTGAAGATAAGGTAAGGGTGAGGGTTGGTGTGAGGGTGAGTGTTAGAGTGAGGATGAGGGTTCTGGAGAGTGTGAGGGTTAGTGTTTGGGTGATGGTTAGGGTTAGTGTGAGTGTTAGGGTGACGGTGAGGGTGAGTGTTAGGGTTGGGATTAGAGTTAGAATGAGGGGTAGGGTGAGGGGTAGGGTTAAGTTTAGGGTGAGGGTTACGGTTACTGTGAGGGTTAGCGTTAAGGTGAGGTTTAGGGTTACTGTGAGGGTTCAAGTTAGGGTTAGGCTTAGTGTTAGGGTGAGGGTAAGGATTAGGTTGAGGATTAGGGTTAGGGTGAAGGTTAGGGTTAATGTGAGGGTTAAGTTTAGGGTGAGGGTTAGGGTGAGGGTTAGGGTTAGGTTGATGTTTAGGGTGAGGGTGAGGGTTAGGGTGAAGGTGAAGGTGAAGTTTGGGTTGAGTGTTTGGGTTAGGGTTAGGATGAGGTTGAGGGTGAGGGTGAGGCTTAGGGTTAGTTTTAGGGTAAGGTTAAGTGTGAGGGTTAGGGATAGGGTTAGTCTTAGCCTGAGGGTGAGGGTGAGGGTGAGGTTTAGGGTTAGGGTTAGGGTTAGCGTTAGGGTTATGGTGAAGGTTAGGGTTAGGTTGGAGGTTACCGTTAGAGTGAGGGTGAGGGTTATAATTAGGGCTAGGGTGAGAGCTAGGGTGAGGGAGAGGGTTATGGTTAGGCTTAGGGTTAGGCTGAGGGTGAGGTTGGGGGTGAGGAATAGGTTTTGGGTGATGGTTAGGGTTAGGGTTAGGGTGAGGGTTAGGATGAGGGTTAAGGTTAATATTAGGCTTAGGAATAGGGTTAGGGTAAGGGCTAGGGTGAGGGTGAGGTTTAGGGTTAGGGTTAGGGTGAGGTTTAGGGTTAGGGTTAGGGTGAGGTTTAGGGTTACGTTTAGGGTTTGGGTTAGGGTGAGGGTAAGGTTTAGTGTTAGAGTTAGTTTTAGGGTGAGGCTGAGGGTGAGGGTTAGGGTTAAGGTTAGGGTAAGGAATAGGGTTATGGTGAGCCTGAGGGTGAGGGTTAGGGTGAGGATTATGGTTACGATAGGGTTAGGCTAAGGGTTAGAGTGAGGGTTAGGTTTAGGGTGATGTTTAGGTTGAGGGTGAGGGTTTGGGTAGATTGAGGGTGAGGTTTCGGTTGAGGGTTTGGGTTAGGGTGAGGGTGAGGGTGAGGGTGAGGGTTAGGTTTAGAGTTAGGGTTAGGCTTAGGGTGAGGGTGATTGTGAGGGTTAGGGTTAGGGTTATTTTTAGGATTAGGTTTAAGCTGAGGGTGAGTGTGAGGGTTAGGGTTAGGGTGAGTGTGAGCATTAGGGTTAGGGTTAGGGATAGGCTGAGGGTTAGATGAGGGTGAGGCTCAGGGTTAGGGCGAGTGTTATGCGTAGGGTTAGTGTGAGGGTTAGGGATAGTTTGATGGTTAGGGTGAGGTTTAGAGTTAGGGTAAGGGTGAGAGAGAGCGTGACTGTTAGGGTGCAGGTGAGGTTTAGGGTTAGGTTTAGGCTTAGGGTGAGGTTTTAGTGTTAGGGTTAGGATGATGATTAGGATGAGGGGTAGGGTTAGGGTTAGGGTGAGGTTCAGGGTAAGATTAAGGGTTAACGTTAGGGTTAGGGTTAGGGTGAGGGTTAAGGTGAGGGTTAGGGTTAGGTTTAGGGTTAAGGTGAGGGTTAGGGTGAGGGTAAGTTTTAGGGTGAGGGTTAGGGTGAGTGTGAGTATAGGGTTAGGCTTATGGAGTGGTTTAGGGTTAGATTTAGGATGAAGGTGAGGGTGAGAGTGTGGGTTAGGGATTAGTTTTAGGGTTAGAGTTAGTGTTATTGTTAGGGTTAGGGTTACGATTACAGTGAGGTTGCTGGTAAGGTGAGGTGTAGTGTTAGGGTTAGCGTTAGGGTGAGGGTTAGGGTGAGGGTAAGTGTTGGGGTGAGGGTTAGGGTTAGGGTGAGGTTAAGGGTTAGGGTTAGGGTTAGGGTGAAGGATAGGGTTAGCATTAGGGTTAGATTGAGGACTAGGGTGAGGGATAAGTTTAGGTTAGGGTGAGGGTTAGGGTTAGAGTGAGGATTAGGGTGAGGGTAAGAATAAGGGTAAGGGGGAGGGTTAGGGTGATTTTGAGAGTTGCGGTAAGAGTGAAGGTTATGATGAGGGTGAGGTTTAGGGTGAGGGTTACGATTAGGGTGAGGGTGAGATTGAGGGTTAGGGTGAGGGTAAGGGTTAGGGTTAGGGTGAGGGTAAGATAAGGTTGAGGGTTAGGATTAGGTTTAGGGTGAGGGTTAGAGTGAGTGTGAGGTTTAGGGTTAGGGTTAGTGTTAGGGTGAGGGTAAGTGTTAGGGTTTTGTATAGGTTTACGGTGAGGGTGAGGTTTAGGTTTAGGGTGAGGTTTAGGGTTAGGGTTATGGTTAGGGTGAGGGTGAGGGTTAGGATAAAGGTTAGGGTTAGGGTTATTTTTAGGGTTATGTTTAGGTTTATGATTACGTTGAGGGTGAGGGTTAGGGTTAGGGTGAGGTTTAGGATTAGGGTTAGTTTTAGGGTTAGGGTTAGCATGAGGTTTAGGGTGAGTGGTAGGGTTAAGGTTAGGGTGAGGGTTAGGGTTAGTTTGAGGGTTACGGTTAGGGATAGGGTGAGGGTTAGGATGACGTTTAGGGTGAGGGTAAGAGTGAGTGTGAGGTTTAGGGTTAGGTTTATTGTTAGGGTGAGGGTAAGTGTTAGTGTTAGGTTTAGGTTTACGGTGAGGGAGAGGGTTAGGTTTAGGGTGAGGGTTAGAGTTAGGGTTAGGGTTAGGGTGAGTGTGAGGGTTAGGATAAAGTTTAGGGTTAGGGTTATTTTTAGAGTTATGTTTAGATTTATGGTTATGTTGAGGGTGAGGGTTAAGGTTATGGTGAGGTTTAGGATTAGGGTCAGGTTTAGGGTTAGGGTTAGGATGAGGTTTAGGATGAGTGGTAGGGTTAAGGTTAGGGTGAGGGTTAAGGTTAGGGTTAGGGTTAGGGTGAGGGTTAGGGTGAGGGTTAGGGTTAGTGTTAGAGTTAGGGTTAGGGTTAGGATGAGGGTTTCGGGTTAGGATTATGTTTAGGGTTAGTTTGAGGATTTCGTTGAGGGTTATGATTAGGGTTAGGGTAAGGGTTAGCCTTAGGGTGAGGGTTAGGGTTAGGATTAGTGTTAGAGTTAGGGTTAAGGCTAGGGTGAGGGTTATGGTGAGGGTGAGGTTTAGGTTTATGTTTAGGTTTATCATGTGGGTGAGTGATAGCGTGAGGGTTAGGGTGAGTGTTAGAGTTAGCATTAGGGTTAGGGTGAAGTTTATGGTGAGGGTTAGGTTTAGTGTGAGTGTTAGGTTTAGGGTTAGGTTTAGGATTAGTGTGAAGGTAAGAATTAGGGTGACGGTTAGGGTGAGGGTGAGGTTTAGGGTTAGGATTTGGGTTATCGTTAGTGTTACGCTGAGGGTAATGGTGAGGGTGAGGGTGAGGGTGAGTTTTAGGGTTAGGGTTAGGATGAGGGCTATGATGAGGGTTAGGGTTAGGGTGAGGGTGAGGGTTAGGCTCAGGGTTAGGGTTAGGGTTAGGGTTAGGGTTAGTTTGAGGGTGGTATGAGGGGGAGGTTAGGGTGAGGGTTAGGGTTAGGGTTAAAATTAGGGTTAGGGTTAGGGTTAGGGTTAGGGGTAGGGTTTCGGTTATGGTGAGTATTAGGGTTAATGTGTGGGTTAGGGTTAGGGTGAGGATAAAGTCAGGGTTTGGGTTACGGTGAAGGTGAGGTTTATGGTTACTGTTAGAGTGAGGGTTCGGATTAGGTTTAGTGTTAAGGTAAGGGTGAGGGTGAGGGTTAGGTTTAGGCTTAGGGTTAAGGAGAGGGTGAGGGTGAGGGTGAGGTTTTAGGTTAGGTTTAAGTTTAGGCTGAATATTAGGGTTAGAGTGGAGGTTAGGATTAGGGTTAGGGTGAGGGTTAGGTTTTGGGTTAGGCTGAGGGTTAGGGTTAGGATTAGGGTGAGGTTTAGGGTGAGGGTTAGGGGGAGAGGGAGGGTTAGGTTTAGAGTGAGGCTTAGGGTTAGGATTAGGGTTAGGGTCAGGGTTAGGGTGACTGTGATGTTTAGGGTGAGGTTTAGAGTGAAGGTTATGTTTAGGGTTAAGGTGAGGGTTAGGGTAAGGGTTCAGGTTACGGTTACTGTGAGGGTTAGGTTTAGTGTGAGAGTAAAGGTTAGGGTTAGGGTTAGGATTAGTGTGAGGGAAAGAATTAGGGTGATGGTTATGGTGAGGGTGAGGTTTAGGGTTAGGAATAGGGATAGGGTTAGTGTTACGCTGAGGATGAGGATGAGGGTGAGGGTGAGCGTTAGGTTTAGGGTTAGGGTGAGGGCTAGGGTGAGGGTTAGGGTTAGGGTGAGGGCTAGGTTTAGGGTGAGGGTAAGGGTTAGGTTTAATTTGAGGGTGGTGTGAGGGTGAGGTTTAGGGTGAGGCTTTGGGTTAGGGTGAGGGCTAGGTTGAGGGTGAACATTAGGGTTATGATGAGGGTTAGCGTTAGGTTTACGGTGAGGGTTAGGTTTAGTGTGAGGTTTACGGTTAAGGTTAGGTTGAGGTTGAGGGTAAGGGATATGTTGAGGGTTCAGGTGAGGGTGAAGGTTAGGGTTATGATTAGAGATAGGGTTAGGTTTAGGCTGAGGGTGAAAGTGAGGGTGCGGGTGAGGTTTAGTGTTAGGGTTAGGGTGAGGGTGAGGGCTAGGGTGAAGGTCAGGGTTAGGGTGAAGTTGAGGTTGAGGGTGAGGCTGAGGGTTAGGGTGAGGTTGAGGTTTAAGATTAGGTTTAGGGTTATTGTTAGGGTTAGAGTGAGGGTTACAGTTCAGTTTAGGGTGAGGGTGAAAGTGAGGGTTATGGTTAGGGTTAGGGTGAGGTTTAGGGTTAGGGTTAGGGTTAGTGTTAATATGAAGTTTATGGTGAGGGGTAGGTTTAGGGTTAGGGTGAGGGTTAGGGTTAGTGTGATGGTTAGAATGAGTGTTAGGGTTAGAGTGAGGCTTAGGGTAAGGGTTAGGGTTTTGGTTAGGGTTAAGTTGAGGGTGAGGATTAGGGTGAGCTTTAGGGTTAGGGTTAGGGTTAGGGTGAGGGCTAGGGCTAGTGTGGAGTTTAGGATTAAGGTTAGGGTTATGGTTAGGTTGAGAGTTAGGTTTAGGGTTAGGGTTAGGTTTACGCTGAGGGTGAGAGTTAGGTTTATGGTGACGGTTTGGTTTAGGGTAAGGGTTAAGTTGAGGGTGAGTTTTAGGGTTAGGATTAGGGTTAGGGTTAGGATGAGGGTCAGGGTGAGGGTTAGGGTTAGGGTTACAGTGAGGTCGAGGGTTAGTTTTAGGGTGAGGTTTAGGGTTAGGGTTAGGGTTAAGGTGTGGGATTGAATTAGGATTAGAGTTAGGGATTGGGTTTTTTTTAGGGTTAGGGTTAGGTTTAGGATGAGGGTGAGGGTTACCATTAAGTTTAGGTTTAGGGTTATGGTTAGGATTAGCGTGAGGGTGAGGGTGTGGGTTAGGGTTAGGGTTAATGTGAGGGTGAGGGTTCGTGTGAGGGTTAGGGTTAGGGTGAGGGTGAGGGTGAGGTTGAGGGTGAGTGTTAGGGTTAGTATGAGGTTTAGGGTTAGAGTAATGGTTAGGGTTAGGTTGAGGGTTTGGCTAAGGTTTAGGGTTAGGATGAGGGTTAGGCTGAGGGTTATGGTTAGGTTTAGGGTGAGGATTAGGGTTAGTGTGAAGGTTAGGTTTAGGGTTAGGGTGAGTTTAAGGATTAGGGTGAGGGTTAGCATAAGGTTTAGGTTTAGGGTAACGGTTAGTGTTAGGGTTACTGTGAGGGTGAGGTTTAGGTTTAGGGTGAGGGTTACGGTGAGAGCTACTGTGAGGGTGAGGGTTAGGGTTAGGTTTAGGCTTAGGCATAGGGTTAGGATGAGGGTGATGGTGATGGTGGGGCTTAAGGTTATGGTGATGGATAGGGTTAGGGTTAGGGTGAGGGTTAGGATGAGGGTTCGGGTTAGGGTGAGGTTTAGGATGAGAGTGAGGGTAAGAGCAAAGGTGAGGGTGAGGCTGAGGGTGAGGGTTACGGTAAGGGTGAGGGTTAGGGCTAGGGTGAGGGTTAGGGTTAGATAGAGGATTAGGGTTCGGGATACTGTGAGGTTTAGGTTGAGGATGAGGGTTAGGGTTAGAATTAGGGTTAGGGTGAGGGCTAGCGTGAGGGTGAGCGTTAGGGTTAGGGTTAAGTTTAAGGTGAGGGTTAGGGTGAAGAGTAGGGTTAGGATTAGGGTTAGGGTTAATGTTAGGGTTAGGGTTAGGGTTAGGGTTATGGTGAGGGTGAGGGTTAGGATTAGGGTTAGGGTTCATGTTATTGTTAAGGTTAGGGTTACGGTTACGGTGAGGGTGAGGATGAGGGTTAGGGTTAGGGGTAGGGTGCGGTTTTTAATGTTAGCGTTAGGGTTAGATTTAGGGTTAGGGTGAGGGTTAGGGTTAGGGTTAGGGTAAGTGCTAGGGTGAAGGTGAGGTTTAGGGTTATGGTGAGGTTTAGGGTTACGTTTAGGGTTTGGGTTAGGGTGAGGGTAAGGTTTAGTGTTAGAGTTAGTTTTAGGGTGAGGCTGAGGGTGAGGGTTAGGGTTAAGGTTAGTGTTAGGGTTAGGGTGAGGGTGAGGGTGAGGGTGAGGTTTAGGGTGAGGGTGAGGTTTAGGCTTAGGCTTAGGATTAGGATTACGGTAAATGTTAGGGTGAGTGTGATGGTTAGGGTTAGGGTTAGGCTTAGGCTTAGGATTAGACTGAGTGTGAAGGTGAGGGTGTAGTTTAGGGTTAGGTTGAGTGTTAGGGTTAGGCTTAGGGTTAGGATTGGGATTAGGGTAAGGGTTAGGGTGAGGGTGGGGTTAGATTTAGAGTTAAGTTAAGGGTGAGGCTGAGGTTGAAGGTGAGGGTTAGGGTTAGTGGTAGGGTAAGGTTTAGGGTTAGGTTTAGGGTGAGGGTTAGGATGAGGTTTAGGATTATGGTCAAGGTGAGGGTTAGGGGTAGAGTGAAGGTTAGGGTTAGGATTAGGGTTAGGGTGAGGGTTAGTTTTAGGGTTAGGGTGAGGTTTAGGATAAGGGTTAGGATTAGGGTTAGGGTGAGGCCTAGTATGAGGGTGAGGTTTAGGGTTAGGGTTAGTGTGAATTTTAGGGTTATGGTTAGGTTTAGGGTGAGGGTGAGATTTAGGGTTAGAGTTAGGGTAAGGGTGAGGCTGAGGTTGAGGGTTAGGGTTAAGGTTAGTGTTATTGTTAGGGTTAGGGTGAGGTTTAGGGTGATGGTGAGGGTTAGTCTTAAGGTTAGGATTAAGATTAGGGTAAGGGTTAGGGTGAGTGTGAGGGTTAGGGTTAGGGTGAGGGTAAGGGATAGGGTTAGGGTGAGAGTTAGGGTTCGGGTAAGTTTAGGGTTAGGGTGAAAGTTATGGTTAGGGCTACGGTGAGCATGAGGGTTAGGGTTAGGTTGAGGTTTAGCGTTAGGGTTAGGGTGAGGGTTAGGGTTAAGGTTAGGGTGAGGGTTAGGATGAGGATTAGGTTTTCGATTAGGGTTAGGGTGAGGGCTAGGGTGATGATTAGGTTTAGTGTTAGGGTAAGGTTTAGGGCTAGGTTTAGGGTTAGGGTGAGGGTTAGGATGAGGGTTAGTGTTATGGTGAGGGTGAGGATTACATTAGGGTGAGGGTTAGGGTTAGTATTAGGGTTAGGGTGAGGGTGAGTGTTAGCATTAGGTTTGGGGTTAGGGCTAGGTTTAGGTTGAGGGTTAGGATTAGTGTTATTTTTAGGGTTAGCATTTGAGTTATGGTGAGGATGACGTTGAGGGTGAAGGGGTAGGGTTAGGGTTAGGGTGAGGTTGAGGGTTAGGGTTAGGATTAGGGTTAGGGTGAGGGTGAGGTTTAGGGTTATATTTAGGGTTAGTTGGAGGGTTAGGTCGAGAGTTGGGGTTAGGATTAATGTTAGGGTTAGCCTTAAGGTGAGGGTTAGGTTGAGGGTGAGGGTTAGGGTTATGATTAGGATTAGGATTAGGGTTAGGTTTAGGGTGAGTGTGAGGTTTAAGGTTAGGATTAGGATTAGGTTTAGGGTTCGGCTGAGGGTGAGGGTGAGGGTGAGTTTTAGGGTTAGAGTGAGGTTTAGGTTTAGGGTTAGTGTTAGGGTGTGGTTGAGGTTTAGGTTTAGAGTTCTGGTTAAGGTGAGGCTGAGGGTGAGGGTTAGAGTTAGGGTTAGGATTAGGATTACGGTAAGGGTTAGGGTGAGTGTGAGGGTTAGGGTTAGGTTTAGGGTTCGGCTTAGAGTTACACTGAGGTTGAGGATGAGGGTGAGGGTTAGGGTTTGAGTGAGGCTTAGGGTTACGTTTAGGGTATGAGTTAGGGTTCAGGATAAGTTTAGGGTTAGGGTGAGGGTTAGGTTTACCGTTACGTTTTGCTTGAGGGTTAGGGTTAGGTTGAGGTTTAGGTTTAGGTTTAGGGTGAGTTTAGGGTTAGGGTTAGGGTGAGGGTTAGGATGAGGATTAGGGTTAGGATTAGGGTTAGGATGAGTGCTAGGGTGAGGGTGAGGGTTAGTGTTAGTGTTAGGGTGAGGTTTAGGGTTAGGGTTAGGTTTAGGGTGAGGGTTAGGATGAGGGTTAGGGTTACGGTAAGGGTGATGGTTAGGGTTAAGGTGAGGGTTAGGGTTAGTATTAGAGTTAGGGTGAGGGTGAGGCTGAGGGTGAGGGTTAGGGTTAGTGTTAGTGTTAGGGTTAGGTTGAGAGTGAGGGTGAGGGTGAGGGTTAGGCTTAGGCTTAGGATTAGCATTACGGTAAAGGTTAGGGTGAGTGTGAGGGTTAGTGTTAGGGTTAGGCATAGGCTTACGATTAGACTGATGGTGAAGGTGAGGGTGAAGTTTAGGGTTAGGGTGAATGTTACGGTTAGGCTTAGGGTTAGGATTAGGATTAGGGTAAGGGTTATGGTGAGCGTGAGGTATAGTTTTAGAGTTAGGGTAAGGGTGAGGCTGAGGTTGAATTTGAGGTTTAGGGTTAGTGTTACGGTAAGGTTTAGGGTTAGGGTTAGGATGAGGGTTAGGGTTATGGTCAGGGTGAGGGTTAGGGGTAGAGTGAGGGTTAGGGTTAGGAGTAGGGTTAGGGTGAGGGTTAGGGTGAGTGTTAGGGTGAGGGTTAGGATGAGGGTTAGGATTAGGGTTAGGGTGAGGCCTAGGGTGAGCGTGATGTTTAGGGTTAGGGTTAATGTGAGGTTTAGGGTTAGCGTTTGGTTTAGGTTGTGGGTGAGATTTAGGGTTAGAGTTAGGGTAAGGGTGAGGCTGAGATTGAGGGTTAGGGTTAAGATTAGTGTTATTGTTAGGGTTAGGGTGAGTTTTAGGGTGATGGTGAGGGTTAGGATTAGGGTTAGGATTAGGATTAGGTTAAGGGTTAGGGTGAGTGTGAGGGTTAAGGTTAGAGTTAGGGTTTGGCTTAGGGTTAGGCTGAGGGCTGGGTTAGGGTTAGGCTGAGGGTAAGGGTTAGGGTTAGGGTGAGGGTTAGGGTAAGGGTTAGGGTGAGGGTTAGGATGAGGATTACGGTTATGATTTGGGTTAGGGTGAGGGCTAGGTTGAGGATTAGGTTTAGTGTTAGGGTAAGTTTTAGGGTTAGGTTTAGGGTTAGGGTGAGGGTTAGGATGAGGGTTAGGATTATGTTGAGGTTGAGGGTTACATTAAAGTGAGGGTTAGGGTTAGGATTAGGGTTAGGGTGAGGGTGAGTGTTAGCATTAGGGTTAGGGTTAGGGTTAGGTTTAGGATTAGGATTAGTGTTATTTTTAGGGTTAGCATTTGAGTTATGGTGAGGGTGATGGTGAGGTTGAGGGTTAGGGTTAGGGTTAGGGTGAGGTTTAGGGTTAGGGTTAGGATTAGGGTTAGGGTGAGGGTGAGGTTTAGGGTTATATTTAGGGTTTGTTGGAGGGTTAGGTCGAGGGTTGGGGTTAGGATTAATGTTAGGGTTAGGCTTAAGGTGAGGGTTAGGTTGAGGGTGAGGGTTAGGGTTAGGGTTAGGATTAGGATTAGGGTTAGGGTTAGGGTGAGTGTGAGGGTTAGGGTTAGGGTAAGGATTAGGCTTAGAGTTCGGCTGAGGGTAAGGATGAGGGTGAGCTTTAGGGTTAGAGTGAGGTTTTGGTTTAGGATTAGGGATAGTGTGAGAGTTAGGGTTAGGGATAGGATTAGAGTTAGGCTGAGGGTGATGGTGTGGGTGAGGATTAGGTTTAGGGAGAGGGTTAGGGTTAGGGTTATGGGGAGGGTTAAGATGAGGGTTAGTGTTAGGATTAGGGTTAGGTTGAGGACTAGGGTGAGGGTGAGGTTTAGGGTTAGGGTTAGTGTGAGGTTCAGGGTTAGGGTTAGGGTGAGGATGAGGTTTAGTGTTAGAGTTTGGGTTAAGGTGAGGCTGAGGGTGAGGGTTAGAGTTAGGGTTAGGATTAGGATTAGGGTAAGTATTAGGGTGAGGGTGAGGGTTAGGGTTAGGATTAGGGCTCTGCTTAGGGTTACACTGAAGTGGAGGGTGAGGGTGAGGTTTAGGGTTTGGGTGAGTGTTAGGGTTAGGCTTAGTTTGAGGGTTAGGGTTAGGTTTAGGGTTAGGGTGAGGTTTAGGATTAGGTTTAGGGTGAGGGTTAGGATGAGGATTAGGGTTAGGATTGGGGTTAGCTTGAGGGCTAGGGTGAGGGTGAGGGTTAGGGTTAGTGTTAGGGTGAGGTTTCGGGTTAAGGTTAGGTTTAGGGTGAGGGTTCGGATGAGGGTTGGGTTACGGTAAAGGTGATAGTTAGGGTTAAGTTGAGGGTTAGTGTTAGGATTAGGGTTAGAGTAAGGGTTAGTATTAGGGTTAGGGTTAATGTTATTATTAGGGTTATGGTTATGGTTATGGTGAGGATGAGGAGAGGGATAGGATTAGTGTTAGGGTAAATGTTATTGTTGGGGTTAGGGTTATGGTTACGGTGAGGGTGAGGATGATGGTTAGGGTTAGGGTGAGGTTTTTAGTGTTATGGTTAGGGTTAGAATTAGGGTTAGGGTGAGGGTTAGGGTTAGGGTTAGGGGGAGGGTTAGGATGAGGATTAGGGATAGGATTAGGGTTAGGGTAAGTGTTAGGGTGAGGGTGAGGTTTAGGGTTAGGGTGAGTTTTGGGTTAGGGTGAGGGTAAGGTTTAGTGTTAGAGTTAGTTTTAGGGTGAGGCTGAGGGTGAGGATTAGGGTTAGGGTTAGTGTTAGGGATAGGGTGAAGGTGAGGGTGAGGGTGAGGGTTAGGCTTAGATTTAGTATTAGGATTATTGTAAAGGTTTCGGTTAATGTGAGCGTTAGGGTTAGGCTTAGGCTTAGGCTTAGGATTACACTGAGGATGAAGGTGAGTGTGAAGTTTAGGGTTAGGGTGAATGTTAGGGTTAGGCTTAGGGTGAGGATCAGGATTAGGGTAAAGGTTAGGGTGAGGGTGAGTTTTGGGGTAAGGGTTAGGCTTAGGCTTAGGCTTATGCTGAGCATGAGTCTGAGGGTAAGGGTTAGGGTTAGGTTTAGGGTGAGGTTCAGTGTTAGGGTTAGGGTTAGAGTTAGGGGTAGAGGGTGAGGTTTAGGGGTAGAGTTAAGGTTAGGGTGAGGGTTAGGTTTAGGGTGAGGCTTAGGGTTAATGTTAGGGTTAGGTTGAGGGTGAGGTTTAGGGTTAGGGTTAGGGTTAGTCTGAGGGTTAGGGTTAGGGTTAGTGTTAGTGTGAGGGTAAGTGTTAGGGTTAGGGAATGGTTTAGGTTGAGGGTTATGGTTAGCGTGAGGGTTTGGATTAGGGTTATGGTTATTTTTACGGTTAGGTTCAGGTTTAAGGTTACTGTGAGGGTGAGGGTGAGGGTTAGGGTTAGGGTTAGGGTGAGGTTTAGGGTTTGTGTTAGGGTTAGAGTTAGGGTTAAGGTGAGGGTGAGTGTGAGGGTTAGGGTTAGGGTTAGGCTTAGGCTTAGGGTTAGGCTGAGTGTGAGGGTGTGGGTGAGGATTAGGTTTAGGTGATGGTTAGGGTTAAGGTTAGGGTGGAGTTTAGGGTTACGGTTAGGGTTTGGGTTAGGGTGAGGGTGAGGTTTAGGGTTAGATATAGAGTTAGGGGGAGCGTTAGGGTATGGGTTAGGGTTAGGGTTAAGTTTAGAGTTAGGGTGAGTGTGCGGGTGAGTGTGAGGGTTAGGTTTAGGTTTAGGGTTATGCTTAGGGTTAGGCTTAGGGTTAGGCTGAGTGTGAGGGTTAGGTTTAGGGTGAGAGTTAGTGTTAGGGTTATGGTGAGGGTTAGATTGAGGGTAGGGTTAGGATTAGGTTTAGGGTGAGGGCTAGCGTGAGGGTTACGTTTAGGGTGAGGGTTAAGGTGAGGTTTATGGTTATGGTTAAATTTAGGGTCAGGTTGTGGGTGAGGTTTAGGGTAAGAGTTAGGGTTAATTTGAGGCTGAAGGGTGAGGGTTAGTGTTAGGGTTAGGAATAGGATTAGAGTAAGGTTTAGGGTGAGTGTGATGGTTAGCGTAAGGTTTAGGGTTAGGCTTAGGGTTACACTGAGGGTGAGTTTTAGTGTTAGGGTGAGGTTTAGGGTTAGGATTATGGTGAGAGTTAGTGTTCAGGTTATGTTTAGGGTTAGGGTGAGGGTTAGGGTTAGGGTTAAGTTGAGCTGAGTGTTAGGGTTAGGTTGAGGTTTAAAGTTAGGCTTAGGATTAGGGTGAGGTTTAGGGTTAGGGTTAGGGTGAGGTTTAGGATGAGGATTAGGGTTAGGATTAGGGTTAGGATGAGGGCTAGGGTGAGGGTGAGGGTTAGGGTTAGTGTTAAGGTGAGGTTTAGGTTTAGGGTGAGGGTTAGGATGAGGGTTAGTGTTATGGTAAGGGTGAGGATTAGGTTTAGGGTGAGGGTGAGAGTTAGGATTAGGGTTAGGGTTAGGCTTATTGTTACAGATTTTTTTTTTTTTTGGGTCCGGTCGTGGGGCCTGAACTCTGGGCCTGGGTGCTGTCCCTCAGCTCTTCAGCTCAAGGCAAGCGCTCTACCACTGAGCCACCTCCCCAGCCCTA
Source organism: Dipodomys merriami (assembly GCF_024711535.1). Lineage (NCBI taxonomy): Eukaryota > Metazoa > Chordata > Mammalia > Rodentia > Heteromyidae > Dipodomys > Dipodomys merriami. The sequence goes on from NW_027202849.1 coordinate 1,835,264, forward strand.
GGCTTATTGTTAGGGTTAGGGTTAGGGTTACGGTTACTGAGAGGGTGAGGTTGAGGGTTAGTGTTAGATTTAGGGTGAGGTTTTTAGTGTTAGGGTTAGGGTGAGACTTAGGGTTAGGGTTAATGTGAGAGTTAGTGTTTAGGGTTAGGTTTAGGGTGAGGCTGAGGATGAGGGTTAAGGTTAGGGTTAGTGTTAGAGTTAGAGTTAGAGTCTGGGTGAGAATTAGGGTTCGGGTTAGGTTTAGGTTTAAGGTGAGGTTTAGGGTTAGGGTTACGGTTAGCGTGAGTGTTAAGTTTAGGTTGAGGGTTAGGGTAAGGCTTAGGATTAGGGTGAGGGTTAGGGTTAGGATTAGGGTGAGGGTTAGGATGAGGATTAGGGTTAGGATTAGTGTTATGGTGAGGGCTAGGGTGAGGGTGAGGGTTAATGTTAGTGTTTGGGTGAGGGTTAGGATGAGTGTTAGATTTACAGTGAGGGGGAGGGTTAGGGTTAGGTTGAGGGTTTGGGTTAGGATTTGGGTTAGGGTGAGGGTTAGTTTTAGGTTTACATTTAGGGTTTGGGGGAGATTTATGTCCAGGGTTAGGGTTAGGGTTAGGGTTAGTGTTAGGGTTAAGGTTAGGTTGCAGGTTAGGTTGAGGTTTAGGATTGGGGTTAGGTTTAGAGTTAGGATTAGGTTTAGGGTGAGGGTGAGTGTGAGGGTTAGGGTTAGGGTTAAGCTTAGGCTTAGGGTTAGGTTGAGCGTGAGGTTGGGGTGAGGATTAGGGTTAGGGTTATGGTTAGGCTTAGGGTTAGGGTGAGGGTTAGGATGAGGGTTAGTGTTAGGATTAGGTTTAGGGTGAGTGCTAGGGTGAAGGTGAGGTTTAGGGCAAGGTTTAAGCTTAGGCTTAGGGTTAGGCTGACTGTGAGGTTGAGGGTGAGGGTTAGGGTTAGTGTGATCGTTAGGTTTATGGTTATGGTGAGTGTTAGGATGAGGTTTAGTTTTAGGGTGAGGTTTAGGGTGAGGATGATGTTAAGTGTAAAGATGAGGTTTAGGCTGAGGGTGAGGGTTAAGATAATGTTGAGGGTTATGGTTAGGTTTAGGGTTAGGGTAAGGGTTAGTGTTAGATTTAGGTTTGGGTTAGATTGAGGATTAGGGTTAGGGTTAGGGTTAGTGTGAGGTTTATGTTGAGGATGAGGGTTAGTGTTATGGTGAGGGTGAGGGTTAGAATTAGCGTTAAGTTGAGGGCTAGTGTGAGGGTGAGGGTTAGAGTTAGGTTAAGGTGAGGTTTAGGATTAGGGTGAGAGTTTGGATTAGTGTGAGGGTTAGGGTTAGGGTTAGGGTGAGGGTAAGTGTTAGTGTGAGTGTTAGGTTTAGGGTCAGGGTTATGGTTAGGGGGAAGGTGAGGTTTAGGTTTAGCGTTAAGGTGAGGTTTAGTGTTAGCGTTAGGGTTGGAATTAGGATTAAGGTGAGGGTGAGGTTTAGGGGTTGAGAGGATTAGGGTGAGGGTTAAGTTTAGGGTGAGGGTTAGGGTGAGGGTTAGGGTGCGTGTGATGCTAAGGGTAAAGGTGAGGATTAGGCTGAGGGTGAGGGTTATGGTAAGGGTGAGGGTTAGGATTAGGGCTAGGTTGAGGGTGAGAGTTAGATTGAGTATTAGAGTTAGAGATAGTGTGAGGTTTAGGGTGAGGATGAGGGTTAGGGTCCGGGTGAGGGCTAGGGTGAGGTTGAGGGTTAGGGTTAGTATTAGGGTGAGGTTTAGGGTTAGGGTGATGTTTGGGTTAGTGTGAGCGTTAGTGTTAGCATTGCCGTTAGTGTTAGGGTGAGGTTAAGTTTTAGGGTGAGAGTTAGGATTAGGGTGAGGTTTATAGTTAGTGTGAGGATGAGAGTTCGGGTTAGGGTTAGGATGAGGTTCAGTTTAGGGTTAGGGTTTGAGTTAGGGTTATGGTGAGGGTGAGATTTAGGGTTAGAATTAGGGGTAGTGTTAGGGTTTGGGTTAGGGTGAGGGTTAGGATTAGGGGTAGGATTAGGCTTAGGCTTAGGCTTTGGCCGAGCATGAGGGTAAGTGTTAGGGTTCATGTTAGGGTTCGGATTAGGGTTAGGGTTAGGGTGAGTGTTAGGATGAGGTTTAAGGTTAGGATTAGGTTTAGGGTGAGGGCTAGGGTGAGGGTTAGGGTGAGGTTTAGTGTTAGGGATAGGTTTATGTTTAGGATTTGCGTTACGGTGAGGGTGAGTTGAGGGTTAGGGTTAGGGTTAGGGTTAGGGGCAGGGTGATTGTTAGTGTTATGGTTAGGGTAAAGTTGTGGTGAGGGTGAGGCTGAGGGTGAGGGTTATGGTTAGGGTTAGGGTTAGTGTTAGGGTTAGTGTTATTGTTAGGGTTAGGGTTAGGGGGGATGGTTAGTGTGAGGTTTAGGGTTAGGGTTAGTGTTAGGGTTAGGGTGAGGGTGAGGTTTATGTTGAGGTTTAGGGTTAGGGTTAGGGAGAGGTTAAGGGTTAGAGATATGGTGAGGGTGAGGGTGCGGGTGAGTATGAGGGTTAGGGTTCGGGTTAGCATTAGGCTGAGGGTTAGGCAGAGGGTGATGGTGAGGGTGAGGTTTAGGGTTAGGGATAGGATGAGGTTTAGGTTTAGGGTTAGTTTTAGAGTTAGAGTTACTGTTAGGGTTAGTGTTAGGGTGAGGTTTAGGGTAAGGTTTCGGGTTATGGTTAGGGTGAGGGTTAGATTGAGGATTAGTGTTAAGGTTAGTATGAGGTTTAGGGTGAGGATGAGGATTAGGGTTAGGCTGAGGGTGAGGGTTAAGATAAGGGTGAGTGTTAGGGTTAGGGTGAGGGTTAGGCTAATATTTCGGGATACGGTTAGGGTGAGGGTTAAATTGAGGATTAGGGTTAGGGTTAATGTGAGTTTTAAGGTGAGAATGAGGATTAAGGTTAGGGTGAGGGTGAGGGTTATAATTAGGGCTAGGGTGAGAGCTAGGGTGAGGGAGAGGGTTAGGGTTAGGCTTAGGGTTAGGCTGAGGGTGAGGTCGGGGGTGAGGAATAGGTTTTGGGTGATGATTAGGGTTAGGGTTAGGGTGAGGGTTAGGATGAGGGTTAAGGTTAATATTAGGCTTAGGCTTAGGTTTAAGCTGAAGTTGAGGGTGAGGGTGAGAGTTATGGTTAGGGTGATGGACTGGGTCTGGGTTAGGGTGAGTGTTAGGATGACGGTTAGGGTTAGAATGAGGATTAGGGTGATTGTGTCGGTAAGAATAAAGGTGAGGCTGAGGCTGAGGGTCAGTGTTCCCCTAAGGGTGAGGTTTTGGTTAAGGGTGAGGGTTAGGGTAAGGGTTAGGGTGAGGGTTAGGATGAGGGTGAGGGTTAGATTGTGCATTATTGTTAGGGTTAGTTTGAGGTTTAGGGCGAGGATGAGGGTTAGGGTTAGGTTGAGGGTTAAGATTAGAATTAGGGTTAGGGTGAGGGCTAGGGCGAGGCTGAGGTTTAGGGTTCAGTTTAGGGTGAGGTTTAGGGTTAGGGTGAGAGTTAGGGTTACTGTGAGGGTTAGTGTTAGATTTAGGGTTATTGTTAGTGTGAGGGTAATTGTTAGGGTGAGGGTTAGGGTTAGGGTGAGGGTTGTGGTTAGGGTGAGGTTTAGGGTTAGAATGAAGGTTTTGGTTAGGGTGAGGATTAGGGTTATGGTGAGGGTGAGGTTGAGGGTTAGGGTTAGAGTGAGGTTTAGGGTAAGGGTTAGGGTTAGAGTTAGGTTTAGGGTTAGAGTTAGGGTTAGGGTGAAGGTGAGGTTTAGGGTTAGAGTTAGGGATCAGGTGAGGGTTAGGATAAGGGTTAGGTTTAGGGTTAGTTTTAGGTTTAAGGTTAGGGTGAGGTTTATTGTTAGGGTTATGGTTAAGATTAGGGTTAGGGTGAGGGTGAGTGTGTGGGTTAGGGTTAGGTTTAGGGTTAGGCTTATGGTTAGGCTGAGGTTTAGGTTGACGGTGAGGTTTAGGGTTAGGGTGAGGGTTAGGGTTAGGATTAGGTTTAGGGTGAGGGCTAGGGTGAGGGTGAGGTTTAGGGTTAGTGTTAGGGTGAGGTTTATGGTTAGGGTTAGGGTTAGGATCAGTTTGAGTTTGAGGTTTAGGTTTAGAGATTAGTGTTAGGTTGAGGTTTACAGTGAGAGTTAGGTTTAGGGTTAGTGTTAGGGTTAGGGTGAGGGTGAGGGTTCGGGTGAGGGTGTGTGTTAGGGTTAGGGTTAGGGTGAGGTTTAAGTTTAGGATTAGGGTTAGGGTGTGGGATAGTGTGAGTGTGAAGTTTAGGATTAGGGTTAGGGTGAGGTTTAGGGTGAGGGTTTGTGTTAGGGTTAGGTTTAGGGTTAGAATTAGGGTTAGGGTGAGGGTTAGGATTAGGGATAGGTTTAGGTTTAGGGTTATGTTGAGGTTCAGGGATAGTGTGAGGGTTAGTCTTAGGGTGAGGTAAATGTTAGGTTGAGGTTTAGTGTTAGGTTGATCGTTTTGTTTAGGGTGAGGTTTAAGGGCTAGGGTTAGGGTTATTGTTAGTGTTAGGGTTATGGTTACAGTGAGAATGAGGATGACGTTGAGGTTGAGGGTTAGGGTTAGAATTAGGGTTAGGTTGAGTGCTAGGGTGAGGGTGAAGTTTAGGGTTAGGGTTAGGGTGAGGTTTAGGGTTAGGGTGAGGGTTAGGGTTTGTGTGAGGGTTAGTGTTAGGGTGAGGTTAAGTGTTAGCTTGAGGGTAAGTGTTAGGGTGAGGGTTAGGATTAGGGTGAGGTTTATGTTTGGGGTGAGGGTTAGTGTTAGGGTTAGGGTTATTGTTAGGTTTAGGATTAGGATTAGGGTTACTGTGAGGGTGAGGTTTAGGGTTAGGGTGAGGTTTAGGGTTAGGGTTAGGGTTAGGGTGAGGTTGAGGTTTAGGTTTAGATTTAGTGTTACTGTGAGGGTTAGGGTTAGCGTTAGTGTTAGGTTTAGGGTTAGCGTTAGAGTTAGGCTTAGGTTTAAGCTGAGGGTGAGGTTGCGGTTTAGGGTTAGGGTGAGGGTGAGGTTTAGGGTTAGAGTTAGGGTTAGGGTGAGGGTTAGGGTTAGGGCTGGGATTAAGTTTAGGGTTAGAGTGAGGGTGAGTGTGAGGATTAGTCTTAGGGTTAGAGTTAGGCTTATGTTTAAGCTGAGGGTGAGGGTGAGGTTTAGGGTTAGGTTGAGGGTGAGGATTAGGGTTAGAGTTAGGGTTTGGGTGAGGGTTACTGTTAGGTTTAGGTTTAGGATTAGGTTTAGGGTGAGGGTGAGTGTGAGGGTTAGGATAAGGATTAGGCTTAGGCTTAGGGTAAGGTTGAGGGTGATGGTTGGGGAGAGGATTAGGCTTAGGGTGATGTTTAGCCTTAGGGTGAGGGTGAGGGTTAGGGTTAGGGTTAGGGTTAGGATTAGGGTTAGGGTGAGGGCTAGGGTGAGGGTGAGAGTCAGGGTTAGGTTTAGGGTTAGGCTTAGGCTTAGGGTTAGGCTGAGGGTGAGGGTGAGGTTTAGGTTTAGTATGAGGTTTAGGATCAGGTTTAGGGTGAGGGTTAGGATGAGGTATAGGGTTAGGATTCGGGTTAGGTTGTGGGCTAGGTTGAGGGTTAAGTTTAGGGTTAGGTTTAGTGTGAGGTTTAGGGTTCGGGTTAGGTTTAGTGTTAGGGTGAGGGTTAGGGTTAGAGTTACTGTATGGATGAGGGTTAGGTTTAGGTTGAGGGTTAGGGTTAGGTTTAGTGTGAGGTTTAGGGTTAGGTTTAGGGTGAGGGTTAGGTTGAGGGTTATCGTTTGGATTAGGGTTAGGGTGCGGGCTAGGTTGAGGGTGAGGTTTAGGGATAGGGTTAGGCTTAGACTTAGGTTTAGGCTGAAGGGTAGGGTGGGGGTGAGGAATAGGTTTTGGGTGATGTTTAGGGTTAAGGTTAGGGTGAGGATTAAGATGAGGGTTAGTGTTAGGATTAGGTTTAGTGTGAGGGCTAGGGTGAGGGTGAGGGTTAGGGTTAGGTTTAGGGTTAGGCTGAGGGAGAGGGTGAAGGTAAGGTTTAAGTTTAGGGAAAGTGTTAGACTTAGGGTTAGGGTACGGGTTAGGTTAGGTTTAGGGTTGGAGTTAGCCTTAAGGTGAGGTTTATGGTTAGGGATATGGTTAGGTTTCTGCTAAGGTTGAGGTTTAGAGTTAGCAAGAGGGTTAGGGTGAGGGGTAGGGTTAGGGTTAGGGTGAGAGTTAGGGTTAATGTGAGGTTTAGGGTTAGGTTTAGGGTTAAGGTTAGGGTGAGGGTTAGGTTGATTGTTAGGTTTTGGGTTACAGTTAGGGTGAGGGTGAGGGTTATTTTGAGTTTTAATTTAGGTTTACTGTTATGATTAGGGTGAGGTTAAGGGTTAGGTTTACGGTGAGGGTGAGGGTGAGCTTTAGCGTTAGGGTGTGGGTGAGGGTTAGGGTTAGGGTTCGGGTTCGGGTAATGGTTAGGGTTAGGGTGACGTTGAAGGTTAGGGTTAGGGGTAGGTGAGGGTTAGGGTTAGGATTAGGTTTAGTGTTAGGGTGAGGTTTAATGTGAGGGTGAGGTTTAAGGTTAGGCTTAGGTTTGGGGTGTGGGTAAGTGATAGCATGAGGGTTAGGGTGAGTGTTAGAGTTAGCATTAGGGTTAGGGTGAGCGTTAGGGTGAGGGTTAGGGTGAGGGTGAGGGTGAGAGTGAGCGTTAGGGTGAGGATTAGGGTGAGTTTTAGGGTTAGGGTGAGGGTTAGGTTAAGGGTGAGTGTTAGGGTGAGGTTTAGGTTTACAGTTATGCTTAGGGTTAGGGTGAGGTTTAGGGTTAGGATTAGGGTGAGGGTTAGGTTGATGGTTAGGGTGAGGGTGAGGGTTAGGGGTCGGGTGAGGGTTATGTTTATTATTATGGTTACGGTCAGGTTTAAGATGACGGTGAGGTTTAGGGTGAGGGTTGGGGTGAGGGTTAGGGTTAGGGTTAAGATGAGGGTTATGATAAAGGGTAGGGTTACGGTTAGGGTGAGGGTTAGGTTTAGTGTGAGAGTTAGGGTTAGGGTTAGGTTTAGGATTAGTGTGAGGGTAAGAATTAGGGTGAGGGTGAAGTTTAGGGTTAGGTATAGTGATAGGGTTAGTTTTACACTGAGGGTGAGCGTGAGGGTGAGGGTTAGGGTTAGGGTTAGTGTTAGGGTGAGGGCTAGGGTGAGGGTTAGGGTTAGGGTGAGGATTAGGTTGTGGGTGATGGTAATTGTAAATGTGAGGGTTAGGCGGAGGGTGAGGGTAAAGATAAAGGTGAGGTTTAGGGTTAGGGTGAGTGTTAGGGTAAGGTTTCGGGTTAGGGTTAGGGTAAGGATTAGATTGAGGATTAGGTTTAGGGTTAATGTGAGGTTTAGGGTGAGGATGAGGGTTAGGGTTCGGTGGAGGGTTAGGGTTAGAATTAGGGTTAGGGTGAGGACTAGGTTGAGGTTTAGTGTAAGGGTTAGGCTTAGGGTGAGGTTTAGGGTTAGCGTGATGGTGAGGTTATGGTTCAGGGTGAAGGTTAGGCTGAGAGTGAGTTTTAGGGTTAGGGTTAGGGTTAGCGTGAGGGGAAGGGTGAGGGTTAGGATGAGTGTTAGGGTGACGGTGAGGGTTAGGGTTAGGATTGGGGTCAGGGTTAGGCTGAGGGTTAGGGTGAGGGGTAGGGTTAGGGTAAGGGTGAAGATTAGGGACAGTGTGATTGTTAGGGTTAGCATGAAGGTAAGGGTTAGGTTCATGGTAAGGGTTACGGTGAGGGTTAGCATTAGGGTTAGGGTGAGGGTTAGTGTTAGGTTGGAGGTTAGGGTGAGGGTTAGGGTGGGTGTTAGGGTTCTGGTGAGAGAGAGGATTAGGGTTAGGGTGAGGGTTATGGTTAGGGTGATGTGTAGAATGAGGCTGAGGGTTAGGGTGAGGGTGAGTGTGAGGGTTAGGGTATGGGTGACGGTTAAGGTTAGGGTGAGGGTTACAGTAACAGTGAGGGTTAGGTTGAGGGTGAGGTTAAGTGTTAGGATTAGGGTGAAGTTTAGGGTTACGGTTATGGTGAGGGTTAGGGTTAGGGTTATGTTTAGGGTGAGGGTGAGAGAGTGAGGATGAGGTTTTTGGAAAGTATGAGGGTTAGGTTTTCGGTAAGGGTTAGGGTTAGGGTGAGTGTTAGGGTTAGGGTGAGGATAAGGTAAGGGTGAGGGTGAGGGTTAGGGTTACTCTTAGTGTGAGGTTTAGGGTTACGGTTATGGTGAGGGTTAGGGTTAGGTTTATGTTTAGGGTGAGGGTGAGTGTTAGAGTGAGGATGAGGGTTTTGGAGAGTGTGAGGTTTAGGGTTGCAGTGAGGGTTAGGGTTAGGGTGAGTGTTAGGGTGACGGTGAGGGTGAGGTTTAGGGTTGATGTTAGGGTTAGAGTGAGGGGTAGGGTTATGGTTAGGGTGAGGGTTAGGGTTACTGTGAGGGTTATGGTTAGGGTGAGGTTTAGGGTTACTGTGAGGGTTCAAGTTAGGATTAGCCTTAGTGTTAGGGTGAGGGTAAGGGTTAGGTTGAGGGTTAGGGTTAGAGTGAGGGTTAGGGTAAATGTCAGGGTTAAGGTTAGGGTTAGTGTTAGGGTGAGGGTGAGGGTTAAGATTAGGTTTAGGGTTAGGGTTATTGTTAGGGTTAGAGTGAGGGTTACAGTTCAGTTTAGGGTGAGGGTGAAGGTGAGGGATATGGTTACAGTTAGGGTGAGGTTTATGGTTAGGGTTAGGGTTAGTGTTAGGAGGAAGTTTAGGGTGAGGATTAGGGTTAGGGATAGGGTGAGGGGTATGGTTTTGGTTAGGGTTAAGGTGAGGGTTCGGCTTAGGGTGAGGTTTAGGGTTAGGGTTAGTTTTAGGGTGAGGAATGGGTTAGCAATAGGATTAGTGTGAGGGCTAAGGTGAGGGTGAGGTTTAGGGTTAGGATTAGGTTTAGGGTGAGGGTTAGGCTTAGGCTGAGGGTTAGGTTTTGTGGGAGGGTTGGTGTTAGGGTTAGGCTTAGTGTTAGGGTGAGGATAAGGGTTAGAGTGAGGGTTAGGGTTAGGGTGAGGGTTAGGGTTAGGGTGAGGGTCATGGTTAGGGTTAGGGTTAGGCTGAGGGTTAGGTCAGAGTTAGAGTTAGGGTTAGGGTAAGGGTTAGCGTTAGGGTAAGGGTTAGGTTTAGGATTAGTGTTAGAGTTATGGTTAAGTTTAGGGTGAGGCTTTCGGATTAGGGTTAGGGTTAGGTAGAAGGTTAAGGTGAGGGTGACGGTTAGGGTTAGTTTTAGGTTTATCGTGTGGGTAAGTGATAGTGTGAGAGTTAGGGTGAGTGTTAGAGTTAGCATTAGGGTTAGAGTGAAGTTTAGGGTGAGGGATATGGGTAGGGTTAAGGTGAGCTTGAGGGTGAGGGTTAGGGTTAGGGTTAGGGTGGATTTTAGGGTTAGGGTGAGGGTTAGGGTTAGTGTTAGCGTAAGGGTAATGGTAAGGGTGAGGGTGACGGTTAGGGTTAGAGTTAGGCTGAGGGTTAGGTTTAGTGTGAGTTTTAGGGTGAGGATGAGGTTAAGGCTTATTGTGAGGTAAGGGTGAGGGTTAGGGTTAGTGTTAGGGTGAGGGTTAGGGATAGGGTTAGGGTTAGGGATACGGATAGGGTTGGGGTGAGGGTTAGGGTAATGGGTATGGTTATGTTAGGGTGAGGGTTAGGTTTAGTGTAAGTATTAGGGTTAGGGTTAGGGTTAGGATTAGTGTGAAGGTAAGAATTAGGGTGACGGTTAGGGTGAGGGTGAGGTTTAGGGTTAGGATTAGGGTTATGGTTAGTGTTACGCTGAGGGTGATGGTGAGGGTGAGGGTGAGTGTGAGTTTTAGTGTTAGGGTTAGGTTGAGGGTTATGGTTAGGGTTAATTTGAGGGTGGTATGAGGGTGAGGTTTAGGGTGAGGGAAAGGGTTATGGTGAGGGCCTGGGTGAGTGTGAGGTTTAGGGTTAGGGTGAGGGTTTGAGTTAGGTTTAGTATGAGGGTTATGGTGAGGGGTAGGGTTAGGTTTAGGGTGAGGTTAGGTTTAGTGTGAGGGTTACGGTTAGGGTTAGGGTGAGGGTGAGGTAAGAGTAATGGTGAGGGTAAGGGTGAGTGCAAGGTTTAGGGATACGAATAGGGATAGTGTTAGTGTTAGGCTGAGGGTGAGGATGAGGGTGCGGGTGAATTTTAGGGTTAGGATTACGGTTAGGGTGAGGGCTAGGGTGAGGGTGAGGATTAGGGTGAAGGTGAGTGTAAGGGTGAGGGTCTTGGTTAGGTAATGTTAGGGTTAGGGTGAGGATTAGGTGAGGGTTAGGGTGAGGGTGTAGGTTCAGGTGATGGTGAGGGTTAGGATGAGGTTGAGGTTTAGTAACCCTAACCGGGTTAGGTGAGGGTTAGGGTTAGGCTTAGGGATAGGGTTAGGTGAGGGTTAGGGTTAGGCTTAAAGTTAGGGTAAGAGTTAGGGTTAGGGGTAGGGTTATGGTTAGGGTGAGTATTAGGTTTAATGTGAGGGTTAGGGTTAGGGTGAGGATAAAGTAAGGGTGAGAGTTAGGGTGAGGGTGAGGTTTAGGGTTACTATTAGAGTGAGGGTTAGGCTTAGGTTTAGTGTTAAGGGGAGGGTTAGGATGACGGTTAGGGTTAGGCTTAGGGTTAAGGAGAGGGTGAGTGTGAGCATGAGGCTTAGGGTGAACGTTAGGGTTAGGGTGGAGGTTAGTATTAGGGTTAGGGTGAGGGTTTGGGTTAGTCTTAGGGTTACGGAGAGATAGTGAGGGTGACCGTGAGGGTTAGGGTTAGGGTTAGGGTTAGGGTGAACGTTAGGGTTAGGGTGGAGGTTAGTATTAGGGTTAGTGTGAGGTTTAGGGTGAGGGTTAGGGTGAGGGTGAGGGTTAGGGTTAGGCTTAGCATTAGGGTTAGGGTCAGGTTTAGTGTGAGGTTTAGGGTGAGGATGAGGTTAAGGCTTTGGCTGAGGTTTAGGGTAAGGTTGAGTGTTAGGGTTAGGGTTAGCGTGAGGGTGAGGGTTAGGGTGAGGGTTAGGTTTAGGATAGGGTTAGGTTTAGGTTGAGGGTTAGGGTAAGGGGTAGGGTTATGATTAGGGTGAGGATTAGGTTTATTGTGAATGTTAGGGTTAGGATTAGGGTTAGGATTAGTGTGAAGGTAAGAATTAGGGTGACGGTTAGGGTGAGGGTGAGGTTTAGGGTTAGGATTAGGGTTATGTTTAGTGTTATGCTGAGGGTGATGTTGAGGTTGAGGGTGAGTGTGAGTTTTAGGGTTAGGGTTAGTGTGAGGGTTAGGATGAGGGTTAGGTTTAGGGTGAGGGAGAGGGTGAGGTTGAGGGTGAGTGTTAGGGTTAGGAGAAGGTTTAGGGTTAGGGTTAAGCTTAAGGTTAGGGTGAGGTTTTGGGTTAGGTTTAGGTGTAGGATGAGGGTTAGGCTGAGGGGTAGGTGTAGGGTTAGGTGAGGGTTAGGGTTAGTGTGAGGGTTAGGTTTAGGGTTAGGTTGAGGGTAAGGATTAGTGTGAGGGTTAGGGTGAGGGTGAGTGTTAGGGTTAGGCGGAGGGTAGGGGTTAGGGTGAGGGTTAGATTGTTGGTAAGGTTTATGGTTAGCATTAGTGTTAGTGTTAGGGTGAGGGTTAGGGTTAGGGTTAGGGATAGGGTGAGTATTAGGGTTAGGATTAGTGTTAGGGTGAGCATTAGGCTGAGGGGTAGGGTTAGGGTTAGGCTTAGTCTTAGGGTTAGGCTTAGGGTGAGGGTGGGGTTGAGGATTAGGGTTAGGGTGATGGTTAGGATTAGGGTTAGGGTGAGGGTTAAGATGAGGGTTAGGGTGAGGGTAAGGTTTAAGGTGAGGGTTAGGGTGAAGGTGAGGTTTATGTTTACCATTAGGGTTAGGGTTAGAGTTAGCGTGAGGGTTAGGTTTAGGATTAGGGTTAGGGTGAGTGTGAGGGTGAGGGTTAGGTTTAGGGTTCGCGTGAGGGTTAGGTTTAGCGTTAGGGTTAGGTTGTGGGTTAGGGTTAGGGTTAGTGTGAGGGTGAGGGTGAGGGTTAGGGTATGGGTGAGGGTGAGATTTAGGGTTAGGAATAGGGTGGGGTGAGTGTGAGTGTGAGGTTTATTGTGAGGAATAGGGATAGGGTGAGGGTGAGTGTTAGTGTGAGATTTAGTGGTAGGTTAGGGTGAGGGTTAGAGTTAGGGTGATGGTTAGTATGAGGGTTAGTTTAAGGTTAAGGGTGAGGGTTAGGGTTAGGATTAGGTTAGGGTGAGGGTGAGGGTGAGCGTTTGGGTTAGCTTTAGGGTTAGGGATAGGTTTAGAATTAGGGTGAGGTTTAGGATGAGGGTTAGGATTAGGGTTAGGGTTAGGGTTTACGTGAGGGTTAGGGTCAGGGTGAGGGTTAGGGTTAGGGTTAGATTTACGGTGAGAGTAATGGCTAGCATGAGGTTTATGGTGAGTGTGAGGGTTAACGTTAGCATTAGGGTTAGGGTGAGGTTTAGGGTGAGGGTTAGGGTTAGATTTATGGTTAGGGTGAGGTGAGGGTGAGGGTGATTGTGAGGTTTATGGTTAGGGTGAGAGATAGGTTTAGGGTGAGGGTTAGGCTTTGGGTTAGGGTGCAGATGAGCGTGAGGTTGACAGTGAGGCTTAGGGTGAGGGTGAGTGTGAGTGTGGGGGTTATGCTTAGAGTTAGGTTTAGGGTTAGGGTTAGTGTGAGGGTGAAGCTGAGGGTTAGGGTTAAGAGTAGGGTTAGGTTTAAATTTAGGCTGAGGGTGAGCGTGACGGAGAGGGTAACGGTTAGGCTTAGGGTTAGGTTTGGTGTGAGGGTTAGGGTGAGGGTAAGGTTAAAGGTTAGGCTGAGGGTGAGGGTTAGGGTTAGGGTTAGGGTGAGGATTAGGGTTAGGGTGAGGTTAGAGTTAGGGTGAGGTTTATTGTTAGTGTGAGGGTTAGTGTTAGTGTTAGGTTGAGGGTAAAGGTTAGGTTGAGGGTTAGGGATAGGGTTAGGTTTAGGGTGAGGTTTCGGGTTAGGGTGAAGGTTAGGGTCAGGGTGAGTGTTAGGGTTAGCATTATGGTAGGGTGAGGGTTAGTGTGAGGGTTAGCGTAAGGTTAGTGTGAGGGTTAGGTTTAGGGTGAGGGTTAGGTTGAGGGTGAGAGTAATGTTAAGTGTGAGGGTTAGGGTTATGGTGAGGATTATGGTAAGCTTGTGGGTTAGGGTGAGGGTTAGGTTTAGGTTTACAGTAAGGGTGAGGTTTAGGGTGAGTGTTAGGTTTGGGGTTAGGGTTAGAGTGAGGGTGAGATTGAGGGTTGGGAATAGGGTGAGGGTTAGGTTTAGGGTGAGGGTTAGGATTAGGATTAGGTTTAGGGTGAGGGTGAGGGTTAGGGTTAGGGATAGGGTTAGGTTGAGGGTTAGGGTTAGGCTGAGGATTAGGGATAGTGTAATGGCTAGTTTTTGGGTTAGGGTTAGTGTTAGGGTGAGCGTAAATTTTAGGGTTAGGTTTAGGGTTACGGTGAGGTTGAGGGTTAGGTTAAGGGTGAGGGTTAGGGTTAGGGTGAGGGTGAAGGTGAGGGTTAGGATAAGGGTTAGGGTTAGGGTTATTTTTAGGTTTAGGGTTAGGTTTATGGTTATGTTGAGGGTGAGGGTGAGGGTGAGGGTTAGGGTTAGTGTGAGGTTTAGGGCTAGGGTTAGGTTTAGGGTTAGGGTTAGGATGAGGTTTAGGGTGAGGGGTAGGGTTAAGGTTAGGGTGACGGTTTGGGTTAGTGTGAAGGTTAGGGTTAGGGTTAGGATTAGGTTAGGTTGAGAGTTAGGTTTTAGATTAGGGTTAGGGTGAGAGTAAGGGTTAGGGTGAGGTTAAGGGTTAGATTAGGTTTAGGGTTAGGGTAAGGGTAAGGGTTAGGATGAGGGTTAGGGTTAGGGTCAGGTTTATGTTGAGGTTGAGGTTTAGGGTTAGTGTTAGTTTGAGGTGAAGGTTTAGGGTGAGGTTTAGGGTGAGGGTGAGTGTTAGGGTTACCATTAGGGTTAGGGTGTGGTTTAGTGTGAGTGTTTTGGTTAGTTTAGGGTGAGGTTTTTGGTTAGTGTGAGGGTTAGGGTGAGGGTAAGGTAAGGGTAAGGGTGAGGTGTTTGGTGAGGGTGAGGGTTACGGAAAGGGAGAGGGTTAGGGTTAGGGTGAGGGTTAGAGTTAGGGTTAGGAAAAGGGTTAGTGTGAGGGATAAGGTGAGGGTGAGGATTAGGGTTAGGGTTAGGTTTAGGTTGAGGATTTGGTTTAGGCTGAAGGTTAGGGTTAGTATGAGTGTTGGTGTCTGGTTTAGGCTTAGTATTAGGGTGAGGGTAAGGTTTAGGGTGAAGGTTAGGTTTAGGGTGAGGTTTAGGGTTAGGGTGAGGGTGAGGGTTAGGTTTAAGGTGAGGGTAAGTTTTAAGGTAAGGTCTAGGTTTAGGGTTATTGAGGGTTTTGTTGAGGTTTAGTATTAGGGTTAGTGTAAGGGTTAGGGTTAGGGTTAGTGTGAGCATTAGGTTGAGGGTTAGCTTGACGGTTAGGGTGTGTGAGGGTTAGAGTTAGGCTGAGGGTGAGGGTGAAGGTGAGAGTTAGGGTTAGGATTAGGGTTAGGGAGAGGTTTTGGGTTTGGTTTATGGTTAGGATGATGGTTAGGGTGAAGGGTAAATTTAGGTTTAGGGTGAGGTTAGATTTATTGTGAGGGTTAGCGTTAGGTTTAGGGTTAGGGTGAGGGTGAGGATATGGTTTAGGGTGCGGGTTAGGGTGAGGGTTAGGGTTAGGGATAGGGTTAGGTTTAGGGTGACTGTTAGCTTGAGGGTTTGGTTTAGGTTTAGGGTTAAGGTTTCGGATGAGGGTTCGGGCTCAGTTTAGGGTTAGGTTAAGGGTTTTGTGTTTGGGTTACTGTTAGGGTTAGGGTGAGGTTTATGGTTAGGGTGAGGGTTAGGGTTATGTTTAGGTTTATGGTGTGTTTAAGTGATAGCGTGAGGGTTAGAGTGAGTGTTACAGGTAATAGTAGTGTTTGGGTGAGGGTGAGGGAGAGGGTTAGGGTTTGGGTTAGCGTGAGGGTGAGTGTGAGGGTGATGGTTAGGGTTAGAGTTAGGGTGAGGGTTAGGTTTAGTGTGAGGTTTAGAGTGAGTATGAGGTTAAGTGTTAGGGTGAGGGTTAAGGTAAAGGTGAGGGTTCGGGTTAGGTTTAGTGTTAGGGTGAGGTTTAGGGTGAGGGTTAGGGTTAGGTTTAGGGTTAGGGTGACGAGGAGGTTTAGGGTTAGGGTTACGGTGAGTGCTAGGGTGCGGGTTAGGGTTAGGGTGAGGGTTAAGCTTAGGGTGAGGGTTAGGGATAGGGTTAGTTTGTGGGTGGTGTAAGGGTGAGGTTTAGGATGATGGTTAGGATTAAGATGAGGGCTAGGGTGAGGGTTAGGGTTAGCGTTAGGGTGAGGGTTAGGGTTAGGTTTAGGTTGATGTTTGGGGTGAGGGGTAGGGTTAGATTTAGGGTGAGGGTTAGGTTTAGTGAGAGCGTTATTGTTAGGCTTAGGGTGAGGGTGGCGGTAAGGTTTATGGTGAGGGTTATGATGGGGTTGATGGTTAGGGTTAGGATTAGGGGAGGGTTAGGGTAAGGCTGAGCATGAAGGTGAGAGTGCGGGTGAGGTTTATGGGTAGGGTTACATTTAGGGTGAGGGCTGTGGTGAGGGTGAGGGTTAGGGTGAAGTTTAGGGTGAGGGTGAGGGTGAGGGCCTTTGTTAGATAATGGTTAGAGTTAGGGTGAGGATTAGGTGAGGGTGAGGGTGAGGGTGAGCTTTAGGGATAGGGTGTGGGTGCGTGTTAGGTTTAGGGTGGGGGTTCAGGTGATGTTGAGTGTTAGGGTAAGGTTGAGATTTAGGGTTAGGTGAGGGTTAGGTTTAGGGTTAGGGTTAGAGTTAGGATGAGGGTTTGGGTGAGGGATACTGTTAAGGTTAGGGTGAACATTAGGGTTAATGTGAGGGTTAGGGTTAGGGTGAGGTTAATGTTAGAGTGACAGTTCGGGTGAGAGTTAGGGTTAGGGTTACTGTTAGGGTGAGGGTTAGGGTTAGCTTTAGAGTTAAGTTGAGGGTGAGGGTGAGGGTTAGGGTTAGGCTTAGGGTTAAGGTGAGGGTGAGGGTGAGGATGAGGGTTAGCTTGAGGGTTAGGGTTAAGGTGAGGGTTAGGTTTACGATTAGGGTTATTGTTAGGATTAGGTTTAGGGTGAGGGTGAGGATGAGGGTGAGGGTGAGGGTGTGGAATAGGGTTAGGGTTAGGTTTAGGGTGAGCATGAGGGTTAGGGTTAGGGTGAGGGGTTGGGTTAAGCTTAGGGTGAGGGTTAGGGTTAGTGTGAAGGTTAAGGTTAGGGTTAGGGTGAGGTTTAGGTTGAGGGTTAGGGTTTGGATTAGGGTTAGGATGAGGGTGAGGGTTAGGGTGAGGTTTATGGTTAGTTTAGGGTTGGGTTTATGGTGAGGGTTAGGGTGAGGGTAAGGATTAGGTTGAGGGTTAGGGTTAGGGTGAGGTTTAGGGTGAGATTGTGGGTTAGGGTTAGGGTTAGAGTGAGGTTCAGGTTTAGGGTGAGGGTTAGAGTGAGGGTGAGTGTTGGGGTTAGCATTAGGGTTAGGGTGAGGTTTAGTGTGAGTGTTTTGATTAGGTTAGGTTGAGGTTTTGGCTTAGGGTGAGGGTTAGTGTGAGGGTAAGGTAAGGGTAAGGGTGAAGTTTTTGGTGAGGGTGAGGGTTACGGAAAGTGTGAGGGTTAGGGTTAGGGTTAGGGTTAGGGACAGGAAAAGGGTTAGTGTGAGGGATAAGATGAGGGTGAGGATTTGGGTTAGGGTTAGGTTTAGGTTGAGGGTTAGGTTTAGGCTGAGGTTTAGGATTAGTGTGAGGGTTTGTGTTAGGATTAGGCTTAGTGTTAGGGTGAAGGTTAGGGTTAGGGTGAGTGTTAGGGTTAGGGTGAGGGTAAGGGTTAGGGTTAGGACTAGATTTAGGGTTATTGAGGATTTTGGTGATGTTTAGGGTTAGGGTTAGTGTAAGGGTTATGGTTTGGTTTAGTGTCGAGTATTAGGTTGAGGGTTAGCGTGATGGTTAGGGTTAGTGTGAGGGTATGGGTTAGGCTGAGGGTGAGGGTGAGGTTGAGAGTGTTAGGGTTAGGGTGAGTTATGATGAGGGTGAGGGTTAGGGTTAGGATTAGTGTGAGGGATAGGTTTTGAGTTAGATTTAGGGTTAGGATGAGGGTTAGGGTGAGGGGTAAGGTTAGGTTTAGGGTGAGGGTTAGAGTTATTGTAAGCGTCAGCGTTAGGGTTAGGGTTAGGGTGAGGGTGAGTATAAGGTTTAGGGTGAGGGTTAGGGTGAGGGTTAGGGTTTGGGATAGGGTTAGGGATAGGGTGACACTTAGCTTGAGGGTTAGGTTTAGGGTTAGGTTTAAGGTTTCGGGTGAGGTTTAGGGTTCAAGTTAGGGTTAGGGTTTCGTGTTTGGGTTAGGGTTAAGTTTAGGGTGAGATTTAGGGTGAGTGTGAGGGTGAGGGTTAGCTTTAGGTTTATGGTGTGGGTAAGTGATAGCGTGAGGGTTAGGGTGAGTGTTAGAGTTAGCAGCAGGGTTAGAGTGAAGGTTAGGGTGAGGGTTAGGGTTAGGGATAAGGTGAGCTTGAGAGTGATTGTTAGGGTTAGGGTTAGGGTGAGTTTTAGGGTTAAGGTGAGGGTTAGGGATAGGGTTAGCATGAGGGTGAGGGTGAGGGTGACGGTTAGGGTTAGAGTTTGGGTGAGGTTTAGGTTTAGTGTGAGGTTTATGGTGAGGATGAGGTTAAGGGTTAGGGTGAGGGTTAAGGTAAGGGTTAGGGTTAGGGTTAAGGTTAGTGTTAGGGTGAGGGTTAGGGTTAGGGTTAAGGTTAGGGTTTGGGTGAGGGGGAGGGTTAGGGTTCGGTTTAAGGTGAGGGCTAGTGTGCGGGTTAGGGTTAGGGTTAGGGTGAGTGTTATGGTTAGGGTTAGTTTGAGGGTGGTGTGAGGGTGAAGTTTAAGATGAGGGTTAGGATTAGGGTGAGGGCTAGGGTGAGGGTGAGGATTTGCGTTAGGGTGAGGGTTAGGTTTAAGTTTAGGTTGAGTTTTGGGGTGAGGGGTAGGGTTAGGTTTAGGGTGAGGGTTAGGTTTAGTGTGAGGGTTAAGGTTAGGGATATTGTGAGGGTGAGGGTAAGGGTTATGGTGAGTGTTATGATCAGGTTGAGGGTTAAGGTTAGGATTAGGGGTAGGGTAAGGTAAGGCTGAGCATGAGGGTGAGGGTGCGGGTGAGGTTTAGAGTAAGGGTTACGTTTAGGGTGAGGGCTAGGGTGAGGGTGAGGGTTAGGGTGAAGTTTAGGGTGAGGGTGAGGGTGAGGGTCTTTGTTAGATAATGGTTAAGGTTAGTGTGAGGATTAGGTGAGGGTTAGGGTTAGGGTGAGCTTGAGGATTAGGGTGTGGGTGAGTGTTAGGTTTAGTGTGAGGGTTCGGGTGATGGTAAAGGTTAGGGTAACGTTGAAAATTAGGGTTAGGTTTAGATGAGGGTTAGGTTTAGGGTTAGGATTAGAGTTAGGGTGAGGGTTCGGGTGAGGTGTACTGTTAAGGTTAGGGTAAGCATTAGGGTTAATTTGAGGGGTAGGGATAGGGTGAGGATAAAGTTCGGGTGACGGTTAGGGTGAGGGTGAGGGTTAGGGTTACTGTTAGGGTGAGGGTTAGAGTTAGCTTTAGTGTTAAGGTGAGGGTGAGGGTTTGGGTTAGTGTTAGGCTTAGGGTTAAGGTGAGGGTGATGGGTTAGGTTTAGGGTTAGGGTTAGGGTTATTGTTAGGGTTAGATTTAGGGTGAGGGTGAGGATGAGGGTGAGGGTGAGGGTGTGGGTTAGGGTTAGGGATAGGTTTAGGGTGAGGGTGAGGGTTAGGGTTACGGTTAATGTTAGGCTTAGGGTGATTGTTACGGTTAGTGTGAGGCTTAGTGTTAGGGTTAGGGTTGGTGTTAGGGTGAGGGAAAGAGTTAGGGTGAGGATTAGGGTTAGGGTGAGGGTTAGGAATAATTTGAGGGTTAGGATTAGGGTTCTGGTTAAGGTGAGGGTGAGGGTGATGCTTAGGGTTAGGGTTAGGTTGAGGGATAGGGTGAGGGTTAGGTTTAGGGTGAGGGTTAGGGTTAGGGTGAGAGTTAGCCTTAGTGTTAATTTGAGGGTGGGGTGAGGGTCAGCTTTAGGGTGTGGGTTAGGGTTAGGGTGATGGCTAGATTAGTGTGATGATTAGGGTTAGGGTGAGAGTTAGGGTTAGGTTTAGGGTGAGGGATACGGTGAGGTTTAGGTTTAGGTTTAGAGTGAGGGTTAGGTTTAGTGTGAGGGTTACGATTAGGGTTAGGGTGAGGGTGAGGTTTAGGGTTAAGGGTGAGGGATAGGGTAATGCTGAGGGTTATGTTTAGGATTAGCTTTAGAGTTAGGTTTATGCTGAAGGTGAGAGTGAGGGTGAGTGTGAGGTTTAGGATTAGGGTGATGTTTAGGGTGAGGAGAAGTGTGAGGGTGAGTTTTAGGGTAAAGATGAGGGCGAGGTTGAGGGTGAGGGTCTCGGTTAGGTAGAGGTTAGGGTTAGGGTGAGGATTAGGTGAGAGTTAGGGTGAGGGTGAGGGTTAGGGTTAGGGTTAGAGAGAGGGTTATGTTAGGGGTTAAGGTTAGAATTAGGGTGAGGGTTAGGGTGAGGGTGAGGGTTAGGGTTAGGGTTAGAGAGAGGGTTAGGTTAGGGGTTAAGGTTAGAATTAGGGTGAGGGTTAGGGTGAAGGGTAGGGTTAGGGTTAGGGTGAGCATAAAGGTTAATGTGAGGGTTAGGGTGAGGGTGAGGATAAAGTAAGGGTGAGGGTTAGGGTTACTGTTAGGGTGAGTTTTAGGGTTAGGATTTGTGTTAAGGTGAGTGTAAGGGTGAGGGTTAGGGTTAGGCTTAGGGTTAAGATGAGGGTGAGGGTGAGGCCGAGGGTTAGCGTGAGGTTTAGGGTTAGGGTGAGGGTTAGGTTTACGGTTAGGGTTTGGGTTATTCTTAGGGTTAAGGTTAGGGTGAGGGTGAGGATAAGGTTTAGTGTGATGTTTAGGGTGAGTGTGATGGTTAGGGTGAGGGTGAGGGTGAGGTTTTGGTTG
The DNA here is from genome assembly GCF_024711535.1 of Dipodomys merriami. Taxonomy (NCBI): domain Eukaryota; kingdom Metazoa; phylum Chordata; class Mammalia; order Rodentia; family Heteromyidae; genus Dipodomys; species Dipodomys merriami. The sequence goes on from NW_027202849.1 coordinate 1,855,266, forward strand.
AGTGTTTGGGTTAGGTTTAGGGTGAGAGTGAGTGTGAGGGCTAGGGTTAGGGTTAATATCAGTCTTAGGATTAGGCTGAGGGTGAGGGTGAGTGTGAGAGTTAGGGTTAGGGTTAGTGTGAGGCTTAGGCTTAGGGTGAGGGTGAGGGTGAGGGATAGGGTCATGGTTAGGGTGGGGGTGAGGTTGAGGCTTAGGGTGAGGGTGAGGGTGAGTGTTAGGGTGCGGGTAAGTTTTAGGGTTAGATTTAGGGTTCGGGTGAGGGTTAGGATGATGGTTATGATGAGGGGCAGGTTTAGGGCTATGGTGAGGTTCAGGGTTAGTTTGAGGGTGACCGTTACGGTTGGGTTTAGGGTGAAGGTTAAGGTGAAGGTTAGGGATAGGTTTATGGTCAGGCTGAGGGTTAGGGTGAGGGTAAGTTTTAGGGTGAGGGTTAGGGTGAGTGTGAGGGTTAGGTTTAGGGAGAGATTTAGGTTTATGGAGAGGATTAGGGTTCCGTTTAGGGTGAAGGTGAGGGTGATGGTGTGGGTTAAGGTAAGGATTAAGTTTAGGGTTAGAGTTAGGGTTATTGTTAGGGTTAGGGTTAGGGTTACGGTTAAGGTGAGGTTGCGGGTGAGGTGAGGTTTAGCGTTAGGGTTAGCGTTAGGGTGAGGGTTTTGGTGAAGGTAAGTGTTGGGGTGAGGGTTAGGGTTAGGGTGAGGTTGAGGGTGAGGTTGAGAGTTACTGTTAGGGTTAGGGTTAGGGTGAGGTTTAGGGTGAGGTTGAGGTTTAGTGTTATGGTTAGTGTTAGGGTGAGATTAAGGGTTAGGTTGAGGGTTAGGGTGAGTGTTAGGGTTAAGTTAGGGTGACGGTTAGGGTTAGGGTGAGGTTTAGGGTTAGTGAAGGTTAGTGTTAAGGTTAGGCTTAGTGTTAGGTTGAGGGTAATGTTTAGATTGAGGTTTAGGTTGAGGGTTTGGGTTAGGGTTAGGGTGAGTGTGAGGGTCAGTGAGAGGGTTAGGATTAAGTTTAGGGTTAGGTTTAGGTTGAGGGTGAATGTGAGGTTTAGGGTTAGGTGATTGTTAGGCTTAGGTTTAAGCTGAGGGTGAGGGTGAGTGTGAGGGTTAGGGTTATGTTGAGTGTGAGCATTAGGGTTAGGTTTAGGGTGAGGGTGAGGTTGAGGGTTAGGGTGAGGGTTAGGGTTTGATTTAGGGTGAGGGTTAAATGAGGGTGAGGGTTAGGGTTAGGGTGAGGGTTAGGGTTAGGTTGAGGGTGAGGAATAGCGTTAGGGTGAGGGTTAGGGTTAGGGTGATGTTTAGGGTGAGTGTGAGGGTTGGTTTGAGGGTTTGCGTTAGATTTAGGGTGAGGTTGAGGGTGAGGGTGAGGCTTAGATTTAGGGTTAGTGTGAGGTTGACTGTGAGGGTTAGGTTTAAGGTTAGGCTTTAGCCTGAGGGTTAGGCTCAGGGTGAGAGTGAGGGTGATGGTTAGGGTTACGGTGAGGTTTAGGGTTAGGGTTCGGGTGAGGGTTAGGGATAGTTTGAGGGTTAGGGTTCGGGTGAGGGTTAGGGTTACTGTGAAGTTTCATGTTAGGTTTAGGCTTAGTGTTAGCTTGAGGGTAAGGGTTAGGTTGAGGGTCAGCTTTAGGGTGAGGTTTAGGGTTAGTATGAGGGTTAGGGCTTGGGTGAGGTTAAGGGTGATGGTTAGGTTTAGGGTGATGGTTAGGGTGAGGGTGAGGGTTAGGGTGAGGGTTCAGTTGAGGGTTTGGTTAGGTTTATGGTGAGGTTGACACTTAGGGTTAGGTTTAGGGTGAGGGTGAATGTGAGGTTTAGGGATAGGGTTAGGGTTAGGTTTAGGGTTAGGCTGAGGGTGACTATGAGCTTGAGATTTAGTGTTATGGTGAGCATTAGGGTTGGGGTTAGGGTGAGGTTATTGTTCGGGTGAGTGTTAGGGTTTGGGTGAGGGTTAGCGTTACGTTTAGGGTTAGGGTTAGGTTGGAGGTTAGGGTTAGGGTGAGGGTTAGCGTTAGTGGTAGGGTTAGGTTGAGCGTGAGGGTGAGGGTTAGGGTTAGGATTAGGTTTAAGGTGAGCCTGAGGGTGAGGGTGAGGGTTAGTGTTAGGGTGAGGGTTAGGCTAAGGGTTAGGGTGAGGGTTATGTTTAGGGTGATGTTTAGGTTGAGGGTTTGGTTTAGGGTTAGGGTGAGTGTGAGAGTGAGTGAGAGGGTTAGGATTAGTGTTAGGGTTAAGTTTAGGGTCAGGGTGAGTGTGAGGGTTAGGGTTCCGGTTATTGTTAGGCTTAGTTTTAAGCTGACTGTGAGGGTGAGAGTGAGGGTTAGGGTTATGTTTAGGGTGAGGGTGAGGTTTAGGGTTAGGGTGAGATTTAGGGTTTGGGTTAGGGTGAGGGTTAGATGAGGGTGAGGGTTAGGGTTAGCGTGAGGGTTAGGGTAAGGGTGAGGGTGAGTATTAGCGTTATGGTGAGGGTTAGGGTTCTGGTGCGGATTAGGGTGAGGGTTAGGGTATGGGTGATGTTTAGGGTGAGTTTGAGGGTTGGTTTGCGGTTTTGCGTTAGGTTTAGGGTGAGGTTGAGGGTGAGGGTGAGGCTTAGACTTAGGGTTAGGGTGAGGGTGAGTGTGAGGATTAGGGTAAGGGTTAGTCTTAGGCTTTGGGTTAAGCTGAGGGTGGGAGTGAGTGTGAGGTTAGGGTTAGGGTGAGGGTTAGGGTTAGGATTAGGGATAGGGTGATGTTTAGGGTGACGGTTATTGTGAGATTAAGTTTTAGGGTTACACTTAGTGTTAGGGTGAGTGTAATGGTTAGGTTGAGGCTTAGCATTAGGGTGAGTGTTAGGGTTAACGTGAGGGTTAGGTTTTCGGTAAGGGTGAGGTTGAGGGTGATGGTGAGGCTTAGGTTTAGGGTGAGTGTGAGGGTTAGTGTGAGTGTTAGGGTTAGGTTTAGGCTTAGTCTGAGGGTTAGGCTGAGTGTGATGGTGAGGGTGTGGGTGAGGATTAGAGTTAGGGTGAGTTTTAGGGGTAAGGTTAGCGTGAGCGTTTGGGTTAGGCTTAAGTTTAGGATGAGGGTTAGATGGGGGGTACAGTTATGGTTAGTGTGAGCGTTAGGGTTAGCGTTAGGGTTAGGGATAGGTTTAGGGTTAGGGTGAGGTTTAGGATGAGGTTTAGGGTTACGGTAAGGGTTAGGGTTAGTGTTAGAATGAGGGTTAGGGAGAAGGTTAGGATTTGGGTTAGGGTGAGGTTTCAGTTTAGGGTTCGGGTTAGGGTTATGGTGAGGGTGGGGGTGAGGGTGAGAGTGAAGGTTAGGGTTAGAGTTAGGATGAGGGTGAGGATTAGGGTTAGGGTTAGGCTGAGGATATGGCTGAGGGTGTGGGTGAGGATTAGGGTTAGGTTGAGTGTTAGGGTTAGTGTTAACGTAAGGGTTTGGGTTAGGGTTAAGTTTAGGATGAGATTTAGTTTGAGGCGTATGGTTACAGTTAGATTGAGCATTAGGGTTTGCGTTAGGGTTAGGGATAGGGTTAGGGTTAGGGTGAGGTTTAGGATGAGGGTTAGTGTGAGGGTAAGGGATAGGGTCAGTGTGAGGATTAGGGTTAGGGTTAGATTCATGCTGAGAGTAAGGGTTAGCGTGAGGTTTAGCGTGAGTTTGAGAGTTAGAGTTACATTAGGGTTAGGGTAGGTTTAGCTTGAGGGTTAGGATTAGGTTTAGGGTTAGGGTGAGGTGAGCGTGAGGGTGATTGTGAGGTTTATTGTTAGAGTGAGGGATAGGTTTAGGGTGAGGGTTAGGTTTAGGGTGAGGGTGAGCGTGAGGGTGACAGTGAGGCTTAGGGTGAGGGTGAGGGTGAGGCTGATGGTTAGGGTTAGGATTAAGTTGAGGGTTAGAGTTAGTGTGAGGGTTAGGGTGAGGGTAAAGTTAAAGGTTAGGGTGAGGGTTAGGGTTAGGGTTAGGGTGAGGTTTAGGGTTAGGGTGAGGGTGAGGGTTAGGGTGAGGGTAAGGGTGAGTGTTAGGGTGAGGGTTAGGGTTAGGGTGAGGGGTAGGGTTAGGATTAGGGTTATGGTGAATACTAGCTTGTCAGTGAGGTTAGGGTTAGGGTGAAAGTGAGGGTTAGGTTTAGGGTTAAGTTGAGGGTTTGGGTGAGGTATAGGTTTAGGAGTAGTGTTAGGTTTAGAGGTAGGCTGAGGGTGAGGGTGATGGTGAGGGTGACTGATAGGGTTAGGATTAGGGTGAGGGTTAGGGTGAGGATGAGGGTGAGAGTTAGAGTGAGGGTGAGGGTGAGGGAGAGTATGAGGGTTAGGGTTTGGGTGAGGGTTAGGTTTGGGTGAGTGTTAGGATGATGGTGAGGGTGAGGGTTAGGGTTGGGTTTAGGGTCAGAGTGAGGGTTAGGGTGAGGGGTATGGTTAGGGTTAGGGTGAGGGTTAGGGTTAGTGTGAGGGTTAGGGTTAGGGTGAGGTTTACGGTTACTGTGAGGGTTCATGTTAGGTTTAGGCTTAGTGTTAGGGTGAGAGTAAGGGTTAGGTTGAGGGTTAGGATTATGGTGAGGTTTAAGGTTAGTATGAGGGTTAGGGCTAGGGTGAGGGTAATGGTGAGGGTTAGGGTTAGGGTGATGTTTATGGTGAGGGTGAGGGTTAGGGTGAGGGTGAGGGTGAGGGTTCAGTTGTGGGTTTGGGTTAGGGTTAGGGTGAGGGTGAGGGTGAGGGTGAGACTTAGGGTTAGGTTTAGGATGACAGTGAATGTGAGGATTAAGGATAGGGTTATGCTTAGGTTTAGGGTTAGGCTGAGGGTGACTGTGAGCGTGAGGGTTAGGGTTAGGGTGAGGTTTAGGGTTAGGGTGAGGGTTTGGTTGAGGGTGAAGGTGAGGGTTAGGGTTAGGATTGCGTTTAGAGTGAGCCTGTGGGTGAGGCTGAGGGTGAGGGTTAGGGTTAGGGTGAGGGTTAGGGTGAGGGTTAGGTTTAGGGTGATGTTTAGGTTGACGTTTTGGGTTAGGGTTAGGGTGAGTGTGAGGGTCAGTGAGAGGGTTAGGATTAGGGTTAGGGTTAGGTTGAGGGTGAGGGTGAGTGTGAGGTTTAGGGTTAGGATGATTGTTAGGCTTAGGTTTAAGCTGAGGGTGAGGGTGAGTGTGAGGGTCAGGGTTATGTTGAGTGTGAGCATTAGGGTTAGGTTTAGGGTGAGGGTGAGGTTGAGGGTTAGGGTGAGGGTTAGGGTTTGATTTAGGGTGAGGGTTAAATGAGGGTGAGGGTTAGGGTTAGGGTGAGGGTTAGGGTTAGGTTGAGGGTGAGGAATAGCGTTAGGGTGAGGTTTAGGTTTAGGGTGATGTTTAGGGTGAGTGTGATGGTTCGTTTGAGGGTTTGCATTAGGTTTAGGGTGAAGTTGAGGGTGAGTTAGAGGATTAGAGTTAGGGTTAGGGTGAGGTTGACTGTGAGGGTTAGGGTTAGGGTTAGGCTTTAGGCTGAGTGTTAGGCTCAGGGTGAGAGTGAGGGTGATGGTTAGGGTTAGGGTGAGGTTTAGTGTTAGGGTTAGGGTGAGGGTTAAATATAGTGTGAGGGTTAGGGTTGAGGTGAGGGTTAGGGTAACTGTGAGGGTTCATGTTAGGTTTAGGCTCTGTGTTAGGGTGAGGGTAAGGGTTAGGTTGAGGGTCAGGTTTAGGGTGAGGTTTAGGGTTAGTATGAGGGTTAGGGCTTGGGTGAGGTTAAGGGTGATGGTTAGGGTTAGGGTGATGTTTAGGGTGAGGGTGAGGGTGAGGGTTCAGTTGAGGGTTTGGGTTAGGTTTAGGGTGAGGTTGAGACTTAGGGTTAGGTTTAGGGTGAGGGTGAGGGTGAGGCTTAGGGATAGGATTAGTGTTAGGTTTAAGGTTAGGCTGAGGGTGACTATGAGCTTGAGGTTTAGGGTTATGGTGAGCATTAGGGTTGGGGTTAGGGTGAGGGTAAGTGTTGGGGTGAGTGTTAGGGTTTGGGTGAGGGTTAGCGTTAGGTTTAGGGTTAGGGTTAGGTTGGAGGTTAGGGTTAGGGTGAGGTTTAGCGTTAGGGGAAGGGTTAGGTTGAGGGTGAGGGTGAGGGTTAGGGTTAGGGTGAGGGTTAGGCTAAGGGTTAGGGTGAGGGTTAGGTTTAGGGTGATGTTTAGGTTGAGGGTTTGGGTTAGGGTTAGTGTGAGTGTGAGAGTGAGTAAGAGGGTTAGGATTAGTGTTAGGGTTAGGTTTAGGTGAGGGTGAGTGTGAGGGTTAGGGTTTGGGTTATTGTTAGGCTTAGGTTTAAGCTGAGGGTGAGGGTGAGAGTGAGGGTTAGGGATATGTTGAGTGTGAGCTTTAGCGTTAGTTTTAGGGTGAGGGTGATGTTTAGGGTTAAGGTGAGGGTTAGGGTTTGGGTTAGGGTGAGGGTTAGATGGGGGTGAGTGTTAGCGTTATGGGGAGGGTTAGGGTTCTGGTGCAGATTAGGGTGACGTTTAGGTTGAAGGTGATGTTTAGGGTGAGTGTGAGGGTTGGCTTGAGGTTTTGTGTTAAGTTTAGGGTGAGGTTGAGGGTGAGCGTGAGGCTTAGAGTTAGGGTTAGGCTGAGGGTGAGTGTGGGGATGAGGATTAGCTTTTGAGTGATGGCTAGGGTTATGGTTAGGTTGAAGTTTGGGATGAGGATTAGGGTTAGGATTAGGATTGGGGTGAGGGCTAGGATGAGGGTGAGGGTTAGGGTTAGGGTGAGTGTGAAGTTTCGGTTGAGTGTTTGGGTTAGGTTTAGGTTGAGGGTGAGGGTGAGTGAGAGGGTTAAGTTTAGGGTTAGGATTAGGGTTAGGGTGAGGGTGAGTGTGAGGTTTAGGGTTCGGTTTATTGTTAGCCTTAGGTTTAAGCTGAGGGTGAGGGTGAGTGTGAGGTTTAGGGTTATGTTGAATGTGAGCATTAGGGTTAGGTTTGGGGTGAGGTTGTGGTTGAGTGTTAGGGTGAGGGTTAGGGTGAGGGTTAGGGTGAGGGTTAGATGAGGGTGAGGGTTAGGGCTAGGGTGAGGGTGAGGGTTAGCGTTAGGGTGAGGGTTAGGGATAGTGTGAGGGTTAGGGTTAGGGTGAGGTTTAGGGTTACTGTGTGGGTTCATGTTAGGTTTAGCCTTAGTGTTAGGGTGAGGGTAAGGGTTAGGTTGAGGGTCAGGTTTAGGGTTAGGTTTAGGGTTAGTATTAGGGTTAGGGCTTGGGTGAGGGTGAGGTTGAGGGTTCAGTTGAGGGTTTGGGTTGGGGTTAGGGTTAGGTTTAGGGTGAGGTTAAGTGTGAGGTTTAGGGATACTGTTAGGCTTAGGTTTAGGGTTAGGCTGAGGGTGACTATGAGTTTGAGGGTTAGGGTTATGGTGAGCATTAGGGTTGGGGTTAGGGTGAGGGTAAGTTTTGGGGTGAGTGTTAGGGTTTGGGTGAGGGTTAGCATTAGGTTTAGAGTTAGGGTTAGGTTGGATGTTAGGGTTATGGTGAGCGTTAGCGTTAGGGGTAGGGCTAGGTTGAGGGTGAGGGTGAGAGTTAGGGTTAGGATTAGGTTTAAGGTGAGCCTGAGGGTGAGGGTGAGGGTTAGGGTTAGGGTGAGGGTTAGGCTAAGGATTAGGGTGAGGTTTAGGTTTAAGGTGATGTTTAGGTTGAGGGTTAGGTTTAGGGTTAGGGTGCGTATGAAGGTGAGTGAGAGGGTTAGGATTAGTGTTAGGGTTAGGTTTAGGGTGAGGGTGAGTGTGAGGGTTAGGTTTCAGGTTATTGTTAGGCTTAGGTTTAAGCTGAGGGTTAGGGTGATTGTGAGGGTTTGGGTTATGTTGAGTGTGAGCATTAGGGTTAGGTTTAGGATGAGGGTGAGGGTGAGTTTGAGGGTTAGGGTGAGGGTTAGGGTTTGGGTTAGGTGAGGGTTAAATGAGGGTGAGGGTTAGGGATAGGGTGAGGGTGAGGATTAGCGTTAGGGTGAGGGTTAGGGTTCTCGTGCGGATTAGGGTGAGGGTTAGGGTGAGGGTGATATTTAGGGTGAGGGTGAGGGTTGGTTTGAGGATTTGCATTTGGTTTAGTGTGAGGTTGAGCGGGAGGGTGAGGCTTAGAATTAGGGTTAGTGTGAGGGTGACTGTGAGGGTTAGGGTTAGGGTTAGGCTTTAGGCTGAGGGTTAGGCTGAGGGTGAGGGTGAGTGTGATGGTTAGGGTTAGGGTGAGGGTTAGGGTTAGGGTTCATTTGAGGGTTAAGTATAGTGTGAGTGTTGGGGTTAGGGTGAGTTTTAGGATTACTGTGAGGGTTCATGTTAGGTTTAGGCTTAGTGTTAGGGTGAGGGTAAGGATTAGGTTGAGGGTCATGTTTAGGGTGAGGTTTAGGGTTAGTATGAGGTTTAGGGATAAGGTGAGGGTAAGGGTGACGGTTAGGGTAAGGGAGATGTTTAGAGTGAGGGTGAGGGTTATGGTGAGGGTGAGGGTGAGGGTTCAGTTGAGGGTTTGAGTTAGGGTTAGGGTGAGGTTGAGACTTAGTGTTAGGTTTAGGGTGAGGGTGAGTGTGAGGTTTAGGGATAGGGTTAGGCTTAGGTTTAGGGTTAGGCTGAGGGTGACTGTGAGCGTGAGGATTAGGGTTAGAGTGAGGGTTAGGTTTAGGGTGAGGGTTAGCATTAGGGTTAGGGTTATCGTTAGGTTGGAGGTTAGGTTTAGGGTGAGGGTTAGCGTTAGGGGTAGGGTTAGGTTGAGGGTGAGGGTGACGGCTAGGGTTAGGATTAAGTTTAGGTTGAGCCTGTGGGGGAGGGAGAGGGTGAGGGTTAAGATTATGGTGAGGGTTAGGCTAAGGGTTAGGGTGAGGGTTAGTTTTAGGGTGATGTTTTGGTTGAGGGTTTGGGTTAGGGTTAGGGTGAGTGTGAGGGTGAGTAAGAGGGTTAGGATTAGTGTTAGGGTTAGGTTTATGGTGAGGGTGAGTGTGAGGGTTAGGGTTCGCGTTATTGTTAGGCTTAGGTTTAAGCTGAGGGTGAGTGTGAGTGTGAGGGTTAGTGTTATGTTGAGTGTGAGCATTAGTGTTAGGTTTATGGTGAGGGAGTGTTTGAGGGTTAGGGTGAGGGTTAGGGTTTGGTTTAGGGTGAGGGTTAGATGAGGGTCAGGGTTAGGGTTAGGGTGAGGGTTAGATGAGGGTGTGGGTTAGGGTTAGGGTGAGGGTTAGATGAGGGTGAGGGTTAGGTTGAGGGTGAGGATTAGCGTTAGGGTGAGGGTTAGGGTTTTGGTGTGGATTAGGCTGAGGGTTAATGTTAGGGTTATGTTTAGGGTGAGGGTGAGCGTTGATTTGACGGTTTGCGTTAGGTTTAGGGTGAGGTTGAGAGTGAGTGTGAGGCTTAGATTTAGGGTTAGTTTTAAGGTGACTCTGATGGTTAGTGTTAGGTTTAGGCTTTAGGATGAGGGTTAGCCTGAGGGTGAGGGTGAGGGTTAGGGTTAGGGTAAGGGTTAATGAAAGGGTGATATTTAGGGTGAGGGTTAGTGTGAGAGTTAGTGTTTGGGTTAGGCTTAGTGGTAGAGTGAGTGTAAGTGTTAGGTTGAGGGTTAGGGATAGGGATAGGGTGAGGGTTGGATGAGGATTAGGGTGAGGGTAAGGTTTAGGGTGAGGGTTATGGTGAGTGTGAGGGTTAGGGTGAGGGTGAGGGTGAGAGTGAGGGTGATGGTACAGTTGAGGGTTTGGGTTAGGGTTAGGGTTAGGTTGAGGGTGAGGGTGAGACTTAGGGTTAGGTTTAGGGTGATGGTGAGTGTGAGGTTTAGGGATAGGTTTAGGCTTAAGTTTACGGTTAGGCTGAGGGTGACTGTGAGCGTGAGGGTTGGGGTTAGGGTGAGGGTTAGGTTTAGGGTGAGGGTTAGCATTAGGGTTAGTGTTAGCGTTAGGTTGGAGGTTAGGTTTAGGGTGAGGGTTAGCGTTAGGGGTAGGGTAAGGTTGAGCGTGAGGTTGAGGGCTAGGGTTAGGATTAGGTTTAGGTTGAGCCTGTCGGTGAGGGTGAGGGTGAGGGATAATGTTTTGGTGAGGGTTAGGTTAAGGGATATGGTGAGGGATAAGTTTAGGGTGATGTTTAGGTTTAGAGTTGGGGTTAGGCTTAGGGTGAGTGTGAGGGTGAGTGAGAGGGTTAGTATTAGGGTTAGTGTTAGGTTTAGGGTTAGGGTGAGTGTGAGGGTTAGGGTTCCGGTTATTGTTAGGCTTAAGTTTTAAGCTGAGGGTGAGAGAGTGAGTTTGAGGGTTAGTGTTATGTTGAGTGTGAGCATGAGGGTTAGGTTTAGGGTGAGGGTGAGGTTGAGGGTTAGGGTGAGGGTTAGGGTTTGGGTTAGGGTGAGGGTTAGATGAGTGTGAGGGTTAGGGTTAGGGTGAGGGTTAGGGTTAGGGTGAGGGTGAGGATTAGCGTTAGGGTGAGGGTTAGGGTTTTGGTGCGGAGTAGGGTGAGGGTTAATGTTAGGGTGATGTTTAGGGTGAGGGTGAGGGTAGGTTTGAGGGTTTGTTTTAGGTTTAGGGTGAGGTTGAGGGTGAGGGTGAGGCTTAGATTTAGGGTTAGGGTGAGGGTGACTCTGAGGGTTAGGGTTAGGGTTAGGCTTTAGGCTGAGGGTTAGGCTGAGGGTGAGGGTGAGGGTGATGGTGAGGGTTAGGGTGAGGGTTAGGGTTAGGGTGAGGGTGAGGATTAGCGTTAGGGTGAGGTTTAGGGTTAGGGTGAGGTTTAGGGTTACTGTGAGGGTTCATGTTAGGTTTCGGCTAAGTGTTAGGGTGAGGGTAAGGGTTAGGTTGAGGGTCAGGTTTAGGGTGAGGTTTAGGGTTAGTATGAGGGTTAGGGCTAAATTGAGGGTAAGGGTGAGGGTTAGGGTTAGGGTAATGTTTAGGGTGAGGGTGAGGGTGAGGGTGAGTTTTCAGTTGAGGGTTTGGGTTAGGGTTAGGGTGAGGTTGAGACTTAGTGTTAGGTTTATGGTGAGGGTGAGTGTGAGGTTTAGGGATAGGTTTAGGCTTAGTTTTAGGGTTAGGCTGAGGGTGACTGTGAGCTTGAGGGTTAGTATTATGGTGAGCATTAGGGTTGGGGTTAGGGTGATGGTAAATGTTGGGGTGAGTGTTAAGGTTTGGGTGAGGGGTAGCGTTAGGTTTAGGGTTAGGGTTAGATTGGAGGTTAGGTTAGGGTGAGGGTTAGCGCTAGAGGTAGGATAAGGTTGATTGTGAGAGTGAGGGTTAGGGTTAGGATTAGGTTTAAGGTGAGCCTGTGGGTGAGGGTGAGGGTGAGGGTTAGGCTTAGGGTGAGGGTTAGGCTAAGGATTAGGGTGAGGGTTAGGTTTAGGGTGATGTTTAGGTTGAGGGTTAGGGTTAGGTTGAGGGTGAGGTTGAGTGAGAGAGTTAGGTTTAGGTTTAGGATTAGGTTTAGGGTGAGGGTGAGTGTGAGGGTTAGGGTTAGGGTTATTGTTAGGCTTAGGTTTAAGCTGAGGGTGAGGGTGAGTGTGAGGGTTAGGGTTATGTTGAGTGTGAGCATTAGGGTTAGGTTTAGGGTGAGGGTGTGTTTGAGGGTTAGGGTTTGGGTTAGGGTGAGGGTTAGATGAGGGTGAGGGTTAGGGTTAGGGTGAGGGTTCGAGTTAGGGTGACGGTGAGAGTTAGCGTTAGGGTGAGGGTTAGGCTTATGGTGCAGATTTGGGTGAGTTTTAGGGTTACCCTGATGTTTATGATGAGGGTGAGGGTTGGTTTGAAGGTTTGCGTTAGTTTTAGGTTGAGGTTGGGGGTGAGGGTGAGGCTTAGGGTTAGTTTTAGGGTGAGGGTGACTGTGAGGGTTAGGGTTAGGGTTAGGCTTTAGGCTGTTGCTTATGCTGAGGGTGAGGGTGAGGGTTAGTGTTAGGTTTAGGTTTAATTATAGAGTGATATTTAGGGTGAGGGTTAGTGTGAGAGTTAGTGTTAAGATTAGGCTTAGTGTTAGAGTGAGAGTAAGGGTTAGGTTGAGGGTTAGGGTTAGGGATAGGGTGAGGGTTGGGAAGAGGGTTAGGGTGAGGGTAAGGTTTAGGGTGAGGGTATGGTGAGTGTGAGGGTTAGTTTTAGGGTTAGGTTTAGGGTGAGGGTGAGTGTGAGGGTTCAGTTGAGGGTTTGTGTTAGGGTTAGGGTGAGGTTGAGGGTGAGGGTGAGACTCAGGGTTAGGTTTAGGGTGATGGTGTGAGGATTAGGGATAGGGTTAAGCTTAGGTTTAGGTTTAGGCTGAAGGTGACTGTGAGCGTGAGGGTTAGGGTTAGGGTGAGGGTTAGGGTTAGGGTGAGGGTTAGGTTTAGGGTGAGGGTTAGCTGTAGGGTTAGGGTTAGGTTTAGGTTGGAGTTTAGGTTTAGGGTGAGGGTTAGCGTTAGGGGTTGGGGTAGGTTGAGGGGGAGGGGGAGGGCTAGGGTTAGGAGTAGGTTTAGGGTGAGCCTGTGGGTGAGGGTGAGGGTGAGGTTTAGGGTTAGGGTGAGGGTTAGGCTAAGGTTTAGTGTGAGGGTTAGGTTTAAGGTGATGTTTAGGTTGAGAGTTTGGATTAGGGTTAGGGTGAGTGTGAGGGTGAGTGAGAGGGTTAGGATTAGGGTTAGGGTTAGGTTTAGGGTGAGGGTGAGTGTGAGTGTTAGGGTTCGTGTTATTGTTAGGCTTAGGTTTAAGCTGAGGGTGAGGGTGAGTGTGAGGTTTAGGGTTATGTTGAGTGTGAGCATTAGGGTTAGGTTTAGGGTGAGGGTGAGGTTGAGGGTTAGGGTGAGGGTTCGGGTTTGGGTTAGGTTGAGGGTTAGATGAGGGTGAGGGTTAGGGTTAGGGTGAGGGTTAGGGTTAGGGTGAGGGTGACAGCGTTACGGTGAGGGTTAGGTTTATGGTGCGGATTAGGGTGAGTGTTAGGGTTACGGTCCTGTTTATGGTGAGGGTGAGGGTTGGTTTGAGGGTTTGCGTTAGGTTTAGGTTGAGGTTGAGGGTGAGGGTGAGGCTTAGGATTAGGGTTAGGGTGAGGGTGACTCTGAGGGTTAGGGTTAGGGTTTGGCTTTAGGCTGTTGGTTAGCCTGAGGGTGAGGTTGAGGGATAGGGTTAAGGTTAGGGTTAATAATAGGGTGATATTTAGGGTGAGGGTTAGTGAGAGAGTTAGTGTTAGGGTTAGGCTTAGTGTTAGAGTGAGTGTAAGTGTTAGGTTGAGGGTTAGGATTAGGGATAGGGTGAGGATTGGGTCAGGGTTAGGGTGAGGGTAAGGTTTAATTTGAGGGTTATGGTGAGTGTGAGGGTTAGGGTTAGGGTGAGTGTTAGGGTGAGGGTGAGGGTTCAGTTGAGGGTTTGGGTTAGCGTTAGGGTGAGGTTGAGGGTGAGGGTGTGACTTAGGTTTAGGTTTAGGGTGACGGTGAATGTGAGGATTAGGGATAGGGTTAGGCTTAGGTTTAGGGTTAGGCTGAGGGTGACTGTGAGGGTGAGGGTTAGGGTTAGGATGAGGGTTAGGTTTAGGGTGAGGGTTAGAGATTGGGTTAGGGTTAGTTTTAGGTTGGAGATTAGGTTTAGGGTGAGGGTTAGCGTTAGGGGTAGGGTTAGGTTGAGGGTGAGGGTGAGGGCTAGGGTTAGGATTAGTTTTCAGGTGAGGGTTATGGACAGAGTGAGGGTTAGGGTTAGGTTTAGATTTACGATGAGAGTAAGGGTTAGCGTGAAGTTTAGGGTGAGTGTGAGGTTTAGAGTTAGCATTAGGATTAGGGTGACGTTTAGGGTGAGGGTTAGGTTTAGGTTTAGGGTTAGGTTGAGGTGAGGGTGAGGGTGATTGTGAGGTTTATGGTTATGGGGAGAGATAGGTTTAGAGTGAGGGTTAGGGTTAGGGTTAGGGTTATTGTGAGGGTGAGCGTGAGGGTGACAGTGAGGGTTAGGTTGTGCGTGAGGGTGAGTGTGAGGGTTAGGCTTAGGGTTAGGGTTAGGGTTAGTGTGAGGGTAAAGTTGAGGGTTAGTGTTAGGAGTAGTGTTAGGTTTAAAGTTAGGCTGAGGGTGAGCGTGAGGGTGAGGGTGACGGTTAGGGTTAAGGTTAGGCTGAGGTTTGGGTTTAGTGTGAGTGTTAGGGTGAGGGAAAGGCTAAAGTTTAGCGGGAGGGTGAGGGTTAGGTTTAGGGTTAGGGTGAAGGTTAGGGTGAGGTTGAGGGTTAGGTTGAGGGTTAGTGTGAGGGTGAGGGTTAGGGTTAGCATTAGGGCTAATGTGAGGGTTAGGGTGAGTGTTAGGGTTAGGTTAGGATGAGGGTTAGGGTTAGGGTGAGGGTTAGGCTGAGGGTTAGGGTTGGGTTAGGGTGAGGGTTAGATGAGTGTGAGGGTTAGGGTTAGGTTGAGGGTTAGGTTTAGGGTGAGGGTTATGGTTAGGATTAGGGTTAGCATTAGGGTTAGTGTGAGGGTTAGGGTGAGTGTTAGGGTTAGGTTAGTGTGAGGCTTAGGGTTAAGGTGAGGGTTAGGGTGATGGTTAGGTTTGGGTTAGGGTGAGGGTTAGATGAGGGTGAGGGTTAGGGTTAGGTTGAGGTTTAGATTTAGGGTGAGGGTTATGGTTAGGATTAGGGTTAGGGTAAGGGCTATGGTGAGGGTGAGAGTTAGGGTGAGGGTTAGGGTTAGGGTGAGAGTTAGGGTTAGTGTTTACAGTTAGGTTAAGGTTGAGGGTGAGGGTTAGGTTGAGGGTAAGGGTGAGGTTAGGGTGGGGGTTAGGGTTATGGTGAGGTTTAGGGTGAGGATGAGTGTGAGTGTTAGAGTGAGGGTTAGGGTTCAGGAGAGTATGAGGTTTAGGGTTTGGTTGAGAGTTAAGGTTGGGTGAGTGTTAGGGTGACGGTGAGGATGAGGGTTCAGGTTGGGTTAAGGGTTAGAGTGAGGGGTAGGGTGAAGGGTAGGTTTAGTATTAGGGTTAGGGTGAGGGTTAGCGTTAGTGTGAGAGTTAGGGTTAGGGTGAGGTTTAGGGTTACTTTGAGGGTTTATGTTAGGTTTAGGCTTAGTGTTAGGGTTAGGGTTACGGTTAGGTTGAGGGTTAGGTTTAGGGTGAGGTTTAGGGTTAGTATAAGGGTGAGGGTTAGGGTTAGGGTGATGTTTAGGGTGAGTGTGAGGGTTAGGGTTAGGGTGAGTGTGAGGGTTAAGTTGAGTGTTTGGGTTAGCGTTAGGGTGAGGTTTAGGGTGAGGGTGAGTCCTAGGGTTAGGATTAGTGTGAGGGTGTGTGTGAGGGTTTGGTATGGGTTTAGGCTTAAGTTTAGGGTTAGGCTGACGGTGACTGTGAGCTTGAGGGTTAGGGTTAGGGTGAGGTTTAGGGTTAGGGTGAAGGTAAGGGTTGGGGTGAGTGTTAGGGTTAGGGTGAGGGTTAGGGTTAGGTTGGAGTTTAGGGTTAGGTTGAGTGTTAGTGTTAGGGTTAGGGATAGGATTAGGTTGGAGTTTAGGGTTAGGATGTGTGTTAGCGTTAGGGGTAGGGTTAGGTTGAGGGTTAGGGTGAGTGTTAGGGTTAGGTTGAGGGTGAGGTTGAGGGTGAGGTTGAGGGTGAGGGTTCGGTTAAGGGTTTCGGTTAGGGTTAGAGTGAGGTTGAGGGTGAGTGAGAGGGTTAAGTTTATGGTTAGGATTAGGTTTAGGGTGAGGGTGAGGGTGAGGGTTAGGGTTAGGGTTATTTTTAGGCTTAGGTTTAAGCTGAGGGTGAGTGTGAGTGTGACCTTTATGGTTATGTTGAGTGTGAGAATTAGGGTTAGGTTTAGGGTGAGGGTGAGGTTGAGGGTTAGGGTGAGGTTTAGGATGAGGGGTAGTGTGAGAGTTAGGTTTAGTGTTAGTGTTAGGGTTAGGGTTGGGGTTAGGGATAGGCTTAGTGTTAGGCAGAGGGTGAAGGTGAGGGTGACGGGTAGAGTTTGGGTGAGGATGCGGTTTAGGTTTAGAGTTAGCATTAGGGTGAGGGTTAGTGTTAGGGTTAGGGTTAGTGTTACAATTAGGTTTAGGATGAGGGTGAGTGTGAGGGTTAGGGTTAGGATTAGACTTAGGGTGAGGGTGAGAGTGAGGGTAAGGGTGAGGGTTAGGCTTAGGCTTAGGGATAGAGTATGGGCTAAGATGAGGGTGAGGGTTAGTGTTAGGGTTGCGGTGAGGGTTAGGGTTAGTGTGAGGGTTACGTTGAGTCTTAGTCTTAGGCTTAGGCTTAGGCCGAGCATGAGTGTGAGGGAGAGGGTTAGGGTTAGAATGAGGGTTAGGGTTTTAGGGTTAGGGTAAGGGTTAGGATGAGGTTTAGGGTTAGGAATAGGGTTAAGTGAGGGCTAGAGTGAGGGTGAGGGTTCGAGTTAGCGTTAGGGTGAGGTTTAGGTTTAGGGTTAAGTTGAGGGTGAGGGTTAGGGTTAGGGTGAGGGTTAGGGTTAGGGTTAGGGTGAGGGTGAGGTTTAGGATTAGGTTTAGGGTTAGGGTTAGTTTTAGGATAAGGGTTACAGTGAGGTTGAGTGTGTGGATTAGGGTTAGGCTTAGGATTAGGCTGAGGGTGATAATGGGGATGAGAATTCGCTTATGAGTGATGGTTAGGGTTATGGTTAAGTTGAGGGTTAGGATGAGGGTTAGGGTTAGGATTAGGGTTAGGGTGAGGGCTAGGATGAGGGTGATGTTTAGGGTTAGGGTTAGGCTTAGGCTTAGGGATAGGCTGAGGCTGATGGTGAGGGTGAGGGTTACGGTTAGGGTGATGGTTAGGGGTACAGTTAGGGTGTTAGGATGAGGATTACGGTTAGGGTGAGGGTTATGGTAAGGGTGACAGTAAGGGTAAAGGTGAGGAATAGTCTGAGGGTGAGTGTTATGGTAATGGTTAAGGTTCAGTGTTAGGGTGAGGGTTAGGGTGAGGGTTAGGGTTAGCGTTAGTGTTAGCGTTAGGGTGAGGGTTAGTGTGATGGTTAGGGTTAGGGTTAGGGTTACGATTAGGGTTAGGGTGAGGGTGAGTGTGAGGGTTAGGGTTAGTCTTAGGCTTATGCTTAGGCTTAGGCCCAGCTTGAGGTTGAGGGTGGGGGTTACGGTAAGGGTGAGTGTTAGGGTTAGGGTAATGGTTAGGGTTAGGGCATGGTTGAGGTTTAGGGTTAGGGTTAGGATGAGTTTTAAGTTTAGGGTGATGGTTAGGGTTAGTGTGATGGTTAGTGTTCGGGTTAAGGTGAGTTTTAGTGTGAAGGTAAGTGTTAGGGTGAGGTTTAGGGTGAGGTTTAGGGTTAGATTTAGTGTAGGGTGAGGGTTAGGGTAATGGTTAGTGTTAGGGTTAGGGTTAGGATTAGGATTAGGGTTAAGGTGAGGGTGAGTGTGAGGGTTAGGTTTAGGGTTAGGGTTAGGATTAGAGTTATGGTGAGGGTGAGGTGAAGGTTAAGGTTAGGGTGTGGGTTGGGGTTAGGGTTAGAGTGAGGTTTAGGGTGAGGGTTAGGTTTAGGCTTAGGGTTAGGGTATGGGCTTAGGTGAGGGTGAGGGTTACATTCAGGGTTAGAGTGAGTTTAGGGTGAGGGTCACGTTGAAGGTTAGTTTTAGGGTTAGGGTTGGGGTTAGGGATAGTCTTAGTGTTAGGCGGAGGGTGAGGGTGAGGGTGAGGGTTAGGGTTGGGGTTTGGGTGAGGTTTATGGTTAGTGTTAGTGTTACGGTGAGGGTTAGTGTGAGGTTTAGGGTTAGGGTCACTCTTACTTTTAGGGATAGGGTGAGGGTGAGTTTGAAGTTAAGGGTTAGTCTTCGTCTTAGGCTTAGGCTTAGTCCGAGCCTAAGGGAGAGGGTGAGGGTTAGGGTTAGGGTGTGGGTTAGGGTTAGGGTGAGGGTTATGGACAGGGTGAGGGTTAGGGTCAGGTTTAGGGTTATTGTTAGGATTAGGGTTAGGTTTAAAGTTACTGTGAGGGTGAGGGTTTGGGTTACGGTTAGGGTTAGAGTGAGGGTTAGGATGAGGGATAGGGTTAGGGTTAGGGTGAGGGTTAGGGTTAATGTGAGGGTTAGGGTTAGGGTGAGGTTTAGGGATACTGTGAGGGTTCATGTTAGGTTTAGGCTTAGTGTTAGGGTGAGTGTAAGGGTTAGGTTGAGTGTTAGGTTTAGGGTGAGGTTTAGGGTTAGTATGAGGGTTAGGGCTAGGGTGAGGGTAAGGGTGAGGGTTAGAGTTAGGGTGATGTTTAGGGTGAGGGTGAGGGATAAGTTGAGGGTTTGGTTTAGGGTTAGGGTGAGGTTGAGGGTGAGGGTGAAACTTAAGGTTGGATTCAGGGTGACGGTGAGTGTGAGGATTAGGGATAGGGTTAGGCTTAGTTTTAGGGTTAGGCTGAGGGTGACTGTGAGCATGAGGGTTAGGGTTAGGGTGCGGGTTAGGGTTAGGTTGAGGGTTAGGTTTAGGGTGAGGTTTAGGGTTAGGTTGGAGGTTAGGTTTAGAGTGAGGGTTAGCATTAGGGGTAGGGTTAGGTTGAGGGTGAGAGTGAGTGTTAGGGTTAGGAATAGGTTTAGTGTGAGCCTGTTGGTGAGGGTGAGGGTGAGGGTTAGGGTTAGGGTGAGGGTTAGGCTAAGGGTTAGGTTTAGGGTGATGTTTAGGTTGAGGGTTTGGTTTAGGGTTAGGGTGAGTCTGAGGGTGAGAGAGAGGGTTAGGATTAGGTTTAGCGTTAGGTTTAGGGTGTTGGTGAGTGTGAGGTTTAGGGTTAGGGTTCATGTTTGGCTTAGGTTTAAGCTGAGGGTGAGGGTGAGTGTGAGGGTTAGAGCTATGTTGAATGTGAGCATTACTGTTATTTTTAGGGTGAGGTTGAGGTTGAGGGTTAGGGAGAGGTTTAGTGTTTGGTTTAGGGTGAGGGTTAGATGACGGTGAGGGTTAGGATTAGGGTGAGGGTTAGGGTTAGGGTGATGGTGAGGGTTAGCGTTAGGGTGAGGGTTAGGGATTTGGTGCTGATTAGGTTGAGTGTTAGGGTTACGGTGATGTTTATGGTGAGGATGAGGGTTGGTTTGAGGGTTTGCGTTAGGTTGAGGGTGAGGTTGAGAGCGAGGGTGACGCTTAGGTTTAGGTTTAGGGTGAGGGTGATTGTGAGGGTTAGGGTTATGCTTTAGGCTGAGGGTTAGGCTGAGTGTGAGGGTGAGGGTGATGATTAGGTTTAGGGTGAGGGTTAGGGTTAGGGTTAGGGTGAGGGTTAGTCATAGTGTAAGAGTTAAGTTTAGGGTGAGGTTTAGGGTTACTGTAAGTGCTCATGTTAGGTTTAGCCTTAGTGTTAGGGTGAGGGTAAGGGTTAGGTTTAGGGTTAGGTTAGGGTGAAGTTTAGGGTTAGTATGAGGGTTTTGGCTAGGGTGAGGGTAATGGTGAGGGTTAGGGTTAGGGTGAGGGTGAGGGTTAGGGTGAGGGAGAAGGTGAGGGTAAGGGTTCAGTTGAATATTTGGGTTAGGGTTAGGGTGAGGTTGAGACTTAGGTTTAGGTTTAGGGTGAGGGTGAGGGTTAGGATTAGGGTTAGTGTTATCGTTAGGGTTAGGGTTAGAATAACGGTGAGGGTGAGGATTAGGGTTAGGGTTAGGGTGAGTTTTAGGCTTAATGTTATTGATTGTGTTAGGGTTAGGTTTAGGGTGAGAGTTAGATGGAGGGTTAGGGTTAGGGTTAGGGTTAGGATTAGGTTTAGGGTGAGGGTGAGGGTGAGGTTTAGGGATAGGGTTAGGCTTAGGTTTAGGGTTAGGCTGAGGGTGACTGTGAGCTTGAGGGTTAGGGTTATGGTGAGCATTAGGTTTGGGGTTAGGGTGAGGGTAACGGTTGGGGTGAGTGTTAGGGTTTGGGTGAGGGTTAGCGTTAGGTTTAGGGTTAGGGTTATGTTGGTGGTTAGTGTTAGGGTGAGGGTTAGCGTTAGGGGTAGGTTTAAGTTGAGGGTGAGGATGAAGTTTAGGGTTAGGATTAGGTTTAAGGTGAGCCTGAGGATGAGGTTGAGGGTGAGGGTTAGGGTTAGGGTGAGGGTTAGGCTAAGGTTTAGAGTGAGGGTTAGGTTTAGGGTGATGTTTAGGTTGAGCGTGAGGGTTAGGGTTAGGGTGAGGGTGAAGTTTCAGTTGAGGGTTAGTGTTAGGGTTAGGTTGAGGGTGAGGGTGTGTGAGTGGGTTAGGTTTAGGGTTAGGATTCGGTTTAGGGTGAGGTTGAGTGTGAGTGTTAGGGTTAGGTTTATTGTTAGGCTTAGGTTTAAGCTGATGGTGAGGGTGAGTGTGAGGTTTAGGGTTATGTTGAGTGTGAGAATTAGGGTTAGGATTAGGGTGAGGGTGTGGTTGAGGGTTAGGGTGAGGATTAGGGTTTGGGTTAGGGTGAGGGTTAGATGAGGGTGAGGGTTAGGGTTAGGGTCAGGGTTAGGGTTAGGGTGAGGGTGAGGGTTAGCGTTAGGGTGAGGGTTCGGGTTATGGTGCGGATTAGGGTGAGTGTTAGGGTTATGGTGATGTTTATGTTGAGGGTGAGGGTTGGTTTGAGGGGTTGCTTTAGGTTTAGGGTGAGGTTGAGGGTGTGGGTGACGCTTAGTCTTTGGCTTAGGGTGAGGGTGACTCTGAGATTTAGGGTTAGTCTTAGGCTTTAGGCTGAGGGTTAGGCTGAGGGTGAGGGTGACGGTTAGGGTTAGGGTGAGGGTTAGGTTTAGGGATAATGATAGGGTGATATTTAGGGTGAGGGTTGGTGTGAGAGTTAGTGTTAGGGTTAGGTTTATTTTTAGAGTGAGTGTAAGGGTTAGGTTGAGGGTTAGGGTTAGTGATAGTCTGAGGGTTGGGATGAGGGTTACGGTGAGGGTAAGGTTTAGGGTGAGGGTTATGGTGGGTGTGAGGGTTAGGGTTAGGGTTAGGGTTAGGGTGAGGGTGAGGTTTAGGGTCATGGTAAGGGCTAGGGTTAGGGTTAGGATGAGGGTTAGGGACAGGGTTAGGATGGTTAGGGTGGGGGTTCGGGTTAGGGTTCAGGCTAGTGTTAGGGTGAGGGTTAGGGTTAGGGTTAGGGTTAGGTTGAGGGTGATGTTTAGGGTTATGGTAATGGCTAGGGTTAGGGTTAGGATGAGGGTTAGGGAGAGGGTTAGGATGAGGGTTAGGTTGAGGGTTCGGGTTAGGGTTCGGGTTAGGGTTAGGGTGAGGGTGGGGGTGAGGATGAGAGTGAAGTTTATGTTTAGAGTTAGGATGAGTGTGAAGTTTAGGGTTAGGATTAGGGTTAGGGTTAGTTTTAGGCTGAGGATGAAGCTGAGGGTGTGGGTGAGAATTAGGGTTAGGTTGAGAGTTAGGGTTAGGATTAGGGTGAGTGTTTGGGATAGGGTTAAGTTTAGGATGAGAGTTAGTTTGAGGGGTATGGTTACGGTTAAGATGAGCGTTAGGTTTATGGTTTGGGTTAGGGTTAGGGTGAGGGTTAGTGTCAGGGTGAGGGTTGGGGTTAGTGATAGCTTTATGGTGAGAGTAAGGGTTAGCGTGAGGTTTAGGCTGAGTGTGAGGGTTAGAGTTAGCATTAGGTTTAGGGTGAGGTTTAGGGTGAGGGTGATTGTGAGGTTTATGGTTAGGGTGAGAGATAGGTTTAGCGTGAGGGTTAGGGTAAGGGTTACAGTGAGAGTGAGCGTGAGGGTGACAGTGAGGCTTAGGGTGTGGCTGAGGGTGAGTGTGAGGGTTAGGGTTAGGGTTAGGGTTAGTGTGAGGGTGAAGTTGAGGGTGAGTGTTAGGAGAAGCGTTAGGTTTAAAGTTAGGCTGAGGGTGAGCGTGAGGGTGAGGGTGACGGTTAGGGTTAGGGTTAGTTATAGGTTGAGGGTTAGGGTTAGTGTGAGGGTTATGGTGAGGGTCAGGGTTAAGGTTAAGGTTAGGGTTACAGTGAGGGTTAGGGTTAGGGTTAGGGTTAATTTTAGTGTTAGGTTTGTGTTAAGTTTGCGGTGAGGGTGAGGCTGAGGGTGAAGTTTATGTTTAGGTTTAGGGTTAGGGTTTTTGTTAGGGTTAAGGTTAGTGTGAGGTTTATGGTGAAGGTTAGGATTAGGGTTAGGATTAGAGTTATAGTGAGGGTGAGAGTGAGGGTTAGTGTTAGGGTGAGGGTTGGGGTTAGGGTTAGAGTGAGGCTAAGGGTGACGGTTAGGATTAGGCTTAGGGTTAGGGTATGGGCTAGGGTGAGGGTGAGGGTTAGGTTTTGGGTTAGTGTTAGTTTTAGGGTTGGGGTTAGGGATAGGCTTAGTGTTAGGCGGATGGTGAGGGTGAGGGTGAGGGTTAGGGTTAGGGTGCGGATGAGGTTTAGGGTTAGTTTTAGCATTAGGGTGAGGTTTAGTGTAAGGGTTAGGGTTAGGGTGAGTGTTACTGTTAGGGTTAGGGTGAGGGTGAGTGTGAGGGTAAGGGTTAGTCTTAGGCTTAGGCTTAGGTTTAGCCTGAGCCTAAGGGTGAGGGTGAGGGTTAGGATTAGAGTGAGGGTTATGGACAAGGTGAGGTTTAGCGTTAGGGTTAGGGTTATTGGTAGGATTAGGTTTAGGTTGAAAGTTACTGTGAGGGTGAGTGTTAGGGTTAGGGATAGGGTGAGATTTAGGTTTAGGGACAGGGTTAGAGTTAGGGTTAGGGTAAGGGTGAGATTTGGGGTTAGAGTTAGGGTTAGTGTTAGGGTTAGGGTTAGGGTGAGGGTTAGGGTGAGGGTTAAGTTTAGGGTTAGGCTTAGGCTTAGGCTTAGGCTTAGGCTTAGGCCTAGCATGAGGGTGAGTTTTAGGTTTAGGTTTAGTGTGAGGGTTAGTGTTAGGGTGAAATTGAGTGTGAGGTTTAGGGTTAGTCTTAGGCTTAGGTTTGGCCGAGCATATGGGTGAGAGTGAGGGTTACGTTAAGGTCAGGGTTAGGGTGAGGGTTAGTGTGAGGGTTAGGTTTAAGGTTAGTGTTAGGGTTAAGGTTGGGGTTAGGGATAGTCTTAGTGTTAAGTGGAGTGTGAGGGAGAGGGTGAGAGTTAGGGTTATGGATAGGGTTAGGGTGTTAGGATTTGTGTGAGGGTTAGGATGAGGTTCAGGGATAGGATTAGGGTTAGGGTGAGGGCTAGTGTGAGGGTGAGGATTAGGGTTAGCATTAGGGTGAAGTTAGGATTAGGGTTAGGGTTAGGATTACATTGAGGATGAGTTTTAGGGTTAGGGTGAGGGTTAGAGTTAGGGTTTGGGTGATGGTGAGGGTTAGAATTAGGGATATGGTTAGGGTTATTGTTAGTGTTATGGTTAGGGTTAAGCTTATTTTGAGGGTGAGGCTGAGGGTGAACGTTAGGGTTAGGGTTAGGGTGACGTTTAGGGTTAGGGTTAGGAGGAGGGTTTGGTTAAAGGTGAGGGTGAGGGTAAGGGTTAGGGTTAGGGTTAGTGTTATCGTTATGGTTAGGGTTAGAATAACAGTGAGGGTGAGGATTAGGGTTAGGGTTAGGATGAGGTTAAGGGTTAGTGTTAGTGTTAGGGTTAGGGTTAGGGTTAGGGTTAGGGTTAGGATTAGGGTTAGGGTGAATGTGAGGGTGTCGTTTAGGGTTACGGTTGGGGTTAGGCTTAGGGTTAGGCTGAAGGTGAGGCTGAGTTTGAGGGTTAGGGTTAGGCTTTGTGTTAGAGTTAGGGTTAGGGTGAGGGTGAGGGTTAAGTTTAGGGTTAGGATTAGCGTTAGGGTGAGTGTGAGGTTTAGGGTTAGTGTTAGGGTTAGGCCTAGGTTTAGGCTGAGGGTGAGCGTTAGTTTGAGGGTTAGGATTAGGTTTAGGGTTAAGGTGTGGGCTAGGGTGAGGGTGAGGGTTAGGGTCAGTGTTAGGGTGAGGGTTAGTGTGAGGGTTAGGTTTAGGGTTAGTGTTAGGGTTAGGGTTGGGATTAGGGATAGTCTTAGTGTTAGGCAGAGGGTGAGGTTGAGGGTGAGTGTTAGGGTAAGGGTTAGGGTGAGGATGAGGTTTAGGGTTAGAGTTAGCATTAGGGTGAGGGTTAGTGTTAGAGTTAGGGTTAGTGTTAGAGTTAGGGTTAGGGTGAGGGTGAGTGTGAGGGTTAGGGTTATGTTTAGACTTAGGGTGAGGGTGAGGGTTAGGGTGAGGGTTAGGCTTAGGAGTAGAGTTAGAGTATGGGCTAGGGTGAGGGTGAGGGTTAGTGTTAGGGTTAGGGTGAGGGTTAGGGTGAGTGTGAGGTTTACCGTTAGTCTTAGTCTTAGGCTTAGGCTTAGGCCAAGCATGAGTGTGAGGTAGAGGGTTAGGGTTAGGAAGAGGGTTAGGGTTTTAGGGTTAGGGTGAGGGTTAGGATGAGGTTTAGGGTTAGGATTATTGTTAGTTTGACGGCTAGAGTGAGGGTGAGGATCAGGGTTAGCGTTAGGGTGAGGTTTAGTTTTAGGGTTAGGATTACGTTGAGTGTGAGGGTTAGGGTTAAGGTGAGGGTTAAGTTTAGGGATAGGGTGAGGGTGAGGGTTAGGATTAGGTTTAGGGTTAGGGTTATTTTTAGTTTTATGGTTAGGGTTAAGTTCACAGTGAGGGTGAGGCTGAGGGTGAGGGTTAGGATTAGGGTTAGGGTTAGGGTGTGGGTTAGGCTGTGGGTTAGGGTTAGGCTGAGGGTGAGTGTGGGGATGAGGATTAGCTTTTGAGTGATGGTTAGGGTTATGGTTAGGTTGAAGTTTGGGATGAGGATTAGGGTTAGGATTAGGGTTAGGGTGAGGGCTAGCATGAGGGTGAGTGTTAGGGTTAGGGTGAGTGTGAAGTTTCGGTTGGTGTTTGGGTTAGGTTTAGGTTGAGGGTGAGGGTGAGTGAGAGGGTTAAGTTTAGGGTTAGGATTAGGGTTAGGGTGAGGGTGAGTATGAGGGTTAGGGTTCGGTTTATTGTTAGCCTTAGGTTTAAGCTGAGGGTGAGGGTGAGTGTGAGGTTTAGGGTTATGTTGAGTGTGAGAATTAGGGTTAGGTTTGGGGTGAGGTTGTGGTTGAGTGTTAGGGTGAGGGTTAGGGTGAGGGTTAGATGAGGGTGAGGGTTAGATGAGGGTGAGGGTTAGGGTTAGGGTGAGGGTGAGGGTTAGCGTTAGGGTGAGGGTTAGGGATAGTGTGAGGGTTAGGGTTAGGCTGAGGTTTAGGGTTACTGTGTGGGTTCATGTTAGGTTTAGCCTTAGTGTTAGGGTGAGGGTAAGCATTAGGTTGAGGGTTAGGTTAGGGTGAGGTTTAGGGTTAGTATGAAGGTTAGGACTAGGGTGAGGGTAAGGGTGAGGGTTAGGGTTAGGGTGATGTTTAGGGTGAGGGTGAGGGTTAGGGTGAGGCTAAGAGTGAGGGTTCAGTTGAGGGTTTGTGTTAGGGTTACGGTGAGTTTGAGACTTAGGGTTAGGTTTAGGGTGAGGATGAGTTTTAGGGTTAGGGTTAGGGTTAGTGTTATCATTAGGGTTAGAGTTAGAATAAGGGTGAGGGTGAGGATTAGGTTAGAATTAGGGTGAGTTTTAGGATAATGTTAGTGATAGTGTTAGGGTTAGGGTTAGGCTGAGAGTTGGGAGGAGCGTTAGGGTTAGGGATAGGTTTACGATTAGGGTTAGGGTGAGGGTGAGTGTGAGGTTTAGGGATAGGGTTAGGCTTAGTTTTAGGGTTAGGCTGAGGGTGATTGTGAGCTTCAGGGTTAGGGTTATGGTGACAATTAGGTTTGGGGTTAGGGTGAGCGTAAGGGTTGGGGTGAGTGTTAGGGTTTGGGTGAGGGTTTGGGTTCGGGTTAAGGTTAGGGTTAGGTTGGAGGTTAGTGTTAGGGTGAGGGTTAGCGTTAGGGGTAGGGTTAGGTTGAGGGTGAGGGTGAGGGTTAGGGTTAGGATTAGGATTAAGTTGAGCCTGAGGGTTAGGGTGAGGGTGAGGGTTAGGTTTAGGGTGAGGGTTAAGCTAAGGGTTAGGGTGAGTGTTAGGTTTAGGGTGATGTTTAGGTTGAGGGTGAGGGTTAGGGTTAGGGTGAGGGTGAAGGTTCGGTTGAGGGTTTGTGTTAGGTTTAGGTTGAGCGTGACGGTGAGTGAGAGTGTTAGGTTTAGGGTTAGGATTAGGTTTAGGGTGAGGGTGAGTGTGAGGGTTAGGGTTAGGTTTATTTTTAGGCTTAGATTTAAGCTGAGGGTGACGGTGAATGTGAGGTTTAGGGTTATGTTGAGTGTAAACATTAGGGTTAGGTTTAGGGTGAGGGTGTGGTTGACGGGTAGGGTGAGGGTTAGGGTTTGGTTTAGGGTGAGGGATAGATGAGGGTCAGGGTTAGGGTTAGGGTGATGGTTAGGTTTAGGGTGAGGGTGAGGGTTAGCTTTAGGGTGAGGGTTCGGGTTATGGTTTGGATTAGGGTGAGTGTTAGAGTTACGGTGATGTTTATGGTGAGGGTGAGGGTTAGTTTGAGGGTTTGCTTTAGGTTTAGGGTTGGTTGAGGGTGAGGGTGACTCTTAGGGTTAGTGTTAGGGTTAGGCTTTAGGCTGAGTTTTAGGCTGAGGGTGAGGGTGAGGGTTAGGGTTAGGGTGAGTGTTAGGATTAGGGTTAATGATAGGGTGATATTTAGGGTGAGGGTTAGTGTGAGAGTTAGTGTTAGGATTAGGCTTAGTGTTAGAGTGAGTGTAAGGGTTAGGTTGAGGGTTAGGGTTAGGGATATGTTGAGGGTTGGGATGAGGGTTAGGGTGAGGGTAAGGTTTAGGGTGAGGGTTATGGTGAGTGTGAGAGTTAGAGATAGGGTTAGTGTTAGGGTGAAGGTGAGGTTTAGGGTTATGATAAGGGTTAGGGTTAGGGTAAGGATGAGGGTTTGTGAGAGGGTTAGGATGAGGGTTAGGGTGAGGGTTCGTGTTAGGGTTCGGGTTAGGGTTCGGGTTAGGATGGGGCTAAGGTTGAGGGTGAAGTTTAGGGTTACAGTTAGGATGAGGGTGAGGATTAGTTTAAGATTAGGGTTAGGGTTAGGTTTAGGCTGAAGATTAGTCTGAGGGTGTGGGTGAGGATTAGGGTTAGGTTGAGTGCTATGGTTACGGTTAGGGTGAGGGTTAGTATTAGGGTTAAGTTTAGGATGAGAGTTAGTTTGAGGGGTACGGTTATGGTTAGGATGAGCGTTAGGGTTAACGTTAGGGTTGGGGATAGGGTTAGGGTTAGGGTGAGGTTTAGGATGAGGGTTAGGGTTAGGGTTAGGGTTAGGGTCAGGGTTCGGGTGAAGGTTATGTTTAGGATTAGGGTTAGGGTGAGAGTCAGGGTCAGGGTGAGGGTTAGGGTTAGGGTTAGATTTATGGTGAGAGTTAGGTTTAACGTGAGGTTTAGGATGAGTGTGAGGGTTACAGTTAGCATTAGGGTTAGGGTGAGGTTTAGGGTGAGTGTTAGGATTAGGTTTAGGTTTTGGGTGAGGTAAGGGTGAGGATGATTGTGAGGTTTATGGTTAGGGTGAGAGATAGGTTTAGTGTGAGGGTGAGGGTTAGTGTTAGGGTGAGGGTGAACGTGATGGTGACAGTGAGGCTTAGGGTGTGGGTGAGGGTGAGTGTGAGGGTTAGGGTTAGAGTTTGGGTTAGGGTTAGGGTGAGGGTGAAGTTGAGGGTTAGTTTTAGGAGTAGCGTTAGGTTTCAATTTAGACAGGTTGAGCGTGAGGGTGATGGTGACGGTTAGGGTTAGGGTTAGGTTGAGGGTTAGGGTTATTTTGAGGGTTATGGTGAGGGTAAGGCTAAAGGTTAAGGTTAGGGTTACAGTAAGGTTTAGGGTTAGGGTTAGGGTTATCGTTAGTGTTAGGTTAGTGTTAATTTTGCGGTGAGGGTGAGGCTCAAGGTGAGGTTTATGGTTAGGTTTAGGGTTAGGGTTAGGGTTAGGGTTAGGATTAGGCTTATGGTTAAGGTATGGACTAGGGTGAGGGTGAGGGTTAGGGTGAGGGTTAGGTTTCGGGTTATTGTTAAGTTTAGGGTTGGGGTTAGGGATAGGCTTAGTGTTAGGCAGAGGGGGAGGGTGATTGTGAGGATTAGGGTTAGGGAGAGTGTTACTGTTAGGGTTAGGGTGAGGGTGAGTGTGAGGGTAAGGTTTAGTCTTAGGCTTAAGCTTAGGTTTAGGCTGAGCCTAAGGGTGAGGGTGAGGGTTAGGGTTAGGGTGAGGATTATGGACAGGGTGAGGGTTAGCGTTAGGGTTAGGGTTATTGGTAGGATTAAGGTTAGGTTGAAAGTTACTGTGAGGGTGAGGGTTAGGGTTAGGGTTAGGGTGAAGTTTAGGTTTAGGGATAGGGTTAGAGTTAGGGTTAGGGTAAGGGTGAGGTTTAGGGTTAGAGTTAGGGTTAGTGTTAGGGTTAGGTTTACTGTGAGGATGAGTGTGAGGGTAACAGTGAGGCTTAGGTGTGGGTGAGGGTGAGTGTGAGGGTTAGGCTTAGGGTTAGGTTTAGTGTTAGTGTGAGGTTGAAGTTGAGGGTTAGTGTTAGGAGCAGCGTTAGTTTTAAAGTTAGGCTGAGGGTGAGCGTGAGGGTGAGAGTGACGGTTAGGGTTAGGGTTAGGTTGAGGGTTAGGGTTATTGTGAGGGTTATGGTGAGGGTAAGGCTAAAGGTTAAGGTTAGGGTTACAGTGAGGGTTAGGGTTAGGGTTAGTGTTAGGTTAGTGTTAAGTTTACAGTGAGGGTGAGGCTGAGGGTGAGGTTTATGGTTAGGTTTAGGGTTAGGTTTAGTGTTAGGGTTAGGGTTAGGCTTAGGGTTAGGGTATCGGCTAGGGTGAGGTTGAGGGTTAGGATGAGGGTTAGGTTTAGCGTTAGTGTTAAGTTTAGGGTTGGGGTTAGGAATAGGATTAGTGTTAGGCGGAGGGTGAGGGTGAGGGTAAGGGTTAGGGTTAGGGTGCGGGTGAGGGTTAGGGTTAGGGTGCGGGTGAGGTTTAGGGTTAGTGTTAGCATTAGGGTGAGGGTTAGTGTGAGGGTTATGGTTAGGGTGAGTGTTACTGTTAGGGTTAGGGTGAGGGTGAGTGTGAGGGTAAGGGTAAGTCTTAGGGTTAGGGTTAGGATTAGGCTGAGCCTAAGGGTGAGGTGTAGGGTTAGGTTTAGGGTTAGGGTTATACACAGGGTGAGGGTTAGCGTTAGGGTTAGGATTATTGGTAAGATTAGGGTTAGGTTGAATGTTACTCTGAGGGTGAGGGTTAGCATTAGGGATAGGGTGAGGTTTAGGTTTAGGAATAGGGTTAGAGTTAGGGTTAGCGTAAGGGTGAGGTTTAGGGTTAGAGTTGGGGTTAGTGTTAGGGTTAGGGTGAGGGTTAGGGTGAGGGTTAGGCTTAGGCTTAGGCTTAGGCTTAGGCTGAGCATAAGGGTGAGTTTTACGGTTAGGGTTAGTGTGAGGGTTAGGTTTAGGGTTAGGGTGAAGGTGAGTGTGAGGGTTAGGTTAGTCTTAGGCTTAGGCTTAGGCTTAGGCCGAGCTTAAGGGTGAGGGTGAGGGTTAGGGTTAGGGTGTTAAGATTTGTGTGAGGATTAGGAAGAGGTTTAGGGTTAGGATTAGGGTTACAGTGAGGGTTAGAGTGAGGGTGAGGGTTAGGGTTAGCATTAGGGTGAAGTTAGGGTTAGGGTCAGGGTTACATTGAGGGTGAGGTTTAGGGTTAGGGTGAGGGTTAGGGTTAGGGTTAGGGTGATGGTGAGGGTTAGGATTAGGGATATGGCTAGGGTTATTGTTAGTGTTATGATTTGGGTTTATCTTATGTTGAGGGGGAGGCTGAGGGTGAGGGTTAGACTTATTGTTAGGGTGACGTTTAGGGTTAGGGTTAGGGTTAGTGTTAGGAGGAGGGTTTGGGTTAGGTTGAAGGTGAGGGTTAGGGTTAGGGTTAGGGTTAGTGTTATGGTTAGGGTTAGGGTTAGAATAACCATGAGGGTGAGGTTTAGGTTTAGGGTTAGGATGAGGTTAAGGGTTAGTGTTAGTGTTAGTGTTAGGGTTAGGGTTAGGGTGAGAGTTAGGAGGAGGGTTAGGGTTAGGGTTAGGGTTAGGATTAGCATTAGGGTGAGTGTGAGGGTGTGGTTTAGGGTTATGGTTGAGGTTCGGCTTAGGGTTAGGCTGAGGGTGTGGTTGAGGGTGAGGCTTAGGGTTAGGGTGAGGCTGAGGGTGAGGGTTAGGGTTAGTGTTATCATTAGGGTTAGGGTTAGAATAACGGTGAGGGTGAGGATTAGGGTTAGGATTAGGATGAGGTTAAGGGTTAGTGTTCGTATTAGTGTTAGGGTTAGTGTTATGGTGAGAGTTAGGAGGAGGGTTAGGGTTAGGGTTAGGGTTAGGTTTAGGGTTAGGGTGAAAGTGAGGGTGTGGTTTAGGGTTAGGTTTGGAGTTAAGCTTAGAGTTAGGCTGAGGGTGATTTTGAGGGTGAGGGTTAGGGTTAGGCTTAGTGTTAGAGTTAGGGTTAGGGTGAGGGTGAGTGTTAAGTTTAGGGTTAGGATTAGGGTTAGCGTGAGTGTGATGTTTAGGTTAGGGTTAGGCTTAGGTGAAGGCTGAGGGTGAGGGTGAGGGTGAGGGTTAGGGTTAGGGTGAGGGTTGGGGTTAGGGTTAGAGAGGGTCAGGGTGAGGGTTATGATTAGGCTTAGGGTTAAGTTATGGGCTAGGGTGAGGGTGAGGTTTAGGGTCAGGGTTAGGGTGGGGGTTAGTGTGAGGGTTAGGTTTAGGGTTAGTGTTAAGGTTAGGTTTGGGGTTAGGGATAGTCTTAGTGTTAGGCGCAGGGTGAGGGTGAGGGTACGGGTTATGGTTAGGGTGAGGATGAGGTTTAGGGTTAGAGTTAGCATTAGGGTAAGGGTTAGTTTTATGGTTAGGGTTAGTGTTACAGTTAGGGTTAGGGTGAGGGTGAGTGTGAGGGTTAGGTTTAGGATTAGACTTAGGGTGAGGGTGAGGGTTAGGGTGAGGGTTAGGCTTAGGCATAGGGTTAGAGTATGGGCTAGGGTGATGGTGAGGGTTAGTGTTAGGGTTAGGGTGAGGGTTAGGGTGAGTGTGAGGTTTACAGTTAGTCTTAGTCTTAGTCTTAGGCTTCGGCCGAGCATGAGTGTGAGGGAGAGGTTTAGGGTTAGGATGAGGGTTACGGTTTTAGGGTTAGGGTGTGGGTTAGGATGAGAGTGAGTGTTAGGGTTAGCCTTAGGGTGAGGTTTAGGGTTAGGTTTAGGGTTACGTTGAGGGTGAATGTTACAGTTACGGTTAGGTGAGATTTAGGGTGAGGTTTAGGGTTAGGGCTAGGTTGAGGCTGAGGATTAGGTTTAGAGTTAGGGTTAGTGGGAGCGTTAGGGTGAGGGTTAGGGTTAGGTTGATTTTTAGGGATAGGGTTAGGGTTAGGATTAGGGTTAGGGTGAGGGTGAGTGTGAGGGTTAGGGTTAGGGTTAGGGTTAGGCTTAGGCTTAGGGTTAGGCTGAGGGTGAGGGTGGGAGTGAGCATTTCTGTTACAGTGACGGTGAGGATTAGAGTTAGGGTGAGGGTTAGGATGAGGGTTGGGATTACAGTGAGGGTGAAGGTTAGGGTTAGGGTGAGGGTTACGTTTAGGATTAGGGTTAGGGTGAGGGTGAGGGTTAGGATTAGGGTTAGAGTTAGGTTTATTGTTAGTTTTATGGTTAAGGTTACTTTTGGAGTGAGCGTGAGGCTGAGGGTGAGGGTTAGGGTTAGGATTAGGTTTATGGTTAGGATTAGGGTTAGGGTGAGGGTGAGATTGAGGGTGAAGGTTAGGGTAAGGGTGACGTTTAGTGTTACGGTTAGCTTGAAGGTTACGATGAGGGTTAGGGATAGATTGATTGTTAGGGTGAGGGTGAAGGTAAGGGTAAAATTGAGGGTTAGGTTGTGGGTGAGGGTTAAGAAAAGGGT
The DNA here is from genome assembly GCF_024711535.1 of Dipodomys merriami. NCBI lineage: Eukaryota > Metazoa > Chordata > Mammalia > Rodentia > Heteromyidae > Dipodomys > Dipodomys merriami. The sequence goes on from NW_027202849.1 coordinate 1,886,744, forward strand.
CAGGGTTAGGGTTAGGGTGAGGGTTAGGGTAAGTGTGAGGGTTAGGGGTTAGGGTGAAGGTGAGGGTTAGATTGAGGATTAGGGTTAGGGTTAGTGTGAGGTTTAGGGTGAGGATAAGGGTTTAGGGTTATGTGAGGATAAGAGTTAGAATTAGGGTTAGGGTGAGGGCTAGGGTGAGGCTGGGGGTTAGGGTTAGGTTTAGGGTTAGGGTGAGGTGTAGGGTTAGGATGAGTGTTAGGGTTAGTGTGAGGGTTAGTGTTAGTGTTATGGTTAGTGTTAGGGTGGGGGTATGTGTTAGGGTGATGGTTAGGGTTAGGGTGAGGGTTACAGTTAGGTTGAGGGTTAGGGTTCATGTTAGGGTTATTTTTAATTTTAGGTTAAGTGTTACGTTGAGGGTGAGGGTGAGGGTGAGGGTTAGGGATAGTGTGAGGTTTAGGGTTAGGATTAGGGTTAGAGTTAGGGTTACTGTTAGGGTGAGGGTTAGCGTTAGTTTTAGGGTTAAGATTAGGGTGAGGGTTAGTGTGAGTGTTAGGGTTAGAGTTAGGTTTAGAATTAGGATTATGGTTAGGGTGAGGGTGAGTGTGTGGGTTAGGCTTAGGTTTAGAGTAAGGCTTAGCATTAGGCTGAGGGTGAGGTTGAAGGTGAGGGTTAGGTTTAGGGTGAGTGTTAGGATTAGGGTTAGGGTGAGGGTAAGGGTGAGGGTTAGGCTTAGGCTTAGGCTTAGGCCGAGCCTGCGGGTGAGGGTTAGGGTTAGGTTTAGGGTGAGGGTTAGGTTTAGGTTTAGGGTGAGGGTTAGGATGAGGTTTGTGGTTATGGTTATGGTTAGGGTTAGTTTTAGGGTTACGATTAGGGTTAGTTTTAGGGTTAGGGTTAGGGTGAGGGTTTGGGTTAGGGTTAAGGTTAAGTTTAGGATTAGGGTTAGGGTTAGGGTTAGGGTTATTGTTAGTGTTTTGGTTAGTGTTAAGTTTGCGGTGAGGGTGAGGCTCAGGGTGAGGGTTATGGTTAGTGTTAGGGTTTGGGTAAGGGTTAGTATTACTGTTAGGGTTAGGGTTAGAGTTACGGTCATTGTGAGAGTGAGGGTGAGGGTTAGGGTTAGGATTAGGGTTAGGGTGAGGGTGAGGGTTAGGTTTAGGCTTAGGCTTAGGGTTAGGCTGAGGGTGAGGCTGGGGGTGAGGATTAGGGTTAGGGTGATAGTTAGGGTTAGGGTTAGTGTTACTGTTAGGGTTAGGGTTAGAGTTAAAGTGAGGGTGAGTGTGCGGGTAGTGTTAGGATTAGGGTTAAGCTGAGGTTTAGTGTTAGGTTTAGAGATAGGTTTAGGGTGAGGGTGAGGTTTAGGGTTAAAGTTAAGGTTAATGTTAGGGTTAGGCTTAGGGTTAGAATGAGGCTGAGCGTGGGCGTGAGGATTAGGGTTAGTTTTAGGGTTAGGGTTAGAGTTAGGGTTAGGGTTAGGGTTAGGGTTAGTGTAAGGGTTAATGTTAGTGTTATGGTTAGTGTTAGGTTTAAGTTTGCAGTGAGGGTGAGGCTGAGGGTGAGGTTTATGGTTAAGGTTAGGGTTATGGTTAGTGTTATTGTTAGGGTTAGGTTTAGAGTTTTGGTGAGGGTGAGGGTGAGGGTGAAGGTTGGGGTTAGGTGAGATTTAGGGTGAGGTTTAGGGTTAGGGCTAGGTTGAGGGTGAGGATTAGGTTTAGAGTTAGGGTTAGTGGGAGGGTTAGGGTGAGGGTTAGGGTTAGGTTGATTTTTAGGGATAGGGTTAGGGTTAGGATTAGGGTTAGGGTGAGGGTGAGTGTGAGGGTTAGGGTTAGGGTTAGGGTTAGGCTTAGGCTTAGGGTTAGGCTGAGGGTGAGGGTGGGAGTGAGCGTTTGTGTTACAGTGACGGTGAGGATTAGAGTTAGGGTGAGGGTTAGGATGAGGGTTAGGGTTACAGTGAGTGTGAGGGTTAGGGTTAGTGTGAGGGTTAGGGTTAGGATTAGGGTTAGGGTGAGGGTGAGGGTTAGGATTAGGGTTAGAGTTAGGTTTATTGTTAGTGTTATGGTTAAGGTTATTTTTGGAGTGAGGGTGAGGGTTATGGTTAGAATTAGGGTTAGGGTTAGGATTAGGGTTAGGGTGAGTGTGAGATTGAGGGTGAGTGTGAGGGTTAGGGTTAGATTTAGGGAGAGATTTAGGTTTAGGATTAGGGTTAGAGTTAGGGTTAGGGTTAGGGTGAGGGTAAGTGTTATTGTGAGGGTAAGTGTTATTGTGAGGGTTAGGTTTAGGGTTAGGGTTACAGATAGGTTGAGGGTTAGTTTTCCTGCTAGGATTATTTTTAATTTTAAATTTAAGGTTACGTTGAGGTTGAGGGTGAGGGTGAAGTTTAGGGTTAGGGTTAGGGTGAGGTTTAAGGTTAGGATTAGGTTAGAGTTAGGGTTAGGGTTAGGGTGCGGTTTAGGGTTAGAGTTAGGCTTAGTGTGAGGGTTAGTGTGAGGGATAGGGTTAGGGTTAGTGTTAGGTTAGGGTTAGGGTGAGGGATAGTGTGAGGGTTAGGGTTAGGTTTAGGTTGAGGATTAGGTATAGGGTTAGGGTTAGAGTTAGGGTTAGGTTGATTGTGAGGTTTAGGGTTAGAGTTAGGGTTAGTGTTAGGGTTATGTTTAGGGTGATGCTTAGTGTGAGGGTTAGAGTTCGGGTTAGGCTTAGGCGGATTGTGAGGGTGAGGGTTAGGATTAGGGTGAGGGTTAGCGTTAGGTTTAGGGAGAGGTTTTGGATGAGGTTTTTGGTTATGGTTAGGGTTAATGTTACTTTTAGGGTTAGGGTTAGTGTTAGGTTTAGGTTTATGGTTAGGGTTAAGGTGAGGTTTAGGGTTAGGGTTAGGCTTAGGGTTAAGTTTAGGTTTATTGTTAGTGTTATGGTTAGTGTTAATTTTGCAGTGAGGGTGAAGCTCAGGTTGAGGGTTATGGTTAGTGTTAGGGTTAGGCTTAGGGTTAAGGTTAATGTTATTGTTAGGGTTAGGGTTAGAGTTACGGTCACGGTGAGAGTGAGGGTGAGGGTAAGGGTTAGGGTGAGGTTTAGGGTGAGGTTTAGTTTTAAGGTTAGGGTTAGGGTGCTGGTGAGGTTTAGGTTTAGAGTTAGGGTTAATGGGAGGGTTAGGGTGAGGTTTAGGTTTAGGATTAGTGTTACAGATAGGTTGAGGGTTAGGGTTCCTGCTAGGGATATTTTCAATTTTATGTTTAGGGTTATGTTGAGGGTGAGGGTGAGGGTTAGGGTTAGGGTTAGGATTAGGGTTAGGCTTAGAGTGAGGGTTAGTGTGAGGGTTAGGGTTAGGGTTAGTGTTAGGTTAGGGTTAGGGTAAGGGTTAATCTGAGGGTTAGGGTTAGGTTTAGGTTGAAATTTAGGTATAGGGTTAGGGTTAGAGTTAGGGTTAGGTTGATCGTGAGGTTTAGGGTTAGAGTTAGGGTTAGTGTTAGGGATTTGTTTAGGGTGAGGGTTAGGGTGAGGGTTAGAGTTCGGGTTAGGCTTATGCGGATTGTCAAGGTGAGGGTTAGGGTTAGAGTGAGGGTTAGCCTTAGGTTTAGGGTGAGGGTTTGGATGAGGTTTTTGGTTTTGGTTAGGGTTAGTGTTACTTTCAGGGTTAGGGTTAGGGTTAGGGTTAGGTTTATGGTTAAGGTTAAGGTGAGGGTTAGGTTCAGGGTTAGGCTTAGGGTTAAGGTTAGGGTTATTGTTAGTGCTATGGTTAGTGTTAATTTTGCAGTGAGGGTGAGGCTCATTTGAGGGTTATGGTTAGGGTTAGGTTTAAGGTTAGTGTTATTGTTAGGGTTAGGGTTAGAGTTACGGTCACGGTGAGAGTGAGGGTGAGGGTGAGGGTTAGGGTGAGTTTTAGGGTGAGGTTTAGGTTTAAGGTTAGGGTTAGGGTGCTGGTGAGGTTTAGGTTTAGAGTTAGGGTTAAGGGGAGGGTTAGGGTGAGGGTTAGGTTTAGGTTTAGTGTTAGCATTAGGGTGAGGGTGAGGGTTAGGTTAAGGTTCAGGGATAGGGTTAGGGTTAGGGTTAGGGTTAGGGTCAGTGTGAGGGTGAGGGTTAGGGTTAGGCTTAGGCTTAGGCTTAGGCTTAGGCTAAGGGTGAGGATGGGAGTGATGATTAGGGTTAGGGTGATGGTTATTCTTAGGGTTAGTGTTATTGTTAGGGTTAGGTTTAGAGTTACGGTGAGGGTGAGGGTGCGGGTGAGGTTTAGGGTTAGGGTTAAGGTGAGGTTTAGGGGTAGGGTTAGAGATAGAGTTATGGTGAGGGTGAGGTTTAGGATTAGAGTTAGGGTTAGTGTTAGGGTTAGGCTTAGGGTTAGGCTGAGGCTGAGTGTGGGGGTGAAGATGAGGGTTAGGGTTAGGTTTAGGGTTAGAGTTAGGGTTAGGGTTAGGGTTAGGGTTTGGGTTATTGTTAGTGTTATGGTTAGGGTTAAGTTTGCAGTGAGAGTGAGGCTGAGGGTGAGGTTTATGGTTAGGGTTAGGGTTAGGATTAGGATTACTGTGACTGTGAGTGTGAGGGTTAGGGTTAGGGTTAGGCTTAGGCTTAGGGTTAGGCTGAGGGTGAGGGTGGGGGTTAGGGTTAGTGTCATGTTGAGGGTGAGGATTATGGTTAGGGTGAGTGTTAGGATGAGGGTTAGTGTTATGGTGAGGGTAAGGTTTAGGGTTAGGGTGAGGGTTAGGGTTAGGATTAGGGTTAGGGTGAGGGTGAGGGTTAGGGTTAGGGTTAGGGTTAGGGTTATTGTTAGTGTTATGGTTAAGGTTACCTTTGAAGTGAGGGTGAGTGTTAGGGTTAGGATTAGGGTTAGGGTGAGGTTGAGGGTTAGGGTTAGGGTTAGGGTGAGGTTTAGGTTTAGGGTGAGGGTTAGGGTTAGTGTGAGGGTTAGTGTTAGGGTTATGATTAGGTTTAGAGTCAGGGTTGGGGTTAGGGTCAGGGTTAGGGTTAGGGTTAGTGTTAGGGTTAGGGTTAGGGTGAGGGTTAGTTTGAGGGTTAGGGTTAGGGTTAGGTTTAGGATTAGGTTTGGGTGAGGGTGAGTGTGAGGGTTAGGGTTACGCTTATGCTTAGGCTGAGGGTGAGGGTGGGGGTGCGGATTAGTGTTTGGTGATAGTTAGGTTTAGAATTAAAGTGACGGTTAGGATGAGGTTTAGGGTTATGATTAGGGTGAGGGCTAGGTTGAGTGTGAGGGTTAGTGTTAGGGTTAGGCTTAGGCTGAGGTTTAGGCTGAGGGTGAGATTGAGGGTGAGGGTTACGGTTAGGTTGATGGTTAGCTTGAAGGTTAGAATGAGGTTTAGGGATAGGGTGAGTCTTAGGGTGAGGGTGATGGTAAGGGGAAAGTTGAGGGTTAAGGTGTGGGTGAGGGTTAAGATAAGGGTGAGGGTTAGAGTTAGGGTGAGGGTTAGGGAAAGTGTGAGGGTTAAGGGTTAGGGTGAGGATGAGGGTTAGGTTTAATGTGAGGTTTAGGATGAGGATGAGGGTTAGTGTTAGGTGAGGATAAGGGTTAGAATTAGGGTTAAGTTGTGGGCTAGGGTGAGGGTGAGGGTTAGGGTAAGGGTTAGGGTTAGGGTGAGGTTTAGGGTTAGGGTGGGTGTTAGGGTTAGTGTGAGGGTTAGTGTTAGGATTAGGGTTAGTGTTAGGGTGAGGGTAAGTGTTAGGGTGAGGGTTAGGTTTAGGGTGAGGGTTACAGTTAGGGTGAGGTTTAGGTTTAGTGTTAAGGTTATTTTTAATTTTAGGTTTAGGGTTACATATAGGGTGAGGGTCAGGGTGTGGGTTAGGGTTAGGTTTAGGGTGAGCTTTAGGGTTAGGATTAGTGTTAGAGTTAGGGTTAGGTTTAGGGTGAGGTTTAGGGTTACAGTTAGGCTTAGGGTGAGGGTTAGTGTGAGGGTTAGGGTTAGGGTTAGTGTTATGTTACGGTTAGAGTGGGGGTTAGTGTGAGGCTTAGGGTTAGAGTTATGGTTAGTGTTAGGTTTAGGGTTAGGGTGAGGGTGAGTGTGTGGGTTAGAGTTCGGTTTAGGGTTAGGCTTAGGTTTAGGCTGCTGATGAGGTTGAGGGTGAGGGTTAGGTTTAGGGTGAGTGTTAGGATTAGGGTTAGGGTGAGGGTTAGGATGAGGGTTAGGGATAGGATGAGGGTTAGGGTGATTGCTGGAGTGAAGGTGAGGTTTTGGGTTAGGGTTAGGGTGAGGTGTAGGGTTAGGGTTAGGGTAAGGGTGAGGTTTAATTTTAGAGTTAGGGTTAGGGTGAGGGTTAGGGTTAGGGTTAGTGTTTGGGTTAGGGTTAGGTTTAGTGTTAGTGTTAGGTTGAGGGTTAGGGTTATGGTTAGGATTAGGTTTAGGGTGAGGGTGAGGGTGAGTGTGACAGTTAGGGTTATGGTTAGGCTTAGTGTTAGGTTGAGGGTTAGGGTGAGGGTGTGGGTTAGGGTTTGGGAGAGGTTTAGGGTTAGAGTTAGTGTTAGTGTGAGGGTTAGTGTTAGGGTTAAGTTTTGGGTGAGGTTTAGGGTTAGGGTGATGCTTAGGGTAACGGTCAGGGTGAGGTTTAGAAGGAGCGTTAGGGTTAGTGTGAGGGTTAGGGTGAGGGTGACTGTAAGGTTAAAGGTGAGGGTTAGGCTGAGTGTGAGAATTACAGTAAGGGTGAGGGTTAGGGTTACCGTGGGGGTTAGGGTTAGGGTGAAGTTTATGGTTAGAATGAGGGTTAGGGTTAGGTTTAGTGTTATTTTTAGGGTTAGGTTTAGGGTTAGGTTTAGGGTTAGGCTGAGACTGAGGGTGAGGTTGAGGATTAGGGTTAGCATGATGGTTAGGGTTATGGTTAGGGTAAGGGTTATGATGAGGTTTAGGGTTAGGGTGAGGGTTAGGATGAGGTTTAGGGTTAGGATTAGGGTTAGGATGAGGGCAAGGGTGAGGTTGAGGGTTTTGGTTGGCATTATGGCAAGGTTTAGGATTACGGTTAGGTTTAGGGTTAGGGTGAGTGTTGGGGTTAGGGTTACGGTGAGGTTGAGGTTTAGGGTTAGAGTTAGGGTTAGGGTGAGCGTTAGGGTGACTGTAAGGGTTAGGGTTAGGGTGAGGGCTTGGGTTAGGTTTAGGGTTACAGTGAGAATGAGGGTTAGGGTTAGTGTTAGGGTTAGGTTTATTTTTAGGGTTTGGGTTAGAGATATGGTGAGCGTGAGGGTGAGGGTGAGGTTTAGGATTAGGGTGATGGTGAGGTTTCGGGTTAGAGTTAAGGTTAGGGGAAGAGTTAGGGTGAGGGTTATGGTTAGGGTTAGGGTTAGTTTTAGGTTTAGGGTTATTGTTAGGGTTAGGGTTAGCGTTAAGGTTACGGTGAAGGTGAGGGTGAGGGTAAGGGTTAGGATTAGGGTGAGGCTTAAGTTTAGGGTTAGGGTTAGAGTTAGGGTTAGGGTGAGGGTGAGGTTTAGTTTTAGAGTTAGGGTTAGGGTGAGCGTTAGGGTGACTGTAAGGGTTAGCGTTAGGGTTAGGTTTAGTGTTAGGATTAGGGTTAGCATGAGGGCAAGTGTGAGGGTGAGGGTTAGGGTTAGAATTATGGCGAGGTTTAGGATTAGGGTTAGGTTTAGTGTTAGTGTGAGGGTTAGGGTTGGGGTTAGTGTTAGGGTGAGTGTGAGGGTTAGGATTAGTTTTAGGGTTAGGGTTATTGTTAGTGTTATGATTAAGGTTAAATTTAAGGTGAGGGTGAATCTCAGGGTAAGGTTTAGGGTTAGGTTTATGGTGACATTTCGGGTTAGGTTTAAGGTTAGGTTTAGGGTGAGGGCTTGGGTTAGGGTTAGGGTTACGGTGAGGGTCAGGTTAGGGTTAGGGTTTGGGTTAGGGTTATTTTAGGGTTTGGGTAACGGTTAAGCTGAGGGTAAGGGTGAGGGTTAGGTTAGGGTTAGGGTGAGGTTTAGGTTTAGGGTTAGGGTTAGAGTTAGGTTTAGGGTGATGGAGAGGTTTAAGGTTAGAGTTAGGGTTAGTGTTAGGGTTAGGGTTAGTGTGAGGATTAGGGTGTGGGTTAGAGTGACGGTTAGGGTTAGCTTTAGGGTGAGGGTTAGAGTTATGTTTACGGTGAGGTTTAGGATGAGGTTTAGTGTTAGGTTTAGGGTTAGGGTTAGTTTTAGGGTTAGGATTAGGGTTAGGGTTAGGGTTAGGGTGAGGTTTAGGGTTAGGGTAAGGGTTAGGGTTTGTCTTAGTGTTAGGGTTAGGGTTATTGTTAATGTTATGGTTAGTGTTAAGTTTGCGGCGAGGGTGAGGCTCAGGGTGAGGGTTATGTTTAGTGTTACTGTTTGGTTTAGGGTTAGTATTTTAATTAGGGTTTGGGTTAGAGTTAAGGTCATGGTGAGAGTGAGGGTGAGGTTTAGGGTGAGGTTTAGGGTTAGGGTTAGGATAGGTTTAGGGTACTGGTGAGGTTTAGGGTTAGAGTTAGGGGGAGGGGGAGGGTTAGGGTGAGGTTTAGGGTTAGGTTTAGTGTTAGTATTAGGGTGAGTTTGAGGGTTAGGTTGTGGTTTAGGGATAGGGTTAGGGTTAGGATTAAGGTTAGGGTGAGAGTGATGGTGAGGGTTATGGTTAGGCTTAGGCTTAGGGTTAAGCTGAGGGTGAGGCTGGGGTTGAGGATTTGGTTTAGGGTGATTGTTAGGGTTAGGGTAAGGGTTAATGTTAATGTTATGATTAGGTTTAAGTTTGCAGTGAGAGTGAGGCTGAGGGTGAAGTTTATGGTTAGGGTTAGGGTTATGGTTAGTGTTATTGTTAGGGTTAGGGTTAGAGTTTGGTGTGGGTGAGGGTGATGATGAGGGTTAGGGTTACGGTGAGATTTATTGTAAGGTTTAGGGTTAGGGTTAGGTTGAGAGTGAGGATTAGGTTTAGAGTTTGGGCTATTGGGAAGGTTAGGTTGAGGGTTAGGATTAGGTTGATTTTTAGGGATAGGGTTAGGGTTAGGATTAGGGTTAGGGTGAGGTTGTGTGTGAGGGTTAGGGTTCGGGTTAGGGTTAGGCTTAGGCTTAGGCTGAGGGTGATGTTGGGGGTAAGGGTTAGTGTTACACTGAGGGTGAGGATTAGGGTTAGTGTGAGGGTTAGGATGAGGGTTAGGGTTACAGTGAGGGAGAGCGTTAGGGTTAGGGTGAGGGTTAGGGTTAGGATTAGGGTTAGGGTGAAGTTGAGGGTTAGGATTGGGGTTAGGGTTAGGTTTATTGTTAGTGTTATGGTTAAGGTTACTTTTGGAGTGAGCATGAGGCTGAGGGTGAGGGTTAGGGTTAGGATTAGGGTTATGGTTAGGATTAGGGTTAGGGTGAGGGTGAGACTGAGGGTGAGGGTTAGGGTTAGGGTGATGGTTAGTGTTATGGTTAGCTTGAAGGTTAGGATGAAGTTTAGGGATAGATTGAGTGTTAAGGTGAGGGTGAAGGTAAGGGTAAAGTTGAGGGTTAGGCTGTAGGTGAGGGTTAAGATAAGTGTGAGGGTTAGGGTGAGGGTTAGTGTAAGTGTGACGGTTAGGGGTTAGGGTGAGGGGGAGGGTTAGATTGAGGATTAGGGTTAGGGTTAGTGTGAGATTTAAGGTGAGGATAAGGGTTGAGGATTAGGTGAGGGTAAGAGTTAGAATTAGGGTTAGGGTGAGGGCTAGGGTGAGGTTGATGGTTAGGGTTAGGGTTAGGGTTAGGGTGAGGTTTAGGGTGAGGGTGAGTGTGAGTGTTAGGGTTACAGTGAGGGTTAGAGTTAGGGTTACGGTTAGTGTTAGGGTGATGGTTAGGGTTACGGTGAGGGTTACAGTTAGGTTGAGGGTTAGGGTTCGTGTTAGGGTTATTTTTAATTTTAGGTTTAGCTTTACGTTGAGGGTGAGGGTGAGGGTGAGGGTTAGGGTTAGGGTTAATGTGAGGTTTAGGGTTAGGATTAGAGTTAGAGTTAGGGTTAGGGGTAGGGTGAGGTTTAGGGTTTGATAGGCTTAGGGTGAGGGTTAGGTTGACGGTTAGGGTTAGGGTTAGTGTTAGGTTAGGGTTAGGGTGAGGGTTAGGGTTAGAGTTAGGGTTAGGGTTAGGATTAGGGTAAGGGTGAGGGTGAGTGTGTGGTTTAGGTTTAGGTTAAGGGTTAGGCTTAGGGTTTGGCTGAGGGTGAGGTTGAGGGTGAGGTTTAGGTTTAGGATGAATGTTAGAATTAGGTTTAGGGTGTGGGTTAGGGTGATGGTTAGGGTGAGGTTTAGGGTGAGTGTTAGGGTTAGGATTAGGGTTAGGCTGAGCGCTAGGGTAAGGGTGAGGTTTAGGGTTAGGTTTAGGGTGAGGTTTAGGGTTAGGGTTAGGTTGAGGGTGAGGTTCAATTTTAGAGTTAGTATTAGGGTGAGGGTTAGGGTTAGGATTAGTGTTAAGGTTAATGTTATGGTTAGTGTTAAGGTTAGGGTGAGGTTTAGGGTTATGTTTAGGATTAGGTTTAGGGTTACTGTGAGGGTGAGTGTGAGGGTTAGGGTTAGGTTTAGGGTTAGGCTGAGGGTGAGTTTGAGGTTGAGGTTTAGGGTTAAGGTGAGGGTGAGGTTTAGGGTTAGAGTTAGTGTTAATGTGAGCGTTAGTGTGAGAGTGAGTTTTAGGGTTAGGTTGTGGGTGAGTGTTAGGATTAGGGTGATGCTTAGGGTTATGATCAGGGTGAGGGTTAGGATGAGGGTTAGGGTTAGTGTGAGGGTTAGGGTGAGGGTGACAGTAAGGGTAAAGGTGAGGGTTAGGCTGAGAATGAGGATTACAGTAAGGGTGAGGGTTAGGGTTAGGGTGAGGTTTAGGGTTAGGGTTAGGGTGTGGTTTAGATTGAGGATTCGTTTTTGGGGTTAGTGTGAGGTTTAGAGTGAGGATGAGGGTTAGGATTAGGTTGAGGTCTAGGGTGAGGATGAGGGTAAGGTTTAGGGTTAGGGTGAGTGTTAATGTTAGGGTGATTGTTAGGGTTAGTGTTAGGGTTAGGGTTAGTGTTAGGGTGAGGGTAAGTGTTAGGGTGAGAGTTAGTGTTAGGGTGAGGTTTATGTTTAGAATGAGGGCTAGGGTTAGGTTTAGGGTTATTTTTAGGGTTAGGGTTAGGGTTAGGATGAGAGTCAGGGTTAGGATTAGGGTAAGGGTGAGGGCTAGGGTGAGGGTGAGGATTAGGGTAGATTTAGGCATAGGCTTAGGGTTAGGCTGAGGCTGAGGGTGAGGTTGAGGGTTAGGGTTAGCATGATGGATAGGGTCATGGTTAGGGTGAGGGTTAGGATGAGGATTAAGGTTAGGGTGAGGGTGACATTAAGGGTCAAGTTGAGGTTTAAGGAGAGGATTAGGGTTAGGGTTAGGGTGAGGGTGAGGATTAGATTGAGGAGTAGTGTTAAGGTTAGAGTGAGGTTTAGGGTGAGGATGAGGGTTAAGGTTATGGTGAGAGTTAGTGTTAAGACTATTGTTAGTTTTATGATGAGGGTTATGGTTATGGTTAGGGTTAGTGTTAGGTTTAGGATTATTGTTAAGGTTAGGGTTAGGGTTAAGGTTACGGTGAGGGTGAGGCTCAGGGTGAGGTTTATGGTTAGTGTTAGGGTTAGGGTTAGGGTTAGGGTTAGTATTATTGTTAGGGTTAGGGTTAGAGTTATGGTCATGGTGAGAGTGAGGGTGAGGGTTTGGGTTAGTTTTAGGGTGAGGTTTGGGGTTAGGGTTAGGGTTATGGTTAGGGTGCTTGTGAGGTTTAGGGTTATAAATCGGGTGAGGGTGAGGGTGAGTGTGAGGGTTAGGGTTAGATTTAGTGTTAGCATTAGGGTGAGGGTGAGAGTTAGGTTGAGGTTTAGGGATAGGGTTATTGTTACAATTACGGTTAGGGTGAGGGTGAGGGTTAGGGTTAGGCTTAGGCTTAAAGCTAGGCTGAGGGTGAGGCTGTGGGTGAGGATTAGGGTTAGGGTGATGGTTATGGTTAGGGTTAGTGTTATTGTTAGGGTTAGTGTTAGAATTACCATGAGGGTGAGTGTGCGGGTAGGGTTAGGGTTAGGGTTAGGCTGAGGTTTAGGGTTAGGTTTGAGATAGGGTTAGGGTGAGGGTGAGGTTTACGGTTAAAGGTAGGGTTAGGCTTAGGGTTAGACTTAGGGTTAGGCTGAGGGTGAGGGTGGGGTGAGGATTAGGGTTAGTGTTAGAGTTAGTGTTACGGTTAGGGTTAGGGTAAGGGTTAATATTAGTGTTATGTTTAGGTTTAAGTTTGCAGTGAGGGTGAGGTTGAGGGTGAGATTTATGGTTAGGGTTAGGGTTATGGTTAGTGTTATTGTTAGGGTTGGGGTTAGAGTTATGGTGAGGGTGAGGGTGAGGGTGTGGGTTAGGCTTACGGTGAGATTTAGGGTGAGGTTTAGGGTTAGGGTTAGGTTGAGGGTGAGGATTAGGTTTAGAGTTAGGGTTAGTGGGTGGGTTAGGGTGAGGGGTAGGGTGAGGGTTAGGGTTAGGCTTAGGGTTAGGCTGAGGGTGAGGATGAAGGTGAGGGTTAGGGTTAGGTTGAGGGTGAGGTTTAGGTTTAGAGTTAGGTTTGGTTGAGGGTTAGGGGGAGGGCTAGTGTTAGGGTTAGTGTTAGTGTTAGGATTAGGATTAGGGTTAGGATGAGTTTAAGTGTGAGGGTTAGGGTTAGGGTTAGGCTTAGGGTTAGGCTGAGGGTGAGGGTGAGAGTTAGGGTTAGGGTGAGGTTTAGGGTTAGGATTAGGGTGAGGGATAGGATGAGGTTTAGGGTTAGGATTAGGGTTAGGAGGAGGGCAAGGGTGTGTGTGATGGTTAGGGTTAGCATTATGGTAACGTTTAGGATTAGGATTAGGTTTAGGGCTAGGGTGAGTGTTAGGATTAGGGTTACGGTGACTTTGAGGTTTAGGGTTAGGGTGAAGGTTAGGGTTAGGTTTAGGGTGAGGGTGATGGTTAGGATTAGGGTTAGGATTAGGGTTATTGTTAGTGTTATGTTTATGTTAAGATTTCAATGAGGGTGAGGCTGAGTGTTAGGGTTAGGGTTAGGGTTAGGGTGAGGGCTTGGGTTAGGTTTAGGGTTATGGTGAGGGTGAGGGTTAAGGTTAGTATTAGGGTTAGGGTTATTGTTAGGGTTGGGTTTAGAGTTATGGTGAGGGTGAGGTTTAGGGTTAGGGTGAGGGTTAGGTTTATTGTTAGAATTAGGGTTAGGGGGAGAGTTAGGGTGAAGGTTAGGGTTAGGTTTAGTGTTAGGGTTAGGGTTTTTGTTAGGATTAGGGTTAGAGTTATGGTGTGGGTGAGGGTGAGTTTGAGGTTTAGGTTGAGGGTGAGGGTAAGGTTTAGGTTTAGAATTAGGGTTAGGGAGATAGTTAGAGTGAGGGTTAGGGTTAGGTTTTGTGACAGGGTTAGGGTTAGGGTGAGGGTTAGATTGAGGTTTAGGGTTAGGGTTAGGGTTAGGTGTAGGATTAGGGTTATGGTGAGGGTGAGTATGAGGGTTAGGGTTAGGCTTAGACTTAGAGTTAGGCTGTGGGTGAGAGTGGGGATGAGGATTAGGTTTTGGGTGATGGTTAGTGTTAGTGTTAGGTTTAGGGTTATGATTAATTTTAGGGTTAAGATTAGGGTTAGGGTGAGGGCTAGGGTGAGGGTGAGGGTTAGTGTTACGGTTAGGCTCAGGCTTTAGGGTTAGGCTGATGGTGAGGTTGAGGGACAGGGTTAGTGTTAGGGTGATGCTTAGGATTATGGTCAGAGTGAAGGTTAGGATGAGGGTTATGGTTAGGGTGAGGGATTTGGGTGAGGGTGATGGTAATGGTAAAGCTGAGGGTTAGGCTGAGAGTGAGGATTAAGGTAAGGTCTAGGGTTAGGGTGAGGGTTAGGGTTAGGGTGAGGGTGAGGTTAAGATTGATTATTAAGTTTAGGGTTAGTGTGAGGTTTAGAGTGAGGATGAGGGTTAGGGTTAGGGTGAGGGTAGGTTGAGGGTGAGGGTTAGGGTTAGGCTTAGGGTGAGGTTTAATATTAGGGTGATGGTTAGGGTTAGTGTGAGTGTTAGTGTTAGGGTTAGGGTTAGTGTTAGGGTGAGGGTAAGTGTTAGTTTGAGGGTTAGGTTTAGGGTGAGGGTTATGGTTAGAATGAGGGTTAGGGTTAGTGTTGGGTTATTGTTAGGTCAGGGTTAGTGTTACATTTACGGTGAGGGTGAGAGTTAGGGTTTGGGTCAGGGTGTGGTTTATGTTTAGGGTTAGGGTTAGAGTTAGGTTTAGGGTAAGGGTTAAGTTTAGAGTTAGAGTTAGCGTTAGTGATAGTGTTAGGGTTAGGGTGAGGGTCAGTGTGAGGGTTAGGGTTAGGCTTAAGCTTAGGGTTAGGCTTAGGCTTAGACCGAGCGTGAGTGTGAGGTTTAAGGTTACGGTTAGGGTGAGGTTTAGGTTTATGGTTACGGTGAGGATTGGGTTAGGGTTAGTGATAGTGTTAGGGGTAGGGTTAGGGAGAGGGTGACAGTAAGGGTAAAGGTGAGGGTTTGGGTTAGGATCAGGTTTAGATTGAAGGTGAGTGTGAGGGTTATGGTTAGGGGTAGGGTTAGGCTTAGGGTTAGGGTGAGAGTTAGGGTTAGGGTTAGGGCTGGTGTTGGTGTTTGGGGTAGGGTTAGGGTGAGGGATAGGGTGAAGGTGAGGATTAGGGTTAGGCTTAGGATTAGGATTAAGTTGAGGGTGAGTGTGAGGGTTCGTGTTAGGGTTAGGGTTAGGGTGAGCTTGAGGGTTAGGGTTAGGGTTAGGGTGAGGTTTAGGGTTATGGTGAGTGTTAGTGTTAGGGTTAGGGTGAGGGTTAGGGTAAGGGTTAGTGTTAGGGTTAGGGTTAGGGTGAGTGCTTGGATTAGGCTTAGGGTTAGGATTAGGCTTAGCATTAAGCTGAGGGTGAGGGTGAGGGTTAGGTTTAGGGTTCAGGTTAGGGTTAGCATTTGGGTGACAGTTAGTGTTCGGGTTAAGTTTAGGGTTAGGGTGATGGTTTTGAATTTGGTTTTCGGTTAAGGATTAGGGGGAGTGTTAGGATGAGGATTAGGTTTAGGATTAGGGTTAGGGTGATGGCTAGGTTGAGGGTGAGGATTAGGGTTATTGTTAGGGAGAGGTTAAGGGTTAAGGTTAGGGTTAGGGTGAGGGTTAGGATGAGGGTTAGGGTTATGGTGAGGGAGAGGGTTAGGGTTAGGGTGAGAGTTAGGTTGAGGATGAGGGTTAGGTTGAGGGTGAGGGTTAGGATTAGGGTTATGGTGAGGATTATTGGTAGTGTTATGGTTCTGGTTACCTTGGCAGTGATGGTGAGGCTGAGGGTGAGGGTTAGGGATAGGATTAGGGTTAGGTTTAGGTTTTGAGTTAGGATTAGTGTTATTGTTAGGGTTAGGGTTAGAGTTCCGGTGAAGGTGAGGGTGAGGGTAAGCATGAGGGTTAGGGTTAGCGTTAGGGTGAGTTTTAGTGTCAGGGTTAGGATTAGGGTTAGGGTGAGGTTGAGTATGAGGGTTAGGGTTATGATTAGGGTTTCGCTTAGGTTTAGGCTGAGGGCAAGGGTGAGTGTGAGGGTTGGTGTTAGTTTGAGGTTTAGGGTTAGGATTACAGTGAGTGTCAGGGTTAGCATTAGTTTGAGGGTTACAATTAGGTTTAGGATTAGGGTGAGGTTTAAGGTTAGGGTTAGGGTTTGGGTTAGAATGAGGTTTACGGTTACAATTAGGGTTAGGGTGAGGGCTAGGGTGAGGGTGAGGTTTAGTGTTAGGGTTAGGGTGAGGTTTAGGTTTAGGGGGAGGGTTAGGGGGAGGGTTAAGTTTTGGTTTACATTGAGGGTGTGGGTTAGGTTTGAGGTGAGGGTTATGTTGAGTATTAAAGTGAGGGTGAGGGTTAGGATTAGGTTTAGGGTGAGGGTTAGGTTGAGGTTTAGGTTTAGTGTTAGGGTTAGAGTTAGGAATAGAGTTGGGCTGAGGGTGATGTTGGAGATGAGGATTAGTTTTAGAGTGATGTTTCCGTTAATGGTTAGGTTGAGAGTTAGGATGAGGGTTAGGGTCAGGCTTAGGCTTAGGGTTAGGCTGAGGCTGAAGTCGAGGGTGAGGGTTAGGGTGAGGGTGATGGTTAGGGTTACGGTTAGTGTGAGGGTTAGGATGAGGGTTAGCTTTGGATGAGGGTGACAGAGTAAAGGTGAGGGTTAGGCTGAGGTGAGGGTTATTGTAAGGGTGAGGGTTCTGGTTAGGGTTAGGGTGAGGGTGAGGGTTAGATTGAGGATTAGTGTTAGGGTTAGTGTGAGGTTTAGGGTGAGGATGCGTGTTAGGTTT
This sequence comes from Dipodomys merriami, assembly GCF_024711535.1. Taxonomy (NCBI): domain Eukaryota; kingdom Metazoa; phylum Chordata; class Mammalia; order Rodentia; family Heteromyidae; genus Dipodomys; species Dipodomys merriami. The sequence continues at coordinate 1,902,907 of NW_027202849.1, forward strand.
AGGGTGAGGGCTAGGGTGAAGTTGAGGGTTAGGGTTTGGGTTAGGGTGAGGTTTAGGTTTAGGGTGATTGTTAGCGTTAGTGTTAGTGTGAGGGTTAGTATTAAGGTTAGTGTACATGTTAGGGTGAGGGTAACTGTTACGGTAAGGTTTAGGTTGAGGGAGAGGTTTAGCATTAGCGTTAGGGTTAGGGTTAGGGTGAGGGTGAGGTTTAGGGTTAGAGTTAGGGTTAGGGTGAGGCTGAGGTTTAAGGTTAGGGTTAGGGTTAGTGTTAGGGTTAGAGTTAGGGTGAGGTTTAGTGTGGGTGTGAGGGTTAGTGTTAGGGTTAGGATTAGGGTTAGGGTTAATGTGAGAGTGAGTGTGAGGGTTAGGGTTAAGGTTAGGTTTAGGTTTAGAATTAGGGTGAGGGTGAGGGTGAGGGTTACAGGTAGGGTGAATGTTGTGGTTAGGGTTAGAATGAGGGTTAGGTTGAGGTTTAGGCTTAGGCTTAGGGTTTGGGCATGGGCTAGGTTGAGGGGGAGGGTTAGTGTTAGGGTTAGTGTGAGGGGTAGGGTGAGGGTAAGGGTTAGTGTTAGGGTTAGGATTAGGGATAGGGTGAGTTTTAGTGAGGGGTTGAGGGTTAGTGTTAGTTTGGATTAGGGTTAGGGTTAAGGTGAGGGGGAGTGTGAGGGTTAGGGTTAGGGTTACGCTTAGGGTTAGGGTTAGGGTTAGGTTTAGAGTTAGGGTGAGGGTGAGGGTGAGGCTTACGGTTAGGGTGAGTGTTGGGGTTAAGGTTACAGTGAGGGTTAGGTTGAGTGTTAGGCTTAGGCTTATGGTTTGTGTGTGGGCTAGGGTTAGTGTGAGGGTTAGGGTTTGGGTGAGGGGTAGGTTAAGGGGTAGGGTTAGTGTTAGGGTTAGGGTTGGGGTTAGGGTTAGGCTTGATGTTAGGCGGATGGGGAAGGTGTGGGTGAGGGTTAGGGTTAGGGTGAGGGTGAGGTTTAGGGTTAGAGTTAGCGTAAGGGTAAGGGTTAGTGTGAGGTTTAGGGTTAGGGTTAGTGTTACTGTTAGGGTTAGGATGAGGGTGAGTGTGAGGGTCAGGGTTAGTCTTAGGTTAGGCGGAGGCTTAGGCAGAGCGTGAGGGTTAGGGTTAGGGTTTTAGGTTTAGGGTGAGTGTTAGGATGAGGTTTAGGGTTAGCATTAGGTTTAGGGTGAGGGCTAGAGTTAGGGTGAGGGTTAGGGTTAGCGTTAGGGTGAGATTTAGGGTTAGGGTTAGGGTAAAGGTTAAGGTGAGGCTGAGGGTAAGGATTAGGGTTAGAGTTACAGTGAGGGTCAGGGTTTGGGTTAGGTTTAGGGTTCGTGTTATAGTTAAGGTTAGGATTAGAGTTACAATAAGGTGAGGGTGAGGGTTAGGATCAGGGTTAGGGTGAGGTTTATGGTTAGGATTATTGTTAGGGTGAGGGTGAGGATTAGGGTTAGAGTTATGGTTAAGGGGAGGGTTAGGTTGAGGTTTAGGTTTAGGGTTAGTGTTAGGCTTAGGCTTAGGTTTAGGCTGAGGCTGAGGGTGATGTGAGGGTTAGGGTTAGGGTGATGTTTGGGTTTGCCTTTACGGTGAGGGTTAGGATGAGGATTTAGGTTATGGTGAGGATTAGGGTGAGGGTGACCGTAAGGGTAAAGGTGAAGGTTAGGCTGAGGGTGAGGGTTACGGTAAGGGTGAGGGTTAGGGTTAGGGTGAGGGTGAGGGTTATATTCAGTATTAGTGTTAGGGTTAGTGTGAGGTTCAGGGTGGGAATCAGGGTTAGGGTTAGGTTGAGGGCTAGGTTGAGGGTGAGAGTTAGTGTTAGGGTGAGGTTTAGGGTTAGGGTGATGGTTAGGGTTCGTGTTATGGTTAGGGTTAGTGTTAGGGTGAGGGTAAGTGTTAGGGTGAGGGTTAGGTTTAGGGTGAAGGTTATGGTTAGGATGAGGGTTAGGGATAGGTTTAGGTTTATTGTTAGGGTTAAGGTTAGGGTTATGTTGAGTGTGAGGGAGAAGGTGAGGGTTAGATTAGGGTTAGGGTTAGGGTTATTGTTAGTGTTATGGTTAGGGTTAAGTTTAGAGTGAGAGTGAGGCTGAGGGTGAGGATTAAGGTTAGGGTTAGGGTGAGGTTTAGGGTTATGGTTAGGGTTAGGGTTATGGTGAGGGTTTGGTTTAGGGTTAGGGTTAGGCTGACGGTGAGGGTGAGGGTAGGGGTTAAGGTTAGTGTGAGGTTTCGGTTTAGGGTTAGGTTAGGGTTAGGGTAAGGGTGAGGTTTAGGGTTAGATTTAGGGTTAGGGTAATGGTTAGGGTGAGGGTTAGTGTTAGGGTTAGGGTGAGGGTTAGGAGAGGGTGAGGGTTAGGGTTTGGGTTAGGATTAGGATTAGGGTTAGTATGAGGGTGAGTGTTTGGGTTAGGCTTTGGGTTAGGGTTAGTCTAATGGTTAAGCTGAGGGTGAGGTTAAGGTTGAGGTTTAGGGTTAGGGTTTGGGTTAGGGTTAGCGTTAGGGTGAGAGTTAGGGTTTGTGTTTAGTTTAGGTTTGGATGAGGTTTAGGGTTCGGGTTACAGTGAGGGTGAGGGTTAGGGTTAGGTTGAGGGTTAGGGTTAGGATTAGGGTTAGGGTAAGGGTTAGGGTTAGGGTTAGGGTGAGTGTTAGGATGAGGATTAGGGTTAGGATTAGGTTTAGGGTGAGGGCTAGGGTGAGGGTGAGGGCTAGGGTAAGGGTGAGGGTTAGGGTTATGGTTAGGGTGAGGTTTAGGTTTAGAGTTAGGGTTAGGGTGAGGGTTAGGATGAGGTTTAAGGTTATGGTGAGGGTGAGGGTTAGGGGTAGGGTGAGGGTTAGAGTGAGGATGAGGGTTAGGGTGAGTGTGAGGTTTATGGTGAGGTTTAGGGTTAGGGATAGAGTGAGGGATAGGGTTAGGATTAGGGTTAGGGTGAAGGCTAGGGTGAGGGTGAGGGTTAGGTTTATTGTTAGGGTGAGGGTTAGGATGAGGGTTAGGGTTATGGTGAGGTTAGGATTAGGGTTAGAGTGAAGGTTAGGGTTAGGATTAGGGTTAGGGTGAGGTTGATTGTTAGGATTAGGGTTAGGGTTAGGATTATTGTTAATGTTATGGTTCTGGTGACTTTTGCAGTGATGGTGAGGCTGAGGGTGATGGATATGGATAGGATTAAGGTTAGGTTTAGGTTTCGAGTTAGGATTAGTGTTATTGTTAGGGTTAGGGTTAGATTTACGGTGAGGGTGAGTGTGAGGGTAAGGGTCAGGGTTAGGGTTAGGGTTAGGGTGAGATTTAGGGTCAGGTTTAGGATTAGGGTTAGGGTGAGTGTGAGGTTTAGGGTTAGAGTTAGGGTTAGGGGGAGGGTTAGTGTGAAGGTTAGGGTTAGGGTTAGTGTTATGGTTAGGGTTAGGGTGAGGGTGAGTGTGAGGGTCAGGGTTAGTCTTAGGCTGAGGCGGAGGCTAAGGCGGAGCGTGAGTCTGAGGGTGAGTGTTAGTGTTAGGGTTTTAGAGTTAGGGTGAGTGTTAGCATGATGTATAGAATTAGGGTTAGGGGGAGGGCTAGAGTTAGCGTGAGTGTTATGGTTAGCGTTAGGGTGATGTTTAGGGTTAGGGTTAGGGTTATGTTGAGAGTGAGGGTTAGGGTTAGGGTTAGGGTTAGGGTTAAGGTGAGGCTGAGGGTTAGGATTAGGATTACGGTGAGGTTTTGTGTTAGGGTTAGAGTTACGGTGAGGTTCAGGGTTTGGGTTAGGTTTAGGGTTAGTGTTATAATTAAGGTTAGGGTTAGAGTTACAGTAAGGGTGAGGGTGAGGGTGAGTGTTAGGATCAGGGTTAGGGTGAGGTTTAGTTTTAGGATTATGTTTAGGGTGAGGGTGAGGTTTGGGGTTAGAGTTAGGTTTAGGGGGAGGGTTAGGATGAGTTTTAGGGTTAGGGTTAGTGTTAGGGTTAGGGTGAAGGGTAGGTTGAGGTTTAATGTTAGGGTTAGGATTAGGTTTAGGATTAGGTTGACGGTAGGGTGAGTGTGAGGGTTAGGGTTAGGGTTTGGCTTAGGCTCACGTTTAGGCTGAGGGTATGGGTGGGGATGAGGATTAGGTTTAGAATGATGGTTAGGGTTATGGTATGTTAAGGGTTAGGATGAGTGTTAGGGTTAGGATTAGGGTTAGCGTGAGGGCTAGGGTGAGGGTGAGGGTTATGGTTAGGGTTAGGTTTAGGCTTAGGGTTAGCCTGAGGCTGAGGGTAAAGGTGAGGGTTAGGCTGAGGGTGAGGGTTATGGTAAGGTGAGAGTTAGGGTTAGGGTGAGGTTGAGGGTTAGATTCAGGATTAGTGTTATGGTTAGTGTGAGGTTAAGGGTGAGGATCAGGGTTAGGGTTAGGTTGAGGGATAGGTTGAGGGTGAGAGTTAGGGTTAGGGTGAGGTTTAGGGTTAGGGTGATGGTTAGGGTTAGTGTAAGGTTTAGTGTAATGGTTAGGGTTAGTGTTAGGGTGAGGGTAAGTATTAGAGTGAGGGTTAGGGTTAGGGTGAAGGCTATGGTTAGGATGAGGGTTAGTGTTAGGGTTAGGGTTATTGTTAGGGTTAGGGTTAGGGTTATGTTGAGGGTGAGGGTGAGGGTTAGGGTTAGGATGAGTTATAGGTTTCAGGTTAGGGTTAGAGTTAGTGTTAGGGTGAGGGTGAGGTTTAGGGTTAGAGTTAGGGTTAGTGTTAGTGTTCCGGTTAGGGTGAGGGTAAGTGTGGGGATTAGGGTTAGGGTTAGGTTTAGGCTTAGGTTTAGGCTCAGGGTGAGGGTGGGGATGAGGGATAGATTTAGGGTGATGGTTAGGGTTAGGGTTAGGTTTAGGTTTAGAATTAGGGTTAGGGTTAGGATTAGGGTTAGGGTTAGGGTGAGTGTTACGGTGAGGGTTAGGGTTACGTTTAGGGTTAGGGTGAGGGTGAGGGTTAGGGTTAGGGTTAGGGTGAGGGTGAAGGTTAGATTGAGGGTTAGGGTTATGTGGAGGGTTATGTTTAGGGTGAGGGTTAGGTTTAGTGTTAGGGTTATTCTAATTGTTAGGGTTAGGGTTACGGAGAGGTTGAGGGTGAGGGTTAGGTTTAGGATTAGGGTGAGGTTTAGTTTTAAGGTTAGGGTTAGAGTTAGGTTTAGGGTGATGGTGAGGTTTAGGGTTAGAGTTAGAGTTAGTGTTAGGGTTAGGGTTAAGGTGAGGGTTAGGTTGAGGTTTAGAGTTCGGGTTAGGCTTAAGCTTAGGCTTAGGCTTAGGCCGAGAGTGAGGGTTAGGGTTAGGGTTAGGTTTAGGATGAGTGCTAGGATGAGGTTTAGGGTTAGGGTTAGGTTTAGGTTTAGTGTTAGGGTTAGGGTTAGGGTTAGGGTTAGGGTTAGGGTGAGGGTTAGGGTTTGGGTTAGGCTTAGGCTTAGGCTTAGGCTTAGGGTTATGTTTAGGGTTATTGTTAGTGTTATGGTTAGTGTTACATTTGCGGTGAGGGTGAGGCACAGGGTGAAGTTTATGGTTATTGTTAGGGTTAGGGTTAGGGTTACTATTATTGTTAGGGTTAGGGTTATAGTTACGGGCATGGTGAGAGTGAGGGTGAGGATGAGTATTAGGGTGAGTTTTACGGTGAGGTTTAGGGTTAGGGTTAGGGTTAGAGTTAGGGTGCTGTTGAGGTTTAGGGTTACAGTTCGGGTTAGGGGGATGGTTAGGGTGAGGGTGAAGGTTAGGTTTAGTGTTAGCATTAGGGTAAGGCTGAGGGTTAGGTTGAGGTTTAGGGATAGGGTTAGGGTTAGGATTAGGGTTAGGGTGAGAATGAGGGTGAGGGTTAGTGTTAGGGTTAGCCTTAGGCTGAGGTTTAGGCTGAGGTTGAGGGTGGGGGTGAGGGTTAGGGTTAGGGTGATCGTTAGGGTTAGGGTTAGTGTTATTGTTAGGGTTAGGGTTGGAGTTACATTGAGGCTGAGGATGGGGGTGAGGGTTAGGATTAGGGTCAGGGTGAGGTTTAGGGTTAGGTTTAGAGATAGGGTTATGGTAAGGGTGAGGTTTAGGGTTAGCGTTAGGGTTAGTGTTAGGGACAGGCTTAGGGTTAGGCTGAGGGTGAGGGTGGGGTTGAGGATTAGGGTTAGGTTTAGGGTTCGGGTTAGGGTTAGAGTTAGGGTTAGGGAAAGGGTTAGGGTTAGGATTAGGATTAAGGTTAAGGAGAGGGTGAGTGTGAGCATTAGAGTTAGGGTTAATGTTAGGATTAGGGTTACGGTATGTGCTAGCATGAGGTTTAGGGTTAGGGTTAGGGTTAGTGTGACGTTTAGCGTTAATTTTATTGTCAGAGTTAGGGTTAGGGTGAGGGTTTGGGTTAGGGTTAGAGTTAGGGTGAGGGTGAGGTTTAGGGTTATTTTTAGGGTTAGGGTTATTTTTAGGGTTAGGGTTAGGGTTAAGGTTAAGGTAAAGGTGAGGTTGAGGGTGATGTTGAGGGTTAGGGTTAGGGTTAGGATGAGATTTATAGTTATGGTTAGGGTTAGGGTTAGGGTCAGGGTGAGGTTTAGGGTTGGAGGTAGGGTTAGGGTTAGGGTTAGTGTGAGTGTTAGGGTTAGGGTTACTGTTACAGTTACGGTTATGGTGAGGGCTAGTGTGAGGGTGAGGGTTAAGGTTAGCGTTAGGCTATGACTTTGGGTTAAGCTGAGGGTCAGGGTGAGGGTGAGGGTTAGGGTGAGGGTGAGGGTGAGATTTAGGGTTACAGTTAGTGTTAGGGTGAGAGGGTTAGGGTTATGGTGAGGGTTATGGTTATGGTAAGGGTGAGGCTTAGGGTTAGGGTGAGGGTTAGGGTTAGGATGAGGGTTAGGGTGAGGGTGAGGGTTAGGATTAGGGTTTGGGTTAGGATTATTGTGAGTGTTATTGTTCTGGCTACCTTTGCAGCGAGGGTGAGGCTGAGGGTGAGGGTTAGGGATAGGATTATTGTTAGGTTTTGGTTTAGGGTTAGGATTAGTGTTATTGTTAGGTTTATAGTTAGAGTTACGGTGAGGGTGAGGGTGAGGGTGAGGGTAAGGGTGAGGGTTAGGGTTAGAGTTATGGTGAGGTTTAGGGTCAGGGTTAGGATTTGGGTTAGGGTGAGTGTGAGGTTTAGGGTTAGAGTTAGGGTTAGGGGGAGGGTTAGCGTGAGGGTTAGGGATAGAGTTAGTGTTAGGGTTAGGATTAGGGGGAGGGTTAGGTTGAGTTTTAGGGTTAGGGTAAGGGTTAGTGTTAGGATTAGGGTTAGGGTGAGGGTGAGTGTGAGGGTTAGGGTTAGCATTTGGGTTAGGCTTAGTGTTAGGCTGAGGGTGAGATTGAGGTGAGGGTTATGGTTAGGGTGAGGGTCAGGGTTAGGGTTAGGGTGAGGGTGAAGTTTAGTTGGGGATTAGTGTTAGGGTTAGTGTGAGGTTTAGGGTGAGAATGAGTGTTAGGGTTAGGTTGAGGGCTAGGTTGAAGGTGAGGGTTAGCTTTAGGGTTAGGGTGAGGTTTAGGTTTAGGGTGATTTTTTAGCGTTAGTTTGAGGGTTAGTGTTAGGTTTAGTGTTAGTTTTAGGGTGAGGGTAAGTGTTAGGGTATGGTTTAGGTTTAGTGTGAGGTTTAGGATTAGGGTTAGGGTTAGGGTTAGGGTGAGTGTGAGGGTTAGGGTTAGGGTTAGGGTTAGGTTTAGAGTTAGGGCGAGGGTGAGGGTGAGGTTTAAGTTTAGGGTGAGTGTTGGGGTTAGGGTTAGAGTGAGGGTTAGTGTGATGGTTAGTCTTAGGCTTAGGATTTGGGTATGGGCTAGGTTAAGGGTGATGTTTAGGATTAAGGTTAGGGTGAGGGATAGGGTGAGGGTTAGAGTTAGTGTTAGGGTTAGAGTTGGAGATAGGGTGAGGTTTAGTGTGGGGTTGAGGGTTAGTGTTAGGGTTAGGATTAGGGTTAGGGTTAAGGTGAGGGTGAGTGTGAGGTTTAGGGTTATGGTTAGGATTAGAATTAGAGTTAGGGTGAGGGTGAGGGTTAAGGTTAGCGTGAGTGTTGGGGTTAGAGTTAGAGTGAGGATTAGGGTGAGGGTTAGGCTTAGGCTTAGGGTTTGTGTATGGGCTAGGGTGAGGGTGAGTGTTAGGGTTAGGGTTAGGTTGAGGGGTAGGGTGAGGGTTAGGGTTAGTGTTATGGTTAGGGTTGGGGTTAGGTTTAGGCTTAATGTTAGGCAGAGGGTGATGGTCAGGATGAGATTTAGGGTTAGGGTGAGGGTGAGGTTAAAGTTTATAGTTAGCATTAGAGTGAGGGTTATGTGAGGGTTAGGGTTAGGGTTAGTGTTAGGGTTAGGGTTAGGGTGAGGGTGAGTGTGAGGGTCAGGGTTAGTCTTAGGCTGAGGCGGAGGCTTAGGCAGAGCTTGAGGGTGAGGGTAAGGGTTAGTGTTAGTGTTTTAGGGTTAGGCTGAGTGTTAGGATGAGGTTTAGGGTTAGCATTAGGGTTTGGGGGAGGACTATAGATAGGGTGACATTTAGGGTTAGCGTTGGGGTGAGGTTTAGGGTTAGGGTTAGGGTTATGGTGAGGGTGAGGTTTAGGGTTAGGGTTAGGGTTAGGGTTAAGGTGAGGCTGAGGGTTAGGATTAGGATTAGGGTGAGGGTTGGTGTTAGGGTTAGAGTTAGGGTGAGGTTCAGGGTTAGTGTTAGTGTTCAGGGTTAGTTTTATAGCTAAGGTTAGGTTTAGAGTTACAGTAAGGGTGAGGGTGAGGGTGAGGGTTAGGATCAGGGTTAGGATGAGGTTTAGGGTTGGGATTATGGTTAGGGTGAGGGTGAGGTTTAGGGTTAGAGTTAAGGTTAGGGGGAGGGTTAGGTTGAGTGTTAGGGTTAGGGTTAGTGTTAGGGTTAGGGTGAGGGTTAGGTTGAGTTTTAATATTAGGGTTAGGGTTAGGTTTAGGATTACGTTGACGGTGAGGGTGAATGTGAGGGTTAGGGTTAGGGTTTGGCTTAGGCTTAGGGTTAGGCTGAGGGTATGGGTGGGGATGAGGATTAGGTTTAGTATGATGGTTAGGGTTATGGTTAGGTTAAGGGTTAGGATGAGGGTTAGGGTTAGTATTAGGGTTAGGGTGAGGGCTAGGGTGAGGGTGAGGGTTAGGGTTAGGCTTAGGCTTAGGCTTAGGCTTAGCGTTAAGCTTAGGCTGAGGGTGAGGGTGAGGGTTAGGGTTAGGGTGATGGTTGGGGTTGCCGTTAGGGAGAGGGCTAGGATGAGGATTTATGCTATGGTGAGGGTTAGGGTGAGGGTGACCGTAAGGGTAAAGGTGAGGGTTAGGCTGAGTGTGAGGGTTAAGGTACAAGTGAGGGTTAGGATTAAGGTGAGGGTGAGGGTTAGATTCAGGATTAGTGTTAGGATTAGTGTGAGTTTAAGGGTGAGGAAGAGGGTTAGGGTTAGGTTGAGGGCTAGGGTGAGGGTGAGATTTAGGGTTAGGGTTTGGTTTAGGGTTAGAGTGATGGTTAGGGTTAGTGTGAGGGTTAGTGTTATGGTTGGAGTTAGTGTTAGGGTGAGGGTAAGTGTTAGGGTGAGGGTTAGGGTTAGGGTGAAGGTTATGGTTAGGATGAGGGTTAGGGTTAGGGTTATTTTTATGGTTAGGGTTATGTTGAGGGTGAGGGTGAGGGTGAGGGTTAGGGTTAGGTTTAGGTTTAGGTTTCAGGTTAGGGTTAGAGTTAGGGTTAGGGTTAGGGTGAGGTTTAGGGTTAGAGTTAGGGTTAGTGTGAGTGTTAGAGTTAGGGTGAGGTGAGGGTGAGGTTGAGGGTTAGATATAGCGGTAGGGGGAGTGTTAGGGTTAGGATTAGGTTTAGGGTTAGTGTTAGGGATAGGGTTAGGGTGAGGGTTCGGTTGAGGTTTAGGGTTAGGGTTAGGGTTTGGGTTAGTTTTAGTGTTAGGATGAGGGTAAGTGTTAGGGTGAGGGTTCGGGTTTGGGTGAGGGTTAAGTTTAGGGTGAGGGTGAGGGTTAGGATTCAGGGTGGGGTTAGGGTTATTGTTCGAGTTATGGTTAAGCTTAAGTTTACGGTTAGGGTGAGGTTGAGGGTGAGGGTTAGGTTTAGGGTTAGGGTGAGGTTTAGGGTTCAGGTTAGGGTTAGGGCTAGGGTGAGGTTTTGGGTTAGGTTTAGGGTTACGGTGAAGGTGAGGGTTAGGGCGAGGTTTAGGGTTAGGGTGTGGGTTAGGATGAGGGTGAGGTTTAGAGTTAGAGTTAGGGTTAGGGGGAGGGTTAGGTTGAGGGTTAAGGCTAGGGTTAGTGTTAGGGTTAGGATTAGGGGGAGGGTTAGGTTGAGGTTTAGGGTTAGGGTTATGCTTAGGTTTAGGATTAGTGTTATAATGAGGATGAGTGTGAGGGTTAGGGTTAGGTTTAAGCTTAGGGTTAGGCTGAGGGTTAAGTTGAGGGTAAGGGTTACGTTTAGCGTTAGGGTTAGGGTGAGGGTTAGGTTTAGGGTTAGGGTGAGGGTGAGGGTTAGATTGAGGGTTAGGTTTATGTTGAGGGTTATGGTTAGGGTGAGGGTAAGGTTTAGTGTTAGGGTTATTGTTAGGGTTAGGGTTAGGTTTAAGGTGAGGTTGAGGGTGAGGGTTATGTTTAGGTTTAGGGTGAGGTTTAGTTTTAGGTTTAGGGTTAGAGTTATGGTTAGGGTGATGGTGAGGGTTAGGCTTAGCGTTAGGCTTTGGCTTTGGGTTAAACTGAGGGTGAGGGTGAGGGTGAGGTTTAGGTTGAGGGTGAGGGTGAGAATTAGGGTTAGAGTTACGGTTAGGGTGAGGGTTAGGGTGAGGGTTAGTGTTAGTGTTAGGTTTAGGGTTAGGGTTAGTGTTAGTGTTAGGGTTAGGGTGAGGGTTAGGATGAGGTTGAGGGTTAGGGTTAGGGTTAGGATTAGGATTAGGGTTAGTGTTAGGGTGAGTGCTTGTGTTAGGCTTAGGGTAAGGGTTAGGCTTAGCATTAAGCTGAGGGTGAGGGTGAGGGTTCGGGTAAGTGTTCCGCTTAGGGTTAGCATTTGGGTGAGAATTATGGTTCGGGTTAAGTTTAGCGTTAGGGTGAGGATTAGGGTTAGGGTTACAGTGAAGGTGAGGGGTAGGGTTAGGTTGAAGGTTTGGGTTACTATTACGGTTAGGGTGAGGGTTAGGATTAGGGTTAGGGTGAGAGTTAGGATGAGGATTAGGTTTAGGATGGTGGTTAGGGTGAGGGCTAGGTTGAGGGTGAGGATTTGGGTTAGTGTTAGGGTGAGGTTTAGGGTTAGGGTGAGGGTTAGTATGAGGGTTAGGGTTACGGTGAGGGTTAGGGTTAGGGTTAGAGTGAGGGTTAAGTTTAGGATTAGGGTTAGGGTGAGGGTGGTTGTTAGGATTAGGTTTAGGGTTAGGATTATTGGTAGTGATATGGGCATGGTTGCATTTGCAGTGAGGGTGAGGCTGAGGGTGAGGATTAGGGATAGGATTAGGGTTAGGGTTAGGTTTAGGGTTAGGATTAGTGTTATTGTTAGGTTTAGGGTTAGAGTTACGGTGAGGGTGAGGGTGAGGGTTATGGTTAGGGTAAGGCTTAGGATTAGGGTTAGGGTGAGGGCTAGGTTGAGGGAGAGGGTTAGGGTTAGTGTTAGGGTGAAGTTTAAGTTTAGGGTTTGGGTGAGGTTTAGGGTTATGGTGAGGGTGAGGGTGAGAGTAAGGGTGAGGGTGAGGGTTAGGTTTAGGATTAGGGTTAGGGTGAGGGTTAGGGTTAGAGTTAGGGTGAGTGTTATGATGAGGTTTAGGGTTAGGATTAGGGTTAGAGTGAGGGCTAGGGTGAGGGTGAGGGTTAGAATTAGTGTTAGGGTGAGGTTTAGTGTTAGGGTTAGGGTGAGGGTTAGGGTTATGGTGAGGGTGAGGGTGAGGGTAAGTTTGAGGGTTAGGGTTAGGGTGAGATTTAGGGTCAAGGTTAGGATTTGGATTAGGGTGAGTGTGAGGTTTAGGGTTAGAATTATGTTTAGGGAGAGGGTTAGGGTGTGGGTTAGGGTCAGGGTTAGTGTTAGAGTTAGGGTTAGGGTGAGGGTTAAGTTGAGGTTTAGGGTTATGGTTAGGGTTAGTGGTAGTATTAGGGTTAGGGTGAGGGTGAGGGTGAGGGTTAGGGTTAGGGTTTGGGTTAGGCTTAGTGTTAGGCTGAGGGTGAGGTTGAGGTAAGGGTTATGGTTAGGATGAGGGTCCGGGTAGGTTTAGGGTGAGGGTTAGAATTAGGTTTAGGGTTAGCGTGAGGGTTAGTGTTAGGGTGAGGGTGAGGTTTCGGATGAGGTTTAGGGTTACAATTAGGGTTAGGGTGAGGGCTAAGTTGAGGGTGAGGGTTAGTGTTAGGATTAGGGTCAGGTTTAGGGTTAGGGTTAGGGGTAGGGTTAGGGTCAGGGTTAGCGTTTGGGTTACGGTGAAGGTGTGGGTTAGTTTTGAGGTGATGGTTAGGGTGAGGACTAAAGTGACGGTGAGGGTTAGGGTTAAGGTTAGGGTTAGGGTGAGGGTTAGGTTGAGGCTTAGGTTTAAGGTTAGTGTTAGGGTTAGGATTAGGGTTAGGCTGAGGGTGAATGTGAGGGTTAGGGTTAGGGTTAGGCTTAGGGTTAGGGTTACGCTGAAGGTGAGGGTGGGGATGAGGATTAGGTTTAGAGTGATGGTTCTGGTTATGGTTAGGTTGAGGGTTAGGATGAGAGTTAGAGTTAGGATTAGTGTTAGTGTGAGGGCTACGGTGAGTGTGAGGTTTAGGGTTAGGTTTAGGCTTAGGCTTATGGTTAGGGTGAGGCTAAAAGTGAGGGTGAGGTTTAGTGTTAGGGTGATGTTTAGGGTTACGGTTAGGGTGAGGGTTAGGATGAAGGTTAGGTTTAGGTTTAGGGTTAGGGTTAGGGTGACGTTAGGTTTAGGGTGATGGTTAGAGTTAGTGTGAGGGTTAGTGTTAGTATTAGTGTTACTGTTAGGTTGAGGGTAAGTGTTAGGGTAAGGTTTAGGTTTAGGGTGAGGTTTAGTATTAGGGTTAGGGTTAGGGTCAGCGTGAGGTTTAGGGTTAGAGTTAGTGTTAGGGTGAGGTTTTGGGTTAGGGTTAGGTTTAGTGTTAGGGTTAGGGTTAGGGTGAGGTTTAGTAGGGGGTGAGGGTTAGTGTTAGGGTTAGGATGAGGGTTAGGGTTAGTGTGAGGTTTACGGTGAGGGTAAGGGTAATGTTGAGGGTTTGTCTGAGAGTGAGGATTACCGTAAGGGTGTGTGTTAGGGTTAGGGTGAGGGTGTGGTTTAGATTGAGGATTACTTTTAGGGTTAGTGTGAGGTTTAGGATCATGGTGAAGGTGTGGGTTAGGATTAGATTTAGGTTTAGGGTTATTCTTAGGGTAGGGTTATTGTTAGTGTTATCGTTAGCATTAATTTTGTGGTGAGGGTGAGCCTGAGGGTGAGGGTTAGAGTTAGGGTTAGGGTTAGTGTTATTTTTAGTGTTAGGGCTAGTATTAAGGTGAGGTTGAGGGTGAGGATGAAGTTTAGTGTTAGGGTGAGTTTTAGGGTTAGGGTTAGAGTAAGGGTGAGGGTGAGGTTTAGGGTTAGAGTTAGGGTTAGGTTGAGGGTTAGGGTTAGGGTTAGGGTTAGGGTGAGGATTAGATTGAGGGTTAGGGTTAGGGTTAGTGTGAGGTTTAGGGTGAGGATGAGGGTTAGGGTTAGGGTGAGGGTGAGGGTAGGACTTAGGGTTAGGGTGAGGGCTAGTTTGAGGGTTAGGGTTAGAGTTAGGTTTAGGTTTAGGATTAGGTTTAGAATTAGGTTGAGGTTTAGGGTTAGTGTGAGGATTAGGGTCATGATTACTGTTAGGTTTATTGTTAGGGTTACGGTTACATTGAGGGTGAGGGTGAGGGTTAGGGTTAGTGTTAGAGTGAGGTTAGTTTAGTGTTAGTGTTAGTGTTAGTGAGGTTTAGGTGTAGAATTAGGGTTAGGGTGAGCGTTAGGGTTAGGGTGAGGGTTAGGGTGGGGGTGACGGTAAGGGTAAAGATGAGAGTTAGGCTGAGGGTGAGCGTTACAGTAAAGATGAGGGTTAGGGTTAGGGTGAGGTTTAGGGTAAGGGTGATTTTTAGGGTTAGTGTGAGCGGTAGTGTTAGCATTAGGGTTAGTGTTAGGGTGAGGCTAAATATTAGGGTGAGGGTTAGGGTTAGGGTGAGGGTTATGGTTAGGGTGAGTGTTAGGGTTAGGGTTAGGGTTATTGTCAGTGTTAGGGTTATACGGTTACGGTGAGTGTGAGGGTGTGGTTCAATGTTAGGTTTAGGATGAGGTTTAGCTTCCGGGTTAGTGTTAGAGTTAGGGTGAGGGTGAGGGTGAGTTTTAGGGTTAGAGTTAGGGTTAGTGTTAGAGTTAGGGATAGGGAGAGGGTTAGGGTTAGGCTTTGGCTTAAGCTAAGGCTTAGGCCGAGCATGAGGGGAAGTTTAGGGTTCAGGTTAGGGTGAGGTTTAGGGTTAGGATTAGCGTGAGTGTTAGGATGAGGTTTAGGGTTAGGATTAGGTTTAGGGTGAGGGTTAGGGTGAGGGTGCGGGTGAGGGTTAGGGTTAGGACAGGGTTAGGTTTAGGATTTGAGTTAGGGTGAGAGTGAGTGTGAGGGTTAGGGTTATGGTGAGGGTTAGGGTTAGGGTTAGGGTTAAGTTAGGATTAGGCTGAGGGTGAGGGTGGGGGTGAGGATTAGGGTTATGGTTATGTTTAGGGTTAGGGTTATTGTTAGTGTTATGGTTAGGGTTAAGTTTGCAGTGAGGGTGAGGCTGCGGGACAGGGTTATGGTTAGGTTAGGGTTAGGGTGAGGGTGAGGGTGAAGGTTAGGTTGAGGTTTACGGATAGATTCACATTTAGGACTAGGGTTAGTGTAAGGGTGAGTGTGAGGGTTAGGTTGAGGGTTAGGCTGAGGCTTAGGGTTAGGCTGAGGGTCACGGTGGGGAGTGAGGATTAGGGTTAGGGTGTTGGTTAGGGTTAGGGGTAGGGTTATTGTTAGGGTTAGGGTTAGGGTGAGGGTTAGGATGAGGGTTAGGGTTAGGGTTAGGATTAGGTTTAGTATGAGGGCTAGGGTGAGGATGAGGGTTAGCGTTAGTGTTTGGGTGAGGTTTACGGTTAGCATTGGGGTTAGGATGAGGGTTAGAGTTATGGTGAGCATGAGGGTTAGGGTTAGGGTGAGGTTTAGGGTTACATTTAGGTTTAGGGGGAGTGTTAGGTCGAGGGTTAGGGTTAGTGTTAGGGTTAAGGTTAGGGTGAGGGTTAGCTTGGGGTTATGGTTAGTGTTAGTGTTAGTGTGAGTTTTAGGGTTAGGGTTTGGGTTAGGGTTAGGGTTAGGGTTATGGTTAGGTTTAGGATTAGTGTTAGGGTGAGGGTGAGTGTGACGCTTAGGGTTAGGGTTAGGGTTAGGCTTAGAGTTAGGGTGAGGTTTAGCGTTAGGGATTGGGTTATGTTGCAGATGATGCTGACGATTAGGGTTAGGTTTAGGTTTAGATTTAGGATTAGGATTAGGGTTAGGGTTAGTGTTAGGGTTAGGGTTAGGTTTAGGGTTATGGTGAGGGTTAGGTTTAGGTTTAGGGTTAAGATGAGGGTGACTGTGTGGGTGAGGATTAGAATTAGTGTTAGGGTTAGGCTTAGGCTTAGGGTTATAGATAGTGTTATGTTTAGGGTAAAGTTTCCTGTGAGGGTGAGGCTGAGGTTGAGGGTTAGGGTTGGGGTTAGGGTTAGGGTTATTGTTAGGGTTAGAGCTAGAATTACGGTGAGGTTGAGGGTGAGGGTGAAGGTTAGTGTTAGGGTGAGTTTTCGGGTTAGAGTTAGGGTTAGTGTGAGGGTTAGGGTTAGGGTTAGGTTTAGGGTGAGTTTAGGGTTAGGGTTAGTTTGAGGGTTCGTGTTGGGGTTAGGTTAGTGTTAGGGTGAGGGTAAGTGTTAGGGTCAGGTTTTGGGTTAGGGTGAGGTTTATGGTTAGGTTGAAGGTTAGGATTTGGTTTAGGATTATTGTTAGGGTTAAGGTTACGGTGAGGGTGAGGGTGAGGGATAGGGTTAGGGTTATGGTGAGGTTTAGCGTTTGCGTTAGGGTTAGAGTTAGGTTTTGGGTGAGGGTGACGTTTAGGGTTAGAGTCAGGGTTAGGGTGAGGGTTAGGTTAGGGTTATGTTTAGGGTTAGTGTTAGGGTTAGGGTTAGGGTGAGAGTAGTAGGGTTAGGGTTAGGGTTAGGTTTAGGATTAGGCTTAGGGTGAGGGTGAGTGTGTGTGTTAGGGTTAGGTTTAGGGTTAGGCTTAGAGTTAGGCTGTGGGTGAGGTTGTAGGTGAGGGTTAGGGTTAGGGTTACCGTTAGGGAAAGGTTTAGGGGGAGGAGTAGGATGAGTGTTAGGTTTCGGATTAAGGTTAGGGTGAGGGCTAAGCTAAGGGTGAGGTTGAGGGTTAGGATTAGGGTGAGGGTTAGGGTTAGGGTGAGGGTGAGAGTTAGGGTTCGGGTTAAGTTTAGTGTTAGGTTGAGGGTTAGGGTAAGGGTTATGTTGAGGGTTAGGGTTAGGTTTAGGTTGAGGTTTAGGGTTAAGATTAGGGTTAGGCTGATGGTGAGGGTGACATTTAGGGTTAGTGTTAGGGTGAGGATTAGGATGAGGGTTAGGATTAGGATTAGGTTTAGGGTGAGGGCTAGGGTGAGGTTGAGGTTTAGGGTTAGGGTTAGGGTTAGGATTAGGGTTAGGGTTAGGGTTATGGTGAGTGCGAGGGTTAGGGTTAGGGTTAGGATTAGGATTAGGGTTAGGGTTAGGGTGATGGACAGGGTTAGGGTGAGGGTTACGGATAGTGTGAAGGTTAGGATGAGGGTTAGGTTTAGGAGAGGGCTCTCCTGAGGGTTAGGGTAAGGGTTAGGCTTAGGCTTAGGGTTAGGCTCAGCATGAGGTTGAGGGTGAGGGTTAGGGTTAGGGTGATTGTTAGGTTTATGGTTAGGGTGGGGGTTAAGATGAGGTTTATGGTAAGGTGAGGATGATGGTAAGGGTAAAGTTGAAATTTAGGCTGAGGGTGAGGGTTACGATAAAGGTGAGGGTTAGGGTTAGGTTTAGGGTAAGTGTTAGGGTTAGAGTGAGGGCTAGATTGAGGATTAGGGTTAGGGTTAGGGTTAGTGTGAGGTTTAAGGTGAGGATGAGGGTTAGGGTTAGGGTGAGGGTGGGGGTAGGTCTTAGGTTTAAGGTGAGGGCTAGGGTGAGGTTTAGTGTTAGAGTTAGGGTTATTATTAGGGTTAGGTTTAGGATTAGGTTGAGGGTTAGGGTTAGTGTGAGGGTTAGTGTTAAGGTTAGGGTTAGTGTTTGGGGGAGAGTAAGTGTTAGGGTGAGGGTTAGGGTTAGGGTAAGAGTTATGGTTAGGCTGAGGTGAGTGTTAGGTTTAGAGTTATGGTTATTGTTAGGTTTAGGGTTAGGTTTACGGTTACGGTGAGGTTGAGGGTGAGGGTTAGGGTTAGGGTTAGGGTGATGTTTAGTGTTAGGGTTAGAGTTAGAGTTAGGGTTAGGATTAGGGTGAGGTTTAGGGGTAGAATTAGGGTTAGGTGAGGGTTAGGGTGAGGGTTATGGTTACGGTGAGGTTTAGGGTGGGGGTGACGTTAAGGGTAAAGATGAGGGTTAGGCTGAGGGTGAGCGTTACGATAAAGATGAAGGTGAGCGTTAGGTTTATTGTTAGGGTGAGGATGAGGATTAGATTGAGGATTAGTGTTAGGGTTAGTGTGAGGTTTAGGGTGAGGATGATAGGGTTAGGGAGAGTGCTAGGGTGATTTTGAGGGTTAGGGTTAGTGTTAGGGTGAGGTTTAGGCTTAGAGTGATTGTTAGGGTAAGTGTGAGCGGTAGTTTTAGCGTTAGGGTTAGTGTTAGAGTGAGGGTAAATATTAGGGTGAGGGTTAGGGTTAGGGTGAGGGTTATGGTTAGGGTGAGGGTTAGGGTTACGGTTAGGGTTAGACTTAGGGTTAGGGTTAGGGTTAGGGTTAGAGTTATTGTGAGGGTGAGGTTGCAGGTTAGGGTTAGGGTTAGGGTTAGGTTAGGGTTAGGGTTATTGTTAGGGTTAGGGTTAGAGTTATGGTGAGGGTGAGGGTGCGGGTGAGGGTTAGGTTTAGGGTTAGGGTGGGGTTTAGGGTTAGGTTTAGGGTGAAGATGAGGGTGAGGTTTAGGGTTAGATATAGTATAGGGGGAGGGTTAGGGTGACGGTTAGGTTTAGGGTTATTGTTAGGGTTAGGGTGAGGGTGAGGGTTAGGGTTTGGCTTAGGGTTAGGGTTAGAGTGAGGTTTAGGGTTAGTGTTTGGGTTAGGGTTAGAGTTACTGTGAGGGTGAGGGTGCGGGTTAGGGTTAGGTTTAGGGTTAGGCTTAGTTTAGGCTTAGGATTAGTCTGAGGGTGAGGGTAGGGATGAGGGTTACGGTTAGGGTGAGGTTTTTGTTTAGGGTTATAGGGAGGGTTAGGATGCGGGTTAGGGTTAGGATTAGAGTTAGGGTGAGAGCTAGGTCGAGGGTGATGTTTAGGGTTCAGGTTTGGGTTAGCGTTAGCGTTACTGTGAGGGTGAGGGTGCGGGTGAGTGTGAGGGTGAGGGTGAGGCTTAGGATTAGTGTTAGGGTTAGTGTTAGGGTGATAGTTAGGGTTCAGGTTAAGTTTAGGGTTAGGCTGAGGGTTAGCGTTAGGCTTAAGTTGAGCGTGAGGTTTAGGGTTAAGTTGAGGGTAAGGGTTAGGGTTAGGCTTAGGGTTAGTGTTACAGTGAGGTTTAGGGTTAGCTTTTGGGTTAGGGTTAGAGTTACTGTGAGAGTAAGGGTGCGGGTGAATGTGCGGGTTAGGGTTAGGTTTAGGGTTAGGCTTCGGTTTAGGCTTAGGATTTGGCTGAGGGTGAGGGTGGTGATGAGGGTTAGGGATAGGGTGAGGTTTTTGGTTAGGGTTATAGGGAGGGTTAGGATGAGGGTTAGGGTTAGGATTAGAGTTAGGGTGAGAGCTAGGGTGAGGGTGAGTTTTAGGGTTAGGGTGATGTTTAGGGTTTGGGTTTGGGTTAGCGTTAGCCTTACTGTGGGGGTGAGGGTGCGGGTGAGTGTGAGGGTGAGGGTGAGGCTTAGGATTAGTGTTAGGGTTAGTGTTAGGGTGAGAGTTAGGGTTCAGGTTAAGTTTAGGGTTAGGGTGAGGGTTAGCGTTAGGCTTAAGTTGAGCGTGAGGGTTAGGGTTAAGTTGAGGGTAAGGGTTAAGGGTTAGGGTTAGGGTTAGGGTGAGTTTTTGAGTTAGGTTTAGGGTGAGGGTTAGGATGAGGATTAGGGTGATTTTTAGGGTTAGTGTGAGCGGTAGTGTTAGCGTTATGGTTAGTGTAAGCGTGAGGGTAAATATTACGGTGAGGGTTAGGGTTACGGTGAGGGTTAGGGTTAGGGTTAGGGTTATTGTTAGGGTTAGGGTTATATGGTTACGGTGAGGGTGAGGGTGTGGGTTAGGTTTAGGGTTAGGATGAGGTTTAAGTTTCGGGTTCGTGTTAGAGTTAGGGTTAGGGTAAGGGTGAGGTTTAGGGTTAGAGTTAGGGTTAGTGTTAGGGTTCGGGATAGGGTGAGGGTTAGGGTTAGGCTTAGGCTTAGTCCGAGCATGAGGGGGAGGGTTAGGCTGAGGTTTAGGGTTAGGGTTAGGGTTAGGGTTTGTTAGGGTTAGGGTTAGGGTTAGGGTTACGGTGAGGGTTAGGGTTAGGTTTAGGGTTTGTGATAGGTTTAGGGTTAGGGTTACGGTGAGGGTTAGGGTTGGGTTAGGCTTATGGTTAGGGTGAGGGTTAGGGTTATGTTTTGGGTTAGGGTGAGGGTGAGGCTGAGGATTAGGTTTAGGTTTAGGGTTGGTTTAGGGATAGGGTTTGTGTTAGGGTTAGGGTTATGGTTAGGGTTACGGTGAGGGTTAGGGTTTTTTTAGGGTTTGGGTTAGGGTTAGGGTTCCGGAGAAGGTTAGGGTTAGGGTTAGGGTTAGGGTTAAGTTAGGGTTAGGCTGAGGGTGAGGGTGGGGGTGAGAATTAGGTTTATGGTTAGGGTTAGGGTTAGGGTAGGGTGAGGGTGAGTTGAGGGTTAGGTTGAGGGTTAGGCTGAGGCTTAGGGTTAGGCTGAGGGTGAGGGTGGGGTTGAGTATTAGGGTTAGAGTGATGGTTACGGTTAGGGTTAGGGTTATTGTTAGGGTTAGGGTTAGAGTTATGGTGAGGGTGAGGGTGTGGGTGAGGGTTAGGGTTAGGATTAGGGTGGGGTTTAGGGTTAGGGTTAGGGTGAGTGTGAGGGTGAGGTTTAGGGTTATATATAGGTATAGGGGAGTGTTAGGTTTAGGGTTAGGTTTAGGGTTATTGTTAGGGTTAGGGTGAGTGTGAGGATTAGGTTTAGGGTTAGGGTTAGGGATAGAGTGAGGTTTAGGGTTTGGGTTAGGGTTAGAGTTACTGTGAGGGTGAGGGTGAGAGTGAGGGTTAGATTGAGGATTAGTTTTAGTGTTAGATTGAGGTTTATTTTGAGTATGAGGGTTAGGGTTAGGGTGAGGGCTAAGGTGAGGGTGAGGGTTAGGGACAGGGTTAGGTTGAGGTTTAGGGTTAAGGTGGTGGTTAGGGTTAGTGTGAGGGTTACTGTTAGGATTAGGGTTAGTTTTAGTGTGAGGTTAGCGTTAGGGTGAGAGTGAGGTTTAGGTTTATAGTTAGGTTTGGGGGAGGGTTAGGGTGAGGGTTAGGGTTAGGGTTAGTGTTAGTTTTAGGGTTAGGGTTAGGGTGAGGTTGAGTGTGAGGGTTAGGGTTAGGGTTAGGCTTAGGCTTAGGGTTAGGCTGAGGGTGAGGGTGAGGGTTAGGGTTAGGGTTAGGCTTAGGCTTAGGGTTAGGCTGAGGGTGAGGGTGAGGGTTAGGGTTAGGGTGAGGTTTAAGGTTAGGATTAGGGTGAGGGATAGAATGAGCTTTAGGCTTAGGATTAGGGTTAGGATGAGGGCAAGGGTGAGTGTGAGGGTTAGGGTTAGCATTATTGCAAGGTTTAGGATTAGGGTTAGGTTTAGGGTTAGGGTGAGTGTTAGGGTTAGGGTTACGGTGAGGTTGAGGTTTTGGGTTAGGGTGAGGGTTAGGATTAGGGTTAGGGTTAGGGTTATTGTTAATTTTATGGTTAAGTTTTCGGTGAGGGTGAGGCTGAGGGTGAGGGTTACGGTTAGGGTTAGAGTTAGGGTGAGGTTAGGGTTAGGTTTAGGGTTATGGTGATGGTGAGGGTTAGGGTTAGTGTTACGGTTAGTGTTATTGTTAGGGTTAGGGTTAGAGTTATGGTGAGGGTGAGGTTTAGGGTTAGAGTAAGGGTTAGGGGGAGTGTTAGGGTAAGGGTTAGGGTTAGGTTTAGTGTTAGGGTTAGGGTTATTGTTAGGGTTAGGGTTAGAGTTATTGTGAGGGTGAGGGTGAGGGTGACTTTTAGTGTTAGGGTGATGGTGAGGTTTAGGTTTAGAGTTAGTGTTAGGGAGACAGTTAGGTGAATGTTATGGTTAGGTTTAGTGTTAGGGTTAGGGTTAGCGTGAGGGTTAATTTGAGGTTTAGGGTTAGGGTTAGGGTTAGGTTTAGGATTAGGGTTATGGTGAGTGTGAGTGTGAGGGTTAGGGTTAGGTTTAGGCTTAGGCTTAGGTTTAGGCTGTGGGTGATAGTTGGGATGAGGATTAGTTTTTGGGTGATGGTTAGGGTTAATGTTAGGTTTAGTGTTATGATTAAGGTTAGGGTTAGGATTAGGCTTAGGGTGAGGGCTAGGGTGAGGGTGAGGGTTAGTGTGAGGGTTTGGCTTAGGCTGTCGGGTTAGGCTGCTGGTTAGGTTGAGGGTGAGGGTGAGGGTTAGGGTGATGCTCAGGATTATGATCAGGGTGAAGGTTAGGATGAGGGTTAGGGTTAGGGTGAGTGTGACGGTAAGAGTAAAGCTGAGGGTTAGGCTGAGAGTGAGGATTAAGGTAAGGTCTAAGGTAAGGTAAGGTTAGGGTTAGGGTTAGGGTTAGGGTGAGGGTGAGGTTAAAATTGATGCTTAGGTTTAGGGTTAGTGTGAGGTTTAGAATGAGGATGAGGGTTAGGGTTAGAGTGAGGGCTAGGTTGAGGGTGAAGGTCAGGGTTAGGCTTAGGGTGAGGTTTAATGTTAGGGTAATGGTTAGGGTTAGTGTGAGTGTTAGTGTTAGGCTTTGGGTTAGTGTTAGGGTGAGGGTAAATGTTAGTTTCAGGGTTGGGTATAGGGTGAGGGTTATGGTTAGAATGAGGGTAAGGGTTAGGGTTAGGGTTATTGTTAGGTTAGGGTTAGGGTTACATTTATGGTGACGGTGAGGGTTAGGGTTAGGGTGTGGTTTATGTTTAGGGTTAGGATTAGAGTTAGGATTAGGGTGAGGGTGAAGTTTAGGGTTAGAGTTAGCGTTAGTGATAGGGTTAGGGTGAGCGTGAGGGTCAGTGTGAGGGTAAGGGTTAGGCTTAAGCTTAGGGTTAGGCTTAGGCTTAGACCGAGCGTGAGTGTGAGGGTTAGGTTTAGGGTTAGGGTGAGGGTTAGGTTTAGGGTTAGGGTGAGAGTTAGGGTTAGGGTTAGTGATAATGTTAGGGGTAGGTTTAGGGTGAGGGTGACAGTAAGGGTAAAGGTGAGGGTTAGGGTTAGGATCAGGTTTAGATTGAAGGTGAGTGTGAGGGTTATGGTTAGGGGTAGGGTTACGCTTAGGGTTAGGGGGAGAGTTAGGTTTAGGGTTAGGGTTAGGGTTAGTATTAGGGGTAGGGTTAGGATGAGGGTTAGGGTGAAGGTGAGGATTAGGGTTAGGATTAGGATTAGGATTAAGTTGAGGGTGAGTGTTAGGGTTAGTGTTAGGGTTAGGGTTAGGGTGAGTGTGAGGGTTAGGGTTCGGGTTAGGGTGAGGTTTAGGGTTAGGCTTAGTGTTAGGGGTAGGGTTAGGTTGAGGGTTAGGATGAGGGTGAGGGTTAGGGTTAGGGTTAGGATTACGATTAGGGGTAGTGTTAGGGTGAGTGCTTCGGTTAGGCTTAGGTTTAGGATTAGGCTTAGCATTAAGCTGAGGGTGATGGTGAGGTTTAGGGTTAGGGTGAGATTCAGGGTGAGGGTGAGGGTTAGGCTTAGGGTTAGGATTAATATTAGGGTAAGGGTTAGGGTGAGTGTGAGGGTTAGGGTTAGGGTTAGGCTGACAGTATGTATTAGGGTGAGGGTTAGATTTAGAGTGAAGAATATGGTTAGGATGAGGGTTAGGGTTAGGGTTATTGTTAGGGTTAGGATTGGAGTTATGGTTACGGTGAGGATCAGGGTTGAGGTTTAGGTTTAGGGTTAGTGTTAGAGTTTGGGTTAGGGTTAGGTTTAGTGTTAGGTTTATGGTTAGGTTGTGATTTAGGGTGAGGTTGAGGGTTAGGGTTAAGGTTAGGATTAGGACTAGGGTTAAGGTGAGGGTGAGTGTGAGGGTTAGGATTAGGGTTTGGGTTAGCATTAGAGTTAGGGTGAGGGTGAGGATGAGAGTTAGGGTTAGGGTGAGGGTTGGGGTTAGGGTTAGAGTAACGGTTAGGGTGAGGGTTAGGCTTAGGCTTAGGTTTAGGGTGTGGGTTAGGGTGAGGGTGAGAGTTAGGGTGAGGTTTAGGCTGAGGGTTACGGTTAGGGTTAGTGTTAGGGTTAGGGTTGGGGTTAGGCTTAGGCTTAGTATTAGGCAGAGGGTGAGGGTGAGGGTGAGGTTAGGGTTAGCTGAGGGCGAGTTTTAGGGTTAGATTTAGCATTAGATTGAGGGCTAGTTTGAGGGTTATGGTTAGGGTTAATGTTAGGTTTAGGGTGATGGTGAGTGTGAGGGTTAGGGTTAGTCTTAGTCTTAGGCTTAGGCTTAAGGCCAAGCATGAGGTTGAGTGTGAGGGTTAGGTATAGTGTCAGGGTTAGGGTTTTAGGGTTAGGGTGAGGGTTATGATGAGGTTTACGGTTAAGATGAGGGTTGGGGTGAGGGCTAGAGTGAGGGAGAGGCTTATGGTTAGCGTTAGGGTGAGGTTTAGGGTTTGGGTTCTTTTTAGTGTTAGGGTTAGAGTTAAGTTCAGAGTTAGGGTGAGAGTGAGGATGAGGTTTAGGGTTAGGGTGAGATTTAGGGTTACGGTTAGGGTGAGGGTGAGGGTTAGGGTTAGGGGGAGTTTTAGGATGAGGTTTAGGGTTAGGATTAGGGTTAGGGTGAGGGCTAGGATGAGGTTTAGTGTTAAAGTTAGTGTTAGGGGGAGGGTTAGGGTGAGGGTTAGGCTTAGGTTCATTGTTAGGGTTAGGGTGAGGGTTAGGTTGATGTTTAGGGATAGGTTTAGGGTTAGGATTAGGGTTAGGGTGAGGCTGATTGTGCGGGTTAGGGCTAGGGTTAGGCTTCGGCTTAGGGTAAGGCTGAGGGTGAGTGTGGGGTTGAGGATTAAGATTAGGGTGATATTTAGGGTTAGTGTTAGTGTTATTGTTTGGGTTAGTGTTAGAGTTACTGTGTGGATGAGGGTGCGGGTGAGGTTTAGGTGTACGGTGAGGTTTAGGGTTATGGTTATGGTTAGTGTTAAGGTGAGGGTGAGGGTGAGGTTTAGGGTTAGAGTTGGGATTAGGGGGAGGATTAGGGTGAGGTTTACTGTTAGGGTTAGTGTTATGGTTTGGGTGAGGCTTAGGATTAGGGTTAGGGTTATTATTAGGGTAAGGTTTATGTTTATGGTTATGGTTAGGTTGAGGGTTAGAGTTAGGGTTAGGTTGAGGTTTAGGGTTTGGGTTAGGGTTAGAGTTAGGGTGAGGGTGAGGGTGAGGTTTAAGGTTAGAGTCAGGGTTAGGATCAGCATTAGGTTGAGGGTTAGGTTTAGAGTTAGGATTAGGGTTAGGGAGAATGTGAGTGTGTGAGATAGGGTTAGGTTTAGGTTTGGGCTTAGGGTTAGGCTGAGGAAAAGTGTGTGTGTGTTAGGGTTAGGGTTAGGTTTAGGTTTAGGCTTAGTCTGAGGGAGAGGGTGAGGGGTAGGGTTACAGTTAGGGTTAGGGTTAGGGTTAGTGTGAGAGTTATGGTTCGGGTTAAGTTTAAGGTTAGGGTGAAGGTTAGGGTTAGGGTCAGGGTGAGGGTGAGGGTTAGGGTTAGGTTTAGGGTGAGGGTTAGGGTTAGGATCAGGGTTAGAGTGAGGCTACAGGTGAGGTTTAGAGTTAGGGTTAGTGTTAGATTTAGGGTTAGGGTGAGAGTGAGGGTTAGGCTTAGGGTTAGGATTAGGATTAGGGTAAGGTTTAGGTGAGTGTGAGGGTTAGGGTTAGGGTTAGGGTTAGGCTTAGGGTTAGGCTGAGGGTGAGGTTGAGGTTGAGGTTTAGGGTTAGGGGGATGGTTAGGGTTAGGGTGAGGGTGAGGTTTAGGGGAAGAATTAGGGTAGGGTGAGGTTTAGGGTGATTGTTAGGGTTAGTGTGAGCGGTAGTGTTAGCGTTAGGGTTAGTGTCAGGGTGAGGGTAAATATTAGGCTGAGGGTTAGGCTTAGGGTGAGGGTTAGGGTTAGGGTTAGGGTTATTGTTAGGGTTAGGTTTATACGGGTACGGTGAGGGTGAGGGTGTGGGTTAGGGTTTAGGGTTAGGATGAGGTTTAGGTTTCAGGTTCATGTTAAAGTTAGGGTTAGGGTGAGGGTGATGTTTAGGGTTAGAGTTAGGGTTAGTGTTAGGGTTAGGGATAGGGTGAGGGTTAGTCTTAGTCTTAGGCTTAGGCTTAGGCTTAGGCTGAGCATGAGGGGGAGGGTTAGGGTTCGGGTTAGGGTGAGGTTTAAGTTTAGGGTTAGAGAGAGTGTTAGGATGAGGTTTAAGGTTAGGATTAGGTTTAAGGTGAGGGCTAGGGTGAGGGTTATGGTGAGGGTTAGGGTTAGGATAGGCTTAGGTATAGGATTTGGGTTAGGGTGAGGGTGAGTGTGAGGGTTAGGGTTGGGTTAGGCTTAGGGTTAGGGTGAGGGTTAGGGTTATTTATTGGGTTAGGGTGAGGGTGAGGCTGAGGATTAGGTTTAGGTTAGGGTTTGGTTTAGGGTTAGGGGTTGTGTTAGGGTTAGGGATAGGGTTAGTGTTATAGTGAGGGTTAGGGTTTGTGTTAGGGTTAGGGTTAGCGTTAGGGTTACGGTGAGGGTTAGGGTTAGGGTTAGGGTTAAGTTAGGGTTAGGATGAGGGTGAGGGTTGGGGTGAGGATTAGGGTTAGGGTTAAGGTTAGGGTTAGGGTTAGGGTTAGGGTTAGGTTTAGGGTTATTGTTAGTGTTATGGTGAGGGTTAAGTTTGCAGGTAGGGTGAGGCTGAGGGTGAGGGTTATGGTTAGGTTGAGGGTTAGGGTTAGGGTGACTGTTATTGTTAGGGTTAGTGTTAGAGTTACAGTGAGGTTGAGGGTGAGGATGAGAGATAGTGTTAGGGTTAGTTTTAGGATTAAGTTTAGGGTTAGGTTTAGGGTGAGGGTGAGGTTTATGGTTAGAGTTAGGGTTTGGGGGAGGGTTACGGTGAGGTTTAAGGTTAGGGTTAGTGTTAGGGTTAGGGTGAGGGTGAGGGTTAGGTTGAGGTTTAGGGATAGGGTTACCTTTAGGACTAGGGTTATGGTGAGGGTGAGTGTGAGGGTTAGGTTGAGGGTTAGGCTGAGGCTTAGGGTTAGGCTGAGGGTGAGGTTGGAGGTGAGTATTAGGGTTAGGGTGATGGTTAGGTTTAGGGTTAGGGTAATTGTTAGGGTTAGGGTTAGAGTTATTGTGAGGGTGAGGGTGCAGGTGAGGGTTAGGTTTAGGGTTAGGGTGGGGTTTAGTGTTAGGGTTAGGGGTAGGGTGAGGGTGAGGTTTAGGGTTAGATATAGGTTTAGGGGGAGGGTTAGGGTGAGGGTTAGGTTTAGGGTTATTGTTAGGTTTAGGGTGAGGGTGAGGTTTAGGGTTAGGCTTAGGGTTAGGGTTAGAGTGAAGTTTAGGGTTAGAGTTTGGGTTAGGGTTAGAGTTACTGTGAGGGTGAGTGTGCGGATGAGTGTTTGGATAAGGGTTAGGTTTAGGGTTAGGTTTAGGATTAGGCTTAGGAATAGGCGGAGGGTAAGGGTGGGGATGAGGGTTACAGATAGGCTGAGGGTTAGGGTTAGGGTTTTGTGGAGGGTTAGGATAATGGTTAGGGTTAGGATTAGAGTTAGGGTGAGTGCTAGGTTGAGGGTGAGTTTTAGGGGTAGGGTTGGGGTGATGTTTAGGGTTAGGGTTTGTTTTAGGGTTAGAGTAACTATGAGTGTTAGCATGCGGGTGAGTTTGAGGGTGAGGGTGAGGTTTAGGGTTAGGTATAGGGTTAGCGGGAGTGTTAGGGTGAGTGTTAGCGTTAGGGTTAGTGTTAGGGTTAGGTTTAGGGTGAGGGCTAGGTTGAAGTTTAGGGTTAAGTTTAGGGTTAGGGTTAGTGTGAGGGTTAGTGTTAGGGTTAGGGTTAGTGTTAGGTTGCGGGTAAGTGTTAGGGTGAGGGTATTTTTTAGGGTGAGGGTTATGGTTAGGGTGAGGGTTAGGATTAGGGGTAGGGTTATTGTTAGGGTTAGGTTTAGGGTTAAGGTTACGGTGAGAGTTAGGGTGAGGGTTAGGGTTAGGGTTAGGGTGAGGTTTTGGGTGTGGTTTTCGGTTAGAGTTAGGGTTAGGGTGAGGTTTAGGGTTTGGGTTACAGTTAGAGTTAAGGATAGGGTGAGGGTGAGGTTTAGGGTTAGAGTTAGGGTTAGGTTGAGGGTTAGGTTGAGGTTTAGGGTTAGGGTTAGTGTTAGGGTTAGGGTTAGGGTGAGAGTTAGGGTGTGGGTTAGGGTTAGGGTTAGGGATAGGATTAGGGTTAGGGTGAGGGTGAGTGTGTGTATTAGGGTTAGGTTTAGGGTTAGGCTTACGGTTAGGCTGAGGGTGAGGTTGAGGGTGAGGGTTAGGGTTAGGGGAAGTGTTAGGATGAGGGTTAGGGTTAGGATTAGGGTTAGCATAAGGGCTAGTGTGAGGGTGAGGTTTAGTGTTAGCGTTAGGGTTAAGTTTAGGGTCAGGTTTAGGGTTAGGGTTAGGGTGAGGGTGAGGTTTAGGGATAGAGTTAGGATAAGGGTGAGTCTGAGTGTGAGGGTTTGGGGTAGGGTTAGGGTTAGGTTTAGGGTTAGGGTTAGGTTTAGGATTAGGTTTAGGGTGAGAGTCAGGGTTAGGGTTAGGGTTGGGGTTATGCTTAGGGTTAGGCTGAGGTTAGGGTGAGGGTGAGGTTTAGGGTTATGATGAGGGTTAAGGTTAGGGTTATTGGGAGGGTTAGGATGAGTTTTAGTGTTAGGATTAGGGTTAACGTGAGGTCTAGGGTGAGGGTGAGTTTTAGGGTTAGGGTTAGGGTGAGGTTTAGGGTTAGGGTTAGGGTGAGAGTTAGGATTCGGGTTAAGTTTATTGTTAGGTTTAGGGTTAGGGTAAGGGTTATGTTGAGGGTGAGGGTTAGGGTTAGGTTGTGGGTTAGGTTTAGGATTAGGGTTAGGGTGATGGTGAGGGTGAGGGTTAGGGTTAGTGTTAGGGTGAGGATTAGGATGAGGGTTAGGGTTAGGATGAGGCCTAGGTTGAGGTTTAGGTTTAGGGTTAGGGTTAGGGTTAGGATTAGGGTTAGGGTGAGTGTGAGGGTTAGAGTTAGGGTTAGGATTAGTATTAGGTTTAGGGTTAGGGTGATGGATAGGGTTAGGGTTAGGGGTAGGGATAGTGTCTAGGTAAGGATGAGGGTTAAGTTTAGGATTAGGGTAAGGGAGAGGGCTAAGGTAAGGGTTAGGGCAAGGGTTAGGCTTAGGTTTAGGTTTAGGCTCAGGATGAGGTTGAGGGTGAAGGTTAGGGTTAGGGTGATGGTTAGGTTTATGGTTAGGGTGTGGGTTAGGATGAGGTTTAGGGTTAGGGTGAGTATGATGGTAAGGGTAAAGGTGAGATTTAGGCTGAGGGTGAGGGTTAAGATAAAGGTGAGGGTTAGGGTTAGGTTTAGGATAAGAGTTAGGGTTAGGGTGAGGGCTAGATTGAGGATTAGGGTTAGGGTTAGGGTTAGTGTGAGGTTTAGGGTGAGGATGAGGGTTAGGGTTAGGGTGAGGGTTATGGTTAGGGTGATGTTTAGGATTAGGGTTAGCGTTATTGTTAGGATTAGGTTTAGGTTTAAGGTTAGGTTGAGAATGAGGGTGAGGGTTAGGGTTAGGGTTAGGGTGAGGTTTAGGGTTTGGGTTAGTGTTAGAGTTAGGGTTAGGGTGAGGGTGAGGTTTAGGGTTAGAGTAAGTGTTAGGGTGAGGGTTGGGTTGAGGGTTAGGGTTAGGGTTATTGTTAGGTTTAAGGTTAGGGTGAGAGTTAGGGGTGGGTTAGGGTTAGGGATAGGATTAGGTTTAGTGTGAGGGTAAGTGTGTGTGTTAGGGTTAGGTTTAGGTTTAGGCTTAGGGTTAGGCTGAGGGTGAGGTTGAGGGTGAGGGTTAGGTTTAGGGGAAGGGTTAAGATGAGGGTTAGGGTTAGGATTAGGGTTAGGGTAAGGGCTAGCATGAGATTTAGGGTTAGCGTTAGGGTGAAGCTTAGGGTTAGGTTAGGGTTAAGGGTAGGGTGAGGGTGAGGTTTATGGTTAGAGTTAGGGTTAGGGTGAGGCTGAGGGTGAGGGTTAGGGTTAGGGTTAGTGTTAGGTTTAGGGTTAGGGTTAGGGTGAGTGTTAAGCAGTGGGTGAGGGTAGTGTTAGGGTTAGGATTAGGATTAGGGTTAGGGTTAGGGTGAGTGTGAAGGTTAGGGTTAGAGTTAGGGTTAGGCTTAGGGTTAGGCTGAGGGTTAGGGTGAGGGTGAGGTTTAGGGTTAGGGTCAGGGTTAGTTTTAGGGTAATGGGGAGTGTTAGCATGAGGATTAGGGTTAGGATTAGAGTTAGGGTGAGAGCTAGGGGAGGGTGAGGTTGAGGTTTAGGGTTAGGGTAAGGTTTAGGTTTAGGGTTAGATTTAGGGGTAGGGTGAGGGTGAGGTTTAGGGTTAGAGTTAGGGTTAAGGTGAGGCTGAGGGTGAGGGTTATGGTTAGGGTTAGGATTAATATTAGGGTCAGGTTTAAGCGGAGTCTTAGGATGAGGGTTAGGTTTAGGATTAGGGTTAGGGTGAGCATGAGAGTGAGGGAGAGGGTTAGATTGAGGATTAGTGTTAGGGTTAGTGTGAGGTTTAAGGGAGGATGAGTGTTAGGGTTAGGGTTAGGGCTAGGGTTAGGTTGAGGTTTAGGGTTAGTGTTAGAGTGAGGTTTAGGGTGAGGGTGATGGATAGGGTTAGTTTGAGTCTTAGTGTTCGTGTTACGGTTATTGTTAATGTGAGGGTAAGTGTTAGGGTGAGGCTTAGGTTTAGGGTTAGGGTAATGGTTAGGGTGAGCGTTAGGGTTAGGTTTAGTGGTTTTGTTAGGTTTAGGGTTAGGGTTACGGTTACTGTGAGGGTGAGGGTTAGGTTTAGGGTTAGGATTAGGATTAGGGTTAGTGTTAGGTTGAGGGTGTTACGGTGAGGGTTAGGGTTACGGTGAAGGTTATGGTTAGGTTGAAGGTCAGGGTTAGGGTTAGGGTTACGTTGAGCATGAGGGTTAGGCGTAGGTTGAGGGTTAGGGTTGGGGTTCGTGTTAAGTTGAGGTTAGGGTTAGGGTTAGTGTGAGGGTAGTGTTAGGGTTAGGTTAGTGTTAGGGCGAGGGTAGTGTTAGGTTGAGGTTTAGAGTTAGGGTGAGGATTATGATTAGGGTGAGGGTTAGGGTTATTTTTAGGGTTAGGTTTAGGTTTAGAGTTAGGGTTAGGGTTATTGTGAGATTTAGCGTTAGAGTTAGGTTTAGTGTTAGGATTAGTGTTAGGGTGAGGGTTAGCCTTAGGCTTAGGCTTAGGCTTAGGCTTAGGCAGAACATGAGGGTGAGGGTTAGGGTTCTGGTTAGGGTGAGGGTTAGGGTTATGATTAGTGTCAGGTTTAGGATGGGCTTTAGGGTTAGGTTTAGGGTTAGGGTGAGGGCTAAGGTGAGGGTTAGGGTAAGTGTTAGGGTTAGGGATAGGGTTAGGTTTACGAATAGGGTTAGGGTGAGGGTGAGTGTGAGGCTTAGTGTTAGGGTTAGGGTTAGGCTTAGAGTTAGGTTGTGGGTTAGGGTTAGGGTTTGGGTTAGGGTGCAGGTGAGGCTGAGGTTTAGGGTTAGGTTTAGGTTTAGATTTAGTGTTAGGTTTAGTGTTAGGGTTAGTGTTAGTGTTAGGGTTAGGGTTAGAATAAGGGTGACTCTGGGGGTGAGGAATAGTTAGGGTTAGGGTTAGGCTTAGGGTTAAGGTTAATGTTAGTGTTATGGTTAGGGCTAAGTTTGCAGTGAGGGTGAGGCCGAGGGTGAGGTTTAGGGTTAGGGTTAGGGTTAGGGTTAGTATTATTGTTAGGGTTAGGGCTAGAGTTATGGTGAGGTTGAGGGTGAGGGTGAAGGTTAGGGTTAGGTTGAGTTTTAGGGTTAGGATTAGGGTTAGGGTGAGGTTGAGATTTAGGGTTAGATTTAGGGTTAGGGTTAGAGTTAAGGTGAGGTTTACGGATATGGTTAGGGTTGGGGTTATGGTGAGGGTTAGGTTTAGGTTTAGAGTTAGGGTTAGGGTGAGGCTGAGTGTGAGGGTTAGGGTTAGTGTTAGGTTTAGGTTTAGGGTTAGGGTGAGGGTTAGTGTGAGGGTGAGGTGAGGGTTAAGGTTAGGATTAGGATTAGGGTTAGAGTTAGGGTGAGTGTGAGGGTTAGGGTTAGGGTTAGTATTAGGGTTAGGCTTAGGGTTAGGCTGAGGGTGAGTGTGAGTGTGAGGATTAGGGTTAGGGTGAGGGTTAGGTTTAGGGTTATGGGGAGGGTTAGGATGATTGTTAGGGTTAGGATTAGGGTTAGGTTGAGGGCTAGGGAGAGGGTGAGGTTTAGCGTTAGGGTTAGGGTTAGGGTGAGGGTGAGTTTTAGGGTTAGAGTTAGGCTTAAGTTGAGGCTGAATGTGAGTGTGAGGGTTAGGGTTAGGATTAGGATTAGGGTAAAGGTTAGGGTTAGGGTTAGGATTAGGCTTAGGGTTACACTGAGAGTGAGGGTGAACGTGAGAGTAAGGGTTAGGCTTTGGGTTAGGATGAGTGTGAGGTTGAGGGTGATGGTTAGGGTTAGAGTCAGGATTAAGGTAAGGGTTACAGGGAGGTTTAGGATGAGGGTTAGGGTTAGGATTAGTGATAGGGTGAGGACTAGGTTGAGGGTTACCTTTAGGTTTAGGGTTAGGTTGAGGGTTAGGGTGAGAGTTAGGATTCGTTTTAAGTTTATGTTTAGGGTGAGGGTTAGGGTAAGTGTTAAGGTGAGGGTGAGGGTGAGAGTTAGGGTTAGGTTGAAGTTTAGGGTTAGGATTAGGGTTAGGGTGAAGGTGAGGTTGAGTGTTAGGGTTAGTGTTAGGGTGAGGTTTAGGATGATGGTTAGGATTAGAGTTAGGGTGAGGCCTAGGCTGAGTGTGAGGTTTACGGTTAGGTTTAGGGTGAGGTTTAGGTTTAGGGTTAGGGTTAGGTTTAGGGTTAGAGTGAGGTTTAGGTTTAGAGTTAGGGTAAGGGTGAGGCTGAGGTTGAGGGTTAAGTTTAGGGTTAGTGTTAGAGTTAGGGTTAGGGTGAGGGTTAATGTGAGGGTGAGGGTTAGGCTTACGGTTAGGATTAGGATTAGGGTAATGTTTAGGGTGAGTGTGAGGTATAGTGTTAGGGTTGGGCTTAGGCTTAGAATTAGGTTGAAGGAGAGGATGAGGGTGAGGGTTAGCTTTAGGTTGAGGGGTAGGTTTAGGGTTAGCTTGAGAGTTAGGTTTCAGTTTAAGTTTATAGTTAGGGTGAGGGTTAGGTTTAGGGAACTGTGAGGGTGATGATTAGGGTTAAGTTGAGAGTTAGGGTTAGGGTTAGGGTGAGGATGAGGGTTAGGATTAGGATTAGGGTGAATGTTAGGATGAGGATTAGGCTTACGATTAGGGTTAGGTTGAGGGCTAGGTTGAGGGTGAGGATTAGGGGTAGTGTTAGGGTAAGGTTTAAGGTTAGGGTCAGGGTGAGTGTGTGGTTTAGGGTTAGCGTTAGTGTTAGGCTTAGGGTTAGGCTGAGGGTGAGGGTGAGGGTTATTGTTAGAGTGAGGGTTAGGGTTAGGGTTAGGGTGAGAGTTAGGTTTTGGTTTAAATTTAGGGTTAGAGTGAGGATTAGGGTAAGGGTTACAGTAAGGGTGAGGGTTAGTTTTAGGTTGAGGGTTAGGGTTAGGGTTAGGGTGAGGGTTAGGATGAGGATTAGGGTTTGGATTAGGTTTAGGGTGAGGGCTAGGGTGAGGGTGAGGTTTAGGGTTAGGGTTAGGGTGAGGTTTAGGTTTAGGTTTAGGGTTACGGATAGGGTGAGGGTGAGGTTTAGGGTTAGAGTTAAGGTTAGATTGAGGCTCAGGGTGAGGGTTAGGGTTAGGGTTAGTGTTAGAGTTAGGTTTAAGGTGAGGGTTAGGGTGAGAGTCAGGGTTAGGCTTAGTGTTAATATTAGGATTAGGGTAAGGGTTAGCATGAGGGTGAGGGTGAGGGTGAGGATGAGTGTTAGGGATAGGGTAAGGTTTAGGGATAGGGTTAGTTTGAGATTTAGGGTTCGGGTTAAACTTAGGGTTAGGGTGATGTTTAGGGCTAGGGTTATGGTGAGCGTGAGGATTAGGGTTAGGTTGAGGGTTAGGGTTTGGTTTAGGATTAGGTTGAGGGTTAGGTTTAGGGTTAGGGTGAGGTTTAGGGTGAGGTTTTGGGTTAGAGTTAGGTTTAGGGGCAGGGTTAGGGTGAGGGTTAGGGTTAGGGTTAGTGTTAAGGTTAGGGTGAGTGTTAGGGTTAGGGTTAGGGTTAGGGTTATTGTTAGTGTTATGGTTAGGGTGAAGTTTGCGGTTAGGGTGAGGCTGAGGGTGAGGGTTATGGTCATGGTTATGGTTATGGTTAGGGTTAGGGTTAATGTTATTGTTAGGGTTAGGTTTAGAGTTAAAGTTAGATTGAGGGTGAGGGTGAGGGTGAGTGTTAGGGTTAGAGTGAGTTGTAGGGTGAGGTTTAGGGTTAGGGTTAGGTTTAGGGTTAGGGTGAGGGTGAGGTTTAGGGTTAGAGTTAAGGTTGAGGGGAAGGTTAGTGTTAGGTTTAGGGTTTGGGTTAGGATGAGGGTAAGGGTTAGGTTGAGGTTTAGGCATAGTGTTAGGTTTAGGATTAGGGTTAGAGTGAGGGTGAGTATGAGGGTTAGGATGAGGCTTAGGGTTAGGCTGAGGGTGATGTTGGGTGTGAGGATTAAGGTTAGGTTGATGGTAAGGGTCAGGGTTAATGTTAATTTTAGGGTTAGGGTTAGAGTTAGGAATAGGGTGAGTGTGAGGTTTAGGGGTAGATATAGGGTTAGGGTGAGTGATAGGCTTAGGGTGAGGGTTAGGGTGGTTGTGAGGATAAGGGTAAAGGTGAGGGTTAGACTGAGGGTGATGGTTACGGTAAGGGTTAGTGTTAGCGTTAGAGTGAGGGATAGGGTTAGGTTTAGGGTGAGGGTGAGGGTTAGATTGAGGATTAGTGTCAGGGTAATCGTGAGGTTTAGGGTGAGGATGAGGGTTAGGATTATGGTGAGGTCTAGGGTGAGGATGAGGTTTAGGGTTAGTGTTAGGGTGAGGTTTAGGGTTAGGGTGATGGTTAGAGTTAGTGTTATGGTGAGGTTTAGTGTTAGGGTTAGGGTTAGGATTAATGTTAGGCTTAGGCTTAAGGTGAGGGTTAGGGTGAGGGTGAGGTTTAGGGTGAGGGTTAGGATGAGGGTTAAGGTTAGAATTAGGGTTAGGGTGAGGGCTAGGGTGAGGTTGAGGTTTAGGTTTAGGGTTAGGGTGACGTTTAGGGTTAGGGTTAGGGTTACTGATAGGGTGACGGTGAGGTTAAGGGTTATTGTTAGGGTTAGGGAGAGGCTGAGAGTAAGTGTTAGGTTTAGTGTTAGTGTTAGAAATAGGGTCACAGTGAGGATTACGGTGAGGGTGAGGGTTAGGCTTAGTGTTAGGATTAGGTTTAGGGTAAGGTTTAGGATGAGTGTGAGGGTTAGGGTTACAGTGAGCGTGATTGTTAGGTTTAGGTTGAGGGTTAGGGTAAGGCTTAGGATTAGGGTGACGGTGAGGGTGAGGGTTAGGGTTATGGTGAGGGATGGGGTAGGGTTAGGGTGAGAGTTAGCTTTCGGGTTAAGTTTAGGGTTAGGGTAAGGATTAGGTTTAGGATTAGGGTGAGCATGAGGGTTAGGGTCAGATTGAGGTTAGGGTTAGGCTTAGGATTATTGTGAGGGTTAGGGTCAGGGTTAGGGTGAGGTTTAAGGTGAGTTTTTGGATTAGGGTTAGGATTAGGGTTAGGGTGAGGGTGAGGTTTAGGGATAGAGTTAGGTTTAAGGGCAGGGTTAGGGTGAGGTTTAGGATTAGGGTTAGTGTTAGGGTTAGGGTGAGGGTTAGGGTAAGGGTTATTTTTTGGGTTATTGTTATTGTTAGTGGTATGGTTAGGGTTAACTTTGCAGTGAGGGTGAGGCTGAGGGTGAGGTTTAGGGTTAGGGTTAGGGTTAGGGTTAGTTTTATTGTTAGGGTTAGGGTTAGATTTAAGGGTAGGTTGAGGGTTAAGGTGAGGGTTAGGTTTAGGGTGAGGTTTAGATCGAGGTTTAGGGTTAGGGTTAGGGTTAGGGTGAGGGTGAGGTTTAGGGGTAGAGTTAGGGTTAGGGGGATGGTTAGGGTGAGGTTCACGTTTAGGGTTAGGTTGAGGATGAGTTTTCGCTTGAGGTTTAGGGATAGGGTTAGGTTTAGGTTTAGGGTTCAGGTGAGGGTGAGTGTGAGGGTTAGGGTGAGGGTTAGGCTTAGGCTGAGGGTTAGGCTGAGGGTGAGGGTGGGGGTGAGGATTAAGGTTAGCGGGATGGTAAGGGTTAGTGTTAGTGTTATTGTTAGGGTTAGGGTTAGAGTTACTCTTAGTGTGAGCGTGGGGTTCAGGGTTAGTGTTAGGGTTAGTGTGAGGTTTAGGTTTAAGGTTATTGTTAGGGTTATTGTGAGGGTGAGGTTTAGGGTTAGTTATAGGGTTAGGGGGAGGGTTAGGGTGAGGGGGAGGGTTAGGGTTAGTGTTAGGTTTATGGTGAGGTTGAGGGTTAGGTTGAGGTTTAGGGTTAGGCTTAGGGTTAGGGTTAGTGTGAGGGTTAGTGTTAGGATTAGGGTTAGTGTTAGGGTGAGGGTTTGGGTTAGGGTGAGGGTTATGGTTAGGTTGAGGGTTATGGTTAGGGTGAGGGTTAGGGTTAGGATTATTGTTAGGGTTAGGTTTAGGGTTATTCTGAGGGTGAGGGTGAGGGTGAGGGTTAGGGTTAGGTTGAGGGTTTTGGTTATGGTTAGGGTTAGTGTTAGTGTTATTTTTAGGGTTAGGGTTAGAATTAAGGTTAGTTTGAGGGTGAGTATGAGTGTTAGGGTTAGGGTGATTTTTAGGGTGAGGTTTAGGGTTAGGGTTAGGGTTAGGGCTAGGGTGAGTGTGAGGTTTACGGTTAGAGTTAGTGTTGAAGAGAGGGTTAGGGTGAGATTTA
This sequence comes from Dipodomys merriami, assembly GCF_024711535.1. Lineage (NCBI taxonomy): Eukaryota > Metazoa > Chordata > Mammalia > Rodentia > Heteromyidae > Dipodomys > Dipodomys merriami. Next base: position 1,939,195 of record NW_027202849.1, read on the forward strand.
GGGTTAGGTTTAGGATGAGGGTGAGGGTTAGGTTGAGATTTAGGGATAGGGTTAGTTTTAGGATTAGGGTTAGGGTGAGGGGGAGTGTGAGGGTTAGGGTGAGGTTTAGGCTTAGGCTTAGGTTTAGGCTGAGGGTGATGGTGGGTGTACGGATTAAGGTTATGGTGATGGTAAGGGTTAGGGTATGTGTGACGGTAAGGGTTAAGGTGAGGTTTAGGCTGAGGGTGAGGGTTACGCTAAGGGTTAGTGTTAGGGTTAGGGAGAGGGATAGGGTTTGGGTTAGGGTGAGGGTGAGGGTTAGATTGAGGATTAGTGTTAGGGCTAGTGTGAGGTTTAGGGTGAGGATGAGGGTTAGGATTATGGTGAGGTCTAGGGTGAGGATGAGGGTTATGGTTAGTGTTAGGGTGAGGCTTAGCTTTAGGGTGATGGTTAGGTTAGTGTTAGGGTGAGGTTTAGTGTTAGGTTTAGGGTTAGGATTAATGTTAGGGTTAGGCTTAAGGTGAGGGTTAGGGTGAGGGTGAGGTTTAGGGTTTGGTTTAAGATTAGGATTAGGGTTAGGGTTAGGGTGAGTGTGAGGTTTAGGGTTAGCGTTATGGTTAGGCTTAGGGTTAGGCTGAGGGTGAGTGTGAGGGTGAGGGTTATTGTTAGGGTTAGGGTTAGGTTTAGGGTTAGGGTGAAAGTTAGGGTTCGGGTTAAGTTTAGTGTTAGAGTGAGGATTAGGGTAAGGCTTACAGTGAAGATGAGGGTTAGGGTTAGGTTGAGGTTTAGGGTTAGGCTTAGGGTTCGGATTAGGTTTAGGGTGAAGGCTAGGGTGACGGTGAGATTTAGGTTTAGGGTTAGGGTGAGGTTTAGGTTTAGGTTTAGTGTTAGGGATAGGGTGAGGGTGAGGTTTAGGGTTAGAGTTAGGGTTAGGTTGAGGCTGAGGGTGAGGGTTAAGGTTAGGGTTAGTGTTAGAGTTAGGGATACGGTGAGGTTTAGGGTGAGCGTGAGGTTTAGGCTTAATGTTAGGATTACAATTAGGGTAAGGGTTTGGGTGAGGGTGAGGTTTAGGGTTAGGGTAAAGTTTCGTGGTAGGGTTAGGGTGAGATTTAGGGTTCTGGTTAAGTTTAGGGTGAGGGTGAAGGTTACAGTTAGGGTTACGGTGAGCGTGAGGGTTAAGGTTAGGTTGAGGGTTAGGCTTAGGATTAGGATTAGGGTTACGGTTAGGGTTAGGGTTAGGGTGAGGTTTAGGGTGAGGTTTTGGGTTAAAGTTAGATTTAGGGGCAGGGTTAGTGTGAGGTTTACGGTTAGGGTTAGTGTTAAGGTTAGGGTGAGGGTTACGGTTCGGGTTAGGGTTTGAGTTATTGTTAGTGTTATGGTTAGGGTGAAGTTTGCGGTGAGGGTGAGGCTGCGGGTGAGGGTTATGGTTATGGTTATAGTTAGTGTTAGTGTTATTGTTTATGTTAGGGTTAGATTTAAGTTTAGGTTGAGGATGAGGATGAGTGTTAAGGTTCTGGTGAGTTTTAGGGTGAGGTTTAGGGTTAGGGTTAGGGTTAGGGTTAGGGTGAGAGTGAGGTTTAGGGTTAGAGTTAAGGTTAAGGGGAGGTTTAGTGTTAGGTTTAGGCTTAGGGTTAAGATGAGGGTGAGGGTTAGGTTGAGGTTTAGGGATAGGGTTAGGTTAAGGATTAGGGTTAGGGTGAGGGTGAGTATGAGGGTTAGGGTGAGGCTTAGGGTTAGACTGAGGCTGATGTTGGGGGTGAGGGTTAAGGTTAGTGTGATGGTTAGGGTTAGGGTTAGTGTTATTGTTAGTGTTAAGTTTAGAGTTAGGATTAGGTTAAGGGTGAGGTTTAGGGGTAGAGATAGGGTTAGGGTGAGGGTTAGGCTTAGGGTGAGGGTTAGGTTGGTTGTGAGGGTAAGGGTAAAGGTGAGGGTTAGGCTGAGGGTGAGGTTTACCGTAAGAGTTAGGGTTAGGGTTAGGGGGAGGGATAGGGTTAGGGTTAGGGTGAGGGTGAGGGTTAGGGTTAGATTTAGGATTAGTGTTAGGGTTAGTGTGAGGTTTAGGGTGAGGATGCGGGTTAGGATTAGGGTGAGGTCTAGGGTGAGGATGAGGTATAGGGTTAGTGTTAGTGTGAGGTTTAGGGTTAGGGTGATGTTTAGGGTTAGTGTTAGGGTGAGGTTTAGTGTTAGGGTTTAGGTTAGGATTAATGTTAGGGTTAGGCTTAAGGTGATGGTTAGGTTGAGGGTGAGGATTATGGTGAGGGTTAGGGATAGGGTGATGGTGAGGTTTAGGTTTAGAGTTAGCGTTTGGGTGAGGCTTCAGGGTGAGTTTTAGGTTCAGTGTTAGTGTTAGATATAGGGTTTCAGTGAGGGTTAGGGTGAGGGTGAGGGTTAGGCTTAGTGTTAGGATTAGGATTAGGGTAAGGCTTAGGGTGCGTGTGAGGAATAGGGTTACTGTGAGAGTGATTGTTAGGTTTAGGTTGAGGGTTAGGGTTAGGCTTTGGATTAGGGTGAGGGTGAAGGTGAGGGTTAGTGTTAGGGTAAGGTTTAGGGGTAGGGTTAGGGTGAGAGTTAGGTTTCAGGTTAAGTTTAGGGTTAGGGTGAGGGTTAGGGTTAGGGTTACCGTGAGCATGAGGGTTAGGGTTAGGTTGAGGGTTAGGGTTAGGCTTAGGATTAGGGTGAGAATTAGGGTTAGGGTTAGGGTGAGGTTTAGGGTGAGGTTTTGGATTAGAGTTAGGGTGAGGGTGAGGTTTAGTGTTAGCGTTAGGTTTAGGGAAAGGGTTAGGGTGAGGTTTAGGGTTACGATTACGGTGAGCTTGGGGGTTAGGGTTAGGTTGAGTTTTAGGGTTAGGCGTAGGATTAGGGTGAGGTTGAGGTTTAGGGTTAGAGTTAGGTTTAGGGGCCGGGTTAGGGTGAGGTTTAGGGTTAGGGTTAGTGTTAGGGTTAGGGTTAGAGTTAGGGTTAGGGTTGTTGTTTGGTTTAGGGTTATTGTTAGTTTTATTGTTAGGGTTAAGTTTGCAGTGAGGGTTAGGCTGAGGGTGAGGGTTATGGTTAGGGTTAGGTTTAGGGTTAGTGTTATATTTAGGGTTAGAATTAGAGTTAAGGGTAGGTTGAGGGTGAGGGTGAGGGTTAGGGTTAGGGTGAGATTTAGAGTGAGGTTTAGGTTTAGGGTTAGGGTTAGGGTTAGGTTGTGGATGAGGTTTTGGTGTAGAATTAGGGTTAGGGGGAGGGTTAGGGGGAGGTTTAAGTTTAGGATTAGGGTGAGGATGAGGGTTTGCTTGAGGTTCAGGGTTAGGTTTAGGTTTAGGATTAGGGTTCAGGTGAGGGTGAGTGTGAGCGTTAGGGTGAGGGTTATGCTTAGGCTGAGGGTTAGGCTGAGGGTGAGAGTGGGGGTGAGGATTAGGGTTAGGCGGATGGTAAGGGTTAGGGTTAGTGTTATTGTTAGGGTTAGGGTTAGAGTTACTCTGAGGGTGAGGGTGGGGGTGAGGGTTAGTTTTAGGGTTAGTGTGAGTTTTAGGTTTAGGGTTATTGTTAGGGTTATTGTGAATGTGAGGTTTAGGGTTAGGTATAGGGTTAGGGGGAGGTTTAGGGTGAGGGTGAGGGTTAGGGTTAGTGTTAGTGTTATGGTGAGTTTGAGGGTTAGGTTGAGTTTTAGGGTTAGGGTTAGGGTTAGGGTTAGTGTGAGGGTTAGTGTTAGGGTTAGGGATAATGTTATGGTGAGGGTAAGTTTTAGGGTATGGGTTTGGGTTAGGGTGAGGGTTATGGTTAGGGTGAGGGTGAAGGTTAGGGTGAGGGTGAGGGTTAGCGTGAGGGTTAGGGTTAGAGTTAGTTTTAGGGTAAGGGTTAGGGATAGGGTCAGGGTTTGGGTTAGGGTGTGGGTGATGGTGAAGTTTAGGGTGAGGGTGAGGTTTAGGGTTAGGGTTAGGGTGAAGGTTAGGGTTAGTGTTAGTGTAAGGGTTAGGCTGAGGTTGAGGCTGAGGATTAGGGTTAAGATTAGGGTGAGGGTTAGGGTTAGGGTGAGGGTTAGGTTTAGAGTTAGGGTTAGGGTGTGGGTTAAGGTTAGGGTTAGGATTAGGTTGAGGGCTAGGGTGAGGATTAGGGTTAGGGTTAGGGTTAGGGATTGTGTGAGCATTAGGATTAGAGTTAGGGTGAGGGCTAGGGTGATGGTGACGTTTAGGTTTACTGTTGGGGTGAGTTTTAGGTTTAGGGTGAGGGTTAGGATAAGAGTTAGGGTTACCGTGACATGAGGGTTAGTGATAGGGTGAGGGTGAGGGTTAGAATTAGGGTTAGGGTTAGGGTGAGTTTTAAGATTAGGGTTAGTGTTAAGTTTAGTGTTAGGATTAGTGTTATTATTAATGTTAGGGTTAGACTTACAGTGAGGTTGAGGGTGAAAGTGAGGTTGAAGGTGAGGTTTAAGGTGAGGGTTTGGGTGAGGTTTATGGTTAGGGTTATTATTAGGGTTAGGGTGAGGGTTAGGGTTATGTTTAGTGTTAGGTTTAGTGTTATTGTTAGGGTTAGGGTTACAGTTACGAATAGGTTGAGGGTCAGGGTGAGGGTTAAGTTTAGGCTGAGGTTTAGGGTGAGCTTTAGCTTTAGGTTTAGGGTTAGGGTTAGGTTGAGGATGAGGTTTAGTGTTAGAGTTAGGTTTAGGGGGAGGGTTAATGTGTGGATTAGGGTTAGGGTTAGTGTTCGGGTTAAGATGAGGGTGAGGGTTAGGTTGAGGTTTAGGGATAGGGTTAGGTTTACGATTAGGGTTAGGGTGATTGTGAGTGTGAGGTTTAGGGTGAGGGTTAGCCTTAGGCTTAGGTTTAGGCTGAGGCTGAGGTTGAGGGTGAGGTTGAGGGTAAGGGTGAGGGTGAGGTTGATGTTGAGGGTTAGGGTGTTGTTTAGGGTTCAGTTTAGGGTGAGTGTTAGGGTGACGGTGAGCGTTATGTTGAGGGTGAGGGTTAGGATAAGGGTTAGGGTGAGGGTTTGAGTGCGGGGTAGGGTTAAGTTTATGGAGAGAGTTACGGTTTGTGTGAGGGTTAGGGTTAGGGTTAGAGTTAGGGTGACTATGAGGATTAAGTTTAGGATGAGGGTTAGGGTGAGGGTTAGGGTTTGGACTAACGTTTGGGTTAGGGTTAGGGTTACGTTTAGGGTAAGTGTTAGGGTTACGGTGAGGGTTAGTTTTAGGGTTAGCATTAGGGTTAGGGTTAGGTTTAGCGTGAGGGTCAGGGTTAGGTTTTGGGTCAGGGTGATGTTTAGGTTGAGGGGTAGGGTTAGGGTTAGGGTAAGGATTAGGGTTAGGGTGAGGGTTATATTTAGGCTTAGGTTTATGGTGAGGGTGAGGGTGATGGTTGGTGTTAGGGTTACGGTTAGGGTGAGTGTTAGGGTTAGGTTTGGGTTAGGGTTAGGGTTAGGGTTAGAGTGAGGTTTAGGTTTAGGGTTAGGGTTAGGGTGGGGGTGAGGCTGAGGGTTAGGTTTAGGGTTAGTGTGAGGATAAGGTTTACCGTGATGTTTAGGTTGAGGTGGAGGGTTAGAGTTAGCATTAGGGTTAGAGTGAGAGTTAGGGTTAGGGTTATGGTAAGGGTTAGGGTTATGGTTAGGGTAAGGGTTAGGGTTAGGGTGAGGGTTAGGGGTAGGGTGATTTTTAGGATGACGGTGAGGTTTAGGGTGAGGGTGAGTTTGAGCGTGAGTGTTAGGGTGAGGGTGAGGTTGAGTGTGAGTTTGACGGTTAGCGTTAGGTTTAGGGTGAGTATAAGAATTAGGGTTAGGTTTAGGGTTAGTGTTAGGGTTAGGGTTAGGGTTAGGGTGAGGGTGATGGTTAGGGTTAGGCTTAGTTTTATTGTTAATGTTAGGTTTAGGGTGAGAGTGAGGTTGAGGGTTAACATGTGGGTTAGGGTTAGGGTTATGGTTAGAGTGAGGGTGAGGGTGAAGGTTAGGTTTAGGATTAGTGTTAGGGTTAGGTTTAGGATGAGGGTTAGGCTGAGGGTTAGAGTTAGGGTTAGTGTGAGGCTTAGGGTTAGGTTTACATTTAGGTTGAGGACAAGGATTAGGGTAAGAGTTAGGGTCGGTTTGAGGTTTAGGGTTAGGGTGAGGTTTATGGTGAGGGTTTGGGTGAGGGTTAGAGTTAGGGTGGGGGTTAGGGTTAGCGTTAGTGTTAAGATGACAGTTAGGTTGAGAGTTAGGGTTAGGGTGAGGGTGAGGGTTAGGGTTAGGGTTAGGGTTAGGGTGATGTTTAGGTTTAGGGTGTAAGTTAGGGATAGGTTTATGGTTAGGGTGATGGTTAGGTTTATGGTTAGGTTCGAATTAGGGTGAGTGTGAGGGTGAGTGTTAGGTTTAGGATTAGGGTTAGGGTTAGTGTTAGGCTGAGGTTGAGAGTGAGGTTGAGGGTGGGGGTTAGGGTTAGGGTAATGTTTAGGTTTAGATTTAAGTTGAGGGTTATGATTAGGGTTAGGATGAGGGATACAGTGAGGATTATGGTTATGGTTCTGGTGAGGGTTAGATTTAGTGTGAGGGTTAGGGTTAGGGTGAGGGTAAGCGTTAGGGTGAGGGTTAGGGTGAGGGTGAGCGATAGGGTGATTGTTAAGGTTAGGTTGAGCGTATGGATGAGGGCTAGAGTCAGGGTGAGGATTAGGGTTTGGGTTAGGGTTATGGTAAGTGTTATTGTGAGGGGTAGAGTTAGGGTAATGTTTAGGGTGAAGTTTAGGATGAGAGTGAGGGTTAGGGTTAGTGTGAGTGTGTGGTGAGGGTTACGATGAGGGTTCGTGTTTGAGTTAGGATTAGGTTTGGCGTGAGGGTGAGGGTTATGTTTAGGGTTAGGGTGCAGGTTAGGGTTAGGGTGATTTTCAGAGAGAGGTGAGTGTTAGGGTGACTGTGAGGGTTCGGGTTTGGTTTCAGATTAGGGTGTGGATGAGGGTTAGGGTGAGGGTGAGGGTTAGGGTTAGGTTTAGGGTGTGAGTTAGGGTTAGGGTTAGGATTAGGGTGAGGTTTAGGGTGAGGGGTAGGGTCAGGGTTAGGGTGAGGTTTAGGGTTAGTGTGAGGTTTAGGGTTAGGTTTAGGGTAAGTGTGAGGATAATGGTTAGGGTGAGGGATAGGGTTATTGTTAGGGTTAGGGTGAGAATGAAGGTGAGGGTTATGGTTAGGGTAAGGGTTCGGGTGAGGGTTAGGGTTAGGGTAAGGCTTAGGGTTAGGGTTAGGGTAAGGGTGCATGTGAGGGTGATGGTTACTGTTAGGTTATGGTGAAGGTGAGGCTTCGGTATAGGATTAGGGTTAGGGTTAGTTTTATGGTGAGGGTGAGGGTTGGATTAGGATTAGGTTTAGGGTTAGGCTTTAGGTGAGGTGAGGGTGAGGGTGAGGGTTAGGGAGAGGATTAGGGTTAGGTTTATGGTTAGGGTGAGTGTGAAGATTAGGTTGAGGTGAGGGTTCAGGTTTGAGTGAGGGTTAGTGTGACGGTGACGGTTAGGGTGAGGGTGAGGTTTAGGTTTAGTGTTAGCTTTAGGGTGATGGTTAGGATCAGGTTTAGGATTAGGGGGAGTGTTAAGGTGAGGGTTAGGGTTAGGGTTAGGGTTAGGGTGAGGGTGAGGGTTAGGGTTAGGGTTAGATTTAGGGTGAGGGTGAGGGTGAGGGTTAGGTTTATGGTTAGGGTTAGGGTAAGTGTTAGGATTAGGGTAAGGGTGAGGGCTAGGTTTAGGTTGAGGTTTAGGGTTAGGCTGAGGTTTAGGGTGAGGGGTAGGGTTAGGGTTTGTGTGAGGGTGAGGGTTAGGTTTAGTGTGAGGCTCATGTTTAGTTTTAGGGTTATGGTAAGTTTAAAGGTTAGGGTGAGGTTTAAGGTAAGATTGAGGTTTAGGGTTAGCATGAGTTTGAGCGGGAGGGTTAGGGTTAGGGTTAGTGTTTGGGTGAGGGTGAGAGTTATGTTTAGGGTTAGGGTGAGAGTTAGGGTTAGGGTGATGTTTAGGGTGAGGGTGAGGGTTAGGATGAGGGTGAGGTTTCGTGTGAGGGTGAAGGTTAGGGTGAGGGTGAGGTTTAGGGTAGGGTTAGGTTTAGAGTGTGGTTTAGGTTTAGGGTTAGGTTTAGGGTGAGGTTTAGGGTGAGGGTTAGGGTTATCATTAGGTTTAGGGTGAGGGGGAGTTTGAGGGTTAGGGTGAGGGTTAGGGTTAGGCTGAGGGTTAGGTTTGGGTTTAGGGTAAGGGTGAGGGTGAGGGTGAAGCTGAGGTTTAGCGTGTGGGTGAGGGTTAGGTTTAGGGTGAGGGTTAGGGTGACGGTGAGGGTTAGGTGTGGGTGAGGTTTAGGTTTAGTGTTAGAGTTAGGATGACAGTTAGGGTCAGGGTTAATATTAAGGTGAGGGTTAAGTTGAGGGTTAGGATTAGGGTTAGGTTTAGGGTTAGTTTGAGGATTAGGTTTAGTGTGAGTGTAAGCGTTAGTGTGAGGGTTAGACTGAGGGTGAGGGTTAGGTTTAGTGTTAGGATTAGGCTGAGCATTTGGGTGACTGTTAGGTTCATGGTTAGGTTTAGGGTGAGGGTTAGGGTGACGGCAAGTGTTAGGGTCAGGTTTAGGTTGAGGGTGACGGATAGAGTTATGGTAAGGTGAGGGTGAGGGTGAGGGTGAGGGTTAGGGTTAGGGTTAGTGTTAGTTTGAGGGTGAGGTATAGGGTGAGGGTTAGGACGAGGATTAGGCTGAGTATGAGGGTGAGGTTTAGGGTGAGGTTTAGGGTTAGGGTGAGGGTTAGGGTGAGTGGGAGTCAGAGGGTGAGGTTAGTTTTAGGTTTAGGGTTAGGATAAGGTTTAGGCTGACGGTTAGGGTTAGGGTTAGTTTGAGGGTTATGTTTAGCGTTAGGGTTAGGGTGTGGGCTAGTGTGAGGGTGAAGGTTAGGTTGAGGGTTTAGTTGAGGTAAGGGTAAAGGTTATGTTAGGGTGAGGATTAGCGTGAGGTTGAGGGTTAAGGTGAGGGTTAGGGTTAGTGTGAATATTAGGGTTATGATTAGGTTTAGTGTTAGGGTGATGTTTAGGGTGAGGTTGAATGTGAAGGTTCGGGTGAGAGGGAGGGTTAGGGTTAGGGTTAGAGGTAGGGTGAGCGTGAGGGTTAGGGTGAGGGGTAGGTTTATGGTTAGGGTGAGGGTGAGGGTTAGGTTTAGTGTTTGGGTTAGGGTTAGGGTGAGGGTGAGGGTTAGTGTGAGGATTAGGGTTAGTGTGAGCATGAGCGTGAGATTGAGGGTAATGGTTAGGGTTAGGTTTAGGGTGAGGGTGAGCATTAGGGTGAGAGTGAGGGTTCAGTTGAGGGTGAGTGGTAGGGGAAGGGTTATGGTTTGGGTTCGGGTTAGAGTTAGGGTGAGGGTGTGGGTGAGGGTTCGGTTTAGGATTAGTGTTAGGTTTAGGGTTAGGCTGAGTGTGAGTGTGAGGGTGAGGGTAAGGTTTAGGGTTAGGTTGAGGGTTATGGTTAATGTCAGGGTTAGTGTTAAGTTGAGGGATAGGGTTAGGGTTAGGTTTAGGATGAGGGTTAGGCTGTGGGGTAGGGTTAGGTTTAGGGTGTGGGTTAGGTTCAGTGTGAGTTTTAGGCTTAAGGTTAGGGTCAGGGTTAGGATTAGGGTGAGGGTAAGGGTTAGCTTGAGGGTTACATTGAGGGTGAGGTTTAGGGTTAGGGGTATGGTTAGGGTGAGGTTAAGGTGAGAGCTAGGGTGAGTGTGAGGGTTAGGGTTAGGGTTAGGGATAGGGCTAGGATTATGTTTAGGGTTAGGGTTAAGGTTAGGGTGAGTCTTAGGCTGAGGGGTAGGGTTAGGTATAGGGTGAGGGTTAAGTTTAGTGTGATGGTTAGGGTTTGGTGTAGGGTTAGGGTGAGGGCTAGGGTGAGTGTGAGGGTGAGGGTTAGTTTTAGGGATAGGGTGAGGATTAGGGTTAGGTTTAGGGATAGGGTGAGGTTTAGGCTGATGGGTAGGGATACAGTTAGTGTGAGGGATAGGTTTAGTGGGAGGGTTAGGTTTAGGTTTAGGGTTAGTATTAGGGTGAGGGTTCGGGTGAGGGTTCGGGTTAAGGTGTGGTTGAGGATTAGGGTTAGTGTGAGGACTAGTTTTAAGGTTAGGGTTACTGTTAGGGTTAGGGTTAGGCTGAGGGTAAGGGTTAGGGTTAGCGTGATTTTGAGGGTAAGGGTTAGGGTTAGTGTTACGGTTAGGGTGAGTGTTTGGGTTAGTGTGAGGGTTAGGGTAAGGGTTAGGTGAAGGTGAGGGTAAGGGATAGGGTGAGGGTTAGGGTGAGGGTGAGGGTTAGGATTAGAATTAGGGTTAGGATTAGGTTTAGGGTGAACTTGAGGTTTAGTTTTAGGGTGAGGGTTAGGGGTATTGTTAGGGTTAGTGTGCGGGTGAGGATGCGGGTGAGGGTGAGGGTTAGGGTTAGGGTAGGGTTAGGTTTAGGCTGAGGGTGAGGTTGATGGATAGTGTTCGGGTAAGGGTGAGGGCTAGGGTGAGGGTGAGAGTAAGTGTGAGGGTGAGGGTGAGGGTTTCGTTTATGTCAGGTTTCGGGTTAAGATGAGGATTAGGGTGAGGTTGAGGGTGAGGGTTTCGTTTACATCAGGTTAGGGTTAAGTGAGGTTAGGGTTACAGTGAGGGTTAGGGTTAGGGTTAAGGTGTGGGTTAAGGTTATTGCGATGTTTAGGGTGAGGGTGAGGGTTAGGGTGAGCGTTAGGGTGAGGTTTAGGGTTAGTGTTAGGATTAGGGTTAGGGTGAGGGTGAGGTTTAGTGTTAGAGTTAGGGTTATAGGGAGGGTTAAATTGAGGGTCAGGGTTAGGGTTAGGGTTAGGATGAATGTTAGGTTGAGGTTTAGGGTTAGGGTTACGTTTAGGGTTAGGATGAGCGTTAGGCTGAGGGTTAGGGTTAGGGTTAGTGTGAGGGTTAGGTTTAGGTTAGGGTTAGGGTTAGGGTTTGTTTAGGGTGAAGGTTAGTTTTAGGTTTAGGGTTAGCATAAGGTTTAGGCTGGTGGTTAGGGTACGGGTTAGTGTGAGGGATAGGTTTAGGGTTAGGTTTAGGGTGGGGACTATGGTGAGGGTGAGGGTTAGGGTTAGTGTTAGGGTTATGGTTAGGTTCAGGGGTAGGTTAAGGGTTAGGATTAGGTTAAGGACTAGGGGTTAGGCTGAGGGTGAGGGTGAGGTTGAGGGTGAGGGTTAGGGTTAGAGTGAGGGTTAGATTAAGGGTGAGAAAGACGGGGAGATTTTGGTTTAGGGTTAGAGTTAGGTTGAGGGTAAGGGTTAGGATTAGGGTTAGCACTAGGTTTAGGCGGAGGGTGAGGGTGAGGTTGAGGGTGAGGTTTAGGTTTAGGGTGAGGTTTAGGGTTAGGGTCAGTTTTAGAGTGAGGTTTAGGGTTAGGGTTAGAGTTAGGGTTTGGTTAGGGTGAATGTTAATTTTAGGTTTAGGCTTAGATTAAGGTTAAGGCTGAGGATTAGGGTTAGGGTTAGTGTGAGGGTTAGGTTTAGGGTTAGAGTTAGGGTGTGGGCTAGGCTGATGGTGATGGTTAGGTTGAGGTTGAGGGTGAAGGTTTAGTTTAGCTAAGTGTTAAGGTTAGGTTAGGGTGAGGATTATGGTGAGGGTTAGGGTTAGGGTGCGGGGTAGGGTTAATGTGAGGGTTAGGATTAGGGTTAGGGTGAGGGTGAGGGTAAGGGTTAGTGTGAGGGTTAGGGTGAGGGTGCTGTTTAGGATTAGAGTTACGGTTAGGATTAGGGTGAGGTAGAGGATTAGGGTTAGTGTTAGGGTGAGGGTTAGGGTTGGGGTGAAGGTTAGGGTTAGTGTTAGGGTTAGGGTGAGGGTGAGGTTTAGGGTTAGGGTTAGTGTTAGGAATAGGCTGAAGGTGAGGTTGAGGGTGACGTTGAGCGTTAGGGTTATGGTTAGAGTGATGGTGAGGGATAGGGTGAGGGTGATGGTTATTGTGAGGATGAGGGTGAGGTTTTCGTTTATGTCAAGGATAGGGTTAATCTGAGGTTAGGTTTAGGGTGAGTGTTAGGTTTAGAGGTAAGGTGAGGTTTAGTGTTAGGTGAAGTTTAGGGTGAGGGTGAGGATTAGGGTGAGGGTGAGGATTACGGTATGGGTGAGGGTGAGGGTTAAGATTGGGAATACGGTTAGGGTTAGGGTTAGACTGAAGTTGAGGGTGAGGGTGAGGTTGAGGGTTTGGGATAGGTTAGGTTTAGGGTTAGGGTGAGGGTTACGGTTTCTGTGAGGGTTATGGTTATGGTTATGGTTAGGGTTAGGGTGAGGGGAAGGGTTCGAGTGAGGTTTAGGGTGAGGGTGAGGTTTAGGGTTAGGGTTAGATTTAGGGTGAGGGCTTGTGTGAGGGTGAGGGTTAGTGTAAAGGTAAGGGTGAGGTGTTCTTTTAGACAGAGTTTAGTGTTATGGTGAGGATTAGGGTGAGGGTGAGGGTTAGGTTGAGGGTTAGGTTTAGGGTGAGGGTTAGGGCAAGGGTTAGAGTGAGGGTTATGGTTTGGGTGATGTTTAGCATAAGGGTGAGGGTTATGGTGAGGATGAGTTTTCGGGTGAGTGTCAGGGTTCGAGTGAGGGTAAGAGTTAGGGTGTGGTTCAGGATTAGTGTTAGGTTGAGTATTAGCATTAGATTTAGGGTTAGTGTGAGGGTGAGGGTTAGGGCTAGGATTAGGTTTGGGTTGACGGTTAGGATTAGGGTTAGGTTTAGTAGGATTGTTAGGGTGAAGGGTAGGGTTAGGGTTAGTGTTTGGAAGAGTGTTAGGGTGTCGGTGAGTGTTAGGGTGAGGATCAGGGTAAGGGTATGGGTGAGGGTTAGGTTTAGGGTAAGGATTAGGGTTAGAGTTAGGTTAATGGTGAGGGTAAGTGTTAGGGTGAGGTTTAGTGTGAGGCTTAGGGTTAGGGTTAGGGTTAGGGTGAGGGTGAGGGTGAGGTATAGGTTTTGGGTTAGGGTTAGGGTGAGGGTTAGCGATAGGTTTACGGTTAGGGTGAGAGTGAGGGTGAGGGTTAGGGTAAGGTTTAGGGTTAGAGTTAGGGTGAGGGTGAGGGTTAGTATTAGTGTTAATATTTCAGTTAGCCTGAGGGTTAGGGTGAGGGTTAGGTTTAGGGTAAGTGTTAGGGTTAGGGGTACGTTTAGGGTGAGGGTTAGGGTTAGGGTTAGGGTTAGGATGAGCGTTAGGCTGAGGTTTATGTTTAGGGTTAGTTTGAGGGTTAAGAATTAGGGTTAGGGTTAGGGTTAGTGTGAGGGCTGGGGTTAGGTTTAGGATTAGGATAAGGGTTAGTTTGAGGGTTAGGTTTAGTGTTAGTGTGAGTGTTAGGATTAGGGTTAGAGTTAGGTTTTGGGTCAGGGTAAATGTTTGGGTGAGGGTGAGGGTTAGGGTTAGGGTGAAGGTTAGGGTGAGGGTTAGGGTGAGGGTGAGGGGAATGTGAGGGTTTGGTTTAGGGTTAGAGTTAGGGTGAGTTTGAGGGTTAGTAGTAGGGTTAGAACTAGGTATAGGCTGAGGGTGAGGGTGAGGTTGAGTGTGAGGTTCAGGGTTAGGGTGAGGGTTAGGGTTAGGATTAGGTTTAGGGTGAGGGTTAGGGTTAGGGTTAGTGTGGGGGTTAGGATTAGGGTTAGGGTTAGGATTAGGGTTTAGTTAGGGTGAAGTTTTGTTTTAGGTTTAGGGTTAGGATAAGTTTTATCCTGAGTCTTATTGTGACGGTTAGGTTTAGGGTTAGGGTTAGGGTGTGGGCTAGGGTGAGGGTGAGGGTGAGGGTGAGGGTTTAGTTTATGTAAAAGTTAAAGGAAGGTTAGGTTGAGGATTAGGGTGAGGTTGAGGGTTAAGGTGAGGGTAAGGGTTAGGGTTAGGGTTAGGTTTACTGTGAGGTTTAGGGTTACACTAAGCATGAGGGTGAGGGTAATGGTTAGGGTGAGGGTTACGTTGAGTGTGAGGGTTAGGATTAGAGTTAGGGTTAAGATTAGGGTGAGGTTGAGGGTGAGGGTTAGTGTTAGGGTGAAGGTTAGGGTTGGGGTGAGTCATAGGGTTAGGGTTAGGGTTGGGGTGAGGGTGAGGGTGAGGGTGAGGGTGAGGTTTTTGTTTACATGAGGTTTAGGGTTACGATTACATTAGGGTTAGGATAAGGGTTAGGGTAAGGGTTAAGCTGAGGTTTACGGTTAGAGTGATGTTTAGGGTGAGGGTGAAGGTTAGGGTGAGGGTGAGGGTTAGGGTAAGTGTCAGGGTGAGGGTTTGGATTGGGAATAGGTTAGGGTTAGGGTTGGGCTGAAAGTGAGGGTGAGGGTGATGTTGAGGCTGAGGGTTAGGGTTAGGGTTAATGTTAGGTTTAGGGTTAGGGTGAGGGTAATGTTTACTGTGAAGGTTAGGGTTAGGGTTAGGGTTAGGGTTAGGGTTAGGGTAAAGGCTAGGGTGAGGGTGAGTGTTAGTGTGAGTTTTAGGTTGAGGGTTTATTTTAGCCAAGGATTTGGGTTATGGTGAGGAATAGGGTGAGGTTGAGAATTATGTTTTGGGTTAGGGTTAGGATGAGGGTTAGGGCTATGGTTAGGGTGAGGGTTAGGGTTTGGGTGATGTTTAGCATGGGGTGAGGATTAAGGTGAGGGTGAGGGTCAGGGGGTGGGTGAGGATTAGGGTTAGGTTGAGTGTTAGTGTTAGGTTTAGGTTTAGTGTGAGGGTGAGGGTTATGGGTAGCATTAGGTTTAGGTTGAGCGTTTGGATTAGGGTTAGGGTGAGTCTGAGGGTGAGGGTGAATGGTAGGTTTAGGGTTTGGGTGAGGTTTAGGGTGAGGGTCAGTGATAGGGTGAGGGTGTGGGTTAGGGATAATGTTAGGTGTAGGGTTAGGGTGAGTTTAAGGGTGAGGTTTAGGTTTAGGAATAGGGTTAGGGTTAAGGTGCCGGTGAATGTTAGGTTTAGGGTGAAGATTAGGGTTAGAGTTAGGTTTATGTTGAGGGTAAGGGTTAGGGTGAGGTTTAGTGTGAGGGTTAGGGTTAGGGTTAGGGTGAGGGTGAGGTATAGGTTTTGGGTTACAGTTAGGGTGAGGGTTAGGGATAGGTTTAGGGTTAGGTTGAGGGTGAGGGTGAGGGTTAGGGTTAGGTTTAGGGTTAGAGTTAGGTTGAGGGTGAGGGTTAGGGTTAGTATTAGAGTTAGCCTGAGGGTGAGGGTGAGGGTTAGGGTTAGTGTGAGTGTTAGGGTTAGGGTTAGGGCGAGGGTTAGGTTTACGTTTAGGGTTAGGATCAGGGTTAGGTTGAGGGTTAGGTTTAGGGTTAGTGTGAGGGTTAAGTTAAGGGTTAGGGTAGGGTTAGGGTCAGGGTAAAGTTAGGGTGAGGTTTAGGGTGAGGGTGAGGGTAAAGGTTAGTGTGAGGGTTAGGGAGAGGGTGAGGCTTAGGGTTAGGGTGAGGGTTAGGGTGAGGATTAGGATAAGGGTTAGGGTGAGGGTAAGGGTTAGGGTGATGGTAAGGTTGAGGGTGAGGGATAGGATTATGTTGTGGGTAAGGGTTAGGGTGATGGTTAGCGTGAGGTTTAGGGTTAGGGTGGGGGTTAGGGTTAGGGTTAGATTGAGGGTTAGGGTTAGGGTGATGTTTATTGTGAGAGTATCGTTTAGGGTGAGGGTGAGTTTTCTGGTGAGCATGAGGGTTAGGATGAGGTTGAGGGTTAGGGTTACAGTTAGGATTAGGGAGAGGGGCAGGGTGAGCATTAGGGTTAGGATTAGGGTTAGAGTGAGGATGAGGGTGAGGGTTAGGGTGTGGTTAAGTGTTATGGTTAGGGTTAGGGATAGGGCTAGGGTGAGGGTCAGGGTTAGTGAGAGGGTTAGTGTGAGGGTGAGGGTTTCCTTTACATTAGTGTTAAGGTTAGGGTGAGGATTAGGTTGAGGGTGAGGGTTAAGCTGAGGTTAGGGTTAGGGTGATGGTTAGGGTTAGGGTGATGTTTATTGTGAGAGTGAGTGTACGGTGAGGGTGAGGGTGAGGGTGAGGGTTAGTGTTAGGGTTAGGTTTAGGTTGAGGGTGATTGTGAGGGATAGGATTAGGAATAGGATTAGGGTTAGGGTTAAGCTGATGCTGAGGGTCAGGGTGAGGGTGAAAGTTAGGGTCAGGGTTAGGATTAGGGTTAGAGTGAGGGTTACGGTTAGTGTGAGTGTAATGGTTAGGGTTAGGGTGAGGGTAAGGATTAGGGTGAGAGTAAAGATTAGGGTGAGGGTTAGGGTGAGTGTGAAGGTTTGGATTAGGGTTTGTGTTAGAGTTAGGGTGAGGGTTAGGATTTGGGTGATGTTTAGAATGAGCGTGAGGGTTAGGGTGAGGATGATTGTTCGGGTGAGGGTGAGGGTTCGGGTTAGGGTGTGGGTGAGGATTAGGTTTAGGGTGAGGGTTAGCATTAGGGGTAGTTTTAGGGTTAGGTTGAGGGTTAGGGTTAGGGTTAGGGTGAGGGGTAGGGACAGGGGTAGGGTGAGGTTTAGGGTGAGGTTTAGGGTGAGTGTGAGGGTTAGGGTGAGGGTGAGGGTGAGGGTTAGGGTTAGGGTTTGCGTTAGACTTAGGGTGAGTTTGAGGGTGAGGGTTAGGTTTAGGATTAGGGTGAGTGTTAGGGTTAGGTTGAGGGTTAGAGATAGTGTTAGGGTTAGGGTAAGGGTGAGGGTGAGTGTTAGGTTTACGTTTAGGGATAGAGTTAGGGTGAGGGTGAGGGTGAGGGTTAGGATTAGGTTAGATTTAGGGTTAGGCTGAGGTTGATCGAGAGGATGAGGGTGAGGGTTAGGGTTAGGGTGAGGTTTAGGTTTCCGGTTAGGGTTAGGGTGAGGGTTAGGATTAGGGTTATGGTTAGGATGAGGGTTAGGCTAAGGGTTAGGGTGAGGTTTAGGGCTAGGTTTAGGGTTAGGATAAGGATTAGGCTGAGGATTAGGGTTCGGGTTAGTGTGAGGGTTAGGTTTAGTGTTAGGGTAAGAGTTAGGGTCAGGGTAAAGTTTAGGGTGAGGGTTAGGGTGAGGGTGAGGTTTAGGGTTAGGGTGAGGGTTAGGGTCAATTTTAGGTTTAGGGTTAGGGTTAGAGTGAGGGTAAAGCTGTGGGTCAGTGTTAGGGTGAGGTTTAGAGTGAGGGTGAGGGTTAGCGTCAAGGTTAAGATTAGGATTAGGGTTAAGGTGAGGGTTAGGGTTTGGGTGAGTGTTAGGGTGAGTTTTAGGGTGAGGGAGAGGTTTAGGGTGAGGGTAAAGTGTTAGGGAGAGAGTTACGGTGAGGCTGAGGGTTATGGTTAGCCTTAGGGTGCGGGTGAGGCTTAGGGTGTAGCTTTGGGTTAAGGTTAAGGATACGGTGAGGATTAGGCTTAGGGTTAGGTTGAGGGTGAGGGTTAGGGTTAGGGGTAACATTAGAGTTTGGGTGAGGGTTAGGTTTACTGTGAGGGTTAGGGTTGGTTTAGGGTGACGGTAAGGGTTAGGGTGACGGTTAGGTTGAGTGTGAGGTAGGATGAGTGTTAGGGTTAGGGTGAGGTTTAGGGATAGGTTTAGGGTTAGGGTGAGGGTTAGGGTTAGGGTTAGGATTAGAGTTAGGGTGACGGTAAGGCTTCGGGTGAGGGATAGGGTGAGGATGAGTGTTAGGGTTAGGGTGAGGGTGAGGGTAATTGTTAGCATGAGGACTAGTGTTAGGTTTAGGATTAGGGTGAGTGTTAGGATTATGGTGAGGGTGAGGGTGAGGGTTAGGTTCAGTATTAAGGTTCAGGTTAGTGTGAGGGTTAGTGATAGGGTTAGGGTTAGGGTGAGGGTTAGACTTAGGGTAAAGGTGAGGGTTAATCTGAGAGTTAGGGTTAGGTTTAGGGTGAGAGTTAGGCTCAGTGTGAGGGTTAGGGTTAGGGTGAGGGTTAGTTTTAGGGGGAGGGCTAGGTTGAGGGTTAGGTTGAGGGTGAGATTGAGTGTGAGGTTTTCGGTTAGGTAAGTTTTAGGGTTAGGATTAGGGTGAGGATTAGGGTGAGGTTGTGGGTTAGGGTTAGGGTGAGGGTGAGGGTGAGGGCCAGGGTTAGTGTTAGGATGAGGGTTAGGGATAGGGTTAGGGTGAGGTTGCGGTTGAGGGTGAGGGTTAGGCTTAGGGTTAGTGTGAGGTTTAGGGTTACGGTGAGGGTTATGGTTAGGGTGAGGGTTAGGGTTAGGGTTAGGTTGAGGGTTAGTGTTAGGTTGACTTGTAGTGTGAGGGTGAGGATTAGGGTGTGGGTGAGTGTTCAGGTAGAGTTAGGGTTAGGGTTAGGGTTAGGGATAGGGTTAGGGTTTAGCTAAAGTTTAGGGTGAGGGTAATGATTAGGGTTAGCTTGAGTTTTAGGGTTAGGTTTAGGGTTAAGATGAGGTTTAGGCTGAGGGTTAGGGTTAGGTTTAGGGTTAGTGTGAGGGTTCAGGTTAGGGTGAGGGTTGGATTTAGGTTTTGGGTTAGTATAAGGGATAGGGTGAGGGTTAGGGTTACGGTTAATATGAGTGTTAGGTTTAGGTTAGGTTGAGGGTAATGGTTAGGGTGAGGGTTAGGGTGAGGCTCAGGGATAGGTTTATGGTGAGGGTTAGGTTGAGTGTTAGGATTATGGTTATGGTTAGGGTAAGGCTGAGGGGGAAGGAGAGGTTGAAGGTGAGCGTTAGGGTTAAGGTTACTGATAGGGTGAGGTTCGGGTTAAGGTTAGATTTAGGGTAAGGGTTAGGCACAGGGGTAGGGTTAGGGTTAGGTTGAGGGTTAGGTTTAGTGTGAGGTTTAGGGTTAGGGTTAGAGTGAGGGTTAGGTTTAGTGTGTTGGTTAGGGTTAGGGTTAGGTTGAGGGTAAGGGTTAGGGTGAGGGTGAGGTTTAGGGTTAGCATTAGGTTTAAGGTTAGGGTTAGGATGAGGGTTAGGGTGAGGGAGAGGGTGAGGGTGAGGATAAGGGTTAGGATGAGGGTTAGGTTTAGTGTGAGGGTGAGGATTAGGTTTAGTGTGAGGGTGAGGGTTAGGTTTAGGGTGAGTATTAGGGTTAGGGGAAGGGTGAGGGTTAGGGTTAGGGTTAGGGTTAGGGTGAGGGTCAGGGTGAGGGATAGATTTAGGGTGAGGATTAGATATAGGGTGAGGTTTAGGGTTTGGGTTAGGGTGAGATTTTGGGTTAAGGTGATGTTTATTGTGAGGGTGAGTGTTAGGGTGAGTGTGAGTGTTCGGGTGAGGGTGAGTGTTCGGGTGAGGGTGAGGATTAGGGTGTGGTTGAGGGTTAGGGTTAGTATGAGAGTCAGGGTGAAGTGTAGGTATAGGGTTAGAGTGAGGGTTAGGGTTAGTGTGAAGGTTAGAGTTAGGGTTAGGTTTAGCGTTAGTGTGAGGATAAGAGTTAGGGTGTGGGTTAGTGTGAGGGTGAGGGTTAGGGTTAGCGTTAGGGTTAGGGTGATCATTATGGTGAGGTTTAGGGTTAGGGTGAGGGTTAGGATTAGGGTTAGTGTGAGGGTTAGTGTTAGGGTGATGTTTAGGGTGAGGTTGAGGGTTAGTGTGAGGGTGAGAGTGAGGGTGAGGGTTAGTGTGAGGGTGCGGGTGCGGGTGAGGGTGAGGGTTAGTGTTAGGTTTAGGGTGAGGGTGAGGGTTAGGGTTAGGATTAGTGTTAGGGTTAGGCTGAGGGTGAGGATGAAAGTGAGGGTGAGGGTGAGGGTTAGGGTTAGGGTTAGGGTGAGGATTCCAGTTAGTGTGAGGGTTAGTGTGATGGTGATAGTCAGGCTGATGGTGAGTGTTACAATGAGGTTGAGGTTGAGGGTGAGGGTTAGGGTTAGGATTAGATTAAGGTGAGTTTTAGGGTGAGGGTTAGGGTTAGGTTTATTGTTAGGTTTAGGGTTTGGGTTAGGTGAGGTTGAGGGTGAGGGTTAGCGTTAGGGTTAGGGTGAGGGTGGGGTTCAGGGTTAGGGTTAGGATTATGTAAAGGGTAAGGCTGAGGGGGAAGTGGAGGTTGAGTGTGAGGTTTTGGGTTAGGGTTACGGTTAGGGTGAGGGTTAATGTTAGGTTTAGGGTTAGTATAAGGGCTAGGCTGAGGGTAAGGGTTAGGGTTAGTGTGAGTGTTAGGTTTAGGGAAAGGGTTTGGGTTAGGTTGAGGGTAAAGTTTAGAGTAAGGTTTATGGAGAGGATGAGGGTTAAGGTTACCGTGAGGGTTCGGGTGAGGGTTAGGGTTAGGGTTATGGTTAGGGGTAGTGTGAGGGTTTGGGTGAAGGTTAGGTTTAGGGTTAGGCTTCGGGTGTGGGTTAGGGTGTGGGTAAGTGTTAGAGTGAGGGTTAGGGTGAGGGTGAGGGTTAGGAGGAGGGTGAGGGTTAGTGTTAGCATTAGGGTTAGGGTGAGGGTGAGGGTTAGGTTTAGGGTGCGGGTTAAGGTGAGGGTTAGGGTTAAGGTTAGGGATAAGGTGAGGAATAGGTTTAGAGTTAGGAATAGGTTGAGGGTTAGGCTGAGGGGTAGTGTTAGGTTTAAGGTGAGGGTTAGGTTTAGTGTGAGGATTAGGGTTAGGTTTAGGGTGAGGTTTAGGTTTAGTGTGAGGGTTAGGGTTAGTGTTAGGGTGAGGGTAAGGGCTAGGGTGAGTTTTAGGGTGAGGGTGAGGCTTAGGGTTAGCGTTTGGTTTAGGTTTAAGGTTAGGATGAGGGTTAGGGTTAGGGTTAGGGTGAGGGTGAGGGTGAGGCTGATGTTTAGGATGAGGGTTAGGGTTAAGGTGAGGATTCGGGTTAGGTTTAGGGTGATGGTTAGGGTCAGGGTAAGTGTTAGGGTGAGGGTTAGTGTTATGGTTAGGTTTAGTGTGAGGGTCAGGGTGAGGTTTAGTTTTAGGTTTAGGGTTAGGGTTAGGGTGACGGTAATTGTTAGGGTGAAGGTTAGGGTGATTGTGTGGTTTATGGTTAGCATTAGGTTTAGAGTTAGGGTTAGGATGAATGTTAGGGTTATGTTTAGGGTTAGGGTTAAGGTGAGGGTGAGGGTTAGGGTTAGGTTTAGGGTTAGGGTTAGTTTTAGGGTGAGGGCAAGGGTGAGGGTGAGGTTAAGTGTGAGGGTGAGGGTTAGGGTGAGGTTTTCAAAGTAAGTGTTAGGTTTAGAGTTAGGGTGAGGTGTAGGGTGAGGGTGTGGGTTGGGGTTAGGGTTAGGGTGAGGCTGAGGGTCAAGGTTAGTATTAGGATGAGGATTGGGGTTAGGGTTATGGTGAGGGTGAGGGTAAGGTTTAGGGTTAGGGTTAGTGTGAGATTTAGGGTTATGGTGAGGGTTAGGGTTAGGGTGAGGAGTAGGGTTAGGGTTACAGTGAGGGTTAGGGTTGGGTGATGTTTAGTGTGAGGGTGACGGTTAGGGTTAGGGTTAGGGATTGGGTTAGTTTAAGGGTAAGTGTTAGGGTGAGGGTTAGGGTGAGGGTGAGGTTTAGGGTTAGGGTGAGTGTTAGGTTTAGGGTTATGATGAGGGTGAGGGTTAGGGTGAGCCGTAGGATTAGGGTTAGGGTTAGTTTGCGGGTTAGGGTGAGGGTAAGGGTTAGGGTGAGGTTAAGGGTGAGGGTGAGTTTTATGGTTAGGGTGAGGGTAAGGTTTAGGGTGAGGGTTAGGGTGAGGGTTAGGGTTAGGGTTAGTGATAGGGTAAGGATTAGTGTTAGTGTGAGAGTTAGGGTGAGGGTTAGGATTAGTGTTAGTGTGAGGATAAGTGTTAAGGTGAGGGTTAGTGTGAGGGTGAGGGTTAAGGTTAGGGTGATGGTTAGGGTTAGGGTTATGCTTAAGGTGAGGGTTAGGGTGAGCTGTAGGTTTACCGTTAGGCTTATTTTGTGAGTTAGGGCGAGGGTAAGGATTAGGGTGAATTTTAGGTTTAGGGTGAGGGTTATGGTTAGGGTGAGTGTAAGTGTTAGGGTGAGGGTTAGGGTGAGGTTTCGGGTCAGGGTTAGGGATAGGGTGAGGATTAGGGTTAGTGTGAGGGTTAGGATTAAGTTTATTGTGAGGATAAGGGTTAGGGTGAGGGTTAGAGTGAGGGTGTGGTGTTGGGTTAGTGTTAGGGATAGGGTGAGCTTAAGGGTGAGGGTTAGGTTTAGGGTGAGGTTTATGTTTAGGTTTAGGGTGAGGGTCAGGGTGAGGTTCACTATTAAGGTTAGGTTTAGGGTTAGGGTGAGGGTCGGTTGAGGGTTAGGGTTAGGATTAGTGTTAGAGTTAGGGTGAGGGCTAGGGTGAGTGTGAGGTTTGGGTGAGGGTGAGGGTGAGTGTTTCAATTATGTAAGTGTTAGGGTTAGTGTGAGGATTTGGGTGAGGGTGAGGGTTAACCTGAGGTTAGGTTTAGCCTGATGGTTAGGGTTAGGGTTAGGGTGAGGGTTAGGGTTAGGGTGATGCTTAGGGTGAGGGTGAGGCTGAGAGTTAGGATTAGGAATAGGGTTAGTGTTAGGGTCAGGCTGAGGTGAGGGTCAGGGTGAGGGTGAAGGTTCGAGTTAGGGTTATAGTTAGAGTGAGGGTTAAGCTTAGTGTGTGGGGTAGGGTTAGGTTTATGTTTCGGGTGAGGGTTAGGATTTTATTTAGGGTTAGCATAAGGGTTAGGCTGAGGGTTAAGGATAGGGTTAGTCTGAGGGTTAGGTGTAGGGTTAGGGTAAGTCTAATGTTTAGGGTGAGGGTTAGGGTGAGTGTGAGGGTTAGGGTTAGGGTGAGGGTTAGGGTGAAGGTTAGGTTTACGGTTAGGGTTAGGGTGAAAGTTAGAGTGTGGGTTAGTGTAAGGGTGAGGGTTAGGGTGAGGGTTAGGATTAGGGTTAGCATTAAGTTTAGGGTGAGGGTGAGGGTTAGGGTGAGGGTTTGGGTTAAGTTTAAAGATAGGGTGAGGTTTAGCTTTAGGGTTAGGTTTAAGTTGAGGGTTAGGAGGAGGGGTAGGCTTAGGGTTAGGGTGAAGTTTAGGTTTAATGTGAGAGTTAGGGTTAGGGTTAGGGTGATGGTAAGGTTTATTGTGAGGGTTAGGGTGAGTGTGAGGTTTAGGGTTAGCATTAGCTTTAGCGTTAGGTTTACGATGAGTGTTAGGGTTAGGTTTAGGGTTAGGATGAGGGTGAGGGTGAAGGTTAGAGTTAGGATGAGGGTAGGGGTTAGGGGTAGGGTGAGGGTTAGGGTTAGGGTTACTGTGAGGGTTAGTATTATGGTGAGGTTTAGGGTGAGGGTGAGGGTTAGGTTTAGCATTAGGGTGAAGGCTAGCTTTAGGGTGATGTTTAGTGTCCGGGTGAGGGTTAGGATGAGGGACAGTGTTCTGCTGAGAGTTAGGATTAGGGTTAGGGTCAGGGATGAGTTTAGTATGAGGGTAAGGGTTAGGGTGAGTGTTAGGGTGAGGGTCAAGTTTAGGGTTAGGGTGATCGTTAGGGTTAGGGTTAGGGTTATGTTTAGGGTGAGGGTTAGGGTGAGCGGTAGGTTTAGGGTTAGGTTTAGTTTGCGGGTTATGGTGAGGGTAAGGGTTAGGGTGAGGTTTAGGTTGAGGATGAGGGTTAGGGTTAGGGTAAGGGTAAGGGTTACGTTGAGAGTGAGTGTGAAGGTGAGGGTTAGGGGTAGCATTAGAGTTAGGGTGAGGGTGAGGGTTAAGGTGAGGTTTAGTTTGAGGATGAGGATTAGGGTTAGTGTGAGGGTTAGGGTGAGTGTTAGGGTGAGGGTTAGGGTTAGGGTTTGGGTTAGGTAAGGGTGAGGTATAGGGTGAGGGTTAGTGTTAGGGTGAGGGATAGGGATAGGGTTAGAGTTAGGGTGAGGATGAGGGTGAGTGCTAGGGTTTGGTTTAGGGTGAGTGTGAGGGTGAGAGTTAGGATTAGGAATAGGTTTAGGGTTAGGGTTAGGCTGAGAGTGAGGGTCATGGTTAGGGTGAGGGTTAGGGTTTGGGTAATGTTTAGGGTGAGGATGAGGGTTAGGGTGAGGATGAGGATTTGGGTGAGGGTGAGGGATCGGGTTAGGGTGTGGGTGGGATTAGGGTTATGGTGAGGGTTAGCATTAGGTTTAGGGTTAGTGTGACAGTGAGGGTGAGGTGTAGGGGTAGGGTTAGATTGAGTGTTAGGGTTAGGTTTAGGGTGATGGTTAGGGAGAGGGGTAATGTTAGGGTTAGGGTGAGGTTTAGGATGAGTGTGAGGGTTAGAGTTAGGTTGAGTGTTAGGTTTAGGGTTAGGGTTAGGGTGAGGTTTAGGGTTAGAGTTAGGGGTAAGGTGAGTTATAGGGTGAGGGTTAGGTTTAGGTTTAGGCTTAGGGTAAAGGTTATGGTGAGGGAAAGTGTTAGGGTGAGGTTTAGTGTGTGGATGAGGGTTAGGGTTATTATTAGGGCTAGGGTGAGGGTTAGGGTTAGGGTTAGCGTTAGGGTGAGGGTGAGGTATAGGGTGAGGTTTAGGGTTAGGGTGAGGGTTAGGGATAGTGTTAGGTTAGGGTGAGGGTTTGGGTGAGTTTTAGGTTTAGGTTTAGGTTTAGAGTTAGGGTGAGGGTGAGGGTTAGGATTAGTGTTAGGGTTAGGGTTAGGATGAGGGTTAGGCTGAGGATTAGGGTTAGGGTTAGGGTTAGCATAATGTTTAGGCTGAGGTTTAGGGTTAGGCTTAGGGATAGGGTTAGGATGAGGGTTAGGCTGACAGTAAGTGTTAGGGTGAGGTTTAGGGTGAGGTTGAGTATTAGGCTTAGCATCATTCTTAGGGTGAGGTTTAGGTTTAGGTATAGCATTAGGGTTAGGGTTAGGATTAGGGTGAGTGTATGGATTAGGTCTAAGGTGAGGGTGAGTTTTAGGGTTAGCATTAGGTTTAGGGTTAGGGTGAAGCTTAGGTTTAGTGTGAGGGTTAGGGTTAGGGTTAGGGTGATGGTAAGGGTTAATGTGAGGGTTAGGGTGAGTGTGAGTTTTAGGGTTAGCATCAGTTTTAGCGTTAGGTTTAGGATGAGTGTTAGAGTTAGGTTTAGGGTTAAGGTGAGGGTGAGGGTGAAGGTTAGAGTTAGGATGAGGGTAGGGGAGAGGGGTAGGGTGAGCGTTAGGGTTAGGCTTACTGTGAGGGTTAGTATTATGGTGAGGTTTAGGGTGAGGGTGAGGGTTAGGTTTAGCATTAGGGTCAGGGTTAACTTTAGGGTGATGTTTAGGGTCCGTGTGAGGGTTACTATGAGGGTGAATGTTCTGCTGAGAGTTAGGATTAGGGTTAGGGTCAGGGATAAGTTTAGTGTGAGGGTAAGGGTTAGGGTGAGTGTTAGGGTAAGGGTCAAATTTAGGGTTAGGGTGAGCGTTAGGGTTAGGGTTAGGGTTATGTTTAGGGTGAGGGTTAGGGTGAGCGGTAGGTTTAGCGTTAGGGTTAGTTTGCGGGTTATGGTGAGGGTAAAGGTTAGGGTGAGGTTTAGGTTGAGGATGAGGGTTAGGGTTAGGGTAAGGGTAAGGGTTACGTTGAGAGTGAGTGTGAAGTTGAGGGTTAGGGTTAGCATTAGAGTTAGGGTGAGGGTGAGGGTTAAGGTGAGGTTTAGTTTGAGGATGAGGATTAGGGTTAGTGTGAGCGTTAGGGTGAGTGTTAGGGTGAGGGTTAGGGTTAGGGTTTGGGTTAGGTAAGGGTGAGGTATAGGGTGAGGGTTAGTGTTAGGGTGAGGGATAGGGATAGGGTTAGAGTTAGGGTGAGGATGAGGGTGAGTGTTAGGGTTAGGTTTAGGGTGAGTGTGAGGGTGAGAGTTAGGATTAGGAATAGGGTTAGGGTTAGGGTTAGGCTGAGAGTGAGGGTCAGGGTTAGGGTGAGGGTTAGGGTTTGGGTGATGTTTAGGGTGAGGAAGAGGGTTAGGGTGAGGATGAGGATTTGGGTGAGGGTGAGGGATCAGGTTAGGGTGTGGGTGGGATTAGGTTATGGTGAGGGTTAGCATTAGGTTTAGGGTTAGTGTGACAGTGAGGGTGAGGTGTAGGGGTAGGGTTAGATTGAGTGTTAGGGTTAGGTTAGGGTGATGGTTAGGGAGAGGGTTAATGTTAGGGTTAGGGTGAGTTTTAGGATGAGTGTGAGGGTTAGGGTAGGTTGAGTGTTAAGTTTAAGGTTAGGGTTAGGGTGAGGTTTAGGGTTAGAGTTAGGGGTAAGGTGAGTTTGAGGGTGAGGGTTAGGTTTAGGTTTAGGCTTAGGGTTAAGTTTATGGTGCGGGTAAGTGTTAGGGTGAGGTTTAGTGTGTGGATGAGGGTTAGGGTTATTATTAGGGCTAGGGTGAGGGTTAGGGTGACGGTTAGCATTAGGGTTAGGGTGAGGTATAGGGTGAGGTTTAGGGTTAGGGTGAGGGTTAGCGATAGTGTTAGGTTAGGGTGAGAGTGAGGGTGAGTGTTAGGTTTAGGTTTAGGTTTAGAGTTAGGGTGAGGGTGAGGGTGAGGGTTAGGATTAGTGTTAGGGTTAGGGTTAGGATGAGGGTTAGGGTTAGGGTTAGCATAATGTTTAGGCTGAGGGTTAGGTTTAGGCTTAGGGATAGGGTGAGGATGAGGGTTAGGCTGACGGTAAGTGTTAGGGTGAGGTTTAGGGTGAGGTTGAGTATTAGGCTTAGCATCATTCTTAGGGTGAGGTTTATGTTTAGGTATAGCATTAGGATAAGGGTGAAGGTTAGGATTAGGGCTAAGGTGAGGGTGAGGTTTAGGGTGAGCATTAGGTTTAGGGTTAGGGTGAGGGTTTGGGTTACGTTGAGGGTTACCTTTCATGTGAGGTTTAGGTTTAGGTTGAGGGTTAGGGTTGGTGAGAGGGTTAGGGTGAGGGTACAGGTTAGGGTTAGCGTCAGCGTTAGGGTGAGGGTGAGGGTTAGGGTTAGGTTAGGATGAGGGTCAGGGTGAGGGTGAGGGTTAGGGTTGGTGTTAGTGTTAGTGTTAAGGTTAGGGTTAGGGTTAGGGTTAGCATTATGGTTAGGGTTAGGGTTAGGGTGAGCGATCGGGATAGGGTTAGGGTTAGGGTTAGGGTGAGGGTGAGTGTTATGTTGAGGCTGAGGGTGAGGTTGAGGGTTAGGGATAGGGTTAGGGTGAGGGTGAGGGTGTGGGTGAGGGTTAGGGTTAGGATTAGTGTTAGGGTTAGGGTTTCCCTGATGGTGAGCTTGAGGGTGAGGGATAGGGTTAGGTTTAGATTTAGGGTGAGGGTTAGGGTTATTGTGAGTGTTAGGATTAGGGTGAGGTTAGGTTTACGGTTAGGGTGCTTGTTAGTGTGAGGTTTAGGGTTAGGGTTAGGGTTAGGTGAGGGTTAGGGTGAGGGTTAGGGTTAATGTTAGGGTTAGGTTGAGGGTGAGGGTTAGGGTGATGGTCAGAGTTAGGGTTAGGTTTTAGGGTTAGTTATAGGGTGAGGCTTAGGGTGAGGGGTAGGGTTAGGAAGAGGGTTAGGGTTAGTTTGAGGGTTAGAGTTAGGGTGAGGGTTAGGGTGAGGGTATGGATTAGGGTGAGGTTTAGTGTGAGGGTGAGGGTTAGTGTGAAGGTTTTTGTTAGGTTTAGTGTAAGGTTTATGGTGAGGTCTAATATGAGGTTGCGGGTTAGGGAGAGCGAGAGGGTGAGGGAGAGCGTGTCAGTTAGGTAAGTGTTAGGATTCGGGTCAGGGTGAGGATTAGGGTGAGAGTTAGGGATAGGATGAAATTTAGGGTTAGGCTGATGGTTAGGGTTAGTGTGAGGTTTAGTGTTAGGGTTAGGGTTAGAGTGAGGTTTAGGGTTCGGGTTTGCATTAGGGTTAGGGTGAGGGTTAGGGTGTTTTTGAGGGTTAGGGATAGGGTTAGGGTTAGTGTTAGGGTGAGGGTTAGGGTTAGGATTAGGTTTAGGATGAGGGTTATGGTAAGGGGTAGGTTTAGGGGTACGGTGAATGTTAGGATTAGGGAGAGGGTTAGGGAAAGGGTAAGGTTTAGGGTTAGGGTGAGGTTAAGGATTAGGGTGAGGGTGAGGGTTAGTGTTAGGTTTAGGGTGATGGTGAGCGTGAGGGTTAGGGTTAGGTTTAGGCTTAGCTTGAGGGATAGGATGAGGGTTTTGTTTAGTGTTAATGTTAGGGTTAGGGTGAGGTTTAATTTTAGTTGTGAGGGTTCGGGTGAGGGTGGGGGTGAGAGTAAGGGTTTGGGTGAGGGTTAGGGTGAGTTTTTACGTTCTGGTTAGGGCTAGGGTGAGGCTTACAGTGAGGGTCAGGGTTAATGTTATGTTTAGGGTGAGGTTTAGGGTTAGAGTTAGGGTTAGGGTGAGGATTAGGGTGAGGGTGAGGGGTAGGATGAAGGTTAGGGTTAGAGTGAGTATTAGGGTTAGGGTTAGGGTTAGATTAAGGTTTAGGGTGAGGGTTAGTGTAAGGATTAGGGTTAGGGTAAGGGTGAGTATGAGGGTTAAAGTTAGGGTTAGGGTGAGGGTTAGGGTTGGGGTGAGGGTTAGGGTTAGGTTTAGGGTGAGGCTTAGGGTGAGGTTTCCAGTGAGTGTGAGTGTTAGGTTGTGGGTGACGGTTAGGGTTAGGGTGAGGGTTAAGGTGACGTTGAGTGTTAGGGTGATGGTGAGGGTTAGGGTTAGGGTGAGCGATAGCGTGAGTGTTAGGGTTAGGGTGAGTGTGAGGATTAGGGTTAGGGTTACCCTTAGGGTTATGGTGAGGTTATGGGTTAGGGTGAGTTTTCGGGTGAGGGTGAGTGTTAGGGTTAGTGTTACCCTTAGGTTTATGGTGAGGGTGTAGTTTAGTTTGAGGTTTAGGGTGAGGGTGAGGGTTAGGATTAGCGTTAGGGTTATGGTGAGGGTTAGGGTTAGGGTTAGGCTGAGGGTTAGGTTTAGGTTGATGATTAGGGTGAGGGTAAGTGTGAGGGTGAGTGTGAGGGTTAGGGTATAGTAGAGGGTTAGGTTTAGGGTGAGGGTTAGCGTGACGGTGAGGGTTAGGGTGAGGGTATGGAAAAAGTTTAGGTTCGGTTCAGGGTGAGGGTTAGGGTTAGGTTTAGGGTGAGGGTTTGAGTTAGTGTACGGGTTAGGTTTAGGGTTAGTGTGAGGAAAAGGGTTAGGGTGAGGATTAGGATGAGAGTAAGATTTAGGGATAGGTTTAGCTTTAGGGTTAGGGTGAGGTTTAGGGTTAGGGTTCAGTTTATGGTTAAGTTGAGGGTGAGGGTTAGAGTTAGGGTTCGGATGAGGGTTAGGTTTGGGGTGAGTGTTAGGGCTTCGGTTAGGGTGAGGGTGATGGTGAGGGTTGGGTTTCGGGTGAGGGTTAGGTTGTGGGTGACGGTTAGTGTTAGGGTGAGGTTCAAGGTGACAGTGAGGGTTAGGATGAGGTTGATGGTTAGAGTTAGTGTGAGTATTAGCTTTAGGGTTAGGGTTAAATTTATGGAGAGGGTAAGGATCAGGGTGAGGTTTAGGGTGAGGGTGAGAGTTAGAGTTAGCATTAGGGTTAGGTGAGGGATAGGGTTAGGGTTAGGGTTAGGGTGAAGCTCAGGTTTAGGATTAGGGTTAGGATGAGGTTTAGGGTTAGGGTGAGGGTTAGGATAGGGTTAGGGTTATGGTGATGGTTAGGGTTAGGGTTACGTTTTGAGTTGGGTGAGTATGAGGGTGAGCTTTAGGGTTAGGATTAGAGTTAGGGTTAGTGTTAGGCAGAGGGTGATGGTGAAGGTGAGATTTAGCGTTAGGGTCAGGTTTAGGGTTAAGGTGAGGGTGAGGGGTAGGGTTAGGGTTAGGGAGAGGAATAGGGTTAGGGTGAGGGATAGGGTGAGGGTTAGGGTCACGGGTAGGTTTAGGATTAGGTTGAGGATTAGGGTTAGTGTGAGGGTTAGGGTTAGTGTTAGGGTGAGAGTAAGGGTTACTGTGAGGTTTAGGGTGAGGTTGACAGTTAGGATTAGCTTTAGGTTGAGGGTGAGGTGAGGTTTCGGGTTTGCATTAGGGTTAGGGTGAGGGTTATGGTGAGGGTTAGGGTTAGGGTTAGGGTGAGGGTGAGGGTGAGGGTTAGGATTAGAGTGAGGGTGAGGGTGAGGGTGAGGTTTAGCGTGAGGGTGAGTGTGAGGTTTAGGTTTAGGGTTAGGGTTAGGGTTAGGGTTAGATTTAGGGTGAGGGTGAGGGTGAGAGTTAGGATTAGGGTGAGGGTGAGAGTGATTTTTAGTGTTAGGGTTAGTATCAGTTTGAGGGTTAGGGTTAATGTGAGTTTTAGGGTGAGGGTGAGGGTAAGGGTTAGTGTGAGGGTTAGGGTGAGGGTTAAGTTTAGCGTGAGGGGTACAGGTAGGGTTAGGGTTAGGTTTAGCGTTAGGATTAGGCTGAAGGTGAGAGTGAGGGTTAGGGTGAGGTTAAGGTTGAGGGTGAGGGTGAGGGTTAGGGCTAGGTTTAGGGTGAGGGTGAGGGTGAATGTAAGGGTTAGGGTGAGGGTGAGGGTTAGGGTTAGGGTTAGTGTTAGTTTGAGGGTTAGGTTTAATGTGAGTTTAGGGTGAGGGTGTGGGTAAGGGTTAGTGTGAGGGTTAGGGTGAGGGTGAGGGTTAGGGTTAGGGTCATGGTTAGCGTTAGGGTTAGCTTGAGGATTAGGTTGAGGTTTTGGGTTAGGGTGGCCGTTAGGTATAGGCTGAGTGTTAGGTTTAGGGTTAGGGTGAGGGTTAGGTTTAGTGTGATATTTAGGCTGAGGGTGAGAGTTCGGGTTCTCATGAGGGTTAGCTTTTGTGTGACGGTTAGGGTTAGGGTTAGGGTTAGGGTGAGGTTGAAAGTTAGGGTGAGGGTGAGGGGTAGGGTTAGGGTTAGGGTGATTTTTAGGTTTAGGGTTAGTGTTAGGTGAGGGTTATGGGGAGGATTAGGGTGAGGGTTAGGGTTAGGTTTAGGGTTAAGTTTAGGGTGAGGGTTACGGTGAGGTTTAGGGTTAGGGTTATGGTGAGGGTAACGTTTAGAATGAGGGTTAGATTGAGGGTGAGGGTTAGGTTAGGGTTTGGGTGAGGGAAAGGGTCAGGGTTAGGGTTAGGTTGATGGTGAGGTTAGGGTGAGAATTTTGGTTAGTGTTAGGGTTTAGGGTTAGTGTTAGTGTGAGGGTGATGGTTATGGTTAGGGTTAGTATTAAGGTGAGGTCTAGGGTGAAGGTGAGGTTTAGTGTTAGTGTTAGGGTTAGGTATAGGGTGAGTATTAGTGTTATGATTTGTGTGAGTGTTAGGCTGAGCGGTAGGGTTAGGGTTAGGTTTAGTGTGAGGATTCGGATTAGGGTTAGGATTAGGGTTAAGGTGAGGGTTAGGGTTAGGTTGAGGGTTAGGGTGCGGGTGAAGTTTAGGGTTAGCATTAGGGATAGGGTGAGGGTTAGGGTGTGGGTAAGAGTCTGGGTAAGGGTTAGGGAGAGGGTGAGGTGTAGGGTTAGGGTTAGGTAGAAGGATAGTGTTAGGGTGAGGGTTTGGGTTAGTTTGAGGGTTAGGGTGAAGGTGAGTTTGAGGTTGAGAGTTAGGGTGAGAGTGAGGGTGACGATAATGTTTAGGGATAGCATACGGGTTAGGGTTAGGGTTAGGTTTAGGGTTAGGGTGAGGGTGAGGGTGAGGGTGAGGGTTAGGGTTAGGGTTAGGTTTAGGATTAAGGTGAGGTTTAGGGTAAGGGATAGCATTAGGGTGAGGGTTAGGTTTAGGTTTACGGTGAGTGTTGGGGTTAGTTTTAGGTTTAGGTTGAGGGTTAGTGTTAGGATAAGGGTGAGGATGAGGGTTAGGTTGAGGGGCAGGGTTAGGGATAGGGTAAGGGTTAGTGTTAGGGTGAGGGTTAGGGTAAAGATTAGGGTTAGGGTGAGGGTGAGGGTGAGGGTTAGGGAGAGGGGTAATGTTAAGGTTCGGGTGAGGTTTAGGGTGATTGTGAGGGTTAGGGTTAAGTTGAGGGTTAGGGTTAGGGTGAGGGTTAGGGTTAGAGTTAGGGGTGGGTTGAGTTTGAGGGTGAGGGTTAGGTTTAGGTTTAGGCTTATGGTTAAGGTTATGTTGAGGGTAAGTGTTAGGGTGAGGTTTAGTGTGTGGATGAGTGTTAGGGTTATTGTTAGGGTTAGGGTGAGGGTTAGGGTGAGGGTTAGAGGTAGGGTTAGCATTAGGGTGATTGTGAGGTATAGGGTGAGTTTGAAGGTTAGGGTATGGGTTAGGGATATTTTTAGGTTAGGGTGAGGGTGAGGGTGAGTGTTAGGTTTAGGTTTAGGTTTAGAGTTAGGGTGAGGGTGAGGGTGAGGGTTAGGATTAGAATTAGGATTAGGGTTAGGGTTAGGATGAGGGTTAGGATTAGGGTTAGGATGAGGTTTAGGGTTAGGTTGAGGGTTAGGGATAGGGTTAGTGTTATTGTGAGGGTTAGGGATAGGGTTACAATTTGAGTTAGCGTGAGTATGAGGGTGAGCTTTAGGGTTAGGATTAGGGTTAGGCTTAGTGTTAGGCAGAGAGTGAGCATGAGGGTTACGGTTAGGGTGAGGTTAAGGGTTAGGGTTAGGGTGAGGGTTAGGGTGAGGTTTAGGGAGACGGTGAGGGTTAGGGTGAGGGTTAGAGTTTAGGTTAGCGTTAGGGTGAGTGTGTGGTATACGGTGAGGTTTAAGGTTAGGGTGAGGGTTAGGGTTAGTTTTAGGTTAGGGTGAGGGTGAGGGTGAGTGTTAGGTTTAGGTTTAGGTTTAGAGTTAGGGTGAGGGTGAGGGTGAGGGTTAGGGTTAGAATTAGGGTTAGTGTTAAGTTTAGGATGAGGGTTAGGATTAGGGTTAGGATGAGGTTTAGGGATAGGGTTAGCGTTATTGTGAGGGTTAGGGTTAGGGTTACGGTTTGAGTTAGGGTGAGTATTAGGGTGAGCTTTAGGGTTAGGATTAGGGTTATGGGTAGTGGTAGGCAGATGGTGAGTGTGAGGGTTAGGGTTAGGGTGACGTTTAGGGTTAGGTTTAGGGTGAGGATTAGAGTTAGAGTTAGGGAGAGGGATAGGGTTAGTGTGAGGGATAGGGTGAGGAGTAGGGTCACAGGTAGGTTTAGTGTTAGGTTGAGCATTAGGGTTAGTGTGAGGGTTAGGGTTAGAGTTAGGATGAGTGTAAGGGTTACTGTGAGGATTAGGGTGAGGGTGACAGTTTGGGTTAGCTTTTGTTTTTTGGTGAGGTGAGGTTTCTGGTTTGCATTAGGGTTAGGGTGAGGGTTATGGTTAGGTTTAGGGTGAGGGTGAGGGTGAGGGTTAGGTTTAGGGTTATGTTGAGTGTTAGGTTTAGGGTGAGGGTTAGGGTTAGGGTTAGGATTAGGGTGAGGGTGAGGGTGAGGGTGAGGTTTAGGGTGAGGGTGAGGGTGAGGGTTAGGGTTAGGTTTAGGGTGAGGGTGAGAGTGAGGTTTAGGTTTAGGTTTAGGTTTAGGGTTAGGGTGAGGGTTAGGGTTAGAGTTAGGGTGAGGGTGTGGGTGATGGTTAGTGTTAGGGTGAGGGTGAGGGTGAGGGTTAGGGTTAGGGTTAGGGTTAGTTTTTGTGTTAAGATTAATGTGAGGTTTAGGGTGAGGTTGAGGGTAAGGGTTAGTTTGAGGGTTAAGGTGTTAGTTAGGGTTAGGGTGAGGGATAGAGGTAGGGTTAGGGTTAGGTTTAGGCTGAGGGTGAGGGTGAGGGTGAGGGTGAAGGTGAGGTTTAGAGTTAGGGTTAGGGAGAGGGTGAGGGTGAGGGTTAGGTTTAGGGTTATGGTGAGTGTTAGTTTTAGGTTGAGGTTTAGGTTTAGGGGTAGGTTTAGGTTGAGGGTGAGGGTGAGGGTCAGGGTTAGGGTTAGGGTGAGGGTGAGGTTGAAGGTTAGGGTTAGGGTGAGGGTGAGGGTGAAGGTTAGGGTTAGGGTTAGGGTTAGGGTTAGTTTGAGTATTAGGGTGAAGTTTTGGGTTAGAGTGACCGTTAGGTATAGGCTGAGTGTTAGGTTTAGGGTTAGGGTTAGGGTTAGGGTTATTGTGATGTTTAGGGTGAGGGTGAGGCTAAGGGTAAGGGTTCGTTTTCTCATGAGAGTTAACGTTTGTGTGACGGTTAGGGTTAGGGTGCGGGTTAGGGTGAGGTTGAAGGTTAGTGTGAGGGTGAGGGGTAGGGTTAGGTTGAGGTTTAGGTTTAGGGTTAGTGTTAGGTGAGGGTTATGGGGAGGGTTAGGGTTAGGGTTAAGTTTAGGGTGAGGGTTATGGTGAGGGTTAGGGTTAGGGTTAGGGTGAGGGTAAGTTTTAGAGTGAGGGTTAGAGTGAGGGTGAGGGTTAGGATTAGAGTTTGGGTGAGGGAAAGGGTGACGGTTAGGGTTAGGGTGAGGGTGAGGGTTAGGGTGAGAGTTTAGGTTAGTGTTAGGTTTAGGGTTAGTGTGAATGTTAGTGTGAGGGTGATGGTTAGGGTTAGGGTTAGTATTAGGGTGAGGTCTAGGGTGAGGGTGAGTGTTAGGGTTAGGGTTAGGGATAGGGTGAGGATTAGTGTTATGATTTGGGTGAGAGTTAGGCTGAGCGGTAGTGTTAGGGTAAGGTTTAGTGTGAGGATTCGGGTTAGGCTTAGGGTTAGGGTTAAGGTGAGGTTAAGGTTTGGGTGAGGGTTAAGGTTAGATTTAGCATTAGGGATAGGGTGAGGGTTAGGGTGTGGGTAAGGATCTGGGTAAGGTTTAGGGTGAGGGTGAGGGGTAGAGTTAGGGTTAGGAAGAAGGTTAGTGTTAGGGTGAGGGTTTGGGTTAGTTTGAGGGTTAGGGTGAAGGTGAGTTTGAGGTTGAGAGTTAGGGTGAGGGTGATGGTGACGATAAGGTTTAGGGATAACATACGGGTTAGGGTTAGGGTGAGGGTTAGGGTTAGGTTTAGGGTTAGGGTGAGGGTGAGGGTGAGGGTTAGGGTTAGGGTTAGGTTTAGGATTAGAGTTAGGTTTAGGGTAAGGGTTAGGGTTAGGTTGAGGTTTAGGTTTAGGGTTAGGATGAGGGTTAGGGTTAGGGTTAGGTTTAAGGTGAGGGTTAGTGTTAGGATTAGGGTGAGGATGAGGGTTAGTTTGAGGGGCAGGGTTAGAGATAGCGTAAGGGTTATGGTTATGGTTAGGGTTAGGGTGAGTGTAAGGGATAATTTTAGTGTGAGGGTTAGTGTGAGGGTTAGTTTGAGGTTTAGGTTTAGGGTTAGGGTAAGGGTTAGGTTTAGGATGAGTGATAGTTTTATGTTTAGGAATAGGTTGAAGTTAATGCTGAGGGTTATGGTTAGGTTTTTTGTGAGGATAAGGGTTAGGGTGAGGATTAGGGTGAGGATGAGGGTTAGGGTTAGCATAAGTTTTAGTGTGAGAGTTAGGGTTAGGGTTAAGTTTAGGGTAAGGGTTAGGGTTAAGGTAAGGATTAGGGTTCGGCTTAGGGTAAGGGTTAGGGTTAGGGTTAGGGTGATGTTTAGGCTTAGGGTTAGAGTTAGGTTGAGGTTTAGGGTTAATTTTATGGTTAGGGTAAGGGTTAGGTTTTGTGTGAGGTTTAGGGTTAGGGTGATGTTTAGGGTGACGGTGAGGTTTAGGGTGAGTGTGAATTTGAGAGTGAGGGTTAGGGTAAGGTTGAGGGTGAGTGGGATGGTGACGGTGAGGGTTAGGGTTAGGTTTAGGTTTAGGGTAAGGGTAAGCGTTAGGGTTAGGATTAGGGTTAGGGTAAGGGTTAGGCTGAGGGTGAAGGACAGTGTGCGGTTGAGGGTGAGGTTTTTGGATAGGTTAGCGTTAGGATTAGGGTGAGGATTAGGGTGACGTTAGGGTTAGGGTTAGGTTGAGTGTTAGGGTTAGGGTTAGGGTGAGGGTTAGGGTGTGAGGTAGGGTTAGGGTTACGATGAGGATTATGTTGAGGGTGAGGAATAGGGTTTTGGTGAGGGTAAGTGTTAGGGTTATGGTGAGAGTGAGGGTGAGGGTAAGGGTAAGGGTTAGGGTCAGGGTTAGGGTGAGGGTGAGGGTTAGGGTTAGCATTAGAGTTAGGGTTAGGGTAAGGTTGAGTGTTAGGATTAGGTTTAGGGTTAAGGTTAGGGTGCAAGTTAGGGTTAGGGTTATGCTGAGAGTGAGGTTCAGAGTTAGGGATAGGATTAGGTTTAGGGTTATGTTGAGGCTGAGGGTGAGGGTGAGAATGAGGATTAAGTTTAGGGTTAGGTTTAGGGTGAGGGCTAGGATGAGGGTGATATTTTTGGTTAGGAAAGGTTTAGGGTTAGGTTTAGGGTGAGGATTAGGGTGAGGGTGAGGTTTAAGGTGAAGTTTAGTGTTAGGGTTAGGGATAGGGTGAGGGTTACGGTGAGGGTTTGGTTGTGGGTAAGTGTTAGCATGAGGGTTAGAATGAGGGTGAGGGTTAGGGTTAGGGTGAGGGTAAGGGTTATTGTGAGGGTTAGGGTGAGGGTGAGGGTTAGGGTTAGCTTTCGGGTTAAGGTGAGGGTGAGATTTAGGGTTTGCATTAGGGTTCAGTTGAGGGTTAGGGTGAGGTTTAGGTTTAGGGTGATGGTGAGGGTGAGGGTGAGGGTTATGGTTAGGGTTATGGTGAGTGTTAGGGTTAGGGTTAGGGTGAGGGTTAGGGTTAGGGTGAGTGCGAGGGTGAGGGTGATGGTGAGGTTGTGGGTTAGCTTTAGTTGTAGGGTGAGGGTGAGTGTGAGGTTTAGGGTGAGGTTTAGGATTGGAGTTAATGTGAGGTTTAGGGTGAGGGTGAGGGTAAGCGTGAGGGTGAGGGTGAGGGTTAGGGTTAGGGGTAGGGGTAGATGTAGGTTTAGTGTTAGGTTTAGGGTTAGTATTAGGGTTAGGATTAGGCTTAGGGTGAGGTTGAGGGTGAGGGTGAAGGTGAGGTTTAGAGTTAGGGTTAGGTTAGAGTTATGGTTAGGTTGAGCGCTAGGATGAGGGTTATGGTTAGGGTGAGGGTGAGGTTGAGGATATGATTGAGACTCACCCTAGCTTTCATGGCTATGGTTAGGGTGAGGGTTAGGGGGACGGGTAAATTTAGTGTTAGATTTAGGGTGAGGGTTAGGTTTAGTGTGAGAGTTAGGGTTAGGGTTAGGGTTAGGGTGATGTTAAGTGTTAGAGTGAGGGTTAGGGTGAGAGTGAGGGTTAGGGTGATGTTTAAGGTGAAGGTGAAATTTAGAGAGAGTGAGAGGTTTCCGGTGACGGTGAGGGTTAGGGTGTGGGTGAGGGTGAGGGTTAGGGTGAGAGTAAGGGTTAGGGTGATATTTAGGGTGAGGGTGAGGTTTAGGGTGATAGTTAGGGTTCAGGGTAGAGGAATTGTTAGGGTTCAGGTGAGGATTAGGTTTAGGGTTAGGGCTTGGGTTGGGGTTAGGGTTAGGGTTAGGGTGAGTGTTAGGGTGAGAGGTAGGGTTAGGGTTAGTATGAGGGTTAGGCTTAGTGTGAGGGTTTCGGGTTAGGGTGAGGATTAGTGTGAGGATAAGTCTTAGGGTGAGGTTTAGGGTGAGACTGAGGGTTAGGGTTACCCTTAGGGTTAGGGTGAAGTTTAGAGTGGGGGTTAGTGTGAGAGTTAGGGTTAGGGTTACGGTTGGGTGAGGGTTAGGGTGAGCGAAAGGGTTAGGGTGAGGGTTAGGTTGAGGTTGAGGGATACGGTTATGGTGAGGGTAAGGGTTAGGGAAACGGTTAGGGTGAGGTTAAGGATTAGGGTTAGCATTAGTGTTAGGGGGAGGGTGAAGGTTAGGGTGAAGGTGAGGTGTAGGCTGAGGAGTAGGGTTATTGTTAGGGTCAGGGTTAGGGTGAGGGTGAGGGTTAGGGTTAGCATTAGGGTTAGGGTTAGGTTTAGGTTGAGTGTTAGGGTTAGGGTTAGGGTAAGGTTGAGGGTAAGGTTTAGCATTAGGGTGAGGGTTAGGGTTAGGTTGCAGGTTAGGGTTAGGGTTAGAGTGAGGGTAAGGGTCCGGGTTAGGGTTAGGTTTAGGTTTAGGGTTATGGTGAGGCTAAGGGTGAGGGTGAGCGTGAAGGTGAGGGTTAAGTTTAGCATTAGGTTTAGGGTGAGGTCTAGGGTTAGGGGGAGGGCTAGGGTGAAAGTTAGGGTGAAGGTGAGGTTTTCGGTTAGGAAATGGTTAGGGTTAGGGTTAGGGTGAGGATTGGAGTGAGGGTGAGGTTTAAGGTGAGAGTTAGGGTTAGGGTGAGAGTTAGGGTTAGGGTGAGGGTAATGTTTAGGGTGAGGGTGAGTGTGAGGGTGAGGGTTCGGGTAGGGTGTGGGTTAGGTTGTTGGTGAGGGTTAGGGTGAGGGTGAGGGTGAGAGTGAGGGTTAGGATGTTGGTGAGGTTTCAGGTTAGTGTGAGGTTTAACGTGAGTGTTATGGTTAGGGTTAGGGTGAGGGATAGGGTTAGTGTGAGGGTTACAGTTAGGCTTAGTGTAAGGATAAGTGTTAGGTTGAGGATTAGGGTGAGAGTGAGGGTTAGGGTTAGATTAAGGGTTAGGGTTAGGGTAAGTGTTAAGGATAGGGTTAGGGTTAGGGTGAGTGTGAGGCTTAAAGTTAGGGTTAGGGTGAGGGTTAGGGTTGGGGTGAGTGATAGGGTTAGGGTTATGGTGAGGGTGAGGGTGAGGTTTCGGGTGAGTGTGAGTGTTAGGGTGTGGGTGAAGGTTAGGGTTAGGGTGAGGGTTAGGGTGACGGTGAGGGTTAGGGTGACGGTGAGGGTTAGGGTTAAGGTGAGCGATAGGGTGATGGTTCGGGTTAGGGTGAGTGTGAATATTAGGTTTAGGGTTACCCTTAGGGTTACGGTGAGGGTATGGGTTAGGGTGAGTTTTAGCGTGAGGGTGAGGGTTAGGGTTATCGTTAGGGTTAAGGTAAGAGTTAGGGTGAGGGTTATGGTTAGGGTGAGGGTGAGGGTTAGGGTTAGGGTTAGGGTGATGTTTAGGGCTAGGGTGTGGGTTAGGGTTAGTTTTATGGTTAGGGTGTGGGTTAGGTTTACGATTAGGGTTCGAGTTAGGGTGAGTGTGAGGGTGAGTGTTAGGGTTAGGATTAGGGTTAGGGTTATTGTTAGGCTGAGGGTGAAGGTGAGGGTTAGGGTTAGTGTTAATGTAATGTTTAGGGTTAGGGTTAGGTTGAGGGTTAGGGTTAGGGTTAGGATGAAGGTTAAGTTGAGGATTATGGTTAGGTTTAGGGTGACAGTTAGGTATAGTGTCACGGTTGGGTTTATTGTGAGAGTAAGCGTAAGGGTGAGGGTTAGGGTGAGGGTGAGGGTCAGGGTTAGGGTTAGGATTAGGTTTAGTGTTATTGTGAGGCTGAGGGTGAGGGTGAGTGTGAGGGTTAAGGTTAGGGTTAGGTTTAGGGTGAGGGCTAGGGTGAGGGTGATATTTCTGGTTAGGTTTAGGTTTAGGGTGAGGATTAGGGTGAGCGTGAGGTTTGAGGTGAGGGAAAGTTTTAGGGTGAGGGTTAGGGTTAGGTTTAGGGTGAGGGTTAGGGTTAGGGTGAGGGTGAGGGTGAGGGTGCAGGTGAGAGTGAGGGTTCGGGTGAAGGTTAGGGTTAGGGTGAGGGTTAGGGTTTGGGTTAGGGTTAGGGTGATAGTAAGGGTTACGATGACAGTTGGGGTGAGGGTGAGGGTTAGGGTTAGGTTTAGGCTGAGTATGAGGGTTAGGGTGAGGGTTAGGTTTAGGGTCAGGGTGAGGGTTAGGGTGAGGGTTAGGGTTAGGGTTAGGGTTCGGGTTAGGGTAAAAGTTAGGGTTAGGGTGAGTGTTAGGGTGAGTGGTAAGCTTAGGGTTAGGATGAGGGTTAGGCCTATTGTGAAGTTTATGGTTACGGTTAGGGTTAGTGTGAGCATAAGGGTTAGGGTGATGGTTAGGGTGAGACTGAGGGTTAGGGTTAGCCTTAGGGTTATGGTGAAGTTTAGGGTGGGGGTTAGGGTGAAGGTTAGGTTTAGGGTTAGGGTTGGATGAGGGTTAGAGTGAGTGTAAGGTTTACGGTGAGGGTTAGGTTGAGGTTGAGGGATAGGGTTATGGTGAGGGTAAGGGTTAGAGCCACGGTTAGGGTGAGTTTGATGGTTAGGGTTAGCATTAATGTTAGTGAGAGGGTGAGGATTAGTGTGAGTGTTAGGGTTAGGGATAGAGTGAGGGTGAGGGTTAGGGTAAGGGTTATGGTTATGGTAATGGTGAGGGTGAGGGTTAGGGTTAGCATTAGGGTTAGGATTAGGTTTAGGTTGATTGTTATGGTTAGGGTTAGGGTGAGGTTGAGGGTTAAGGTAAGCATTAGGGTGAGGGTTAGGCTTAGGGTGCAGGTTAGGGTTAAGTTTAGAGTGAGGGTGAGAGTCAGGGTTAGGGATAGGATTAGGTTTAGGGTTAGGGTGAGACAGAGTGAGGGTGAAGGTGAGGGTGAGGGTTAAGTTTAGCGTTAGGTTTAGGGTGAGGGCTAGGTTGAGGGTGAGGGATAGGGTGAGGGTTAGGGTGAAGGTGAGCTTTTCGGTTAGGAATGGTTTAGCATTAGGTTTAGGGTGTGGGTGAGGTTTAAGTTGAGGGTTAGGTTTAGGGTGCGGGTTAGGGTTAGGGTTAAGTTGAGGGTTTGGGTTAGGGTGATGTTTAGGGTGAGGGTGAGAGTGAGCATTCGGTTGAAGGTGTGGCTTAGGTTGTTGGTGAGGGTTAGGGTGAGAGTGAAGGTTAGGGTGAGGGTTAGAGTTAGGGTGCTGGTGAGGATTAGGTTTAGGGTGAGAGTTAGGTTGAAGGTGAGGGTTAGGGTGAGGGTGAGGGTTAGGTTTAGGTTTAGGGATAGGATTAGGGTGAGGGTTAGGGTTAAGGTTAGGGTGAGGGTTATGGTTATGGTTAGGGTGTGGATTTGGTTTAGTGTGAGGGTTAGGGTTAGCGTTAGTGTAAGGGTAAGGGTTAGGTTGAGGATTAGGGTGAGAGTGAGGGTTAAGGTTAGATTAAGGGTTAGGGTGAGGGTTAGGGTAAGGGATAGGGTTAGGGTTAGGGTGAGTGTGAGGGTTAAAGTTAGGGTTAGGGTGAGTGTTAGGGTCGGGGTGAGGGTTAGGCTTAGGGTTAGGGTGAGGCTGAGGGTTCGGGTGAGTGTGAGTGTGAGTGTTAGGGTGTGGGTCACGGTTAGGTTTAGGGTGAGGGATAAGGTGACGGTGAGGTTAAGGGTGAGGGTGAGTGTTATGGTTAGGGTGAGGGTGAGGGTTAGGGTTAGGTTTAGGGTGATGTTTAGGGTTAGGGTGTGGGTTAGGGATAGGTTTATGGTTAGGTTAAGGGTTAGGTTAGGGTTCGAGTTAGGGTGAGTGTGAGGGTGACTGTTAGGGTTAGGATTAGTTTTAGGGGTAGTGTTAGGCTTAGGGTGAGGGTAAAGGGTGAGGGTTAGGGTGAGGGTGAGGGATACGGTTAGTGTTGGGGTTAGGGTGAGCGTTTGGATGAGGGTGAGGGTTAGGGTTAGGGTGAGGGTTAGGGTTAGGGTTGAGTTTAGGGTAAGAATTAGGATGAGGTGTAGGGTAAGGGTTAGGGTTAGTGGGAGGAAAAGGGATATGGTGAGGGTTAGGGTGAGGGTGAGGAATAGGGTTAGTGTAAGGGTTAGGGTGAGTGTTTAGGTGAGCCTTAGGTTTATGTTTAGGGTTAGGGTGAGGGTTAGGATGAGGGTAAGTGTTAGGGTGAGATTTAGGTTGTGGTTGAGTATTAAGGTCAGCATTAGTCTTAGGGTGAGGGTTAGGTTTAGCTATAGCATTAGGGTTAGGATTAGAGTTCGGGTGTGGGTTAGGATTAATGTTAAGGTGAGGGTGAGTTTTAGGGTTAGCATTAGGTTTAGGGTTAGGATTAGTGTGAGGCAGAGGGTGAGGGTTAGGTTTAGGTTTAGGTTTAGTGTTAGGGTGAGGCTGCGGTTGAGGA
Source organism: Dipodomys merriami (assembly GCF_024711535.1). Lineage (NCBI taxonomy): Eukaryota > Metazoa > Chordata > Mammalia > Rodentia > Heteromyidae > Dipodomys > Dipodomys merriami. Next base: position 1,980,578 of record NW_027202849.1, read on the forward strand.
TGAGGTTGAAGGTGAGGGTTAGGGTTTGGCTTAGGCTTAGAGTTCGGGTGAGTGCTAGCGTGAGGGCGAGGGTGCGGTTTTCTGTTAGGAAGGGTTAGGGTTAGGTTTAGGGTGAGGATTGGGCTGAGGGCGAGGTTGAAGGTGAGGTTTAGGGTTAAGGTGAGGGTTAGGGTTAGCGTTAGGCTGAGCGTTAGGGTTTGGGTGATGTTTAGGGTGATGTTTAGGGTGAGGGTGTGGGTGAAGGTGAGGGTTAGGGTGTAGGTGACGGTTAGGGTGAGGGTGAGGGTTAGGGTGATGGTGAGAGTTAGGTTTAGGGTTAGTGTGAGGAAACGGCTTAGGGTGAGGATTTGGATGAGAGTAAGTGTTAGGGTTACGTTTAGAGTTAGGTTTAGGGTGAGGTATAGGGTTAGAGTTCGGGTTAGGGTTCAGTTGAGGGTGAGGGTTAGAGTTAGGGTTAGGGTGAGGGTTAGGGTTGGGGTGAGGGTTAGGGTTACGGTTAGGGTGAGGGTGAGGGTGAGGGTTCAGGTGAGGGTTAGGGTGTGGGTTAGGATTAAGGTTATGGTGAGAGTAAAGGTTAGGGTGAGGTTTAGGGTGAGGGTTAGGGTTAGGGTTAGGGTTAGGGTTATGATGAGCATTATGCTGAGGGTTCGGTTTAGGTTTAGTGTGAGGGTTAGGATTAAGGTTAATGTTAGGGTTAGGATTTGGTTAGGGTAAAGGTTAGTTTTAGGTTTAGGATAAGGTTTCGGTTGATGGTTAGGTTTAGAGTTATTGTGAGGATTACGTTTAGCGTTAAGGTTAGGGTGTGGGCTAGGGTGAGGGTGAGGATTAGGTTGAGGGTTTAGTTTAGGTAAGAGTTAAGGTTAGGTTAGGGTGAGGATTAGGGTAAGATTGAGGGTTAAGTTGAGGGTTAGGGTTAGGGTGAGCCTTAGGGTTACGATTAGGGTGAGGGTTAATGTTAGGGTGATGTTTAGGGTTAGGGTGAGGGTGAAGGTTCGGGTGAGGAGGAGGGTTAGGTTTAGGGTTAGTGTGAGGGTTAGGGTTAGCTTTAGGGTTAGAGTTAGTGTGAGCATGAGGGTTAGGGTGAGGGGTAGGGTTAGGGTTACGGTGAGGTTGAGGGTTAGGTTTAGTTTGAGGGTTATGGTTAGGGTAAGGATGAGGGTTGGGTTTAGGTTAAGGGTGAGGATGAGGATGAAGGTGATGGTTAGGGCTACGTTTAGCGTTAGGGTGAGGCTTAGGTTTAGGATAAGGGTTAGGATAAGGGTGAGGGTGAGGGTTACGGTTAGGATTAATTTAGGGTGAGGGTGAGGGTTAGGTTTAGGATTAGGGTTAGGGTCAAGGTGAGGGTGAGGGTTAGGGATAGGGTGAGGGTTAGGGTTATGTTTAGGGTTAGGGTTAGGGTTAGGTTTAGGAGGAACGTTAGGCTTAGGATTAGGGTTAGGGTTAGTATGAGGTTAGTTTTAGGGTTGTGTTAGGGTGAGGGTGAGGGTTTACCTTAGGTAAGGGTTAGGGTAAGTTTAGGGTGAGGATTAGGATGAGGTTGAGGGCTGAGGTGAGGGTTAGGGTTAGGGTGAGTGTTAGGGTTAGGATTAAGTTGAGGGTTATTGTTAGGGTGAGGGTGAGGGTGAAGTTTCCGGTGATGGGAGGGGTTAGGTTTAGGGTTAGCGTGAGGTTTATGGTTAGGGTTAGGGTTAGGGTGATGGTGAGGGTTAGGGTGAGTGTGAGGTTGATGGTGAGTGTGAGGTTTAAGCTTAGGGTGAGGGTTAGGAATAGGGTTAGGGTTAGGGTGAGGGTTCGGGTTAGTGTGAGGGTTAGGGTTAGGTTTAGGTGAAGGTGAGGATAAGGGTTAGGGTGAGGGTTAGGGTGAGGATGAGGGTTAGGATTAGCATTAGGTTTAGGATTAGGCTTAGGGTGAGGTTGTGGTTTAGTATTAGGGTGAGGGTTAGGGTTATTGTTAGGGTTAGGGTGCGAGTAAGGTTGAGCGTTAGGGTTAGGTTAGGGTTAGGTTTAGGCTGAGGGTGAGGGTGAGGGTGAGGTTGATGGTTAGTGTTAGTGTGACGGTGAGTGTGAGGGCTAGGGTGAGGGTGAGGGTTAGTGTGAGGGTGAGGGTGAGGGTTTCTTTTACATCAGGGTTAGGTTTAGGGTGAGGATTAGGGTGAGAGTGAGGGTGAGGAGTTCGTTTACATCTGGGTTAGGGTTAAGCTGAGGTTAGGGTGAGGGTGAGGGTTAGGGTTAGAGTTAGGGTGTGGGTTTAGCTTAGGGTGATGTTTAGGGTGAGGCTGAGGGTTAGGGTGAGAGTTAGGGTGAGGTTTAGGTTTAGTGTTAGGATTAGGGTGAGGGTGAGGTTTAGGGTTAGAATTAGGGTTATGGGGAGGGTTAAATTGAGGGTCAGGGTTAGGGTTAGTGCTAGGGTTAGTGTTAGGATGCGAGTTAGGTTGAGGTTTATGGGTAGGGTTAGAGTGAGGGTGAGGGGAAGGGGGAGATTTTGGTTTAGGGTTAGAGTTAGGTTGAGGGTGAGGGTTAGGATTAGGGTTAGCACTAGGTTTGTGCTGAGGGTGAGTGTGAGGTTGAGGGTGAGGTTTAGGGTTAGGGTGAGGGTAAGGGTTAGGTTTAGGGTGAAGGTTAGTGTTCTGGTTAGGGTTAGATATAGCATTAGGCTGAGGGTTTGAATTAGGGTTAGTGTGAGGGTTAGGGTTAGGGTTTGTTTAGGTTGAAGGTTAGTTTTAGCTTTAGGGTTAGGATAAAGTTCAGACAGAGGGTTAGGGTTAGGGTTACTGTGAGGGTTAGGTTTAGGGTTAGGGATAGGGGGTGGGCTAGGGTGAGGGTGAGGTTTAGGGTGAGGGTGAGGGTTTAGTTTAGGTAAGGGTTAAGGCTAGGTTAGAGTGAGGATTAGGGTGAGGTTTAGGGTTAAGGTGAGGATTAGGGTTAGGGTGAGGGTTAGGATTACTGTGAGGGTTAGGGTTAGGGTGAGGGTGAGGGTGAGGGTAAGTGTTAGGGTGAGGTTTAGGGTGAGGGTGATGGTTAGGATTAGAGTTACGGTTAGGATTAGGGTGATCGTAAGGATGAATGGTTAGTGTTAGGGTGAGGATTAGGGTTGGGTTAAGGATGAGGGTGAGGGTTAGGGTTAGGGTTAGGGTTAGGTTTAGGCTGAGGTTGAGGCTGATGTTTAGGATTAAGGTTACGGTGAAGGTGATGGTTCGGGTGAGGGTAGGGTTAGTATGAGGTTTACGGTGAGGGTTTCATTTACCTCCGGTTTAGGTTTAACCTGAGGTTAGGTTTAGGGTTAGGGTTAGGGTTAGGGTTAGGGTGAGGGTGAGGGTTAGGGTGATGTTTACGGTGAGGGTGAGGGTTAGGGTGAGAGTGAGGGTTAGGTTTAGGATGAGGGTTAGGGTTAGGGTTTGGGTTAGGGTAATGTTGAGGGTAAGGTATAGGGTGAGGTTTATTGTGAGGAGGACGGTTAGGTTTAGTGTTAGGGTTAGGGTGAGGTTTAGGTTGAGCGTTAGGTATTGGTTTAGGGATAGGGTGAGGGTGTGGTATAGGGTGAGTGTTAGTGTTAGGTTGAGGGATAGGGATATGGTTAGGGTGAGGTTGAGGGTTAGGGTTAGAGTTAGGGTGAGGGGGAGGGTTAGGATTAGGGTAAGGATTAGGTTTTGGCTGAGTTTGAGGGTGACTGTAAGAGTGAGGGTTAGGTTATGGTGAGGGTTAGGGTTAGGGTATGGGTGAGGGTTAGGGTTAGGGTGAGGGTGTGGGTAAATGTTAGGGTGAGGGTTAGGGCGAGAGTGAGGGTTAGTGTTAGGGTCAGGGTAAGGGTTAGGGTGAGGGTAAGTGTTAGGTTGAGGGTTATGGTGAGGGTGAGGCTTAGGGTTAGCATTAGGGTTAGGGTGAGGGTGAGGGTTAGGTTGAGGGTTAGGGTTAAGGTTAGGGATAGAGTGAGGATCAGGGTTAGGGTTAGGTTTAGGGTGAGGTTTAGGATGAGGGGTAGGGTTAGGGATAGAGTGATTGTTAGGTTTAGTTTGAGGATTAGGGTTAGGGTGAGGTTTAGTTTTACTGTGAGGTTTAGGGTTAGGGTTAAGATGAGTGTTAGGGTAATGTTGAGGGTGAGGGTGAGGGTGAGGGCTAGGTTTAGGGTTAGTGTGAGTGTTATTGTTAGGGTGAGGGTTAGGTTTAGGTTGAGGGTTAGGGTTAAAGTAAGGGTTAGGTTTAGGGTTAGGGTTAGGGTTAGGGTTAGGGTCAGGGTGAAGGTTTGGTTTATGTTGAGGGTTAGGTTTAGGGTGAGGGTTAGGGTTAGGGTGAGCGTTAGGGTGATGGTGAGGGTTAGGGTGAGGGTGATGGTTAGGTTTAGAGTTAGGGTTAGGCTGAGTGTTAGGGTTAGGGTTAGGGTTAGGGTGAGATTTATGGTGAGGTGTCGGGATACGGTTAGACTGAGGGTTAGGGTTAGTGTGAAGGTTAGGGGTAGGGTTAGGGTTAGTGTTAGGATAATGTTTAGGGTGAGGGTTAGTTTGATGGTGAGGGTTAGAGTGAGCGTTAGGGTTAAGGTGATGTTTAGGGTGATGTTGAAGGTTAGTGTGAGGGTGAGGGTGAGGCTGAGGGTGAGGGTTAGGGTGAGGGTGAGGTTAATTTAGGAAAACGATTAGAGTTAGGGTTAGGCTGAGGGTGAGGGGGAAAGTGAGGGTGAGGGTTAGGGTTAGGGCTAGGGTGAAGGTTAGGGTTAGTGTGAGGGTTAGTGTGATGGTGAGTGTCAGGGTGAAGGTGAGGGTTATAATGACGGTGAGGGTGAGGTTGAGGGTTAGGGTTAGGATTAGGGTTAGGGTGAGTTTTAGGGTTAGGGCTAGGGTTAGAATTATTGTTAGGGTTAAGGTTAGGATGAGGGTGAGGGTTATTGTTAGGTTTAGGGTTAGGGTGAGGGTGAGGGTGGGGTTGAGGGTTAGGGTTAGGCTTAGGGTTATGGTTAGGGTAAGGCTGATGGGGAAGGGGAGGTTGAGGGTGAGTGTTAGGGTTAAGTTTAGGGTTAAGGTTAGGGCTTGTGTGAGGGTGAGGGTTAGGCTGAGGGTGAGGATGAGGGTTTTGTTTAGGTAAAGGTTAGGGTTAGGGTGAGGATTAGGGTGAGGATGAGGATTAAGCTGAGGTTAGGTTCAGGGTGAGGGTTAGTGATAGGGTTAGGGTGAGGGTTAGGGTTAGGGAGATGTTTAGGGTGAGGTTGAGGGTTAGGGTGAGGGTGACGGTGAGGGTGAGGCTGACGGTGAGGGTTAGGTTTAGGGTGAGGGTAAGGGTTAGGATTAGGAATAGGATTAGGGTTAGTGTTAAACTGAGGGTGAGGGTCAGGGTGAGGGTCAAGGTTATGGTCAAGTTTAGGGTTAGGTTTAGAGTGAGGGTTAAGGTTAGTGTGAGGTTTATGGTTAGAGTTAGGGTGAAGGTAAGGGTTAGGGTTAGTGTAAGCATTAGGATGAGTGTGAGGGCTTGGATTCCGCTTTGTGTTAGGGTTAGGGTGAGGGTTAGCTTTTAGGTGATGTTTAGAGTGAGGGTGAGGGTTAGTGTGAGGATGAGGGTTCGGGTCTGGGTGAGGGTTCGGTTGATAGTGACTGTTAGGGTGAGGGTGAGTGTTCAGGTGAGGGTGAGGATTAGGGTGTGGTTGAGGGTTTGGGTTAGGATGAGAGTCAGGGTGAGGTGTCGGGATAGGGTTAGGGTGAGGGTTAGGGTTAGTGTGAAGGTTAGGGTTAGGGTTAGGGTTAGGGTTAAGATAAGGGTTAGTGTGAGGGTTAGGGTTAGTGTGATGTTTATGGTGAGGTTGAGGGTTAGTGTGAGGGTGAGCGTGAGGGTTAAGGTGAGGGTGAGAGTGAGTGGGAGAGTGACGGTGAGGGTTAGATTTAGGGTTAGGTTTAGGGTGAGGGTAAGTGTTTGGGTTACTATTAGGGTTAAGGTAAGGGTTAGGTTGATTGGGAGGGTGAGGGTGAGGGTGAGGGTGAGGGTCTCGGTTACGTAAGTGTTAGGGTTACGTTTAGGTTGATACTGAGGGTTAGGGTTAGCGTTAGGGTTAGGGTGAAGGTTAGTATGGGGGTTAGGGTTTGGGTTAGGTTTCGGGTTAGGGTTGGGTGAGGGTAAGGGTGAGCATAAGGTTTAGGGTGAGGGTTAGGTTGAAGGTGAGGGATAGGTTTATCGTGAGGGTAAGGGTTAGGGTTAGGTTGAGAGTGAGGGTGAAGGTAAGGGTAAGTGTTAGGGTCAGAATTAGGGTGAGGGTTAGGGTTACCATTAGGGTTAGGTTTAGGATTAGGTTGTTAGGGTTAGGGTTAGTGTTAGGGTTAGGGCTAGGGTGCAGGTTAGGGTTACGGTTAGAGTGAGGGTGAGGGTCAGGGTTAGGGTTAGGGTGAGGCTGAGGCTGAGGCTGAGGGTGAAGGTGAGGGTGAGGGTGAGGATTAAGGTTAGGGTTAGGTTTAGGGTGAGGACTAATGTGAGGGTGATGTTTTTGTTTAGGAAAAGTTTAGGGTTAGGTTTATGGTGAGGATTAGGGTGAGGGTGAGGTTTAAGGTGAGGGTTAGGGATAGGGTCAATGTTAGGGTTAGGGTTCGGGTGAGGGTTAGGGTTAAGTTGATGTTTAGGGTGACGGTGAAGGTGAGACTGAGGGTTCGGGTGAGGGTTAGAGTTAGGGTGAGGGTTAGGGTTAGGGTTAGGTTTAGGTTTAGGGTGAGGCTAAGTGTTATGATGATGACAGGTAGGGTGAGGGTGAGGGTTAGGGTTAGGGTTAGGGTTAGGGTGAGGTTTGGGGTGAGGTTTAGGGTTAGGTTTAGGGTGAGGGTTAGGGTGAGGGTTAGGGTGAAGGTTAGGGTTAGGGTTAGGGTTTGGGGTAGGGTAAGGTTTAGGGGGAGGGGAAGGGGTAGGGTGAGGGTTAAGGAGAGGGTGAGGGATAGGGTTATGCTGAGGGTAAGGGTTAATCTAAATGTTAGGTTGAGAGTGAGCATTTGTGTTAGCATCAGGGTTGGGTTGAGGGTTAGGTTTAGGGTTAGGCTGAGGGCTAGTTTTAGGGTTATGTTGAGGGTTAGGTTTAGGGTTAGGGTGAGGGTAAGAGTTAGGATGACAGCTAGGGTGAGGGTCAGGGTTAGGGTTAGGTTTAGGGATAGGGTGAGGGTTAGGGTGAGGGTTAGGTTTAGGGTTAGGGTGAGGGTTAGGGTGAAGTTTAGGGTTTGGGGTAGGGTGAGGTTTAGGGGGAGGGGACGGGGTAGGGTGAGGGTTAAGGAGAGGGTGAGGGATAGGGTTATGTTGAGGGTAAAGTTTAATCTAAGGTTTAGGTTGAGAGTGAGCATTTGTGTTAGCATTATGGTTGGGTTGAGGGTTAGTTTTAGTGTTAGTTTGAGGGGTAGTTTTAGGGTTAGGGTGAGGGATAGGGTTAGGGTTAAGGTGAGGTTAAGGGTTTGGGTGAGGGTGAGATTGAGGGTTAGTGTTAGCCTTAGGGTGAGGGTGAATGTTAGGGTTAGGGATAGGGTGAGTGTGAGTGTGAGGATTAGATTTAGGATTAGGGTTAGGGTTAGTGTTACGCTGAGGTTTAGGCTGATGGGTAGGGTTACAGTTAGGGTTAGGGTTAGATTTAGTGGGAGTGTTAGGGTTAGGTTTAGGTTTAGGGTTAGGGTGAGGGTTCGGGTGAGGGTTCGGGTTAAGGTGTGGATGAGGGTTAGGGTTAGTGTGAGGACTAGCTTTAGGGTTAGGGTTACTGTTAGGGTTAGGATTAGGGTGAGGGTAAGGGATAAGGTTAGTTTTATGGTTAGGGTGAGGGATCGGGTTAGTGTTCGGATTAGGGTTAGGGTTAGGTGAAGGATCGGGTAAGGGTTAGGGTGAGAGTTAGGGTGAGGGTGAGTATTATGATTAGGTTAAGGACTAGGGTTAGGCTGAGGGTGAGGGTGAGGTTGAGGTTTATGATTAGGGTTAGAGTGAGGGTTAGGTTTAGGGTGATGTTTAGGGTGAGGGTTAGGGTGAGGGTGAGGGTTCGGTTGAGGGTTCAGATTAGGGTGTGGATGAGGGTTAGCATGAGTGTGAGGTTTACAGTTAGGTTTAGGGTGTGGGTTAGGGTTAGGGTTTGGATTAGGGTGAGGTTTAGGGTGAGGGGTAGGGTCAGGGTTGGGGTGAGGTTTAGGGTTAGTGTGAGGTTTAGGGTTAGGTTTAGTGTAAGTGTGAGGATAAGGGTTAGTGTGAGGGATAGGGTTATTGTTAGGGTTAGGGTGAGGGTGAGGTTGAGGGTTATGGTTAGGGTTAGGGTGAGGGTTAGGGTTAGGCTAAGGCTTAGGGTTGGGGATAGGTTAAGGGTGAGTGTGAGGGTGATGTTTAGAGGTAGGTTTAGGGTGAAGGTGAGGGTTCGGTTTAGGATTAGGGTTAGGGTTAGGGTTAGGGTGAGGGTGAGGGTTAGTTTTAGGATTAGGGTTAGGCTTAGGCTTAAGGTGAGGGTGAGGTTGAGGGTTAGGGAGAGGATTAGGCTTATGTTTACGGTTAGGGTGAGAGTGAGGGTTAGGTTGAGGTGAGGGTTCATGTTTGGGTGAGGGTTAGGGTGATGGTGTGGGTTAGGGTGAGGGTGAGGTTTAGGTTTAGTGTTAGCTTTAGGGTGAGTGTTAGGATCAGGGTTAGGATTAGGGTAGGGGTGAGGGCTAGGTTGAGGGTGAGGGGTAGGGTGAGGGGTAGGGTTAAGGTTAGGCTGAGGGTGAGGGTTAGGTTTAGTGTGAGGGTTAGGGTTAGTGTGAGTTTGAGGGTGAGGGTGAGGGTTAGGGTTAGGGTGAGGGTTAGGGTTAGGGGTAGGGGTAGGGTGAGGGTTAGCGTTACGTTTATATTGAGGCTTAGGGTGAGGGTAAGGTTATGGTAAGGGTGAGGGTGAGGCTTAGGTTTAGTGTGAGGGTTAGGGTTAGTGTAAGGTTAAGGGTTAGGGTGAGGTTTAGGGTAACAGTGAGGCTTAGTGTTAGCGTGAGTTTGAGGGTGAGGGTGAGGTTTAGGGTTAGGTTGAGGGTTAGGGTTAGGGTTAAGGTGAGGGTGAGCCGTAGGGTGAGAGTGAGGGTGAGGGTGAGGATTTGGGTGAAGGGGGAGGTTTATGGTTAGGGTTGGGTTTAGAGTTAGGGTGAGGCTGTGGGTGAGGGTTAGGTTTAGGATTAGGGTTAGTGTTAGGATTAGGCTGAGGGTGAGTGTGAGAGTGAGGGTGAGGGTTAGGTTTTGGGTGAGGGTTCGGGTTAATGTTAGGGTTAGGGTTAGGTTGAGGGATAGGATTAGGGTTAGTGTTAGGATGAGGGATAGGCTGTGGGGTAGGGTTAGGGTTAGGGTGAGGGTTAGGGTTAGTGTGAGATTTAGGGTTAAGGTTAGGGTCAGGGATTTGATTAGGTTAGGGGTAAGGGTTAGGGTGAGGGTTAGGATGAGGGTGAGGTTTAAGTTTAGGGATAGGGTTAGGATGAGGTTAGGGTGAGGGCTAGGGTGAGTGTGTGGGTTAGGGTTAGGTTAGGGATAGGGTGAGGATTAGGTTTAGGGTTAGGGTTAGGGTTAGGGTCAGTCTTAGGCTGAGGTGAAGGGTTAGGGATAGGGTGAGGGTTAGGTTTAGTGTGAGGGTTAGGGTTTGGGGTAGGGTTAGGGTGAGGGCTATGGTGAATGTGAGGGTTAGGGTTTTATTTAGGGATAGGGTAAGGATTAGCGTTAGGGTTAGTGTTAGTGTGAGGTTTAGGCTGATGTGTAGGGTTAAAGTTAGGGTGAGGGTTAGGTTTAGTGGGAGTGTTAGGATTAGGTTTAGTGTTAGGGTGAGGGTTCGGGTTCGGGTGAGCATTTGGGTTAATGTGTGGGTGAGGTTTAGGGTTAGTGTGAGGACTAGGTTTAGGTTTAGGGTTACTGTTAGGGTTAGGGTTAGGGTGAGGGTAAGGGTTAGGGTTAGTGGTATGGTTAGGGTGAGGGTTCGGGTTAGTGTGAGGGTTAGGGTTAGGGTTAGGTAAAAGTGAGGTTAAGGGTTAGGGTGAGGGTGAGGGTTAGGATTAGAGTTAGGTTTAGGATTAGGGTTAGGGTGAGGGTGAGGTTGAGGTTCAGTGTTAGGGTGAGGGTTAGGGTTATTGTTAGTGTTAGGTTGCGGGTGAGGGTGAGGGTGAGGGTGAGGGTTAGGGTTAGGGTAGGGTAAGGTTTGGCTGAGGATGAGGGTGAGAGTGAGGGTGAGGGTTAAGGTTAGGGTTATGTTTAGGGTCAGGGCTAGGGTGAGGGTGATATTTTTGGTTAGGAAAGGTTTATTGTTAGGTTTAGGGTGAGGATTTGGGTGAGGGTGAGGTTTAAGATGAGGGTTAGGGTTAGGGTGAGGGTTAGGGTTAGGGTTAGCGTGAGTTTTAGGGTTAGGGTGATGTTTAGGTTGAGGGTGAAGGTGAGAGTGAGGGTTCAGGTGAGGATTAGGGTTAGGGTGAGGGTTAGGGTTAGGGTTAGGGTTAGGGTGAGGATAAGGGTTAGGATGACAGTTAGGGTGAGGGTGAGGGGTAGGGTTAGGTTTGGGTTAGGGTGATGTTTATGGTGAGGGTGAGGGTGAGAGTGAGGATTCGGTTGAGGGTGTGGCTTAGGGTGTTGGTGAGGGTTAGGTTGAGAGTGAGGGTTCGGGTGAGGGTGAGAGTTAATGTGTTGGTGATGGTTAGGGTGACGGTGAATGTTAGGGTTAAGGGTAGGATTAGGATGAGGGTTAGGGTTAGGGTTAGGGTGAGGGATATGGTTAGGGATAGTGTGAGGATTAGGGTTAGTGTGAGGGTTAGGTTAGGGTTGGTGTAAGGATAAGGGTTAGGTTGAGGATTAGGGTGAGAGTGAGGGTTAGGGTTAGATTAAGGGTTAGGGTGAGGATTAGGGTAAGTGTTAGGGTTAGGGTTAGGGTTAGGGTGAGTGTGAGGTTTAAAGTTAGGGTTAGGGTGAGGGTTAGGGTTGGGGTGAGGGTTAGGGTTAGGGGTTGGGTGAGGGTTCGGGTGAGTGTGAGTGTTAGGGTGTGGGTGACGGTTAGGGTTAGGTTGAGGGATAAGGTGACGGTGAGGGTTAGGGTGAGGGTTAGGTTTAGGGTGAGGGTAGGGTTAGGTTTAGGCTGAGGGTTAGGGTTAGGTTGATATTTATGGTGAAGGTGAGTGTTAGGGTGTGGGTTAGAGTGAAGGTTAGGTTAAGGGTTAGGGTTAAGGTTAGGGTTAGCGTGAGGATGAGGGTTAGGTTTAGGATTAGGGTTAGGGTTTTGCTTAGTGTGAATATTAGGGTCAGGATGTGGGTTCGGGTGATGGTGAGGGTTAAGGTGTGTGCGAGGGTTAGGGTTAGGCTGAGGATTAGGGTTAGGGTTAGGATTAAGGTGAAGGTTAGGGTGAGAGGTAGGCTTAGGGTTAGGATGAGGATTAGGCTTACTGTGAGTGTTACGGTGAAGATGATGGTTAGGGTTAGCATTAGAGTTAGGATGATGGTTAGGGTGAGGGTTAGGTTTAGGGTTAGGGTTAGGGTGAGTTTGAAGGTGAGGGTGAGATTTAGTGTTAGGATTAGTGTTAGGGTTATTGTTAGAGTGAGGTTGAGGGTTTTGTTTAGGGTGAGGGTTAGGGTTAGGGTGAGGGTTATGATTAGGGTGAAGGTTAGCGTTAGGGTGATGTTTATTGTGAGGGTGAGTGTTAGTGTGAGGGTGAGTTTCAGGGTGAGGGTGAGGGTTTGGTTGATCGTGAGGGTTAAGCTGTGGTTGAGAGTTAGGGTTAGAGTGAGGGTAGGGTGATGGTGAGTGTTAGGGTGAGGGTTAGATTTAGTGTTAGGGTTAGTGTGATGCTGAGGGTGAGCGTGAGGGTGACGGTTAGGGTGAGTGTGATTGTGAGGGTTAGGGTTAGGAATAGGTTTAGGGTGAGTTTTATGGTTACGGTTAGGGTTAGGGTGTGGGTGAGGCATTACGGTTAGGGTTAGGGTTATTTTTAGGGTTAGAGTTAGGGTTAGGGTGAGGGTGAGGGTGAGGTTCAGCATTAGCATTAGTGTTATGTTTACGGTGAGGATGGGGGTGAGGGTTAGGGTTAGGATTAGGGTTAGGTTTAGGTTTAGGCTGAGTGGGAGGGGGAGATTTAGGGTGAGGTTTAGGGTTATGGTTAGGTTAAGGCCTAGGGTAAGGATGAGGGTTAGGCTGAGGGTGAGGGTAAGAGTTTCGGTTAGGTAAGGTTTAGGGTTAATTTTAGGGTGAGGATTAGGTTGAGTTTGAGGGTTAGTGTGAGTGTTAGTGTTAGGTTGAGGGTTAGGGTTAGGATTTGGGTGAGTCTTGGTGTTAGGGTTATGTTTAGAGTGAGGTTTAGAGTTAGGGTGGGGTTAGGGGTCCGGTGAGGGTGAGGGTTAGGGTGTGGGTGAGGGTTAGGGTTAAGTTGAGTGTTAAGGTGACGGTGAGTGTTAGGTTGAATGTGAGGGTTAGGGTTAGGTTGAGGGTGAGGTTTAGGGTTAGGGTGAGGGTTAGGGTGAGGGTTAGGGTGAGGGTTAGTGTGAGGGGGTAGGGTTAGGGTTAGGGTGAGGGTTAGGGTTAGTGTGAGGGTTAAGGTTATGGTGAGGGTAAGTGTTAGGTTGAGGGGTATGGTTAGGGATAGTGTGAGGACTAGGGTGAGGGTGAGGTTTAGGTTGAGTGTGAGGGTGAGTGTTTCGGTAGGCAAGGGATAGGGTTAGGGTTAGGGTGAGGATTAGGGGAGGGGGATTGTTAGATAGTGGGTTAGTGTCAGGGTGAGTGTCAGGGTTAGAGTTAGGGTGAGGGATAGGGTTAGGGTTAGGGTGAGGTTTAGGTTTAGTGTGAGGGTTAGGGTTAGCGTTAGGGTTAGGGTTAGTGTGAGGATAAGGGTTAGGATGAGGGTTAGGTTGTGGGTGAGGTTTAGGGTTATCGTTTGTTTTAGGTCGGGTTAGGGTGAGGTTTAGGGTCAAGGTTAGGGTAAGGGTTAGGGTTAGGGTTAGGGTTAGTGTGAGGGTTAGTTTTAGGGTTAGGGTTTGTGTGAGGATAAGGGTTAGGGTTTGGGTTAGGGTGAGAATGAGGGGTAGGGCTAGCGTTAGGTTTATGGTAATGGTCAGGGTAAGGGTTAGGGTTAGGGTTAGGGTGAGGGTGTGGATTAGAGTTAGGGTTAGGGTTCGGTGAGTGTTCGGGTTAGGCTTAGGGTGAGAGTGAGGGTTCGGGTTCGGGTTCGGGTGAGGGTGAGTGTGTGGTTGACGGTTAGGTTTAGGGTTTAAGTGATGGTAAGGTTTAGGATGAGGGTGAGGATTAGTGTTAGGGTGACGGTGAGGGTGCCGGTTAGTGTTAGGGTTAGTGTTAGGATTAAGGTTAGGGTTAGGGTTATTGTTATGGTGAGGGTAAGTGCTAGGGTAAGGTTTAGGGTGAGTGTGAGTGTTAGTGTTAGAGTTAGGGTGAGGGTTAGGGTTACGGTGAGGGTTAGTGTTAGGGTGAGGGTGAGGGTAAGGTTTAGGGTTAGGGTTAGTGTGAGTGTTAGGATTAGGGTGAGGGTTAGGGATAGGGTTAGGGTTAGGGTGAGATTTAGGGCTGGACTTAGGTTTCCAGTCAGGGTATGGGTAAGGCTTAGGGTGAGGGTTAGGTTCAGGTTGAGGGTTAAGGTTAGGTTGAGGGTGAGGGTAAGTTTTAGGGTGAGGGCTAGGGTTAGGTTTAGGAGTAGAGAGAGAGTTAGGGTTATGGTGAGGGTGAGGGTGATGGTTAGGTTTAGGATTAGGGTTAGGGTTAGGGTGAGGTTTACGGATAGGCTTAGGGTGAGGGTTAGGGCTAGATTTAGAGTTAGGGTGAGGTTCAGTGTGAGGGTTAGTGTTTGGATTAGAATTAGAGATAGGGTTAGGGTGAGGGTTAGACTGAGGGGTAGGATTAGTGTTAGAGTGAGGGAAAGGTGGATGGTAAAGTTTACGGTGAGGGTTAGGGTGAGGGTGAGGTTTAGGGATAAGCATTAGGTTTAGTGTTAGGGTTAAGGTGAGGGTTAGTGTTAGAGTTAGGTTGAGGGTGACATTTAGGGTTAGCATTAGGGTTACGGTTAGGTTTAGTTAGAGGGTTAGGATTAGGGTAGGGTTAGGATTATGGTTAAGGTTAGGGTTAGGCTGATTATGGGGGTGAGGGTGAGGGTTAGTGTTAGGGTTAGGTTTATGGTGTGGGCTAGGGTGAGGGTTAGGGTGAGGGTCAGGTTTTAGGTTAGGAAAGGCTTAGGGTTCGGTTTACTGTGAGGATTAGGGTGAGCGTGAGGTTTAAGGCGAGGATTAGGGTTAGGGTGAGGATTAGGGTTAGGATTAGGGTGAGGTTTAGGTTTGGGTTATGTTTAGGGTGAGGGTGAGGGTTAGGGTGAGGGTGAGGGTGAGCGTGAGGTTGTTGGTGAGGATTAGGGTTAGGGTTAGGGGAACAGTGAGGTTTAAGTTGAAGGTGAGGATTACGGTTTGGTTTAGGGTGAGGCTTAGGGAAAGAATTAGGGTGAGAGGGAGGGTTAGGGTTAGGGTGAGGGTTAGGTTTAATGTGACGTTAGGGTTAGGGTTAGGGTTAGTGTGAGGATAAGGGTTCGGGTGAGGGTTAGGGTGAGACTGAAGGTTAGGGTTAGCATTACGGTTAAGGTGAGATTTAGGGTGAGGGTTAGGGTGAGGGTTAGGGTGAGGGTGAGGGTGAGGGTGAGGGTGTGTTTTACAATGTGGGTGAAGTTTAGGGTTAGGGTGATCGTTAAGGTGATGTTGAGTGTTAGGTTGAGAGTGAGTGTTAGGTTTAGGGTTAGGGTTAGGCGAAATGTGAGGATTAGGGTTAGAGTTAGGGTTATGGTGAGGGTACGGGTTAGGGTGAGGTTTATGGTGAGGGTGAGGGTTAGGGTTAGCATTAGGGTTAGGGTGAGGTTTAGGGTGGGGGTTAGGGTTAGGGTGAGGGTGCCTGTTAAGGTTTGGGTTAGGGTGAGGTTTAGGGTTAGGGTGAGGGCTAGGCATAGGGTTAGGGTTTGGGTGAGGGTCAGAGTTAGGGGTAGGGTTAGAGTTAGGGAGAGGGTGAGGGTTAGAGTTAGGGTTAGGATTAGGTATATGGTTAGGCTGAGGGTGAGGGTTAGGTTTAGGGTGAGGGTTAGGGTTAGGTTTAGGGTTAGGGTTATGTTGATTGTTAGAGTTAGGTTTAGGATGAGGGTTTGGCTGAGGGATAGGTTTAGGGTTAGAGTGAGGCTTAGTGTTAGTGTGATGGTTAGGGTTAGGGTTTTGTTTACGGTGAAAGTGAGGGTTAGGGTTAGATTTAGGGTGAGGTGAGCGATTGGTTGAGGGTTTGGGTTAGGTTTAGTATTAGGATGATGGTTACGGTGAGGGTTAGTGTTAGGGTTAGGGTTTGGGTGAGGGTTAGGGTTAGGGTTAGAGTTAGGATGAGGGTGAGGTTGAGGGTTAGCGTTTGAATTAGGGTTAGGTTTAGGGTTATGCTGAGGGTGAGGTTGAGGGTGAGGGTGAGTTTTAGGGTTTGGGTGAGGGTTAGGGTTATGGTTAGGGTTAAGGTGATTGTGAGGGTTAGGGTTAGGGTTAGGGTTAGGATGAGGGGTAGGCTGAGTGTTAGTTTTAGGCTTAGGGTGAGGGTAAGGGTTAGCGTGATGGTGAGGGACAGGTTTAGGCTTCAGGTTAGGGTTAGTGTGATGGTTAGGGTTAGGTTTAGGCTGAGGGTGAAGGTTAAGGTGAGGGGTAGGTTTAGGGTTAATGTTAGGGTGAGGATTAGTGTTAGGGTGAGGGTAAGGGTGAGGGGTAGGTTTAGGTTTAGGGTTAGTGGGAGGGTAAGGGTTAGGGAGAAGGTTAAGGTGAGGGTGAGGATGAGGGTGAGGGTTAGTGTGAGGGTGATGGTTAGGGTTAGGTATAGAGTTAAGATGAGAGTGAGAGTGAGTATTAGGTTTTGGATTAGGGTTATGTTTAGGTTACTCTGAGGGTGAAGATAAGGGTGAGGGTGAGTTTGAGGGTTAGGTTGAGAGTTAGGGGTAGGGTTAGGGTTAATGTTAGGGTGAGGGATAGGGTTAGGGTTAGGGTTTGGATCAGGATTGGGCTGAGGGTTAGGATTAGTGTTAGGGTGAGGATAAGGGTTAGGGTGAGGGTTATGGTGAGGGTGAGGGTTAGGGTTAGCTTAGGGATAGGGTGAGGGTTAGGGTGAGGGTTACTGTTAGGTTTAGGGATAGGGTTGGGTGAGGGAAAATGTTAGGGTGAGGGTTAGTGTGGGGATGATGGATATGGTTAATGTGAGGGTAAGGGATAGGGCTAGGGTTAGGGTGAGGGTTTTGGTTAGGGTTAGGTTTAGAGTGAGGGTGAGGGTGAGGGTAAGGGATAGGTTTTGTATTAGGGTTAGGTTTAGGGTTAGGCTGAGGGTGAGGTTGAGGGTGAGGGTGACGGTTAGGGTGATGGTTAGGTTTAGGGTTACGATGAGGGTTAGGCTGAGGTTTAGGTTTAGGGTTCGGTAAGGGTAAGGGTTAGGGTGAGAGTGAGGGTTAGGCTTAGGCTTAGGGTTAGGGTGCCGGTTAGGGTGAGGTTTAGTGTTAGTGTTAGGGTTAGGGTTAGAGTGAGGGTTAGGGTGACGGTAAGGGTTAGGGTTAGGGTTAGGTTGATGGTGATGGATAATATTAAAGTGAGGGTAAGGGTTAGGGCGAGGTTTAGGGTGAGGCTGAGGGTTAATGTTAGCATTAGGGGTATGGTGAGGGTGAGGGTTAGGGTGAGGGTTAGATTTAGGGTTAGGGATAGGGTGAAGATTAAGGTTAGGTTTAGGTTTAGAGTGAGAGTTAGGCTGAGGGGTAGGGTTAGGGTTAGTGTTAGGGTGAGGGTTAGGGAGTGGGTTAATGTTAGGGTTAGGGTTAGGGTGAGGTTGAGGGTGAGGGTTAGGGTTAATGTGAGGGTTATGGAGAGGTTGAGGTTTAGGGTTAGCATTAGGGTTAGGCTTAGGATTAGTGTTAGGGTGAGGGTGAGGGCTAATGTTAGTATTAGGGTTAGGGTTAGGGTTAGGGTGAGGATGAGGTTTAGAGTGAGGGTAAGGGTTAGGGCGAGGTTTAGGGTGAGGTTGTGGAATAATGTTAGCATTATGGTTACTGGGAGGGTGAGGGTTAGGGTGAGTGTTATGGTTATGCTTAGGGATACAGTTTGGATTAGGGTTAAGGTTAGGTTTAGGGTGAGGGTAAGGCTGAGGGCTAGGGTTAGGTTTAGCGTTACGGTGAGGGTTAGGGTTAGGGTGAGGGTTAGGATTAGGATTAGGTTCAGGTTGAGGTTGATAGTGAGGGTAACGGTTATGTTGAGGGTTAGAGTGAGGTTTAGGGTTAATGTTTCGGTTAGGGTAAGGGTGAGGGTAAGGATTACAGTGAGAGTCATTTTGAGGGTGAGTGTTAGGGTTAGGGTGAGGGTAAGGGTTAGGGTGAGGGTTATTGTGAGGGTTTGGGTTCGGGTTAGCATTAGGGTTAGTTTGAGGATGAGGGTTTTGGTGAGGGTTAGGGTTACGGTTAGGGATAGGTTGAAGATTAGGGTTAGTGTGAGGGTTAGGGTCTAGGTAAGGGTTAGGGTTAGATTTAGGGTGAGGGTGAGGGTGAGCATTAGAATTAAGATTAGGGTTAGGGTTAGAGTAAGGTGAGATTGAGGGTGAGGGTTAGGGTTTGGGATAGAATTAGGGTGAGGGTGAGCGTGAGGTTTATGTTTAAGATTAGGGTTAGGGTTATGGTGAGGGTTACGATGAGGGTGAGAGTGAGGCTTAGGCTTAGAGTTAGGATGAATTTTAGGTTTACGGTGAGGGCTACGGTGCGGGTGAGTTTTAGGGTGAGTGTGTGGGTGAGGTTGAGGGTTTTGGTTAGGTAAGGCTTATGTTTAGGGTTAGGGTGAGGATTAGGGTGAGGGTGAGGGTTAGGGTGAGGCTCAGGGTTAGGGTGAGAGTTAGAGTTACGGTGAGGGTTAGGGTTAGTTTGAGGCTGAGGGTTAGGTATAGGGTAAGGGTTAGGGTTAGTTTGAGGCTGAGGGTTAGGTATAGTGTAAGAGTTAGGGTTAGTTTGAGGCTGAGGGTTAGGTATAGGGTAAGGGTTAGGGTTATGGTGAGGGTTAGGGTTAGGGTAAGTGTTAGGGTGAGGGTGAGGTTTAGGGTTACGGTTAGGGTTAGTGTAAGGGTTAGAGTTATGGTGAAGGTTAGGGTTAGAGTTAGGATTAGGGTTAGGGTAAGGGTTAGGGTGAGGGTGAGGGTTAGGGTTAAGGTTAGGGTGAGGTTGAGGGTGAGGGTTAGGGTAAGTGTGAGTGTGAGGGTTTCGGTTATGTAAGGGTTAGGGTTAGGGTTAGGGTGAGGATTAGGGTGAGGGTGAGGGTTATGGTTGGGTCAGCTTTAGGGTGAGGTTAAGTGTTAGGGTGAGGGTGAGTGTGAGTGTGAGTGTGAGGGTGAAGGTTAGGGTTTCGGTTAGGTAAGGTTTAGGGTTATGGTTAGGGTGAGGATTAGGGTGAGAGTGAGGTTTAGGGTGAGGTTAGTTGAGGCTGAGGGTTAGGGTGTGGGTGAGGATTCAGGTGAGGGTGAGGGATCGGGTGAGGGTGAGAGTTAAAGTTAGGTTTAGGGTGAGGGTTAGGGTTGAGGTGAGGGTTAGGGTTAGGGTTAGGGTGAGGATGAGGATTCGGGTTCGGGTGAGTGTGAATGTTAGGGTGTTGGTGACATTTAGGGTTAGGGTGAGGGTGATGCTGAGGGTTAGGGTTAGGGTTAGTTTGAGGATAAATGTTAGGGTGAGGATTAGGGTGAGTGTGAGGGTTATGGTTAGCATAAGGTTTAGGGTGAGGGTTAGGGTTAGGGTTAGGGTAAGGATTAGGGTTAGGTAAGGGTTAGGGTTAGGGTTAGGGTTAGTGTTAGGTTGAGTGTTAGGCTTAGGGTTAGGGTTAGGGTGAGGGTTAGGGTTAAGTTTAGGGTTAGGGTAAGGTTAGGGTTAGCATGAGGTTTAGGGTTAGGGTGATGTTTAGGGTGACGGTGAGGGTTAGGGTGATGTTGAGGTTGAACTTGAGGGTTAGGGTGACGGTGAGGGTGAGTGGGAGGGTGACGGTGAGGGTTAGGTTTAGGGTGAGGGTAAGATTTAGGGTTAGGATTAGGTTTAGGGAAAGGGTTAGGCTGAGGGTGAGGGTGAGGTTAGGTAAGTGTTAGGGTTAGGTTTAGGGTGAGGATTAGGGTGAAGGTGAGGGTTAGTGTTAGGTTGAGGTTTAGGGTTAGGGTTAGGGTGAGGGTTAGGGTGAGAGTTAGGGTTAAGGTTATGATGAGGGTTAGGCTTAGTGTGAGTGTTCCGGTTAGGTTTAGGGTTAGTGTGAGGATAAGGGTTAGGGTGAGTGTTAGGTTGAGACTGATTGTTAGGGTTAGCGTTAGAGTTAGTTTGAAGGTTAGAGTGGGGGTTAGGGTGAGGGTTAGGTTTCGGGTTAGGGTTGGGTGAGGTTTAGGATGAGGGCAAGGGTTAGGGTTAAGGTGAGAGTGAGGGTGAGGGTAAGGGTTAGGGTTAGGGTCAGGGTTAGGGTGAGGGTGAGGTTTAGGGTTTGCATTAGGGTTAGGGTTAAGGTTAGATTGAGTGTTAAGTTTAGTGTTAGGGTGCATGTTAAGGTTAGGGTTAGAGTGAGGGTGAGGGTCAGGGTTAGGGTTTGGATTAGGTTTAGTGTTAGGGTGAGGCTGAAGGTGAGGCTGAGGGTGAGGGTGAAGGTGAGGGTTAAGTTTAGGGTTAGATTTAGGGTGAGGGCTAGGGTGAGGGTGATGTTTTTGTTTAGGATAGGTATAGGGTTAGGTTTAGCGTGAGGATTAGTGTGGGGGTGAGGTTTAAGATGAGGGTTAGGTTTAGGGTTAGGGTGAGGGTTAGGGTTAGGGTGAGGGTTAGGGTTAGGGTGATGTTTAGGTTGAGGGTGAATGTGACAGTGAGGGTTCGGGTGAGGGTTAGGGTTAGGGTGATGGTTAGTGTTAGGGTAACGGTTAGGTTTAGGGGGAGCGTAAGTGTTAAGATGACAGTTAGGGTGAGGGTGAGGGTGAGGGTTAAGGATAGGTTGAGGATTAGGGTGAGTGTTAGGGTGAGGGTTAGTTTTAGGGTTAGGGTGAGGGTTAGGGTGAAGGTTAGGGTGAAGGTTAGGTTTAGGGTTTGGGTTAGGGTGAGGGTTAGGTGAGAAGGAGTAGGGTGACAATTAGGGAGAGCGTGAGGGATAGGATTATGGTGAGGGTAAGGTTTAGGCTGAGGCTTAGGTTGAGAATGAGCATTTGTGTTAGCATCAGGGTTGGGTTGAGGGTTAGTGTTAGGCTGATGGGTAGTTTTAGGGTTAGGGTGAGGGTTAGGGTTAGGGTTAGGGTTAGGGTGAGGTTAAGGGTTAGGGTGTGGGTGAGGGTGAGGGTTAAGGCTAGACTTAGGGTGAGGATGAGGGTTAGGTTTAGGGTTAGGGTGAGTGTGAGTGTGAGGGTTAGGTTTAGGATTAGGGTTAGGGTTAGGGTTAGGCTGAGGTTGAGGTTATGAGTGAGGGTGAGGTCTAGGGGTTAGGGGTAGAGGTAAAGTTAGGGTTAGATTTAGGGTTAGTATTAGGGTTAGGGTTAGGATTAGGCTGAGGTTGAGGGTGAGGGTGAGGGTGAAGGTGAGGTTTAGGGTTAGGGTTAGGGGTAGAGTTAGGGTGAGGTTGAGCGGTAGGATGAGGGTGAGGGTTAGGGTTAGCGTTAGTTTTAGGGTGAGGTTTAGGGTGAGAGTTGAGTGTTAGAGTTAGGGTTAGGGTGAGCGTGTGGGTTAGGGTTAGTGTGAGGTTTAGGATCTGTGTTAGGGTTAGGGTTAGGCTTAGATTTAGGATGAGGGTGATGGTGAGTGTTAGAATTAGGATTAGGGTTAGGGTTAGAATTAGGTGAGAGTGAGGATGAGGGTTAGGGTTTGGGTTAGAATTAGGGTGAGGGTGAGCATAAGGGTTAGGGTTAGGATTAGGGTTAGAATTATGTTTAGGGTTAGGGTGAGAGTGAGGGTGAGGCTTAGGGTTAGGATTAGGGTTAGGGTTAGTGTGAGTATCAGGGTTAGGGTGAGAATTAGGGTGAGGGTGAGAAGGAGGGTGA
This sequence comes from Dipodomys merriami, assembly GCF_024711535.1. Taxonomy (NCBI): domain Eukaryota; kingdom Metazoa; phylum Chordata; class Mammalia; order Rodentia; family Heteromyidae; genus Dipodomys; species Dipodomys merriami. Next base: position 2,001,534 of record NW_027202849.1, read on the forward strand.
GGGTTAGGGTGAGCTTTAAGGTTAGGGTTAGGGTGAGGGTTAGGGTGAGTTGTAGGGTTACGGTGAGGGTTAGGGTTAGGGTTAGGTTGAGGCTAAGGTTTAGGCTGAGGGTTAGGGTTGGTTTAGGGTGAGGTTTAGGTTTAGGGTGAGGGCTTTGGTGAGGGTGAGTGTTAAGGTGAGTGTGAGGGTGAGGTTGAGGGTTTTGGTTAGGTAAGGGTTACGGTTAGGGTTAGGGTGAGGATTAGGGTGAGGATGAGGTTTAGGTTGACTGTTAGGTTGAGGGTGAAGGTTAGGGTGAGGGTGAGGGTGAGGGAGAGCATGAGGGTTCGAGTGAGAGTGAGAGTTTGGGTGAGGTTGAGGGTTCGGGTGTGGGTCAGGTTTAGGTTTAGGTTGAGGGTTAGGGTGACGGTGAGGGTTAGGGTGAGGGTGAGGTTTAGGATTGGGGTTAGGGTGAGGGATAGGTTTAGGGTGAGTGTTAGGGTGAGGGGTAGGGTTAGGGTTAGGAAGAGGGTTAGGGTTAGGGTGAAGGTTCGGGTTAGTTTGAGGGTTAGGGTGAAGGTGAGTTTGAGGTTGAGGGTTAGGGTAAGGGTGATGGTGACGGTGAGGGTTAGGGTTAGGATTCGGGTTAGGGTTAGGTTGAGAGTTAGGGTTAGTTTTAGGATGAGGGTGAGGGTGAGGGTGAGGGTTAGGGTTAGGGTTAGGTTTAGGATTAGGTTTATGTTTAGGGTAAGGGTTAGGGTTAGGGTTAGGGTGAGGGTTAGGTTTAGGGTTAGGGTGAGGGTTAGGGTTAGGGTTATGTTTAGAGTGAGGGTTAGGCTTAGGATTAGGAAGAGGGTGAGGGTTAGGTTGAGGGGTAGGTTTAGGGATAGGGTAAGGGTTAGGGTTAGGGTGAGGGTTAGGTTTAGGGTTAGGGTTAGTGTGAGGGTGAGGGTGAGGGTCAGGGTTAGGGTTAGGGTTAGGGTAAGGGTTATGTTTAGGGTGAGGATTAGTTTTAGGTTTAGGGTGAGGGTGATGCTGAGGGTTAGGGTTAGGGTTAGTGTGAGGATAAGGGTTAGGGTGAGGATTAGGGCGAGGGTGAGGGTTAGGATTAGCATAAGGTTTAGGGTGAGGGTTAGGGTTAGTGTTAGGGTTAGGGTAAGGTTTAGGGTAAGGGTTAGTGTTAGGCTTAGGCTTAGGGTTATGGTTACGATTAGGGTCAGGGTTAGGCTTAGGGTTAGGGTTAGGGTGAGGGTTAGGGTTAAGTTTAGGGTTAGGGTAAGGTTAGGGTTAGCGTTAGAGTTAGTGTTAGGGTGATGTTTAGGATGATGTTAAGGGTTAGGGTGAGGGTGAGTTTGAGCGTGAGAGTTAGGGTGAGGGTGAGTTGGAGGGTGACAGTGAGGGTTACGGTTAGGTTTAGGGTGAGAATAAGAGTTATTATTAGGATTAGGTTTAGGGTAAGTGTTAGGCTGAGGGTAGGGTGAGGGTGAGGGTTAGGGTTAGGTTTAGGGTGTGGATTAGGGTCAGGGTGAGGGTTAGGGTTAGAGTTAGGGTTAGGGTGAGGGTTAAGCTTAGGGTTAGGATGAGGGTTAGGCTTACTGTGAGAGTTACGGTTAGGGTTAGGGTTAGTGTGAGGATAAGTGTTAGGATGAGTTTTAGGTTGAGACTGAGGGTTAGGGTTAGAGTTAGGGTTAGGGTGAAGGTTAAGTTGGGGGTTAGGGTTCTGGTTAGGTTTGGGTGAGGGTTAGGGTGAGCGTAAGGGTTAGTGTGAGGGTTAGGTTGAGGGTGAGGGATAGGGTTATGGTGAGGGTAAGGGTTAGGGTTAGGGTGAGAGTGAGGGTGGGGTTAAGGTAAGGGTTAGGGTCGGGGTTAGGGTTAGGCTGAGGCTTATGTTGTGAATGAGCATTTGTGTTAGCATCAGTGTTGGGGTGAGGGTGAGGGTTAGGGTTAGGCTGAGGGGTAGTTTTAGGGTTGGGTGAGGGTTAGGGTTAGGGTTAGGGTTAGGGTGAGTTTAATGGTTAGGGTGTGGGTGAGTGTGAGGGTTAGGGTTAGCCTTAGGGTGAGTGTGAGGTTTAGGGTTAGGGTTAGAGTGAGTGTGAGTGTGAGGGTTAGGTTTAGGATTAGCGTTAGGGTTAGGATTAGGCTGAGGTTGAGGGTGAGGGTGAGGGTGAAGGTGAAGTTTAGGGTTAGGGTTAGGGTTAGAGTTAGATTTAGGTTGTGCGCTAGGATGAGGATGAGGGTTAGGGTTAGTGTTAGGGTGAGGTTTTTGGTGAGGGTTGAGTGTTAGGGTTAGGGTTAGGGTGAGGGTGAGGGTTAGGGTTAAGGTGAGGGTGAGGATTAGGAATAGGGTGGGGGTTAGAGTTACAGTGAGGGTGAGGGTGAGGGTGAAGGTTAGGATTATGTTTAGGGTTAGGGATAGGGTGAGGGTGAGGGTTAGAGTGTTTTTGAGGGTTAGGGATAGGGTTAGGATTAGTTTTAGGGTGAGGGTTAGGGTTAGGATTAGGGTTAGGATGAGGGTTAGGGTAAGGGATAGGGTTAGTGTTAGGCTGAATGTTAGGATTAGGGTGATGGTTAGGGTAAGGGTAAGGGATAGGGTTAGGGTGAGGTTAAGAATTAGGGAGAGGGTGAGGGTTAGCGTTAGGGTTAGGTTGAGGGTTAGGGTGTGGCTTAGGGTTATGGTTAGGTTTAGGGTGAGGGTTAGGGTTAGGGTTAGTGTGAGGTTTAGGTTGAGAGTGAGGGTGAGGGTGAGGGTAAAATTTAGGGTGTGGGTTAGGGTTTGGTTTAGGATGAGGGTTAGTGTTAAGGTGAGGGTTAGTGTGAGGGTGAGATTTAGGTTTTGGTTTAGGGTGAGGGTTAGGGTTAGGGTGAGGGTTATGGAGGGGGGTAGGGTTAGGGTTAGGGAGAGGGTTAGGGTTTGTGTGAGGGTTAGGGTTACGGTTAGAGTTAGGTTTAGTATGAGGATAAAAGTTAGGGTTAGGTTTAGGGTTAGGGATAGGGTTAAGGTTAAGGTTAGGGTTAGGGTTAGGTTTAGGGTAAGTGTTAGGGTTAGGGTGAATGTGAGGTTTAGGGTGAGGGATAGGGTTTGGGTTAGGGTAAGGGTTAGGTTTAGGGTGAGTATTAGGTTTAGGGTTAGGGTTAGGGTGAGGGTGAGGATTAGGGTTAGGGTGAGGGTGAGGGTGAGTTTTAGGGTTAGGGTTACAGTTAGGGTGAGGATTAGGTTTAGGTTTATGGTTAGGGTAAGAGTTAGGATTAGGTTGAGGGTTAGGTTTAGGGTTACGGTTAGGATGAGGTTGAGTCTGGGGGTTAGGGTTAGTGTGAGGATAAGGGTTAGGGTGAGGATTAGGGTGAGGTTGAGGGTTAGGGTTAGCATTAGGGTTAGGGTGAAGGTTAGGGTTAGTTTTAGTTTAAGGGTTAGGGTTAGGGTTAGGGTAAGGGTTAGGTTTAGGCTTAGGGTTAGGGTTAGCATTAGGGTGAGGGTGAGGCTTAGGGATAGTGTTAGGTGAGGGTTAGGGTTAGGCTTAGGGTTAGGGTAAGGGTTAGGGTTAGGGTGAGGGTGATTTTTAGGGTGACGGTGAGGGTTAAGGTCAGGGTGAGCTTGAGCATGAGGGTTAGGTTGAGTGTGAGTGTGAGTGTGAGGGTGACGATGAGGGTTATGTTTAAGGTTAGGTTTAGGGTGAGGGTAAGGTTTAGGGTTAGGATTAGGGTTAGTGTAAGGGTTAGGCTGAGGGTGAGGGTTAGGGTTAGGGTGATTTTTAGATTGACGGTGAGGGTTAGGGTGAGGGAGTGCTTGAACATGAGGGTTAGGTTGACTGTGAGTGAGTGTGAGGGTGATGATGAGGGTTATGGTTAAGGTTAGGTTTAGGGTCAGGGTAAGGGTTAGGGTTAGGATTAGGGTTAGTGTAAGGGTTAGACTGAGGGTGAGGCTGAGGGTTAGGGTTAGGGTTAGGGTGAGGGTTAGGGGTAGTGTGAGGGTTAGGTTGAGGGTGAGGTTGAGGGTCAGGGTGAGGTTGAGGGTGAGGTTGAGGCTGAGGGATAGGGTTAGGGTTATGGTTAGGGTGAGGGTGAGGGTGAGGTTTAGGGTTAGGGTTAGTGTTATTGTTATGGTTAGGGTTTTAGGGTTAGGATTAGTGTGAGAGCGAGGGTGAGGTTTAAGTTTAGAATTACAGTTAGGGTGATTGTGAGGGTGAGTGTTAGGGTTAGAGTTATGGTGAGGGGTAGGGTGAGGGGTAGGATTAGGGTTAGGGTGAGGGTCAGCATTAATGTGAGGATTAGGGTTAGGGTTATGGTTAGTGTGAGGATAAGGGTTAGGGTGAGGTTTAGGGTGGGAGTGAGAGGGTTAGCTTTAGGGTTAGGGTGAGGGTTAGGGTGAGGTTTAAGCTGAGGGTTTGGGTTAGTATGAGGGTGAGGTTTATAGTTCGGATTAGGGTGAAGGTTAGGGCTAGGGTGAGGTTTAGGGTATGGTTAAGGTGAGGGTTCGGGTTCAGGAGAGGTTGAGTTTTAGGGTGAGAGTGATGGTTCGGGTTCGGGTTCGGGTTAAGGTGACAGTGATGGTTAGGGTGATGTTCAGGCTTAGGGTTACTGTGAGGATTAGGGTGAGTGTTATTGTTAGGGTTAGGGTGAGTGTAAGTTTTAGGGTGAGGGTTAGGGTGAGGTTGTGGTTTAGGTTTAGGTTGAGGGTTAGGTTGAGCGTTAGCTTGAGGGTTAGGTTTAGGTTTAGGGATAGGGTGAGGGTTAGGTTGAGGTTTAGTGTTAGTGTTAGTGTTAGGGTTAGGGTGAGGGTTAGGGTTATGGTAAGGGTTACAGTGCGGTTTAGGGTGAGAATGAGGGTTACATATAGTATTAGGGTTAAGGTTAGGTTTAGGGTGAGGCTTAAGGTTAAGGTTATGTTGAGGGTGAGTGTTAGGGCTAGCATTAGAGATAGGGTTAATGTGAGGGTGAGGGTTAGGGTTAAGATTAGGTGAGGGCTAGGATTATGGTTAGGGTAAGCTTTAGGTTTAGGGTGAGGGTAAGGTTGAGGGTTAGGTGTAGGATTAGGCTTAGGTATAGGGTTAGGCTTAGGGTGACGGTGAGGGTGAATGTCAGAGGTAGGTTTAGGGTGAGGGTTAGGGTTATGGTTAGGGTGAGGGTGAGGGTGAGGGTGAAGGTTAGGGTGAGGTTGAGGGTGAGGTTGAGGGTGAGGGTGAGGGTTAGTGTTTGGGTGACAGTTAGGGTTAGGTTTAATGTTAGGGTGAGGGTTAGGGTTAGGGTTAGGTTTAGGAGGAGGGTTAGGCTGAGGGTTAGGGTTAGGGTTAGAGTGAGCATAAGGTTTATGATGATGGTGAGGGTTAGGTTTAGGATTAGGTTTAGGGTTAGCATGAGGGTTAGGGATAGGGTTAGGATTAGGGTGAGGGTTTTGGTTAGGGTTAGGTTTAGAGCTAAGATAAGGTTGAGGGTGAGGGTTAGGGTTTAAATTATGGTTAGGGATAAGATTAGGCTGAGGGTGAGGTTGAGGGTGAGGGTGAGGGTTAGGGTTAATATGAGGGTTAGGTTTATGGTTAGTGTTAAGGTTAGGGTGAGGGGTAGGGTTAGGGTTAGAGTTAGGATGAGGGTTAGGCTGAGAGTTAGGGTTCGTGTGAGGGTAAGAGTTAGGGTGAGGGTTAGGATTATTGTTATTGTTAGCTTTAGTGTTATGTTGAGTGTGAGGGTGCGGGTTAGGGTTAGGGTTAGGGTTAGGGTGAGGTTTAGGGTTAGGGTTAGAGTTAGGGTAAGGGTGAGGGTGAGGTTTAGGGTTACAGTTAGGGTTAGTGTTAGGTTTAGGCTTAGCGTTAGGCTGAGGATGAAGGTGGGGGTGAGGATTAGGGTTAGGTTTAGGGTTAGGATTAGAGTTAGGGTTAGGGTTAGGGTTAGGGTTATTGCTAGTATTATGGTTAGGGTTGTTTGCGGTGAGGGTGACGCTGAGGATGGTTTATGGTTAGGGTTAGGTTTAGGGTTAGGGTTAGGGTTAGTGTTATGGTTAGGGTTAGATTTAGAGTTACAGTGAGGGTGAGGGTGAGGGTGAGTGTTAGGTTTAGGGTGGGGTTTACGGTGAGGTTTAGGTTTAGGGTTAGGTTGAGGTTGAGGTTGAGGTTTAGGGTTAGAGTAAGGGTTAGTGGGAGGGTTAGGGTGAGGGTTAGGTTTAGGGTTAGTGTTAGACTTAGGGTGAGGTTGAGGTTAGGTTGGGGTTTAGGGATAGGTTTAGGGTTAGTCTTAGGCTTAGGGTTAGGCTGAGGGTGAGTGTGGGGGTGAGGGTTAGTGTTACAGTGAGGGTGAGGATTAGGATTAGGGTTAGGGTTAGGATGAGGGTTAGGTTTAGGGTTAGGGTTAGGGTTTGGTTTAGGGTGAGGGTTAGTGTTAGGGTTAGGGTTAGGCTTAGGCTTAAGGTTAGGCTGATGGTGAGGGTGGTGATGAGATTAGGTTAGACTGATGGTTAGGGTTGTGGTTACATTGAGGATTAGGATGAGGGATAGGGTTAGGATTAGGGTTACGGTGTGGGCTAAGCTGAGGATGAGGGTTAGGATGAGGGTTAGGCTTAGGATTAGGGTTAGGCTGAGGCTGAGGGTGAGGATGAGTGTTAGGGTTAGCATGATGGTTAGGGTTAGGGTTAGGGTGAGGGTTAGGATGAGGGTTAGGGTTAGGGTGAGGGTTACAATAAGGGTGAGGGTTAGGATTAGTGTGAGGATTAGGGTTAGGTTTAGGGTGAGGGTGAGGCTTTGATTGAGGGTTAGGGTTATGTTGAGTGTTATGGTTAGGGTGATGTTTAGGTTTAGGGTTAGGGTTAGTGTTAGGGTTAAGGTTAGGGTTACAGTTACGGTGAGGGTGAGGGTGAAGGTTAGGGTTAGGGTTAGGGTGAGTTTTAGGTTTAGGGTTAGTGTTAGAGTTAGGCTTAGGGTGAGGGTGATGTTTACGGTTAGAGTTAGCGTGATTGTTAGGGTTAGGTTTAGGGTGCGGGTTAGGGTGAGGTTTAGACTTTGGGTTAGGTTTAGGCTTAGGAATAGGCTTAGGCCCAGCGTGAGGGTGAGGGTTAGGGTTAGGGTTAGGGTGAGGGTTAGGGGGATGTTTAGGGTGAGGTTTAGGGTTAGGGTTATGTTGAGGGTGAGGGTTAGAGTTCGAGGGAGTGGTAGTGGGAGGGTTAGGGAGAGGGTTAGGTTTAGGGTTAGTGTTAATCTTAGGGTGTGGGTGAGGTTTAGGTTGAGGTTTAAGGATAGAGTTAGGGTTAGCATTAGGCTTAGGGTGAGGGTTAGTGTGAGGGTTAGGGTTAGGTTTTAGGCTCAGGCTAAGGGTTAGGCTGAGGGAGAGGGTGGGTGTGAGGGTTAGTGTTAAGGTGAGTGGGAGAATTAGGGTTAGGGTGAAGTTTATGATGAGGGTTAGGGTTAGGGTTAGGGTTTGGTTTAGGGTGAGGGTGAGGGTGAGGATTAGGATTAGGGTTAGGGTTAGTGATAGGGTGAGGGCTAGGGTGAGGGTGAGGGTTAGGGTTAGGTTTAATGTTAGGATGAGGGTAAGTATTAGGGTGAGGGTTAGGGTTAGGGTGAGGGTTATAGTTAGGGTGAGGGTTAGGGTTTAGTGTTAGGGTTATTGTTATTGTTAGGTTTAGGTTTACTTTGAGGGTGAGGGTGAGGGTGAGGTTTAGGGTTAGGCTTAGGGTGAGGGTTAGGGTTTGGATTAGGGTAAGATTTAGGGTTAGGGTTAGGGTGAGGGTTAGGGTTAGGGTTTGGGTTAGGGTGAGGGTGAGGGTGAGGATTATGATTAGGGTTAGTGTTAGGGTTAGGTTTAGTTTTAGGGTTAGTGTTAGAGTTATTGTTAATGTGAGGATTAGGTTTAGGGTTGGGCTTAGTTTTAGTCTGAGTTTGAGGTTGAGGGTGAGGTTTAGGGTTAGGGTGAGTGTTAGGTTTAGGGTTAGTTTGAGGGTTAGGATGAGGGTTAGGGTTAGGATTAGGTTTAGGGTAAGAGCTGTGGTGCCAGTTAGTGTGAGTGTTAGGGTTAGGGATAGGGTTAGGTTTAGGATTAGTGTTATGTTGAGAGTGTGTGTGAGGGTTAGGGTTAGGGTTAGGGTTAGGGTTAGGGTTAGGGTTATGTTTAGGGTTAGGTTTTGGTTTAGGGTGAGGGTGAGGATTAGGGTTAGGGTTAGGGTTAGGGTTACAGTGAGGGTTAGGGTTAGGGTTAGGAATAGGCTTAGGCTTAGGGTTAGGCTGATGGTGAGAGTGGGGATGAGTATTAGGTTTAGAGTGATGGTTAGGGTTATGGTTACATTGAGGGTTAGGATGAGGGTTAGGGTTAGCATTAGGGTTACGGTGAGGGCTAAGATGAGGGTGAATGTTAGGGTTAGGGTTAGGCTTAGGATTAGGTTTAGGTTGAGCCTGAGGCTGAGGGTGAGTGTTAGGGTTAGGCTGATTGTTAGGGTGACAGTTAGGGTGACGGTTAGGATGAGGGTTAGGGTTAGGGTGAGTGTTAGGGTGAGGGTGACGATAAGTTTGAAGGTGAGGGTTAGGGTTAGGGTGAGGGTTACGGGAAAGGTGAGGGTTAGTGTTAGGGTGAGGTTTAGGGTGAGGGTTAGGGTTAGGGTTAGGGTGAGAGTGGGTGTTAGATTGAGGGATAGGGTTATGTTGAGGGTTATGGTTAGGGTGAGGGTTAGTGTTAGGGTTATTTTTAGTGTTAGGGTTAGGGATACGGTTATGGTGAAGGTGAGGTGTAGGGTTAGGGTTAGGGTGAGGTTTAGGTTTAGGGTTAGAGTTAGGGTGAGGGTGTGGTTTAGGGTTAGAGTTAGGGTTAGTGTTAGGTTTAATTTTAGGCTTAGGCTTCGGGTTAGGATGATGGTGAGGGTGGGGATGAGGTTTATGTTTAGAGTGATGGTTAGGGTTAAGGTTACGTTGAGGGTTATGATGAGGGTTTGGTTTAGGATTAGGGTTACGGTGTGGGCGAAGGTGAGGGTGAGGGTTAGGGTTAGGTTTAGGCTTAGGATTAGGGTTAGGTTGAGGCTGAGGGTGAGGGTGAGGATTAGGGTTAGGTTGATGGTTAGGGTAATGGTTAGGGTGAGGGCTAGGATGAGGGTTAGGGTGAGGGTGAGGGTTTGGTAAGGGTGAAGGTAAGTGTAAAAGTGAGGGTTAGGGTTAGGATGAGGGTTAGGGTTAGATTGAGGGTTAGGGTTATGTTGAGGTTTATATTTAGGGTGAGGGTTAGGTTTAGGGTTAGAGTTATTGTTAGGGTTATGTTTACGGTGAGGGTGAGGGTTAGGGTTAGGTTTACGGTGAGGTTTAGGTTTAGGGTTAGTGTTAGAGTTAGGCTTAGGGTGAGGGTTAGGTGTAGGGTTAGTTAGGTTTAGTGTTAGGGATAGGGTTAGGGTGAGGGTTATGGTGAGAGTTAGAGTTCGATTTAGGCTTTGGCTTAGGGTTAAGCTGAGCATGAGGGTGAGGGTTAGGGTTAGGGTGAGGGTTAGGGTAAGGTTTAGGGTGAGGGTTAGGATGAGGTTTAGGGTTAGGGTTAGGGTTAGGGTTAGGTTTATGTTTAGCGTTAGGGTTAGGTTTAGGATTAGGTTAGGGTTAGGGTGAGGATTAAGTTTATGGTTTGGGTTGGGGTGAGGGTGAGGGTGAGGATTATGATTGGGGTTAATTTTAGTGTTAGGTTTAGGTTTAGTTTTAGGGTTAGGGTTACATTGAGGGCTAGGGTGAGGGTTATTGTTATTGTTTTGGTTAGGGTTAAGTTTGCGTTGAGGGTGAGGCTGAGGGTGAGGGTTATGTTTAATGCTAGGATTAGGGTTAGGGTTAGTGTTATTGTTAGGGTTAGGGTTAGAGTTACGGTGAGGGTGAGAGTGAGGGTGAGGGTGAGGGTTAGGGTGAGGTTTAGGGTTAGGGTTAGGGTAAGTGTTAGGGTGCTGGTGAGGTTTCAGATTAAATTTAAGGTTAGGGGCAGGGTTAGGGGGAGGGTTAGGGTTAGGTTTAGTGTTAGCATTAGGGTGAGGGTGAGTGTTAGGTTGAGGTTTTGGGATAGGGTTAGGATTAGGGTTAGGGTGAGGGTGAGTGTGAGGGTTAGGGTTAGGGTTAGGCTTAGGCTTAGGGTTAGGCTGAGGGTGAAGGTGGGGGTGAGTATTAGGGTTAGGGTGATGTTTAGGGTTAAGGTTAGTGTTATTGTTAGGGTTAGGGTTAGATTTACAGTGAGGGTGAGGTTGCCGGTGAGGGTTAGGTTTAGGGTTAGGTTGAGGTTTAGGATTAGGGTTAGACAAAGGGTTAGGGTGAGGGTGAGGTTTAGGATTAGAGTTAGTGTTAGTGTTAAGGTTAGGCTGAGTGTGTGTGAGGCGGTGAGAATTAGGGTTTGGGTTTGGGTTTGGGTTAGAGATAGGGTTAGGTTTAGGGTTATTATTAGTGTTATGGTTAGGGTTAAGTTTGCAATGAGGGTGAGGCTGAGGGTGAGGTTTAAGATTAGGGTTAGGTTTAGGGTCCGTGTTATTGTTAGGGTTAGGGTTAGAGTTACGGTGAGGGTAAGGGTGAGGGTGAGGGTGCAGGTTAGGGTTAGGGTGAGTTATAGGGTTAGGTTAAGTGTTAGGGTTAGGTTGAGGGTGAAGTTTAGGGGTAGAGTGAGGGTTAGAGGGAGGGTTAGCTTGAGGGTTAGTTTTAGGGTTTGTGTTTGTCTTAGGGTGAGACTGAGGTTTAGGTTAAGTTTTAGGGATAGGGTCAGGGTTAGGATTAGGGTTAGAGTGAGGGTGAGTGTGAGGGTTAGTCTTAGGTTTAGGCTTAGGCTTAGGTTTAGGCTGAGGGTGAGGGTGAGGGTTAATATTAGGGTGATGTTTAGGATTATGGTTAGGGTGAGGGTTAAGATGAGGGTTAGTGTTAGGGTGATTAGGGTGAGGGTGACGGTAAGCATAAAGGTGAGGGTTAGGGTTAGGTTGAGGGTTACGCCAAGGGTGAGTGTTAGGGTTAGGGTGAGTGTTAGGGTGAGGGTGAGGGTGAGGGTTAGATTTAGGGTTAGGATTATGTTGAGGGTTATGGTTAGGGTGAGGGTTAGGTATAGGGTTAGGGTCATTGTTAGGGTTAGGATTAGGGTTAGAGTTAGGGTGAGTGTTAGAGTTCGGATTAGGTTTAGGCTTAGGCTTAGGCCAAGCGTGAGGGAGAGGGTTAGGGTTAGGGTTAGGGCGAGGGTTAGGGTTAGGTTTAGGGTGAGAGTTAGGATGAGTTTTAGGGTTAGGGTTAGGCTTAGGTTTAGGTTTACCGTGAGGGTTAGGGTTAGGATTAGGGTTAGGGTTATTGTTATTGTTATTGTTATTGTTATGGTTAGAGTTAAGTTTGGGGTGAGGGTGAGGATGAGGGTGAGGGTTATGGTTAGTGTTAGGGTTGGGGTTAGGGTTAGGGTTAGTGTTATTGTTAGGGTTAGGGTTAGAGTTATGTTGAGTGTGAGGGTGAGGGATAGAGTGAGTTTTAGGGTGAGGTTTAGGGTTAGGGTTAGGTGTAGAGTGCTGGTGAGGTTTAGGGTTAGAGTTAGGGTTAGGAGAACAGTTAGGGTGAGGGTTAGGTTTAGGGTTAGTGTTAGTCTTAGGGTGAGGGTTAGGTTGCGGTTTTGGGATAGGGTTAGGGTGGGATTAGGGTTAGGGTGGGGGTGAGTGTGAGGGTTAGGGTGAGGGTTAGGGTTAGGGTTAGGGTAAAGTTTAGGGTGAGGCTGAGGGTGAGTGTCAGCGTTAGGTTTAGGGTGAGGTTTACGGCAATGGTTAGGGTTAGGTTGAGGGTGAGGGTGAAGGTTAGGGTGAGAGTGAGGGTGAGGTTTTGTGTGAGGGTGAGGGTTAGGTTTTGGGTTAGGTTTAGGGATAAGTTTAGGGTGAGGGTTATTGTAAGTGTTAGGGTTAGGATGAGGGTTAGGGTGAGGGTTAGGGTGAGGTTAAGGGTTAGGGTGAGGGTGAGGGTTAGTTTTAGTATTAGGGTAAGGTTTAGGGTGAGGGTTAGGGATAGGGTTAGTATTAGGGTGAGGGTTTTGGTTAGGGATAGGTTTAGAGTTAGGGTGAGGGTGAGGGTGAGGGTTAGTGTTTGGATTAGGTTTAGGTTTAGGGTTAGACTGAGGGTGAGGTTGAGGCTGAGAGTGAGGATTAGGATTAATGAGAGTGTTAGCGTGATGGTTAAGGTGAGGGTTATGGTTAGGGTTAGAATAAGGGTTAGGCTGAGGGTCAGCGTTAGGGTTCGTGTGAGGGTAAGGTTTAGGGTGAGGTTTAAGGTGAAGGTTAGGCTTATTGTTAGGCTTAGGTTTAGGGTGAGGGTTAGGGTGAGGGTTAGTGTTAGGGTTAGGGTTAGCGTTAGGGTGAGGGTTAGGGTGTTGGTAAGGGTTAGAGTGAGGGTTAAGGTTAGGGTGAGGGTTAGGAATAGCATTAGGGTTAGCGTTAGGTTGAGGGTTAGGTTGTTGGTAAGGGTTAGAGTGAGGGTTAGGGTGAGGATGAGGGTTAAGGATAGCATTAGGGTTAGGGTTAGGGTTAGGGTGAGGTTTAGGGTTAGGGTTAGGGATAGCATGAGGGTTAGGATTAGGGATAGGGTGAGGGTTAGGCTTAGGGTGAGGGTGAGGGTTAGGGTTAATGTGAGAATTAGGGTTAGAGTTAGGGTTAGTGTGAGGATAAGGGTAAGGGTGAGGGATAGGGTGAGAGTGAGGTTTAGGGTTAGCATTAGTGTTAGGGTTATGGTTAGGGTGAGGTTTAGGATCAGGGTTATGTTTAGGGTGAGGGTTAGAGTTAGGGTTAGGGTGAGAGTTAGGGTTAGGTTGAGGGTTAGGGTAGGGTTAGGGTGAGGGGTAGGTTTCGGGTGAGGGTGAGTTTTAGGGTGTGGTTGACGGTTAGGGTTAGGGTGAGGTTTTAGGTGAGGTTGAGGGTTAGGGTGAGGGTGAGGGTTAAGGTTATGGTGAGGATTAGTGTTAGGGTTAGGGTTAGGGTTATGGTGAGGGTAAGGGTTAGGATGAGGTTTAGGGTGAAGGTGAAGTTTAGGGATAGCGTGATATTTAGGGTGAGGGTTACTGTGAGGGTTAGGATCCAGGTTAGGTTAGGTGAGGGTGAAGGTTAGTGTTAGGATTCGGGTTAGGTTTAGGATGAAGGTATGTTTTAGGGTGAGCGTTAGGGTGAGGGTGAGGGTTAGGGTTAGGATATGGGTTAGGGTGAGCATTAGGGTGAGGCTTAGGTTTAGGTTTAGTGTTAGGGTGAGGGTTAGGGTGAGGTTTAGTGTTAGTGTTAAGATTAGGGTTAGGGTGAGGTTTAGGGTTAGGGTAAGGGTTAGAATGAGGTTTAGGGTGAGGGTGAGAGTTAGGGATAGCATTAGGGTTAATGGTAGGTTTAGAGTGAGGGTTAGGGTTAGGCTTAGTGTTACGGTTATGGTGAGGTTTAGGGTTATGGTTATGGTGAGGGTTAGGTTTAGGTTTAGGGTAAGGTTTAAGTTTAGAGTGAGGGTGAGAGTGAGAGTTAGGTTTAGGATTACGCTTTAGTGTAGGGTTAGGCATAAGGTGAGGGTGAGTGTCAGAGTTAGGTTTAGTGTGAGGGTTAGGTTTATGATTATGGTTAGGGTGAGGGTGAGGGTGAGGGTTAGGGTGAGGGTGAGGGTGAGGTTGAGGATGAAGTTGAGGGTTAGGGTATGGTTGAGGGTTAGGTTTAGGGTTAAAGATAGGGTGTGGGTTAGAGTTAGGATTAGGGTTAGGATGAAGATTAGGCTGAGGGTTAGGTTTAGGGTTAGGATGAGGGTTAGGATTAGGGTTAGGGTGAGTCTGAGGGTTAGGGTTAGCATTAGGGTGAGGGTGAGGGTGAGGGTTAAGTTTAGGTTTAGGATTAGGGTTAGGATTAGGGTGAGGGTGAGGTTTAGGGTTAGAGTTAGTTTTACGGTTAGGTTTACTGGGAGTGTTAGGGTTAGGTTTAGTGTTACAGCTAGGGTTATGGTGAGGGTAAGTGTGAGGGTGAGGTTTAGGGTTAGGGTTAGGCTTAGGTTTCAGCTGAGGGTTAGGGTGAGGGTTAGGGTTAGGTTAAGGATTAGTGTTAAGATTAGAGTTAGGGTGAGGGTTATGTTTAGGGTTAGGTTAGTGTTAGGTTGAGGATTAGGGTTAGGATTAGGGTTAGGGTGAGAACAAGGGTTAGGGTGAGGGTGAGGGTGAGGATGAGGGTTAGGGTTATGGTGAGGGTGAGGGTTAGGGTTAGGGTGAGGGTTAGGGGTAGGATGAGTGTTAGGGTGAGCGTGAGGATTAGGATGAGGGTTAGGGTTACAATTATTGTTACTGTTATGGTTATGTTTACGTTTGCAGTGAGGGTGAGACTGAGGGTGAGGTTAGGGCTAGGATTAGTGTTAGAGTTAGGTTTAGGGTTAGGATTAGTGTTATTGTTAGGGTTAGGGTTAGAGTTACAGTGAGGGTGTGGGTTAGGGTACAGTTGAGGTTAGGCTTACGGTTAGGGTGAGGTGAGGGTTAGGGTTAGGATGAGTGTGAGGTTTAGGGTTAGAGTTAGTGTTAGTGGGAGGGTTAGTGTTAGGGTTAGTGTTAGGGTTAGGGATAGGGTGAGGGTTAGGTTGAGGTTAAGGGTTATGGTTAGGGTTAGGGTTAGGATTAGGGTTAGGGTGACTGTGAGTGTGAGGGTTAGGGTTAGGGTTAGGCTTAGGCTTAGGTTAGGCTGAGGGTGAGGTTGGGTGTGAGGATTAGGGTTTGGGTGATGGTTAGGTTTAGGGTTAGGTTGAGGGTTAGGATGAGAGTTAGGGTTAGGATTAGGGTTAGGGTGAGGGCTAGGGTGATGTTGAGGGTTAGGTTTAGGTTTAGGCTTAGGCTTATTTTTAGTCTGAGGGTGAGGGTTAGGGTTAGTGTGATGGGTAGGGTTAAGTTTAGGGTGAGGTTTAGGATGAGGGTTAGGGTTAGGCTGAGTGTTACGGTGAAGTTGATGGTAAGCGTAAAGGTGAGGTTTAGGCTGTGGGTGAGGGTTAAAATAAGGGTAATTGTTAGGGTTAAGGGTTTGGGTTAGGGTAAGGGTTACTGTTAGAATTAGGATTAGGGTGAGGGCTAGAGTGAGGGTGAGGGTTAGGGTTAGGGTGACGTTTAGGGTTTGGTTGAGGGTTAAGATTAATGTGAGGGTTAATGTTAGGGTTAGGGTTAGTGTAAGGGTGAGGGTAACTTTTAGGGATAGCGTTAGGGTTAGGGTGAGTATTTTGATTAGGGTGAGTGTTAGAGTTAGGGTTAGGGTTATTGTTAGGGTTTGGGTTAGGGTTACCCTTACAGTGAATGTGAGGGTTAGTGTTAGAGTTAGGGTTAATATTAGGATTAGGGTGATGGTGAGTGTGTGGGTTAGGGTTATGTATAGGGTTAGGCTTAGGGTTAGGCTAAGGGTGAGGTTGAGGGTGAAGGTTAGGTTTAGGGTGAGGGTTAGGTTTAGGGTTAGGTTGAGGGTGAGTGTATGGGTTAGGTTTAGGTTTAGGTTTAGGCTTAGGGTTAGGCTAAGGGTGAGGTTAAGGTTGAGAGTTAGGGTTAGGGTGAGGGTTAGGTTTAGGTTTAGATTGAGGGTTAGGATGTGGGTTAAGGTTAGGATTAGGGTTAGAGTGAGGGCTAGTGTTAGGGTGAGGGTTAGGGTTAGGGTTAGGGCGAGGTTTAGCGTTAGGGTTAGGTTTAGGGATAGGTTGAGGGATAGGGTTAGGGTTATGGTGAGGGTGAGGTTTAGGGTTAGGTTGAGAGTTTGGATTAGGGCTAGGTTGAGGGTGAGGGTTAGTGTTAGGGTTAGGGTGAGGGTTATCATGAGGGTTATGGTTAAGATTAGGGTTAGGCTGAGGGCTAAGGTGAGGGTGAGGGTTAGGGTTAGGGTTACGCTGAGGTTTAGGGTTCGGGTTAGGTTGAGGGTTAGGGTTAGAGTGAGGGTTAGGGTTCACGTTAGGTTTAGGGTTAGGATTAGGGTTAGGTTGAGGGTGAGTGTGTGGGTTAGGGTTATGTATAGGGTTAGGCTTAGGGTTAGGCTAAGGGTGAGTTTGATGGTGAGGGTTAGGGTAAGGGTAAGGGTTAGATTTAGGTTTAGGTTGAGGGAGAGTGTGTGGCTTAGGATTAGTTTTAGGGTTAGGCTAAGGGTAAGGTTAAGGGTGAATGATAGGGTTAGTGTGGGGGTTAGGTTTAAGGTTATGGTGAGGGTTAGGATGAGGGTTAAGGTTAGGATTAGGTTTAGTGTGAGGGCTAAGGTGAGGGTGATGTTTAGGGTTAGGGTTAGGGGGATGGGGAGGGGGAGGTTCAGAGTTACCGTTACGGTTAGGGTGAGGAATAGGATGAGGTTTAGGGTTAGGGTTACTGTTAGGGTTCGGGTTAGGGTGAGGGTTAAGTTTAGGGTGAGGGTTAGGTTTAGCGTTAGGATTAGGATTAGGGTTAAGGTGAGGGTGAGTGTGAGGGTTAGGTTTAGGGTTAGGGTTAGGCTTAGGGATAGGCTGAAGGTGAGGGTGAGGGTGAGTGTTAGGGTGAGGGTGAGGGTGAGGTTTAGGGTTAGAGTTAATGTTAATTTGAGGGTTAGGGTTAGGGTGAGCTTGAGGGTTAGTGTTAGATTGAGGATTAGTGTTAGGGTTAGTGTGAGGTTTATGGTGAGGATGAGGGTTACGGTTAGGATGAGGGCTAGATTGAAGTTGAGGATTAGTGTTAGGGTTAGGGTGAGGTTCAGGTTTAGGGTGATGGTTAGTGTTAGTGTTAGTGTTAGGGTTAGGATGTGGGTTAGGGTGAGGGTTAATGTTAGGTATAGGGTTAGGTTTAGGATTAGGGTTTGTGTGAGGGTGAGTGTGAGGGTTATGGTTAGGGTTAGGCTTAGGGTTAGGCTGAGGGTGAAGGTGAGGGTTAGGGTTAGAATGAGGGTTAGGGTTAGGGTTAGGTTGAGGGTTAGGATGAGTGTTAGGTTTAGGATTAGGTTTAGCGTGAGGGCTAGCATGCTGGTGAGGGTTAGGGTTAGGGTTAGGGTGAGGTTTAGGTTTATGGTTAGGTTGAGATTTAAGATTAGGGCTAGGTATAGGGTCAGGCTTAGGGTTAGGTTGAGGGTTAGCACGAGGGTTAGGGTTACAATTAGGGTTAGGATGAGGGCAAGGTTGAGGGTGAGGGTTAGGGTTGGGGTTATGGTGAGGTTTAGGTTTCGGGTTAGGTTTCGGGTTAGGGTGAGGTTTAGGTTTAGGTTTATGGTGAGGGTCAGTGTTAAGGTTTGGTTGAGGGTTAGAATTAGTTTTAGGGTTAGTGTGAGGGTTAGCGTTAGGATTATGATGAAGGTTAGGATGAGGGTTAGGGTTACAATTTGGATTAGGGTGAGGGCTAGGGTGAGGGGGAGTGTTAGGGTTAGGGTTAGGGTGAGGTTTAGGGTTAGGGGTAGGGGTAGGGTTAGGGTCAGATTTAGGGTTGGGGGTACGGTAAGGGTGAGGGTTAAGTTGGGGGTGAGGTTTTGGGTGAGGACTAAGGTGAGGTTGAGGGTTAGTGTTAGGGTTAGGGTTAGGGTGAGGGTTAGGTTGAGGTTTAGGTTTAGGTTTAGGGTTAGGGTTAGGATTAGGATTAGGGTTAGGGTTAGTGTGAGGATTAGGGTTAGGGTTAGGCTTAGGCTTAGGTTAGGCTGAGGGTGAGGGTGGGGATGAGGATTAGGTTTAGAATGATGATTCCGGTTATGGTTAGGTAGAGATTTAACATGAAGCTTAGGGTGAGGATTAGGTTTAGGCTTGAGGGCTAGGATGAGTGAGAAGTTTAGGGTTATGTTTAGGCTTAGGTTTAGGCTGAGGCTGAAGGTGAGGGTGAGCATTAGGGTTAGGGTGATGGTTAGGATTATGGTTAGGGTGAGGGTTAGGATGTGGGTTAGGATTAGGGTGAGGTTTAGAATGAGTGTGACAATAAAAGTAAAGGTAAGGGTTAGGCTGAGGGTGAGGGTTATGTTAAGGGTGAGGGTTCGGATTAGGGTTAGGGTGAGGGTGAGGGTTAGATTGAGGGTTAGTGTTTGGTTTAGTGTGAGGTTTAGGATGAGGATGAGGGTTAGGGTTTGGGTGAGGGCTAGGGTGAAGTTGAGGGTTAGGGTTAGTTTTACTGTTAGGGTTAGGGTTAGTGTGAGGTTTAGGGTGGGGGTGAGGCTTAGTGTTAGGGTTAGGATTAGGCTTAGGGTTAAGGTGAGGGTTAGTGTGAGGTTTACAGTTAGGGTGAGTGTTGAGGTTAGGGTTAGAGTGAAGGTTAGGGTGAGGGTTAGGCTTAGGTTTAGGGTTTGGGTATTGGCTTGGGTGAAGGTGAGGGTTAGGGTTAGGGTTATGGTGAGATTTTGGGTTAGTGTTAGGGTTAGGGTTGGTGTTAGGCTTAGGCTTAATGTTAGTCGGAGGGGGAGGGGGAGGGGGAGGGTTAAGGTTAGGGTGAGGATGAGGTTAGCCTGAGGTTTAGGGATAGGGTGAGGGTTAGGGTGAGGATGAGGGTAAGGGTAAAGTTGAGGGTTAGGCTAAGTGTGAGGGTTAAGTTAAGGTTGAGGGTTAGGGTTAGGGTGAGGGTTAGGGTAAGGGTGAGGGTTAGGTGTTAGGGTGAGGGTGAGGGTTAGATTGTTTATGAGGGTTAGGGTTAGGGTGAGGGAAAGGGTTAGAATTAGGTTTAGGGTGAGGGCTAGGATGAGAGTGAGGGTTCGGTTTAGGGTTAGGGTGAGGTTAAGTGTTCGGGTGAGGTTTAGGGTTAGTGTTAGGGTTATTGTTATTGTTAGGTTTAGGTTTACGTTTAGGATGAGGGTGAGGGTGAGGTTTAGGGTTACAGTTAGGCTTAGGTTGAGGGTTAGTGTGAGGGTTAGGTTTAGGGATAGGGTTAGGTTTAGGATTAGGTTTAGGTTGAGAGTGAGTGTGAGGGTTAAGGTTAGGGGTAGGCTTAGGTTTAGGGTTAGGGTTTGGTTTAGGGTGAGGGTGAGGTTTAGGTTTAGGGTTAGTGTTAGTATTAGGGTTAGGGTTAAAGTGATGGTTAGGGTTAGGGTTAGGTTTAGGCTTAGGCTTAGGTTTAGGCTGATGATGAGGGTGGAGATGAAGATTAGGTTTAAAGAGATGGTTAGTGTTATAGTTACCTTGAGGGTTAGGATGTGGTTTAGGGTTAGGATTAGGGTTAGGCTGAGGCGGAGGTTGAGGGTGAGGTTTAGGGTTAGGGTGATGGTTAGGGTTAAGTTGAGGGTGAGGGTTAGCATGAGGGTTAGTGTTAGGGTGAGGTGACGGTAAGGGTAAAGGTGAGGGTTAATGTTAGGGTGATGTTTATGGTAAGGGTGAGGATTAGGGTTAGGGTGAGGGTTAGGGTGAGGGTTAGGGTTAGGGTTAGGGTGAGTGTGAGGGTTAGATTGAGGGTTAGGTTTATGTTGAGGGTTATGGTTAGGGTGAGGTTTAGGTTTAGGGTTAGGGTTATTGTCATGGTTATGATTAGGGTTACAGTTACGGTGAGGGTGAGGGTTAGGCTTAGGGTTAAGGTGAGGTTTAGGTTTAAAGTTAGGGTTAGAGTTAGGCTTAGTGTGAAGGTGTGGTTTAGGGTTAGAGTTAGAGTTAGTGTTATGGTTAGGGTTAGGGTGAGGGTTAGGGTGAGTGTTAGAGTTCGGTAAGGCTTAGGCTTAGGCTTCTGCCGAGCTTGAGGGTGAGGGAAAGGGTTAGGTTGAGGTTTATGGATAGGGTTAGGGTTAGGATTAGGGTTAGGGTGAGGGTGAGGGTTAGGGTAAGGGTTAGGCTTAGGCTCTGGGTAACCTTTGAGTGAGGGTGAGTGTGAGGATTAGGGTTAGGGTGATGGTTAGTGTTAGGGTTAGTGTTATTGTTAGGGTTAGGGTTAGAGTTAAGGTGAGGGTGAGGGTGCGGTTGAGGGTTAGGGTTAGGGTTAGGGTGAGGTTTAGGGTTAGGGTTAGAGATAGGGTTAGGGTGAGGGTGAGCTTTAGGGTTAGAGTTAGGGTTAGTGTTAGGGTTAGGCTTAGGTTTAGGCTGAGGTTGAGGGTGGGGATGAGGATTAGGGTTACGATTAGGGTTAGGGTGAAGTTTAGGTTTAGGGTGACCATTAGGTTTAGGGTTAGTTTTAGCCTTAGGGTGAGGGTGAGGGTTAGGTTGAGGTTTAGGGATAGAGTTAGGGTTAGGATTAGGGTTAGGGTGACTGTGAATGTGAGGTTTAGGGTTACGGTTTGGCTTAGGCTTAGGGTTAGGATTAGGGTGAGGGTTAGGGTGAGGGTGAGGGTGAGAGTTAGGGTTACGGTTAAGATGAAGTTTAGGGTTAGAATACGTGTGAGTGTTGGTGTTAGGGTTAGGGTTAGGGTTAGTGTTAGGGATAGGGGGAGGGTTAGGGTTAGGGTTAAGGTTTGGGTTAGTCTTAGGGTTAGGATTAGGGTGAGGGTTAGTTTGAGGTTCAGGTTTAGGGTTAGGATTAGGTTTATGAATAGTTTTAGTCTGATGGTGAGGTTGAGGGTGAGGGTTAGTTTTAGGGTGATGGTTAGGGTTTAGGGTTAGAGTGAGGTTTAGGATGATGGTTAGGGTTAGGATTAGGATTAGGGTGAAGGCTAGGGTGAGGGTGAGGGTGAGGGTTAGGTTTAGGGTGATGGTTAGGGTTATGGTTAGCTTGAAATTTAGGATGAGGTTTAGGGATAGGGTGAGGGTTAGGGTGAGGGTGATGGTAAGGTTAAAGTTGAGGGATAGGCTGAGGGTGATGGTTAAGATAAGGGAGAGTGTTACAGTTAGGGTGAGGGTTAGGGCAAGGGTGTGGGTTAGGGATTAGGGTGAGGCTGAGGGTTAGATTTTGGATTAGGATTAGGGTTAGTGTGAGCTTTATGTTGAGGATGAGTGTTAGTGTTATGTGAAGGAAAGGGTTAGAATTAGGGTTAGAGTGAGAGCTAGGGTGAGGGTGAGGGTTAGGGTTAGTGTTAGGGTTAGGGTGAGGTTTATGCTTAGGGTGAGGTTTAGGGTTAGTGTGAGGGTTAGTGTTAGGGTTAGGGTTAGTGTTAGGGTGAGGGTTAGGGTTAGGGTGAGATTTATAGATAGGGTGCGGGTTAGGGTTAGGTTTAGGGTGAGGTTCAGGGTTAAGATTAGGGTTAGAATTAGGGTTAGGGTGAAGGTGAGGTTTATGGTTAGATTTAGGCTTAGGGTGAGGGTTACAGTTAGGGTTCGTTTTAGAGTTAGTGTTAGGTTAGGGTTAGGGTGAGGGTTAGTATGAGTGTTAGGGTTAGAGTTAGGGTTAGGGTTAGGATTAGGGTAAGGTTGAGGGTGAGCGTGTGGGTTAGGGTTAGGTTTAGGGTTAGGCTTAGTGTTAGGCTGAGGGTGAGGTTGAGGGTGAGGTTTAAGGTTAGGGTGAGAGTTAGGATTAATGTTAGGTTGAGGGTTAGGATGAGGGTTAGGGTTAGTATTAGTGTTAGGGTGGGCGCTAGCGTGAAGGTGAGGTATAGGGTTAGGGTTAGGGTGAGCTTTAAGTTTAGGATTAGGGTGAGGGTGAAGTTTATTGTTAGAGTTAGTGTTAGGGTGAGGGTTAGGGTTAGGGTTAGTGTTAAGGTTAGGGTTAGGGTGAGTGTTAGGGTAAGGGTTAGGGTTATGGTTATGTTTAGGATTAGGATTAGGGTTAGGGTTAGGCTGAGGGTGACGTTTATGGTTAGAGTTAGTGTTACTGTGAGGGTTAGTGTTATGGTGAGGGTGTGTGTGAGGGTTAGAGTTAGGGTGATGCTTAAGGTTATGGTCAGGGTGAGGGTTAGGATGAGGGTTAGGGTTAGTGTGAGGGTTAGCGGGAGGGTGATAGTAAGTGTAAAGTTGAGGGTTAGGCTGAGAATGAGGATTACGGTAAATGTGAGGGTTAGGGTTAGAGTGAGGGTTAGAGTTAGGGTTAGGTGGAGGGTGTGGTTTAGATTGAGGATTAGTTTTAGGGTTAGTGTGAGGATGATAGTTAAGGTTGGGTGAGGGATAGGGTGAGGTTGAGGGTTAGGTTTAGGGTTAGGGTGAGTGTTAGGGTTAGGGTGAGTGTTAGGGTTAGTGTGAGGGTTAGTGTTATGGTTAGGGTTAGTGTTAGGGTTTGGGTAAGTTTTAGGGTGAGGGTTAGGGTTACAGTTAGGTTTATGGTTAGAATGAGGGTTAGGTTTAGTTTTAGGGTTATTGTTGGGGTTGGGTTTAGGGATAGGATGAGCGTTAGGGTTAGGATAAGGATTAGGGTGAGGGCTAGGGTGAGGGTGAGTGTTAGGGTTAGGCTTAGGCTTAGGTTTAGGATGAGGCTGAGGGTGAGGTTGAGGGTTAGGGTTAGCGTGATGGTTAGGGTTACGGTTAGGCTGAGGGTTAGGATGAGGTTTTGGGTTAGGGTGAGGTTTAGGGTGAGGGTGACAGTAAGGGTAAATGTGAGGGTTAGGGTTAGGGTGAGGATTAGGGTTACGGTTAAGGTGTGGGTGAGGGTTAGACTGAGTATTAGTATTAGGGTTAGTGTGACGTTTAGGGTGAGGATGAGGGGTAGGGTTAGGATGAGGCCTAGGGTGAGGGTGAGGGTTAGGGATAGGGTTAGGTTGAGGTTTAGGGTTAAGGTGATGGTTAGGGTTAGTGTGAGGGTTAGCGTTAGATTAGGGTAAGTTTTAGGGTGAGGGTAAGTGTTAGGGTGAGGGTTAGGGTTAGGGTGAGAGTTATAGTTAGGATTAGGATTAGTATTTGAGTTAGTGTTATTTTTAGGTTTAGGGAGAGGGGGAGGGTTAGGGTTAGGGTTAGCGTGAGGTTTAGTTTTAGGGTTATGGTTAGAGATAGGGTTAGGTTGAGGGTGAGGTTTAGGTTTAGATTTAGTGTTAGGGGAGGGTTAGGGTGAGGGTTAGTGTTAGAGTTAGGGTTAGTGTTAGGATTAGGGTTAGGGTGAGGGCGAGTGTGAGGGTTAGGGTTAGGGTTAGGCTTAGGCATAGGGTTAGGCAGAGGGTGAGGGTGAGGGTGAGGGTTAGGGTTTGGGTGAGGGTTAGGATGAGGTTTAGAGTTAGGATTAGGGTTAGGATGAGGGCAAGGGTGAGGGTGAGGTTTAGAGTTACCATAATGGCGAGGTTAAGTATTAGGTTTAGGTTTAGTGTTAGGGTGAGGGTCAGGGTTATGGTTACTGTGAGGATTAGGGTTAGGGTTAGTGTGAGGGTAAGGGTTAGGATTAGGGTTAGGTTTATTTTTAGTGTTAAGGTTAAGGTTAAGTTCACAGTGAGGGTGAGGCTGAAGGTGAGGTATAGGTTTAGGGTTAGGGTGTGGTTTAGGGTTAGGTTTAGGTTTAGGGTTAGGGTGAGGGCTTGGGTTTAGGTTAGGGTTACAGTGAGGGTGAGCGTTAGGGTTAGGGTTAGGGTTAATGTTATTGTTAGGGTTAGGGTTAGAGTTACGGTGAGGGTGAGGGTGAGGGTGAGATTTAGGTTTAGGGTGAGGGTGAGATTTAGAATTAGGGTTAGGGTGAGGGTTAGGGTTAGGGTTATTGTTAGGCTTAGGGTTAGGATGAGGGTTAGGTTGTGGTTTAGGGTTGGGGTTAGGTTTAGGATTAGGGTTTTGGTGAGTGTGAGGGTGAGGGTTAGGGTTAGGCTTAGGCTTAGGCTTAGGGTTAGGCTGAGGGTGAGTGTGGGGATGATGATTAGGTTTAGGTTGATGGTTAGGGTTAGGGTTAGGTTTAGGGTTAAGATTAGGGTTAGGGTTAGAATTAGGTTTAGGGTGAGGGCTAGCGTGAGGGTGAGGATTAGGGTTAGGGTTAGGCTTAGGGTTAGGGTAAGCGTTAGTGTTAGGGTGAGGGTAAGTGTTAGGGTGAGGGTTAGGTTTAGGATTAGGGTTAGGGCTAGGGTTAGGGTGAGTGTTAGGGTTAGGGTGATGGTTAGGGTTAGTGTGAGGGTTAGTGTTAGGGTTAGCGTTAGTGTTATGGCGAGGGTAAGTGTTAGGGTGAGGGTTAAGGTTTGGGTGAGGCTTATGGTTAGAATGAGGGTTAGGGTTAGGGTTATTGTTTGTGTTAGGGTTAGGGTTAGGATGAGGGTTAGGGTTAGGATTAGGGTGAGGGCTAGGGTGAGGGTGAGGGTTAGGGTTAGGCCTAGGTTTAGGCTTAGGTTAGGGCTGATGCTGAGTGTGAGGTTGAAGGTTAGGGTTAGCGTGATGGTTAGGTTATGGTTAGGCTGAGGGTTAGGATGAGGGTTAGGGTTAGGGTTAGGGATAGGTTGAGGGTGACAGTAAGGTTAAAATTGAGGGTTAGGTTTAGCACTAGGGTTAGGGTGAGGGCTAGGGTTAGGGTGAGGGTTTGGGTTAGGGTTAGAGTTACGGTGAGGGTTAGTTTTAAGTTTAGGTTTAGGGTTATTGTTCTTCTTAGGGTTAGGGTTAAGGTTAAGGTAAGGGTGAGGGTGAGGGTGAGGTTGAGGTTAGGGTTAGGGTTAGGATGAGGTTTAGAGTTAGGGTTAGTGTTAGGGTGAGGGTGAGGTTTAGGGTTATTGTTAGGGTTAGGGTTAGGGTTAGTGTGAGTGTTAGGGTTAGGTTTAATGTTATGTTTTGGGTTATGGTGAGGGCTAGTGTGAGTGTGAGGGTTAGGGTTAGGTTTAGGCTTAGGCTTAGTGTTAAGCTGAGGGTGGGGATGAGGGTTAGGGTTAGGCTTAGGCTTAGGGTTAGGCTGAGGGTGAGGGTGAGGGATAGGTTTAGGGTGAGGGTGAGGTTTAGGGTTAGGGTTAGCGTTAGGGTGCGGGTTAGTGTGAGGGTTAGGGTTAGGGTTAGTGTTACGGTTACAGTGAGGGTGAGCGTGACTCTGATGGTTAAGCGTAGCCTTAGGCTTAGGCTTATGCTTGGGCCGAGCTTGAGGGTGAAGGTGAAGGTAAGGTTTAGGGTGATTGTTAGGGTTTTAGGGTTAGGGTGAGGGTTAGGGTGAGGTATAGGTTTAAGATTAGGGCTAGGGTCAGTGCTAGGGTGAGGGTGAGGGTTAGGGTTAGAGTTAGGGTGAGGTTTAGGGTTATGGTTAGGGTGAGTGTTAGGGTGAGGATTACGGTGAGGGTGAGGGTTAGGGTTAGAGTTAGGGTGAGGTTTAGGGTTATGGTTAGGGTGAGTGTTAGGGTGAGGATTACGTTGAGGGTGAGGGTTAGGGTTAGGGTGAGGGTTAGGGTTAGGGTGAGGGTGATGGTGAGGGTTAGATTAGGGTTAGGGTTAGTGTTATTGTTAGTTTTAAGTTCACAGTGAGGGTGAGGCTGAGGTGAGGGTTAGGTTTAGGGTTAGGGTGAGGTTTAGATTAAGGTTAGGGTAAAGGTTAGGGTGAGGGTTTGGGTTAGGGTTAGGATTAAGGTGAGGGTGAGTGTTAGGGTTAAAGTGATGGTTAGTGTTATTGTTAGTGTTAGGGTTAGAGTTACGGCGAAGGTGAGGGTGAGTGTGAGGGTTAGGGTTAGGGTGAGGTTTAGGGTTAGGGTTAGGTTTAGGTTGAGGGTGAGGGTGAGGTTTACGGTTAGATGTAGGGTGAGGGTGAGGTTTAGGGTGAGGTTTAGGGTTAGGGTTAGTGTTAGGGTTAGGGTTAGGGTGAGGGTTAGAATGAGGGTGAGGGTTAGGGTGAGGGTTAGAGTTAGGGTTAGGATTAGGATTAGGGTTAGTGTTAGGGTGAGTGTTTGGGTTAGGCTTAGGCTTAGCGTTAAGCTGAGGGTGAGGGTGAGGGTGAGGTTTAGGGTTAGGGTTTGGGTTAGGGTTAGCGTTTGAGTGAGAGTTAGGGTTAGGGTGAGAGGATGAGAATTAGGGTTAGGATTAGTGTTAGGGTTAGGGTTAGGGTGAGGGTTAGGATGAGGTGATGTTTCCGATTAGGGTTAGGATGAGGGTGAGGGTGAGTTTGAGGGTTAGGGTAAGGGATAGGGAGAGGTTTAGGGTTATGGTTAGTGTTAGGTTTAGGGTTAGGGTTATGGTTAGTGTTAGAGTGAGGGTAAGTGTTAGGGTGAGGTTTAGGGTTATGGTGACGGTTATGGTTACAATGAGGGTTATTGTTAGGTTTAGCGTTATTGTTAGGGTTAAGGTTACGGTTAATGTGAGGGTTAGTTTTAGGTTTAGGGTGAGGTTTATATTAAGGGTTAGGGTTAGAGTTAGTGTTAGGGTGAGGGTGAGGTTTAGGGTTAGAGTTAGCGTTAGTGTTAATGTTAGGGTTAGGGTGAGGGTTAGTGTGAGGGTTAGGGTTAGGGTTAGGGTGAGTGTTAGGATGAGGTGTAGGGTTAGGATTAGGGTTAGGGTGAGCGCTAGAGTGATGGTTAATGTGAGGGTTAGTGTTAGGGATAGGGTTAGGTTTAAGATTATGTTTAGATTGAGGGTGAGTGTGAGGATTAGGGTTAGGGTTAGGGTTAGGGTTAGAGTGAGTGTTAGGGTTAAGATTTGGTTTAGGGTGAGGGTGAGGGTTAGGGTTAGGGTTAGGGTGAGGGTGAGGGTTAGGGTTAGGGTTAGTGTGAAAGTTAGGGTTATGGTGAGGGTTATGTTTAGGGTGAGGTTTAGGGTTAGGGTTAGGGTTAGGGTGAGGGCTAGGGTGAGGGCTAGGGTTAGAGTGAGGTTTAGGGTTAGGGTTAGGGTGAGTTTTAGGGTGAGGGTGAGGTTTTAGGTTAGGGTTAGGATGAGTTTTAGGGTTATGGTTAGGGTTCCGGTTAAGGCGAAGGTGAGGGTAAGGTTTAGATTCAGGGTTAATGTTAGGTTTAGTGTGAGGTTTATCGTTAGGGTTAGGGTCAGGGTTAGGGTTAGGGTGAGGGTTTGGGTTTGGGTTAGAGTTATGGTGAGGGTGAATTTTAAGTTTAGGTTTTGGGTCATGGTTATTCTTAGGGTTAGGGTTAAGGTTAAGGTTAAGCTAAGCGTGAGGGTGAGGGTGATGTTGAGGGTTAGGGTTAGGGTTAGGATGAGGTTTAGAGTTAGGTTTAGTGTTAGGGTGAGGGTGAGGTTTAGGGTTAGGGTTAGGGTTAGGGTTAGGGATAGTGTGAGTGTTAGGGTTAGGTTTAGTGTTATGGTTTAGGTTATGGTGAGGGCTAGTGTGAGGGTGAGGGATAGGGTTAGGGTCAGGTTTAGGCTTAGTATTAAGCTGAGTGTGAGGGTGAGGGTTAGGGTTAACCTTAGGCCTAGGCTTATGCTTAGGCTGAGCTTGAGGGTGCAGGTGAGGGTTAGGGTTAGGGTGATTGTTAGAGTTTTAGGGTTAGGGTGAGGGTTAGGGTTAGTGTTAGGGTGAGGCTTAGGGTGATGTTTAGGTTTAAGATTAGGGCATGTCAAAACCAGCTTTACAATGTCGGTGTGGGGGGGAGGGGGTATAATTGGGTGGGGGGAGGAGGGAGGCTGGGAAGGGAGTTGAAGGGTAAACAAAGGAGGAGGCTGCAATGCTTGGTAAGAAATGTATGCATTATCCTGCCCATGTAATTGTAGCCCCTCTGTACAGTATGTTCTCAAATAAAATAAAATAAAATTTAAAAAAAAAAAAGAAAAACCAAAAAAAAAAAGATTAGGGCTAGGGTGAGTGCTAGGGTGAGGGTGAGGGTTAGGGTTAGAGTTAGGGTGCGGTTTAGGGATAGGGTTAGGTTTAGTGTTAGGGTGAGTGTTACATTGAGGGTGAGCCTTAGGGTTAGGGTGAGGGTTAGGGTTAGTGTGAGGGTGAGGGTAAGATTAAGGTAGGGTTATTGTTATTGTTAGTGTTATGGTTAGGTTTAAGTTTATAGTGAGGGTGAGGCTGAGGGTGAGGGTTAGATTTAGGGTTAGGGTTAGGTTTAGATTAGGGTTAGGGTAAGGGTTAGGGTGAGGGTTTGGGTCAGGTTTACGATTATGGTGAGGGTGAGTGTTAGGTTTGGGTTGAGGGTTAGTGTTATTTTTAGGGTTAGGGTTAGAGTTACGGTGAAGGTGAGGGTGCGTGTGAGGGTTAGGGTTAGGGTGAGGTTTAGGGTTAGGGTTAGGTTTAGGGTGAGGGTGAGGGTGAGGTTTAGGGTTATATTTAGGGTTAGATTGATGGTTAGGGTGAGGTTTAGGGTTATTGTTAGTGTTAGGGTTAGGGTTAGGGTGAGGGTTAGGATGAGGGTGAGAGTTAGGGTGAGCTTTAGAGTTAGGGTTAGGATTAGGATTAGGTTTAGTGTTAGGGTGAGTGTTTGGGTTAGGCTCAGGGTTAGGGTTAGGCTTAGCGTTAAGCTGAGGGTGAGGTTGATGGTGAGGATTAGGGTTAGGGTTTGGGTTAGGGTTAGCGTTTGGGTGAGAGTTAGTGTTAGGGTTAGGATGAGGATTAGGGTTAGGATTAGTGTTAGGGTTAGGTTTAGGTTGAGGTTTAGGATGAGGGTGATGTTTAGGATTAGGGTTAGGGTGAGGGCGAGGGTGAGTTTTAGGGTTAGAGTTAGGGTTAGGGTAAGGGATAGGGTGAGGTTCAGGGTTAGGGTTAGTGTTAGGGTTAGGGTTAGGTTGAGGGTTAGTGTTAGGGTGAGGGTTAGGTTTAGGGTTAGGATTAGGATTAGGGTTAGTGTGAGGGTGAGTATGAGGGTTAGGATTAGGGTTAGGTTTAGGCTTAGGGATAGGCTGAGGGTGAGGGTGAGGGTGAGGGTTAGCGTTAGGGTGAGGGTGAGGTTTAGGGTTAGAGTTAGTGTTATGTTGAGGTTTAGTGTGAGGGTTAGTGTTAGGGTTAGTGTTAGGGTTAGGTTTAGGGTGAGGGTTATGGTTAGGGTGAGGGTTAGGGTTAGGGATAGCGTTAGGTTTAGGATTAGGTTTTGGGTGAGGTTGAGTGTGAGGGTTATGATTAGTGTTATGAATATGCTTAGGGTTAGGCTGAGGGTGAGGTTGAGGGTTAGGGTTAGGGTGACGGTTATTATGAGTGTTAGATTTAGGATTAGGATTAGGGTGAGGGCTAGAATGAGGGTGAGGTTTAGTCTTAGGGTTAGGGAGATGTTTAGGGTTAGGATTAAGTTTAGGCATAGGGTGAGGGTTAAGGTTAATGTTATGATGAAGGTGAGCGTTAGGGTAAGGTTGAGGGTTAGGATTAGGTCTAGGTTTAGGGTGAGTGTTAGGGTTAGGGTGAGGGCTAGGGTGAGGGTGAGGTTTAGGGTTAGGGTGAGGTTTAGGGTTAGAGTGATGGATAGGGTTAGTGTGAGGATTAGTGTTAGGGTTGGGGTTAGTGTTAGGGTGAGGGTAAGTGTTATGGTGAGATTTAGGGTTATGTTGACATTTATGGTTACAATGAGGGTTAGGGCTAAATTTAGGGTTATTGTTAGGGTTAGGGTTAGGGTTTCGGTTATTGTTAGGGTGAGGGTTAGGGTTCGGTTTAGGTTGAGGTTTATATTAAGGGTTAGGGTTAGAGTTAGGGTTAGGGTGAGGGTGTGGTTTAAGGTTAGAGTTAGCGTTAGTGTTAGTGTTAGAGTTAAGCTGAGGGTTAGAGTGAGGTTTAGGGTTAGGCTTAGGCTTAGGCCAAGACTGAGGGTTAGGGTTAGGGATAGGGTTAGGTTGAGGGTTAGGGTTAAGGTTAGGGTGAGTGTTAGGATGTGGTGTAGTGTTAGGATTAGGGTTAGGGTGAGCGCTAGGGTGATGGTTAATGTGAGGATTAGGGTTAGGGATAGGGTTAGGTGTAGGATTAGGTTTAGATTGAGGGTGAGTGTGAGGGTTAGGGTGAGGGTTAGGCTCAGGCTTAGGGTTAGAGTGAGTGTTAGGGTTAGGGTTTGGTTTAGGGTGAGGGTGAGGGTTAGGGTTAGGGTTAGTGTGAGGGTGAGGGTGAGGGTTAGGGTTAGGTTTAGTGTGAAAGTTAGGGTTATGGTGAGGGTTAGGGTTAGGGTGAGGGTGAGGGTGAGGGTTAGGGTTAGGTTTAGTGTGAAAGTTAGGGTTATGGTGAGGGTTAGGGTTAGGTTAAGGTTAGGGTGAGGGCTAGGGTGAGAGTGAGGTTTAGGGTTAGGGTTAGGGTGAGGTTTAGGTTGAGGGTGAGGTTTAGGGTTAGGGTTAGGGTGAAGTTTAGGGTTATGTTTAGGGTTACGTTTAAGGCGAGGTTGAGGGTTAGGATTAGAGTTAGGGTTAGCATGAGGGTTAGGGTGAGGGTTAGTGTTATTGTTAGTGTTAGGGGTAGGGTTAGGATGAGGGTTAGGTTGAGGGTGAGGGTTAGGGTAAGGCTTAGGTTTAGGATTAGGGTTAAGGTGAGGGTGAGTTTGAGGGTTAGTGTTAGTGTTAGGGTTAGGGTTAGCATTAAGGTTAGGGTGAGGGTGAGGGTTAACTTTAGGGTTAGGTTTAGAGTGAGGGTTAAGGTGAAGGATATGGTGAGGGTTAGGGATAGGATTAGCGTTAGGGTATGTGCTAGAACCAGCAACACTGTTAAGGTTAGGGTTAGAGTGAGGGTTAGGATGAGTGTTACATTTAGGGTTAGTGTTAGTGTTAGGGTTAGGATTAGGGTTTCGGTGACTGTGAGTGTGACAGTTAAGGTTAGGTTTAGTGTTAGGCTTAGGGTTAGGCTGAGGCTGAGGGTAAGGGTGAGGGTTAGATTTAGGGTGAGGGTTTGGTTTAGGGTTAGAGTGAGGGTTAGGGTGAGGGTTAGGGTTGGATTAGGGTTAGGGTATGTCCTAGGGTGAGGATTAGGTTTAGTTTTAGGTTTAGGGTGAGGTTAAGCATTAGGGTTAGGGTCAGGGTTAGGGTTAGGGTGACGGTTTGGGTTAGGGTTAGAGTTAGGGTGAGGGTGAGTTTTAAGTTTAGGTTTCGGGTTATGGTTATTCTTAGGGTTAGGGTTAAGGTTAAGGTTAAGGTAAGGTTGAGGGTGAGGGTGATGTTGAGGGTTAGGGTTAGGGTTAGGATGAGGTTTAGAGTTAGGTTTAGTTTTAGGGTGAGGGTGAGGTTTAGGGTTATTTTTAGGGTTAGGGTTAGGGATAGTGTGAGTGTTAGGGTTAGGTTTAGTGTTATGGTTATGGTTATGGTGACGGCTAGTGTGAGTGTGAGGGTTAGTGTTAGGGTTAGGATGAGGCTTAGTGTGAGGGTTAGGGTTAGGCTTAAGCTTAGGGTTAGGTTTAGACTTAGGCCGAGATTGAGGGTTTCGTTTAGGGTTAGGGTTAGGGTTAGGTTTAGGGTTAGGGTTAGGGTTAGGGTGAGAGTGAGGTTTAGGGTTAGGGTTAGGGTGAGGTTTAGGGTGAGGGTGAGGTTTAGGGTTAGGGTTAGGGTGAGTTTTAGGGTTATGGTTACGTTTACGGTTAAGGCGAGGGTGAGGGTTAGGGTTAGAATTAGGGTTAGGGTGAGGGTTAGTGTTAGTGTTAGTGTTGGGTGTAGGGTTAGGATGAGAGTTAGGGTGAGCGTGAGGGTTAGGGTAAGGGTTAGGATTAGGATTAGGGATAAGGTGAGGGTGAGTGTGAGGGTTAGTGTTAGTGTTAGGGTTAGTGTTAGCATTAGTTTTAGGGTGAGGTTGAGGGTTAACTTTAGGGTTAGGTTTAGAGTGAGGGTACGGGTGAGGGTTATGGTGAGGGTTAGGGATAGGATTAGCGTTAGGGTATGTGCTAGGATGAGCAATAGGGTTCAGGTTAGGGTTAGAGTGAGGGTTAGGTGCAGGTTTAGGTTTAGGTTTAGTGTTAGGGTTAGGGTTGGTGTTAGGTTTAGGAGTAGGGTTACGGTGACTGTGAGTGTGACAGTTAGCGTTAGGGTTAGTGTTAGGCTTAGGTTTAAGCTGAGGCTGAGGGTGAGGATTAGGTTGAGATTTAGGGTGAGTGTTTTGTTTAGGGTTAGAGTGAGGGTTAGTGTGAGGGTTAGGGTTAGATTAGGGTTAGGGTATGTCCTAGGGTGAGGATTAGGGTTAGTGTTAGGTTTAGCGTGAGGGTGAGGATGAGGTTTAGGGTTACATGTAGGGTTAAGGTGAGGTTTAGGGTGAGGTTTAGGGTTAGGGTTAGTGTTAGGTTTAGGGTTAGGGTGAGGGTTAGGATGAGGGTGAGGATTAGGGTGAGGTTTAGTGTTAGGGCGAGGATTAGGATTAGGGTTAGCATTAGGGTGAGTGTTTGGATTAGGCTTAGGGTTAGGGTGAGGCTTAGCATTAAGCTGAGGGTGAGGGTGAGGGTGAGGGTTAGGATTAGGTTAGGGTTAGTGTTTGGGTGAGAGTTAGTGTTAGGGTTAGGGTGAGAGTTAGGATGAGGATTAGGGTTAGGATTAGTGTTAGGGTTAGGTTTAGTGTGAGGGTTAGGATGAGGGTGATGTTTAGGGTTAGGGTTAGGGTGAGAGTGAGGGTGAGGTTTAGGTTTAGAGTTAGGGTTAGGGTGAGGGATAGGGTGAGGTTTAGGGTTAGGGTTAGTGATAGGGTTAGGGTTATGGTGAGGGTTAGTGTTAGGGTGAGGGTTAGGTTTAGGGTTAAGATTAGGATTAGGGTTAGTGTGAGGGTGAGTATGAGGTTTAGGGTTAGGGTTAGGTTTAGGCTTAGAGATAGGCTGAGGGTGAGGGTGAGGGTGAGGGTTAGAGTTAGGGTGAGGGTGAGTTTTAGGGTTAGAGTTAGTGTTAAGTTGAGATTTACTGTGAGGGTTAGTGTTAGGTTTAGTATTAGGGTTAGGGTTAGGGTGAGGGTTAGGGTGAGGGTTAGGGTTAGGGATAGGGTTAGGTTTAGGATGAGGTTTTGGGTGAGGTTGAGTGTGAGGGTTATATTTAGGGTTATGATTATGCTTAAGGTTAGGCTGAGGGTGAGGGTGAGGTTTAGGTTTAGGGTGAGTTTTAGGTTTAGGGTTACGGTGAGGGTTAGGATGAGGGTTAGGTTTAGCATTAGGATTAGGGTGAGGGCTAGCATGAGGGTGAGGTTTAGGGTTAGGGTTAGGGTGAGGTTTAGGGTTAGGATTATTTTTAGGCATAGGGTGGGTGTTAGGGTTAAGGTTATGATGAGGGTGAGGGTTAGGGTAAGTTTGAGGGTTAGGATTAGGTCTAGGTTTAGGTTGAGGGTTAGGTTGAGGGCTAGGGTGAGGGTGAGGTTTAGGGTTAGAGTGAGGTTTAGGGTTAGGGTGATGGTTAGGGTTAGTGTGAGGATTAGTGTTAGGGTTCGGGTTAGTGTTAGGGTGAGGGTAAGTGTTAGGGTGTGGGTTAGGGTTATGGTGACAGTTATGGTTACAATGAGGGTTAGGTTTAGGTTTAGTGTTATTGTTAGGGTTAGGGTTAGGGTTACGGTTACTGTGAGAGTGAGGGTTAGGGTTCGGTTTAGGGTGAGGTTTATATTAAGGGTTAGGGTTAGAGTTAGTGTTAGGGTGAGGTTTAGGGTTAGATTTAGCGTTAGTGTTAGTGTTAGAGTTAGAGTGAGGGTTAGTGTGAGGGTTAGGGTTAGGCTTAAGCTTAGGGTTAGGCTTAGGCTTAGGCCGAGAGTGAGGGTGAGGGTTAGTGTTAGGGTTAGGGCAAGGGTTAGGGTTAGCGTTAGGCTGCGTGTTAGGATGAGTTGTAGGGTTAGAATTAGGGTTAGGGTGAGCGCTAGGGTGATGGTTAATGTGAGGGTTAGGGTTAGGGATAGGGTTACATTTAGGATTAGGTTTAGATTGAGGGTAAGTGTGAGGGTTAGGGTTAGGGTTAGGCTTAGGGTTAGAGTCAGTGTTAGGGTTAGGGTTTGGTTTAGGGTGAGGGTGAGGGTTAGGGTTAGGGTTAGGTTGAGGTTGAGGGTTAGGGTTAGGGTTAGTGTGAAATTTAGGGTTATGGTGAGGGTTATGGTTAGGGTGAGGGTTAGGGTTAGGGTTAGGGTGAGGGTGAGGGCTAGGGTGAGAGTGAGGTTTAGGGTTAGGGTTAGGGTGAGGTTTAGGGTTAGGGTGAGGTTTAGGGTTAGGGTTAGGGTTACGGTGAGGGTGAGTGTCAGGGTTAGGGTGAGGGTTAGTGTTATTGTTAGGTTTAGGGTTAGAGTTACTGCGAAGGTGAGGGTGACTGTGAGGGTTATGGTTAGGGTGAGGTTTAGGGTTAGGGTTAGATTTAGGGTGAGGGTGAGGGTGAGGTTTAGTGTTCGTTTTAGGGTTAGGGTGAGGGTTAGGGTGAGGTTTAGGATTATGGTTAGAGTTAAGGTTTGGGTTAGTGTGAGGGTTAGGATGAGGGTGAGGGTTTAAGGTGAGGGTTTGGGTTAGGGTTAGGATTAGGATAAAGGTTAGTGTTAGGGTGAGTGTTTGGGTTAGGCTTAGGTTAAGGTTAGGCTTAGGGTTAAGCTGAGCTTGAGGGTGAGGTTGAGGGTTAGGGTTAGGCTTTGTGTTAGGTTTAGCGTTTGAGTGAGAGTTAGGGTTAGGGATAGGGTGAGAGTTAGGATGAGGATTAGGTTTAGGATTAGTGTTAGGGTTAGTGTTAGGGTGAGGGTTAGGATGAGGGTGATGTTTAGGATTAGGGTTAGGATGAGGGTGAGGGTGAGGTTTAGGGTTAGAGTTAGGGTTAGAGTGAGGGATAGGGTGAGGTTTAGGGTTAGAGTTAGTGTTAAGTTGAGATTTACTGTGAGGGTTAGTGTTAGGTTTAGTGTCAGGGTTAGGGTGAGGGTGAGGGTTAGGGTGAGGATTAGGGTTAGGGATAGGTTTAGGTTTAGGATTAGGTTTTGGGTGAGGTTGTGTGTGAGGGTTATGGTTAGGGTTATGATTAGGCTTAGGGTTAGCCTGAAGGTGAGGGTGAGGTTTAGGTTTAGGGTGAGGTTTAGGTTTAGGGTTAGGGTGAGCGTTAGGATGAGGGTTAGGTTTAGGTTTATGGTTTGTGTGTGGGCTATCATGTGGGTGAGGGTTAGGGTTACAGTTAGGGTGAGGTTTAGGGTTAGAATTAGTTTTAGGTATAGGGTGGGGATTAGGGTTAAGGTTATGATGAGGGTGAGGGTTAGGGTAATGTTGAGGGTTATGATTAGGTCTAGGTTTAGGGTGAGGTTTATGGTTAGGGTGATGGTTAAGGTTAGTGTGTGAATTAGTGTTAGGTTTAGGGTTAGTGTTAACGTGAGGGGAAGTGTTAGGGTGAGGGTTAGGTTTATGGTGATGCTTAGGGTTACAATGAAGGTTAGGGTTAGGTTTAGTGTTATTGTTAGAGTTACGGTTAGGGTTACGGTTACTGTGAGGGTGAGGGTTAGGGTTTGGTTTAGGGTGAGGTTTATATTAAGGGTTACGGTTAGAATTAGGGTTTGGGTGAGAGTGAAATTTAGGGTTAGAGTTAGCGTTAGTGTTACTGTTAGTGTTAGGGTGAGGGTTATTGTGAGGGTTAGTTTGAGGGTTAGGGTTAGGATTAAGCTTAGGGTTAGGTTTAGGCTTAGGCTGAGATTGAGGGTTAGGGTTAGGGTTAGGGTGAGGGCTAGGGTGAGAGTGAGGTTCAGGGTTAGGGTTAGGGTGAGGTTTAGGGTGAGAGTGAGGTTTAGGGTTAGGGTTAGGGTGAGGTTTAGGGTTAGGGTTAGGGTTACAGTTAAGGCGAGGGTGAGTGATAGGATTAGAGCTAGGGTTAGGGTGAGGGTTAGGGTGAGGATTAGTGTTCGTGTTAGTGTTAGGGGTAGGGTTAGTCTGAGAGTTAGCGTGAGGGCGAGGGTTAGGGTAAGGTTTAGGATTAGGATTAGGGATAAGGTGAGGGTATGTGTGAGGTTAGTGTTTGTGTTAGGGTTAGGGTTAGCATTAGGGTTAGGGTGAGGGTGAGGGTTAGCTTTAGGTTTAGGTTTAGAGTGAGGGTAAAGTTGAGGCTTATGGTGAGGGTTAGGGATAGGATTAGCGTTAGGTTTTCTGCTAGGATGAGCAATAGGGTTAGGGTTAGCTTTAGAGTGAGGGTTAGGGTGAGGGTTAGGTTTAGGTTTAGTGTTAGGGTTAGGGTTGGTGTTAGGGTTAGGATTAGGGTTACGATAACTGTGAGTGTGACAGTTGTTGTTAGGGTTAGTGTTTGCTTAGGGTTAGGATGAGGCTAAGGGTGAGGGTGAGGGTTAGATTTAGGGTGAGAGTTTGGTTTAGGGTTAGAGAGAGGGTTAGGGTGAGGGTTAGGGTTGGAATAGGGTTAGGGTATGTCCTAGGGTGAAGATTAGGGTTAGTGTTAGGTTTATGGTGAGGTTTAGCTTTAGGGTTAGGGTCAGGGTTAGGGTTAGGGTGAGGGTTTGGGTTAGGGTTAGAGTTACGGTGAGGGTGATGTTTAAGTTTATGTTTAGGTTTATGGTTATTGTTAGGGTTAGGGTTAAGATTATGATGAACGTGAGGGTTAGGGTAATGTAGAGGGTTAGGATTAGGTCTAGGTTTAAGGTGAGGGTTAGGGTTAGGGTGAGGGCTAGGGTGACGGTGAGGTTTAGGGTTAGGGTGAGGTTTAGGTTAGGGTGATGGTTAGGGTTAGTGTGAGGATTAGTGTTAGGGTTGGTTTTAGTGTTAGGGTGAGGGTAAGTGTTAGGGTGAGGGTTAGGGTTATGGTGACGGTTATGGTTACAATGAGGGTAAGGTTTAGGTTTAGTGTTATTGTTAGGGTTAGGGTTAG
The DNA here is from genome assembly GCF_024711535.1 of Dipodomys merriami. Lineage (NCBI taxonomy): Eukaryota > Metazoa > Chordata > Mammalia > Rodentia > Heteromyidae > Dipodomys > Dipodomys merriami. The sequence goes on from NW_027202849.1 coordinate 2,037,713, forward strand.
GCTTACGGTTACTATGAGGGTGAGGGTTAGGTTTGGGTTTAGGGTGAGGTTTATATTAAGGGTTAGGGTTAGAATTAGGGTTAGGGTGAGGGTGAGGTTTAGGGTTAGAGTTAGCGTTAGTGTTACTGTTAGGGTTAGGGTGAGGGTTAGTGTGAGGGTTAGGGTGAGTGTTAGGATGAGGTGAAGTGTTAGGATTAGGGTTCGGGTGAGCACTAAGGTGATGGTTCATATGAAGGTTAGGTATAGGGATAGGGATAGGTTTAGGATTATGTTTAGATTGAGGGTGAGTGTGAGAGTTAGGGTTAGGGTTAGGGTTAGGGTCAGTGTTAGGGTTAGCGTTTGGTTTAGGGTGAGGGTGAGGTTTAGGTAAGCGTTAGGGTGAGGGTGAGGGTGAGGGTTAGGGTTAGGTTTAGTGTGAAAGTCAGGGTTATGGTGAGGGTTATGGTTAGGGTGAGGGTTAGGGTTAAGGTTAGGGTTAGGTTGAGGGCTAGGGTGAGAGTGAGGTTTAGGGTTAGGGTTAGGGTAATGTTTAGGGTTAGTGTTAGGCTGAGGTTTAGGGTTATGGTTAGGGTTACGGTGAAGGCGAGGGTGAGGGTTAGGGTTAGAATTAGGGTTAGGGTGAGGGTTAGGGTGAGGGTTTATGTTAGTGTTAGTGTTAGGGGTTGGGATAGGATGAGGATTAGGGTGAGGGTTAGGGTTAGGGATAGGGTTAGTTTTAGGATTAGGTTTAGGGTGAGGGTGAGTGTGAGCGTTAGGGTTAGGGTTAGGCTTAGGCTTAGGTTTAGGGTGTGGGTTAGGGTGAGGGTGCGTCTGAGGATTAGGGTTAGGTTTAGGGTTAGGTTTAGGGTTAGGGTTAATGTTATGTTTATGGTCACAATCAGGATTAGTGTTACGCCTAGGGTTAGGCTTAGGGTTAGGCTGAGGGTGAGGGTGGGGGTTAGGATTAGGGTTAGGTTTCGGGTTAAAATTAGTGTTATTGTCAGTGTTATGGTTTTGGTTATGTTTGCGGTGAGGGTGAGGCTGAGGGTGAGGGTTATGGTTAAGTTTAGGCTTAGGGTTAGGCTGAGGGTGAGGTTGGGGGTGAGGAATAGGTTTTGGGTGATGGTTAGGGTGCGGGTTAGGGTGAGGTTTAGGATGAGGAATAGGGTTAGGATTAGGTTTAGGGTGAGGGCTAGGGTGAGGTTGAGTGTTAAGGTTAGGGTTAGGCTTAAACTTAGGTTTAGGCTGAGGGTGAGGGTGAGTGTGAGTGTTAGGGTTAGGGTGATGGATAGGGTGAGGGTTAGGGTGAGTGTTAGAATGAGGGTTAGGGTTAGGGTGACTGTTAGGGTGAGCGTGAAGGTCAGAGTAAAGATGAGGGTTAGGCTGAGGTTGAATGTTGCCCTAAGGGTGAGGGTTAGGATAAGGGTGATTGTTTGGGTAAGGATTAGGGTTAGGGTGAAGGATAGATTGAGGATTAGGGTTAGGGTTAGTGTGAGGTTTAGGGTGAGGATGACGGTTAGTGTTAGGGTGAGGGTCAGGGTTAGAATTAAGATTAAGGTGGGGGCTAGGGTGACGCTGAGGGTTAGGGTTAGGGTTAGGGTGAGTTTTAGGGTTAGGGTGACAGTTAGGGTTACTGTGAGGGTTAGTGTGAGAGTTAGGGTTAGTGTTAGGGTGAGGGTAAGTGTTAAGGTGAGGGTTAAGGTTAGGTTAAGGCTTAGGTTTAGGGTGCGGGTTAGGGTTAGGGTTTGGGTTAGGGTGTGGTTGAGGCTGAGGATTAGGGTTAGCTTTAGGGTTAGGGTTAGGGTTAGGTTTAGGGTTAAGGTTAGGATTATGGTGAGGGTTAGGCTTAGGCTATGGGTTAGACTGAAGGTGAGGGTGAGGGTGGGGTTGCGGATTAGGTTTAGGGTTACGGTTAGGTTTAGGTTTATTGTTAGTGTTATGGTTCGGGTTAAGTTTGCGGTGAGGGTTATGGTTATGGTTAGGGTCAGGTTTAGGGTTAGGGTTAGGGTTAGTGTTATTGTTAGGGTTAGGGTTAGAGTTAAGGTGAGTTTGAGGGTGAGAGTGAGGGTTTTGTTTAGGGTCAGGGTGAAGTGTAGGGTTAGAGTTAGGGTGAGGGGGAGGGTTAGGGTGAGGGTTAGGTTTAGGTTTAGTGTTAGGGTTAGGGGAAGGAGGAGGGTTAGGTTGAGGTTTAGGGATAGGGTTAGGTTTCGCTTTAGGGTTAGGGTGAGGGTGAGTATGAGGGTTAGTGTGAGGGTTAGGCTTAGGCTTAGGGTTAGGCTGGGGGTGAGGTTGCGGGTGAGGATTAGGGTTAGGGTGATGGTTCAGTTTAGGCTTAATGTTATTGTTAGGGTTAGGTTTAGAGTTACAGTGAGGGTGTGGGTGCAGGTGAGGGTTAGGGTTAGGGTTAGGGTGAGGGTTATGGTTAGGATTAGAGTTAGGGTGAGTGCTAGGGTTTGGGTGAGGGTTAGGGTTAGTGTTAGGGTGAAGTTTAGGTTTGGATTAGGGTTAGGGTGAGGGTGAGTGTTAGGATTAGGGTTGGGCTTAGGGTTAGGGTTAGGTTTAGGGTTAGGATTAGTGTTATTGTTAGGGTTAGGGTTAGAATTATGGTGATAGTGAGGGTAAGGGTGAGGAATTGGGTTAGGGTTATGGTGGGGTTTAGGGTTATGGTTAGGGTTATTGTTAAGGTGAGGGTGAAGTTTAGGGTTAGATCCAGTTTTAGTGAGAGGGTTAGGGTGAGTGTTAAGTTTAGGGTTAGTGTTAGGTTTAGTGTGAGGGTGAGAGTTAGGTTGAGGTTTAGGGTTGGGATTAGGGTTAGTGTGAGGCTTAGTGTTAGGTCTAGGGTTAGTGTTAGGTTGAGGGTATTTGTTAGCGTGAGGGTTTGGGTTAGGGTGAGGGTTATGGTTCAGGTGAGGGTTAGGGTTAGGTTTTAGGGTTATTGTTAGGGTTAGGGTTAGAGTTACAGTTACAGTGATGGTGAGAGTGAGTGTTATATTTTGGGTTAGGATGAGGTTTAGGTTTAGGGTTAGGGTTAGAGTTAGGGTTAGAGTGAGAGTGAGGTTTAGGGTTAGAGTTAGCCTTAGTGTTACAGTTAGGGTTACGGTGAGAGTTAGGGTTAAGATTAGGCTTAGGCTTAGGCTTAGGCCGAGCATGAAGTTGAGGGTTAAGGTTCGGGTTAGGGTGATAGTTAGGGTTAGGGTTAGGGTGAGGGTGAGGGAGAGGTTTAGGGTTAGAGTTAGGGTTAGGAGGAGGTTTAGGATGAGGGTTAGGGTTAGGATTAGGGTTAGGGTAAGTTTGAGGTTTAGGTTAGGTTTAGGGTTAGGGTTAGCATGAGGCTGAGGGTGAGCATTAGGGTTAGGGTGAGTGTTAGGGTTAGGGTTACGTTGAGGGTTTAGCTGAGGGTGAGGGTTAGGGTTAGGTTTAGGATAAGGATTAGGGTTAGGGTTTCAGTGAGTGTGAGGGTTAGGGATAGTATTATGTTGAGGGTTAGGGTTAGGGTGAGGGTTATGATTAGGGCTAGGATTACGGTTATGATGAGGGTGATTGTGAGGTTTAGGGTTAGGGTGATGTTTAGTGTTAGGGTTAGGGTTAGAGTTAGGCTTAGGGTGAGGGTGAGGTTTAGGGGTAGAGTTAGGTTTAGGGATGGGTGTTAGGGTGAGCGTTATGGTTAGCCTGAGAATTAGGGTTGGGGTGACGGTAAGGCTAAAAATGAAGTTTATGCTGAGTGTGAGGGTTATGGTAAGTGTGAGGGTTAAGTTTAGGATGAGGGTTAGGGTTAGGGTTAAGGTGAAAGTGAGGGTTAGATTTAGGATTAGTGTTAAGGTTAGTGTGAGGTTTAGGGTGAGGATGAGAGTTAGGGTTAGGGTGAGGGCTAGGGTGAGGGTGAGGGTTAGGGTTAGTGTTAGGTTGAGGGTTAGGTTTAGGGTGAGTGTTATGGTTATGGTTATGGTTAGGGTGAGGGTTAGGGTTAGGTTTAGGGTGATTTTTAGTGTTAGGGTTATAGTGTTATATTTACCGTGAGGGTAAGGGTGTGGGTTAGGGTTGGGGTTAGGATGAAGTTTAGGTTTAGGATTAGGTTTAGAGTTAGGGTTAGGGTGAGGGTGAGGTTTAGGGTTAGAGTTAGGGTTAGTGTTAGGGTGAGGGTTAGGGTAAGGTTTAGTGTTCGGATTAGTGTGAGGGTTAGGGTTAGGCTTAGGCTTAGGCTTAAGCTTAGTCTTAGGCTTAGCATGAGGGTGAGGGTTAGGGATAGGGTTAGGGTGAGGGTTAATATGAGGTTCAGGTTTAGACTTAGTGTTAGGGTGAGGGCTAGGGTGAGGGTTAGGGTGAGGGTTAGGGTTAGGGATAGGTTTAGGTTTCAGATTAGAGTTAGGGTGGGGTTGAGTGTGAACGTTAGGGTTTGGATTAGGGTGAAGGTGAGGCTGAGGACTAGGTTTAGGTTTAGGGTTAGGTTTAGGGCAGGGTTACAGTGAGGGTTAAGGTTAGGCCTAGGTTTATGCTTAGTATTAGGCTGAGGGTGAGGGTGGGTGTGAGGATTAGGGTTAGGGTTAGGGTTTAAATTAGGGTTATTGTTAGTGTTATGGTTTGTTTTAAGTTTGCAGTGAGGTTGAGGGTGAGGGTTATGGCTAGGGTTAGGCTTAGGCTTAGGGATAGGCTGAGGGTGATCTTGGGTTTGAGGAATAGGTTTTGTTTGATATTTAGGATTATGGTTAGGGTGAGGGTTATGATGAGGGTTAGGGTTAGAATTAGGTTTAGGGTGAGGGCTAGGGTGAGGGTAAATATTAGGGTTAGGGTTAGGCTTAGGCTTAGGTTTAGGCTGAGGGTGAAGTTGAGGGTGAGGTTTAGGGTTAGGGTGATGGATAGGGTTAGGGTTAGGGTGAGTGTTTGGATGAGGGTTAGGGTTAGGGTGAGTGTTAGGGTGAGGGTGAAGGATAGATTGAGGATTAGGGTTAGGGTTAGTGTGAGGATTAGGGTGAAGATGAGGGGTAGGGTTAGGGTGAGTGTTAGGGTTAGAATTAAATTTAGGGTGGGGGCTAGGGTGAGGCTGAGGGTTAGGGTTAGGGTGAGGGTGAGGTTTAGGTTTAGGGTGAGAGTTAGGGTTACTGTGAGGGTTAGTTTTAGAGTTAGGGGTAATGTGAGGGTGAGGGTAAATGTTAGGGTGAGGTTTAGGTTTAGTTTTAGGGTTATTGTGAGGTTTAGGGTTAGGGGTACGGTGAGGGTGAGGATGAGGGTTAGAGTTAGGGGAGATTTAGGGTTAGAGTTACGGTTAGAGTTAGGGTTAGGGTGAGTGTGAGGTTTAGGGTTAGGGTTAGGGTTCAGGTGAGGGTTAGGATGAGGGTTAAGGTTAGTGTTAGTTTTAGATTTAGGGTTAGGGTGAGGTTAAGTGTTAGGGTTATGGTTAGGATTAGGGTTAGGGTAAGGGTGAGTGTGTGGGTTAAGGTTAGGATTAGTTTAGGCTTAGGGTTAGGCTGAGGGTTAGGTTGAAGGGAAGGGTTAGGGTTCGAGTGAGGTTTAGGGTTAAGGTTAGTGTGAGAGTTAGGATGAAGGTTAGGTTTAGGATTAGGTTTAGGGTGAGGGCTAGGGTGAAGGTGAGGTTTAGGGTTAGGGTTAGGGTGAGGTTTAAGGTTAGGGTTAGGGTCAGTGTGAGTTTGAGGTTTAGGGTTAGAGATAGGGTTAGGGTGAGTGTTAGGGTGAGTGTTTGGCTTAGTGTTAGTGTTATAGTTAGGGTTAGGGTGAGGGTTAGGGGGACGGTGTGTGTTAGGGTTAGGGTTAGGATTAGGATTAGGGTTAGGGAGAGGGGGAGTGTGAGGGTTAGAATTAGCCTTATGTTTAGGCTGAGGGTGAGGTTGAGGGTGAGTGTTAATGTTAGTTTGAGGGTTCGGTTTAAGTTGTGGTTTATTGTTAGGGTTAGTGTTACAGTTAGGGTTTGGGTGAGTTTTAGGTTGAGTGTTAGGTTTAGGGTGAGGTTTAGGGTGGGGGTGACGGTAAGGGTAAACGTGAGGGTTAGGCTAAGGGTGAGGGTTAGGGTTAGGGTTAGGGTTAGGGTGAGATTTAGGGTTCGGGTTAAGTTTAGGGTCAGGGTGAGGGTTAGGGTAAGGGTTAGGGTGAGGGTGAGAGTTAGGGTTAGGTTGATGGTTAGGGTTAGGATTAGGTTTAGGGTGAGGGCTAGTGTGAGAATGAGTGATAGGGTTAGGGTTAAGCTTAGACTTAGGTTTAGGCTGAGGGTAAGGCTGAGGCTGAGATTTAAGGTTAGCGTGATGGATAGGTTTAAGGTTAGGGTGAGTGTGATAATGAGGGGTAGGTTTAGGGTGACTGATAGGGGGAGCGTGACAGTAAGAGTTAAGGTGAGGGTTAGGCTGAGGGTGAATGTTCCCCTAAGGGTGAGGGTTAGGATTAGGGTCATTGTTAGGGTAAGGGTTAGGGTGAGGTTTAGTGTGAGGGTGAGGGATAGATTGAGAATTAGAGTTAGGCTTAGTGTGAGGTTTAGGGTGAGGATGAAGGTTAGGGTTAGGGTGAGTGTTAGGGTTACAACTAAGGTTAGAGTGGGTGTTAGGGTGATGCTGAGGGTTAGGGTTAGGGTTAGAGTGAGGTTTAGGGTTAGGGTGAGAGTTAGGGTTAATGTGAGGGTTAGTGTGAGAGTTAGGGGTAGTGTTAGGGTGAGGGTAATTTTTAGGGTGAGGGTTAGGGTTAGGGTTAGGCTTAGGGTTAGGGTGAGGATTAGGGTTAGTGTTTGGGTTAGGGTGTGGTTGAGGCTGAGGATTAGGGTCAGGTTTAGGTTAAGTTTAGGGTTAAGGTTAGGATTATGGTGAGGGTCACGGTTAGGTTTAGGCTTAGGCTTAGGGATAGGCTGAGGGTGAGGGTGAGGGTGGGGGTGCGGATTAGGTTTAGCATTAGGGTTAGGGTTAGGGTTATTGTTAGTGTTATGATTAGGGTTAAGTTTGCGGTGAGGGTAAGGCTGAGGTTGAGGGTTATGGTTAGGGTCAGGGTTAGGTTTAGGGTTAAGGTTAGTGTTATTGTTAGGGTTAGGATTAGAGTTACGGTGAGGTTGAGGGTGAGGGTGAGGGTTTTGGTTAGGGTGAGGTTTAGAGTGAGTTTTAGGGTTAGGGTTAGTGTTAGGGTGAGGGTGAAGTTTAGGGTTAGAGTTAGGGTGAGGGGGAGGGTTAGGGTGAGCGTTAGGGTTAGGTTTTTTGTTAGGGTTAGGGGGAGGGTGAGGGTTAGGTTGAGATTTATGGATAGGGTTAGGTTTAGGATTAGGGTTATTGTGAGGGTTATGCTTAGGCTTAGGGTTAGGCTGAGGGTGAGGATGGGGGTGAGGATTAGGATTAGGGTGATGTTTCGGGTTTGGGTTAGTGTTATTGTTAGGGTTAGGGTTAGAGTTACGGTGAGGGTGAGACTGGAGGTGAGGGTTAGGGTTAGGGTTAGGGTGAGGGTTAGAATGAGGATTAGGGTTAGGATTAGGGTTAGGGTGAGTGCTAGGGTTTGGGTGAGGGTTAGGGTTAGTGTTAGCTTGAGGTTTAGGGTTAGGATTAGGGTTAGGGTGAGGGTGAGTGTTAGAATTAGGGTTAGGCTTTCCGTTAGGGTTAGGTTTTAGGGTTAGGGGTAGTGTTATTGTTGGGGTTAGGGTTAGGGTTATGGTGAGGGTGACGGTACTGGTGAAGGTTTGGGTTACTGTTATGGTGTGGTTTAGGGTTAGGGTTAGCGTTAAGGTGAGGGTGAGGTTTAGGTTTAGATAGAGTTTTAGTGGGAGGTTTAGGGTGAGGGTTAAGTTTAGGGTTAGTGTTAAGGTTAGTGTGAGGGTGAGGGTTGGGTTGAGGTTTAGGGTTAGGATTAGGTTTAGTGTGAGGGTTAGTGTTAGGGTTAGGGTTAGTGTTAGGTTGAGGGTATTTGTTAGGGTGAGGGTTTGGTTTAGGGTGAGGGTTTTGGTTCGGGTGAGGGTTAGGGTTAGGGTTAGGGTTATTGTTAGGGTTAGGGTTAGAGTTACAGTTACGGTGAGGGTGAGAGTGAGGGTTATATTTTGGGATAGGATGAGGTTTAGGGTTAGGGTTAGGGTTAGAGTTAATGTTAGGGTGATAATGAGGTTTAGGTTTAGAGTTAGCCGTAGTGTTACAGTTAGGGTTAGGGTGAGGGTTAGGGATAGGATTAGGCTTAGGCTAAGGCTTAGGCCGAGCATGAAGTTGAGGTTTAAGTTTAGGGTTAGGGTTAGTGTTAGGGTGAGGGTGAGGGTTAGGGTGAGGTTTAGGGTTAGCATTAGGGTTAGGCTTAGGGCTAGGTTGAGGGTTACGGTGAGGGTTAGGGTTAGTGATAGGTTTAGGGTTAGGAATAGGTTTAAGGTGAGGTTGAGGGTGAGGGTTAGTGTTAGGTTAAGGATTAGGCTTAGGTTTAGGGTGAGGGTTAAGTTTAGGGTTTGGGTTAGGTTGAGGGTGAGGATGAGGATTAGGATAAGTTTTAGGGTTAGGGTTAGGGTGAGGTTTAGGTTTAGGTTTAGGGTTAGGGTTAGGGTTAGGCTTTCATTGAGAGGGTCAGGCTTAGGATTAGGCTTAGGCTTAGGTTAAGGGTGAGGGTGGGGGTGAGGATTAGTGTTAGGGTTAGATTTCGGGTTATTGTTAATGTTGTGGTTAGGGTAAAATTTGTGGGGAGGGTGAGGCTGAGGGTGAGGGTTATGGTTAGGGTTAGGGTTAGGGTTAGTGTTATTGTTAGGGTTATGGTTAGAGTTACGGTGAGTTTGAGGGTGAGGGTGAGGATTTTCGTTAGGGTGAGGTTTAGGGTGAAGTTTAGGGTTACGGTTAAAGTTAGGGTGAGTGTGAGGTTTAGGGTTAGAGTTAGGGTTAGGGGGCAGTTTAGGATGAGGGTTAGGGTTAGAATTAGGGTTAGGGTAAGGGCTAGGGTGAGGGTGAGTTTTAGGGTTAGGGTTAGGTTGAGGTTTAGGGTTAGGGTTAGGGTTAGGGTGAGGGTGAGGTTTAGGGTTATAGTTAGGGTTAGCATGAGGCTGAGGGTGAGGATTAGGGTTAGGGTGAGTGTTAGGCTTAGGGTTAGGGTGAGGGTTTAGCTGAGGGTGAGGGTTAGGGTTAGGGTTAAGGTGAAGTTGAGGGTTAGATTGAGGATTAGTGTTAAGGTTAGTGTGAGGTTTAGGGTGAGGATGAGAGTTAGGTTTAGGGTGAGGGCTAGGGTGAGGGTGAGGGTTAGGGTTAGTGTTAGGGTGAAGTTTAGGGTTAGGGTGATGGTTAGGGTTAGTGTGAGGGTTAGGTTTAGGGTTAGGCTTAGTGTTAGGTTGAGGGTTAGGTTTAGGGTGAGGGTTATGGTTATGGTTATGGTTAGGGTGAGGGTTAGGGTTAGGGTTATTGTTAGTGTTAGTTTTAGGGTTATGTTTACCGTGAGGGTAAGGGTGTGGGTTAGGGTTGGGGTTAGGATGAGGTTTAGGGTTAGGATTAGGTTTAGAGTTTGGGTTAGGGTGAGGGTGAGGATTAGGGTTAGAGTTAGGGTTAGTGTTAGGGTCAGGGTTAGGGTGAGAGTTAGGGTTAGGATTAGGTTGACGGATAGGGTTAGGGTTAGGTTTACGCTTAGGCTTAACTTAGGCTTAGGCTTAGCATGAGTGTGAGGGTTAGGGTTAGGGTTAGGATGAGGTTTAGGTTTAGGCTTAGGGTGAGGACTTCTGGTGAGGGTTAGGGTGAGGGTTCGTGTTAGGGATAGGGTTAGTTTTCGGATTAGGGTTAGGGTGAGGTTGAGTGTGAGCATTAGGTTTAGGGTTAGGGTTAGGCTTAGGGTTAGGGTTAGGCTGAGGGTGATCTTGGGAGTGAGGAAAAGTTTTCGGTGATGGTTATGATTAGGGTTAGGGTGAGGGTTATGATGAGGGTTAGGGTTAGGATTAGGTTTAGGGTGAGGGCTAGGGTAAGGGTGAGTGTTAGGGTTAGGGTTAGGCTTAGGCTTAGGTTTAGGCTGAAGGTGAGGGTGAGGGTGAGGGTTAGGGTTAGGGTGATGGATAGGGTTAGGATTAGGGTGAGTGTTTGGATGAGGGTTAGGGTTAGGGTGAGTGTTAGGGATAGATTGTGGATTACGTTTAGGGTTAGTGTGAGGATTAGGGTGAGAATGAGGGTTAGGGTTTGGGTGAGTATTAGGGATAGATTGTGGATTACGTTTAGGGTTAGTGTGAGGATTAGGGTGAGAATGAGGGTTAGGGTTTGGGTGAGTATTAGGGTTAGAATTAAGTTTAGGGTGGGGGCTAGGGTGTAGCCGATAGTTAGGGTTAGGGTGAGGGTGAGGTTTAGGGTTAGGGTGAGAGTTAGGGTTACTGTGAGCGTTAGTGTTAGAGTTAGGGTTAGTGTTAGGGTGAGGGTAATTGTTAGCATGAGGGTTAGTGTTAGGTTGAGCGTTATGGTTAGGGTGAGGTTTAGGGTTAGAGTTAGGGTTCAGGTGAGGATTAGGATGAGGGTTAGGGTTAGGGTTAGTTTTAGGTTTAGGGTTAGGGTGAGGTTAAGTGTTACGGTTATGGTTAGGATTAGGGTTAGGGTGAGTGTGAGTGTGTGGATTAGGGTTAGGTTTAGGTTTAGGCTTAGGGTTAGGCTGAGGGTTAGGTTGAGGTGGAGGGTTAGGTGTCGGGTGAAGGTTAAGGTTAGGGTTAGTGTGAGGGTTAGGATGAAGATTAGGTTTAGGATTAGGTTTAGGGTGAGGGTTAGGGTGAAGTTGAGGTTTAGGGTTAGGGTTAGGGTGAGGTTTAGGGTTAGGTTTAGGGTCAGTGTGAGTTTGAGTTTTAGGGTTAGAGATAGGTTTAGGGTGAGTGTTAGGGTGAGTGTTTGGCTTAGTGTTAGTGTTATAGTTAGGGTTAGGGTGAGGTTTAGGATGAGGGTGTGTGTTAGGGTTAAGGTTAGGTTTAGGATTAGTGTTAGGGAGAGGGGGAGTGTGAAGGTTAGAGTTAGCCTTAGGTTTAGGCTGAGGATGAGTTTGAGGGTGAGTGTTAGCGTTAGTTTGAGGGTTAGGGTTAGGGTTAGGGTGTGGTTTCGTGTTAGGGTTAGTGTTAGAGTTAGGAATAGGTTGAGGGTGAGGTTTAGGGGTAGAGTTAGGGTTAGGGTGAGTGTTATGTTGAGTGTTAGGGTTAGGGTGAGGTTTAGAGTGGGGGTGACGATAAGGGTAAACGTGAGGTTTAGGCTAAGGGTGAGGGTTAGGGTTAGGTTTAGGGTTATGGTTAGGGTGAGATTTAGGGTTCGGGTTAAGTTTACGGTTAGGTTGAGGGTTACGGTAAGGGTTAGGATGAGGGTAGGGTGAGGGTGAGGTTTAGGTTTAGGGTTAGGGTGAGGTTTAGGGTTAGGGTTAGGGTTAGGGTTAGGATGAGTGTGAGTTTTAAGGTTAGATTTAGGTTTAGGTTGAGACTGAGATTGAGGGTTAGTGTTTGGGTTAGTATTAGAGTTAGGGTTAGGGTGAGGGTTAGGTAGAGGGTGAGGGTTAGGCTTACGGTTAGATTAGGATTACGGTAAAGGTTATTGTGAGTGTTAGGGTTAGCGTTAGGTTTAGGCTTAGATTTAGGCTGATGGTAAGGTTGAGGGTGAGGGTTAGGGTAAGTGTGAGGGTTAATGTTAGGATTAGGGTGATAGTTAGGGTTCGGTTAAGTTTAGGGTTAGGGTTAGGGTTAGGGTTAGGTATAGGATGAGGTTTAGGTTTAGGATTAGGGTTGGGGTGAGGGCTACGGTGAGGCTGAGGGTGAGGGTGAGGGTTAGGGATAGGGTTAGTTTTAGGATTAGGTTTAGGGTGAGGGTGAGTGTGAGCATTAGGTTTAGGGTTAGGGTTAGGTTTAGGGTTAGCGTGAGGGTTAGGGTTAGTATTTGGGTTAGGGTGAGGGTGCGGCTGAGGATTAGGGTTAGCTTTAGGGTTAGGGTTAGGGTTAGGGTTACAGTGAGGATTAGGGTTAGGTTAAAGATGAGGGTTATGCTTAGGGTTAGGTTTAGGATTAGGGTAAGTGTTAGGGTGACTGTGAGGGTTAGGGTTAGGGTAAGGGTTAGGCTTAGGTTTAGGCTGAGGGTGAGGTGAGGGTGAGGGTTAGGGTAAGGGTGAACGTTAGGGTTAGGGTTAGGGTGAGAGTTAGGTTTCGGTTAAGTTTAGGGTTAGGGTGAGGGTTAGGGTTAGGATTAGGGTTACAGTTACATTGAGGGTGAAGGTTAGGGTTAGGGTTAGAATGAGGTTTAGTTTTAGGGTTAGGTTTAGAGTTAGGTTTTGGATGAGGGTGAGATTTAGGGTTAGAGTTAGGGTTAGTGTTAGTGTTAGGTTTAGGTTGAGGGTTAATGTTAGGGTTAGGCTTAGGATTAGGCTTAGGCCGAGCATGAGGGTGAGGGTTAGGCTTCGGGTTATGGTGAGGGTTGGAGTTAGGTTTAGGGTGAGGTTTAGGATGAGATTTAGGGTTTGGATTAGGGTAAGGGTGAGGGCTAGGTTGAGGGTTATGGTGAGGGCTAGGGCTAGGATTAGGGTTAAGTTTAGGAATAGGGTTAGGGTGAGTGTGAGTGTGAAAGTTAGGGTTAGGTTTAGGATTAGGCTTAGAGTTAGGGTGAGGGTTAGGGTTAGGGTTAGGTTTAGGGTTAGGGTGAGGGTGTGGCTGAGGATTAGGGTTAGGTTTAGGGTTACGTTTAGGGTTATGTTTAGGTTTTGGGTTAGTGTTAGGGTTAGGGTTAGGGTTAGGGTTACGGTGAGGGTTAGGGTTAGGGGTAGGGTAAGGGTTAGAATTAGGCTTGGGTTTAGGCTGAGGGTGAGGGTGAGGGTAGGGATTAGGGTTAGGTTTATTGTGAGGGTTAGGTTTAGGTTTAGGGTTAGGGTGAGGGTTAGGATTAGGGTTAGGGTTAGGGTGAGGTTTAGGGTTTGGGTTAGGGTTAGAGTTAGGTTTAGGGTGAGCGGGAGGTTTAGGGTTAGGGTTAGGGTTAGAGTCACGGTTAGGTTGAGGGTTAGGTTTAGTGCTAGGGTTAGGGTTACAGTGAGAGTTAGGTGGAGGGTTAGGGTTTGGGTTAGGTTTAGGTTTAGGATTAGTTTTAGGGTGAGAGTTCCTTTGTGTGTTAGGGTTAGGTTTACGTTTCGGCTTAAGGTTAGGCTGAGAGAGAGGTTGAGGTTGAGGGTTAGGTTTAGGGTGAGGGGTAGGGTTTGGGTTCAGTTTAGGGATAGGGTGATGGTTAGGGTAAGGGTTATGGAGAAGTTGAGGGTTAGGGTTAATTTGAGGGTTAGGGTTAGAATTAGGGTGACGGTGAGGGTGAGGTTTAGCATTAGGTTAAAAGTGAGGGTTAGGATGATTGTTAGGGTTAGGATTAGGTTATGGTGAGGGCTATCGTGTGGGTGAGGTTTAGGGTTAGGGTTAGGGTGAGGTTTAGGTTTAGGGTTAGGGTTAGGGTGAGGGTGAGGTTTAGGGTTAGAATTAGGGTTAGGGTGAGGCTGAGGGTGAGGGTTAGGGTTAGGGTTAGGATTAGGGTAAGGGTTAGGGTGAGTGTCAAGGTTAGGTTTAGGATTAGGTTTAGGCTAGGATTAGACTGAGGGTGATGGTGAGGGTGAGGGTTAGGTTTAGCGAGATGGTTAGGTTTAGTATTAGGGTGAGACTTAGTGTTCGGGTTAAGTTCAGGGTTAGGGTGAGGATTAGGGCTAATAATAGGGTTAGGGTGAGGGTTAAGTTTTGGCTTAGTGTGAGGTTTAGAATGAGGATTAGGGTTAGGGTGAGGGCTAGGGTGAGGGTGAGGGTGAGGGTTAGTGTGAGGGTTCGTGTTAGGGTTGGGGTTAGTGTTAGGGTGACGGTAAGTGGTAGGGTGAGGTTTAGGGTTAGGGTGAGGGTTATGGTTAGGGTGAGGGTGAGGGTTTGGTTGAGGGTGAGGGTGAGTGTGAGAGTTAGAGTTAAGGTTAGGCTTAGGGTTAGGGTGAGGGTTAGGGTTAGGATTTGGTTTAGGGTAGGGTTCTGCTTAGGGTTCGCGTAAGAGTGAAGGTTATATTGAGTTTTAGGGTTATGGTTAGGGTGAGGCCTAGGGTTAGGGTTAGATTTAGGGTTATGGGGAGGGATAGGGTTAGGTTTAGGTTTAGGGTTAGGGTTAGGTTTCGGGTTAGGATTACGGTGAGGGTTAGGGTTCGGATTAGGCTTAGGCTTACAGTTAGGCTGAGGGTGAGGCTGAGGTGAGGTTATGGTTAGGGTTATGATTAGGGTTAGGGTAAGTGTTATTGTTAGGGTTAGGGTTAGAGTTATGGTGAGGTTCAGGGTGAGGGTGAGGGTTAAGGTTAGGGTGAGGTTTAGGGTTAGGTTTAGTGTTAGGGGTAGTGTTAGGGTGAGGGTGCCGGTAAGGTTAAAGGTGAGGGTTAGCCTGAGCGTGAGGGTTACGGTAAGGCTGAGGGTTAGGCTTAGGGTGAGGATTAGGTTTAGGGTTGGGGTGAGAGTTAGGGTTCGGGTTCAATTTAGGGTTAGGTTGAGAGTTAGGGTAAGGGTTACGGTGATGGTGAGTGTTAGGGTTAGGTTCAGGGTTAGTGTTAGGATTAGGGTTAGTGTGAGGTGAAGGTTAAGGTTAGTGTTAGAGTGACGGTTAGGATGAGGGTTAGGGATAGGATTAGGGTTAGGGTGAGGGCTAGTTTGAGGTTGAGGTTTAGGGTTAGCGTTAGGGTGAGGTTTAGGGTTAGGGTTAGGGTTAGGGTTAGGGTGAGGTTGAGGTTTACGGTTAGAGTTATGGTTAGGGTGAGGCTGAAATTGAGGGTTAGGGTTAGGGTTAGTGTTAGAGTTAGGGTTAGGTTGAGGGTTAGGTTGAGGGTGAGGGTTAGGCTAAAGGTTAGGATTAGGATTAGCATAAGGGTTAGGGTGAGTGTGAGGGTTAGGGTTAGGGTTAGGCTTAGGGTTAGGCTGAGGGTGAGGTTGAGAGTGAGGGTTAGGGTTAGGTTTACGGTGAGAGTTAGGGTTCGGGTAAATTTAGGGTTAGGGTGAGGGTTAGGGTTAGGTTTATGGTGAGCTTGAGTTTTAGGGTAAGGTTGAGGCTTAGGGTTAGGATTATGGTTAGGGTAAGGGTTAAGGTTAGGGTTAGGGTAAAGTTAAGAATGAAGATTAGGGATAGGGTGAGGGCTAGGTTGAGGGTGAGGTTTAGTGTTAGTGTTAGATTAAGGTTTATGGTTAGCGTTTTTCTTAGGTTGAGGTTTAGGTTGAGGGTTAGGTTTATGGTGAGGGTGAGGGTTAGGGTTAGGGTGAGGGTTAGGGTGATGATGATGGTAAGGGTAAAGGTGAGGTTTAGGCTGAGTTAGAGTGTTAGGGTGAGGGTTAGGTTTAGGTTTAGGGTTAGGGTAAGGGTTAGGGTTAGGTTCAGGGTGAGTGTTAGATTGAGGATTAGGGTTAGGGTTAGTGTGAGGTTTAGGGTGAGGATGAGGGTTAGGGTGAAGGTGAGGGTTAAAATTAGGGTTATGGTGAGGGCTAGGGTGAGTGTGAGTGTTAGGGTTCGGGTTAGGGTTATGGTGAGGTTTAGGATTAGGTTGAGGGTTAGTGTTAGTGTGAGGGTTAGTGTTCGGCTTAGGTTCAGTATTAGGGTGAGGGTAAGTGTTAGGGTGAGTGTTAGGTTTAGAATGAGGGTTATGGTTGGGCAAGGGTTAGGGTTGGGGTTATTGTTAGGGTTAGGTTTAGAGATATGTTTACGGTGAGTGTGAGGGTGAGAGTTAGGGTTAGGTTTAGGGTGAAGTTTAGTGTTAGTGTTAGGGTTAGGGTTAAGGTGAGGGTGAGGTTTAGGAGTAGAGTTAGGTTTAGGGTGAGGGTTAGGGTCAAGGTTAGGGTTAGGGTGCAGGTTAGGGTGGGGTTGAGGGTAAGGGTAAATTTGAGGGTTTGGCTGAGGGTGAGGGTTACAGTAATGGTGAGGGTTAGGGTTAGGGTGAGGGTTAGTGTTAGGGTTAGGTTGAGGGTGAGGGTCAGATTGAGGATTAGTGTTAGGGTTAGTGTGAGTTTTAGGGTGAGCTTGAGGGTTAGGGTTAGTGTTAGGATGAGGTTTACTGTTAGGGTGATGCTTAGGGTTAGTGTGAGCGTTAGTGTTAGCGTTAGGGTTTATGTTAAGGTGAAGGTAAGTGTTTGGGTGAGGGTTAGGTTTAGGGTGAGAGTTATGGTTAGGGTGAGTTTGAGGGTTAGGGTTAGGGTTATTGTTAGGGTTAGGTTTAGGGTTATGGTTAGTGTTAGTGTTAGGGTTAGGGTTAGGGTTAGGATGAGGTTTAGTTTTAGTCTTAGTATTAGAGTTAAGCTTAGGGTGAAGGTGAGATTTAGGGATAGAGTTAGCTAAAGCTAACTAAAGTGTTAGTGTTAGTGTTAGGGTGAGGGTTAGGGTTAGGTTTAGGCTTAGGCTTAGGCTTAGGCATGGGCTTAGGCCGAGCATGAGGGTGAGGGTTAGGGTTCGGGTTAGTGTTCGGGTTAGTGTGAAGTTTAGATTGAGGTTTAGGGTTAGGATTAGGGTAAGGGTGAGGGCTAGGGTTAGGGTATGGGCTAGGGTTAGGGTATGGGCTAGGGTTAGGGATAGGGTTAGGTTTAGGATTAGGGTTAGGGTGAGGGTGAGTGTGAAGTTTATGGTTAGGGTTAGGCTTAGAATTAGGGTGAGGGTTACGGTTAGGGTTTGGGTTAGTGTGAGGGTAAGGCTGAGGATTAGGGTTAGTTTTAGGGTTAGGTTTAGGGTTAGAGTTATGGTTAGGCTTAGGCTTAGGATGAGGGTGAGGGTGGGGTTGAGGATTAGAGTTAGGATTTGGGTTAGGCTTAGTGTTAGGTTTATTGTTATTGTTAAGATTAGGGTTAAGTTTGGGGTGAGCATGAGGTTGAAGTTGAGGGTTATGGGTAGGGTTAGGGTTAGGGGGAGGGATAGGGGGAGGTTTAGGGTTAGGGTAAGTGTGAGGGTGAGGGTTAGGTTGAGGTTTAGGGATAGGGTTAGGTTTAGGATTAGGGTTAGGGTGAGACTGAGTGTGAGGTTTAGGGTGAGGATTAGGCTTAGGCTTATGGTTAGGCTAAGAGTGAGGGTGGGGGTGAGGATTAGAGTTAGGGCTAGGCTTGGGCTTATGGTTAGGGTGAGTGTGAGGATGGAGGTTAGGATTAGGATTAGTGTGATCGTTAGGATTAGGGTAAGAGTGAGGGCTCGGGTGAGGGTAAGGGTTAGGGTAAGGCTTAGGCTTAGGCTTCCAGTTAGGCTGAGGGTGAGTTTGAGGTTGAGGGTTAGGGTTAGCATGATGGCTAGGGTTAGGGTTCAGATTAGGGTTAGGGTGAGCGTGAGGGTTATGGTTAGTGTTAGGGTGAGGTTTAGGATGAGGGTTAGGGTTAGGATTAGTGTTAGGGTGAGGGCTAGGGTGAGGGTGAGGTTTAGGGTTAGGGTTAGAGTTAGGGTGAGTTTTAGGTTTAGAGGTAGGGTTACTGTTAGGGTGAGGGTGACGTTTAAGGTTAGAGTTCGGGGTAGGATGAGGCTGAGGTTGAGCGTTAGGGTTAGGGTTAGTGTTAGATTTAGGGTTAATGTGAGTGTTAGGTTCAGGGTGAGGGTTAGGCTTAGGGTTAGGATTAGGTTTAGGGTAAGGGTTAGGGCGAGTGTCAGCATTACTGCTAGGGTTAGGGTTTGGCTTAGGGTTAGGCTGAGGGTGAGGGTGAGGGTTAAGGTTCGGTTATGTTTATGTTTAGGGCTAGGGTTAGGGTTAGGGTTAAAGTGAGCATGAGGTTTATGGTTACTTTGAGGATTACCTTTAGGGTTAGGGCTAGGTTGAGGGTTAATTTTAGGGTGATGATGAGGGTAAGGATGAGGATTAGGGTTAGGATTAGGGTTAGGGTGAGGGCTAGGGTGAGGGTGAGGGTTAGGGTTAGTGTTAGATTAAGGTTTAGGGTTAGGGTTAGGGTGAGGGTAAGTTTGAGGGTTAGGGTTCCGGTCAGGGTGATGATTAGGGTTAGGGTGAAGGTTAGGTTTAGGATTAAGTTTAGCCTGAGGATGAGTGTTAGGATTAGTGTTAGTGTTAGGGTTAGGGTTAGGTTTAGGGTTAGGATTAGTGTTTTTGTTAGGGTTAGGGTTAGAATTATGGTGAGGGTGTGGGTGAGGGTGAGGGTAAGGGTTAGGGTTAGGGTGAGGTTTAGGGTTAGGGTTAGGATTAGGGTTAGGGTGAGGGTTAGGGTTAGGGTGAGTGTTAGGGTTAGGTTTAGGGTGAGAGTTAGGGTTCGGTTATGTTTAGGATTAGGGTGAGGGTTAGAGTTAGGGTTATGGTGACCATGAGGTTTAGGGTTATGTTGAGGATTAGGCTTAGGGTTAGGGCTAGGGTGAGGGTTAAGGTTACAGTTAGGGTGAGGGTAAGGATGAGGATTAGGTTTAGGATTAGGGTTAGGGTGAGGGCTAGGCTGAGTGTGAGGGTTAGGGTTAGTGTTAGATTAAGGTTTAGGGTTAGGGTTTGGGTTAGGGTGAGGGTTTGGTTGAGGGTTAGGGTTATGGTGCGGGTAAGGATTAGGGTTAGAGTGAGGGTTAGGGTTAGAATTAGGGTTAGCATGAGAGGCAGTGTTAGGATTACAGTTAAGGTTTAGATTAGGATTAGGATTAGTGTTATTGTTAGGTTTAGGTTTTGAGTTATGGTGAGGGGGAGAGTGAGGGTGAGGTTTAGGGTTAGGGTTAGTGTGAGGTTTAGGGTTAGGGTTAGGATTAGAGTTAGGGTGAGGGTGAGTATGAGGGTTACTGTTAGGGTGAGGGTTAGGGTTAGGGTTAGGGGCAGGGTTAGGATGAGGGTTAGGGTAAGGATTAGGGTTAGGGTGATGGCTAGGGTAAGGGTGAGGTTTAGAGTTAGGGTTAGGGTTAGGGTGAGGGTGAGGTTTAGGGTTAGAATTAGGGTTAAGCTGAGGTTGAGGGTGAGGGTTAGGGTTAGGTTTAGGATTAGGATTAGGGTAAGGGTTAGGGTGAGTGTGAGGTTAGGTTTAGGATTAGGGTTAGGCTTAGGGTTACACTGAGGATGAGGGTGAGGGTGAGGTTTAGGGTTAGGATTAGGGTTATGGTGAGGTGAGTGTGTGTGTTAGAGTTAGGTTTAAGGTTAGGCTTAGGGTTAGGCTGATGTTGAAGTTGAGGGTAAGGGTTAGGGTTAGGGTGAGGGTTAAGGTAAGGGTTGGGGGAGGGTTAGGATGAGGTTTAGTGTTAGGATTAAGGTTAGGCTGAGGGCTAGAGTGAGGGTGAGGTTTAGGTTTAGGGTCAGGGTGAGGTTTAGTGTTAGAGTTAGTGTTAGGGTGAGGCTGACGGTGAGGGTTAGGGTTAGGATTAATGTTAGGGTTATGCTTAAGCTGAGGTTTAGGTTGAGTGTTAGGATTAGGGTTAGGTGTAGGATTAGGGTTAGCGTGAGGGTGAGGATTAGGGTTAGGGTTAGGGAAAGGCTTAGGGTTAGGCTGAGGTTGAGGGTGAGGGTTAGGGTTAGAGTGAGGTTTAGGTTTAGGGTTAGGGTAAGTGTGAGGGTTAGGGTTAGGCTTAAGCTTAGGATTATGCTGAGGGTGAGAGTGAGGTTTAGTGTTAGGATTAGTGTTAGTGTTATTGGGAGGGTCAGGATGAGGGTTAGGGTTAGGGTGAGGTTTAGGTTGAGGGTGAATGTGTGTGTTAGGGTTACATTTAAGATTATGCTTAGGGTTAGGCTGAAGGTGAGCTTGAGGCTGAGGTTTAGTTTTAGGGTGAGGGTTAGGATAAGGTTTAGGGGGAGGGTTAGGAAAAGGGTAGGGTTAGGATTAGGGTTGGGTGAGGCTAGGGTGAGAATGAGGTTTAGGGTTAGGGTTAGCTTGAGGGTTAGGATTATGGTAAGTGTGAGAGTTAGTGTTTGGGTTAAGTTTAGGGTTAGGTTGACGTTAAGGTAAGGGTTATGGTGAGGGTGGGGGTTAGGGTTAGGTTGAGGGTGAGGGTTCAGATTAGGGTTAGGGTGATCGTGAGGGTTATGGTTAGTGTTAGGGTGAGGGTTAGGATGAGGGTTAGGGTTAGGATTAGTGTTAGGGTGAGGGCTAGGGTGAGGGTGAGTTTTAGGGTTAGGATTAGGGTTAGGGTGAGGTTTAGGGTTAGGGTTAGGGTTAGTGTTAGATTTAGGGTTAGGCTGAGGGTTAAGTTGAGGGTAAGGGTTAGGGTAGGTATATGATTAAGGTTAGGGTAAGGTTAGGGTGAGTGTGAGCATTAGGGCTAGGGTTAGGGTTTCTCTTAGGATTAGGCTGAGGTTGATGGTGAGGATGAGGGTTAGGGTTAGTGTTAGATTAAGGTTTAGGGTTAGGGTTAGAGTTAGGGTGAGAGTCAGTGTACGGTTATGTTTTGGGTTAGGGTGAGTGTTAGGGTTAGGGTTAAGGTGAGCATGAGGTTTAGGGTTACGTTGAGGATTAGGCTTAGGGTTAGGGCTAGGGTGAGGGTTAAGGTTAGGTTAGGGTGAGGGTAAGGATGAGGACTAGGGTTAGGATTAGGTTTAGGGTGAGGCCTAGGGTGAGGGTGAGGGTTAGGGTTAGTGTTAGATTAAGGTTTAGGGTTAGAGGTATTGGGTGAGTGTTAGGGTACGGCTAGGTTTATGGTTAGGGTGAGGGTTACGGTGAGAATGAGGTTTAGGGTTACTTTGAGGATTCGGGTTAGGGTTAGGGCTAGGGTGAGGGTTAAGTTTAGGGTTAGGGTGAGGGTAAGGATGAGGATTAGGGTTAGGATTAGGGTTAGGGTGAGGGCTAGGGTGAGGGTGAGGGTTAGGGTTACTGTTAGATTAAGGTTAAGGGTTAGGGTTAGGGTAAGGGTTAGGTTGAGGGTAGGTTTACAGTGAGGGTGAGGATTATGGATAGTGTGAGGGTTAGGGTTAGGATTAGGGTTAGCATGAGAGTTAGTGTTAGGATTACAGTTAGGGTTAGGGTTCGGTTAGGTTTATGGTTAGGATTAGTGTTCTTGTTAGGGTTAGGGTTAGAGTAATTGGAAGGGTGAGGGTGAGGTTGAGGGTTAGGGTTAGGGTTAGGGTGAAGTTTACGGTTAGGGTTAGGATTAGGGTTAGTGTGAGGGTGAGGTTTAGGGTTAGATTTAGGGTTAGTTGGAGGGTTAGGTCGAGGTTTAGGGTTAGGGTTAGTTTTAGGGTTAAGGTTAGGGTGAGGGTTAGGTTGAGGTTTAGGTTTATGGTTAGGGTTAGGGCTAGGGTTAGGATCAGGATGAGGGTGAGGGTGAGTGTGAGGGTTAAGATTAGGGTTAGGCTTAGGCTTAGGGTTAGGCTGAGGGTGAGGGTGGTGGTGAAGATTAGGTTTAGGGTGATGGTTAGGTTTGGGGATAGGGTGAGTGTTAGGATGAGGGTTAGGATTAGGATTAGGGTTAGGGCGAGGGCTAGGGGAAGGGTGAGGGTTAGGGTAAGGATTAAGCTTAGGCTTAGGGTTATGCTGAGCGAGTGGTTGAGGGTGAGAGTTAGGGTGAGTTTGATGGTTAGGTTTACGGTTATGGTGAGGGTTAGGATGAGGTTTAGGGTTAGGGTGAGGGTTAGGGTGAGGATGATGGTAAGGATAAGGTGAGGTTTAGTCTGAGGGTGAGGGTTAAGATAAGGGTGAGGGTTAGGGTTTAGTTTAGGGTTATGGTAGGGGTTAGGGTTAGGGTTAGGTTGAGGGTTAGATTGAGGATTAGGGTTAGGGTTAGTGTGATTCTAGGGTGAGGGTGAGGTTTACGGTTTGGTTTAGGGTGAGGTTTAGGGTTAGGATTAGTTTTAGGGTTGGGGTGAGGGTGAGGTTTAGGGTTAGAGTTAGGTTTAGGGGGATGGTTAGGGTGAGGTTTATGGTTATTGTTATTTTTAGGTTTATGGGATGGTGAGGGTTAGGTTGAGGTTTAGGGATAGGGTTAGGTTTAGTATTAGGGTTAGGGTGAGGGTGAGGGTGACCGTTAGGGTGAGGGCTAGGCTTAGGCTTAGGCTTAGGCTGAAGGTGAGGGTGGGGGTGAGAATTAGGGTTAGTGTGATGGTTTGGGTTAGGGTTAGTGTTATTGTTAGGGTTAGGGTTAGAGTTTCGGTGAGGGTGAGGGTGCGGGTGAGGGTTAGGGTTCGGATTAGGGTGTGGTTTACGGTTAGGGTTAGGGTTAGTGTTAGGGTGAGGTTTAGGGTTAGATATAGGGTTAGGGCAAGGGTTAGGGTTAGGGTTAGGGATAGGTTTAGTGTTAGAATTATGGTGAGAGTGAGGGTTAGGTTGAGGTTTAGGGTTAGGGTTATGGTGAGGGTTAGTGTGAGGGTTAGTATTACGGTTAGGGTTATTGTTAGGGTGAGGGTAAGTTTTAGGGTGAGAGTTTGGGTTAGGGTGAGGGTTACTGTTATGGTGAGTGTTAGGATTAGCGTTAGGGTTATTGTTAGGCTTAGGTTTAGGGTTTTGGTTACAGTGAGGGTGAGTTATAGGGTTAGTGTTAGGGTGAGGTTTAGGGTTTGGGTTAGGGTTAGAATGAGGGTTAGGATGAAGGTGAGGTTTGCTGTTAGAGTTAGGGTGATTGTGACCGTTAAGGTAAGGATTTGGGTTAGGGTGAGGGTGAGTGTGTGTGTTAGGGTTAGGTTTAGGTTTCGGCTAAGAGTTAGGCAAAGGGTGAGGTTGAGGGTGAAGTTTAGGGTTAGGATTAGGGTTAGTGTGAGAGTGAGGGCGACGGTTTGGTTTAGTGTTAGGGTGAGGGTTAGGGTGAGTGTTAGGATTAGGTTTAGGGTTATGGTGAGCGATAGGGTTAGGGTTAGGTTGAGGGTATGGGTTAGGGTAAGAGTTAGGGTTCGGTTAAGTTCAGGGTTATGGTGAGCATTAGGGTTAGGGTTAGGTTGAGGGTTTGGGTTAGGTTAAGGATGAGGGTTAGTTTTAGGGTTAGGTTGAGGTTTAGGATGAGGACTAGGGTTACGATTAGTGATAGGGTGAGGGATAGGGAGAGGTTGAGAACTAGGGTTTGTGTTAGGTTAAGGTTTAGGTTAAGGGATAGGCTTAAGGTGAGGGTTATTATGAGGGTTAGGGTTACGGTGAGGGTGAGGGTTAGGGTTAAGTTGAGAGTTAGGGTTAGGATTAGGGTTAGGGTTAGGGTGAGGGTGAAGTTTACGGTTAGATTTAGGGTTAGGGTGAAGCTGAGGGTGAGTGTTAGGGTTCCAGTTAGTGTTAGGTTTAGGGTTAGTGAAAGGGTCAGGATTAGAGTGAAGGTAAGTGTAAGGGTTAGGGTTAGGGTGATGATTAGGGGTAAGGTTAGGGGGAGGGTTAGGATGAGGGTTAGTATTAGGATTAGGGTTAGGGTGAGGGCTAGGGTGAAGGTGAGGTTTAGGGTTAAGGTTAGGGTGAGCTTTAGGGTTAGGATTAGTGTTAGGGTTAGGGTGAGGCTGAGGTTTAGGGTTAGAGTTAGGGTTAAGGTGAGGCTGAGGGTGAGGGTTAGGGTTAGGTTTAGGATTAGGATTAGGGTAAGGGTTAGGGTGAGTGTGAGAGTTAGGGTTAGGGTTAGAGTTAGGATCAAGCTGAGCTTGAGCTTTAGGGTTACGTTGAGGATTAGGGTTAGGGTTAGGGCTAGGGTGAGGGTTAAGTTTAGGGTTAGGGTGAGGGTAAGGATGAGGATTAGGGTTAGGATTAGGGTTAGGGTGAGGGCTAGCATGAGGTTGAGGGTTAGGGTTAGTGTTAGATTAAGTTTTAGGTATCGGGTTAGGGTTAGGGTGAGGGTTAGGTTGAGGGTTAGGGTTACGGTGAAGGTGATGATTAGGGTTAGGGTGAGGGTTGGGTTTAGGATTAGGGTTAGCGTGAGGGTGAGTGTTAGCATTAGCGTTAGGGTTAGGGTTAGGGATAGGTTTCGGGTTAGGATTAGTGTTATTGTTAGGGTTAGGATTAGAGTTATGGTGAGGGTGAGTGTGGGGGTGAGGTTTACGGTTAGGGTGAGGTTTAGGTTGAGGGTTAGTATTAGGGTTAGTTTCAGGGTGAGGGTTAGGTTTATGGTGAGGGTTAGGGTAAGAGTTAGTGTTCGATTATGTTTAGGGATAGGGTGAGGGTTAGGGTTAAGGTTACGTTGAACATGAGGTTTAGGTTTACGTTGAGGATTAGGCTTAGAGTTAGGGCTAGGGTGAGGGTTTAGGTTAGGGTTAGGGTGAGGGTAAGGATGAGGATTAGGTTCAGGATTAGGGTTAGGTTGAGGGCTAGGGTGAGGGTGAGGGTTAGGGTTAGAGTTAGATGAAGGTTTAGGGTTAGGGTTGCGGTTAGGGTGAGGGTTAGGTTGAGGGTTAGGGTTTCGGTGAGAGTGAGGATTATGGATAGTGTGAGGGTTAGGGTTAGGATTAGGGTTAGCATGAGAGTGAGTGTTAGGATTAGGGTTAGGGTTTGGGTTAGG
Source organism: Dipodomys merriami (assembly GCF_024711535.1). NCBI lineage: Eukaryota > Metazoa > Chordata > Mammalia > Rodentia > Heteromyidae > Dipodomys > Dipodomys merriami. The sequence goes on from NW_027202849.1 coordinate 2,061,913, forward strand.
TTTAGGGTTAGGATTAGTGTTATTGTTAGGGTTAGGGTGAGAGTTGTGGTGAGGGTGAGGGTGAGGGTGAGGCTTACGGATAAGGTTAGGGTGAGGTTTAGGATTAGGTTTAGGATTAGGGTTAGGGTGAGGGTGAGGTTTAGGGTTAGATTTAGGGTTAGTAGGAGGGTTAGGTCGAGGGTTAAGTTTAGGGTTAGTTTTAGGGTTAAGGTTAGGGAGAAGGTTAGGTTCAGGTTTAGGGTTATGGTTAAGGTTAGGGTTAGGATTAAGGTGAGGGTGAAGGTGAGTGTGAGGGTTAGGGTTAGGGTTAGTCTTAGGCTTAAGTTTAGGCTGAGTGTGAGGGTGGAGGTGAAGATTAGGTTTAGGGTGATGTTTAGGATTAGGGCTAGGATGAGTTTTAAGATGAGGGTTAGGATTACTATTATGGTTAGGGCGAGGTCTAGGGTTAGGGTGAGGGTTAGGGTAAAGTTTAGGCTTAAGCTTAGGGTTAGGCTGAGCATGAGGTTGAGGGTGAGGTTTAGGGTTAGGGTGATGGTTAGGTTTACGGTTAGGGTGAGGGTTGAGATGAAGTTTAGGGTTAGGGTGAGAGTTAGGGTGAGGATGATGGTAAGGGTAAGGGTAATGTTTACGTTGAGGTTGAGTGTTAATGTGAGGGTGAGGGTTAGGGTAAAGTTTAGGGTTAGGGTTAGGGTTAAGGTTAGGGTTAGGCTGAGGGTTAGGGTTAGGATTAGGGTTAGGGTGAGGCTGAGTGTTAGCATTAGGGTTAGGGTTAGGGTTAGGGTTAGGATTAGTGTTCTTGTTAGGGTTAGGGTTAGAGTTATGGTGAGGGTGAGGGTTAGGGTTAGTGTTAGGGTTAAGGTTAGGGTGAGGATTAGGTTGAGGTTTAGGGTTAGGGATAGGTTTAGGGTTAGGATTAGGGTTAGGGTGAGGGTGAGTGTGAGTTTTAGGGTTAGGGTTAGGCTTATGCTTAGGGTTAGGCTGAGGGTGAGGATTAGGGTTAGGGTGATGTTTAGGGTTAGGGTTATAGTGAAGGATAGTGTTAGGGTTAGGGTCACAGTTAGGATTAGGGTGACGATGAGGTTTAGGGGTAGAGTTAGGGTTAGGGTGAGGGTTAGCATTAGAGTGAGGGTTAGGGTGGCGTTGACGGTAAGTATAAAGGTGAGGGTTAGGCTGAAGTTGAGGGTTACAGTAAGGGTGAGGGTTAGGGTTAGGGTGAGGGTTAGGGTGAGGTTTCAGGTGAGGGTGAGGGTTAGATTGAGGATTAGTGTTAAGGTTAGTGTGAAGTTTAGGGTGAGGATGAGGGTTACGGTTAGGGTGAGGGCTGGGAGAGGGTCAGGTTTAGGGTTAGTGTTAGGGTGAGGTTTAGGGTTAGGATGATGGTTAGTGTTAGTGTGAGGGTTAGTGTTAGGGTTAGGGTTAGTGTTAGGGTGAGGGTAAGTGTTAGGGTGAGGGTTAGGGTTAGGGTGAGTTTTATGGTTAGGATGAGGGTTACGGTTAGGGTTAGGATTATTGTTATCTTTAGGGTTAGGGTTTCGGTTTTGGTGAGTATGAGGATTACATTTAGGGCTAGGATGAGTTTTAGGGATAGGGTTATGATTAGGGTTAGGGTCAGGTTGATGTTTAGTGTTAGAGTTACGGTTTGGGTGAGGCTGAGGCTGAGGGTTAGGGTTAGGATTAATGTTAGGGATAGGCTTAAGGTGAGGGTTAAGTTGTGGGTGAGGGTTAGAGTTAGGATTAGGAGTAGGATTAGGGTTACGGTTAGGGTGAGTGTGAAGGTTAGGGTTAGGGTTAGGGATAGGCTTAGGGTTAGGCTGAGGTTGAGGGTAAGGTTTAGGGTTAGGGTTAGGGTTAGGATGAGTGTGAGTGTTATTGTTAGTATTAGGGTTAGGGTGAGGGTGAGTGTGTGTGTTAGTTTTAGGGTTAGGTTTAGGGTTAGGTTTAGGTTGAGGTTTGAGGTTTGGTTTAGGGTTACAGTTAGGTTTATGGTGAGGGTGAGGTTTAGGGTTAGGCTGAGGGTGAGGGTGGGTTTGAGGATTCTAGTTAGGGTTAGGATTAGGATTAGGGTTAGGGATATTGTTAGTGTTATGTTTAGGGTTAAGTTTGTGGTGAGGGTGAGGCTGAGGGTGCAGGTGAGGGTGAGGGTTAGGGTTAGAGTTAGGGTGAGGTTTAGGGTAAGGGTGATGTTTAGGGTTAGAGTTAGAGTTAGGGTGAAGGTTAGGTTGAGGTTTAGGGTTAGTGTTAGTGTTAGGGGTAGGGTTAGCGTGAGAGTTAGGGGGAGGATTAGGGTTAGGGTTAGGGTGAGGGTTAGGATTAGGGTTAGGGTGCAGGTGAGTGTGTGTTTTAGGGTCAGGTTTAGGGTTAGGCTTAGGGTTAGGCTGATGGTGAGGTTGAGGGTGAGGGTTAGGGTTCGGTTTGGGGTGAGGGTTAGGATTAGGGTTAGGGGTAGGTTGAGTGTTAGGATGAGGTTTATGGTTAGGATTTGGATAAGGCTGAGGGCTAGGCTGAGGGTTAGGATGAGGGTTAGGGTTAGAGATAGGCTTAGGTTTAGGATTAGGGTTAGGGTGAGGTTGAGTGTGAGGGTTAGTGTTAAGGTTAGGGTTAGGCTTATAGTTAGTGTGAGGGTTAGGGTTAGGTTTTGGGTTAGGGTGAGGTTGAGGCTGAGGATTAGGTTTAGGGTTAGGATTAGCTTTAGGGTTAGTGTTAGGGTTAGGGTTAGTGTTAGGATTATGTTGAGGGTTAGGAATAGGATTAGGGTTAGGGTTAGACTTAGGGTTAGGCTGAGGGTGAGGGTGGGTGTGATGATTAGAGTTAGGGTTAGGGTTAGGCTTAGGGTTAGGGTTATGTTAGTGTTATGGTTAGGGTTAAGTTTGTGGTGAGGGTGAGGCTGAGGGTGAGGGTTATGTTTATGGATAGGGTTAGGGTTACGGTTAGTGTTAGGGTTATTATTATTGTTAGGCTTAGAGTTAGATTTATGGTGAGGGTGAGGATACGGGTGAGGGTTAGGTTTAGGGTTAGGGTGGGGTTTACGGTTAGGGTTAGGATTAGGGTTCGGGTGAGGTTGACGTTTAGGGTTAGATTTAGGGTAGTGTTAGTGTGAGGGTTAGTGTTAGCGTTAGGGTTAGTGTTACAGTGAGGGTAAGACTTAGGGTGAGGGTTTGGGTTAAGGTGACGGTTATGGTTATGGTGAGGTTTAGTATTAGGTTTAGGGTTGTTGTTAGGTTTCGGTTTAAGGTTACTGTTATGGTGCAGGTGAGGGTGAGGTTTAAGGTTAGGGTTAGGGTGAGTTTTAGGGTGAGGGTGAGGTTTAGGGTTAGAGTTAGGGTTAGGGTAAGGGTTAGGTTGAGGGTTAGGGTTAGGGTTAGTGTTAGGGTGAGATTAGGGCGAGGTTTAGGGTTAGGGTAAGGGTGAGGGTTAGGATTAGGGTTAGCATGGGGGTGAGTGTGTGTGTTAGGGTTAGGTTTAGGGTTAGGCTTAGGATTAGTCTGAAGGTGAGGTTGAGGGTGACGGTTAGGATTAGGGTTAGGGTGAGGGTGAGGTTGAGGGTTAGGATTAGGGTTAGGATGAGGCTTAGTGTTAGGATTAGGGTTAGCGTGAGGGCTAGGGTGAGGTTTAGGGTTAGGTTAAGGTTTAGGGTTAGGCTTAGGGTTAGGCTGAGCGTGAGGTAGAGGTTGAGGGTTAGGGTTATGGTGATGGTTAGGTTTATGGTAAGGGTGAGGGTTAGGATGAGGTTTAGGTTAGGGGGAGATTTAGGGTGAGGATGGTGGTAAGGGTAAAGGTGAGGTTTAGGCTGAGGGTGAGGGTTAAGATAATGGTGAGTGTTAGGGTTAGGTTTTCGGTTAGGGTGAGGGTTAGGATTAGGCTTTGGGTGAGGGTTAAATTGAGGTTTAGGGTTAGGGTTAGTGTAAGGTTTATGGTGAGGATGAGGGTTAGAGTTAGGGTTAGGATTATTTTTAGGTTTAGGGTGAGGGTGAGGTTTTCTGTTGGAAAGAGGGTTAGGGTGAGGGTTAGGGTGAAGGTTAAGGTTAGGGTAAGGGTTATCATGGGGGTGATGGTAAGGGTAAACATGAGGGTTAGGCTGAGGGTGAGGGTTACAGTGGGATGAGGGTTAGGGTTAGGGTGAGCGTTAGGGTTAGAGGAACGGTGTGGGTTAAGGTTAGATTGAGAATTAGAGTTAGGGTTAGTGTGAGGTTTAGGGTGAGGATGAGGGTTAGTGTTAGGGTGATGGCTAGGGTGAGATGAGGGTTAGGTTTAGCTTTAGGGTGAGGTTTCGGGTTAGGGTGATGATTAGGGTTAGTTTGAGGGTTAGTGTTAGGCTTAGGGTTAGTGTTACGGTGAGAGTAAGTGTTAGGGTGAGTGTTATGTTTAGGGTGAGTGTTATGGTTAGGTTGAGGGTTAGGGTTAGGATTAGGGTTATTGTTAGGGTTAGGGTTACAGTTATAGTGAGGGTGAGGGTGAGGGTTAGGGTTAGGGTTAGGATGAGGTTTAGGTTTAGCGTTAGGTTTAGAGTTAGGTTTAGGGTGAGAGTGAGGTTTATGGTTAGACTTAGGGTTAATGTTCGGGTTAGGGTTATGGTGATTGTTTGGGTTAGAGTTAGGCTTAGGCTTAGGTTTATGCCAAGCATGAGGGTGAGGGTTAGGCTTATGGTTAGGATGAGGTTTAGGGTTCGGGTTAGGGTGAGGGTTAGGATGAGGTTTAGGGTTAGGATTTGTGTTAGGGTGAGGGTTAGGTTTAGGGAGACGGTTAGGTTTAGGAGGGTTAGGGTTAGGCTTAGGATGTGTGTGAAGGTCAGGGTTAGGGTTAGGCTTAGGTTTAGGGTGAGGGTTAGGGTTAGGGGTTTGGTTAAGTTGAGGGTGAGGCTGAGGATTAGGGTTAGGTTTAGGGTTAGGTTTTGGGTTAGGTTTAGGGTTAGGGATTGGGTTACAATTAGGGTTAGCGTTAGGGTTAGGGTTAGGCTTAAGGTTAGGCTGAGGGTGAGGTTGGGGTTGAGGTTTAGAGTTAGGGTTAGGATTACGATTATTGTTAGTGTTATGGTTAGGGTTAAGTTTGCAGTGAGGGTGAGGCTGAGGGTAAGGGTTATGGTTATTGTTAGGGTTAGGGTTAGTGTTATTTTTAGGGTTAGGGTTAGAGTTACGGTGAGATTGAGGGTGAGGGTGAGGGTTGGAGTTAGGGTGAGGTTTAGTGTTAGGGTTAGGGTGAGGGTGAGTTTTACGGTTAGAGTTAGTGTTATGGGGAGCGTCAGGCTGAGGTTTATGGTTAGGGTTAGTGTTAAGGGCAGGGTGAGGTATAGGTTGAGGTTTAGGGATAGGGTTAGGTTTAGTATTAGGTTTCGGGTGAGGGTGAGGGTGAGTGTGAGGGTTAGGGTGAGGTTTAGGCTTAGGCTTAGGTTTAGGCTGAGGGTGAGGGTGGGGGTGAGGATTAGGGTTTGGGTGATGGTTCGGGTTAGGGTTAGTGTTATTGTTAGGGTTAGGGTTAGAGTTACGGTGAGGGTGAGGGTGTGGGTGAGGGTTAGGCTTAGGGTTAAGGTGGGGTTTAGGGTTAGGGTTAGGGTTAGTGTGAGGGTGAGGTTTAGGTTTAGATTTAGGGTTAGGGGGAGGGTTAGGGTTAGGGTTAGGCATAGGGTTAGTGTGAGGGTTAGGGTGAGGGTGAGGTTTAGGTTTAGGTTTAGGGTTATGGTTAGGGTTAGTGTGAGGGTTAGTTTTAGGGTTAGGGTTAGTGTTAGGGTGAGGGTAAGTTTTAGGGTGAGAGTTTTGGTTAGGGTGAGCGTTATGGTTTGGGTGAGGGATAGGATTAGGTTAGGGTTATTGTTAGGGTTAGGTTTAGGGTTTTGGTTACGGTGAGGGTGAAGTTGAGGTTTAGGGTTTGGGTTAGGTTTAGAGTGAGGGTTAGGATGAGGGTGAGGTTTACGGTTGGATTTAGGGTTAGGGTGAGGATTAGGGTTTGGGTTACTCTTATGGTTAGGGTTAGGGTGAAAGTTAGTTGGAGGATTAGGGTAAAGGTTAAGGTTAGGGTTAGGTTTAGGGTTTCAGTTTCGGTGAGTGTGAGGGTTAGGATTAGGGTTAAGGTGAGGATGAGGTTTAGGGTTAGACTGAGGGATAGGGTGAGGCTGAGGGTGAGGGTGAGGTTTAGGGTTAGTGTTAGGATGATGTTTAGGGTTATGTTTAGGTTGAGTGTGAGGGTTATGGTTAGGGTTAGGTTTAGCCGTAAGTTTAGGCTGAGGGTTTGGCTGAGGGTGAGAGTTAGGGTTAGTTTGAGGGTTAGGGTTAGGGTTAGGGTGAAGTTTAGTGTTAGGGTTAGGGTTAGAGTTATGCTTAGGTTGAGGGTGAGATTTAGACGTAGAGTTAGTTTTAGGGTGAGGGTTAGGGTGAGTGTTAGGGTTAGGGTGAGGATTAGGGTAGGGGTGACGGTAAGGGTAAATGTGAGTGTTAGGCTTGAGGGTGATGGTTACGGTACGGTTGAGGGTTAGGGTTAGGGTGAGGGTTAGGGTTAGTGTTAGGGTGGGAGTTAGGATTCGGGTCAAGTTTAGGGTTAGGGTGAGGGTTAGCGTAAGGGTTATGGTGAGGGTGAGGTTTAGGGTTAGGTTGAGGGTTAGGGTTAGGATTAGGGTTAGGGTGAGGGTGAGGGTTAGTGTTAGTGTTAGGGTGAGGGTAAGTGTTAAGTTGAGGGTTAGGGTTAGGTTGAGGGTTATGTTATGGTTGAGGTGTAGAGTTAGGGTTAGGGTTATTGTTAGGGTTAGGGTTATGTTACCATTATGGTGAGGGTGAGGGTGAGGGTTAGGTTTAGGATTAGGATGAGGTTTAGGTTTAGAGTAAGTGTTAGAGTTAGGGTTAGTGTGAGAGTGAGGTTTAGGGATAGAGTTAGGGTTAGTGTTATGGTTAGTGTTATGGTTAGGTTTAGGGTTAAGGTGAGGGTTTGGGTTAGAGTTAAGCTTAGGCTTAGGCTTAGGCCAAGCATGAGGGTGAGGGTTGGGGTTAGGGTTAAGGTGAGGGTTAGTATGAGGTTTAGGTTTAGGATTAGTGTTAGGGTGAGGACTAGGGTGAGGGTTAGTGTTTGGGTTAGGTTTAGGGATAGGTTTAGGTTTAGAATTAGGGTTGGGTTGAGCGTCATTGTGAGTGTCAGCGTTACGGTTAGGCTTATGGTTAGGGTGAGAATTAGGGTTAGGGTTTTGGTTAGGGTGAGGGTGAGGCTGAGGATTAGGGTTAGGTTTACGATTAGGTTTTGTGTTAGGTTTAGGCTTAGGCTTAGAGTTAGGGTTAGGGTTAGTCTTAGGATTAGGCTGAGTGTGAGGTTGGGGTTGAGGATTAGGTTAAGGGTTAGGATTAGGGTTATTGTTAGTGTTATGGTTAGGGTTAAGTTTGCACTGAGGGTGAGGCTGAAGTTGAGGCTTATGGTTAGGGTTAGGGTTAGTCTTATTTTTAGGGTTAGGGTTAGATTTACGGTGAGATTGAGGGTTAGGGTGAGGGTTAGGGTTAGGGTGAGGTTTAGGGTGAGGTTTAGGGTTAGGGTTAGGGTGAGTTTTAGGGTTAGAGTTAGTGTTAGGGGGATGGTTAGGTTGAGGTTTAGGGTTAGGATTATTGTTAGGGTTAACGGGGAGGGTGAGGGTTAGGTTGAGGTTTAGGGATAGGGTAGATTTAGTATTAGGGGTAGGGTGAGTGTGAGTGTGACAGTTAGGGTGAGGGTTAGGCATAGGCTTAGGGTTAGGCTGAACGTGAGGGGGGGTGAGGATTAGGGTTACGGTGATGGTTTGGGTTAGGGTTAGTGTTATTGTTAGGGTTAGGGTTAGAGTTATGGTGAGGGTGAGGGTGCGGTTGAGGGTTAGGCTTAGGGTTAGGGTGGGGTTTCAGATTAGGGTTTGGGTTAGTGTGAGGGTGAGGTTTAGGGTTAGAATTAGGGTTATGATTAGGGTTAGAGTGAGGGTTAGGGATAGGGTTAGTGTTAGAGTTAAGGTGAGGGTGAGGGTTAGGTTGAGGTTTAGGGTTATGGTTATGGTTAGGTTTAGTGTGAGGGTTAGTGTTAGGTTTAGGGTTAGTGTTAGGGTGAGGGTAAGTTTTAGGGTGAGATTTTGGGTTAGGGTGAGGGTTATGGTTATGGTGAGGGTTAGGATTAGTGTTAAGGTTATTGTTAGGGTTAGGTTTAGGCTTTTGGTTTCAGTGAGCGTGAGGGTGAGGTTTAGGGTTAGGGTTAGGGTGAGGTTTAGGGTTAGGGTTAGTGTTAGGGTTAGGGTTAGGGCGATAGTTAGGAGTACATTTAGGGTTAGGGTTAGGCTTATAGTTAGAGTTAGGTTTATGGTTTCGGTTACGGTGAGGGTGAGTTTCAGTATTAGGGTTAGGGTGAGTGTGAGGTTTAGGGTGAGAATTAGGGTTAGGGTGAGGCTACACGTGAGGGTGAGGGTTAGGGTTAGGGTTAGGATTAGGATTAGGGTTAGGATTAGGGTGAGTGTGAAGGTTATGGTTAGGGTTAGTGATAGCCTTAGGTTTAGGCTGAGGGTTTGCGTGAGGGTGAGGGTTATGCTTAGTTTGAGGGGTAGGGTTAAGTTTAGTATGAGGTTTAGTGTTAGGGTTATGGTTAGAGTTATGGTTAGGGTGAGGGTGAGGTTTAGGGCTAGAGTTAGTTTTAGGGTGAGGGTTATGGTGAGTGTGAGGGTTATGGTGAGGGTTAGGGTAGGGGTGAAGTTAAGGGTAAACGTGAGGGTTATGCTGAGGGTGACCATTACGGTAAGGTTGAGGGTTAGGGTTAGGGTGACATTTACGGTTAGGTTTAGTGTGCGAGTTAGGGTACACTTTAAGTGTAGGGTTAGGGTGAGGGTTAGGGTAAGGGTTACAGTGAGGGTGAGTGTTAGGTTTAGGTTGAGGGCTAGGTTGAGGGTGAGGGTTAGGTTTAGAGTTAGGGTGAGCGCTAGGGGGAGGGTTAGGGTTAAGGATAGGGTTGGGTTTAGGATTAGTGTTAGGTTGAGGGTGAGTTTGAGGGTTAGGGTTAGGTTTAGGGTTAGGCTTAGAGTTGGGGTGAGGATTAGGGGTAGAGTTTGGGTTAGGGTGAGGCTGAGGCTGAGGATTAGTGTTAGGTTTAGGGTTACGGTTACGCTTAGGGTTAAGCTGAGGGTGAGGGTGGTGGTTAGGATTAGAGTTAGGGTTAGGCTAGGCTTAATTTTAGGGTTATTGTTAGTGTTATGGTTCGGGTTAAGTTTGCAGCGAGGGTGAGGCTGAGGGTGAGGGTTATGGTTAGAGTTAGGGTTAGGGTTAGGGTTAGTGTTATTGTTAGGTTTAGGTTTATGGCTACGGTGAGGGTCAGGGTGAGGATTAGGGTTAGGGTTAGGGTGAGGTTTAGGGTTAGGGTTTGGATTAGGGTTAGGCTGAGTGTGAAGTTTAGGGTTAGATTTAGACTTAGTTGGAGGTTTAGGTCGAGCGTTAATGTTAGGGTTAGTGTTAGGGTTAAAGTTAGGGTGAGGTTTAGGATGTGGTTTAGGGTTAGGGTTAGGGTTAGGATTAGGGTTAGGGTGAGGTGAGTGTGAGAGTTAGGGTTAGGCTTAGGCTTAGGCTGAGGGTTAGGCTGAGGGTGAGGGAGTGGGTGAGGATTAGGGTAAGCTTGATGTTCGGGTTCAGGTTAAGTTGAGGGCTAGGATGAGGGTTAGGGTTAGGCTTAGGGTTAGGGTGAGGGCTAGGGTGATGGTGAGGGTTAGGGTAAGTGTTATGCTTAGGCTTAGGGTTAGGCTGAGCATGAGGTTGAGGGTGAGTGTTAGGGTTAAGGATAGTGTGAGATTTAGTGTTAGGTTTAGTGTTAGAGTTAGGGTTAGGACGAGAGGGAGGTTTAGGAGTAGGGTTAGGGTCAGCGTGAGGATTAGGGTTTGGGTGAGGGCTAGGGTGGGGGTGACGGTAAGGGTAAAGGTGAGAGTTAGGCTGAGGGTGAGGGTTATGGTAAGGGTGGGGGTTAGGTTTAGGATGAGGTTTAGGGTTAGGGTGAGGTTAAGGGTTAGATTGAGGTTTAGTGTTAGGGTTAGTGTGAGGTTTAGGGTGAGGATGAGGATCAGGGTTAGGGTGAGGGTGAGGGTTAGGGTTAGGTTTAGGGTTTGGGTGAGGTTTAGGATTAGGGTAATGTATAGGGTTAGTGTGAGGGTTATGGTTTGTGTTAGGATTAAGATTAGGGTTAGGGTTAGGGTGAGTGTGAGGGTTAGTGTTAGGGTTAGGTTTAGGCTTAGTGTTAGGCTGAATGTGAGGGTGAAGTTGAGGGTTATGGTGAGGGTGAGGGTTAGGTTTAGTGTTAGGGAGAGATTTAGGGTTAGGGTTAGGGTTAGGGTTAGGGTTCGGGTGAGGATGAGGGTGAGGGTTAGGGTTAGGGTTAGTGTTAGTGTTAGGGATAAGGTTAGGGTGAGGGTTAGGGTGAGGGTGAGGGTTAGGGTTAGGGTTAGGATTAGGATTACGGTTAGGGTTAGGTTTAGGGTGAGGTTTAGGGTTAGGTTTAGGGTTAGGGTTAGGGTGAGGGTCAGGTTTAGGGTTAGAGTTAAGGTTAGGGTGAGGCTGAAGGTGAGGGTTAGGGTTAGGGTTAGTGTTAGAGTTAGGGTTACAGTGAGGGTGAGGGTGAGTGTGAGGATTAGGCTTAGTGATAAGATTAGGTTTAGGGTACAGTTTAGGGTGAGTGTGAGGGTTAAGGTTAGGGTTAGGGTGAGAGTTAGGGTTAGGGTGAGGGTTAGGGTTAGGGTTATGGTTAGGGTGTGGGTTAGTGTTAGTGTTAGGGTGAGGGTTAGGATGAGGATTAGGGTTAGGATTAGGGTTAGGGTGAGGGCTAGGGAGAGGGTGAGGGTTAGGGTTAGTGTTAGGGTGAGGTTTAGGTTTAGGGTTTAGTCTTAGGGTCAGGGATAGGATGAGAGTTAAGGTTACTGTAACTGTGAGTGTTTGCATTAGGGTGAGGATTAGGGTTCGGATTAGGCTTAGAGTGAGGGTGAGTATTAGGATTAGGTTAGGGTTAGGGTTAGGGTTATGTTTAGGCTTAGGATTAGTTTATTGTTTGGGTTAGGGTTAGAGTTACAGTGATGGTGAGCTTGAGGGTGAGGGATAGGCTTAGGCTTATGCTTAGGGATAGGCTGAGCTTGAGGTTGAGGTTGAGGTTTAGGGTTAGGGTGATGGTTAGGTTTATGGTTAGTGTGAGGGTTAGGTTGAGGGTTAAGGTTAGGGTTAGGTTTAGGGTTAGTGTGAGGGTTAGGTTTAGGTTTTGGGTTAGGATGAGGATGATGCTCAGGATTACTGTTAGTTTTAGGGTTAGGGTTAGGTTTAGGGTTAGGGTTAGTTGTAGAGTTACGGTGAGGGTTTGGGTTAAGTTTAGGGTTATGGTTAGGTTTAGGGTGAGGGCTAGGGTGAGGCTTAGGGTGAGGTTTAGGGTTAGGGATAGGGTTAGGGTGAGGGATAGTTTGAGGGTTATGGTTATGGTTAGTGTTAGGGTTAGGGTTAGGGTGATAGTTAGGTGGAGTGTTAGGGTTAGGGATAGGGTTAGGATTAGGGTTAGGGTGAAGATGAATATTTGTGTTTAGGTTAGCTTTACGGTTAGGCTTAGGTTTAGGCTGAGGGTGATGTTGAGGATGAGGGTTAGGGTTATGGTGAGGGTTAGGGTTAGGGTTAGTGGGAGGGTTAGGGTTTTAGTTTTAGGATTAGGGTTAGGGAGAGGGCTAGGTTTTGGGTGAGGTTTAGGGTTAGTGTTAGGGTGAGGTTTAGGGTTAGGGTTAAGGTTAGGGTAAGGGTGAGGATTAGGCATAGAGTTAGTGTTATGGTGAGGCTGACCATGAGGGTTAGGTTTAGGGTTAGTGTTAGATTTAGGGTGAGTGTGATGGTTAGTATTAGTGTTAGGGTTAGGCTTAGGGTTAGGCTGAGGTTGAGGGTGAGGGTTAGGATTAGGGTGAGGGTTAGGGTTAGGGTTAGGGTGAGGGTGAGGGTAAGGGTTAAGGTTAGGGTTAGGCTTATGGTTAGGCTGAGGGTTAGGGTGAGGGTTAGGTTTACGGTTAGTGTGAGGGTTAGGGTTAGTCTTAGTGTTATTGTTAGGGTTAGGGTTAGAGTTAAGGTAAGGTTAGGGTGCGGGTGAGGGTTAGGGTTAGGGTTAGGGTGGGGTTAAGGGTTAGGGTTAGGGTGGGGTTAAGGGTTAGGGTTAGGGTGAGCGTGTGGTTTAGATTTAGATATGGTGTTAGTAGGAGGCTTAGGGTGAGGGTTTTGTTTAGTGTTAGTGTTAGTGTTAGTGTTACTGTTCCAGTTATGGTTAGCATGAGGGTTAGGTTTAGGGCTAGGCTTAGGCTTAAGCTTAAGCTTAGGCCGAGCATGAGTTTGAGGGTTAAGGTTAGGGTTAGGGTGAGGGTTAGAGTGAGGTTTAGGGTTAGGGTTAGGTTTAGGGTGAGGGCTAGGGTGAGGCTTAGGGTGAGGTTTAGTGTTAGGGAGAGGGTTAGGTTTAGGATTAGGGTTAGGGTGAGAGTGAGTGTGAGGGTTAGGGTGAAGGTTAGGGTTAGGCTTAGGTTTAGGATGGGCGTTAGGATTAGTGTTTGAGTTAAGGAGAGGGTGAGTCTGAGTATTAGGTTTAGGTTTAGGGTTAGAGTTAATTTTAGGTTTAAGGTTAGGGTTAGGGTTAGTTTTAGTGTTATGGTGAGGGTTCGGGTTAGGTTTAGGGTTAGGGTTTGCCTTAGGGTTAGGCTGATGGTGAGGATGGGGTTGAGGATAAGGTTAGGGTTAGGGTTAGGTTGAGGGTTAGGTTTAGGGTGGAGTTTAGGATTAGGGTTAGGTTTATGGTTACGGTGAGGGTTAGATTAGGGTTAGGTTTACGCTGAGAGTGAGGGTTAGGGTTAAGTTGAGGGTTAGGTTTAGGGTGAGCGTGAGGTTTAGGTTGATGTTTAGGGATAGGGTTAGGTTTAGGGATAGTTTTAGGGTGAGTGTGAGGGTTAGTGTGAAGGTTAGGGTTAGGCTGAAGGTTAGATTGAGGTTTAGGGTTAGGTTTAGGGTGAGGGCTAATTTTAGGGTTATGAGGAGTGTTTGGATGAGCTTTAGAGTTAGGATTATGGTTAGGGTGAGGGGTATTGTGAGGGTGAGGTTTAGGTTTAGGGTTAGGGTGAGGTTGAAGGTTAAGTTTAGGTTTGGGTTATGTTGAAGGTGAGGTTTAGGGTTAGAATTAGTGTTAGGGTGAGGCTGAATGTGAGGGTTATGATTAGGGTTAGTGTTAGAGTTAGGGTTAGGGTGAGGGTTAGGATGATGGTGAGTGTTAGAGTGAGGGTTAGAGTTAAGGCTAAGGTTAGGTTTAGGATTAGGGTAAGAGTGAGCGTGAGTGTGAGGGTTAGGTTAGGGTTAGAGTTAGGCTTAGATTTAGGGTGATGGTTAGGGCTAGGGTTTGGGTTAGGGTGACGGAGTGGCTGAGGATTAGGGTTAGGTTTTGTGTTATGTTTAGAGTTAGGGTTAGTTTTAGGGTTAGGGTTAGTGTTAGGGTTAAGTTGTGGGATAGAGTTAGGTTTAGGGTTAGGGTTAGGCTTAGGCTTAGGCTGAGGATGAGTTTGGGGGTGAGGTTTAGGGTTATGGTTAGGGTTAGGCTTGTGGTTAGGTTTATTTTTAGTCTTATGGTTAGGGTTAAGTTTGAGGAGACGGTGAGGCTGAGGGTGAGGGTTATGGTTAGGGTTAGGGTTAGGGTTAGTTCTGTTTTAGGGTTAGGGTGAGAGTTACAGTGAGGTTTAGGATGAGGGTGAAGGTTAGGTTTAGGGTGGGGTTTAGAGTTCGGGTTAGGGTTAGGGTGAGGGTGAGGTTTAGGGTTAGAATTAGGGTTACGGGGTGGGTTAGGGTGAGGTTTAAGTTTAGGTTTAGGGTTAGGGTTAGTCTTAGGGTGAGGATAAGTGTTAGGGTGAGGGTATGGGTTTGGGTGAGGGTTATGGTTAGGGTAAGGGTTAGGATTAGGGTTAGGGTTATTGTTAGGGTTAGGTTTAGGGTTATGGTTGCGGTGAGATTGAGGGTGAGGGTGAAATTTAGGGTTAGATATAGGGTTAGGGTGAGGGTTAGGGTGAGGGTTAGGGTGAGGGTTAGGGTTAGGCTTAGTTTGAGGGTGAGGGTTAGGTTGAGGTTTAGGGTTAGGGTTAGGGTTAGAGTTAGTGTGAGGGTTAGTGTTAGGGTTAGGGTTAGTCTTAGGGTGAGGGTAAGTGTTAGGGTGAGTATATGGGTTAGGGTGAGGGTTAATGTTAGTGTGAGGGTATGGGTTAGGGTGAGGGTCATGGTTAGGGTGAAGGTTAGGATTAGGGTTAGGGTTATTGTTAGGGTTAGATTTAAGGGTATGTTTGAGGTGAGGGTGAGGGTTAGGGTTAGGGTGAGGTTTAGGTTTTTGTTTAGGATTAGAGTTAGTGTTAGAGTGAAGGTGAGGTTTAGGGTTAGGGTTAGGGTTAGGGTGATGGTTAGGTTGTGGGTTAGGGTTAGGGTTAGTGTTAGGGTTAGGGTTAGGTGAGAGTTAGGGAGAGGGTTAGGATTAGGGTTAGTTTTAGGGATAGGATTAGGGTTAGGCTTAGGGTGAGGGTGAGTGTGTGTGTTAGTGTTAGGTTTAGGTTTAGGCTTAGGGTTAGGCTGAGAGTTAGGTTGAGGTTGAGGGTTAGGGTTAGGGGGAGGGTTAGGATGAGGGTTAGGGTTAGGATTAGGGTTAGGGTAAGGGCTAGGGTGAGTGTGAGGTTTAGTGTTAGGGTTAGGGTGAGGTTTAGTGTTAGGGTTATGGTTAGGGTGAGGGTGAGGTTTAGCGTTAGAATTAGGGTTAGGGTGAGGCTGAAGGTGAGGGTTAGGGTTATCGTTTGGGTTAGTGTTAGTGTTAGGTTTAGGTTTAGGTTTAGGGTGAGGGTGAGGGTGAGGGTGAGTGTTAGGTTTAGGGTTAGGGTTAGGGTTAGGGTGAGTGTGAGGGTTAGGTTTAGGGTTAGGGTGAGGGTTAGGGTTAGTGTTATGAGGAGGATTAGGATGATGGTTAGGGTTAGGATTAGGGTTAGGGTGAGGGCTAGAGTGAGTGTGAGGTTTAGGGTTAGGGTTAGAGTGAGGTTTAGGTTTAGGGTTAGAGTTAGGGTTAAGGTGAGGCTGAGGATGAGGGTTAGAGTTAGGGTTAGGATTAGGATTAGGGTAAGGTTTAGGGTGAGCATGAGCGTTAGGGTTAGGTTTAGGGTTAGTCTTAGGGTTACACTGATTGTGAGGGTGAGGGTGAGGCTTAGGGTTAGGATTAGGGTTAGGGTGAAGGTGAGCATGTGTGTTAGGGTTAGGTTTAGGGGTAGGCTTAGGGTTAGGCTGAGGGTGAGGTTGAGGGTGAAGGTTCGGTTTAGGGTAAGGGTTAGGGTAAGGGTTAGAAGGAGGGTTAGGATGAGGGTTAGGGTTAGGATTAGGGTTAGGGTGAGGGCTAGGGTGAGGGTGAGGTTTAAAATTAGGGTTAGGGTAAGTGTTGGGGTTAGGGTTAGGTTAACAGTTTTGGTTCTGGATAAGTATAGGGTTAGGGTAAGGTTTACAGTGAGGTTGAGGCTTAGGCTTAGGGTTAGGGTTAGGCTAGGTTTAGGCTGAGGGTGAGGGTGAGGCTGAGGGTTAGGGTTAGGGTGAGTGTTAGGGTTTGGGTTACGGTGAGAGTTAGGGTTCGCTTTAAGTTTAGGGTTAGGTTGAGTGTTAGGGTTAGGGTTATGGTGAGCGTGAGGGTTAGGTTTAGGTTGACCATTAGGGTTAGCGATAGGGTTAGGTTGAGGGTTAGTGTTAGGGTGAGGGTGAGGGTTAATATGAGGATTAGGGTTCAGATTAGAGTTAGTGTGAGGGCTAGGTTGAGGGTGATGTTTAGGGTTAGTTTTAGGTTGAGGTTGAGGTTTAGGGTTAGGGTTAGCGTGAGGGTTTGGATCAGAGTTAGGGTTACGGTGATGTGAGGGTTAGGGTTAGGTTGAGGGTTAGGGTTAGAATTAGGGTTAGGGTGAGGGTGAGTATTAGGATTAGGGTTAGGCTTAGGGTTAGGGTTAGGTTTAGGTTTAGGATTAGTATTATTGTTAGGGTTAGGGATAGAGTTACAGTGAGGGTGAGGTTGAGGGTTAGGGTTAGGTTTAGGGTGAGGTTTAGGGTTAGTGTTAAGATTAGGTTTAGGGTGAGATTGAGGTTTAGGGTTAGATATAGGGTTAGTGGGAGGGTTAGGTCTAGGTTTTGGGTTAGGGTTAGTGTAGGGTTAAGGTTAGGGTGAGGGTGAGGGTGAGGGTGAGGGTTAGGTTTACGGTTAGGCTTATGCTTAGGGTTATGCTGAGGGTGAGGGTGGGTTTGAGGATTAGGGTTAGGATGATGGTTAGGATTAGGGTTAGGGTGAGGGCTGGGGAGAGGGTGAGGTTTAGGGTAAGTCTTAGGCTTAGGCTAAGGGTTAGGCTGAGCATGAGGTTGAGGGTGAGGGTTAGTGTTAGCATGATGGTTAAGTTTATGGTTAGGGTGAGGGTTAAGATGAGGTTAGGGTTAGGGTGTGGGTTAGGGTGAGGATGATGGTAAGGGTAAAGGTGACTTTTAGGCTGAGGGTGAGGGTTAAGATAAGGGTGAGGGTTAGGGTTAGGTTTAGGGTTAGGGTAGGTTTAGGTTTAGGTTTAGCGTGTGGGTTATATTGAGGATTAGGTTTAGGGTTAATGTGAGGGTTATGGTTAGGGTGGGGGTTAGGGTTCCGTTTAGGATTATTGTTAGTGTTAGTTGTAGGGTTACGGTTATGGTCAGGGTGAGGGTGAGGGTTAGGGTTAGGGTTAGGGTGAGGTTTAGTGTTAGGGTTAGGGTGAGGTTGAGGTTTAGGTGTAGAGTTAGGGTTAGGGTGAGGGTTAGGGTGAGGGTTGGGGTTAGGGTGCGGGTTAGGGTGGGGGTGACGGTTAGAGTAAAGGTGAGGGTTAGTCTGAGAGTGAGGGTTACGGTAAGGGTTAAGGTTAGGGTTAGGGTGAGGGTTGGGATTAGGGTTAGGCTTAGGCTTAGGCCCAGCATGAGGGTGAGGGTTAGGGTTCGGGATTGGGTGAGGGTTAGGGTTAGGGTTAGGGTGAGGGTTATGATGAGGTTTAGGGTTAAGATTAGCGTTAGGGTGAGTGCTAGGGTGAGGTTTAGGGTGAGGGTTAGTGTTAGGGATAGGGTTAGGGTTACGATTAGGGTTAGGGTAAGGGTGAGTGTCAGGGTTAGGGTTATGGTTAGGCTTAGAGTTAGGGTGAGGGTTAGGGTTAGGGTTTGGGTTAGGCTGAGGTTGAGGCTGAGGATTAGGGTTAGGTTTAGGGTTAGGTGTAGGGTTGTGTTTAGGGTTAGGGTTAGTATTAGGGTTAGGGTTAGGGATACGGTGAGGGTTAGTGTTAGGGTTAGGCTTAGGGCTAGGCTTTGGGTTAGTCTGAGGTTGAGGGTGGAGTTGAGGATTAGGGTTAGGGTGATGGTTAGGATTAGGGTTAGGGTGAGGGCTGGGGAGAGGGTGAGGTTTAGGGTAAGACTTAGGCTAAGGCTTAGGCTTAGGCTGAGCATGAGGTTGAGTGTATGGGTTAGGGTTAGCATGATGGTTAGGATTACCGTTAGGTTGAGGGTTAGGATGAGGTTAGGGTTAGGGTTTGGGTTAGGGTTAGGATGATGGTAAGGGTAAAGGGGAGGTTCAGGTTGAGGGTGAGGATTAAGATAACGGTGAAGGTTAGGGTTAGTATTAGGGTTAGGGTAGGTTTAGGTTTTGGGTAAGGGTGAGGTTTACATTGAGGATTAGGTTTAGGGTTAGGGTGAGGGTTATGGTTAGGGTGAAGGTTAGGGTTCGGGTTAGGGTTATTGTTAGTGTTAGGGTTAGAGTTACAGTGAGGTTGAGGGTGAGGGTGAAGGTTAGGTTTAGGGTGGGGTTTAGAGTTACAGTTAGGGTTGGGTGAGGGTGAGGTTTAGGGTTAGAATTAGGGATACGGGGTGTATTAGGATGAGGATCAGGTTTAGGGTTAGTGTTAGAGTTAGGTTGATGGTGAGGATTAGGTTGAGGTTTTGGGATAGGGTTGGGTTTAGGATTAGGGTTAGGGTTAGGGTGAGTGTGAGGGTTAGTGTGAGGGTTAGGCTTAGGCTTAAGGTTAGGCTTAGGGTGAGGGTGGGAGTGAGGATTAGGGTTAGGGTGATGTTTCGGGTTAGGGTTAGTGTTATTGTTAGGGTTAGTGTTATAGTTACGGTGAGGGTGAGGGTGCGGTTGAGGGTGAGGGTTAGGGTTAGGGTGGGGTTTAGGGTTAAGTTTATGGTGAGGGTGAGGTTTAGGGTTAGATATAGGGTTAGGGTGAGGGTTAAGGTGAGGATTAGGGTGAGGGTTAGGGTTAAGGTTAGTGTTAGGGTTAGGTTGAGGGTGAGGGTTAGGTTGAGGTTTAGGGTTAGGATTAGGGTTAGGCTTAGTATGAGGGTTAGTGTTAGCGTTAGGGTTACTCTATCGGTGAGGGTAAGTGTTAGGGTGAGGGTATGGGTTAGGGTGAGGGTTATGGTTAGGGTGAGGTTTAGGATTAGGGTTAGAGTTATTGTTAGGGTTACGGTTAGGGTTAAGGTGAGAGTGAGGGTGCGGTTGAGGGTTAGGTTTAGGGTGGGTTTTAGAGTTAGGGTTAGGGTTAGGGTTAGGGTGAGGGTGAGGTTTAGGTTTAGATATAGGGTTAGGATGAGGATTAGGGTTAGGATTAGGTTTAGGGTAAGTGTGACGGTTAGTGTTAGGGTTAGGGTTAGTCTTAGGGTGAGGGTTATGGTTAGGGTGAGGTTTAGGATTTGGGCTAGGGTTATTGTTATTGTTAGGTTTAGGGTTATGGTTGCGGTGAGGGTGAGGGTGATAGTTAGGGTTAGGGTTAGGGTGAGGTTCAGGGTTTGGGTTAGGGTTAGAGTTAGGGTTAGAGTGAGGGTGAGGTTTAGTGTTAGGGTTATGGTTTGGGTGAGGGTTAGGTTGAGGGTTAGGGTTAGCGTTAGTGTTAGGGTTAGGGTTAGGTGAGAGATATGGAGAGGATTAGGATTGGAGTTAGTCTTAGGGATAGGATTAGGGTTAGGGTGAGTGTGAGTGTGTGTGTTAGGGTTAGGTTTAGGTTTAGGCTTAGCGTTAGGCTAAGGGATAGGTTGAGGGTGAGGGTTAGGTTTAGGGGGAGGATTAGGATGAGGGTTAGGGTTGGGATTAGGGTTAGGGTAAGGGCTAGGCTGAGGGTGAGGTTTAGTGTTAGGGTTAGGGTGAGGTTTAGGATTAGGGTTAGAGTTAGGGTTAAGGTGAGGCTGAAGTTGAGGGTTAGGGTTATCGTTAGTGTTAGGGTTAGTGTTAGGCTTAGGTTTAGCTTTAGGGTTAGGGTGAGGGTTACGCTTAGGCTTAGGGTTAGGTTTAGGGAGACTGTGAGAGTTAGTGTTAGGGTTAGGGTTAGGCTTAGGGTTAGGCTGATTGTGACGGTGAGAGTTAGGGTTAGGGTTATGAGGAGCGTTAGGATGATGATTGGGTTAGGATTAGGGTTAGGTTGAGTTCTAGTGTGAGGGTGAGGTTTAGGTTTAGTTTTAGGGTGAGGTTTAGGGTTAAAGTTAGAGTTAGGGTTAAGGTGAAGCTGAGGGTGAGTTTTAGGCTTAGGGTTAGGATTAGGATTAGGGTAAGGGTTAGTGTGAGCATGAGGGTTAGGGTTAGGGTTAGGCTTAGGGTTACACTGATGGTGAGGGTGAGCGTGAAGGTTAGGGTTAGGATTAGGGTTAGGGTAAAGGTGAGCATGTGTGTTAGGGTTAGGTTTTGGGGTAGGCTTAGGGTTAGGCTGAGGGTGAGGTTGAGGGTGACAGTTAGGGTTAGGATAATGGTTAGTGTAAGGGTTAGAGGGAGTGTTAGGATGAGGGTTAGGTTTAGGAATAGGGTTAGGGTGAGGGCTAGGGTGAGGGTGAGGTTTAAGGTTAGGTTTACTGTGAGGGTTAGGGTTAGGGTTAGGGTGAGGGTTTTGGTTCGGGTTAAATTTAGGGTTAGGATAAGGGTTAAGGTGAGGGTGAGGGTTAGGTTTACGTTAGGATTAGGGTTAGGGTGAGGGTGAGTGTGAGGGTTAGGGTTAGTGTTAGTGTGAGGGTTAGGATGAGGGTTAGGATTAGGGTAAGGGGGAGGGCTAGTGTGAGGGTGAGGTTTAGGGTTAGGGCTAGTGTGACGTTTAGGTTTAGGGTCAGTGTTAGGGTTAGGGTGAGGGTGAAGTTCAGGGTTAGAGTTAGGGTTAGGGTGAAGCTTATGGCTAGGGTTAGGGTTAGGGTTAGTTTTAGATTTAGGGTTAGAGTGAGGGTTAGAGTGAGTGTGAGGGTTTGGCTTAGGGTTATTATAGGGTTAGGGTAAGGGTTAGGGTGAGTGTGAGGGTTAGGGTTAGGGTTAGGGTTAGGCTAGGTTTAGGCTGAGGGTGAGGGTGAGGGTGAAGGTTAGGGTTAATGTGAGGGGTAGAGTTAGGGTTATGGTGAGCGTGAGGGTTAGGTTTAAGTTGACCATTAGGGTTTGGGTTAGTATTAGGGTTAGGGTAAGGGTTAGGGTGAGGGTGAGGGTTAAGATTCGGATTAGGGTTCAGATTAGAGTTAGGGTGAGGGCTAGTTTGAGGCTGAGGGATAGGGTTTGTGTTTGGTTGAGGTTTAGGTTTAGGGTTAGGGTAAGGGTGAGGGTTTGGATAAGATTTAGGGTTACAGTGATGTGAGGGTTAGGGTTAAGTTGAGGGTTAGGGTTAGAATTAGGGTTAGGTGAGGGTGAGTGTTAGGATTAGGGTTAGGCTTAGGGTTAGGGTTAGGGTTAGTGTTATGATTATTGTTATTGTTAGGGTTAGGGTTAGAGTTACAGTGAGGGTGAGGGTGAGGGTTAGGGTTAGTTTTAGGGTGAGGTTTAGGGTTAGGGTTAGGACTAGGGTTAGGGTGAGAGTGAGGTTTAGGTTTAGATTTAGGGTTAGGGGGAGGGTTAGTTCGAGGGTTAGCGTTAGGGTTAGTGTTAGGTTTAAGTTTAGGGTGATGGTTAAGTTGAGTTTTAAGGTTAGGGTTAGGGTTAGGGTTAGAATTAAGGTTAGGGTGAGGGTGACTGTGAGGTTTCGGTTTACGGTTAGGCTTAGGGTTAGGGTTAGGCTGAGCGTGAGTGTGGGGTTGAGGATTAGGGTTAGGGTGATGGTTAGGATTAGGGTTAGGGTGAGGGCTGGGGAGAGGGTGCGGTTTAGGGTAAGTCTTAGGCTTAGGCTTAGGGTTAGGCTGAGCATGAGGTTGAGTGTGAGGGTTAGTGTTAGCATGATGGTTAATTTTAAGGTTAGGGTGAGGGTTAGGATGAGGTTAGGGTTAGGGTGTGGGTTAGTTTGAGGATGATGGTAAGGGTAAAGTTGACTTTTAGGCTGAGGGTGAGGGTTAAGATAAGGGTGAGGTTTAGGGTTAGGTTTAGGGTTAGGGTTAATGATAGGGTGAAAGTGAGGGTGAGTTTTAGGATTAGAGTTAGGTTTAAGGAGAGGCTGAGGGTGAGGGTTAGGGTTAGGGGTAGGATTAGGATTAGGGTAAGGATTAGGGTGAGTGTGAGGGTTAGGGTTAGTGTTAGGGTCAGGCTTTTGGTTACACTGAGGGTGAGGGTGAGGGTGAGGGTTAGGGTTAGGATTTGGATTAATGTGAGGGTGATTGTGTGTGTTAGTGTTAGGTTTAGCGTTAGGCTTAGGGTTAGGCTGAGGGTGAGGTTGAGGTTGAGGGTTAGGTTTAGGATGAGGGTTGGCTTAAGGGTTAGGGATAGGTTTACGATGAGGGTTAAGGTTAGGATTAAGGTTAGGGTGAGGGCTAGGTTGACGGTAAGGTTTAGCGTTAGGTTTAGGGTGAGGTTTTAGGTTTGGGTTAGTTTTAGGTTGAGAGTTACGTTTCAGGTTATGTTTAGGGCTAGGGTGAGGGTTAGGGTAAGGATTAAGGTGAGGGTGAGGGTTAGGGTTCGGTTGAGGGTAAGGCTTACGATTAGGGTTAGGATGAGGTTTAGGGTGAGGGTGAGGTTTAAGGTTAGGTTTATGATTAGGATTACGGTTAGGGTTAGGGTGAGTGTGAGGGTTATGGTTAGATTTAGGGTTAGGCTGAGGGTGAGGGTGAGGGTGAGGTTAGGGTTAGGGTGAGGTTTAGGTTTAGGGTTAGGTTTAGGGTTAGGGTGAGCATGAGGTTTAGTGTTAGAGGTAGGGTTAAGGTGAAGCTGAGGGTGAGGTATAGGGTTAGGGTTAGGTTTAGGCTTAGGGTTAGGCTGAGGGTGAGGGTGGGGCTGAGGATTAGAGTTAGCCTTAGGGTTTGGCTTAGTGTTAGGTTTATTTCTAGTGTTATGGTTAGGGTTAAGTTTGCGGTGAGGCTGAGGCTGAGTGAGAGAGTTATGGTTAGGGTTATTGTTAGGGTTAGGGTTTGTGTTATTGTTATGGTTAGGCTTAGAATTACGGTTAGGTTGAGGGTGAGGGTGAAGTTTAGGGTTAGGGTGCGGTTTAGGGTTATTGTTAGGGTTAGACTGAAGGTGAGGGTGGGGGTGAGGATTAGGGTTAGGGTGAGGCTGATTGTGTGTGTTAGGGTTAGGTTTAGGGTTAGGCTTAGGGTTAGGCAGAGTGGGAGGTTGAGGGGGAGGGATAGAGTTAGAGGGTGACTTAGTATGAGGGTTAGGTTTAGGACTAGGTTTATGGTAAGGGCTAGGGTGAGGGTGAGGTTTAGGGTTAGGTTTAGGGTGAGGGTTAGGGTTATGGTTAGGGTTAGGGTGAGGGTGAGGGTGAGGTTTAGGGTTAGAATTAGGGTTCGGGTGAGGATGAGGGTGAGGGTTAGGGTTAGGGTTAGTGTTAGTGTTAGGGATAAGGTTAGGGTGAGGGTTAGGGTGAGGGTGAGGGTTAGGGTTAGGGTTAGGATTAGGATTATGGTTAGGGTTAGTGTGAGTGTGAGGGTTAGGGTTAGGTTTAGGCTGAGGGTGTGGGTGAGGCTGAGGTTAGTATTAGGGTGAGGTATAGGTTTAGGTTTAGGGTGAGCATGAGGTTTAGTGTTAGAGGTAGGGTTAAGGTGAGGCTGAGGGTGAGGGTTAGGGTTAGGTTTAGGATTAGGATTAGGGTAAGGGTTAGGGTGAGCTTGAGGGTTAGGGTTAGGGTTAGGGTTATGCGTAATGTTACAGTGTGGATGAGGGTGAGTGTTAGGGTTAGGGTTAGGATTAGGATTAGGGTAAGGGTTAAGGTGAGGTTTAGGATAATGCATAGGTTAGGGAGAGTGTGAGGTTTAGGGTTTGAATTAGGGTAAGGTGAGGCTGAGGGTGAGGGTTAGGGTTAGGGATAGGATTAGGATTACAGTAAGGGTTAATGTGAGTGTGAGGGTTAGGGTTAGTGTCAGGTTTAAGGTTAGGGTGATATTTATGGTTCAGGTTAATCTTAGGATTAGAGTGAGGTTTAGGTTTAGGGTTACCTTGAGCATGAGGTTTAGGGTTAGGTTGAGGGTTAGGGTTAGGTTTAGGGTTCTGGTGAGGTTAGGGTTAGGGTTAGTGTTAGGGTGAGGGTAAGTGTTAGGATGAGGGTTTGGGTTAGGGTGAGGGTTTTGGTTAGGGTGAGGGTTAGGATTAGGTTTAGGTTTATTGTTAGGGTTAGGCTTAGGCTTAGGTTAAGAGTTAGGGGGAGGGTTAGGGTTAGGATTAGGGTAAGGGTTAGGATTAGGGTTAGGGTGAGGGTGTGTGTTAGGTTTAGGTTTAGGGTTAGGGTCAGGGTTAGGTTGAGGGTGAGGTTGAGGGTGAGGGTTAGGGTTAGGGGGAGGGTTAGGATTAGGGTTAGTGTTAGGATTAGGGTTAGGGTTTGGGCTAGGGAGAGGGTGAAGTTTAGTGTTAGGGTTAGGGTGAGGTTTAGGGTTAGGGTTAGGGTTGGGGTTAGGGTGAGGTTGAGGTCTAGGGTTAGATTTAAGGTTAGGGTTCGCCTGAGGGTGAGGTTTAGGGTTAGGGTTAGGGTTAGGTTGAGGGTGAGGTTTAGTTTGAGGTTTAGGGATAGGATTAGGTATAGGATTAGGGTTAGGGTGAGGCTGAGTGTGAGGGTTAGGGTGAGGGTTAGGCTTAGGCTTAGGGTTAGGCTGAGGGTGAGGGTGGGTGTGAGGATTAGGGTTAGGGTGATGGTTAGGGTTAGTGTTATTGTTAGTGTTAGGGTTTGATTTACCTTGTGAGTGAGGTTGCGGGTGAGGTTTAGTGTTAGGGTTAGTGTGGGGATTATGGTTACGGTTAGGTTTAGGGTTAGGTTGAGGATGAGGTTGAGGGTTAGATATAGGATTAGAGGGAGAGTTACGGAGAGGGTTAGGATTAGGGTTAGGGTGAGGCGGAGTGTTAGCATTAGGGTTATGGTTATTGTTTGGGTTAGGTTTAGGGTTAGGATTAGTGTTATTGTTAGGCTTAGTGTTAGAGTTATGGTGAGGGTGAGTGTGAGGGTGTGGGTTAGGGTTAGGGTTAGGGTTAGGCTTAGGCATAGTTTTAGGCTGAGTGTGAGGGTGGGGGTGAGGATTAGGTTTAGGGTGATGTTTAGTGTTAAGGTTAGGGTGAGGGTTAGTGTTAGGGTTAGGGTTAGAGTTAGGGTTAGAGTGAGGGTGTGGTTTAGGGGTACAGTTATTGATAGCGTGAGGGTGAGGTTTAGGGTTATGGTTAGGGTGGTGTTGACCGTAAGGGTAAAGTTGAGTTTTAGGGTGAGGGTGAGGGTTAAGGTATGGGTGAGAGTTAGGGTTAGGGTGAGGTTTATCATTAGGGTCAGGGTGAGGGTGAGGGTTAGATTGAGGATTAGTGTTAGGGTTAGTGTGAGGTTTAGGTTGAAGATGAGGGTAAGGGTTAGGGTGAGGGCTAGAGTGAGGGTGAGGTTTAGGGTTAGTGTTACGGTGGGGTTTAGGGTTAGGGTGATGGTTAGTGTTATTGTGAGGGTTAGTTTTAGAGTTAGCGTGAGTGTTAGGGTTAGGGTTAGTGTTAGGGTGAGGGTGAGGGTGAGGTTAGCGTTAGGGTTAGGATGAGGTTTAGGGATAGGGTTAGGGTTAGGGTTAGGTTCAGGGTTAGGTTCAGTGTTTGAGTTAAGTTTAGGGTGAGGCTGAGGGTGAGGTTGAGGGTTAGGATTAATGTTAAGGTTATTCTTAAGATGAGGGTTAGGTTGAGGGTGAGGGTTTGGGTTAGGGTTAGGAGTAGGATTAGGTTTAGGGTTAGGGTGAGTGTGAGGATTAGGGTAAGGGTTAGGGTTAGGCTTAATGTTAGGATGAGGGTGAGGGTGAGGGTCAGGGTTAGGGTGAGGGTGATATTTACGATTAGGATTAGGGTGAGTGTGAGGTTTAGGGTTAGGTTTAGGTTTAGGTTTAGGCTGAGCATGAGGGTGAGGGTTAGGGGTATGGTGAGGTTTAGGGTTAGGGTTATGGGGAGGGTTAGGAGGAGAGTTAGGGTTAGGATTAGGGTTAGAGTTAGGGTTAAATTGAGACTGAGGATGAGGCTTAGCGTTAGGGTTAGGATAAGGATTAGGGTAAGGGCTAGGTTGAGTGTGAGGGTTAGGGTTAGGGTTAGGTTTAGGCTTAGGGTTACGCTGATGGTGAGGGTGAGGGTGAGGGTTAGGGTTAGGATTAGGGTTAGGGTGAGAGTTAGGGTTCAAGTTAAGTTTAGGTTTAGGGTGTGGGTTACAGTTAGGGTTACGTGGAGCGTGAGGTTTATGTTTTGGTTGAGGGTTAGAGTAAGTGTTAGGGTTAGGGTGAATTTAGGGTTAGGGTTAGTGTAAGGGTTAGTGTTAGGGTTAGTGTTAGGGTTAGGGTTAGTGTTAGGGTGAGGGTAAATGTTAGGGTGAGGGTTTGCGTTAGGGTGAGGGTCATGGTTAGGTTGAGGGTTAGGATTAGGGTTCGGGTTATTGTTTGGGATAGGTTTAGGTTTATGGTTATGTTGAGGGTGAGGTTGAGGGTTAGGGTTAGGGTTAGGGTGAGGTTTATGGTTTGGGTTAGGGGTAGAGTTAGGTTTAGGGTGAGGGTGAGGTTTAGGTTTATAGTAAGGGTGAGGGTTAGGTTGAAGTTTAGGGTTAGGGTTAGGGTTAGAATTAGGGTTAGCGTGATGGTGAGTGTGTGTGTTTGGGTTAGGTTTAAGGTTAGGCTTAGGGTTAGGCTGAGGGTGAGGTTTAGGGTTAGACTTAGGGTAAGGGTGAGTCTGATCTTGAGGTTTAGGGTTAGGTTTAGTGTTAGACTTCGGGTTACGGTGAGGGTTAGACTGAGTGTGAGGGTTATGCTTAGTGTTAGGATTAGGTTTAGGGTAAGGGTTAGGGTGAGTGTGAGGGTTAGGGTTAGGTTTAGGCTGAGGCTTAGGATTAGGCTGAGGGTGAGGGTGAGGGTGAGTTTAGGTTTACTCTTAGGGTGAGAGTTAGTGTTCGGTTAAGTTTAGGGTTAGGGTGAGGGTTAGATTTAGGCTAAGGATTAGGGTTAAAGTTAGGGTTAGGGTGAGGGTTAGGATGAGGATTAGGGTTATGATTAGGGTAAGGTTGAGGCGAGGGTGAGGTTGAGGATTAGGGTTAGTGTTAGGGTAAGGTTTAGTGTTAGGGTTAATGTTAGGGTGAGGGTTAGCATGAGGGTTAGGGTTAACTTTAGGGTGAGGATTAGGGTTAGGATGAGGGTAAGGGTTAGGACTTGTGTTAGTGTGAGGGTGAGTTTTAGGGTTAGATTTAGCGTTAGGTGGACGCTTAGGTCCAGGGTTAGAGTAAGTGTTACGGTTAAGGTTAGGTGAGGGTTACTTTGAAGTTTAGGGTTATGGTTAGTGTTAGGGTTAGGTTTAGGGTTATTGTAAGGGGGAGTGTGAGGGTTAGGCTTAGGCTTAGGGTCAGGCTGAGGGTGAGGGTGGGGGTGAGTATTAGGTTTAGGGTGATTGTTAGGGTGAGGGTTTTGATGAGAGTAAGTGTTAGGATTAGGGTTAGGGTGAGGGCTAGGGTGAGGATGAGGATTAGGATGAGGGTTAGCGTTATGGTCAGGGTGAGGGTTAGTGTTAGGGTGAGAGTTAGTGTTAGGATTAGGCTTAGGATGAGGGTGAGTGTTAGCATTAGGACTAGGGTTATGGTTAGGTTTAGGGTTAGGACTAGTGTTATTTTTAGGGTTAGGGTTATAGTTATGGTGAGGGTGAGGGTTTGGTTTAAGGTTTCGGTGAGGTTTAGGGTTATTATTAGGATTAGGGTTAGGGTGAGGGTGAGGTTTAGGGTTAGATTTAGGGTTAGTTACAGGGTTAGGTCCAGGGATAGGGTTATGGTTAGTGTTAGTGCTAAGGTTAGGGTGAGGTTTAGGTTGAGTTTTAGGGTTAGGGTTAGAGTTAGGGTTAAGATTAGGATTAGGGTTATGGTGAGGGTGAGTGTGAGGGTTAGGTTTAGGGTTAGGCTTAGGCTTAGGATTAGGCTGAGGGTGAGGGTGTGGGTGAGAATTAGGGTTAGGGTGATGGTTAGAGTTAGGGTTAGGGGCAGGTTTAGGGTTAGAGTTAGGGTTAGGATGAGGCTGAGGTTGAGGGTTAGGTTTAGGGTTAGTGTTAGAGTTAGGGTTAGAGTGAGCGTTAGGGTGAGGGTATGGTTTAGGCTTAGTGTTAGGATTAGGATTAAGGGAAAGGTTAGGGTGTGTGTGAGGGTTAGGGTTACGGTTAGGTTTAGGCTTAGGGTTAGGATGAGGGTGAGTGTGAGGATGAGGGTTAGGGTTAGGGTGAGGGTTAGTTTTAGGGTTAGGGTGAGAGTTAGGTTTCAGGTTAAGTTTACGGTTAGGGTTAGGGTTAGGTTTAAGTTTAGGGTTAGGGTTAGGGTTTGGTTTAGGGTTAGTGTTAGTGTTAGGGTTAGTTTTAGGGTTACAGTGGGGGTTAGGATTAGAGTTGGGGTTAGGGTTAGGGTTAGGCTGAGGGTGACGGTGGGGGTGAGGATTAGAGTTAGGGTTAGGGTTAGGGTTAATGTTAGTGTTATGATTAAGTTCAAGTTTCCAGTGAGGGTGATGCTGACGGTGAGGGTTATGCATATGGTTAGGGTTAGGGTTAGTGTTATTGTTAGGGTTAGGGTTAGACTTATGTTGAGGTTGAGGGTGAGGGTGAGGGTTAGGGTTAGGCTGAGGTTTAGGGTTAGGGTTAAGGTTAGGTTTAGGTTGAGGGTGAGGTTTAGGGTTACAGATAGGTTTAGGGGGAGGTTTAGGTTGAGGTTTGGGTTAGCGTTAGTGTTAGGGTTAGGGTGAGGTTGAGGGTTAGGTATAGGGTTAGGTTTAGGATTAGAGTTACAATGAGGGTGAGTGTAAAGGTTAGGGTGAGGGTTAGGCTTAGACTTAGGCTTAGGCAGAGGGTGAGGTTGGGGGTGAGGATTAGGGTTAGGGTGATGGTCCGGGTTAGGGTTAGTGTTATTGTTAGGGTTATTGTTAGAGTTATGGTGAAGCTGAGGGTGCGGTTGAGGTTTAGGTTTAGGGTTAGGGTGGGGTTTAGAGTTATGGTTAGGGTTACTGTTAGGGTGAGGGTGAGGTTTAGGGTTACATATAGGGTTATGGAGGTGGTTAGCGTGAGGGTTAGGTTTAGGGTTAGTTTTAGGGTTAGGGTGAGGGTGAGGTTTACGGTTAGATATAGGTTTAGGGGAAGGGTTACGGTTAGGATTAGGGTGAGGTTTAGGGTTAGGGTTAGGGTTAGAGTTACAGTGAGGGTGAGGGTGCGAATGAGTGTGAGGATTACTTTTAGGTTTAGGGTTAGGCGTAGGGTTAGGCTTAGGGTTAGGCTGAGGGTGAGGGTGAGGGTTAGTGTTAAGGTAAGGGTTATGATTAGGGTTATGAGGAAGGTTAGCACGAGGGTTAGGGATAGGATTAGGGTTAGGGTGAGTGTGAGGTTTAGGGTTAGGATGAGGATGAGTTTTAGTGTTAGGGTTAACTTTAGGGTTAGGTTGAGGGTGAGGTTTAGGGTTAGAATTAGGGTTAAGGTGAGGCTGAGGGTGAGGGTTAGGGATAGGGTTAGGATTAGGATTAGGGTAAGGGTTAGGGTGTGTGTGAGGGTTAGGTTTAGGGTTAGGCTTAGGGTTACACTGAAGGTGAGGATGAGGGTGAGGTTTAGGGTTAGGGTAAGGTTTAGGTTTAGGGTGATTGTTAGGGTTTATGTTAGGGTGAGTTTTAGGGTTAGGGTGATGGTTAGGGTTAGTTTGAGCGTTAGTGTTAGTCTTAGGGTTAGTGTTAGGGTGAGGGTAAATGTTAGGTGAGGGTTAAGGTTAGGGTGAGGTTTATGAGTAGGGTGAGGGTTAGGGTTAGGTTTAGGGTTTTTGTTAGGTTTAGGGTTACAGTTAGGGTTATGGTGAAGGTGAGGGTGAGGGTTAGGGTTAGTATGAGGGTTAGGTTTGTGTTATGATCAGAGTTAGGTTTAGGGTGAGGGTGAGGTTTAGGGTTAGAGTTAGGGGTAGTGTTAGGGTTAGGGATAGGGTGAGGGTTAGGGTTAGGGTTAGGGTTAGGCTTAGGTTTAGGCTTAGGCTTAGGCCGAGCATGAGGGTGAGGATTAGGGTTAGGGTTAAGGTGAGGGTTAGTGTTAGGATTAGGTTTAGGGTGAGGGGTAAGGATTAGGGTTAGGCTTAGGTTTAGGGTGATGGTTAGGGTTAGGGTTTGGGTTAGGATGAGGGTGAGGCTGAGGATTAGGGTTAGGTTTAGTGTTAGGTTTAGAGTTTGGTTTAGGGTTAGGGTTAGTGTCAGTGTTAGGGTTTGTGTTAGGGTTACGGTGAGGGTTAGGTTTAGGGTTAGGGTTAGGTTTAGGCGGAGGGTGAGGGTGGGGGTAAGGATTAGAGTTAGGTTTAGGGTTAGGGTTAGGGTTATTGTTAGTGTTATGGTGAGGGTTAAGTTTGTAGTGAGGGTGAGGCTGAGGTTGAGGGTTATGTTTAGGGTTAGGGTTATGGTAAGTGTTATTGTTAGGGGTAGGGTTAGACTTATGTTAAGGTTGAGGGTTACGGTTAGGGTGAGGTTTAGGGTTAGGTTTAGGGTTAGGTTGAGGGTGAGATTTAGCGTTACAGATAGGGTTAGGGGGAGGGTTAGGGGGAGGTTTAGGGTTAGCGTTAGTGTTAGGGTTAGGGTGAGGGTTAGGGTTAGGTTGAGGTTTAGGGATAGGGTTAGTTTTAGGATTAGAGTTAGGATGAGGGTGAGTGTAATGGTTAGGGTGAGGGTTAGGCTTAGGGTTAGGGTTAGGCAGAGGGTGAGTTTGGGGGTGAGGATTACGGTTAGGGAGATGTTTCATTTTAGGGTTAGTGTCATTGTTAGGGTTAGGTTTAGAGTTACAGTGAGGGTGAGGGTGCGGGTGAGTGTTAGGTTTAGGGTTTTGATGGGGTATAGGGTTAGGGTTAGGTTTACAGTTAGGGTGAGGTTGAGGTTTAGGGTTTGATATAGGGTTAGGGAGAGGGTTCGGGTGAGGGTTAGGGTTAGGATTAGTGTTAGGGTTAGGGTGAGGCTGTGGTTTAGGGTTAGATATAGAGTTAGGGGGAGGGTTAGGGTTAGGGGGAGGTTTAGGGTTAGGGTTAGGGTGAGGGTTAAGGTTAGGGTTAGAGTTACAGTGAGGGTGAGGTTGATGGTGACTGTGAGGGTTAGGGTTAGGTTTAGGGGTAGGCTTAGGTTTAGGCTTAGGATTAGGCTGAGGGTGAATGTGAGGGTGAGGGTTAGGGTTAGGGTGAAGGTTAGGGTTAGGGTTATGGGGAAGGTTAGGATGAGGGTTAGGGTTAGGATTAGGGTTAGGGTGAGGGCTAGGGTTAGGGTTAGGGTTAGGTTGAGGATGAGGTTTAGGGTTAGAGTTACGGTTAAGGTGAGGCTGAGGTTGAGGGTGAGGGTTAGGATTAGGGTTAGGGTTAGGATTAGGGTAAGGGTTAGTGTGAGTGTGAGGGTTACGGTTAGGGTTAGGATTAGGCTTAGGATTACACTGAGAGTGAGGGTGAGGGTTAGGGTTAGTGTATGGGTTAGGGTTAGGGTTAGGGTGAGAGTTAGGGTTCCGTTTATTTTTGGTTTAGGGTGAAGTTTAGGGTTAGGCTTAAATTGTGCATGAGTGTTAGGGTTAGTTTGAGGGTTAGGGTTAGGGTTAGGGTTAGGGTGAGGTTTAGGGTTAGAGTTAGGATGAGGGTTAGAGTGAGGATTAGGGTTAGGATTAGGGTTAGGTTGAGGGCTAGGTTGAGGGTGAGGGTTAGGGTTAGTGTTAGGGTGAGGTTTAGGGTTAGGGTTAGGGTTAGGGTTAGAGTTAGGATTAGGGTTAGGGTGAGGGCAAGAGTGAGGCTGAGGGTGAGGGTTAGAGTTAAGGTTAGCGTGAGGTTTAGGGTCTGTGTTAGGGTTAGAGTGAGGGTGAGGTTTAGGGTTAGAGTCAGGGTTAGGGTGAGGGTTAGGTTGAGGCTTAGGGTTAGGGTTAGTGTTAGGGTTAGGGTTAGGTTGAGATTTAGAGGGAGGGTAAGGGTTAGTGTTAGAGTAAGGGATAGGATTAGGGTTAGGGTTAGGATTAGGTTTGGTGTAAGGTCTAAGGTGAGGGTGAGGTTTAGTGTTAGGGTTATGGTGAAGTTTTGGGCTCGGGATAAGGTTAGGTTAAGTGAGAGGGTGAGGTTTAGGGTTAGAGTTAGGGTTTGGGTGAGGCTGAGATTGAGGGTTAGCTTTAGGGTTAGTGTTAGGTTTAGGGTGAAGGTGAGTTTGAGGATGAGGGTTAGGATTAGGGTGAGGTTGAGGATTTGGTTTAGGTGGAGGGTTAGGTTGAGGTCAGGGTTAGGGTTAGGGTTAGGCAAAGGATGAGGATGTGGGTGAGGGTTAGGTTTAGGTTGAGGGAATGTTTTAGGGTTTTGAGGAGGGTTAGGATGAGGGTTAAGGTTAGGATTAGGGTTAGGGTGAGGGCTAGGGTGAGGGTGAGATTTAGGTTTAGGTTTATCGGAAGCTTTAGGGTTAGGGTTAGGGTTAGGGTGAGGCTAAGATTTAGAGTTAGGGTTAAGCTTAGGCTTAGGGTTAGGCTGAGGGTGACGTTGAGGGTGAGGGTTAGGGTTAGGGTGAGCATGAGCGTTAGGATTAGGGTGAGGTTTAGGGTGAGGGTGAGGTTAAGGCTTAGGGTTAGGATTAGGATTATGATATGGGTTAGGGTTAGTGTGACAGTTAGGGTTAGGTTTAGGCTTAGCCTTAGGTTTCGGCTGAGGGTGAGGGAGAGGGTGAGGGCTAGGGTTAGGGTGCAGCTTAGGGTTAGGGTTAAGGTGAGAGTTAGGGTTCCGTTAAATTTAGGGTTAGGGTGAGCATTAGGGTCAGGATTCGGTTTAGGGTGAGGGCTAGGGTGAGGCTGAGGGTTAGGGTTAGTGTTAGGGTAAGGTTTAGGTTTAGGGATAGAGTTAGCGTGAGGGTTAGGGTTAGGATTAGGGTTAGGGTGAGTGTGATAGTTCGAATTAGGTTTAGGTTTAGCAATAGGGTTATGTTTATCTTTAGGATTAGTGATATTGTTAGGGTTAGGATTAGTATTAGGGTTAGGGTGAATTTGAGGTTTAGGGTTAGATTTAGGGTTAGTTGTTGGGTTAGGACGAGGGTTAGTGTTAGGGTTACTGTTAAGCTTAAGGTTAGGGTGAGGGTTAGGTTGAGTTTTAGGGTTAAAGTTAGGGTTAGGGTTAGGATTAGGGTTAGGGTGAGGGTGAGTGTGATGGTTAGGGTTAGGCTTAGGCGTAGGGTTAGGCTGAGAGTGCAGGGGGGTGAGAATTAGGGTTATGGTGATGGTTAGGTTTAGGTTAATGTGAGGGTTAGGATGAGGGTTAGGGTTAGGATTCGGTTTAGGGTGAGGCTAGGGTGATGGTGAGGGTTAGGGTTAGGGTTAGGGTGTGGTTTAGTGTTAGGGATAGGATTAGAGTTAAGGTTAGCCTGAGGGTGAGGTTTAGGGGTAGAGTTAGGGTTAGGGTTAGGGTTAGGGTTAGGGTGAGGGTTAGGGTGGGGGTGAAGGTAAGGGTAAACGTGAGGATTAGGCTGAGGGTGAGATTTAGAGGGAGGGTAAGGGTTAGTGTTAGTGTAAGGGATAGGATTAGGGTTAGGGTGAGGGCTAGGGTGGGGGTGAAATTTAGCGTTAGGTTTAGGGTAAGCTTTAGGGTGAGGGTTAGGGTTAGGGTGAGGCTGAGGTTTAGAGTTTGGGTTAAGCTTAAGCTTAAGGTTAGGCTGAGGATGAGGGTGAGGGTGAGTGTTAGGGTTAGGGTGAGGGTTAGGTTTAGGGTTAGGGAGAGAGTTAGGGTTAGGGTTAGGGTTAGGGATAGGGTGAGGTTAAGGCTTAGGGTTAGGATTAGGATTAGGATATGGGTTAGTGTGAGTGTGACAGTTAGGGTTAGGGTTAGGCTTAGCCGTAAGGTTAGGCTGAGGTTGAGGGTGAGTGTGAGTGTTAGGGTTAGGGTGAGGCTTAGGGATAGGGGTAGGGTGAGAGTTAGGGTTCGGTTAAGTTTAGGGTTAGGGTGAGCATTAGGGTAAGGATTAGGGTTAGAGTGAGGGCTAGGGTGAGGTTAAGGGTTAGGGTTAGTTTTAGGGTAAGGTTTAGGTTTAGGGTCAGGGTTAGGGTGAGGGTTAGGATGAGGTTTAGGGTTACAGTGAGGGTGAGGGTTAGGGTTAGGTTGAGGGTTCGGGTTAGGATTAGTGTTAGCGTGAGGGTGATTGTTAGAATTAGGGTTAGGTTTAGCATTAGGGTTCTGTTTCTCGTTAGGATTAGTGATATTGTTAGGGTTAGGGTTAGTATTAGGGTTAGGGTGAGGATGAGGTTTAGGGTTAGATTTAGGTTTACTTGTTGGGTTAGGACGAGGTTTAGGGTTAGGTTCAGTGTTAGGCTTAAGGTTAGGGTGAGGGTTAGGTTGAGGTTTAGGGTTAGGGTTAGGGTTATGGTTAGGATTAGGGTTAGGGTGAGGGTGAGTGTGATGGTTAGGGTTAGGCTTAGGCTTAGGGTGAGGGGGGGTGAGAATTAGGGTTATGGTGATGGTTAGGTTTAGGTTTAGTGTGAGGGTTAGGGTTAGGATTCAGTTTAGGGTGAGGCTAGGGTGAGGGTGAGGGTTAGGGTAAGTGTTAGGCTTAGGCTTAGGGTTACACTGAGGATGAGGTTGAGGGTGAGGGTTAGGTTTAGGGTTAGGGTGAGGTTTAGTGTTAGGGTTAGGATTAGAGTTAGGGTGAGGTTTAGTGTTAGGGTTAGGATTAGAGTTAGGGTTAGCCTGATGGTGAGGTTTAGGGGTAGAGTTAGGGTTAGGGTTACGGTTAGGGTTTGGGTGAGGGTTAGGGTGGGAGTGAAGGTAAGTTTAAACGTGAGGGTTAAGGCTGAGGATGAGGGTTACGGTAAGGGTGCTGGTTAGGGTTATGGTGAGGTTTAGGGTTATGTTTAGTGTGAGGTTGAGGTTTAGATTGAGGATTAGTGTTAGGGTTAGTGTGAGGTTTAGGGTGAGGATGAGGGTTAGTGTTAGGTTGAGGGCTAGGGTGAGGGGGATGGGTAGGGTTAGTGTTAGGGTGAGGTTTAGGGTAAGGGTTTTGGTTACGATTAATGTTAGGGTTAGGCTTAAGGTGATGGTTAGGGTGAGGGTGAGGGTTAGGGTTAAGTTTACTATTAGGATTAGGGTTAAGGTTAGGGTGAGTGTGAGGGTTAGGGTTGGGGTTACTGTTAGGCTGAGGGTGAGTGTGAGGCTTAGGGTTAGGGTGAGGTTTAGGGTTAGAGTTAGGGTGAGAGTTAGGGTTCGGGTTAAGTTAAGGGTTAGGGTGAGAGTTAGGGTAAGGGTTACAGTGAGGGTGAGCTTTAGGGTTAGTTTGAGGGTTAAGGTTAGGGTTAGGCTTAAGGTGAGATTGAGGTTTATGGTTAGAGTTAGGTTTAGGGTGAGGCTGATTGTGTGGGTTGGGGTTAAGGTTAGTGTTAGAGTTAGGGTTACGGTGAGGATTAGGGTGAGGGTGAGGGTTAGCCTTAATGTTAGGTTTAGGATTAGGGTAATTGTTATGGTGAGTGTGAGTTTAGGGTTAAGGGTTAGGTTAAGGTTTAGGGTTAAGTTGAGGGGGAGGGTTAGAATTAGGGTTAGGGTTAGGGCTAGGGTGAGGGTGAGGGTTAGAGTTAGGGTTAGGGTTAGGTTTAGGGTTAGGATTAGGGTTACTGTGAGGGTATGTTAGGTTTAGGGTTAGGGTTAGGATTTGAGTTAGGGTGAGGGTAAGGCTGAGGGTGAGGGTTATGGTTAGGTTTAGGCTTAGGCTTAGGGTTAGGCTGAGGGTGAGTGTGGAGGTGAGGAATAGGTTTTGGATGATGGTTAGGGTTAGGGTTATGGTGAGGGTTAGGATGAAGGTTAGGGTTAGGATTAGGTTTAGGGTGAGGTTGAGGGTTAGGGCTAGAGTTATGCTTAGGCTGAGGGTTAGGCTGAGGGTGAGGGTTGGGATTAGGTTGATGGATACGCATAGGGTTAGGTTGTGTGTTAGGATGACGGTTAGGGTTAAGGTTAGTGTGAGTGTTAGGGTTCGGTTTAAATTTAGGGTTAGGGTTATAGTTAGTGTTAGGGTGAGGGTGAGTGTGTGGGTTATGGTTAGGTTTAGGGTTAGTCTTAGGGTTAGCCTGAGGGTTAGGTTGAGTGTGAGGTTTAGGGTTAGGGTGAGGGTTAGGTTTAGGGTTAGATTGAGGGTTAGGATGTGGGTTAGGTTTAGGATTAGGGTTAGGGTGACGGCTAGGGTGAGGGTGAGGTTTAGGGTTAGGGTTAGGGTGAGGTTTAGGGTTAGGGTTAGGGTAAGGGTCACTGTGAGTTTGTAGTTTACGGTTAGATATAGGGTTAGGGTGAGGGTTAGGGTAAGGGTTCGGGTTAGTGTTAGGGTTAGGTTTAGGGTGATGGTTAGGTTGAGGGTGTGTGTTAGGTTTAGGGTTAGGATTAGGATTGGGGTTAGGGAGAGGGTCAGTGTGAGGATTAGGGTTAGGTTTAGGGTTAGGCTTAGGGTTAGGCTGAGGGTGAGGGTGAGGGTGAGGTTTAGGGTTAAGGTGAGGGTTAGGTTTAAGGTTATGGTGAGAGTTAGGTTTCGGTTAAGTTTAGGCTTAGGGTGAGGGTTAGGTTGCGGGTGTCGTTAAGGTTAAAGGTGAGTGTTAGGCTGAGGGTGAGGGTTACTGTAAGGGTGAGGGTTAAGGGTAGGCTGAGGGTTAGGTTAAGGGTTAGGGTTATGGTTATTGTGAGGGTGAGGGTTAGATTTAGG
Organism: Dipodomys merriami; assembly: GCF_024711535.1. Taxonomy (NCBI): domain Eukaryota; kingdom Metazoa; phylum Chordata; class Mammalia; order Rodentia; family Heteromyidae; genus Dipodomys; species Dipodomys merriami. The sequence continues at coordinate 2,097,909 of NW_027202849.1, forward strand.
ATTAGGGTTAGGGTTAGTGTGAGGTTTATGATGAGGATGAGATTTATGGTTAGGGTGAGGGTTAGGGTTAGATTTAGGGTTAGGGTGAATGTTAGGGTTAGGGTTAGTGTTAGGGTGAGGTTTAGGGTTATAGTTAGGGTTAGGGTTAGTGTGAGGGTTAGTGTTAGTTTGAGGGTATGTTTTAGGGTGAGTTTTAGGGTTAGGGTGAGGGTTATGGTTAGGGTGATGTTTAGGGTTAGGGTAAGGTTTATTGCTAGGTTTAGGGTTACGGTTACTGTGAGGGTGAAGGTGAAGGTGAGGTTTAGGGTTAGGGTTAGGGTGAGAAATAGGGTTAGCATTATTGTTAGAGTTAGGGTTAGGGTGAAGGTGAGGATGAGGTTTAGGGTTAGGCTTAGGGTGAGGTTTCGGGTTTGGGTTAGGGTTAGAGTTAGGTTTAGGGTGAGGGTGAGGTTTAGGGTTAGAGCTAGGGTTAGGTTGAGGGTTTGGTTGAGGGTTAGGGTTAGTGTTAGGGTTAGCGTTAGGGTGAGAGTTAGGCGGAGGTTTATGGTTACATTTAGGTTTAGGATTAGGGTTAGGGTGAGGGTGAGTGTGTGTGTGAGTGTTAGGTTTAGTGTTAGGCTTAGGGTTAGGCTGAGGGTGAGGTTGATAGTGAGGGTTATGGTTAGGGTTAGTGTTAGTGTTAGGGTTCGGGTGAGTGTTAGTGTGAGGGTGAGGGATAGGGTTAGGGTTAGGATTAGGATTAGGGTTAGGGAGAGGGTGAGTGTGAGGGTTAGGGTTAGGATTAGGGTTAGGCTTAAGGTTAGGCTGAGTGTGAGGGTGAGGGTTAGGGTGAGGGATAGGGTTAGGGTTAGGGTTAGGTTGAGGTTTAGTGTTAAGGTTAGAGTTAGCGTTAGTGTTAGTGTTAGGGTTAGGGTGAGAGTTAGGGGGAGGGTTTGGGTTAGGGTTCGGGTAAGGGTTAAGATTTAGCATTAGGGGTAGGGTGAGGGTGAGGTTTAGGGATAGAATTAGGGTTAGGGTGAGGCTGAGGGTGAGAGTTAGGGTTAGTTTTAGGTATACACTTAGGGTTAGGCTGAGGGTGAGTGTGTGTGTTAGGGTTAGGTTTAGGGTTAGGCTTAGGCTTAGGCTGAGGGTGAGGTTGAGGGTGACAAAGTTAGGGTTAGGGTGAGGGTTAGTCATAGGGTTAGGGGGAGGTTTAGGATGAGTTTAGGGTTAGGATTAGGGTTTGGATGAGCGCTAGGGTGAGGGTGAGGGTTAGGGTGAGGGTGACGGTGAGGTTTAGGTTTAGGGTTAGGGTTAGTGTGAGGCTGAGGGTGTGGTTTAGGGTTAGGGTTAATGTTAGGGTTAGGGTTAAGGTGAGGGTTAGGGTTAGGGTGAGGGTTATGGTTAGGGTTAGGATTAGTATTAGGGTAAACGTGAGTGTGAGTATGTGTGTTAGGGTTAGGTTTAGGGTTAGGCTGAGGGTGAGGTTGAGGGTGAGGATTAACGTTAGGGTGAGGGTTAGGGTGAGGTTTAGGGTTAGTGTTAGGGGGAGGGTTAGGATTAGGGTTAGGGTTAGGGTTAGGGTTAGGGTGAAGGCTAGGTCTAGGGTAAGGTTTAGGTTTAGGGTTACATGAGGTTTAGGTTTAGGGTGAGTGTTAGGATGAGGATGAGGTTTACGGTTACAGTTAGAGTTAGGATGAGACTGAGGTGAGGGATAGGGTTAGTGTTAGGGTTAGGGTTAAGGTGAGGGTTAGGGTGAGGGTGAGGGTTAGGGTTAGGGTTAGGATTAGGATTAAGGTTAGGTTTAGGGTGAGGTTTAGTGTTAGGATTAGGGTTAGTGTTATGGTGATGGTTAGGTTGAGGGTAATGTTTAGGGTTATGGTTAGGCATAGGCTTAGGGTTGGGCTGAGGGTGAGAGTTCGGGTGAAGGTTCGGGTTAGGGTGAGGGTTAAGGTTAGGTTGAGAGTTAGGGATTGGGTTAAGTTTAGGGTTAGATTGATGGTTAGGGTAAGGATTTTGGTGATGGTGATGGTTAGGGTTACTTTGAAGGTCAGTGTGAGGTTTAGGATAAAGTTTAGGGTTAGGTTTAGGCTTAGGCTTAGGCTGAGTGTGAGGTTGAGGTTGAGGGTTAGGGTTAGGGTGATGGTTAAGTTTAAGTTTATGGTGTTGGTTAGGATGAGGTTTAGGGTTAGGGTGAGGTTTTGGTTGAAGATGATGGTAAGGGTAAAGTTGAGGTTTAGGCTGAGGTTGAGGGTTAAGATAAGGGCGAGTGTTAGGGCTAGGTTTAGGGTTAGGGTAAGGGTTAGGGTTAGGGTTAGGGTGAGGGTTAGATTGAGGATTAGGTTTAGGGTTAGTGTGAGGTTTAGGGTGAGGATGAGGGTTAGGGTTAGGGTGAGCATGAGGGTTAGAATTAGGGTTAGGGTGAGGGCTAGGGTGAGAATGAGGGTTAGGGTTAGGTTGAAGGCTAGGTTGAGGGTGAGGGTTAGAATTAGGGTTAGGGTGAGGGCTAGGGTGAGGTTGAGGTTTAGGGTTAGGGTGAGGTTTAGGATTGGGGTGAGGGTTAGGGTTAGTGTGAGGGCTAGTGTTAGGGTTATGGTTAGGGTTAGGGTGAGGGTAAGTGTTAGGGTGAGGGTTAGGGTTATGGTGAGGATTATGCTTAGGGTGAGGGTTAGGGTTAGGGTTATTGTTAGGGTTAGGGTTACGGTTACTTTTTCGATGAGCGTGAAGGTTAGGGTTATGGGGAGGAGGAGATTTAGGGTTAGAGTTAGGGTTAGGATGAGGTTGAGGTTGAGGGTTAGGGTTTGGGTTAGTGTTAGTGTTAGGGTTAGGGTGAGGGTTAGGGTGAGGGTTAGGGTTATGTTGAGGGTTAGGATAAGTTTTAGGGTTATTATTAGGGTTAGGTTGAGGGCTAGCATGAGGGTTAAAGTGAGGGTAAGGTTTAGGGATACCATTAGGATTAGGATTAGGGTTAGGGTGAGGGTGAGTGTGAGGGTTAGGTTTAGGGTCAGGCTTAGTGTTAGGGTGAGGGTTTGGGTTAGGGTTTGGGTTAGGGTATTGGTAATGCTGAGGATTAGGTTTTGGTTCAGGTTTAGTGTTAGGTTTACGGTTAGGTTTAAGGTGATGGTTAGGGTTAGGGTTAGGGTTAGGTTTAGGGTTAGGCTGAGGATGACGGTGTGGGTTAGGGTTAGTGTTTGGGTTAGGGTGAGGGTCAGGCTGTGGATTAAGGATATGTTTAAGGTTAGGGTTAGGTTTAGTGTTAGGCTTAGGCTTAGGGTTAGGGTTAGCGTGAGGTTTAGGTTAGGGGGAGGGTTAGGACAAGGTTTAGGAATACGTTTAGTGTTAGGGTTAGGGTGAGGGTGAGGGTTAGGTTGAGGTTTAGTCTAATGGTTAGGGTTATGGTTAGTGTGAGGGTTAGTGTTAGGGTTAGGGTTAGTGTTAGGGTGCGGGTAAGTGTTAGGGCAAGGGTTTGGGTTAGGGTGAGGGTTATGGTTAGGTTGAGGGTTAGGATTAGCTTTAGGGTTATTGTTAGGGTTAGGTTTAGGGTTACGGTTACGGTGTGGGTGAGTGTGAGGGTTAGGTTTAGGGTTAGGGTGAGGTTTAGTGTTTGGGTTAGGGTTAGAGTGAAGGTTAGGTTGAGGGTGAGGATTAGGGATAGAGTTAGGGTTAGGCTGAGGGTTAGGTTGAGGTTTGTGGTTAGGGTTAGTGTTAGGTTTAGGGTTAGGGTTAGCGTTAGGGTTATGGTGTGGGTGAGGTTTAGTGTTAGAAATAGGGTTAGGGAGAGACTGTGTGTGAGGGTTAGTTTCAGGGTTAGATTTAGGATTAGGGTGAGGGTTGGGGTGAGGGTGAGGTTTAGGGCTAGGGTTAGAATTAGGATTAGGTTTAGGGTTAGGGTGAGTGTGAGGGTTAGGTTTAGGGTTATGGTTATCCTTAGGTTTAGTCTGAGGGTGAGGGTGAGGGTTAGGTTTGGGGTGAGATTAGGGTTAGGGTTAGGGTGAGGTTTAGTATTAGATTTAGGGTTAGGGTGATGGTGAGGTTTAGGGTTAGAGTTAGGTTTAGGGTGAGGGTGAGTGTGAGGGTTACGTTTAGGGTTAATGTTAAGCATAGGTTTAGGCTGAGGGTGAAGGTGAGTCTTAGGGTTAAGGTTAGGATGAGGTTTCCGTTAGGGTTAGGGTTAGAATTAGTGTTAGGGTGAGAGTGAGATTTAGGGTTAGAGTTAGAGTTAGGTTTAGGGATAGGGTTAGGTTGAGAGTTAGGTTTAGGGTTAGGCTTAGGCTTAGTCTGAGCATGAGGGTGAGGGTTAGGATTAGGTTTAGGGTGATGGTTCGTGTTAGGTTTAGTGTTATTGATAGGGTTAGGGTTAGAGTTACGGTGAGGGTGAGGGTGCGGGTGAGGGTAAGGATTAGGGTTAGGACTAGGGTGAGGGTTACGGTGAGGGTGATGGTAAGCATAAAGGTCAGGATTAGGCTGAGGCTTAGGGTTAAGATAAGGTTGAGGGTAAGTGTTAGTATGAGGGTTAGGTTTAGGGTGATTGTTATGGTTAGGGTGAGGGTAAGAGTTAAGTTTACGGTTATTGTTAGGGTTAGGATTAGGGTTACCCTTACAGTGAGGTTGAGGGTAAGGGTTAGGTTTAGGGTGAGGTTTAGGGTTAGGGTTATGGTTAGAGTTTGAGTTAGGTTTAGGATTCGGGTTAGGGTGAAGGCTAGGGTGAGGGTGAGGGTTAGGGTTAGGGTTAGGATTTACATTAGGGTGAGGGTGAAGGTGTGTGTTAGGTTTAGGTTTAGTGTTAGGCTTAGGGTTAGGCTAAGGGTGAGGTTGAGGATGAGGGTTAGGGTTAGGGTGAGGGTTAGGGTTAGGGTTAGGTTGAGGGTGAGTGTGTGGGTTAGGGTTAGGTTTAGGGTTAGGCTTAGGGTTAGACTAAGGGTGAGGTTAGGGGTGAGGTTTAGGGTTAGGTTGATGGTTAGGTTTAGGGTTAGGGTGAGGGTTAGGATCAGGGTTAAGTTCGGATTAGGGTTAGGGTGAAGGTTGGGTGAGGGTGAGTTTTAGGGTTAACGTGAGGGTTAGGGTGAGGGTCAGGTTTAGGGTTAGAGTTAGGGTTAGGGTGAGGTATAGGGTGAGGTTTAAGGTTAGGATTAGTGTTAGGGTTAGGGTGAGGGTGAGGGTTAGGGTTAGGATGAGGTTTAGGTTTAGGGTGAGAGTTAGGGTTAGGGTTACGTTGGGGTCAAGGTTAGGGTTAGGGTGAGGGTTAGAATTAGGTTTAGAGTTAGGTTGAGGGTTAGGTTTAGGGTTAGGGTGAGGTTTTGGATGAGGTTTAAGGATACAATTAGGTTTAGGGTGAGTGCTAGGGTGAGGTTGAGGGTTATTGTTAGGGTTATGTTGAGGTTTAGGGTTTGGGTTAGGGTTACGGTGAGTGTGAGGGTTAGGTTAAGGGTGAGGGTTAGGGTTATGATTAGGGTGAGGGTGAGGGTTAGGAGTAGGGTTAGGGTTAGAGTTACAGTGAGGGTGAGGGTGAGGGTGAGGGTAAGGATCAGGTTTAGGGTGAGGTTTAGGGTTAGGGTTATGGTTAGGGTGAGGGTGACGTTTAGGGTTAGAGTTAGGGTTAGTGGGAGGGTTAGGGTGAGCATTAGGTTTAGGTTTAGGGTTAGGGTTAGGGTGAGTGTTTGACTGAGTTTTAATATTAGGGTTAGGTTTAGGTTTAGGATTAGGTTTTTGGTGAGGGTGAGTGTGAGGGTTAAGGTTAGGGTTCGGATTAGGTTTAGGGTTAGGCTGAGGGTATGGGTGGGGATGAGGATTAGGTTTAGAAAGATGGGTAGGTTTATGGTTATGTTAAGGTTTAGGAAGAGGGTTAGGGTTAGGGTGAGGGTGAGGTTTTTGGGTTAGGCCAAGGCTTAGGCTTAGGTTTAGGCTGAGGCTGAGGGTGAGGGTGAGGGTTAGGGTTAGGGTGATGGTTGGGGTTACCGTTAGGGTTAGGGTTGTGATGAGGATTAGTTTTATGTTGAGGGTTAGTGTGAGGGTGATGGTAAGGGTAAAGGCGAGTGTTAGGCTGAGGGTGAGGTTTACGGTAAGGGTGAGTGTTAGGGTTAGGGTGAGGGTGAGCATTAGATTGAGGATTACTGTTAGGGTTAGTGTGAGGTTTAGGGTGAGGATGAGGGTTAGTGTTAGGTTGAGGGCTAGGTTGAGTTTGAGGGTTAGGGTTAGGGTGTAGTTTAGGGTTAGGGTGATGGTTAGGGTTAGTGTGAGGGTTAGTGTTAGGGTGAGTGTTAGTGTTAGGGTGAGGGTAAGTGTTAGGGTGAGGGTTAAGGTTACGGTGAGGGTTAGGGTTAGGGTTACGGTTAGGGTGAGGGTGAGGGTGAGGGTGAGGGTGAGGGTTAGGGTTAGGATGAGGTTTAGGTTTAGGGTTAGGGTTAGAATTAGGGTTAGGGTGAGGGTGAGGTTTAGGGTTAGAGTTAGGTTTAGTGTTATTGTTGGGGTTAGGGTGATGTTTAGGGTTAGTGTTAGGCTTAGTCTTAGGCTTAGGCTTAGGCCGAGCACAAGGGTGATTGTTAGGGTTAGGGTTAATGTGGGGTATAGGGTTAAGTTTAGGGTGAGTGTGAGGTTGAGTGTTACATATAGGGTTAGGGAGAGGGTTAGGGTGAAGTTTAGGGTTAGTGTTAGGGTGAGGGTAAATGTTAGGTTGAGGGTTAGGAATATGGTTAAGGTTATTCTTATTGTTAGGTTTAGGGTTGCGGTTACGGTGAGGGTGAGGATGAGGGTTCGGGTTAGGGTTAGAGTGAGGTTTAGGGTTTGGGTTAATGTTAGAGTTGGGTTTGGGGTAAGGGTGAGGTTTAGGTTAGAGTTCGGATTAGGGTGAGGGTTAGGTTGAGGGTTAGGGTTAGTGTTCCTTTTAAGGTTAGCATTAGGGTGAGAGTTAAGGGGAGGGTTAAAGTTAGGGTTAGGGTTAGGATTAGAGTTAGGGTGAGGGTGAGGGTTATGGTTAAGGTGAGTGTTGGGGTTAGGATTAGAGTGAGGGTTAGGGTGAGGGTTAGGCTTAGGCTTAGGGTTTGGTTATGGGTATGGTGAGTGTGAGTGTTAGGGTTAGGGTTACGGTGACGGTTAGGGTGAGGGTTACTCTTCTTGTTAGGGTTAGGGTTAGGTTTAGGTTTAGGTTTAATATTAGGCAGAGGGTGAGGGTGAGGGTGAGGGTTAGGGTTAGTGTGAGGGTGAGGTTTAGGTTTAGAATTAGCATTAGGGTGAGGGTTAGTGTGAGGGTTAGTGTTAGGGTTAGTGTTATGGTTAGGGTTAGGGTTAGGGTGGGGGTCAGGGTCAGGGTTAATCTTTGGCTTAGGCTTAGGCTTAGTGCGAGCATGACGGTGAAGTTGAGGTTTAGGGTTAGCATTAGGGTTAGGATGAGGGTTAGAGTGAGGGTGAGGGTTAGGGTTAGCATTAGGGTGAGGTTTAGGGTTAGGTTTAGGGTTAGTGTTATGGTAAGAGTGAGAGTTAGGGTTAGGGTTAGGGTTAGGGTGAGGTTGAGGTTTAGTATTAGGGATAGGGTTAGAGTTACAGTGAGGGTGAGGGTGACGGTGAGGGTTAGGATCAGGGTCAGGGTGAGGTTTAGGGTAAGGGTTATGGATAGGGTGAGGGTATGTTTTAGGGTTAGAGTTATGGTCAGGGGGAGGGTTAGGGTTAGGGTTAGTGTTACGGTTAGGGTTAGGGTGAGGGTTAGGTTGAGGTATAATGCTAGGATTAAGGTTAGTTTTAGGATAAGGTTTACAGTGAGGGTTAGTGTGAGGGTTAGGGTTAGGGTTCGGCTTAGGCTTAGGGTTAGGCTGAGAGTATTGGTGGGGATGAGGATTAGGTTTAGAAAGATGGTTAGGGTTATGGTTAGGTTAAGTGTTAGGAGGAGGGTTAGGTTTAGGATTAGGGTTAGGGTGAGGGCTAGGTTGAGGGTGAGGGTTAGGGTTAGGGTTAGGCTTAGGCTTAAGGTTAGGTTGAGGCTGAGGGTGAGGGTGAGGGTTAGGATTAAGGTGATGGTTTGGGTTACCATTAGGGTGAGTGATAGGATGAGGATTAGGGTTAGGGTGAGGGTGAGGTTCGGGGTCACGGTAAGGGTAAAGGTGAGCGTTAGGTTGAGCGTGCGGTTTAAGGCAAAGGTGAGGGTTACGGTTAGGGTGAGGATGAGGGTTAGATTGAGGATTCGTGTTATGGTTAGTGTGTCTTTTAGGTTGAGGATGAGGGTTAGGGTTTGGTTGAGGGCTAGGTTCAGGGTGAGGTTTAGGGTTAGGGTGAGGTTTTGGGTTAGTGTGAGGGTTAGGTTTAGTGTGAGGGTTTGTGTTAGGGTTAGGGTTAGTGTTAGGATGAGGGTAAGTTTTAGGGTGAGGGTTAGGGTTAGGATGAAGGTTATGGTTAGGATCAAGTTTAGGGTTAGGGTTAGGGTTATTGTTAGGTTTAGGGTTAGGGTTACAGTTACGGTGAGGGTGAGGGTGAGGGTTAGGGTTAGGGTGAGGCTTAGGTTTAGGGTTAGGGTTAGTGTTAAGGTTAGGGTGAGGATGAGGTTTAGGGTTAGAGTTAGGGTTTGTGTTAGTGTTGGGGTTTTGGTGAGGGTTAGGGTTAGGGTTAAGATTAGGCTTAGGCTTAGGCTGAGCATGAGGGTGAGGGTTAGGGTTAGGGTTAGGGTGGGGTTTAGGTATGGGGTTAGGGTGAGTGTGAGGGTGAGGTTGAGGGTTAGATATAACTTTAAGGGGGGGTTAGGGTGAGGGTTATTTTTAGGGTTATTTTTAGGGTTAGGGTGATGGTCTGGGTTAGGTTGAGATTTAGGGTTAGGGTTAGGGCTTGGATTAGTGTGAGGGTTATTGTTAGGGTTAGGGTTAGTGTTAGGGTGAGGGTAAGTTAATAGGGTGATGGTTTGGGTTAGGGTGAGAGTTATGGTTAGGCTGAGGGTTCGGAACAGGTTTAGGGTTATTGTTAGGGTTAGGTTTAGGGTTATGGTTACGGTGAGGGTGAGGATGAGGGTTAGGGTTAGGGTTAGGGTGAGGTTTAGGGTTTGGGTTAGGGTTAGAATTAGGGTTAACATGATGGTGAGGTTTAGGTTTAGAATTAGGGTTAGGGTGATGGTTAAGTTGAGGGTTAGGTTTAGTGTTCGTGCTAAGATAAGGTTTAGGGTGAGAGGTAGTTTAGGGTTAGGGTTAGCATTAGTGTTAGTGTGAGGGTGAGTGTGTGTTAGGGATAGGTTTAGGGTTAGGCTTAGGGTTAGGCTGAGGGTGATGGTGAGGTTTAGCGTTAGGGTGAGGGTTAGGGTTAGGTTTATTGTGAGGTTTAGTGTTAGGGTTAGAGTTAGGGTTAGGGTGAGGTTGAGGTTTAGGGGTAGATTTAGGGTTAGTTTGAGGTTTAGGGTTAGGATTAGCGTTAGGGTGAGGGCTAGTGTGAGGGTTATGATGAGGGTTAGGTTTAGGAGTAATGGTAGGTTTAGGATTAGGTTTAGGGTAGAGTGAGTGTGAAGGTTAGGGTTAAGGTTAGGGTTGGGCTTAGGGTTAGGGTGAGTGTTCGGGTTAGAGTTTAGGTTAGGGTGGGGGTGAAGCTGATAATGAGGGTTAGGTTTAGGGTTAGGGTTAGGTTTAGGGTTAGGGTTAGGGTTAGGGTTTCGGTGAGGGTTAGTCTGAGAGTTATGGTTAGGCTTAGGGTTAGGCTGAGGCTGAGGGTGGGGGTGAGGATTAGGGTTAAAGTGATGGTTAGGGTTAGGATTAGTGTTAGTGTTAGGGTTTGGGTTAGAGTTATGGTGAGGTTGAGGGTGCGGGTTAGGGATAGGTTGGGGTTTAAGGTTAGGGTCAGGGTTAGGGTAAGGCTGAGGGTGAGGTTTAGGGTTCGATATAGGCTTAGGGTTAGGGTGAGGTTTAGGGTTAGTGTTTGGGTTAGGTTGAGGGTGAGGCTGAGGATTAGGGTTAGATTTAGGGTTAGGGTTAATTCTCTTTAGGGTTAGGGTTAGGGTTTCGGTGAGGTTTAGGGTTAAGCTTAGGGTTAGGGTTAGTGTGAGGGTTAGTGTTAGGGTTAGGGTTAGTTTTAGGGTGAGGGTAAGTGTTAGGGTGAGGTTTTGGGTTAGAGTGATCATTATGGTTAGGGTGAGGGTTAGGATTAGTGTTAGGGTTATTGTTAGGGTCAGGTTTAGTTTTAGGCTGAGGGTGAGGGTGAGGGTTAGTTTTATGGTGAAGTTTAGGGTTTGGGTTAGTGTTAGAGTTAGGTTTAGGGTGAGGGTGAGGTTTAGGGTTAGGGTGAGGGTTAGGTTGAGGGTTAGGGGTAGTGTTAGTGTTAGGCTTAGGGTTAGGGTGAGAATTAGGGGGAGGGTAAGGTTTAGGGTTAGGATTAGAGTAAAGGTGAGGGTGAATATTTGTGTTAGGGTTAGGTTTAGGGTTAGGCTTAGGGTTAGGCTTAGGGTTACGCTGAGGGTGAGGTTGAGTGTGAGCATTAGCATTAGGGTGAGGGTTAGGGTTTGGATTAGGGTTAGGGTGAGTGCTAGGTTGAGGGTGAGGTTTAGGTTTAGCGTAGGGGGGAGGTTTAGGTTTAGGGTGAGGATTAGGATGAGGGTGGGGTTTAGGGTTACAGTTATGGTTAGGATGGGAGTGAGGGTGAGGGTTAGTGTTAGGGTGAGTGTTAGGGTGAGGGTGAGGGTTAGGTTTAGGGTTAGGATTAAGATTAATGTTAGGGTTAGAGTGAGGTTTAGTGTTAGGATTAGGATTAGGGTGAGGGCTAGGGTGAGGGTGAGGTTTAGGTTTAGGGTTTGGGTGATGTTTAGGGTTAGGGTTAGGGTTATGGTGGGGGGAGGGGGAGGTTTAGGGTTAGAGTTAGGGTTAGAGTGAGGCTGAGGGTGAGGGTTAGGGTTAGGGTTAGTGTTAGAGTTATGTTTAGTGTGAGGGTTAGGGTGAGGGTGAGGGTTAGGGTTAGGGTTAGGATTAGGATTAGGGTGAGGTTTAGGGTTAGGGTTAAGGTGAGGATAAGCTTTAGGGTGTGGGTTAGTGTTAGGGTGAAGGATATGGTTAGGATGAGGTATAGGGTTAGGGTTAGGGTTATTGTAAGGGTTAGGGTTAGGGTTATGGTTACTGTGATGGTGAGGGTGAGGGTTAGGATTAGGGTTAGGGTCAGGTTTAGGTTTAGGGTTACGGTTAGGGTTAGGGTTAGGTTTAGGTTTAGGTTTAGGGTTAGGTTGAGGGTGAGGTTTAGGGTTATTGTTAGTGTTATGGTTTGGGTTAAGTTTGCTGTGAATGTGAGGCTGAGGCTGAGGGTTATGTTGAGGGTTAGGGTGAGGTTTTGGGTGAGGGTGAGTGTTAGGGTTAAGGTTAGGATTAGGTCTAGGGTTAAGGTGACTGTGTGTGTGAGGGTTAAGGTTAGGGTTCAGGTTAGGATTAGAGTTAGGCTGAGGGTGAGGTTCAGGTTTAGGTTTCGGTTGAGGTTTGGTGTTAGGGTTAGAGTGAGAGTTAGGGTGAGGGTTAGGCTTAGGCTTAGGTTTAGGGTGTGGGCTAGGTTGAGGGTTAGGGTTATTGTTAGTGTTTTGGTTTGGGTTATGTTTGCTTTGAATGTGAGGCTGAGTTTGAGGGTTATGATTATGGTTATGGTTAGGGTTAGTGTTAGGGTAAGGGTGAGGGTTAGGGTGTAGGGTGAGGGTAAGGGTTAGATTGAGGATTAGTGTTAGGGTTAGTGTGAGGTTTAGGGTGAGGATTAGTGCTATGGTTAGGATTAGGGTTAGGGTGAGGGTGTGTGGTAGGATTAGGTATAGGGTTAGGGTTAGGGTTAGGTTTAGGTTTAGGATTAGTGTTATTGTTAGGGTTCGAGTTAGAGTTAAAATGAGGCTGAAGGTGAGGGTGAGGGTTAGGGGTAGGGTTAGGGTGAGGGTTAGGATAAGGTTTAGGGTTAGGATTAGGGTTAGCGTGAGGGCTAGGCTCAGGGTTAATATGAAGCATAGGTTTAGGGATAGGGTTAGGTTTAGGATTATGGTTATGGTGAGTGTTAGTGTGAGGGTTAGGGTTAGGGTTAGATTTAGGGTTAGGGTGAGGGTAAGGGTTAGGGTTTGGGTTAGGGTGAGGGTGAGGCTGAGGATTAGGTTTTGGTTCAGGGTAAGGTTTTGGGTTAGGGTTAGGGTTAAGGTGATGGTTAGGTTTAGGGTTAAGTTTAGGCTTAGGGTTAGGCTGAGGGTGAGGGTGTGGTTGAGGATTAGGGTTTAAGTTAGGGTGACGGTGAGGGTGAGGATTAGGGTGAGGTTTAGTGTTAGGGTAAGGTTTAGAGTTATGGTGAGTGTGAATGTTAGGGTTAGGTTTAGGTTAAGGTTATTGTTAGGTTAAGGGTTAAAGTTAAGTTGAGAGTAAGGGTGAAGGTGAGGATTCGGTTTAGTGTTAGGGTGAGGTTTTGGTTTAGGGTTAGGGTTAGTGTGAGGGTTAAGGTTAGGGTTAGTGTGAGGTTTAGGATTAGGTTTAGGGTTAGGAATAGGGTCAGTTTGAGGGCTAGGGTGAGGGTTAGGGTGAGGGTTAGGTTTTGGATTAGGGTTAGGGTGAGGGTGAGTGTGAGGGTTAGGGTTCGGTTTAGGCTTAGGATTAGGGTGGGTGTTAGGGTTATTGTTTGGGTTAGGGTGACATTGAGTTTGAGGATTAGGGTAAGTGTTAGGGTAAGGGTTAGGGTTAGGTTTGGGGTTAGTGCTAGTGTTTCGGTTAGGGTTAGGGTTAAGGTTAGGGTTTGAGTTACGGTGAGGTTTAGGGTTAGTGTTATGGTTAGGCTTAGGGTTCGGCTGAGGGTGAGGTTGGGGGTGAGGATTAGGTAAGGGTTAGGGTTAGGGTTAGGGTTAGTGTTAGGGATAGTTTGAGTGTGCGGTTTAGGCTTAGGGTTAGAATTAGGATTAGGGTTATGCTTAGGGTGAGTGTGAGGGTTAGGGTTAAGGTTAAGATTAGGCTTAGGCTTAGGCTGAGGCTGAGGGTGATGGTGAGGATTAGGGTTAGGGTGAGGGTTAGGGTTAGCTTTAGGGTGAGAGTTAGGGTTCGGATTAAATTTAGCGTGAGGGTTAGGGTAAGGGTTATGGTGAGGGCGAGGGTTAGAGTTAGTTTGAGAGTTTGGGTAAGGCTTAGGGTGATGGTGATGATGAGGGTTAGGGTTAGTGATAGGGTGAGGTTTAGGATGAGGGTTAGGGTTGGCATTATCGTTAGGGTGAGGGCTAGGGGGAGGGTGAGCTTTAGGGTTAGGGTTGTGGTGAGTTTTAGGGTTAGAGTTATGATTAGGTTTAGGGTAAGGGTGAGGTTTAGGGTTTGAGTTAGTGTTAGGTTGAAGCTGATTTTGAGGGTTAGGGTTAGGGTTAGTGTTAGGTTTAGGTTGAGGGTTAGGAGGAGAATTAGGGTTAAGATTAGGGTTAGGGTGAGGGTTTGGATGAGGGTTAAGGTTATGGTGAGGTTGAGGGTTAGGGTAATGGTTAGGATTAGGGTTAGGGTGAGGGTGTGTTTTAGGATTAGGGTTAGGGTTACGCTTAGGGTTAGATTTAGGTTTTATTATTAGTGTTATTGTTAGGGTTAGAGTTAGAGTTAAATTGAGGGTGAGGGTGTGGGCGAGGCTTAGGTTTAGTGTTAGGGTGAGGTTTAGGGTTAGGGTTAGGATTAAGGTTAGGGTGAGTGTCAGGTTTATGGTTATATTTAGAGTTGGGGGAGGGTTAGTTCATGGGTTAGGGTTAGGGTTAGTGTTAGCGTTAAGGTTAGGGTGAGGATTAGGTTGACGTTAAGGGTTAGGGGTAGTTTTAGGTTTATGATTAGTGTTAGGGTGAGGGTGAGGGTTAGGGTTATTTTTAGGCTTAGGTTTTGGGTTACAATAACGGTGACAGTGAGGGTGAGGGTTAAGGTTAGCTATAGAGTTAGGTTTAGGTTGAGGCTTACGTTGAGGGTTAGGTTTAGGGTTAGTTTTAGGGTTAGATTTAGGTTGGGAGTTAGGGGGAGGTTTAGGGTCATGGTTTGGGTTAGGGTTAGGATTAGCTTTATGGTGAGGGTGAGTGTGTGTGTTAGGGTTAGGTTTAGGGTTTGGCTTAGGTTTAGACTGAGGGTGAGTTTGAGGGTGAGGGTAAGGGATAGGTTGAGGGTTAGGTTTAGGGTTCGAGTGAGGGTTTGGGTGAGGGTTAGGGTTACAGTGAGGTTGAGGTTTAGGATTAGTGTGAGGGTTAGGGTTAGGATTAGGGTTAGGGTAAGTGTAGGTGTTAGGATTAGGCTTAGGTTTAGGGTTAGGGTTAGGTTTAGGGATAGGATTAGTTTTATTGTTACGGTTAGGATTAGAATTACTGTGAGGGTTAGGGTGAGGGTGAGGGTTAGGGTTAGGTTTAGGGTGAGGTTTAGGGTTAGGGTTAGGATTAGGGATAGGGTAAAGGTGAGGTTTATGGTTAGACTTAGAGTTAGGGGGAGGGTTAGGATGAGGTTTAGGGTTAGGGTTAGTGTTAGGGTTAGGGTTAAGGTGAGGGTTAGGTTGAGGTTTAGGTTTAGGGTTAGGGGGAGGTTTAGGGTTAGGGTTAGGGTTAGGGTGAGGGTGGGGTTTAACGTTAGATTTAGGGTTAGGGTGAGTCTGAGGGTGAGGGTTAGGTTTAGGGTTAGTGTTAGGGATAGGGTGAGGATTAGAGTCAGGGTGAGGGTTAGGGTTAGGGATAGGGTTTGTTTTAGGATTAGGATTAGGCTGAGGGTGAGCGTGAGGGTTAGGGTTAGGGTTAGAGTTAGGATTAGGGTTAGGATGAGGGTTAGGGTTCGGGTTAGGGTTAGGGTGAGGGTGAGGCTGAGGGTTATAGTTAGGTTTAGGGTTATGGTTAGGGTTAGGGTTAGGGTTAGTTTTATTGTTACAGTGAGGGTTAGGGTTAGGTTTAGGGTTAGGATTAGGCTTAGGTTTAGGCTGTGTGTGACAGTGGGGGTGAGGATTAGGGTTAGGGTTAGGGTTAGTGTTAGTGTTACGGTGAGGGTTACGGTTAGGTTTAGGGTTAGGATTTGGCTTAGGTTTAGGGTTAGTGTGACAGTGGGGGTGACGATTAGGGTTAGGGTTAGGGTTAGGGTTAGGGATAGGGTTATTTTTAGTGTTATGGTTTGGGTTAAGTTTGCGGTGAGGATGATGCTGAGGGTGAGGTTTATGGTTAAGGTTAAGGTTAGGGTTAGGATTAGGGTTAGGTTTAGGATTAGGCTGAGTGTGATTGTGGGGGTGAGGATTAGAGTTAGGGTTAGGGTTATTTTTAGTGTTATGGTTAGGGTTAAGTTTGCAGTGAGGGTGAGGCTGAGGGTGAGGGTTATGGTGAGGGTTAGGGTAAGTTTGGGGTTAGTGTTATTGTTAGGGTAAGGGTTAGAGTTATGGTGAGGTTGGGGTTGAGGGTGAGGGTTAGGATTAGGGTTAGGGTGATGGTTAGGTTTAGGTTTAGGTTGAGGGTTAGGATGAGGGTTAGGGTTAGGATTAGGGTTTGGGTGATGGCTAGGTTGAGGTTGAGGGTTAGGGTAAGGCTTAGGCTTAGGCTTAGGATTTGGCTGAGTGTGAGGTTGAGGGTGAGGGTTAGGGTTAGGGTGATAGTTAGGTTCACGGTTGGGGT
Source organism: Dipodomys merriami (assembly GCF_024711535.1). Lineage (NCBI taxonomy): Eukaryota > Metazoa > Chordata > Mammalia > Rodentia > Heteromyidae > Dipodomys > Dipodomys merriami. The sequence continues at coordinate 2,113,423 of NW_027202849.1, forward strand.
GAGTGTTAGGATGAGGTTTAGTGTTAGGTTGAGGGTTATGGTGAGGATGATGGTAAAGGTAAAGGTGAGGTTTAGGCTGCGGGTGAGGGATTCGTTAAGGGTGAGGGTTAGGGTTTCTTTTAGGGTTAGGATAAGGGTTAGGGTTAGGGTTAAGATAAGGGTTAGATTGAGGATTAGGTTTAGGGTTAGTGTGAGGTTTAGGGTGAGGATGAAGTTTAGGGTTAGGGTGAGTGTGAGGGTTAGAATTAGGGTTTGGTTGAGGGCTAGGGTGAGGGTAAGGGTGAGGGACATGCTTAGGGTTAGGCTGAGGTTTAGGGTTTGTGTTAGGGTTAGAGTTAGTTTTAGGATGAGTGTGAGGTTTAGGGTTAGAGTTAGGGTTAGGGTTAGGGTTAGGGTGAGGTTTAGGATTAGGGTGAGGGTTAGGATTAGTGTGATCGTGAGTGTTAGGGTTAGGGTTAGTGTTAGGGTGAGGGTAAGCGTTATGGTGAGCGTTAGGGTTAGGGTGAGGGTTCTGGTTAGGGTGAGGTTTAGGGTTAGGGTTATGGTGAGGGTGAGGGTGAGGTTTAGGGTTAGATATAGGTTTAGGGGGAGGGTTAGGGTTAGAGTGAGGGTTAGGCTTAGAGTTAGGATTAGGATTAGGATAAGGGTTAAGCTGAGTGTGAAGGTTAGGGTTCGGATTAGGCTTAGGGTTAGGCTGAGGGTGAGGGTGATGGTTAGGGTTAGGGTTAGGGTGAGAGTTAGGGTTCTGGTTAAGTTTAGAGTTAGGATGAGGGATAGGGTTAGGTTGAGGATTAGTGTTAAGGTTTGGGTTAAGGTGAGCGTTAGTGTTATGGTTAGTGTTATTGTTAGGGTTAGGGTTAGAGTTTTGGTGAGGGTGAGGTTGAGGGTGTAGGTTAGGGTTATGTTTAGGGTGAGGTGTAGGTTTAGGGGTAGGATTAGGGTTAGGATGAGGGTTAGGTTTAGGGTTAGATTTAGGGTTAGGGGGAGGGTTAGTTCATGGGGTACGGTTAGTGTTAGAGTTAAAGTTAGGTGAGGGTTAGGTTGAGGTTAAGGTGTAGGGTTAGGTTTAGGGTTAGGATTAAGGTTAGGGTGAGGATGAGGGTGAGGGTTAGGGTAAGCTTAGACTTAGGCTGCTTAGGGGTAGGTTGAGGGTGAGGGTGGGGTTGAGGATTAGGATTAGGATGATGGTAGGATTAGGATTAGGGTAAGGGGTAGGATGAGGGTTAGGGTTAAGATTAGTGTTATGGTGAGGGCGAGGGTGAGGGTGAGGGTTAGGGTAAGGGTTAGGCTTCGCTTAGGGTTAGGCTGAGCCTGAGGTTGAGGGTGAGTTTTAGGGTTAGGGTGAAGTTTTGTTTTATGGTTAGGGTGAGGGTTAGAATGAGGTTTAAGGTTAGGGGGAGGGTTAGGGTGGGGATGATGGTAAGGGTAATGGTGAGCTTTAGGCTGAGGCTGAGTGTTAAAATAAGGGTGAGTGTTAGGGTTATGCTTAGGGTTAGGTAAGGGTTAGGGTTAGGGTTAGGGTGAGGGTTTGATTGAGGATTGGGATTCGGCTTAGTGTGAGGTTTAGGGTGAGGATGAGGGTTAGGGTTAGGGTGAGCATGAGGGTTAGAATTAGGGTTAGGGTGAGGGCTAGGGTGAGGGTGAGGGTTAGGGTTAGGGTTAGTGTTAGGGTGAGGGTTAGGTTGAGGGTGAGGGTTAGGATTAGTGTGAGGCTGAGTGTTTGGTTTATGGTTAGTTTTAGGGTGTGGGGAATTGTTATGGTGAGGGTTAGGGTTAGGGTGAGGTTCATGGTTAAGGTGAGGCTTAGGGTTAGGGTTAGGGTGAGGGTGAGGGTGAGGTTTAGGGTTAGATTTAGGGGTAGGGGTAGGGTTAGGGTGAGGTTTAGTGTTAGTGTTAGTTTTAGGGTTAGTGTTAGGATGAGGGTAAGTGTTAGGGTGATAGTTTGGGTTAGGGTGAGGTTTATGGTTAGGGTGAGGGTTAGGATTAGGTTTAGAATTATTGTTTGGTTCAGAGTTTCGGTTATGCTGAGGGTTAGGGTGAGGGTTAGGGTTAGGGTTAGGGTGAGGTTTAGTGTTTGCGTTAGGGTTAGTGTTAGGTTTAGGCTGAGGGTGAGGTTTAGGGTTAGAGTTAGGGTTAGGGTTAGGGTGAGATTTAGGGGGAGCATAAGGGTTAGGGATAGGTTTAGGATTAGGGTTAGGGTGAGGGTGAATGTGTGTGTTAGGGTTAGGTTTAGGTTTAGGCTTAGGTTTAGGCTGAAAGTGAGTTTGAGCGTGAGGGTTAGCATTAGGGTGTGGGTTAAGCTTAGGGTTAGGGGGAGGGTTATGATGAGTGTTAGGGTTAGGATTAGGGTTAGGGTGAGGGCTATGTTGAGGTTTAGGATTAGGTTTAGGGTGAGTTTTAGCGTTAGGGTTAGGGTTAGGGTTAGGGTGAGTGTGAGATTTAGGGTTAGAGTTAGGGTTAGGATGAGGCTGAGGGTGAGGGTTAGAGTTAGGGTTAGTGTTAGGGATAAGGTGAGGGTTAGGGTGCGGTGAGATTTAGGGTTAAAGTTAGGGTTAGGATTAGGGTTAAGGTTAGGCAGAGTGTAAGGGTTAGGGTTACAGTTAGGCTTAGGCTTAGGGTTAGGTTAAGCTTAGGCTTAGGCTGAGGGTGATGGTGAGGTTGAAGTTTAGGTTTAGGGTGAGGTTTAGGGTTAGGGTTATGGTGAGATTTAGGGTTCTGGTTAAGTTTAGGGTTAGGGTGAGGGTTAGTGTAACGTTTATGGTGATGATGAGGGTTAGGATTAGGTTTAGTAATAGGGTTTGGATTAGGATGAGGGTTAGGTTAGGATTAGGTTTAGGGTGAGGGCTAGAGTGAGGATGAGGCTTAGGTTTGGGGTGAGGGTGAGGTTGAGGTTTAGGTTTAGAGTTAGGTTTATGGTGAGGCTGATTGTGATGTTTAGGGTTAGGGTTAGTGTTAGAGTTAGGGTTAGGGTGAGGGTTAGGGTGAGGGTGAGGGTAAGGCTTAGGTTTAGGGTTAGGATTAGGGTAAGGTTTAGGGTGAGTGTGAGGGTTAAGGTTATGTTTAAGCTTAGGGTTATGCTGAGGGTGAGGGTGAGGGTTAGTGTTAGGGTGAGTGTTAGGGTTAGGTTTAGTTTGAGAGTTAGGGTTTGGGTTAAGTTTAGGGCTAGCCTGAGCGTTACGGTTATAGTTAGGATGAGCATGAGGGTTAGGGTTAGGTTGAGGTTTAGAGTTAGGTTTAGGGTTAGGGTGAGGGTTTGGGTTAGGGTTAGGGTGAGGGTTAGGTTGAGGATTAGGTTTAGGTTTAGGGTTGGGGTGAGGGCTAGTGAGAGGGTGAGGGTAAGGTTGAGGGTTTGGATGAGGGTTAGTGTTACAGTGAGGGTTCGGGTTAGGGTTCGGGTGAGGGATAGGGTAAGGTTTAGGCTTAGGTTTAGGCTGAGGGTGAGGATGGGAGTGAGGATTAGGGTTAGGGTTAGAGTGAGAGAGGGTTCGAGTTATGTTTTGGGTTTGGGTGAGGGCTAAGGTTAGGGTTACTGTGAGTGTGAGGGTTAGGGTTACGTTGAGGGTTAGGGATAGGATTAGGATTAGGGTTTGTTTTAGTGTTAGGTTTAGGGTGAGGGTTAGGAGGAGAATTAGTGTTAGCATTAGGGTTAGGGTTAGGGTGAGGGCTAGGGTGAGGGTTAGGGTTAGTGTTAGGGAGAGGTTTAGGGTCAGGGTTACGTTAGAATGAGGGTTTGGATGAGGGTTAAAATTATGGTGAGGGTGAGGGTTAGGGTTATGGTTAGGATTAGGGTTAGGGTTAGGGTTAGGGTTAGGGTTAGGACTAGTGTTATTGTTAGGGTTAGAGTTAAAGTGAGGGTTCGGTGAGGGTTAGGGTTAGGATTAGTATTAGGGTGAGGGTGAGTGTTAGGATTAGGGTTAGGGTTAGGGTTAGGTTTAGGATTAGGGTTAGGATTAGTGTTATTGTTAGGGTTATGGTTAGAGTCATGCTGAGGGTAAGGGTGAGGGTTAGGTTTAGGGTTAGGGTGAGGTTAGGGTTAGGGTTAGGATTAGGGTTAGGGTGAGGGTGAGGTTTAGGGTAAGATTTGTGTTAGGGTGAAGGTTAGTTCGTGGGTTAGGGTTAGGGTTAGTGTTAGGGTTAGGGTTATTGTTAGGGTTAAGTTTAGGGTGAGGGTTAGGTTGAGGTTAAGGGTTAGGGTTAGGGTTAGGATTAGGGTAAGGGTGAGGGTGAGTGTGCGGGTTAGAGTTACGGTTAGGTTGAGGCTGACTGTGAGGTTTAGTTTTAGGGTTCGTGTTATAGTTAGGGTTAGGATGAGGGTTAGTTTGAGTGTGAGGTTTAGGATTAGGGTTAAGATTAGTATTAGGATAAGGGTTAGGGTGATTGTGAGGTTTAGGGATAGGGTTAGGTTTAGGCTTAGGGTTAGGCTAAGGGTGAGGATGGGAGTGAGGATTAGGGTTAGGTTTATGGTGAGAGTTAGGGTTCGGGTTATGTTTGGGGTTTGGGTTAGGGTTATGTGTGGGTTAGGGTTAGGGTTACTGTGAGTGTGAGTGTTAGGGTTAGGTTGAGGGTTAGGGATAGGTTTAGGGTTAGGGTGTGGGTTAGTGTTAGGTTTAGGGTGAGGGTTAGGAGGAGAATTAGGGTTAAGATTAGGGTTAGGGTGAGGTCTAGGGTGAGGTTGAGGGTTAGGGTTATGGTTAGGGTGAGGTTTAGGGATAGGGTTAGGGTTAGAGTGAGGGTTTGGATGAGGGTTAAAATTATGGTGAGGCTGAGGTTTAGGGTTATGGTTAGGATTAGCGTTAGGGTGAGGGTGTATGTTAGGATTAGGGTTATGGTTAGGGTTAGGTTAGGTTGAGGGTTAGGATTAGTGTTATTGTTAGGGTTAGAGTTAGAGTTAAAGTGAGGGTGAGGGTGAGGGTTAGGGTTAGGGTTAGGCTGAGGTTTAGGGATAGGGGTAGGATTAGGGTTAGGGTGAGGGCGAGGGTAAAGGTTAAATTTAGGGTCGGGGGGGTCAGTTCGTGGTTTAGGGTTAGGGTTAGTGTTAGGGTTAAGGTTAGGGTGAGGGTTAGGTTGAGGTTAAGGGTTAGGTGTAGGGTTAGTGTTAGGGTTAGGGTGAGGTTGAGTGTGAGGGTTAGGTCTAGGGTTAAGCTTAGGCTTAGGGTTAGACTGAGGGTGAGGATGGGGGTTAGGATTATGGTTAGGGTGAGGGAGAGTGTATGTGTTAGGGTTAGGTTTAGGGTTAGGTTTAGAGTTAGGCTGAGGTTGAGGTTGAGGGTGAGGTTTAGGGTTAGGGTGAAGGTAAGGGTTAGGTTTAGGGGGAGGCTGAGGTTTAGGGTTAGTGTTAGGGTTAGGGTGAGGCTGAGGGTGAGGGTTAGGGTTAGGGTTAGTGTTAAGGTTAGACTTAAGGTGAGTGTGAGGGTTAGGGTTAGATTCAGGATTAGGCTTAGGCTTAGGCTGAGAGAGAGGTTGAGTTTGAGGGTAAGGGTTAGGGTGAGGGTTAAGTTTAGGGTTTGGGTGAGAGTTAGGATTCGGGTTAAATTTAGGGTTAGGGAGATTGTTAGGGTAAGGGTTACTGTGTGGGTGAGGTTTAGGGTTAGGTTGTGTGTTAGGGTTAAGTTTAGGGTTAGTGTGATGGTGAGGGTGAGGGTTAGATTTAGTGGTAGGGTGAGGGTTAGGATGAGGTTTAGGGTTAGGATTAGGGGTAGTGTGAGGGCAAGGGTGAGGTTGAGGTTTAGGGTTAGGGTTTTGGTGAGGTATATGGTTAGCCTTATTGTTAGGTTTAGGGTAAGGGTGAGCTTTAGGGTTAGAGTTAGTGTTAGGTTAAGGCTGATTGTGAGGGTTAGGGTTAGGGTTCATGTTAGATTTAGGTTTAGGATGAGGGTTAGGGTGAGGGTGTGGCTTAGGCTTAGGGTTAGGATTAGAATTAGGATAAGGGTTAGCGTGATTGTGAGGGTTTTTTGTGTTAGGGTTAGGGTTAGACTTAGGGTTAGGCTGAGGGTGTGGGTGAGGGTTACGGTGAGCGTTTGGATTAGGGTTAGGGTGAGAGTTAGGGTTCCGGTTAAGTTTAGGGTTTGGGTGAGGGTTAGGGTTAGGGTTATGTTGAGCGTGCGGGTTAGGGTTAGGTTGAGTTTTAGGGTTAGGTTTAGGGTTAGGGAGTGGGTTAGTGTTAGGTTAAGGGTGAGGGTAGGAGAATTAGGGTTAGTGTGAGGGCTAGGGTGAGGGTGAGGTTTAGGGTTAGGGTTAGGGCTACGGTTAGGGTTTGGGTGAGGGTTAAGATTATGGTGAGGGTGAGGGTGAGGGTTAGGGGTATGGTTAGGATTAGGGTTAGGTTGAGGGTGTGTGTTAGGATTCGGGTTATGGTTAGGGTTAGGGTTAGATTTAGGGTTAGGATTAGTGTTATTGTTAGGGTTTGAGCTAGAGTTAAAGTGAGGGTGAGGGTTATGGTTAGGGTTAGGGTGAGGTTTAGGGATAAGGGTAGGATTAGGGTTAGGGTGAGGGTGAGGTTTATGGTTAGATTTAGTGTTAGGGGGAGGGTTATTTCGTGGGTTGGGGTTAGGGTTAGTGTTAGGGTTAAGGTTAGGGTGAGGGTTAGGTTGAGGTTAAGGGTTAGGTGTAGGGTTAGTGTTAGGGTTAAGGTGAGGTTGAGTGTGAGGGTTAGGGCTTGGGTTAAGCTTAGGCTTAGGGTTAGACTGGGGGTGAGGATGGGGGTTAGGATTATGGTTAGTGTGAGGGAGAGTGTATGTGTTAGGGTTAGGTTTAGGGTTAGGTTTAGAGTTAGGCTGAGGTTGAGGTTGAGGGTGAGGTTTAGGGTTAGGGTGAAGGTAAGGGTTAGGGTTAGGAGGAGGGTGAGTTTTAGGGTTAGAGTTAAGGTTAGGGTGAGGCTGAGGGTGAGGGTTAGGGTTAGGGTTAGTGTTAGGGTTAGGGTTAAGGTGAGGGTTAGTGTGAGGGTGAGGTTTAGGCTTAGGGTTAGGATTAGGATTAGGGTTAGGCTTAGGGTGAGTGTGAGGGTTAGGTTTAGGGTTAGGATTAGGCTTAGGCTTAGGCTGAGAGTGAGGGTGAATTTGAGGGTTAGGGTTAGGGTGAGGGTTCAGTTTAGGGCTTGGGTGAGAGTTAGGGTTCGAGTTAAATTTAGGGTTAGGGTGAGGGTTAGGGTAAGGGTTACTGTGAGGGTGAGGGTTAGGGTTAGGTTGAGTGTTAGGGTTAAGTTTAGGGTTAGTGTGATGGTGAGGTTGAGGGTTAGAGTTAGTGTTAGGGTGAGTGTTAGGATGAGGGTTAGTGTAAGGATTAGGGTTAGTGTGAGTGCAAGGGTGAAGTTGAGGTTTAGGGTTAGGGCTTTGGTGAGGTATATGGTTAGCCTTATGGTTAGGTTTAGGGTAAGGGTGAGCTTTAGGTTTAGAGTTATTGTTAGGGTAAGGCTGATTGTGAGGGTTAGGGTTAGGGTTCATGCTAGATTTAGGTTTAGGCTGAGGGTTAGGGTGAGGGTGTGGCTTAGGCTTAGGGTTAGGATTAGGTTTAGGATAAGGGTTAGGGTGATTGTGAGGGTTAGTGTTAGGGTTAGGGTTAGACTTAGGGTTAGGCTGAGGGTGAGGGTGAGGGTTACGGTGAGCGTTTGGATTAGGGTTAGGGTGAGAGTTAGGGTTCCGGTTAAGTTTAGGGTTTGGGTGAAGGTTAGGATTAGGGTTATATTGAGCATGCGGGTTAGGGTTAAGTTGAGGTTTAGGGTTAGGTTTAGGGTTAGGGAGTGGGTTCGTGTTAGGTTGAGGGTGAGGGTTAGGATGAGAATTAGGGTTAGGATTAGGGTTAGGGTGAGGGCTAGGGTGAGGGTGAGGTTTAGGGTTAGGGTTACAGTTACGGTGAGGGTTTGGGTGAGGGTTAAGATTATGGTGAGTGTTAGGGTTATGGTTAGGATTAGGGTTAGGGTGAGGGTGTGTGTTAGGATTCGGGTTATGGTTAGGGTTAGGGTTAGATTTAGGGTTAGGATTAGTGTTATTGTTAGGGTTTGAGTTAGAGTTAAAGTGAGGGTGAGGGTTATGGTTAGGGTTAGGGTGAGGTTTAGGGATAGGGGTAGGATTAGGGTTAGGGTGATGTGAGGTTTATGGTTAGATTTAGGGTTAGGGGGAGGGTTATTTCGTGGGTTAAGGTTAGGGTTAGTGTTAGGGTTAAGGTTAGGGTAAGGGTTAGGTTGAGGTTAATGTTTAGGGGTAGGGTTAAGATTAGGGTTAGGGTGAGGGTGAGTGCGAGTGTTAGGGATAGGGTTAGGTTTAGGCTTTGGTTTAGGATGAGGGTGAGGATGGGGGTGAGGATTAGGGTTAGGGTGATGGTTAGGGTTAGGGTTAGGGTGAGGGTTAGGGTTTGTGTTTGGGTTAGAGTTAGGTTTAGGGTGAGGGTGAGGTTTAGGGTTAGAGTTAGATTTAGGGTGAGGGTTAGGTTGAGGGTTAGGGTTAGGATTAGTGTTAGGGTTAGGGTTAGGGTGAAAATTTGAGGGAGGGTTAGGGTTAGGGAAAGGTTTAGGATTAGTGTTAGTGTGAGGGTGAGTGTGTGTGTTAGCGTTAGGTTTAGGGTTAGGTTTAGGGTTAGGCTGAGGTTGAGGTTGAGGGTGAGGGTTAGGCTTAGGTTGAGGGTAAGGGTTAGGGTTAGGGGGAGGGGGAGGTTTAGGGTTAGAGTTAAGGTTAGGGTGAGGCTGAGGGTTAGGGTTAGGGTTAGGGTTAGTGTTAGGGTTAGGGTTAAGGTGAGGGTTAGAGTGAGGGTGAGGGTTAGGCTTAGGGTTAGGATTAGGATTAGGGTTAGGCTTAGGGTGAGTGTGAGGGTTAGAGTTAGGGTTAGGATTAGACTTAGGCTTAGGCTGAGGGTGAAGGTGAGTTTGAGGGTTAGGGTTAGGGTGAGGGTTAAGTTTAGGTTTTATGTGAGAGTTAGGGTACGGGTTAAATTTAGGGTTAGGTTGAGGGTTAAGGTAAGGGTTACGGTGAGGTTGAGAGTGAGGGTTAGGTTGAGCATTAGGTTTAAGTTTAGGGTTAGGGTGATGGTGAGGGTGAGGGTTAGGGTTAGTGTTAGGGTGAGGGTTAGGATGAGGGTTAGGTTTAGAATTAGGGTTAGGGTGAGGGCTAGGTTGAGGTTGAGGTTTAGGGTTAGGGTTGTGGTGAGGTTTAAGGGTTAGTGTTATGGTTAGGTTTAGGGTGAGGGTGAGCTTTAGGGTTAGAGTTAGGTTTAGGTTGAGGCTGATTGTGAGGGCTAGGGTTAGGGTTCGTGTTAGAGTTAGGTTTAGGATGAGGGTTAGTGTGAGGGTGAGGGTTAGGCTTAGGGTTAGGATTAGGATTAGGATAAGAGTTAGGGTGATTGTTTGGGTTAGAGTTAGGGTTAGGTTTAGGCTTAGGGTTAGGCTGAGGGTGAGGTTCAGGGTTAGGGTGAGGGTTAGGATTAAAGTTAGGGTGAGAGTTAGGGTTTGTGTTAAGTTTAGGGATTGGATGAGCGTTAGAGTTAGTGTTACCTTGAGTTTGAGGGTTAGGGTTAGGTTGAGGGTTAGGGTTAGGTTTAGGGTTAGGGTGTGAATTAGTGTTAGGTTTAGGCTGAGGATTAAGAGGAGAATTAGGGTTAGGATTAGGGTTAGGGTGAGGTCTAGGTTGAGGGTGAGGGTTAGGGTTAGTGTTAGGGTGAGGTTCAGGGTTAGGTTTAGGGTTAGGGTGACGGTTTGGATGAGGGTAAAGGTTATGGTGAGGGTGAGGGTTAGGGTCATGGTTAGGATTAGGGTTAGGGTGAGGGTGTGTGTTAGGATTAGTGTTATGGTTATGGTTAGGGTTAGGTTAAGGGTTAGGATTAGTGTTATTGTTAGGTTTAGAGTTAGGGTTAAAGTGAGGGTGAGTGTGAGGGTTATGGTTAGGGTGAGGGTGAGGTTTAGGGTTAGGGGTAGGACTGGGTTAGGGTGAGGGTGAGGTTATGTTTAGATTTAAGCTTAGGGGGAGGGTTAGTTCGTGGGTTAGGGTTAGGGTTTGTGTTAGGGTTAAGGTTAGGGTGGGGGTTAGGTTGAGGTTAAGGGTTAGAGGTAGAGTTAGGTTTAGGATTAGGGTTAGGTTGAACGTGAGTGTGAGTGTTAGGGTTAGGGTTAGGCTGAGGGTGAGTGTGGGCTTGAGGATTATGGTTAGGGTGATGGTTATGTTTAGGGTTAGGGTGAGGGTTAGGATGACGGTTAGTGTTAGGATTAGGGTTATGGTGAAGGCTAGGGAGAGGGTGAGGTTTAGGGTAAGGGTTAGGCTTAGGCTTAGGGTTAGGCTGAGCTTGAGGTTGAGGGTGAGGGTTAGGGATAGGGTGATGTTTAGGTTTACGGCTAGGGTTAGGGTTAGGATGAGGTTTAGGGTTTGGGGGAGGGTAAGGGTGAGGATGATGGTAAGGGTAAAAGTGAGGTTTAGGCTGAGGGTGAGGTTTAAGATAAGTGTGTGGGTTAGGGTTAAGTTTAGGGTTATGGTAAGGGTTATGTGAGGGTTAGATTGAGGATTAGGGTTAGGGTTAGGGTGAGGCTTAGTGTGAGGATGACGCTTTGGGTTAGGGTGAGGGTGAGGATTAGAATTAGGGTTAGGGTGAAGGCTAGGGTGAGGGTGAGGTTTAGGGTTAGGGTGAGGTTTAGTGTTTGGGTTAGGGTTAGAGTGAGGGTTAGGTTGAGGGGGAGGATTAGGGTTAGATTTAGGTTTAGTGTTAGTGTTAGGGTCAGGATGAAGGTTAGCGTTAGGGTTATAGTGTGAGTGAGGTTTAGTGTTAGAATTAGGGTTAGGTTGAGGCTGAGTGTGAGGGTTAGTTTCAGGGTTAGTTTTAGGGTTAGGGTGAGGTTTGTGGTGAGGGTGAGGTTTAGGGCTAGGGTTAGGATTAGCATTAGGTTTAGGGTTAGGGTGATTGTGAGGGTTAGGATTAGGGTTAGGGTTATCCTTAGGTTTAGGCTGAGGGTGAGGGTGAGGGTTAGGTTTAGGGTGAGCTTAGGGTTAGGGTTAGGGTGAGGTTTAGTGTTAGATTTAGGGTTAGGGTGATAGTGAGGTTTAGGGGTAGAGTTAGGTTTAGGGTGAGGGTGAGTGTGAGGGTTAGGATTAGGGTTAATGTTAAGCATAGGTTTAGGATGAGGGTGAGGGTGAGTCTTAGGGTTAAGGTTAGGATGAGGTTTAGGTTTAGGGTTAGGGTTAGAATTAGTGTTAGGGTGAGAGTGAGATTTAGGTTTAGAGTTAGGGTTAGGGTTAGGAATAGGGTTAGGTTGAGAGGTAGGTTTAGGGTTAGGGTTAGGCTTAGGATTAGTCTGAGCATGAGGGTGAGGGTTAGGGTCAGGTTTAGGGTGATGGTTCGGGTGAGGTTTAGTGTTATTGATAGGGTTAGGGTTAGAGTTACGGTGAGGGTGAGGGTGCGGGTGAGGGTTAGGTTTAGGGTTAGGGTGGGGTTTATGGGTAAGGTTAGGGTTAGGGTTAGGGTGAGGGTTAGGGTTAGGATTATGGTTAGGGTGAGGGCTAGGGTGAGGTTGAGGGTTAGGGTTAGGTTTAGGCTTAGGCGTGGGGTTAGTCTGAGGGTGAGGTTGAGGGTGAAGGATAGGGTTAGTGTGATGGTTAGGGTTATGGTTAGGGTGAGGGTAAGGATTAGGGTTAGTATTAGGGTGAGGGTTAGGGTGTGGGTATTGGTAAGCATAAAGGTCAGGATTAGGCTGAGGCTTAGGGTTAAGATAAGGTTGAGGGCAAGTGTTAGGATGAAGGTTAGGTTTAGGGTGATTGTTATGGTTAGGGTGAGGGTAAGAGTTAGGGTTACGGTTATTGTTAGGGTTAGGATTAGGGTTACCCTTACAGTGAGGTTGAGGGTAAGGGTTAGGTTTAGGGTGAGGTTTAGGGTTAGGGTTATGGTTAGAGTTTGAGTTAGGTTTAGGATTAGGGTTAGGGTGAAGGCAAGGGTGAGGGTGAGGGTTAGGGTTAGGGTTAGGATTAGCATTAGGGTGATGGTGAGTGTGTGTGTTAGGTTTAGGTTTAGGGTTAGGCTTAGGGTTAGCTAAGGGTGAGGTTAAGGATGAGGGTTAGGGTTAGGGTGAGGGTTAGGGTTAGGGTTAGGTTGAGGGTGAGTGTGTGGGTTAGGGTTAGGTTTAGGGTTAGGCTTAGGGTTAGACTTCGGGTAAGGTTAGGGGTGAGGTTTAGGGTTAGTTTGAGGGTTAGGTTTAGGGTTAGGGTGAGGGTTAGGATGAGGGTTAAGGTTCGGATTAGGGTTAGGGTGAAGGCTAGGTTGTGGGTGAGTTTTAGGGTTAGGGTGAGGGTTAGGGTGAGGGTTAGGGTGAGGGTCAGGTTTCGGGTTAGATTTAGGGTTAGGGTGAGGTATAGGGTGAGATTTAAGGTTAGGATTAGTGTTAGGGTTAGGGTGAGGGTGAGGGTTAGTGTTAGGACGAGGTTTAGGTTTAGGGTGAGAGTTAGGGTTAGGGTTACGTTGGGGTCAGGTTTAGGGTTATGTTGAGGGTTAGAATTAGGTTTAGGGTTAGGGTTAGGGTTAGGGCGAGGTTTTGGATGAGGTTTAAGGTTACAATTAGGTTTAGGGTGAGTGCTAGGGTGAGGTTGAGGGTTATTTTTAGGGTTATGTTGAGGTTTAGGGTTAGGGTTAGGGTTAGTGTTACGGTGAGGGTGAATGTTCGATAAGGGTGAGTGTTAGGGTTAGGGTTAGGGTGAGGGTGAGGTTAGGATTAGGGTTAGTGTTAGAGTTACAGTGAGGGTTAGGTTGAGGGTAAGGATTAGGTTTAGGTTGAGGTTTAGGTTTAGGGTTAGGGTTAGGGTGAGGGTGACGTTTAGGGTTAGAGTTAGGGTTAGGGGGAGGTTCAGGGTGAGCATTAGGGTTAGGGTTAGGGTTAGGGTTAGGGTGAGTGTTAGACTGAGGTTTAATTTTAGGAATAGGGTTAGGTTTAGGATTAGGTTTACAGTGAGGGTGAGTGAGAGGGTTAAGGTTAGGGTTCGGCTTAGGGTTACGGATAGGCTAAGGATATGGGTATGGATGAGGATTAGGTTTAGAAAGATGGTTAGGTTTATGGTTAGGTTAAGTGTTAGGATGAGGTTTAGGGTTAGGGTGAGGGTGAGGGTTAGGGTTAGGCCAAGGCTTAGGCTTAGGTTTAGGCTGAGGCTGAGGGTGAGTGTGAGGGTTAGGGTTAGGGTGATGGTTGGGGTTACCGTCAGGGTGAGGGTTAGGATGAGGATTAGTTTTAGGCTGAGGGTTAGTGTAAGGGTGATGGTAAGGGAAAAGGTGAGTGTTAGGCTGAGGGTGAGGTTAACGGTAAGGGTGAGTGTTAGGGTTAGGGTGAGGGTGAGCGTTAGATTGAGGATTACTGTTAGGGTTAGTGTGAGTTTTAGGATGAGGATGAAGGTTAGGGTTAGGTTGAGGGCTAGGTTGAGGTTGAGGGCTAGGGTTAGGGTGAATTTTAGGGTTAGGGTGATGGTTAGGGTTAGTGTGAGGGTTAGTGTTAGCGTGAGTGTTAGTGTTAGGGTGAGGGTAAATGTTAGGATGAGGGTTAGGTTTAGGGTGAGGGTTAGGGTTACGGTGAAGGTTATGCTTAGTATGAGGGTTAGGGTTAGGGTTAGGGTTATTGTTAGGGTTAGGGTTATTTTTACGGTGAGGGTGAGGGTGAGGGTGAGGGTGAGGGTTAGGGTTAGGATGAGGTTTAGGTTTAGGGTTAGGGTTAGAATTAGGGTTAGGGTGAGGGTGAGGTGTAGGTTTAGAGTTAGGTTTAGTGTTATTGTTGGGGTTAGGGTGATGTTTAGGGTTAGTGTTAGGCTTAGGCTTAGGCTTAGGCTTAGGCCGAGCATAAGGGTGATGGTTATGGTTAGGGTTAATGTGGGGTTTAAGGTTAGGTTTAGGGTGAGTGTGAGGTTGAGGGTTACATATAGGGTTAGGGAGAGGGTTACGGTGAGGTTTAGGGTTAGTGGTAGGGTGAGAGCAAGTGTTAGGGTGAGGGTTAGGAATAGGGTTAAGGTTATTCTTATTGTTAGGTTTAGGTTTACGGTTACAGTGAGGGTGAGGATGAGGGTTAGGGTTAGGGTTAGAGTGAGGTTTAGGGTTTGGGTTAATGTTAGAGTTGGGTTTAGGGTCAGGGTGAGGTTTAGGTTAGAGTTAGGATTAAGGTGAGGGTTAGGTTGAGGGTTAGGGTTAGTGTTCCTTTTAAGGTTAGGGTTAGGGTGAGAGTTAAGGGGAGGGTTAGAGTTAGGGTTAGGGTTAGGATTAGAGTTAGGGTGAGGGTGAGGCTTATGGTTAAATATAGTGTTGGGTTAGGATTAGAGTGAGGGTTAGGGTGAGGGTTAGGCTTAGGCTTAGGGTTTGGTTATGGGCTATGGTGAGGGTGAGTGTTAGGGTTAGGGTTAGGGTGAGTGTTAGGGTAAGGGTTACTCTTATTTTTAGGGTTATGGTTGGGGTTAGGATTAGGTTTAATATTAGGCAAGGGGTGAGGGTGAGGGTGAGGGTTAGGGTTAGGGTTAGGGTGAGGTTTAGGTTTAGAGTTAGTGTTAGGTTGAGGGTTAGTGTGAGGGTTAGGGTTAGGGTTAGTGTTACGGTTAGGGTTAGGGTTAGGGTGAGGGTCAGGGTTAATCTTTGGCTTAGGCTTAGGCTTAGGCCGAGCCTGAGGGTGAGGGTGAGGTTTAGGGTTAGCATTAGGGTTAGGATGAGGGTTAGAGTGAGGGTGAGGGTTAGGGTTAGCATTAGGGTGAGGTTTAGGGTTAGGTTCAGGGTTAGCATTATGGTGACGCTGAGAGTTAGGGTTAGGGTTAGGTTTAGGGTGAGGGTGAGGGTTAGTATTAGGGATAGGGTTAGAGTTACAGTGAGGGTGAGGGTGATGGTGAGGTTTAGGATCAGGGTTAGGGTGAGGTTTAGGTTTAGGGTTATGGTTAGGGTGAGGGTGTGGTTTAGGGTTAGAGATACTGTTAGGGGGAGATTTAGGGTGAGGGTTAGGGTTAGCGTTAGTGTTAGGGTTAGGGTTATGGTGAAGGTTAGGTTGAGGTATAATGCTAGGATTAGTGTTTGTTTTAGGATAAGTTTTACAGTGAGGGTGAGTGTGAGGGTTAGGGTTAGGGTTCGGCTTAGGCTTAGAGTTAGGTTGAGGGTATGGGTGTTGATGAGGATTAGGTTTAGGAAGATGGTTAGGGTTATGGTTAGGTTAAGGGTTAGGATGAGAGTTAGGGTTAGGATTAGGGTTAGGGTGAGGGCTAGGGTGAGGGTGAGGGTTAGGGTTAGGCTTAGACTTAGGCTTAGGATTAGGTTGAGGCTGAGGGTGAGGGTTAGGATTAGGGTGATGGTTGGGGTTACCATTAGGGTGAGGGATAGGATGAGGTTTAGATTTAGGGTGAGGGTGAGGTTGAGGGTCACAGTAAGGGTAAAGGTGAGGGTTAGGCTGAGCATTCGGGTTAGGGTAACGGTGAGGGTTAGGGTTAGGGTGAGGTTGAGGGTTAGATTGAGGATTAGTGTTATGGTTATTGTGAGTTTTAGGGTGGGGATGAGGGTTAGGGTTTGGTTGAGGGCTAGGTTCAGGTTGAGGTTTAGGGTTAGGGTGAGGTTTTGGGTTATTGTGAGGGTTAGGTTTAGTGTGAGGGTTAGTGTTAGGGTTAGGGTTAGTGTTAGGATGAGGGTAAGTGTTAGGGTGAGGGTTAGGATTAGGGTGAAGGTTATGGTTAGTATGAGGTTTAGGGTTAGTGTTAGTGTTATTGTTAGGTTTAGGGTTAGGGTTACAGTTACGGTGAGGGTGAGGGTGAGGGTGAGGTTTAGGATGAGGCTTAAGTTTAGGGTTAGGGTTAGTGTTAGGGTTAATTTGAGGGTGAGGTTTAGGTTTAGAGTTAGGTTTTGTGTTAGTGTTGGGGTTATGGTGAGTGTTAGGGTTAGGGTTAAGTTTAGGCTTAGGCTTAGGCTGAGCATGAGGGTGAGGTGTAGGGTTAGGGTTAGGGTGGGGTTTAGGGTTAGGGTTAGGGTGAGTGTGAGGGTGAGGTTGAGGGTTAGATATAACTT
This sequence comes from Dipodomys merriami, assembly GCF_024711535.1. Classification (NCBI taxonomy): domain Eukaryota; kingdom Metazoa; phylum Chordata; class Mammalia; order Rodentia; family Heteromyidae; genus Dipodomys; species Dipodomys merriami. Next base: position 2,129,386 of record NW_027202849.1, read on the forward strand.
TAAGGGGGGGTTAGGGTGAGGGTTATGTTTAGGGTTATTTTTAGGGTTAGGGTGAGGGTCTGGGTTAGGTTGAAGTTTAGGGTTAGGGTTAGGGCTTGGGTTAGTGTGAGGGTTAATGTTAGGGTGAGGGTTAGTGTTAGGGTGAGGGTAAGTAATAGGGTGATGGTTTGGGTTAGGGTGAGGGTTATGGTTAGGGTGAGGGTTCTGAATAGGTTTAGGGTTATTGTTAGGTTTAGGTTTAGGGTTATGGTTACGGTGAGGGTGAGGATGAGTGTTAGGGTTAGGGTTAGGGTGAGGTTTAGGGTTTGGGTTAGGGTTAGAGTTAGGTTTAGCATGATGGTGAGGTTTAGGTTTAGAGTTAGGGTTAGGGTGACGGTTAAGTTGAGGTTTAGGGTTAGTGTTCGTGTTAAGGTTAGGGTTAGGGTGAGATTTAGGGGAAGGGTTATGTTTAGGGTTCGGATTAGTGTTAGGTTGAGGGTGAGTGTGTGTTAGGGATAGGTTTAGGGTTAGGTTTAGCGATAGGCTGAGGGTGAGGGTGAGGTTTAGGGTTAGGGTGAGGGTTAGGGTTAGGGTTAGGGTGAGCTTTAGTGTTAGTGTTAGGGTTAGAGTTAGTGTTAGGGTCAGGTTGAGGATTAGGGGTAGATTTAGGTTTAGTTTGAGGTTTAGGGTTAGGATTAGGGTTAGGGTGAGGGCTAGGGTGAGGATTATGGTGAGGGTTAGTTTTAGGAATAGTGTTAGGTTTAGGATTAGGTTTAGGGTAGAGTGAGTGTGAAGGTTAGGGTTAAGGTTAGGTTTGGGCTTAGGGTTAGGGTGAGTGTTCGGGTTAGAGTTTAGGTTAGGGTGGGGGTGATGCTGATAATGAGGGTTAGGTTTAGGGTTAGGATTAGGTTTAGGGCTAGGGTTAGTGTTAGGGTTAGGGTTTCGGTGAGGTTAGTCTGAGGGTTACGGTTAGGCTTAGGGTTAGGCTGAGGCTGAGGGTGGGGGTGAGGATTAGGGTTAAAGTGATGGTTAGGGTTAGGGTTAGTGTTAGGGTTAGGGTTAGGGTTAGAGTTATAGTGAGGTTGAGGGTGCCGGTGAGGGTTAGGGTTAGGGTTAGGGTCAGGGTTAGGCTGAGCGTGAGGTTTAGGGATAGATATAGGCTTAGGGTTAGGGTGAAGTTTAGGGTTTGGGTTAGGATTAGTGTGAGGGTTAGTATTAGGGTTAGGGCTAGTTTTAGGGTGAGGGTAAGTGTTAGGGTGTGGTTTTGGGTTAGGGTGAGCATTATGGTTAGGGTGAGGGTAAGGATTAGTGTTAGGGTTATTGTTAGGGTCAGGTTTAGTTTTAGGCTGAGGGTGAGGGTGAGGTTTAGTTTTATGGTGAGGTTTAGGGTTTGGGTTATGGTTAGAGTTAGGTTTAGGGTGATGTTGAGGTTTAGGGTTAGAGGTAGGGTTATGGTGAAAGTTAGGTTGAGGGTTAAGGGTAGTATTAGTGTTAGGGTTAGGGTTAGGGTGAGAATTAGGGGGAGGGTAAGGTTTAGGTTTAGGATTAGGGTAATGGTGCGGGTGAATATTTGTGTTAGGGTTAGGTTTAGGGTTAGGCTTAGGGTTAGTCTGAGGGTGAGGTTGAGGGTGAGGGTTAGCATTAGGGTGAGGGTTAGGGTTAGGGCTACGGGGAGGGTTCGGATGAGGGTTAGGGTTAGGATTAGGTTTAGGGTGAGTGCTAGGGTGAGGGTGAGGATTAGGGTTAGGGTAGGGGGGAGGTTTAGGTTTAGGGTGAGGGTTAGGGTGAGGGTGGGGTTTAGGGTTACAGTTATGGTTAGGATTAGAGTGAAGGTGAGGTTTAGTGTTAGGGTTAGGGTTCAGGTGAGGGTTAGGGTGAGGGTGAGGGTAAGTTTTAGGGTTAGGATTAGGGTAATGGTGTGGGTGAATATTCGTGTTAGGGTTAGGTTTAGGGTTAGGCTTAGGGTTAGGCTGAGGGTGAGGTTGAGGGTGAGGGTTAGCATTAGGGTGAGGGTTAGGGTTAGGGCTAGGGGGAGGGTTAGGATTAGGGTTAGGGTGAGTTTTAGGGTGAGGGTGAGGATTAGGGTTAGGGTAGGGGGGAGGTTTAGGTTTAGGGTGAGGGTTAGGGTGAGGGTGGGGTTTAGGGTTACAGTTATGGTTAGGATTAGAGTGAAGGTGAGGGTTAGTGTTAGGGTTAGGGTTCAGGTGAGGGTTAGGGTGAGGGTGAGGGTTAGGTGTAGGGTTAGTATTAAGATTAAGGTTAGGTTAGAGTGAGGTTTAGTGTTAGGATTAGGATTAGGGTGAGGGCTAGGGTGAGGGTGAGGTTTAGGGTTTGGGTTTGGGTGATGTTTAGGGTTAGGTTTAGAGTTAGGGTGGGGGAAGGGGGAGGTTTAGGGTTAGAGTTAGGGTTAGAGTGAGGCTGAGGGTGAGGGTTAGGGTTAGGGTTAGTGTTAGAGTTAGGTTTAGGGTGAGGGTTAAGGTGCAGGAGAGGGTTAGGCTTAGGGTTAGGATTAGGATTAGGGTGAGGGTTAGGGTGAGTGTGAGGGTTAGGGTTAAGGTGAGGATAAGCTTTAGGGTGTGGGTTAGGGTTAGGGTGAAGGATATGGTTACGATGAGGTATAGGGTTAGGGTTAGGGTTATTGTAAGGGTTAGGGTTAGGGTTATGGTTACTGTGATGGTGAGGGTGAGGGTTAGGATTAGGGTTAGGGTCAGGTTTAGGTTTAGGGTTAGGGTTAGGTTTAGTGTTAGGTTTAGGTTTAGGTTTAGGGTTAGGTTGAGGGTGAGGGTTAGGGTTATTTTTAGTGTTATGGTTTGGGTTAAGTTTGCTGTGAATGTGAGGCTGAGGTTGAGGGTTATGGTTAGGTTTAGGGTGAGGTTTAGGGTGAGGGTGAGGGTTAGTGTTAAGGTTAGGATTAGGTCTAGGGTTAAGGTGACTGTGAGTGTGTGGGTTAAGTTTAGGGTTCAGGTTAGGATTAGAGTTAGGCTGAGGGTGAGGTTGAAGGTTAGGGTTCGGTTGATGTTTGGGGTTAGGGTTAGAGTTAGAGTTAGGGTGAGGGTTAGGCTTAGGCTTAGGTTTAGGGTGTGGGCTAGGGTGAGGTTTAGGGGTAGGGGTAGGATTAGGATTAGGGTGAGTGTTAGGGTTATTGTTAGTGTTATGATTTGGGTTATGTTTGCTTTGAATGTGAGGCTGAGGTAGAGGGTTATGATTATAGTTATGGTTAGGGTTAGTGTTAGGGTAATGGTGAGGGTTAGGGTTAGGGTGAGGGTAAGGGTTAGATTGAGGATTAGTGTTAGGGTTAGTGTGAGGTTTAGGGTGAGGGTTAGTGCTATGGTTAGGATTAGGGTTAGGGTGAGGGTGTGTGGTAGGATTAGGTTTAGGGTTAGGGTTAGGTTTAGGTTTAGGATTAGTGTTATTGTTAGGGTTCGAGTTAGAGTTAAAGTGAGGCTGAAGGTGAGGGTGAGGTTTAGGGGTAGGGTTAGGGTGAGGGTTAGGTTAAGGTTTAGGGTTAGCATGAGGGCTAGGCTGAGGGTTAATGTGAAGGATAGGTTTAGGGATAGGGTTAGGTTTAATATTATGGTTATGGTGAGGGTGAGTGTGAGGGTTAGGTTTAGGGTTAGGTTTAGGGTTAGGGTGAGGGTTAGGGTTAGGGTTTGGGATAGGGTGAGGGTGAAGCTGAGGATTAGGTTTTGGTTCAGGGTTAGGGTTTGGGTTAGGGTTAGGGTTAAGGTGATGGTTAGGGCTAGGGTTTCTTTAGGCTTAGGGTTAGGCTGAGGGTGAGGGTTTGGGTGAGGATTAGGGTTTGACTTAGGGTGAAGGTAAGGGTGAGGATTAGGGTGAGTTTTAGTGTTATGGTTAGGTTTAGAGTTACGGTGAGTTTGTTGGTTAGGGTTAGGTTTAGGTTTAGGGTTATTGTTATGTTTAGGGTTAGAGTTAAGTTGAGAGTAAGGGTGAGGGTGAGGATTCGGTTTAGGGTTAGGGCGAGGTTTAGGTTCAGGGTTAGGGTTAGTGTGAGGGTTAAGGTTAGGGTTAGGGTGAGGTTTAGGATGAGGTTTAGGGTTAGGATTCGGGTCAGTTTGAGGGCTAGGGTGAGGGTTAATGTGAGGGTTAGGTTTAGGGATAGGTATAGGTTTAGGATTAGGGTTCGGGTGAGGGTGAGTGTGAGGGTTAGGGTTAGGGTTAGGCTTAGGGTTAGGGTGAGGGTTAGGGTTATTGTTTGGGTTACGGTGACATTGAGGTTGAGGATTAGGGTTACAGTTAGGGTAAGGGTTAGGTTTAGGTTTGGGGTTAGGGTTAGTGTTTCGGTTAGGGTTATGGTTAAGGTTAAGTTTTGGGTTACGATGAGGGTTAGGGTTAGTGTTAGGGTTAGGCTTAGGGTTAGGTTGAGGGTGAGGTTGAGGTTTAGGATTAGGCAAGGGTTAGGGTTAGGGTTAGGGTTAGTGTTAGGATTAGGTTGAGTGTCGGTTTAGGCTTAGGGTTTGGATTAGGATTAGGGTTAGGCTTAGGTTGAGTGTGAGGGTTAGGGTTATGGTTAGGATTAGGCTTAGGCTTGGGCTGAGGCTGATGGTGATGGTGAGGATTAGGGTTAGGGTGAGGGTTAGGGTTAGGTTTAGAGTGAGCGTTAGGGTTCGGGTTAAATTTAGGGTTAGGGTAAGGGTTAGGGTAAGGGTTATGGTGAGGGTGAGGTTTAGAGTTAGTTTGAGAGTTTGGTTTAGGCTTAGGGTGATGGTAAGGATGAGGGTTAGGGTTAGTGACAGGATGAGGTTTAGGATGAGGTTTAGGGTTGGGATTATTGTTAGGGTGAGGGCTAGGGGGAGGGTGAGCTTTAGGGTTAGGGTTGTGGTGAGTTTTAGGTTTAGGGTTATGGTTAGGTTTAGGGTGAGGGTGAGGTTTAGGGTTTGAATTAGGGTTAGGTTGAAGCTGATTTTGAGGTTTAGGGTCAGGGTTAGTGTTAAGTTTAGGTTGAGGGTTAGGAGGAGAATTAGGGTTAAGATTAGGGTTAGGGTGAGGGTTTGGATGAGGGTTAAGGTTATGGTGAGGGTGAGGGTTAGGGTAATGGTTAGGATTAGGGTTAGGGTGAGGGTGTGTTTTAGGATTAGGGTTAGGGTTAGGTTTAGGGTTAGATTTAGGTTTAGGATTAGTGTTATTGTTAGGGTTAGAGTTAGAGTTAAATTGAGGGTGAGGGTGAGGGTGAGGCTTAGGGTTAGTGTTAGGGTGAGGTTTAGGGTTAGGGTTAGGATTAGGTTTAGGGTGAGTGTCAGGTTTATGTTTATATTTAGAGTTGGGGGAGGGTTAGTTCGTGGGTTAGGTTTAGGGTTAGTGTTAGCGTTAAGGTTAGGGTGAGGATTAGGTTGACGTTAAGGGTTAGGGGTAGTTTTAGGTTTATGATTAGTGTTAGGGTGAGGGTGAGGGTTAGGGTTATTTTTAAGCTTAGGTTTTGGGTTACAGTTATGGTGACAGTGAGGGTGAGGGTTAAGGGTAGCTATAGAGTTAGGGTTAGGTTGAGGCTTACGTTGAGGGTTAGGGTTAGGGTGAGGGTTAAGGTTAGAGTTTACCTGAGGGTTAGCATAAGTTTTAGGATTAGGATTAGCGTTAGGGTGAGGGCTAGGCTGAAGGGTAATGTGAGGGTTAGGTTTAGGGATAGGGTTAGGTTGAGGATTAGGTTTAGGTTGAGTGTGAGTGTGAGGGTTAGATTTAGTGTTTGGATTAGGGTGAGGGGGACGCTGAGGATTAGGGTTTGGTTAAGGGTTAGGGTTAGGGTTAGTGTTAGGTTTAAGGTGATGGTTAGGTTTAGGTTTAGGGTTAGGCTTAGGGTTATGCTGAGGGTGAGGTTGTTGGTTAGGGTTAGGGTTTGTGTTAGGGTAAGGGTGAGGCTGAGGATTAGGGTTACTTTTAGGGTTAGGGTTAGGCTTAGGCTTAGGCTTGGGCTTAGGGTTAGCGTGAGGTTTAGGTTTAGATATAGGTTTAGCAGGAGGGCTAGGGTAAGGGTTAGGAATAGGGTTAGTGTTAGGGTTAGGGTGAGGGTGAGGTTTAGGTTGAGGTTTAGGTTTAGGTTTAGGTTTAAGGTTAGGGTTAGTGTGAGGGTTAGTTTTAGTGTTAGGGTTAGTGTTAGGGTGAGGGTAAGTTTAAGGTTGAGGGTTTGGTTTTGGCTGAGGGTTATGGTTAGGGTGAGGGTTAGGATTAGCTTTAGGGTTATTGTTAGGGTTAGGTTTAGGGTTACGATTACTGTGAGGGTGAGTTTGAGTTTTGGGGTTAGGGTTAGGGTAAGGTTTAGTGTTTGGGTTAGGGTTAGAGTGAGGGTTAGGGTGAGGGTGAGATTTAGGGATAGAGTTAGGGTTAGGGTGAGGTTAGGTTGAGGTTTAGGGTTAGGGATAGTGTTAGGGTTAGGGTCAGAGTTGGGGGTGGTTAGGGTTAGGGTTATGTTTAGGGCTAGCATTAGGGTTAGGGTGTGGGTGCTGTTCAGTGTTAGAATTAGGGTTAGGGTGAGGCTGAGTGTGAGGGTTAGTTTTAGGTTTATGTTAGGGTTACGGTGAGTGTTAGGGTGAGGATGAGGGTTAGGGCTAGGGTTAGGATTAGGATTAGGGTTAGGGTTAGGATGAGTGTGAGTGTTAGGGTTAGGGTTAGGCTTAGCCTTAGGTTTAGGCTGAGCGTGAGGGTGAGGGTGAGGGTTATGTTTAGTGTGAGGGTTAGCTTTAGGGTTAGGGTGAGGTTTATTGTTAGGTTTAGGGTTAGGGTGAGGGTGAGGTTTAGGGGTAGAGTTAGGTTTAGGGTGAGGGTGAGTGTGAGGGTTAGGGTTAGGGTTAATGTTAGGCTTAGGTTTCGGCTGAGGCTGAGGGTGAGTGTTAGGTTAGGGTTAGGATGAGGTTTAGGTTTAGGGTTAGGTTTAGAATTAGTGTTAGGGTGAGAGTGAGGTTTAGGGTTAGAGTTAGGTTTAGTGTAAGGTTGAGGGTTAGGGTGTGGGTTAGGGTTAGGCTTAGGCTTAGTCTTAGGCTTAGTCTGAGCATGAGGGTGAGGGTTAGGGTTAAGGTTAGGGTGATGGTTCGGGTTAGGGTTAGTGTTATTGATAGGGTTAGGGTTAGAGTTACGGTGTGAATGAGGGTGTGGGTGAGGGTTAGGTTTAGGGTTATGTTGAGGGTTAGAGTTAGGACTATGGTTAGGGTGAGGGCTAGGGTGAGGTTGAGGATTAGGTTTAGGTTTAGGCTTATTCTTAGGGTTAGTCTGAGGGTGAGGTTGAGGGTCAGGGATAGGGTTAGGGTGATGGTTAGGGTTACGATTAGGGTGACGGTTAGGATGAGGGTTAGAGTTAGGGTGAGGGTTAGCGTAAGGTGATGGTAAGTGTAAAGGTGATGATTAGGCTGAGGCCGAGGTTTAAGTTAAGGGTAAGTGTTAGCTTTAGGGTGAGGGTTAGCGTAAGGGTTACAGTTATTGTTAAGGTTAGGGTTAGGGTTACCCTTACAGTGAGGGTGAGAGTTAGGGTTAGGTTTAGGGTGAGGTTGAGGGTTAGGGTTATGGTTAGAGTTTGGGTTAGGTTTAGGATTAGTGTTAGGGTGAAGGCTAGGGTGAGGGTGAGTTTTAGGGTTAGGGTTAGGGTTAGGGTTAGGATTAGGGTTATGGTGAGGGTGAGTGTGTGGGTTAGGGTTAGAGTTAGGGTTAGGCTTTGGGTTAGGCTCAGGGTGAGGTTGAGGGTGAGGGTTAGGGTTAGTGTGAGGGTTAGGGTTAGGGTTAGGTTGAGGGTGAGTGTGTGGGTTAGGGTGAGGTTTAGGATTAGGCTTAGGGTTAGGCTAAGTGTGAAGTTAAGAGTGAGGGTTAGATTTAGGGTGAGGGTTAGGTTTAAAGTTAGGCTGTGGGTTAGGATAAGGGTTAAGGTTAGGGTTAGGGTTAGGGTGAAGACTAGGGTTAGGGTTAGGCTTAGGGTTAGGGTGAGGGTTAGGGATATTGTTTGGGTTAGGGTGACAATGAGGGTGAGGATTAGGGTTAGGATTAGGGCAATGGTTAGCCTTAAGTTTGGGGTAAGGTTTAGTATTTCGATTAGGGTTAGGTTTATGGTTAGGGATTGGGTCACGGTGAGTGTTAGGGTTAGTGTTATGGTTAGGGTTAGGGTTAGGCTGAGGGTGAGGTTGGGGTGAGTTTTAGGTAAGGGTTAGGGTTAGGGTTAGGGTTAGAATAATGGTTAGGGTTATTGTTAGTGTTATGGTATGGTTAGGGTTAAGTTTGCGGGAAGTGTGAGGCTCAGGGTTTGGGTTATGGTTATGGTTAGGGTTAGAGTTAGGTTTAGGATTATTGTGAGTCTTATTTTTAAGGTTTGGTTTAGAGTTACAGTGAGGTTGAGGTTGAGGTTGAGGGTGAGGGTGAGGGTAGGGTGAGGTTTATGGTGAGGTTTATGGTTAGAGTTAGGGTAGGGTGAGGGTAAGTTTTAGGGTTAGAGTTAGGGGTAGGTGGAGGGTTAGGGTGAGGGTTAGTGTTAGGTTTAGTATTAGGGTTTGGGTGAGGGTGAGGGTTAGGTTGACGTTTAGGGATAGGGTTAGTGTTAGGGTGAGCGTTAGGGTTAGAGTTAGTGTTATTGTTAGTGTTAGGGTTAGAGTTACAATGAGGGTGAGGGTGAGGGGGAGGGTTAGTGTTAGGTTTAGGGTGAGGTTTAGGGTTAGGGTTAGGATTAGGGTTAGGGTGAGTGTGAGGTTTAGGCTTAGATTTAGGGTTAGGGGGAGGGTTAGTTCATGTTTTAGGGTTAGGGTTAGTGTTAGGGTTAAGGTTAGGGTGAGGGTTAGGTTGAGGTTAAGGGTTAGGTTTAGGGTTAGGGTTAGGATTAGGGTTAGGGTGAGGGTGAGTGTGAGGGTTAGTCTTAAGCTTAGGCTTAGGGTTAGGCTGAGGGTGAGGTTGATGGTGAAGTTTAAGGTTAGGGTGATATTTTGGTTTACGGTTAGGGTGAGGGTTAGGATGAAGTTTAGGTTTAGGGGGAGGGTTAGGGTGAGGATGATGGTAAGGGTAAAAGTGAGGTTTAGGCTGAGGCTGAGGGTTAAAATAAGGGTGAGTGTTAGGGTTAGGTTTAGGGTTAGGGTAAGGTTTAGGGTTAGGGTTATGGTGAGGGTTAGATTGAGGATTAGGGTTAGGGTTAGTGTGAGGTTTAGGGTGAGGATGAGGGTTAGGGTTAGGGTGAGCATGAAGGTTAGAATTAAGTTTAGGGTGAGGGCTAGGGTGAGGGTGAGGGTTAGGGTTAGTGTTAGGATTAGGGTGAGGGTTAGGATGAGGTTGAGGGTTAGAGTTAGTGTGTGGGTGAGTGTTAGGTTTAGGGTTAGTGTGAGGGTGAGCGGAAGTGTTATGTTGAGGGTTATGGTTAGGGTGAGGGTTATGGTTAGGGTGAGGTTTAGGTTTAGGGTTAGGGTGAAGGTGAGGGTGAGGTTTAGGTTTAGATTTAGGGTTAGGGGGAGGGTTAGGGTGAGGTTTAGTGTTAGGGTTAGTGTTAGGGTGAGGGTGAGGTTTAGGTTGAGTTTTAGGGTTAGGGTTATGGTTAGGGTTAGTGTGAGGTTTAGTGTTAGGGTTAGTGTTAGGGTGAGGGTAAGTGTTAGGGTGAGGTTTTGGGTTAGGGTGAGGGTTATGGTTAGGGTGAGGTTTAGGAATAGGGTTAGAATTATTGTTAGGGTTAGGTTTAGGTTTTCTGTTATGGTGAGGGTGAGGGTTAAGGTTAGGGTTAGGTTGAGGTTTAGTGTTTGGGTTAGGTTTATTGTTAGGTTTAGGCTGAGGGTGAAGTTTAGGGTAAGAGATAGGGTTAGAATGAGGGTTAGGTTGAAGGTTAGGGTTAGGGTTAGTGTTAGGGTTAGGGATAGGGTGAGATTTAGGGGGAGCGTTTGGCTTAGGGATAGGTTTAGGATTAGGGTTAGGGTGAGGATGAGTGTGTGTTTTAGGGTTAGGTTTAGGGTTAGGCTTAGGGTTAGGCTGACAGTGAGGTTGAGGGTGAGGTTTAGGGTTAGGGTGAGAGTTAAGGTTAGGGTTAGGGGGAGGGTTAGGATGAGGGTTAGGGTTAAGATTAGGGTTAGGGTGAGGGCTAGGGTTAGGGTGAGGTTTAGGATTAGGTTTAGGGTGAGGTTTAGGGTTAGGTTTAGGTTTAGGCTTAGGGTGAGGTTGAGATTTAGGGTTAGAGTTAGGGTTAGGATGAGGCTGAGGGTGAGGGTTAGGGTTAGGGTTAGGGTTAAGGTGAGAGTTAGGGTGAGGGTGAGGCTTAGGGTTAGGTTTAGGATTAGGATTAGGCTTAACGTTAGGCTGAGTGTAAGGGTTAGGGTTACAGTTACTGTTAGGCTTATTCTTAGGCTGAGGGTGAAGTTGAAGTTGAGGGTTAGGGTTAGGGTTAGTGTGAGAGATAGGGTTCAGTTAAAGTTTAGGGTCAGGGTGAGTTTTAAGGTAAGATTTACCCTGAGGGTGAGGGTTAGGCTTAGGTTTATTGTTAGGGTGAGGGTTAGGATGAGGGTTAGGGTTAGGATTAGGGTTAGGGTAAGTGCTAGGTTGAGGGTGAGGTTTAGGGTTAGGGTTACGGTGAGGTTTTGCTTAGGGTTAGGGTTAGTGTTAGGGTTAGTGTTAATGTGAGGTTGAGGTTTAAGGTTAGAGTTAGTGTTAGGGTGAGGCTGATTGTGAGGGTCAGGGTTAGGGTTAGTGTTAGATTTAGGGTTAGGGTGAGAGTGAGGGTTAAGCTTAGGGTTAGGATTAAGATTAGGGTAAGGTTTAGGTTGAGTGTGAGGCTTAGGGTTATGGTTAGGCTTAGGGTTATGCTGAGGGTGAGAGTGAAGTTTAGGGTTAGGATGTGTGTTAGGGTTAGGTTTAGGGTGAGTGATAGGGTTCGGGTTAAGTTTAGGGTTAGCGTGAGGGTTAATTTAGGGTTACCGTGAACATGAGGGTTAGGGTTAGGTTGAGGGTTTGAGTTAGGTTTAGGGTTAGGGTGAGGGTTAGGTTTAGGGTTGGGGTGAGGGTTAGGATGAGGATTAAGGTTAAGGTGAGGGCTAGGGTGAGGGTGAGGTTTAGGGTTAGTGTTAGGGTGAGGTTAAATGTTAGGGTTAGGGTAAGGGTGAGGGTTTGGATGAGGTTTAGTGTTACAGTGAGGGTGAAGGTTAGGGTTCCGGTGATGGTTAGGGTTCGGATTATGGTTAGGGTAAGGGTGAGTGTTAGAAATAGCGTTAGGGTTAGGGTTAGCGTTAGGTTTAGGATTAGGTTTAGTGTTATTGTTAGGGTTATGGACAGAGTTACGCTGAGGGTAAGAATGAGGGTTAGGGTTAGGGTTAGGGAGAGGGTTAGGGTTAGGGTTAGGATTAGGGTTAGGGTGAGGGTGAGGCTTAGGTTTAGATTTAGGGTTGGGGGAGGGTTAGTTCCTGGAAGTGTTAGGGTTAGTTTTAGGGTTAAGGTTAGGGTGAGGGTTCAGTTAAGGTTAAGGGTTAGGGTTAGGTTTAGGATTAGGGTTAGGGTGAAAGTTTAGGGGAGGGTTAGGTTTAGGGATAGGGATAGGATTAGGGTTAGGTTGAGAGTGAGTGTTTGTGTTAGGGTTAGGTTTAGGTTTAGGCTTAGGGTTAGGCTGAGGTTGAGGTTGAGGGTGAGGTTTAGGGTTAAGGTTAGGTTTAGGGTTAACGTTAGGGTGAGGGTGAGGTTTAGGGTTAGAGTTATGGTTAGGGTGAGGGTGATTGTGAGCGTTGGGCTTAGGGTTAGTCTTAGAGTTAGGGATAGGGTGTGGGTTAGTGTGTGGGTGAGGGTTAGGCTTAGGTTTAAGATTAGGTTTAGGTTAAGCTTAGGGTGAGTGTAAGGGTTAGGGTTAGGATTAGGCTTAGGCTTAGGCTGAAGGTGAGCGTTAGGGTGAGGGTTAGGGTTAGGGTGAGGGTTAGGTTTAGGGTTAGGGTGAGAGTTAGGGTTCAGTTAAATTTAGGGTTAGGGTGAGGGTTAGGTTAAATTTAGGGTTAGGGTGAGGGTTAGGTTAAAGGTTACGGTTAGGATGAGGGTTAGAGTTAGGTTGAGCGTTAGGGTTAGGGTTAGGGTTAGGGTGATGGTGAGGGTGAGGGTTAGGGTTAGTTTTAGGGTGAAGGTTAGGATGAGGGTTAGGGTTAGGATTAGGGTTAGGGTGAGGGCTAGGTAGAGGGTGAGGTTTAGGGTTAGGGTTGTTGTGAGTTTTAGGATTAGGGTTATGGTTAGGTTTAGGGTGAGGGTGAGGTTTAGGGTTAGATTTAGGGTAAGGTTGAGGCTGATTGTGAGGGTTATGGTTAGGGTTAGTGTTAGAGTTAGGGTTAGGGTGAGGATTAGGGTGAGGGTGAGGGTTAGGCTTAGGGTTAAGATTAGAATTAGGTTAAGGGTTAGGATAAATGTGAGGGTTAGGGTTAGGTTTAGGCTTAGGGTTAGGCTGAGGATGAGGTTGAGGGTGAGGGTTAGGATGAGGGTTAGTGTTAGGGTGAGGGTGAGAGTTAGGGTTCGGGTTAAGTTTAGGGTTTGGTTGAGGGTTAGGGTTAGGGTTACGGTGAGTGTGAGGGTTAGGTTTAATTTGAGGGTTAGGATTAGGTTTAGGGTTATGGTGTGGGTTAGTGTTAGGTTTATGGTTAGGAGGAGGCTTAGGGTTAGGATTAGTGTTCTGGTGAGGGCTAGGGTGAGGCTGAGGGTTAGGGTTAGTGTTAGGGTGAGATTTAGGGTTAGGGTTAGGATTAGGGTGAGGGTTTTGATGAGGGTTAAGGTTATGTTGAGGGTGAGGGTTAGGGTTATGGTTAGGATTAGGGTTTTGGTGAGGGTGTGTGTTAGGATTAGGCTTAGGGTTAGGTTGAGGTTTAGGATTAGTGTTACTGTTAGGCTTAGAGTTAAAGTGAGGGTGAGGGTGAGGGTGAGGGTTAGGGTTAGGGTGAGGTTTAGGGTTAGGGGTAGGATTAGGGTTAGGATGAGGGTGAGGTTTATGGTTAGATTTAGGGTTAGGGAGAGGCTTAGTTTGTGGTTTAGGTTTAGGGTTAGTGTTAGGGTTAATGTTAGGGTGAGGGTTAGGTTGAGGTTAAGCATTAGGGGTAGTTTTAGGTTTAGGATTAGGGTTAGGGTGAGGGTGAGTGTGTGTGTTAGGGTTAGGCTTCGGCTTAGGGTTAGGCTGAGGGTGAGTGTGGGCGTGAGTATTAGGGTTAGGGTAATGGTTAGGTTTAGGGTTAGGGTGAGGGTTAGGATGAGGGTTAGGGTTAGGATTAGGGTTAGGGTGAGGGCTAGGGAAAGGGTGAGGTTTAAGGTAAGGGTTAGGCTTAGGCTTAGGTTTAGGCTGAGCTTGAGGTTGAGGGTGAGGGTTAGGGTTAGGGTGATGTTTAGTTTTCCAGTTAGGGTGAGGGTTAGAATGAGTTTTAGGGTTAGCGGGAGGGTTAGGTTGAGGATGATTGTAAGGTTAAACGTGAGGTTTAGGCTGAGGATGAGGTTTAAGTTAAGGGTTTGGGTTAGGGTTAAGTGTAGGGTTATGGTAAGGGTTAGGGTTAGGGTTAGGGTGAGGGTTAGATTGAGGATTAGAGTTAGGGTTAGGGTGAGGCTTAGTGTGAGGATGAGGGTTAGGGTTAGGGTGAGGGTGAGGATTAGAATCACGGTTAGGGTGAGGGCTAGGTTGAGGGTGAGGATTAGGGTTAGGGTGAGGTTTAGGTTTAGGGTGAGGGTTATGGTTAGTGTGATGGTTAGTGTTAGGGTGAGGGTAAGTGTTAGGGTGAGGATTAGGATTAGGGTGTGGGTTATGGTTAGATTGAGGGTTAGGGTTAGGTTTATTGTTAGGGTTAGTGTTAGGTTTAGGGTTACGTGTTCGGTGAGCGTGAAGGTTAGGGTTAGGTTGAGGGGGAGGTTTCAGTTTAGAGTTAAGGTTAGGGTGAGGCTGAGGGTGAGAGTGAGGTTTAGGGTTAGTGTTAAGGCTAGGGTTAGGGTGAGGGTTAGCGTTAGGGTTAGGCTTAGACATAGGGGTAGGGTTATCGTGAGGTTTAGGGTTAGATATAGGGTTAGGGGGAGGGTTAGGTTAATGGTTAGGAATAGGGTTAGTGTTATGGTTAGAGTGAGGGTGAGGGTTAGGCTGAGGGTCAGGGTAAGGTTTAGGGGTAGGATTAGGGTTAGCGTGAGGGCTAGGATGAGGGTTAATGTGAGGGTTAGGGTTAATGTTAGGCTTAGGTTTAGGGTGAGGTTTAGGGTTTGGGTTAGGGTGAGAGGGAGGATGAGGATTAGGGTTTGGTTCAGGGTTAGGCTTAGGGATATGGTTAAGGTGATGGTTAGGGTTAGGTTTAAGGTTAGGCTTAGGGTTAGGCTGAGGGTGAGGGTGTTGGTTAGGGTTAGGGTTTGGGATAGGGTGAGGGTGAGGCTGAGGATTAGGTTTTCATTTAGAGTTATGTTTAGGCTTAGGGTTAGGATTAGTGTGAGGTTTAGGGTTAGATATAGGGTTAGGGGGAGGGTTAGGTTAAGGGTTAGAAATAGGGTTAGTGTTAGGTTTAGGGAGAGGGTGAGGGTTAGGTTTAGGCTTAGGGTTAATGTGAGGGTTAGTGTTAGGGTTAGGGTGAGGGTAAGTGTTAGGGTGAGGTTTTGGGTTAGGGTGAGGGTTCTGGTTAGGGTGAGGGTTAGTATTAGCATTAGGGTTATTGTTAGGGTTAGGTTTAGGCTTATGGTTACTGTGAGGATGAGTGTGAGGTTTAGGGTTAGAGTTAGGGTGAGGTTTAGTGTTTCGGTTAGGGTTAGAGTGAGGGTTAGTGTGAGGGTGAGGTTTAGGGATAGAGTTAGGGTTAGGGTCATGGTTAGGTTGAGTTTTAGGGTTAGGGTTAGTGTTAGGGTTAGGGTGAGATATTGGGTGGGTTAGGGTTAGGGTTAGTATTAGGGTCAGTGTTAGGGTTAGGGTATGGGTGAGGTTTAGTGTTCTAATTATGGTTAGGGTGAGGCTGAGTGTGAGGGTTAGTTTTAGTTTTAGTGTTAGAGTTAGCGTGAGGGTTAGGGTGAGGATGAGGGTTAGGGCTAGGGTTAAGTTTAGGATTAGGGTTAGGGTGACTGTGAGTGTTAGGGTTAGGGTTAGGGTTAGCCTTAGGTTTAGGCTGAGCGTGAGGGTGAGTGTGAGGGTTAGGTTTAGGGTGAGGGTTAGTGTTAGGTTTAGGGTGAGGTTTAGTGTTAGGTTTAGGGTTAGGGTGATGGTGAGGTTTAGGGGTAGAGTTAGGTTTAGGGTGAGGTTGAGTTTGAGGGATAGTGTTAGGGTTAATGTTATGGTTAATGTTAGGCTTAGGTTTAGGCTGAGGGTGAGGGTGAGTGTTAGGGTTAGAGTTTGGATGAAGTTTAGGTTTAGGGTTAGGGTTAGAATTAGTGTTAGGGTGAGAGTGAGGTTTAGAATTAGAGTTAGAGTTTGTGTTAGGGTAGGGTTAGGGTGATGGTTATGGTTAGGGTTAGGCTTAGGCTTAGGTTTAGGCTTAGTCCAAGCATGAAGGTGAGGGTTAGGGTTAGAGTTAGGGTGATGGTTCACGTTAGGGTTAGTGTTATTGATAGGGTTAGGGTTAGAGTTACGGTGAGGGTGAGTGTGCGGGTGAGGGTTAGCGTTAGAGTTAGGGAGGGGTTTATGGGTAGGGTTAGGGTTAGGGTTAGGGTGAGGGTTAGGGTTAGGATTATGGTTAGGGTGAGGGCTAAGGTGAGATTTAGGGTTAGGGTTAGGTTTAGGCTTAGGCTTAGGGTTAGTCTGAGGGTGAGGTTGAGGCTGAGGGATATGGTTAGGGTGATGTTTAGGGTTACGGTTAGAGTGAGGGTTAGGATGAGGGTTAAGTTTAGGGTGAGGGTTAGCGTTAGGGTGATGGTAAGTGTAAAGGTGAAGATTAGTATGAGGCTGAGGGTTAAGATAAGGGTAAGTTTTAGGGTTAGGTTTAGGGTTAGGGTAAGGATTACAGTTATTGTTAGGGTTAGGGTTAGGGTTACCCTTACAGTGATGGTGAGGGTTAGGTTTAGGTTTAGGGTGAGGTTTAGGTTTAGGGTTATGGTTTGAGTTTGGGTTAGGGTTAGGATTAGTGTTAGGGTGAAGTGTAGGGTGAGGTTGAAGTTTAGGGTTAGGTTTAGGTTTAGGGTTAGGATTAGGGTTATGGTGAGGGTGAGTGTGTGGGTTAGTGTTAGGTTTAGGGTTAGGCATCGGGTTAGGCTAAGGATGAGGTTGAGGGTGAGGTTTAGGGTCAGGTTGAAGGTTTGGGTTAGGGTTAGGTTGAGGGTGAGTGTGTGGGTTAGGGTTAGTTTTAGGGTTAGGCTTAGGGTTAGGGTAAGGGTGAATTTAAGAGTGAGGATTAGGGTTAGGGTGAGGGTTAGGTTTAAGGTTAGGGTAAGGGTTAGGGTGAAGGTTACCTAGAGGGTTAGGGTTAAGGTTACGGTGTGTTTTAGGGTTTGGATTAGTGTTAGAGTTATGTTTAGGGTGAGGGTGAGGTTTAGAGTAGAGTTAGGTTTAGGGTGAGGTTTATGTTGAGGGTTAGGTTTCGTGTTCGTGTTAAGGTTAGGGTTAGGGTGAGAATTAAGGGGAGGGTAAGGGTTAGTTTTAGGATTAGAGTTAGGGTGAGGTTAAGGGTGAGGGTTATAGTTAAGGTGAGTGTTTGGGTTAGGGTTAGAGTGAGGGTTAGGGTGAGGGTTAGGCTTAGGCTTAGGGTTTGGTTATGGGCTAAGGTGAGTGTGAGGGTTAAGGTTAGTGTTAGGGTTAGGGTGAGGGTGAGGGTTAGATTGAGGATTAGTGTTAGGTTTAGTGTGAGGTTTACAGTGAGGATGAGGGTTAGGGTTAGGTTGACGGCTAGGTTGAGGGTGAGGGTTAGGGTTAAGCTGAGGTTTAGGGTTAGGGTTAGGTTTTGGGTTGGTGTGAGGGTTAGTGTTAGGATTAGGGTTAGTGTTAGGGTGAGAGTAATTTTTAGGGTGATTGTTTGGGTTAGGGTGAGGGTTATGGTTAGGGTAAGTTTTAGGAATAGGGTTAGTGTTATTGTTAGGGTTAGGTTTATTGTTACGGTTAAGGTGAGGGTGAGGATGAGGGTTAGGGTTAGGGTAAGGGTGAGGTTTAGGGTTTGGCTTAGGTTTACAGTTGGGGTTAGGGTGAGGGTTAGGTTGAGTTTTAGGGTTAGTGTTCGTGTTAAGGTTAGGGCTAGGGTGAGAGTTAGGGGGAGGGTTAGGGTTAGGGTTAGGATTAGTGTTAGAGTGAGGGTGAGTGTGTGTTAGGGATAGGTTTAGGTTTAGGCTTAGGGTTAGGCTGACGGTGAGGGTGAGGATGAGGTTTAGGGTTATGGTGAGGGTTAGGGTTAGTGTTAGGGTGAGGTTTAGTGTTAGGGTTAGGGTTAGAGTTAGGGTTAGGTTGAGGTTGAGGTTTAGGGTTAGAGTTAGGGATAGGGTGAGGGTTAAGGTTAGGATTAGGGTTAGGGTCAGGGCTAGGGTGAGGGTTACGTTGAGGTTTAGGTTTAGGGATACTGTTAGGTTTAGGATTAGGGTTAGGGTAGAGTGAGTGTGAAGGTTAGGGTTAGGGTTAGGGTTAGGCTTAGGGTTACCGTGAGGATTCGCGTTTGGTTTTGGCTTAGGGTGAGGGTGAAGCTGAGGATTAGGGTTAGTTTGAGGGTTATGGTTATGGTTAGGGTTAGGGTTAGGATTAGGCTTAGGTTTAGGGTGAGAGTTAGGGTTAGGGATTGTGTTAGGGTGAGGGTGAAGCTGAGGATGAGGGTTAGGTTTAGGGTTATGGTTATGGTTAGGGTTAGGGTTAGGATTATGGTTAGGGTTTCAGTAATGGTTATTCTGAGGTTTACGGTTAGGCTTAGGGTTAGGCTGAGGATGAGGGTGGGGTTGAGGGTTAGGGTTCGGGTGATGGTTAGGGTTAGGGTTAGTGTTATTGTTAGGGTCAGGGTTTGAGTTATGGTGAGGTTGTGGGTTCGGGTGAGGATTAGGGTTAGGGTTAGAGTGGGCTTTAGGGTTAGGGGTAGGGTTAGGGTGAAGGTGAGGTTTAGGGTTAGTGTTTGGGTTAGGGTGAGTGTGACGCTGAGGATTTGGGTTAGGTTTAGGGTTAGGATTAGGTTTAGGGTTAGAGTTAGGGTTAGGATTAGGGTTACGGTGAGGTTTAGGGTTAGTGTGAGGGTTAGTGTTAGTTTTAGGGTTAGGGTTAGGCTTAGGCTCAGGGTGAGGCTGAGGGTGAGGGTTAGGGTTAGGGTGAGGGTTAGGGTGAGGTTTAGGGTGAGAGTTAGTGTTTGGGTGAAATTTAGGGTTAGGTTGAGGCTTAGTGTAAGGGTTATGTGAGGGTGAGGGTTAGGGTTAGGTTGAGGTTTAGGGTTAGGATTAGGGTTAGGGTGAGTGTGAGGGTGAGGTTTAGGATTAGTGTTAGGGTGAGGGTTAGGATGATGATTAGGGTTAGGTTTAGGGTTAGGGTGAGGGCTAGGGTGAGGGTGAGATTTAGGGTTACGGTTAGGTTTAGGTTTAACTTTAGGGTGAGGGTGCGGGTTAGAATTAGAGTTAGGATTATTGTTAGGGTTAGGTTAAGGCTTTTGGTTATCATGAGGGTGAGGGTGAGGTTTAGGGTTAGGGTGAGGTTTAGTGTTTGGGTTAGGGTTAGTGTTAGTTTTGGGCTGAGGGTGAGGTTTAGGGTTAGAGTTAGGGTTAGAGTGAGGGTTAGGTTGAGAGTTAGGGTTAGGGATAGTGTTAGGGTTAGGGTTAGGGTGAGATTTAGGGGGAGTGTCAGGGTTAAGGATAGGGTTAGTATTAGGGTTAGGGTGAGGGTGAGTGTGTTTGTTAGGGTTAGGTTTAGGGTTAGGCTTAGGTTTAGGCTGAGGGTGAGGTTGAGGGTGAGGGTTAGGGTTACAGTGAGGGTTAAGTTTAAGGTTAGGGGGAGGGTTAGGATGAGGGTTAGGGTTAGGGTTAGGGTGAGGGCTAGTGTGAGGGTGAGCTTTAGGGTTAGAGTTAGGGTTAGGGTGAGGGTTAGGATTAGGGTGAGGGTTAGAGTTATTGTGAGGGTGAGTGTTAGGTTTAGGGTTGGGGGAAGGTTTGTTCGTGGGTAAGGGTTAGGGTTAGAGTTACGATTAGGTTTAGGGTGAGGGTGAGTGTTAGGGTTAGTGCTAGGGTTAGGCTTAGGTTTAAGGTTAGGCTGAGGGTGAGGGTGGGGGTGAGGATTAGATTTAGGGTGTTGCTTAGTGTTAGGGTTAGGGTGAGGTTTAGGGTTTGAGTTAGTGTTAGAGATAAGTTTAGGGTGAGGGTGAGGTTTCGGGTTAGAGTTATGGTAAGGGTGAGGTTTAGGTTGAGGGTTTGGGTTAGGATTATTGTTATTTTTAGGGTTAGGGTGAGATTTTGGGGGAGGGTTAGGGTTAGGGATAGGGTTAGGATTAGGGTTAGGGTGAGGGTGAGTGTGTGTGTTAGGGTTTGTTTTAGGGTAAGGCTTAGGGTTAGGCTGAGGTTGAGGTTGAGGGTGAGGGTTAGGGTTAGCGTAAGGGTAAGGTTTAGGGTTAGGGTGAGAGTTAGGGTTCGGGTTAAATTTAGGGTTAGGGTGAGGGTTAGGGTACGGGTTATGTGAGGGTGAGGGTTAAGGTTAGGTTAGGGTTAGGGTTAGGGTTAGGGTTAGGATTAGGTTTAGGTTGAGGGCTAGGGTAAGGGTGACGTTTTGGGTTAGGGTTTTGTTGAGGTTTAGGGTTAGGTTTATGGTTAGGTTTAGGGTGAGGGTGAGGGTTAGGGTTCTTTTTAGGGTTAGGGTGAAGCTGATTGTGAGGGTTAGGGTTAGGGATAGTGTTAGATTTAGGGTTAGTGTAAGGGTTAGGGTGAGTGTGAGGGTTAGGCTTAGGGTTAGGATTAGTATTAGGGTAAGGTTTAGGGTGAGGGTTAGGGTTAGGGTTAGGCTTAGGTTTAATGTTAGGGTTAGGGTTAAGGTGATTGTTAGGGTTAGGCTTAGGGTTAGGCTTAGTGTTAGGTTGAGGGTGAGGGTTTGGTTTATGGTTAGGGTTTGGGTTAGGGTGAGAGTGAGGCTGAGGATTAGGGTTATGTTTAGGGTTAGGTTTAGGGTTATGTTTAGGGTTAGGGTTAGGGTTAGGATTAGGCTTAGGTTAGGGTTAGCCTGAGGTTTAGGATTAGATGTAGGGATAGGGGGAGGGTTATGGTAAGGATTAGGACTAGGGTTAGTGTTAGGGTTAGGGTAAGGGCTAGGGTTAGGTTGCGGTTTAGGATTAGGGTTAGAGTTAGGGTTAGTGTGAGGGTTAGTGTTAGGGGTATGGTAAGTGTTAGGGTGAGGGTAAGTGTTAGGTTTAGGGTTTGGGTTAGGGTGAGGGTTATGGTTAGGGTGAGGGTTAGTATTAGCTTTAGGGTTAATGTTAGGGTTAGGTTTAGGGTTACGGTTGCTGTGAGGCTGAGTGTGAGGGTTAGGGTTAGGGTCAGGTTTAGTGTTTTGGTTAGGGTTAGAGTGAGGGTTAGGGTGAGGGTGAGGTTTAGGGATAGAGTTAGTGTTGGGGTGAGGTTAGGTTGAGGTTTAGGGTTTGGTTAATGTTAGTGTCAGAGTTAGGGTGAGGGTTAGGGGGAGGGTTATGGTTAGGGTTGGTTTTAGGTTTAGCGTTAGGGTGAGGCTTAGGTTAGGGTGAAGGTTAGGGCTAGGGTTAAGATTAGGATTAGGGTTAGGCCTAGGGTGAGTGTGAGGTTTCATTTTAGGGTTAGTGTTAGTCTTAGGTTTAGGCTAAGGGTGAGGATGAGGGTGGGGGTTAGGTTTAGGGAGAGGTTTAGGGTTAGAGTTAGGGTGAGTTTTAGTGTTAGGTTTCGGGTTAGATTTAGGGTTAGGTTGAGGGTGAAGTTTAGAGGTAGAGTTAGATTTAGGGTGAGGGTGAGTGTGAGGGTTAGGGTTAGGGTTAGTGTTAGGCTTAGCTTTAGGCTAAGGGTGAGGGTGAGTGTTAGGTTTAGGGTTAGGATGAGGTTTAGGTTTAGGGTTAGGGTTAGAATTAGTGTTAGGGTGAGAGTGAGGTTTAGGATTAGAGTTAGGGTTAATGTTAGAGTTAGGGTTGTGTGAGGGTGACGGTTAGGGATAGTGTAAGTGTGATGGTTCGGGATAGGTTTAGTGTTATTGATGGTGTTAGGGTTAGAGTTACAGTGAGGGTGAGGGTGCGCGTGCGGTTTAGGGTTAATTTTAGGGTGGGGTTTACGAGTAGGGTTAGGGTTAGGGTTAGGGTGAGAGTTAGGGTTAGGGTTTGGGTGAGGGTTAGGGTTAGGGTGAGGGTTAGGGTTAGGTTTAGGCTTAGGATTAGGATCGGTCTGAGGGTGAGGTTGAGAGTGAGGGATAGGGTTAGGTTGATGGTTAGGGTTAAGCTTAGGGTGAGGATTAGGATGAGGGTTAGGGTTAGGTTGAGGTTTAGCGTGAGGGTGATGGTAAGTGGAAAGGTGAGGATTAGGCTGAGGCTGAGAGTTAAGAAAAGGGTAAGGATGAAGGTTAGGGTGAGGGTTAGGGCAAGGGTTATGGTTTGGGTTAGGGTGAGGGTGAGGGTTAGATTGAGAATTAAGGTTAGGTTAGTGTGAGGGTTAGGGTGAGGGTTAGGGTTACAATTAGGGTTAGCTTGAGGGCTAGGGTGAGGGTGAGGGTTAGGATTAGGGTTAGTGTGAGATTTAGGGTTAAGTTGAGTGTTAAGATTAGTGTGAAGGTTAGTGTTAGGGTTAGGCTTACTGTAAGGGTGAGGGTTAGGGTTAGGGTGAGTGTTATGGTTAGGGTGAGGGTTAGAGTTAGTTTTAGGGTTATTGTTAGTGTTACGGTTAGGTTTACCCTTACAGTGAGGGTGAGGGTTAGGGTTAGGTTTAGGGTGAGGTTTAGGGTTAGGGGTATGGGTAGAGTTTGGGTTAGGGTTAGGATTAGGGTTAAGGTGAAGGCTAGGGTGGGGGTGAGGGTTAGGGTTAGGTTTATGGTTAGGGTTAGGATTAGGTTTAGGCTGAGGGTGAGTTTGTGGGTTAGGGTTAGGTTTAAGGTTAATCTTAGGGTTAGGCTAAAGGTGAGCTTGAGGGTGAGGGTTACGGTTAGGTTGAGGGTTAGGGTAATGGTTAGGTTAGGGTGAGTGGGTGGGTTAGGATTAGGTTTAGGGTTAGGCTTAGGGTAGGCTAACGGTGAGGTTAAAGGTGAGGGTTAGGATTAGGGTAAGGGTTAGGTTTAGGGTTAGGGTGAGGGTTAGAATGAGGGTTAAATTTAGCATTAGGGTTAGAGTGAGGGCTAGGGTGAGGGTGAGGTTTAGGGTTAGGGTTATGGTTAGAGTGAGGATGAGTTTTAGGTTTAGAGTTAGGTTTAGGGTGAGGGATATGGTTTGGTTTTAGGGTTAGGTTTAGTGTTAGGGTTAGGGTTAGGGTGAGGGTTAGGGTTATGATGAGGGTTAGGTTTAGGGTGAGGGTTAGGTTTAGGGTTAGCGTAGGGTCAGGGTTAGGGTTAAGTTTGAGGGTTAGAATTAGGTTTACGGTTAGGTTGATGGTTAGGGTTAGGGTTAGGTTTAGGGTTTGGATGAGGTTTAGGGTTACAATTAGGTTTATGGTGAGGGCTAGGGTGAGAGTGAGGGTTATTGTTAGGGTTAGGGTGAGGTTTAGGGTTAGGGTTAGGGTACGGTGAGGGTGAGGGTTAGGTTTAGGGTGAGGGTTAGGGTTAGGGTTAGGGTTAGGGTGAGGTTCAGTGTTAGGATTAGGGTTAGGGTTAGAGTTACAGTGAGGGTGAGGGTGAGGGTGAGGGTTAGGATCAGGTTTAGGGTGAGGTTTAGGGTTAGGGTTATGGTTAGGATGAGGTTGAGGTTTAGGGTTAGAGTTAGGGTTATAGGGAGGGTTAGGGTGAGAGTTAGGGTTAGGGTTAGGGTTAGGGTTGGGGTTAGGGTGAGGGTTAGGTTGAGGATTAATGTTAGGGTTAGAGTTACATTTAGGTTTAGGTTTACGGTAAGGGTGAGTGTGAGGGTTAGGGATAGGTTTCGGCTTAGGCTTAGGGTTATGCTGAGGGTATGGGTGTATATGAGGATTAGGTTTAGCAAGATGGTTAGGTTTATGGTTAAGTTAAGGGTTAGGATTAGGCTTAGGGTTAGGATTAGGGTTAGGGTGAGGGCTAGGGTGAGGGTGAGGGTTAGGGTTAGTGTTAGGGTGAGGTTTAGGGTTAGGGTTAGGGTGAGGGTGAGGGTTAGGATGAGGGTTAATGTTAGAGTTAGGGTTACATTTATGATTAGGGTTACGTTTAGGATTAGTTTTAAGGTAAGGGTGAGTGTGAGGGTTAGGGTTAGGTTTTTGCTGAAGGTATGGTATGGGGATGAGGACTAGGTATAGAAAGTTGGTTAGGTTTATGGTTAAGTTAAGGGTTAGGATGAGGCTTAGGGTTAGGATTAGGGTGAGGGTTAGGGTTAGGGTGAGGGTGAGGGTTAGGGTTACGTTTAGGCTTAGGCTTAGTGTTAGGCTGAGGCTAAGGTTGACGGTGAGGGTTAGGGTTAGGTTGATGGTTGGAGTTACTGTTAGGGTGAGGGTCAGGATAAGGATTAGTGTTAGGGTGAGAGTTAGGGTGAGGGTGACAGTAAGGGTAAATGTGAGGGTTAGGCTGAGGGTGAGGGTTAGGGTAAGGGTGAGGGTTAGGGTTAGGGTGAGGGTGAGTGTTAGATTGAAGATTAGTGTTATGGTTAGTGTGAGGTTTAGGGTGAGGACGAGGGTTAGGGTTAGGATGAGATTTAGTGTTAGGGTGATGGATAGGTTTAGTGTGAGGGTTAGTGTTAGGGTGAGGGTTAGGGTTAGGGTGAAGGTTATGTTTAGGATGAGGGTTAGGGTTAGGGTTAGGGTTATTGTTAGTGTTAGTGTTAGGGTTACGGTTACAGTGAGTGTGAGGGTGAGGGTGAGGGTTAGGGTTAGGATGAGGTTTAGGTTTAGGGTTGGGGTTAGAGTTAGGGTTAGGGTGAGGGTGAGGTTTAGGGTTAAAGTTAGTTTTAGTGTTATTGTTGGGGTTAGGGTGAGGTTTAGGGTTAGGTTTTGGCTTAGGCTTAGGCTTAGGACAAGCATGAGTGTGAGGGTTAGGGTTTGAGTGAGGGTTAGGGTTAGGGTGAAGGTTAGTGTTATTGTTAGTGTTAGTGTTAGGGTGAGGGTAAGTGTTAGGGTGAGTTTTAGGGTTAGGGTGAGGGTTATGTTTAGGGTGAGTGTTAGGTTAGGGTTAGGGTTATTGTTAGGGTTAGGGTATCGGGTATGGGAACAGTGAGGTTAAGGCTGAGGGTTAGGGTTAGGGTTAGGGTGAGGTTTAGGTTTAGGGTTAGGGTTAGAGTTAGGGTTAGGGTGAGAGTGAGGTTTAGGGTTAGAGTTAGGGTTAGTGTTTGTGTTAGGGTTAGGGTGAGGGTTACGGTTAGGGTTAGGCTTAGGCTTAGGCTTAGGCCTACCATGAAGGTGAAGATTAAGGTTAGGGTGAGGGTTAGGATGAGGTTTAGGGTTAGGAATAGGGTTAAGGTGAGGGTTACGGTGAGGGTTAGAGTTACAGTGAGGGTGAGGGTTAGGATTCGGGTGAGGGTGAGGTTTAGTGTTAGGGGTAGTTTTAGGGTTAGGGTTTGGGTGAGGTTTATGTTTAGATTTAGGGTTAGGGAAAGGGTTAGTTCGTGGGTTAGTGTTAGGGTTAATATTAGGGTTAAGATTAGGGGGAGGGTTAGGTTGAGGTTAAGTTTTAGGGGTAGGGTTAGTTTTCGGATTAGGGTTAGGGTGAGGGTGAGTGTGAGTGTTAGGGTTAGGGTTAGCCTTCCGCTTAGGGTTATGCTGAGGGTGAGTGTGGGCGTGAGTATTAGGGTTATGGTGATTGTTAGGTTTAGGCTTAGGGTGAGGGTTAAGATGAGGGTTAGGGTTTGGATTAGGGTTAGGGTGAGGACTAGGGAGAGGGTGAGGGTTAGGTTAAGGGTTAGGATTAGGCTTAGGGTTACGCTGAGCTTGAGGTTGAGGGTGAGTGTTAGGGTTAGGGTGATGGTTAGGTTTACTGTTAGGGTGAGTTTTTGGATGAGGTTTAGGGTTAGGGGGAGGGTTAGGGTGAGGATGATGGTAAGGGTAAAGTTGAGGTTTAGGCTGAGGTTGAGGGTTAAGATAAGGGTGTGGGTTAGGGTTAAGTTTAGTGTTAGGGTAAGGGTTAGGGTTCGGGTTAGTGTGAGGTTTAGGGAGAGGATGAGGTTTAGGGTTAGGGTGAGGGTGAGGGTTAGAGTTAGGGTTAGGGTGAGGGTTAGGATTAGGGTGAGGGTTTTGGTTAGGTGAGGGTTAGGCTTAGGGTTATTGTTAGGGTTAGGGTTAGGGTTACGTTTTCGGTGAGCGTGAAGGTTAGGGTTAGGTTGAGGGTTAGGTTTAGGGTGAGGGTGAGGGTTAGGGTTAGGGTGAGGGTTAGTTTGAGGATTAGGGTTAGGTTTAGGTTTAGGGTGAGGGCCAGGGCGAGGGTGAGTGTTAAGGTTAGTTTTAGGGTGAGCTTTATGGTTAGGGTTAGAGTTAGGGTAAGGGTTTGAATGAGCGTTAGGTTTACAGTGAGAATGAAGTTTAGGGTTAGGGTGAGGGTTAGGGTTATTATTAGGTTTTGGGTGAGGGTGAGTTTTAGGATTAGGGTTGTTGTTGGGTTAGGTTTAGTGTTAGGATTAGTGATATTGTTAGGGTTAGGGTTAGAGTTACGGTGAGGGTGAGGGTGAGGGTTAGGGTTAGAGTGAGGTTTAGGGTTAGGGTTAGGATTAGGGTTAGGGTGAGGGTGAGGTTTAGGGTTAGATTCAGGGTTAAGGGGAGGGTTAGTTCGTGGGTTAGTATTAGGGTTAGTGTTAGGGTTAAGGTTAGGGTGACAGTTAGGTTGAGGTTAAGGGTTATGTTTATAGTTAGGTTTAGGATTAGGGTTAGGGTGAGGGTGAGTGTGAGTATTAGGGCTAGGGTTAGCATGTGGGTTAGGTATAGGGTTAGGATTGGTGTTATTGTTAAGGTTATGGTTAGAATTAAGTTGAGGGTGGGGGTGAGGGTCAGGGTGACTTAGAGTTAGGATGAAGTTTAGGGTTAGGGTTAGGGTGAGGGTGAGGTTTAGGGTTAGATTATGGTTAGGGGGAGGGTTAGATCGTGGGTTAGTGTTAGGGTTAGGGTTAGGGTTATGGTTATGGGTGATAGTTATGTTGAGTTTAAGGGTTAGGTTTATGGTTAGGTTTAGGATTAGGGTTAGGGTGAGGGTGAATGTGAGGATTAGGGTTAGGGTTATGCTTAGGCTTCGGGTTAGGCTGAAGATGAGGGTGGGGTTGAGGTTTAGGGTTATTTTGATGGTTAGGTGTAGGGTTAGGGTGAGGGTTAGGGTTTGGGTTAGGGTTAGAGTTAGGTTTAGGGTGAGGGTGAGGTTTAGGGTTAGAGTTAGGGTTAGGGTGAGGTTTAGGTTGAAGTTTAGGTTTACGGTTAGTGTTAGGGTTAGGGTTCCGGTGAGAGTTAGTGGGAGGGTTAGCGTTAGGGATAGGGTTAGGATTAGAGTTAGCGTGAGGGTGTGTGTGTATGTTAGGGTTAGGTTTAGGGTTAGGGTTAGGCTTAGGGTTAGGCTGAGGTTGAGGGTGAGGGTGAGGTTTAGTGTTAGGGTGAGGGTTAGGGTTAGGTTTAGGTGTAGGGGCAGGTTTAGGTTTAGAGTTAGGGTTAGGGTGAGGCTGAAGGTGAGGTTTATGGTTAGGTTTAGTGTTAGGGTTAGGGTTAGGGGGAGGGTTAGGATTAGTTGTAGGGTTACGATTAGGGTTAGGGTGAGGGCTAGGCT
This sequence comes from Dipodomys merriami, assembly GCF_024711535.1. NCBI lineage: Eukaryota > Metazoa > Chordata > Mammalia > Rodentia > Heteromyidae > Dipodomys > Dipodomys merriami. The sequence goes on from NW_027202849.1 coordinate 2,155,997, forward strand.
GAAGGTTAATATGAGGGTTAGCTTTAGGGGTAGGGTTAGGTTTAGGATTAGGGTTAGGGTGAGGGTGTGTGTGAGGGTTAGGGTTAGCGTTAGGCTTTGGTTTACGGTGAGGGTTAGGGTTAGGGTTTGGTTTAGGGTGAGGGTGAGGCTGAGGATTAGGGTTAGGTTTAGTGTTAAGGTTAGGGATAGGGTTAGGGTTAATGTGATGGTTAGGGTTAGGGTTAGCGTTAAGCTTAGGTTTAGACTGAGCTTGAGTGTGTGGTTTGGGGATAGGCTTACGGTTAGGGTTAGGGTTAGGGTTAGGTTTAGTTTTAGGCTTAGGCTTAGGGTTAGGGTTAGCGTGAGGTTTAGGGTTAGATATAGGGTTGGGGGAGTGTTAGGTTAAGGGATAGGAATATGGCTAGTTTTAGGTTTAGGGTGGGGGTGAGGGTTAGATGAGGTTTATGGTTAGAGTTAGGGTTAGTTTTACTGGGAGGGTAAGTGTTAGGGTTAGAGTTAGTGTTAGGGTGAGGGTAAGTGTTGGGGTGAGGGTTTGAGTTAGGGTGACGGTTATGGTTAGGGTGAGGGTTAGGATTAGCTTTAGGGTTATTGTTAGGGTCAGGTTTAGGTTTACGGTTACTGTGAGGGTGAGGGTGAGGGTTAGGGTTAGTGTTAGGGTGAGGTTTAGTGTTCGGGTTAGTGTTAGAGTGAGGGTTAGGGTGAGGATGAGGTTTCCGTTAGAGTTAGGGTTAGGGTGAGTGTTAGGTTGAGGGTTAGGTTTAGTGTTCGTGTTAAGGTTAGGGTTAGGGTAAGAGTGAAGGGGAGGGTTAGGGTTAGGGTTAGGGTTAGGATTAGTGTTAGGGTGAGGGTGAGTGTGTGTTAGGGATAAGTTTATGGTGAGGCTTAGGGTTAGGCTGAGGCTAAGGGTGAGGTTGAGGTATAGGGTTAGAGTGAGGGTTAGGGTTAGGGTTAGGGTGAGGTTTATTGTTAGGGTTAGGTTTAGAGTTAGGGTTAGGTTGAGGGTGAGGTTTAGGGGTAGAGTTAGGGTCAGGGTGAGAGTTAGGGTTAGGTTTAGGGTTAGGGTTAGTTTTAGGGTTGAGTTGACGGTAAGGGTAAACATAAGGGTTAGGCTGAGGGTGAGAGTTATGGTAATGTTGAAGGTTAGGTTTAGAGTAAGTTTTAGGGTTAGGGGTAGGTTGAGGGTGAGTGTTAGTTTAAGGAATAGTGTTAGAGTTAGGGTGAGGTTTAGAGTGAGCATTAGGGTGAGGGTTAGGTTGAGGGCTGGGGAGAAGGTGAGGGTTAGGGTTAGGCTTAGGCTTAGGGTTAGGCTGAGGATGAGGGTGGGGGTGAGGATTACGGTTAGAGTGATGATTATGGTTAGGGTTAGTGTTATTGTTAGGGTTAGGGTTAGAGTTCAGGTGAGGTTGAGGGTGCAGGTGAGGATTAGGGTTAGGGTTACGGAGGGGTTTAGGGTTAGGGAGAGGGTTAGGGTGAGGGTGAGTTTTACAGTTAGATATAGGTTTAGGTGGAGAGTGACGGTGAAGTTTAGGTTTGGGGTTAGTGTTAGGGTTAGGGTGAGGTTGAGGGTTACGTTGAAGTTTAGGGTTAGGGTTAGTGTGAGTGTTAGTTTTAGGGTTACCGTTAGTGTTAGTGTGAGGGTAAATGTTAGGTGAGGGTTTGGGTTAGGGTTAGGATTATGGTTAGAGTGAGGTTTAGGATTATGGTTAGGGTTATTATTAGGGTTAGGTTTAGGGTTAAGGTTAAGGTGAGGGTGAGCGTGAGGGTTAGGTTTAGGGTTAGGGTGAGGTTTAGGGTTTCAGTTAGGGTTAGATTTAGGTCTAGGGTGAGGGTGAGGTTTAGGATTAGGTTTAGTGTTAGTGTGAGGGTTAGGTTGAGGGTTAGGGTTAGGGTTAGTGTTAGGGTTATGGTTAGGGTTATAGTTAGGGGGAGGCTTAGGTTTAGGGTTAGGTTTAGGGTTAGGATTAGGTTAAAGCTGAAGGTGATTGTTTGTGTGTTAGGGTTAGGTTTAGGGTTAGGCTTACAGCTAGGCTGAGGGTGAGGTTTAGAGTGAGGGATAGGGTTAGGGTGAGGGTTAGTGTTAGGGTTAGGGGGAGGGTTAGAATGAGGGTTAGGATTAGGATTAAGGTTAGGGTGAGGGCTAGGTTGAGGGTGAGGTTTAGTGTTAGGTTTAGGATGAGGTTTAGGGTTAGGGTTAGGGTTAGGATGAGGGTGAGGTTTAGGGTTAGAGTTATGTTTAGGATGAGGTTGAGGGTGAGGGTTAGGTTTAGGGTTAGTGTTAGGATTAGGGTTAAGTTGAGATTTAGGGTGGGGGTGAGGGTGAGGGTTAGGGTGAGGGTTAGGGTTAGGGTTAGGGTGAGAGTTCGGGTTCGGGATAAGTTTAGGGTTAGGGTGATGGTTAAGGTAAGGGTTATGGTGAGGGTAACAGTTAGGGTTAGGGTGAGGGTTAGGGTTAGGGTTAGGGTTAGGGTGAGGGTGAGAGTGAGGGTTAGGGTGAGTGTTAGGGTGAGGGTTGGGATGAGGGTTATGGTGAGGATTCCGGTTAGGGTGAGAGCTAGGGTGAGGGTGAGGTTTATGTTTATTGTTAGGGTGAGATTTAGAGTTATGGTTAGGGTTACGGTAATGTTGAGAGTGAGGTTTAGTGTTAGAGTTAGGGTTAGGGTGAGGCTGAGGACTAGCGTTAGGTTTAGGGTTAGTGTTAGAATTAGGGATAGGGTGAGGCTTAGGGTGAGGCTGAGGGTTAGGCTTAGGGTTAGGATTAGGATTAGGGTAACAGGGTGAGTGTGAGTTTTAGGGTTCGGGTTAGGGTTAGGGTCAGGGCTAGGGTGAAGTTGAGAGTTAAGCTCAGTGTTAGGGTGAGGTTTAGGTTTAGGGTGATGGTTAGCGTTGGTGTGCAGGTTATTTTTAGGTTTAATGTTTGTTTTAAGGTGAGATTAAGTGTTAGGGTAAGGTTTAGGTTTAGGGTGAGGTTTACGATTAGGGTTAGGGTTAGGGTTAGGGTGAGGGTGATGTTAAGGGTTAGAGTTAGGGTTAGGGTGAGGGTTAGGGTTAGGGTTAGAGTTAGGGTTAGGGTGAGATTTAGGGTGGGGTTGAGGATTGGACTTAGGGTTAAGATTAGGATTAGGGTTAAGGTGAGGTGAGTGTTATGGTTAGGGTTAGGGTTAGGATTAGAGTTAGAGTGAGGGTGAGGATGAGGGTTATGGTTAGGGTGAGTGTTGGGGTTAGGGTTAGAGTGAGGGTTATGGTGAGGGTTAGGCTTAGGCTTAGTGTTTGGTATGGGCTATGTTGTGGGTGTGGGTTAGGGTTAGAGTTAGGGTGAGCGTTAGGCTGGGGGTTAGGTTTAGTATTAGGGTTTGGGTTGGGGTTAGGTTTAGTCTTAATGTTAGGTAGAGGGTGAGCGTGAGGGTGAGGTTTAGGGTTAGGGTGAGGGTGAGGTTTAGGGTTAGAGTTAGCGTTCAGGTGAGGGTTAGTGTGAGAGTTAGGGTTAGGGATAGGGTTAGGGTTAGTTTGAGGGTGATTGTGAGGGTCAGGGTTTGTCTTAGGCTTAGGCTTAGGCTTAGGCCGATCTTGAAGGTGAGGGTGAGGTTTAGGGTTAGAATTAGTGTTATGGTGAAGGCTAGAGTGAGTATGAGGGTTAGGATTAGCGTTTGGGTGAGGTTTAGGGTTAGGGTTACAGTGAGGGTTAGGGTTAGGGTTAGGGTTATGGTGAGGGTTTGGGTTAGGTTTAGGGTTAGGGTGAGGGTCAGGGTTAGGGTTAGGGTTAGTGTAATAGTTAGGGTTAGGGTTAGAGTTACAGTGACGGTGAGGGTGAGGGTTATGATCAGGTTTGGGTTATGTTTACGGTAAGGGTTATGGTTAGGGTGAGGGTGAGGTTCAGGGTTAGAGATAGGGTTTCAGGGAGGGTTAGGATTAGGGTTAGTGTTAGGCTTGGGGTTAGGGTGAGGGTTAGTTTGAGGATTAATATTAGGGTTAGGGTTAGGTTTAGGATTAGGTTTACGGTGAGGATATCTGTGAGGGTTAGGGTTAGGGTTCGTTTAGGCTTAGGGTTAGGCTGAGTGTATGGGTGGGGATGAGGATTAGATTTAGAACGATGGTTAGGTTTCTGGTTAGGTTAAGCATTAGGATGAGGGTTAGGGTTAGAATTAGGGTTAGGATGAGGGCTACGGTGAGGGTGAGGGTTAGGGTTAGGGTTAGGCTTATGCTTAGGATTAGGCTGAGGCTGAGGGTGAGGGTGATGGTTAGGTTTAGGGTGATGGTTGGGGTTACCTTTAGGGTGAGGGTTAGAATGAGGATTTGGATTATGGTGAGGGTTAGTTCGAGGGTGACGGTAAGGGTAAAGTTGAGGGTTAGGCTGAGGGTGAGGGTTACGGTCAGGGTGAGGCTTAGGGTTAGGGTGAGGGTGAAGGTTAGATTGAGGATTAGTGTTGATGTTAGTGTGATGTTTAGGGTGAGGATGAGGGTTAGGGTTAGGTTGAGGGCTAGGTTGAGGGTGAGGTTTAGGGTTATGTTTAGGGTTAGGGTTAGTGTTAGGGTTAGGGTTAGGGTGAGGTTTAGGGTGAGGGTGAGGCTAGGGTTAAGGTTAGGTTTGGGACTAGTGTTAAGTTGAGGGTGAGTGTGAGGTTTAGGGTTAGGGTTAGTGTAGAGAGCCGAGGCGAGACTCCGCCCACTTGGTGCTTGGCGGGACTCCTGGGCTGTGCGCGTGCACGAGCCAGGTAGAGTTCCCAGCCAATCCCATGACACCTGGTGACGGTGAAAGGCAGGCGACCAACAATAGAAAGACCCGCGTTCCGATTCTCATATATAAGCGGCTGTGTTTCGGGTGCACGCTCTCTCGCGCCCAAGCTCTCCTACAACTAAAAGGCTCTCCAATAAAGCGTGATCTGAGAAGACTCCTGGTGTGGTGGTCGTTTTTCCTCGCTGGTCGAGTAGACGGTCACTACAACTGGTGCCGAAACCCGGGAACGAACCTGGGACGGGACCCGCGGGAGAGGCCGTATTGGAGCCAGAACTCAACACGCGGAGAGGAGACGTCGGTAAATATCCCCCGGTATGCTGTTCACTGTAGATTTAGATATTCATTGGTTGCTTGCATTGCTTCTTCCCTTGTGGCTTGTCTTTTTGATGGTGCACACTTGCCTCGAGGAGGGAGGGTTTGATTTAATCCAGGAAGGACGCAAAGTACTAACGCAGCATCAGGATAGTCTATCAGAGTCAGCATACAGTAAGGGGGAGGAAAATAGGCCTAAAAGAAAAAGGGAAAAAAGACAAAAGGATCCTAAAGAATTAAAGAAAGAGGGGCTGCAGCCCTCACAAAAGGAGAAGGGTTTCAGAGAGGAGGGGGTCTCAAGGAGACCCCCTTGCCCTTCTTTAAAAGCAAACCGGTTCTCAGCCCTACATGTGGAAGGGCGGGACCAAGAATATAGTAATCTTGTGAGTGACTCAGAGGAAGAAATGTTAGAGGAGGAGGGAGAACAGCTTGATCCAGCTGATAGTGAAGACTTAGAAGAGGCTGCGGCGGAGCACGTGGCAGACAGATATCGAGGGTGGCGCCCCCTAGGGGTGGGAGTACCGCAGCAGCCAGGGAGAGGAAACGGAGCTGCCCCTCACCCGTCGGCCCCCCCGCCGTGCCCGCCGGCAGGGAAGAGTCACTTTATAAAAGAAAAAACCTGGTCGCGATTAGCAGCCGCTTTCCCAGTCTTTGAGAATCCCATTACCAATGAGAGAATTTTTGAGCCGGTTTCCTACTTCCAGCTTAAGGATTTAGTTGAGGCAGTCCGGACTTATGGAGTGACGGCCAATTATACCACTGCCTTGCTTCAAAGGCTAACTATTAATGCTATGATTCTGTGGGAGCAAAAACTGTTCAATATTTTCCTGAATTAGTGGCTAAACAGGCAATTTTGGGTATAAAGTATTGTTTGATGCACTTTGCAAAAATTCCAGATAAATTAATTATTCCATACACCCGTGAGCAAGTTGAAATTTTAGCAGCCACAGTGGATATGTGGGCAATTCTTGTTTGCTCATTTCCAAATGTAATTGATAATCATTATCCTAAGCATCCTCTGCTTGCCATAGTTAACAAAAATTTAGTGTATTTTCCTGTTGTCACTTCAAAGGAGCCCTTGGCTGATGCTCTAACCATCTTTACGGATGGATCAAAATCTGGACAAGGTGCCTTTTTTGTTCAAGGACACAAACAGCCGGTAGTCTTTAATTTTCTGCCGAATGTCCCACAGGCTGTTGAATGTTTAATTGTGCTTGAAGTTTTTAAAAGATTTGATCAACCTTTTAATTTATTTTCTGATTCATTATATGTTGTAAATGCTGTTGCTTCTCTTGAAGTTGCTGCTTCAGTTAAGCAGGCCAGTACAATTTCTAATGTTTTGTTACAGATTCAATCCCTTATCTTAAACAGAAAACATCCTTTTTATATTGGACATATTCGTGCCCACTCTATGTTGCCGGGCCCGATGGCAAAGTGTAATGATTTGGTGGACCAGGCAACTCGGGCTGTGGCTCTGGTCGCTGCTGATCCTGTAGAATTGGCAAAAGACTTTCATAGATTGTATCATGTACCTGCTAATACCCTTAGGAAAAGATATAATTTGTCCAGGCATGTGGCAAGAGATATTGTTAAAGCCTGTAAATCTTGTGTTACCTTTCTTCATCCTCCCCATGTGGGGGTAAACCCCAGGGGGTTGAGACCAAACGCCCTATGGCAAATGGATGTTACTCATCTGACGGAATTTGGTAAGTTGAAATATTTACATGTGTCTGTGGACACCTTTTCTGGTGTCATTCATGCCACACCTCTGGCAGGAGAAAAGGTGTCTCACGTCAGAATACACTGCTTAGAAGCTTGGGCAGCTTGGGGAAAGCCCCTTAGACTTAAGACGGATAATGGCCCTGCTTATACTTCCCATGGTTTTCGCGCCTTTTGCGCACAAATGCAGGTTGCCCACACCACCGGATTGCCCTACAATCCTCAAGGACAAGGTATAGTGGAAAGAGCTAATAGAAGCATAAAAGAAATGCTTCAAAAACAAAAAGGGGGAGTTGCTGAGTCCGCGTCCCCCAGGGAAAGACTTTCTCTTGCGCTCTTTACCCTTAATTTTTTAATTCTAAATGACAACGATCAGTCTGCCGCAGATCGGCATATGACAAGAGACTCCATGGATACTAAAGACATGGTTATGTGGAAGGATGTTATTAATAATAAATGGTATGGACCGGATCCGGTAATAACGAGATCCAGGGGAGCTGTTTGTGTTTTCCACAGAGTCAAGAAGTACCTCACTGGGTGCCAACGAGACTGACCAGGCCGGTGGAGACTGCAACAGAACCCCCTCTTGAAGATGCAGCTGATCTTCCTGCTGTTAGCAACAGTGCTAATAGCAATCCCTGTGATAGCTAAACCGATGATGCTGTGGGCTGTTACAATTTACTGACTGGATTGCCTCTGCGGTGTCCTTTTCCAAAGAGTGGGTGGGAGTCGGAATGTTTTTAGCCTGCTGCTTGGGAGGATGCGTGGTCTGCCTATGGTTGGTCTGTCGCCTTCGAGCCCAAACCAGAAGGGACAGGGTTGTTATCTCGCAAGCATTAGCCGCTTTGGAGAGTGGATCCTCACCCCAGATTTGGCTGTCGGCCCTAAGAGGCAGTTAAGCCTTACCATTCTGCATAGCCTTAGCACCCCGAGGGATCAGGGGATCCCATTGCACCGGGACAGGTATGCAATTTGCAATTTGGGACAGGGTGCAAGGCAAGTGCACTGCACTTGAGGAGATGGTTCTCATCTCCTCAAGAAGAGCATGCTGGGTTGCAAGTGGGTTGATGCCCAAGATCCCACCTCTGCAAAAAAGGCATCGGACAGGCCTGGTCATCACTGGGGAAGGCGCGCCCCTCAGGCGAAGGCCAGTGCAAGGTCCTCTCATTAATGTCTTAGACAGAGGCCCAACCTCTACTCTTACCTGTTGCCATAAAACAAAGAAGGGGGAACTGTAGGGAGCCGAGGCGAGACTCCGCCCACTTGGTGCTTGGCGGGACTCCTGGGCTGTGCGCGTGCACGAGCCAGGTAGAGTTCCCAGCCAATCCCATGACACCTGGTGACGGTGAAAGGCAGGCGACCAACAATAGAAAGACCCGCGTTCCGATTCTCATATATAAGCGGCTGTGTTTCGGGTGCACGCTCTCTCGCGCCCAAGCTCTCCTACAACTAAAAGGCTCTCCAATAAAGCGTGATCTGAGAAGACTCCTGGTGTGGTGGTCGTTTTTCCTCGCTGGTCGAGTAGACGGTCACTACAGGTTAGGGTTAGGATTAGAGTTAGGATGAGGTCTAGCATGAGGGTGAGGGTTAGTGTTAGGGTTAGGTGAGGTATAGAGTTAGAATTAAGTTTAGGGATAAGGAGATTGTTAGCGTTAGGTTTATGGTGAGGGTGAGGGTTAGGGTTATGTTGAGGGTTAGGATTAGGGCTAGGTTTAGTGTGAGTGTTAGGGGGAGGGGGAGGGTTAGCATGAGGGTTAGGGTTAGGATTTGGTTTAGGATGAGGGATAGGGTGAGAGTGAGGGTTAGGTTTATACTTAGGGTGAGGTTTAGGGTTTGGGTTAGGTTTAGGGTTAGGGTGAGGGTTATGGTTAGGTTACGGTGAGGGTAAGGGTTAGGGTTAGGTTGAGGGTTAGAATTAGGTTTAGGGTTAGGTTGAGGGTTAGGGTTACGGTTAGGGTGAGGGTTAGGATGAGGGTTAGGGTTACAATTAGGGTTAGGGTGAGGTGTAGGGTGAGGATGAGTGTTATTATTAGGGTTAGGGTTAGGGGTAGGGTTAGGGTGAGGGTTAGGGTTCATGTTTCGGTGAGGTTGAGGGTTAGGTTTATGTTAGTATTAGGTTAGTATTAGGTTTAGGGTTAGGGGTAGGGTGAGGGTTAGGGTTCATGTTTCGGTGAGGGTGAGGGTTAGGTTTGGGGTGAGGGATAGGGTGAGGACTAAGGTGAGGGTGAGGGTTAGGGTTAGGGTTAGCGTTAGGGTGAGGGTTAAGTTTAGGTTTAGGGTTAGGTTTAGGTTTAGGATTAAGGTTAAGGTGAGGCTGAGTGTGAGGTTTAGGCTGAGGGTTAGGCTTAGGCTTAGGGTTAGGCTGAGGGTGAGTGTAGGGATGAGTGATGATTCTGGTTAAGGTTAGGTTGAGGGTTAGGATGAGGGTTAGGGTTAAGATTAGGGTTAGGGCGAGGGCTAGGGTGAGTGTTAGTTTCGGGGTTAGGTTTAGGCTTAGGGTTAGGCTGAGGCTGAGGCTGAATTTGAAAGTGAAGGTTAGGTTTAGATTGATGTTTAGGGTTAAGGTTAGGGTGAGGGATAGGATGAGGGTTATGGTTTAGGGTGAGGGTTAGGATGAGGGTGACTGTAAGAGAAAAGGTGAGGTTAGGCTGAGGGTGAGGGTTATGGTAAGGGTGAGGTTTCGGGTTAGGGTGATGGTGAGGGTTAGATTGAGGATTAGTGTTAGGGTTAGTGTGAGGTTTAGGGTGAGGATGAGGGTTAGGGTTAGGGTGAGGGCAAGGGTGAAGTTGAGGGTTAGGGTTAGGGTTAGGGTGTGGTTTAGGTTTAGGGTGATGGTTAGCGTTAGTGTGAGTGTTAGGGTTAGGGTTGGTGTTAGTTTTAAGCTGAGCGTAAGTGTTAAGGTAAGGTTTAGGTTTAGGGTGAGGTTTAGGATTAGGGTTAGGGTTAGGATTAGTTTGAGGGTGAGGGTTAGGGTGGAATTTAGTGTGGGGGTGAGGTTGCTAGTTAGGGTTAGGATTAGGATTAGGGTTAAGGTGAGGGTGAGTGTTAGGGTTAAGGTTAGGAATAGGATTAGATTTAGGGTGAGGGTGAGGGTGAGGTTATGGTTAGGGTGAGCGTTGGGGTTAGTGTTAGAGTGAGGGTTAGGGTGAGGGTTAGGCTTTGGCTTAGGGTTTTGGCATAGGCTATAGTGAGAGTGAGGGTTAGGGTTAGGGTTAGGGTGAGCGTTAGGGTACGGGTTAGGGTTAGTATTAGGGTTAGGGTTGGGGTTAGGGTTAGGCTTAATGTTAGGCAGAGGTTGAGGGTGAGGGTGAGGTTTAGGGTTAGGGTGAGGGTGAGGTTTAGGGTTAGAGTTAGTGTTCGTGTGAGGGTTAGGGTTAGGGTTAGGCTTCCGTTTAGGGTTAGGGTGAGGGTGAGTGTGAGGGTCAGGGTTTGTCTTAGGCTTAGGCTTATGCTTAGGCCGAGCGTGAAGGTGAGGGTGAGGTTTAGGGTTAGCATTAGGTTTAGGGTGAGGGCTAGAGTGAGGATGAGTGTTAAGGTTAGCGTTAGGATGAGGTTTAGGTTTAGGGTTACAGTGAGGGTGAGGGTTAGGGTTACGGTTAGGGTTAAGGTGAGGGTTTGGGTTAGGGTTAGTGTTAGGGTGAGATTCAGGGTTAGGGTTAGGGTTAGTGTAATAGTTAGGGTTAGGGTTAGAGTTACAGTGAGGGTGAGGGTGAAGGTGAGGATTAGGATAAGAGTTAGGGTGAGGTTTAGGGATAGGGTTATGGTTAGGGTGAAGGTGAGGTTTAGGGTAAGTTTTATGCTTTGGGGGAGGGTTAGGGTGATGGTTAGGATTAGGGTTAATGTTAGGCTTGGGGTTAGGTTGAGGGTTAAGTAGAGGTTTAAAATTATGGATAGGGTTAGTTTTAGGATTAGGTTTACAGTGAGGGTGAGTGTGAGGGTTAGGGTTAGGGTTCGTTTAGGCTTAGGGTTAGGCTGAGTGTATGGGTGGGGATGAGGATTAGGTTTAGAATGATGGTTAGGGTTCTGGTTAGGTTAAGGGTTAGTATGAGGGTTAGGGTTAGAATTAGGGTTAGAGTGAGGGCTAGGGTGAGGGCTAGGGTGAGGGTGAGGTTTAGGGTGAGGATGAGGATTAGGGTTAAGTTGAGTGTTAGGTTGAGGGTGAGGGTTAGAGTTACGGTTAGGTTTAGGTTTAGGGTGAGGGTGAGGTTTAGGGTTAAAGTTAGGGTTAAGGTGAGGGATAGGGTTTAGGTCTACGGTTAGGATTAGTGTTAGGGTGAGGTTTAGGGTGAGGTTTAGGGTTGGAGTTAGGGTTAGTTTTAGGGTTAGGTTTAGGATGAGGGTTAGGGTTAGGCTTAGGCTTTGTCTTAGGCTTAGGCTTACGCCCAGCATGAGGGTGAGGATTAGGGTTAGGATTAGGGTGAGGGTTAGGTTTAGGGTTACAGTGTGGTCAGGGTTAGGGTTAGGTTGAGGGTTAGAATTAGGTTTAGGGTTAGGTTGATGGTTAGGGTTAGGGTTAGGGTTAGAGTTGGGATAAGGGTTAGGGTTACAATTAGGTTTAGTGTGAGGGTTACGGTGAGGTTGAGTGTTATTGTTAGGGTTAGGGTGAGGTTTAGGGTTAGGGTTAGGGTTAGGGTTACGGTGAGGGTGAAGGTTAGGGTTAGGGTGAGGGTTAGGTTTAGGTTTAGGGTGAGGGTGAGGGTTAGGATTAGGGTTAGGGTTAGAGTTACAGTGAGGGTGAGGGTGAGGCTGAGGGTTAGGATCAGGTTTAGGGTGAGGTTTAGGTTTAGGGTTATGGTTAGTGTGAGGGTGAGGTTTAGGGTTAGAGTTAGGGTTAGGGTGAGGGTTAGGGTGAAGGTTGGGTTGATGTTTAATGTTAGGGTTAGGGTTACCTTTAGGATTAGGTTTACGATGAGGGTGAGTGTGAGGGTTAGGGTTCAGCTTAGGCTTAGGATTAGCCTGAGAGTATGGGTGGGGGATGAGGATTAGGTTTAGAATGTTGGTTAGATTTATGGTTAGGTTAAGGTTAGGATGAGGTTTAGGGTTCGAATTAGGGTTCTGGTGAGGGCTAGGGTGAGAGTGAGGGCTAAGGTTAGGTTTAGGCTTAGGCTTACGTTTAGGCTGAGGCTGAGGGTGAGGGTGAGGGTTAGGGTTAGAGAGAGGTTTAGGGTGAGGGTGACGGTAAGTGTAAAGGTGAGGATTAGGCTGAGGGTGAGGGTTAGTGTTAGGGTGAGGATGAGGGTTAAATTGAGGATTAGGGTTAGGGTTAGTTTGAGATTTATTGTGAGGATTAGGGTTAGGGTTAGGGTGAGGTTTAGGGTTAGGGTGATGGTTAGGGTTAGTGTGAGGGTTAGTGTTAGGGTTAGGGTTAGTGTTAGGGTGAGGGTAAGTGTTAGGGTGAGGGTTAGTGTTAGGGTGAAGGTTATGGTTAGGATGAGGGTTAGGGTTAGGGATAGGGTTATTGTTAGGGTTAGGGTTAGGCTTACGGTTACAGTGAGGGTGAGGGTGAGGTGAATGGTTAGGGTTAGGGTGAGGTTTACCTTTAGGGTTAGGGTTAGAGTTAGGGTTAGGGTTGAGGTGAGGTTTAGGGTTAGAGTTAGGTTTAGTGATATTGTTGGGGTTAGGGTGAGGTTTAGGGTTAGTTTTAGGCTTAGGTTTAGGCTGAGCATGAGGGTGTGGGTTAGGGTTAGTGTTAGGGTGGGGTTTAGGGTTAGGGTTAGAGTGAAGGTGAGGTTGAGGGTTAGGGTTAGTGTTTGTGTTAAGGATAGTGTTAGAGTGAGAGTTAAAAAGAGGGTTAGGATTAGGGTTAGGGTTAGGATTAGTGTTAAGGTGAGGGTGAGTGTGTATGTTAGGGATAGGTTTATGGTTAGGCTTAGGATTAGGGTTACGGTTAAGGTTTAGTGTTAGGGTGAGGGTTAGGGTTAGGGTAAGGTTTAGTGTTAGGGTTAGGGTTAGAGTTAGGGTTAGGTTGAGGGTTAGGTTTAGGGGTAGAGTTAGGGTTAGGGTGAGGGTTAGGGTTATGGTTAGGGTGAGGGTTAGGGAGAGGGTTATGGTTACGGTGAAGGTTAGGGTGTGGGTGAAAGTAAGGGTAAACGTGAGGTTTAGGCTGAGGGTGAGAGTTACGGTAATGGTGAGGGTTAGGGTTAGGGTGAGTGTTAGGGGTAGGGGTAGGGTGAGGGTGAGGGTTAGATTGAGGATTAGTGTTAGGGTTAGGGTGAGGTTTAGGGTGAGGAGGAGGGTTAGGGTTAGGTTGAGGGCTAGGGTGAAGGTGAGGGTTAGATTTAGGGTTAGGGTCAGGTTTAAGGTTGGGGTGATGGTTAGGGTTAGTTTGAGGGTTATCTAGTGTTAGGGTAGGTGTTAGGGTGAGGGTAAGTGTTAGGGTGAGGGTTAGGTTTAGGGTGAGTATTATGTTTATTGTGAGGGTTAGGGTTAGGGTTAGGGTTATTGTTAGGGTTAGGGTATCGGTTATGGTCACGGTGAGGATCAGGGTGAGGTTTAGGTTTAGGGTTAGGGATAGAGTTAGGGTTAAGGTGAGAGTGAGATTTAGGATTAGAGTTAGGGTTAGTGTTTGGGTTAGGGTTAGGGTGAGGGTTACGGTTAGAGTTAGGCTTAGGCTTAGGCTTAGGCTTAGGCCTAGCATGAGGGTGAGGGTTAGTGTTAGGTTTAGGGTGAGGGTTAGGATAAGGTTTAGGGTTAGGAATAGGGTTAGGGTGAGGGCTAGGGTGAGGTTTAGTGTTACAGTGACGGTGAGGGTTATTGTGAGGGTGAGGGTGAGGTTTGGTGTTAGGGGTAGGGTTAGGGTTAGGGTTAGGGTGACGTTTATGGTTAGATTTAGGGTTAGGGAGAGGGTTAGTTCGTGGGTTAGAGTTAGGGTTAATATTAGGGTTCAGGTTAGGGTGAGGGTTAGGTTGAGTTTAAGTGTTAGGGGTAGGGTTTGGATTTGGATTAGGGTTAGGATGAGGGTGAGTGAGAGTGTTAGGGTTAGGGTTAGGCTTCAGCTTAGGGTTAGGCTGAGGGTGAGTGTGGGCGTGAGGATTAGGGTTAGGGTGATTGTTAGGTTTAGGCTTAGGGTGAGGGTTAGGATGAGGCTTAGGGTTAGGATTTAGGGTTAGGGTGAGGGCTCGCGAGAGGGAGAGGGTTAGGGTAAGTGTTAGGCTTAGGCTTAGGGTTCGGCTGAGCTTGAGGTTGAGCGTTAGGGTTAGGGTTAGGCTGATGGTTAGGTTTACTGTTAGGGTGAGTTTTAGGATGAGGTTTAGGATTAGGGGGAGGGTTAGGGTGAGGATGATGGTAAGGGTAAAGGTTAGGTTTCGTCTGAGGGTGAGGGTTAAGATAAGGGTGTGGTTTAGGTTTAAGTTTAGGGTTAGAGTAAGGGTTAGGTTTCGGATTAGGGTGAGGGTTAGATTAAGGATTAGGTTTAGGGTTAGTGTGAGGTTTAGGGGGAAGATGAGGTGAGGGTTAGGGTGTGGGTGAGGGTTAGAATTAGGGTTAGGGTGAGTGTGATGGTAAGCCTAAATGTGAGGATTAGGCTAAGGCTGAGGGTTAAGATAAGGGTGAGGGTAAGTGTTAGGGTGAGGGTTAGGGTTAGGGTGAGTGTTAAGTTTAGGGTGAGGGTTAGAGTTAGGGTTACGGTTATTGTTAGGGTTAGGGTTAGGGTTACCCTTACAGTGAGGGTGAGGGATAGTGTTAGGTTTAGGGTGAGGTTTAGGGTTAGGGTTATGGTTAGAGTTTGGGTTAGGATTAGGATTAGGGTTAGGGTGAAGGCTAAGGTGAGGGTGAGGGTTAGGGTTAGGGTTAGTTTTAGGTTTAGGGTTAGAGTGAGGGTGAGTGTGTGGGTTAGGGTTAGGTTTAGGGTTAGGCTTAGGGTTAGGCTAAGGGTGAGGTTGAGGGTGGGGTTTAGGGTTAGGGTGAGGGTTAGGTTTAGGGTTAGGGTGAGTGTTAGGATGAGGGTTAAGGTTGGCATTAGGGTTAGGTTGAGGTCTAGGGTGAGGGTGAGGTTTAGGGTTAGTGTTAGAGTGAGGGTGAGGTTTAGGGTTAGAGTTAGGGTTAGGGTGAGGAATAGGGTGAGGTTTAGGGTTAGGGTTAGTTTTAGGGTTAGGGTTAGCGTGAGGGTTAGGGTTTGGATAAGGGTTAAGGTTACAATTAAATTTTGGGTGAGCTCTAGGGTGAGAGTGATTGTTATTGTTATGGTTAGGGTGAGGTTTAGGGTTAGGGTTAGGGTTAGGTTTACGGTGAGGGAGAGGGTTAGGGTTAGGGTGAGTGTTAGTGTTAGGGTTAGGGTGAGGGTGAAGGTTAGGATTAGGGTTATGGTTATAGTTACTGTTAGAGTGAGGGTGAGGGTGAGGGTTAGGATCAGGTTTACAGTGAGGTTTAGGGATAGGGTTATTGTTAGGGTGAGGGTGAGGTTTAGGGTTAGAGTTCTTGTTAGGGGGAGGGTTAGTGTGAGCGTTAGGGTTAGGGTCAGTGTTAGTATTATGGTTAGGGTGAGGGTTAAGTTGAGGTTTAATGTTAGGGTTAGCGTTACGTTTAGGATTAGGTTTACGGTGAGGGTGAGTGTGATGGCTAGGGTTAGGGTTCGGCTTAGGCTTAGGTTTTTGCTGAAGGTATGGTATGGGGATGAGGACTAGGTATAGAAAGTTGGTTAGGTTTATGGTTAGGTTAAGGGTAAGGATGAGGGTTAGGGTTAAGATTAGTGTTCGGGTGAGGGTGAGGGTTAGGGTTGGGTTTAGGCTTAGGCTTGGTGTTAGGCTGAGGCTGAGGGTGAGCGTGAGGGTTAGGGTTAGGGGGATGTTTGGGGTTACCATTAGGGTGAGGGTTAGGATGAGGATTAGGGTTAGGGTGAGGGTTAAGGTGAGGGTTAGGTTGAGGGTGACGGTAAGTGTAAAGGTGAGGGTTAGGCTGAGGGTGAGGGGTAAGGTAAGGGTGAGTGTTAGGGTTAGCGTGTCGGTTAGGTTTAGGTTGAGGATTAGTGTTAGGGTTAGTGTGAGGTTTAGGGTGAGGATGAGGGTTAGCGTTAGGTTGAGGGCTAGGTTGAGGGTGAAGGTTAGGATCAGGGTGAGGTTTAGGATTAGTGTGATGGTGAGGGTTAGTGTGAGGGTTAGTGTTAGGTTTAGGGTTAGTGTTAGGGTGAGGGTAAATGTTAGGGTGAGGGTTATTGTTATGGTGAAAGTTATGGTTAGGATGAAGGTTATGGTAATGGTTAAGGTTATTGTTAGCGTTAGGGTTAGGGTTACGTTTACGGTGAGGGTGAGGGTGAGGGTGAGGGTTAGGGTTAGGGTGAGGTTTAGGTTTAGGGTTAGGGTTAGAGTTAGGGTTAAGGTGAGTTTGAAGTTTAGGATTAGAGTTAGGTTTAGTGTTATTGTTGGGGTTAGGGTGAGGTTTAGGTTTAGTTTTAGGCTTAGGCTTAGGGTTAGTCTTAGGCCGAGCAAAGGGTGAGGGTTAGCTTTAGGGTTAGGGTGGGGTTAGGAGTTAGGGTTAGGGTGAGGGTGAGGTTGAGGGTTCGATATAGGGTTAGGGTGAGGGTTAGAGGGAGGGTTAGGGTTAGTGTTAGGGTGACGGTAAGTGTTAGGGTGAGGGTTAGGAATAGAGTTAGGGTTATTCTTAGGTTTAGGTTTAGGTTTATGGTTACGGTGAAGGTGAGGATGAGGGTTAGGGTTAGGGTTAGGGTGAGTTTTAGGTTTTGGGTTAGTGTTAGAGTTAGGTTTAGGCTGAGGGTGAGGTTTCGTTTAGAGTTAGGTTTAGGGTGAGGGTTAGGTTGAGGGTTAGGGTTAATGTTCGTGTTAAGGTTAGGGTTAGGGTGAGAGTTGAGGGGAGGTTTAGGGTTTGGGTTAGGGTTAGGATTAGTGTTAGGGTGAGGGTGAGTGTGTGTGTTTGGGATATGTTTATGGTGAGGCTTAGGGTTAGGCTGAGGCTAAGGGTGAGGGCGAGGTTTAGGGTTAGGGTGAGGGTTAGGGTTAGGGTTAGGGTGAGTTTTAGTGTTAGGGTTAGGGTTAGAGTTAGGGTTAGGGTGAGGGTGAGGTTTAGGGGTAGAGTTAGGGTTAGGTTGAGTAATAGGGTGAGGGTGAGGTTTAGGGTGAGGGTTAGGGTGGGGGTGACGGTAAGGGTAAACATGAGGTTTAGTCTGAGTGCAAGAGTTACGGTAATTGTGAAGGTTAGGGTTAGGGTGAGTGTTATGGTTAGGGTTAGGGTGAGGGTGAGGGTTAGATTGAGTATTAGTGTTAGGGTTAGGGTGAGGTTTAGAGTGAGGATGAGTGTTAGGGTTAGGTTGAGGGCTGGGGTGAGGGTGAAGATTAGGGTTAGGGTTAGGGTTAGGCTTAGGTTTAGGCTGAGTATGAGTATGGGGGTGAGGATTACGGTTAGGGTTAGGGTTATTAGTGTTATGGTTAGGGTTAAGTTTGAGGTGAGGGTGAGGCTGAGGGTGGGGGTGAGGATTAGGGTTAGAGTGATGGTTAGGGTTAGGGTTAGTGTTATTGGTATGGTGAGGGTTAGAGTTAAGGTGAGGTTGAGGGTGCGGGTGAGGATTAGTGTTATGGTTAGGGTGGGGTTTTGGATTAGGGTGAGGGTTAGGTTTACAGTTAGATATAGGGTTAAGGGAGGTGACAGTGAGGATTAGGGTTAGGGATAGTTTTAAGGATAGGGTAAGGGTGAGGGTTAGGTGGAAGTTTAGGGTTAGGTTTAGGGTTAGGGGTAGTGTCAGGGTTAGTTTTAGCGTTAGGGTTAGTGTTAATGTGAGGGTAAGTGTTAGGGTGAGGGTTTGGGTTAAGATGAGGGTTATGGTTAGAGTGAGGGTTAGCATTATGTTTAGGGTTATTGTTAGGGTTAGGTTTAGGGTTAAGGTTAAGGTGAGGGTGAGGGTGAGGGTTAGGTTTAGGGTTAGGGTGAGGTTTAGTGTTTCAGTTAGGGTTAGAGTTAGGTTTAGGGTGAGGGTGCGGTTTAGGATTAGAGTTCGGGTTAGGGGAGGGTTAGGTTGAGGATTAGGGTTAGGTTAGTGTTAGGGTTATGGTTAGGGTGAGAGTTAGAGCGAGGCTTAGGGTTAGGGTTAGGTTTAGGGTTAGGATAAGGGTAAAGCTGAAGGTGATTGTGTGTGTTAGGTTTAGGGTTAGGCTTAGGCTTAGGCTGATGGTGAGTTTGAGGGTGAGAGTTAGGGTTAGGGTGAAGGTTAGGGTTAGGGTTAGGGGGAGGTTTAGGATGAGGGTTAGGATTAGGATTAGGGTTAGGGTGAGGGCTAGGGTGAGGGTGAGGTTTAGGGTTAGGGTTAGGATGAGGTTTAGGTTTATGGTTAGGGTTAGGATGAGCGTGAGGTTTAGGGTTAGAGTTAGGGTTAGGATGTGGCTGAGGGTAAGGGTTAGGGTTAGGGTTAGTGTTAGGATTAGGGTTAAGGTGAGGGTTAGGGTGAGGTTGAGGCTTTGGGTTATGGTTACTATTAGGATTAAATTTAGGGTTAGGGTGAGGTTTAGGGTTAGGGAGAGTGTAACGTTTAGGGTTAGGGTTAGGGTTAGGTTGAAGGTGAGGGTGATGGTGAGAGTTAGGGTTAGGGTGAGGGTTAAGGTTAGGGTTAGGGTAAGGTTTAGGGTAAGGGTTTTGGTGAGGGTGACAGTTAGGATTAGGTTGAGGGTTAGGGTTAGGTTTAGGGTTGGGGTGAGTGTTAGAGTGAGGGTTAAGGTTAGTGTTAGGGTCAGGGTTAGGATGAGGTTTAGGGTGAGAATTCGGTTTAGGGTTATGGCTAGGGTGAGGGTGAGGTTTATGGTTAGCGTTAGGGTGAGCTTTAGAGTTATGGGTAGGGTTACGGTTATGGTGAGGGTGAGGTGTAGGGTAGAGTTACGTTTAGGGTCAGGCTGAAGCCTAGCATTAGGTTTCGGGTTAGTGTGAGAATTAGGGTTAGGTTGAGGGTTAGGGTGAGTGTGAGGTTTAGGGTTCGGATTAGGGTGAGGGTAAGTGTTAGGATGAGGGTTAAGGTTAGGTTGAAGGATATGGATAGGATGAGGGTTAGGGTTAGGTTAGGGTTATTGTAAGTGTTAGTGTTTGGGTTATGGTTACAGTGAGGGAGAGGGTGAGGATTAGGATTAAGGTTAGGATGAGTTTTAGATTTAGGGTTAGGGTTAGAGTTAGGGTTAGGTTTAGGGTGAGGGTTAGCATGAGGGTTAGGGTTAGGATTAGGTTTAGGATGAGGGCTAGGGTGAGGGTGAGGTTTAGGGTAAGGCTTAGGGTGAGGTTTAGTGTTCGGTTTAGGTTTAGGGTTAGGGAGAGGGTTAGGGTCAGGTTATGGTGAGGGTTAGGTTTAGGGTTAGGTTGAGGGTTAGAAATAGGTTTAGGGTTAGGTTGAAGATTAGGGTTAGATTTAGGGTGAGGGTTAGGATGAGGGTTAGGGTTAAAATTAGGTTTAGGGTGAGGGCTAGGTTGAGGGTGAGGGTTAGGGTTAGGGTTAAAGTGAGGCTTAGGTTTAGGGTTAGGGGTAGCGTTAGGGTGAGGGTTAGGGTTCGTGTTTTGGTGAGGGTGAGGGTTGGGTTTGGGGTGAGGGTTAGGGTGAGGATCAAGGTGAGGGTGAGTGTTAGAGTTAGGGTTAGCGTTAGGGTGAGGGTTAGGTTTAAGTTTAGGTTTAGGGTTATGTTTAGGGTTAGGATTAAGGTTAGGGTGAGGGTGAGTGTGAGGGTTAGGCTTGGGGTTAGGCTTAGGCTTAGGGTTAGGCTGAGGGTGCGTGTGGGGATGAGGATTAGGTTTAGAGTGATGGTTCTGGTTAAGGTTCGGTTGAGGGTTAGGATGAGGGTTACGGTTAGGATTAGGGTTAGGGTGAGGGCTAGGGTGAGTGTGAGGTTTGGGGTTAGGTTTAGGCTTAGGGTTAGGTTTAGGCTGAGGCTGAATTTGAGGGTGAGGGTTAGGGTTAGGGTGATGGTTAGGGTTACGGTTAGGGTGAGGGATAGGATGAGGGTTGTGGTTTAGGGTGAGGGTTAGGATGAGGGTGACTGTAAGAGAAAAGGTGAGGGTTAGGCTGAGGGTGAGGTTTATGGTAAGGGTGTGGTTTAGGGTTAGCGTGAGGGTGAGGGTTAGACTGAGGATTAGTGTTAGGGTTAGTGTGAGGTTTAGGGTGAGGTTGAGGGTTAGGGTTAGCGTGATCACTAGGGTGAAGTTGAGGGTTAGGGTTAGGGTTAGGGTGAGGTTTAGGTTTAGGGTGATGGTTAGTGTTAATGTGAGGGTTAGTGTTAGGGTTAGTGTTAGCTTTAAGATGAGGGTAAGTGTTAGGGTAAGGTTTAGGTTTAGAGTGAGGTTTAGGATTAGGGTTAGGGTTAGGGTGAGGTTGAGGTTTAGGGTTAGAGTTAGGGTTAGGGTAAGGGTTAGGGTTAGGTTTACGGTTAGCGTTAGTGTTAGGAGTAAGATTAGGGTTAAGTTTAGGGTGAGTGTTATGGTTAGGGTTAGGGTTAGGATTAGAGTTACGGTTTGGGTGAGGGTGAGGGTTATGGTTAGCGTGAACTTTGGGCTTAGGGTTAGAGTGAGGTTTAGGTTGAGGGTTGGGCTTAGGCTTAGGTTTCTGTATGGGCTATGGTGCGGGTGAGGGTTAGGGTTAGGGTTAGGTTTAGGGTGAGCGTTAGGGTGGGGGTTAGGGTTAGTATTAGGGTTAGTGTTGTGGTTAAGGTTAGCCTTAATGTTAGACAGAGGGTGAGGGTTAGGGTGAGGTTTAGGGTTAGGGAGAGGGTGAGGTTTAGGGTTAGAGTTAGCGTTCAGGTGAGGGTTAGTGTGAGGGTTAGGGTTAGGGTTAAGTTTACGGTTAGGGTTAGGGTGAGGGTGACTGTGAGGGTCAGGGTTAGTCTTATGCTTAGGCTTAGGCTTAGGCCGAGCGTGAAGGTAAGGGTGAGGTTTAGGGTAAGCATTAGGTTTAGGGGGACGGCTAGAGTGAGGATGAGGGTTAGGGTTAGCGGTAGGCTGAGTTTAGGGTTAGGGTTACCGTGAGGTTGAGGGTTAGGGTTAGGGTTAGGGTTAAGGTGAGGGTTTGGTTTAGGGTTAGGGTGAGGGTCAGCGTTAGGGTTAGTGTTAGGGTTAGTGTAATAGTTAGGGTTAGGGTTAGAGTTACAGTGAGGGTGAGGGTGAGGGTTAAGATCAGGTTTGGGTGAGGTTTAGGGTAAGGGTTATGGTTAGGGTGAGGATGAGGTTTAGGGTTAGAGTTAGGGTTTCGGGGAGGGTTAGGCTGAGTGTTAGGATTAGGGTTAGGGTCAGGTTTAGGTTTAGGTTTAGGGTTAGGGTTAGAGTTAAGGTTAGGTTTAGGGTTAGGGTTATTGTTAGGATGAGGGTTAGGGTTATTTTTAGTGTTATGTTTAGGGTTAAGTTTGCGGTTCGGTTGAGGCTGAGGGTGAGGGTTATGTTTAGGGTTATGTTTAGGGTTAGGACTAGTGTTAGTGTTAGGGTTAGGGTGAGGTTTAGGGTGAGGGTGAGGGTTAGGGTTAAGGTTAGGATTAGTGTTTGGGTTACGGTGAGGGTGAGGGTGAGATTTAGGGATAGCGTGAGGTTTGGGGTTAGGGTTAGAGTGAAGATTAGGGTGATGGTTAGGCTTAGGCTTAGGTTTAGGGTGTGTGCTAGGGTGAGTTTGAGGGTTAGGGTGAGTGTTAGGGTGAGGGTTAGGGTTAGGTTTAGGGTTAGGATTAGGGTTAGGCTGAGGGTGAGGTTGGTGGTGAGTAGTAGGTAAGGGTTAGGGTTAGGGTTAGTGTTAAGGTTAGGGCTGGAGTTAGGGTTAGGCTTTGTGTTAGGGGGAGTGAGAGGGGGAGGGTTAGGATTAAGTGAGGGTGAGGTTTAGGGTTAGATTTAGCGTAAGGTTGAGGGCTAGTGTTAGTGTTAGGGTTAGTGTTACAGTTATGATTAGGGTGAAGGTGAGTGTGAGGGATAGGGTTAGTCTTAGGCTTAGGCTTAGGCTTAGGCTGAGCATGAGGGTGAGGGTGAGGGTTAAGGTTAGTGTGAGGGTTAGGGTTTTAGGGTTAGGGTGAGGGTTAGGATGAGGTTTAGGGTTAGGATTAGGGTTTGGGTGAGGGCTAGAGTGAGGGTGAGGCTTATGGTTAGCGTTAGGGTGTGGTTTAAAGTTAGGGTTAGGGTTAGAGTTACAGTGAGTTTGAGGGTTAGGCTTAGGTTTAGCGTTAGGGTTATTGTTATGGTTAGAGTTAAGTTGAGGATAGGGGTGAGGGTGCAGATTAGGTTTAGGGTTAGGGTGAGGTTTAGGTTTAGGGTTTGGGTTAGTTTGAATGTTAAGTTTAGGGTTAGAGTGAGGTTTAGAATGAGGTTTAGGATTAGGATTAGGGTAAGTTTGAGGGGTTGGGTGAGGGTTAGGGTGAGGGTTAGGGTTAGGGATAGGGTTAGGTTTTTGATTAGGGTTAGGGTGAGGGTGAGTGTGAGGATTAGGTTTAGGTTTTGGCTTAGGGTTAGGGTTAGGCTTAGTGTTAGGGTGAGGGTTAGGGTTATTGTTTGGGTAAGCATGAGGGTGAGGGTGAGGATTAGTGTTAGGTTTAGGGTTAGGGTTAGGGTTAGGTTTGGGGTTAGGATTAGTGTTTCAGTTAGGGTTAGGGTTACGGTTAGGGTTTAGGTTACAGTGAGGGTTAGGGTTAGGTTTAGGGTTAGGATTAGGGTTAGGCTGAGGGTGAGGTTGGTGGTGAGTAGTAGGTAAGGGTTAGGGTTAGGGTTAGGTTTAGATTTACGTTTAGGGTTATTGTTAGTGTTATGGTAAGGGTTAACTTTGCAGTCAGGGTGAAGCTGAGGGTGAGGTTTATGGTTAGTGTTAGGGTTAGGGTCAGGATTAGTGTTAGTCTTATTGTTGGGTTTTGGTTAGAGTTACAGTGAGATTGACATTGAGGGTGAGGATGAGGGTTAGGGTGAGGTTTATGGTGAGGTTTAGGGTTAGGGTTAGGGTTAGGGTGAAGGTAAGTTTTAGGGTTAGAGTTAGGGTTAGGGGGAGTGTTAGGGTGAGGGTTAGGGTTAGGTTTAGTGTTAGGGTTAGGGTGAGGGTAAGGGTTAGGTTGAAGTTTAGGGATAGGGTTAGGGTTAGGGTGACGGTGAGTGTGAGGGTTAGGGTTAGGGTTAGGCTTAGGCTTAGGGTAAGGCTGAGGGTGAGTTTGGGGGTTAGGATTAGGGTTAGGGTGATGGTTAGTGTTAGGGTTAGGGTTAATGTTAGGGTTACGGTTAGAGTTACAGTGAGGTTGAGGGTGCGGGTGAGGGTTAGGGCTAGGGTGAGGTTTAGTGTTGGGGTTAGGGTTAGGATGAGGGTGAGGTTTAGGGTTAGAGTTAGGGTTAGGGGAGGGTTAGGGTGAGGTTTACGGTTAGGGTTAATTTTAGGGTTATGTTGAGTCTTAGGATTAGAGTTAGGGTTATTGTTAGGGTAAGGTTTATGTTTATGGTTACTGTGAGGGTGTGAGTTAAGGTTAGTGTTAGGGTGAGGTTTAGGATTTGGGTTAGGGTTAGAGTTAGGTTTAGGGTGTGCTTGAGGTTTAGGGTTATGGTAAGGGTTAGGTTGAGGTTTAGGTTTAGGGTTAGTGTTAGGTTTAGGGTTAGGGTGAGAGTTAGGGGGAGGGATAGTGTTAGGGTTAGAGTTAGGATTAGGGTTAGGGTGAGGGTGAGTGTGTGGGTTAGGGTTAGATTTAGGTTTAGGCTTAGGTTTAGGCTGAGGGTGAGTTTGTGTGTTATGGTTAGGTTTATGGTTAGGCTTAGGGTTAGGCTGAGGGTGAGGTTGAGGGTGAGAAAGTTAGGGTTAGGGTGAGGGTTAGGCTTAGGGATAGGGGGAGGGTGAGGATGAGGTTTAGGGTTAGGATTATGGTTAGTGTGAGGGCTAGGTTGAGGGTGAGGGTTAGTGTTAGTGTTAGGGTGAGGTTTAGGGTTAGGGTTAGGGTTAGGGTTCGGGTCAGGGTGAGGTTTATTGTTAGAGTTAGGGTTAGGGTGAGGCTGAGGGTGAGAATTAGGATTAGGTTTAATGTTAGGGTTAGGGTTAAGGTGAGGGTTAGGGTGAGGGTGAGTGTTAGGGTTAGGCTTAGAATTAGGGTTAGGGTTAGGGTAAGTGTGAAGGTTAGGGTTAGGGTTAGGCTTAGGCTAAGTCTTAGGCTGAAGGTGAGGCTGAGTGTGAGGGTTAGGGATAGGGTAAGTGTTAGGGTTAAGTTTAGGGTGAGAGTTAATGTTGGGATAAAGTTTAGCGTTAGGGTGAGGGTTAGGGTAAGGGTTACTGTGAGGGTGAGGGTTAGGGTTAGGTTGAGGTTTAGGGTTAGGCTTAGGGTTAGGGTGAGGATGAGGGTTAGGATTAGGGTGAGGGGGATTTTTATAATTAAGATTAGAGTGATTGCTAGGATGAGGGTGAGGGTTATGCTTAGTATTAGAGTTAGGGTGAGGTTTAGGATTAGGGTGAGGGTTAGGGTTAGTGTGAGGGTGAGTGTTAGGGTTAGGGTTAGTGTTAGTGTGAGGGTAAGTGTTATGGTCAGGCTTATGTTTAGGCTGAGGTTTATGGTTACGGTTAGGGTTAGGGTTAGTGTTATGGTGAGAGTGATGGTAAGGTTTAGGGTTAGCTATAGGTTTAGGGGGAGGGTTATGTTTAGGGTTAGTGTTAGGGTAAGGATGAGGGTGAGGTTGAGGTTTAGGGTTAAGCTTAGGGTTAGGGTGATGTTTAGGTTTACCATTAGGATGAGGGTTAGGATGTCGTTTAGGGTTAGGGGGAGCGTTAGGGTTAGGGTTAGGGTTAGGTTGAGGGTAAGTTTTATGGTGAGGGTTAGGGTGAGGGTGAGGTTTAGAGTTAGAGTTAGGGTTAGGGTGAGGGTTAGGTTGAGGGTTAGGTTTGGGGTTAGTGTTAGGGATAGGGTTAGGGTGAGGGTTAGGGTTAGGGATAGGGTTAGTATTATGGTTAGGGTGAGGGTGAGTGCGTGTGTTAGGGTTAAGTTAAGGGTTAGGCTTATGGTTAGGCTGAGGGTTAGGTTGAGGGTGAGGGTTAGGGTTAAGGTGCGGGTTAGGGTTAGGTTTAGGGTTTGGGGGATGGCTAGAATGAGGGTGTGGTTTAGGGTTAGGGTTAGGGTGAGGTTTTGGGTTAGGTTTAGGGTGAGTGTGAGTTTTAGGTTTAGAGTTAGGGTTAGGGGGAGGCTGAAGGTGAGTGTTAAGGTTAGGGTTAGTGTTAGGGTTAGGGTTAAGGTGAGGGTTAGCATGAGGGTGAGGCTTAGGGTTAGGGTTAGGATTAGGATTAGGGTAATAGGGTGAGTGTGAGGGTTAGGGTTAGGGTTAGGTTTAGGCTTAGGGTTAGGATGAGTGTGAAGGTGCGGGTGAGTGTTAGGGTTTGGGGTAAGCTTAGGGCTAGGATGAGAGTTAGGGTTAGGGTTACGGTAAGCATGAGGGTTAGGATTAGGTTGAGGATTATTGTTAGGGTTAGGTTTAGGGTGAGTGTTAGGGTTAGGGTTAGGGTGAGGTTTAGTATGAGGATTAGGGTTAGGTTTAGGGTTAGGGTTATTGTTAATATTATGGTTATAATTAAGTTTGGTGTGAGGGTGTGGCTGAGGGTGAGGTTTATGGTTAGGTTTAAGGTTAGGGTTAGGGTTAGGCTTAGGCTTAGGGTTAGGCTGAGGGTGATAGTGGGGGTGAGGATTAGGGTTAGGTTTAGGGTTAGGGTTAGGGTTAGGATTATTGTTAGTGTTATGGTTAGGGTTAAGTTTGCCGTGAGGGTGAGGCTGAGGGTGACGATTATGTTTAGCGATGTGGTTTGGGTTAGAGTTAGGGTTATTGTTAGGTTTAGAGTTAGATTTACAGTGAGGTTGAGGGTGAGTGTGAGGGTTAGGGTTAGGGTTAGGGTAAGGGTGAGGTTGAGGTTTAGGGTTAGACTTAGGGTTAGGGGGAGGGTTAAGGTGAGGTTTAGGGCTAGGGTTAGTGTTAGGGTAAGGGTGAGGGAGAGGGTTAGGTTGAGGTTTCAGGATAGTGTTAGGTTTAGGATTAGGGTTAGGTTGACGGTGAGTGTGAGGTTTAGGGTGAGGGTTAGACTTAGGCTTAGGGTTAGGCTGAGGGTGAGGGTGGGGGTTAAGATTAGGGTTAGGGTGATGGTTAGGTTTAGGGTTAGTTTAAGGTTTAGGATGTGGGTTAGGGTTAGGATTAGGGTTAGGGTGAGGGCTAGGGTGAGGGTGAGGTTTAGGGTAAGGCTTAGGGTGAGGTTTAGTGTTCAGGTAAGGTTTAGGGTTAGGGAGAGGGTTAGGGTCAGGTTATGGTGAGGTTTAGGGTTAGGGTTAGGTTGAGGGTTAGACTTAGGTTTAGGGTTAGGTTGAAAATTAGGGTTAGAGTTAGGGTGAGGGTTAGGATGAGGATTTGGGTTAAAATTATGTTTAGGGTAAGGGCTAGGTTGAGGGTGAGGGTTAGGGTTAGGGTTAAGGTGAGGATTAGGTTTAGGGTTAGGGGTAGGGTTAGGGTGAGGGTTAGGTTTCGTGTTTTGGTGAGGGTGAGGGTTGGGTTTGGGGTGAGGGTTAGGGTGAGGACTAAGGTGAGGGTGAGTGTTAGAGTTAGGGTTAGCGTTAGGGTGAGGGTTAGGTTTAGGTTTAGGTTTAGGGTTATGTTTAGGGTTAGGATTAAGGTTAGGGTGAGGGTGAGTGTGAGGGTTAGGCTTGGGGTTAGGCTTAGGCTTAGGGTTAGGCTGAGGGTGCGTGTGGGGATGAGGATTAGGTTTAGAGTGATGGTTCTGGTTAAGGTTTGGTTGAGGGTTAGGGTTAGGGTTACGGTTACGGTTAGGGTTAGAGTGAGGGTGACTGTGAGGGTCACGTTTAGTCTTAGGATTAGGCTTAGGCTTAGGCCGAGCGTGAAGTTGAGGGATTAGGGTTAGCATTAGGTTTAGGGTGAGGGCTAGAGTGAGGATGAGGGTTAGGGTTAGCGTTAGGCTGAGGTTTAGGGTTAGGGTTACCGTTAGGGTGAGGGTTAGGGTTAGGTTTAGTGTTAAGGTGAGGGTTTGGTTTAGGGTTAGGGTGAGGGTCAACGTTAGTGTTAGTGTTAGGGTTAGTGTAATAGTTAGGGTTAGGGTTAGAGTTACAGTGAGGGTGAGGGTGAGGTTGAGGATTAGGATCAGGGTTAGGGTGAGGTTTAGGGATAGGGTTGTGGTTAGGGTGATGGTGAGGTTTAGGGTGAGAGTTAGGGTTTCGGGGAGGGTTAGGGTGAGGGTTAGGATTAGGGTTAGTGTTAGGCTTGTGGTTAGTTTGACCGTTAGGTTGAGGTTTAATATTAGGGTTAGGGTTAGTTTTAGGATTAGGCTTAGAGTGAGGATGAGTGTGAGGGTTAGGGTTAGGCTTCATTTATGCTTAGGGTTAGGCTGAGTGTACTGGGTGGTAAGGATTAGGTTTAGAATGATGGTTAGGGTTCTGGTTGTTAAGGGTTAGGATGCGGGTTAGGGTTAGGATTAGGGTTAGGTTGAGGGCTAGGGTGAGGGCTAGGTTGAGGGTGAGGCTTAGGGTTAGGGTTAAGCTTAGGGTTACGCTGAGGCTGAGGCTGAGTGAGAGGGTGAGGGTTAGGGTTAAGGTGATGATTGGGGTGACCCTTAGGATGAGGGTTAGGATGAGGCTTAGGTTTAGGTTGAGGATTAGGGTGAGGGTGACGGTAAGGGTAAAGGTGAGGGTTAGGCTGAGGGTGAGGGTTACGTTCAGGGTGAGTCTTAGGGTTAGGGTGAGGGTGAAGGTTAGATTGAGGATTAGTGTTAGGGTTAGTGTGAGGTTTCGGGTGAGGATGAGCGTTAGGGTTAGGTTGAGGGCTAGGTTGAAGGTGAGGGTTAAGTTTAGGGTGAGGTTTAGGGTTAGGGTGAGAGTTAGGGTTAGTGTGAGGGTTAGTGTTAGGGTTAGGGTTAGTGTTAGGGTGAGGGTAAGTGTTAGGGTGAGGTTTATGGTTAGGGTGAAGGTTATGTTTAGGATGAGGGTTAGGGTTAGGGTTATTGTTAGGGTTAGGGTTACGGTTATGGTGAGGGTGAGTGTGAGGTTTAGGGATAGGATGATGTTTAGGTTTAGGGTCAGTGTTAGAATTAGGGTTAGGGTGAGGGTGAGGTTTCGAGTTAGAGTTAGGGTTAGTGTTAGTGTAAGGGTTAGGGTGAGGTTTAGGTTTAGGGTTAGACTTAGCCTTAGGCTTAGGCCGATCATGAGGGTGAGGGTTAGGGTTAGGGTTAGGGTGGGGTTTACGGTTAGGGTTAAGGTGAGGGTGAGGTTGAGGTTGAGGGTTAGATATAGGGTTAGGGTGAGGGTTAGGGTTAGGGTTAGGGTTAGGGTTAGTGTTAGGGTGAGGGTGAGGGTGAGGGTTACGTTGAGGTTTAGGTTTAGGGTTAGGGTTTGCGTTAGTGTGAGGGTTAGTGTTAGGGTTAGGGTTAGTGTTAAAGTGAGGGTAAATATTAGGGTGAGTGTTTGAGTTAGGGTGAGTGTTATGGGTATGGTGATGGTTAGGAATAGGGTTAGGGTTATTGTTAGGGTTAGGTTTAGGTTTACAGTTACGGTGAGGGTGAGGATGAGGGTTAGGGTTAGGGTTAGGGTGAAGTTTAGGATTTGGCTTAGGGTGAGAGTTAGGGTTAAGGTGAGGGTGAGGTTTAGGATTAGAGTTAGGTTTAGGGTGAGTGCTAGGTTGAGGGTTAGGGTTAGTGTTAGTGTTAGGGTTATGGTTAGGGTGAGAGTTAGGGGGAGGTTTAGGGTTAGGATTAGGATTAGGGTTAGTGTTAGGGTGAGCTTTCAGGTTCGGGTTAGGGTTAGGGTTAGATTGATCGTTAGGGTGAGGGTAATGTTTAGGGTTAGGGTTAGGGTTAGGCTTAGGGTTAGACTGAGGTTGAGGGTGAGAGTGAGGTTTAGGTTAGGGTGAGGGTTAGTGTTAGGATGTTAGTTAGAGTTCAGTTTATGTTTAGGGTTAGGGTGAAGGTGAGGGTGAGCGTTAGGGTTAGTGTTAGGTTGAGGGTTAGGATGAGGGTTATCGTAAGGGTTCGGGTTAGGGTGAGGGCTAGGGTGAGTGTGAGGTTTAGTGTTAATGTTAGGGTGAGGTTTAAGGTTATGGTTATGGTTAGGGTTAGGGTGAGATTGAAGTTTAGGGTTAGAGTTAGGGTTAGGGTGAGGCTGAGGGTGAGGGTTAGGGTTAGGGTAACGGTTAGGGTGAGGGTGAGGGTTAGGCTTAGGGAAAGGATTAGGATTAGGGTAAGGTTTAGGGTGAGTTTCAGTAGTAGGGTTAGGGTTATGGTGAGGATAAGTGTTTGGGTGAGGGTTAGGTTTAGGGTGAAGTATATGGTTAGCATGAGAGTTAGGGTTAGGGTTAGGGTTATTGTAACTGTTAGGGTTAGTGTTATGGTTACTGTGAGGTTGAGGGTGAGAGATAGGATTAGGGTTAGGGTCAGGTTTAGGTTTAGGTTTAGGGTTAGGGTTAGAGTTAGGGTTAGGTTTAGGGTTAGGGATATTGTTAGGGTGAGGGTTAGGGTTATTGTTATTGTTATGTTTAGGGTAAAGTTTGCGGTTCGGGTGAGTCTGAGGGTGAGGTTTATGTTTAGGGTTATGTTTAGGGTTAGGTTTAGTGGTAGTGTTAGGGTTAGGGTGAGGTTTATGGTGAGGGTGAGGGTTAGGGTTAAAGTTAGGATTGGGGTTATGTTTACGGTGAGGGGGAGGGGGAGGTTTAGCGATAGCATTAGGGTTGGGGTTAGGGTTAGAGTGAAGTTTAGGGTGAGGGTTAGGCTTAGGCTTAGGTTTAGGGTGTGGGCTAGGGTGAGGTTGAGGGTTAGGGTGAGTGTTAGGGTGAGGGTTTGTGTTAGGCTTAGTGTTAGGGTTAGGGTTGGAGTTAGGGTTAGGCTTTGTGTTAGGGGGAGGGGGAGGGTTAGAGTTAGGGTTAGGAGAAGGTGAGGTGTAGGGTTAGATTTAGCATTAGGTTGAGGGCTAGTGTGAGGGTTAGTGTTAGGGTTAGTGTTACAGTTATGTTTAGGGTGAAGGTGAGTGTGAGGGATAGGGTTAGTCTTAGGCTTATGCTTAGGCTTAGGCCGAGCGTGAGGGTCAGACTGAGGGTTAAGGTTAGTGTGAGATTTAGGGTTTTAGGGTTAGGGTGAGGGTTAGGATGAGGTTTAGGGTTAGTATTAGGGTTAGGGTGAGGGCTAGAGTGAGGGTGAGGCTTATGGTTAGCGTTAGGGTGTTGTTTAGAGTTAGGGTTAGGGTTAGAGTTACAGTGAGTTTGAGGGTTAGGCTTAGGATTAGGGTTAGGGTTATTGTTATGGTTAGAGTTAAGTTGAGGGTAGGGGTGAGGGTGCAGATTAGGTTTAGGGTTAGGGTGAGGTTTAGATTTAGGGTTTGGGTTAGTTTGAGTGTTAAGATTAGGGTTAGGGTGAGGTTTAGGATGAGGTTCAGGATTAGGATTAGGGTTAGGTTGAGGGGTTGGGTGAGAGTTAGGGTGAGGGTGAGGGTTAGGTTGACGTTTAGGGATAGGGTTAGGTTTATGATTAGGGTTAGAGTGAGGGTGAGTGTGAGGGTTAGGGTTAGGTTTAGGCTTAGGGTTAGGGTTAGGCTGGGGGTGAGTTTGGGGGTTAGGATTAGGGTTAGGGTGATGGTTAGTGTTAGGGTTAGGGTTAATGTTAAGGTTAGGGTTAGAGTTACAGTGACCGTGAGGGTGCTGGTGAGGGTTAGGGCTTGGGTGAGGTTTAGGGTTAGGGTTAGGGTTAGGATGAGGGTGAGGTTTAGGTTTAGAATTAGGTTTAGGGGAGGGTTAGGGTGAGGTTTACGGTTAACTTTAATGTTAGTGTTATGGTGAGGCTAAGGATTAGAGTTAGGGTCATTGTTAGGGTAAGGTTTATGTTTATGGTTACTGTGAGGGTGTGGTTTAAGGTTAGTGTTAGGGTGAGGTTTAGGGTTTGGGTTAGGGTTAGAGTTAAGGTTAGGGTGAGCGTGAGGTTTAGGGTAAGAGTCAGGGTTAGGTTGAGGTTTAGGGTTAGGGTTAGTGTTAGGTTTAGGGTTAGGGGAGAGTTAGGGGGAGGGATAATGTTAGAGTTAGAGTAAGGTTTAGGGTTAGGGTGAGGGTGAGTGTGTGGGTTAGGGTTAGATTTAGGTTTAGGCTTAGGGTTAGGCTGAGGGTGAGTGTGTGTGTTAGGGTTATGTTTAGGGTTAGGCTTAGGGTTAGGCTGAGGGTGAGGTTGAGGGTGAGCAAGTTAGGGTTAGGGTGAGGGTTAGACTTAGGGTTAGGATGAGGTTTAGAGTTAGGATTAGGGTTAGTGTGAGGGCTAGGGTGAGGGTAAGGGTTAGTGTTAGGGTTAATGTGAGGTTTAGGGTTATGGTTAGGGTTAGGGTTCGGGTCAGGGTAACCTTTAGTGTTATAGTTAGGGTTAGGATGAAGCTGAGGGTGTGGGTTAGGGTTAGGGTTAATGTTAGGGTTAGGGTTAAGGTGAGGGTTAGGGTGAGGGTGAGGGTTATTTTCAGGCTTAGGATTAGGGTTAGGGTTAGGGTGAGTGTGAACGTTAGTGTTAGGGTTAGGCTTAGGCTTAGTCTTAGGCTGAGGGTGAGGGTGAGAGTTAGGGTTAGGGTAAGTGTTAGGGTTAGGTTTAGGGTGAGAGTTAGTGTTAATTCAGTTTAGGTTTAGGGTAAGGGTTAGGGTAAGGGTTACTGTGAGGGTGATGGTTAGGGTATAGGTTGAGGATTACGGTTAGGCTTAGGGTTAGGGTGAGCATGAGGGTTAGGGTTAGGGTGAGGGTGAGGGTTAGAATTAGACTTAGGGTAAGGGTTAGGGTTAGGTTGAGGATTATTGTTAGGGTTAGGGTTAGGGTGAGGATTAGGGTTAGGTTTAGGGTGAGGGTTATGATGAGGATTAGGGTTAGGTTTATGGTTAGGGTTATTGTTAATGTTATGGTTAGTGTTAAGTTTGCTGTGAGGGTGTGTCTGACAGTGAGGTTTATGTTTAGGTTTAAAGTTAGGGTTAGGGTTAGGCTTAGGCTTAGGGTTAGGCTGAGGGTGATTGTGGGGGTGAGGATTAGGGTTAGGTTTAGGTTTAGGTTTACGGTTAGGCTTATTGTTAGTGTTATGGTTAGGGTTAAGTTTGCGGTGAGGGTGAGGCTGAGGGTGACGATTATGTTTAGGGTTAGGGTTTGGGTTAGAGTTAGGATTATTGTTAGGTTTAGGGTTACATTTACAGTGAGGTTGAGGGTAAGTGTGAGGGTTAGGTTTAGGGTTAGTGTAGGGTTAGACTTAGTGTTGGGGGGGTTAGGGTGAGGTTTAGGGCTAGGGTTAGTGTTAGGGTAAGGGTGAGGGAGAGGGTTAGGTTGAGGTTTAGGGATAGTGTTAGGTTTAGGATTAGGATTAGGGTGACGGTGAGTGTGAGGTTTAGGGTGAGGGTTAGGCTTAGGCTTAGGGGTAGGCTGAGGGTGAGGGTGGGCGTTAGGATTAGGGTTAGGGTGATGGTTAGTTTTAGGGTTAGGTTGAGGGCTAGGATGTGGGTTAGGGTTAGGATTAGGGTTAGGGTTAGGGTGAGGGCTAGGGTGAGGATGAGGGTTTGGGTAAGGCTTAGGCTTATGGTTAGGCTGAGGGTGAGGGTGTGGTTGAGTGTTAGGGTTAGGGTGATATTTAGGTTTATGGTTAGGGTGAGGGTTATGATGAGGTTTAGGGTTATGTTGAGGGTTAGGATGAGGATGATGATAAGGGTAAAGGAGAGGTTTATGCTGAGGGTGAGGTTTTCGTTAAGGTTGAGGTTTAGGGTTAGTTTTAGCGTTAGGGTAAGTGTTAGGGTTAGGGTGAGGGTGAGGGTTAAATTGAGGATAAAGGTTAGGGTTAGTGTGAGGTTTAGGATGAGGATGAGGGTTAGGATTAGGGTGAGGGTGAGGTTTAGAATTACGGTTAGGTTGAGGGCTAGGGTGAATGTGAGGGTGAGGGTTAGGGTTAGGGTTAGGGTGAGGTTTAGGTTTTGGGTTAGGGTTAGAGTTAGATTTAGGGAGAGGGTGAGGTTTAGGGTTAGAGTTAGGGTTAGGGTAAGGGTTAGGGTGAGGCTGATGGTAAGGGTAATGGTGAGGTTTAGGCTGAGGTTGAGGGTTAAGATAAGCGTGAGTGTTAGGGTTAGGTTTAGGGTTAGGATAAGGGTTAGGGTTAGGTTAGGGTTAGGGTTAGTGTTAGGTGTTGGTTAGATTGAAGATTAGTTTTAGGGTTAGTGTGAGGCTTAGGGTGAGGGTGAGGGTTAGGGTTAGGCTGAGGGTGAGGGTTAGATTTAGGGTTAGGGTGAGGGCTAGGGTGAGGTTGAGGGTTATGGTTAGTGTTATTGTTAGGGTGAGGTTTAGGATTAGGGTGAGGGTTAGGGTTAGTGTGAGGGTGAGTGTTAGGGTTAGGGTTAGTGCTAGGGTGAGTGTAAGTGTTATGGTGAGGGTTAGGGTTAGGGTGAGGGTTATGGTTAGGGTGAGGGTTTGGGTTAGGTTTAGGGTGAGGGTGAGGGTGAGGTTTTGTGTTAGATATATGGTTAGGGGGAGGGTTAGTGGGAAGGTTAGTGTTAGGGTTAGTGTTACGGTTAGGGTGAGGGTGAGGTTTAGGTTGAGGTTTAGGGTTAGGGTTAGGGTTATGGTTAGGTTTAAGTTTAGGGTGAGGGGTAAGATGATGTTTAGGCTTAGGGGGAGGGTTATGGTTAGGGTTAGGTTTAGGTTGAGGGCAAGTGTTATGATGAGCGTTAGGGTGAGGGTGAGGTTTAGGGTTAGAGTTAGGGTTAGGTTGAGGGTTAGGGTTAGAGTTAGTGTTAGGGTTAGTGTTAGGGTGATCGTTAGGGGGTGGTTTAGGGTTAGGGATAGGGTTAGGATTAGGTTTAGGGTGAGTGTGATTGTGTGTGTTAGGGCTAGGTTTATGGTTAGGCTTAGGGTTAGGCTGAGGGTGATGTTGAGAGACAAGTGCTAGGGTTAAGGTGCGGGTTAAAGTTAGGTTTAGGTTGAGGGTTAGGATGAGGATTAGGGTTAGGATTAGGGTTAGGGAGAGGCCTAGGGTGATGGTGAAGTTTAGGGTTAGGGTTAGGTTGATGGTGAGATTTAGGTTTAGAGTTAGGGTTATGGTGAGGCTGAGGGTGAGAGTTAAGGTTAGGTTTAGTGTTAGGGTTAGGGTTAATGTGAGGTTTAGGGTGAGTGTGAGGGTTAGGATTAGGATTAAACTTAGGCTTAGGATGAAGGTGAGGGATAGTGTAAGAGTTAGTGTTAGGGTGAGAGTTAGGGTTCGAGTTAAGTTTAGGGTTAGGGTGAGGGTTAGGGTAAGGATTACGGTGAGTGTGAGGGTTAGGGTTAGGCTTAGTGTTAGCGTGAGGTTTAGGATGAGGGTTAGGGTTAGGATTAGGGTTAGGGTGAAGGCTAGGGTGAGGGTGAGGTTTAGGTTTAGGGCTAGGTGAGGTTTAGGGTTACGGTTAGGGTTAGGGTGAGGGTGAGGTTTAGGGTTAGAGATAGGGTTAGTGTGAGGCTGATTGAGATTGTTAGAGTTAGGGTTAGTGTTAGGGTTAGGGTTAGGGTGAGGAATAGGGTGAGGGTGAGGGTTAGCTTTAGGGTTAGGATTAGGATTAGGGTAATAGGGTGAGTGTGAGAGTTAGGGTTACGGTTAGGCCTAGGGTTAGGCTGAGGGTGAGGGTGAGGGTGAAAGTTAGGGCTAGGTTGAGACTGAGGGTTTGGGTTAGGGTGAGAGTTAGGGTTCAGGGTAAGTTTATGGTTAGGATGAGGGTTAGGGTTAGTGTTACAGTGAGCTTGAGGGTTAGGGTTAGGTTGAGGTTTAGGGTTAGGGTTAGGTTTAGTTTTAGGGTGAGGATTAGGGTTAGGGTTAGGGAAAGGATTAGGATTAGAATTAGGGTTAAAATTAGGGTGAGGGTGAGGGCTAAGGTGAGGGTGAGTTTACTGTTAGTGTTAGGGTGAGGTTTAGGTTTAGGGTTAGGTTTAGGGTGAGGGTTTGGATGAGGGTTAGGGTTACGGTGAGGGTGAGGGTTAGGGTTTGGGTGACGGTAAGGGTAATGATGAGGGTTAGGCTGAAGGTGAGTGTTAGGATTAGGGTTAGGTTTAGGGTTAGGGTTAGGTTTATGGTTAGGAGTAGTGTTATTGTTAAGTTTATGGTTAGACTTACGGTGAGGATGAGGGTGAGGGTCAGGTTGAAGTTTAGGGTTAGGGTGAGGTTTCGTGTTAGGGTTAGGTTGAGTGTGAGTTTTAGGGTTAGATTTAGGGTTAGCGGGAGGGTTAGTTCGTGGGTTAGAGTTAGGGTTAGTGTTAGGGTTAAGGTTAGGGTGAAGGTTAGGTTGAGGTTAAGGGTTAGGGTTTGGGATAGGGTATGCTTAGGGTTAGGGTGAGGTTTAGTGTAAGTTTTAGGTTTATTTTTAGGCTTAGGCTTAGGGTTAGGCTGGGGGTGAGGGTGGGGCTGAGGATTAGGTTTAGTGTGATGGTTAGGGTGAGGGTTAGGTTGAGGTTTAGGGTTAGGGTTAGTGTTAGGGTTAAGGTTAGGGTGAGAGTTAGTGGGAGGGTTAGGGTTAGGGATAGGTTTAGTATTGGGGTTAGGATGATTGTCAGTGTGTGCGTTAGGGTTAGGTTTAGGTTTAGGCTTAGGGTTAGGCTGAGGTTGAGGTTCATGGTGAGGGTTAGGGTTAGAGTTAGGGTTAGGGGGAGGGTGAGGTTTAGGGTTAGAGTTAGGGTTAGGGTGAGGCTGAGGTTGAGGGTTAGGTTTAGTGTTAGTGTTAGGGTTAGGGTTAAGGTGATGGTTAGGGTAAGGGTGCAAATTAGGGTTAGGTTTAGGATTTGGATTAGGATTAGGCTTAGGGTGAGTGTGAGGGTTAGGGTTAGGGTTAGGCTTAGGCTTGGCTTAGGCTGAGGGTGAGGGTGAGCGTGAGGGTTAGGGTTAGCTTGAGGGTTAGGGTTAGGGTTAGGGTGAGGTTTGGGTTAGGGTTAAGTTTAGGGTTAGGGTGAGGGTTAGGGTGAGGGTTTCAGTGAGGGTGAGTGTTAGGGTTAGGTTGAGCGTTAGCGTTAGGGTTAGGGTTAGGGTGATGGTTATTTTTAGAGTTAGTGTTAGGGTGAGGGTTAGGATGATGG
Organism: Dipodomys merriami; assembly: GCF_024711535.1. Lineage (NCBI taxonomy): Eukaryota > Metazoa > Chordata > Mammalia > Rodentia > Heteromyidae > Dipodomys > Dipodomys merriami. The sequence goes on from NW_027202849.1 coordinate 2,191,708, forward strand.
TTAGGGTTAGGATTAGACTTAGGGTGAGGGCTTGGGTGAGGGTGAGGTTTAGGGTTAGGGTTGGGGTGAGGTTTACCATTAGGATTAGGGTTAGGTTTAGGTTTAGGGTGAGTGTGAGGTTTAGGGTTAGATTTAGGGTTAGGGTGAGGCTGATTGTGATGGTTAGAGTTAGGTTTAGTGTTCGACTTAGGGTTAGGGTTAGGGTTAGGGTTAGGGTGAGGGTGAGGGTTAGCATTAGGTTTAGGATTAGAATTAGGGAAAGGGTTAGGGTTTGTTTGAAGGTTAGGGTTAGGGTTAGGGATAGGGTTAGGGATAGGCTGAGGGTGAGGGTGACGGTGAGGGTTAGGGTTGGGGTGAGTTTTAGGCTTAGGGTTAGGGTGAGAGTTAAGGTTCGAGTTAAGTTTATGGTTAGGATGAGGCTTAGGGTTAGGGTTACGGTGATCATGAGGGTTAGGTTTAGGTTGAGGGTTAGGGTTAGGTTTAGGCTTAGGGTTAGGGTGTTGGTTAGTGTTAGGTTTAGGGTAAGGGTTAGGAGGATAATTAGGTTTAGGATTAGAGTTAGGGTGAGGGTCTGTGTTAGGATTAGGTTTAGGGTTAGGGTTAGGGTTAGGGTTAGAGTTAGAATTAAGGTGAGGGTGAGGGTTAGGGTTATGTTTAGGTTGAGTTTTAGGTTTAGGGGTAGCATTAGGGTTAGGGAGAGGGTGAGGTTTATGGTTAGATTTAGGGTTAGGGGGAGGGTTAGTTCGTGGGTTACCGTTAGTGTTAGTGTTAGGGTTAAGTTTAGTGTGAGTGATAGGTTGAGGTTAAGGGGTAGGGGTAGGGGTAGGGTCAGGATTAGGGTTAGGGTGAGGGTGAGTGTGAGGGTTAGGGTTAGGGTGAGGCTTAGTCTTAGCGTTAGGCTGAGGGCGAGTGTGGGTGTTAGGATTAGGTTTAGGGAGAGGGCTAGGGAGAGGGTGAGGTTTAGTAAGGGTTAGGCTTTGGCTTAGGGTTAGGCTGAGCGTGGGGTTGAGGGTGAGGTTTAGGGTAAGTGTGATGGTTATGTTTACAGTTAGGGTGAGGGGTAGGTTGACGTTTAGGATTAGGGGGAAGGTTAGGGTGAGAATGATGGTAAGGGTAAAGGTGAGGTTTAGGCTGAAGGTGAGATTTAAGTTAAGGGTGACGATTAGGGTTAGGTTTAGGGTTAGGGTAAGGGTAAGGGTTAGGAGTAGGGTGTGGGTTAGATTGAGGATTAGGGTTAGGGTTAGGGTGAGGTTTAGGATTAGGGTGAGGGTTAGGGTTAGTGTGAGGGTTACTGTTAGGTTTAGGGTTAGTGTTCGGGTTAGGGTAAGTGTTAGGGTGAGGGTTAGGGTTAGGGTGAGGGTAATGGTTAAGTTGAGGGTTAGGGTTAGGGTTATTGTTAGGGTTAGGGTTAGGGTTATAGTTATGCTGAGGGTGAGGGTGATTGATAGGGTTAGGGTTAGGATGAGGTTTAGTGTTAGGGTTAGGGTGAGAGTTAGAGTTACGGTGAGGATGAGGTTTAGGGATAGTGTTAGGGTTAGGATGAGGGTTAGTGTGAGTGTTATGGTTAGAGTAAGGGTTAGGGTGGGGTGACCATGAGGGTAAACATGAGGGTTAGGCTGAGGATAAGGGTTATGGTCGGATGATTTTTAGGTTTAGGGGGAGGGTTAGGGTTATGGGAAGGATGTGAGTGAGGGTTAGATTGAGGATTAGTGTAAGGGTTAGTGTGTGGTTTAGGGTGATGGTGAGGGTTAGGGTTAGGGTGAGGGCTAGGGTGAGGGTGAGGTTTAGGTTTAGGTTCAGGCTGAGGTTTAGGGTTAAGGTGATGGTTCTGGTTAGTGTGAGGTTTAGTGATAGGGTTAGGGTTAGTGTTAGGGTGAGGGTAAGTGTTAGGGTGAGGGTTAGGTTTAGGGTGAGAGTTATGGATAGGCTGAGGGTTAGGGTTACGGTTAGGGTTATTTTTAGGCTTAGGGTTAGGTTTACAGTTACAGTGAGGGTGAGGGTGATGGTTAGGTTTAGGGTTAGGGTGAGGTTTAGGTTTAGGGTTAGGATTAGAGTTAGGGTTAGGGTGAAGGTGAGGTTTACTTTTAGAGTTAGGGTTAGTGTTAGGGTTAAGGTTAGGATGAGGGTTAGGGTTAGGGTTAAGCTTAGGCTTAGGCTTAGGCTTAGGCCGAGTATGAGGGTGAGGGTTAGGGTTAGGGTTAGGGTGAGGGTTAGGGTTAGGATTAGGGTGAGGGTGAGGATAAGGTTTAGCATTAGGATTAGGGTTAGGGTGAGGGCTAGGCTGAGGGTTAGGGAGATGGTTAGGTTTAGGGGTAGGGTTAGGTTTAGGATTAGGGTTAGGGTGAGGGTGAGTGTGAGTGTTGTGGTTAGGCTTAGGGTTAGGCTTATGGTTCGGCTAAGGGTTAGGGTGTGGGTTAGCGTTAGGGTTTGGGTTAGTGTGTGGGTGAGGCTGAGGATTTATGTTATGTTTAGGGTTATGTTTAGGGTTAGGGTTAGGCTTAGGCTTAGGGTTAGGGTTAGGGTGAGGTTTAGGGTTAGATATAGGATTAGGGGAGGGTTAGGGTAAGGGTTAAGTACAGGGTTAGTGTTAGGATTAGGGTGAGAATGAGGGTTAGGTTGAGTTTTAGGGTTAGGTTTAAGTTTAGGGTTAGTGTGAGGGTTAGTGTTAGGATTAGGGTTAGAGTTACAGTGAGGGTGAGGTTGCGGGTGAGGTTTAGGGTTAGAGTTAGGGTGGGGTATACGGTTAGGGTTAGGGTTAAGTTGAGGGTGAAGATGAGGTTTAGGGTTAGATTTAGGGTTAGTGATAGTTTGAGGGTTAGGTTTAGGGTTAGGGTGAAGTTTATGGTGAGGGTGAGGTTTAGGGTTAGAGTTAGGTTTATGTTGAGGGTTAGGGTTAGCATTAGTGTTGGGGTTAGTGTTAGGGTGAGAGTTAGGGGGAGGGTTAGTTTTAGGCTTAGGATTAGGTTTAAGGGGAGGGTGAGTGTGTGTGTTAGGTTTAGGATTAGGGTTAGGGTAAGGACTAGGGTGAGGGTGAGAGTTAGGTTAAGGGTTAGGCTCAGGCTTTTAGGGTTAGGCTGAGCGTGAGGTTGAGGGTGAGGGTTAGGGTTAGGGTGATGGTTAGGTTTACCATTAGGTGAGGGTTAGGCTGAGTTTTAGGGTTAGGGGGAGGATTAGGGTGAGAATGATGGTAAGGGTAAAGGTGAGGTTTAGGTTGAGGGTTAGGGTTAAGGTAAAGGTGAGGGTTAGGGTTAGGAGAAGTGTGTGGGTGAGGGTTAGATTGAAGATTAGTGTTGGGGTGAGTGTGAGGTTTAGGGTGAGGATGAGGATTAGGGTTAGGGTGAGGGCTAGCGTGAGGGTGAGGTTTAAGTTTAGGTTTAGGTTGAGGTTTAGGGTTAGGATGATGGTAAGGGTTAGTGTGAGCGTTAGTGTTAGGGATAGGGTTAGTGATAGGGTTAGGTTTAGTGTTAGGGTGAGGGTAAGTGTTAGGGTGAGGGTTAGGGTTAGGGTGAGGGTTATGTTTAGGTTGCGGGTTAGGGTTCTGGTTAGTGTTAGGGTTAGAGTTAGGGTAAGTGTGAGAGTGAGGTTTACGGTTAGAGTTAGGGTTAGTGTTAGGTTTAGGGTTAGGGTGAGGGTTAGGGTTAGGATTAGGCTTAGGCTTAGGCTTAGGCCGAGCATGAAGGTGAGGGTTAGGGTTAGGGTTAGGGTGATTGTTAGGGTTAGGTTAAGAGTTACAGGTTGAGGATGAGGTTTAGGGTTAAGATTAGTGTGACCTTTAGGTTGAGGTTTAGGGTTACAGTTAGGGTTAGGGGTAGGTTGAGAGTGAGGTTTAGGGTTGGGGTTAGTGTTATGGTGAGGGTGAGGTTTAGGGATAGGGCTAGATTTAGGATTAGGGTTAGGGTGAGGGTGAGTGTGAGGGTAAGGGTGAGGGTTAGGGTGAGGGTAAGTGTTAGGGTGAGGGTTTGGGTTAGGGTGAGGGTTATGGTTAGGGTTAAGTTTAGGATTAGGTTTAGGGTGAGGGTGAGTATGAGGGTTAGGGTGAGGGTTAAGGTGAGGGTAAGTATTAGGGTTAGAGTGTGGGTTAGGTTGAGAGTGAGGTTTGGGGTTAGAATTACGGTTAGGATGAGGTTGAGGTTGAGGGTGAGGTTGAGGGTTAGGGTTAGGGTTAGGGTTACGGTGAGAGTTAGGGTGAGGGTTAGGGTTAGAGTTAGGATTATTGTTAGGGTTAGCGTTAGGGTTAGGGTGATGGTGAGGTTTAGGTTTAGAATTAGGGTAAAGGTGAGGTTGAGGGTGAGGGTGAGGGTTAGGGATTAGGGGTAGGATATGGATTAGGGTTAGGGTTACGGTGAGTGTGAGGGTTAGGGTTAGGGTTAGGGTTAGCCTTAAGTTTAGGCTGAGGGAGAGTGTGAGGGTGAGGGTTAGGGTTAGTTTGAGGGTTAGGATTAGGGTTAGGTTGAGGTTTATTGTTAGGTTTACTGTTAGATTCAGGGTTATGTTGAGGGTGAGGTTTAGGGGTAGAGTTATGGTTCGGTTAACTTTAGGGTTAGGGTGAGGGTTAGGGTAAGGGTTATGGTGAGAGTAAGGATTAGGGTTAGGTTGAGGGTTAGGGTTAGGGTTAGGGTGAGGGTGAGGGTTAGGGTTAGTTTTAGAGTTAGGGTTAGGTTGAGGGTTAGGTTGAGGTTGAGGGTTAGGCTTAGGGTTACGATTAGGATTAAGGTAAGGGTTAGGGTGAGTGACGTTAGGGTTAGGGTTAGGGTTAGGCTTAGCGTTAGGCTGAGGGTGAAGGTGAGGGTGAGGGTGAGGGTTCAGGCGAGGGTTACGGTTAGGGTTAGGGTGAGAGTTAGTGTTTGGTTAATTTTAGGGTTAGGGTGATGGTTAGGGTTAGGGTTATGGTGAGAATGAGGGTTAGGATTAGGGTTAGGATTAGTGTTATTGTTACTGTTAGGGTTAGAGTTATGGTGAGGGCCCGGGTGAGGGTGAGTGTGAGGGTTAGGGTTAGGGTGAAGTTTATGGTTAGGGTTAGGATTAGGGTTAGAGTGTAGGTGAGGTTTACAGTTAGATTTAGGGTTCGTTGGAGGGTTAGGTTGAGGGTTAGGGTTAGGGTGAGTGTTAGGGATAAGATTAGGGTGAGGTTTAGGTTGAGGTTTAATGTTAGGGTTAGGGTTAGTTTTAGGATTAGGGTTAGGGTGAGGGTGAGTGTGAGGGTTAGGGTAAGGCTTAGGCTTAGGGATAGGCTGAGGGTGAGGGTGGGGGTGAGGATTTGGGTAGGGTGATGGTTAGGGTTAGGGTTCGGGTGAGTGTTAGGATGAGGGTTAGGGTTCGGATTAGGGTTAGGGTGAGGGCTAGGGTGAGGGTGAGGGTTAGGGTAAATGTTAGGCTTAGGCTTTGGGGTAGGCTGAGCGTGAGGTTGAGGGTAAGGGTTAGGGTTAGGGTAAAGGTGAGGTTTAGTGTTAGGGTTAGTGTGGGGGTGACAGTAAGGGTAAAGGTGAGGGTTAAGCAGAGCGTGAGGGTTACGGTAAGGGTGAGGGTTAATGTTAGGGTGAGGGTTAGGATTAGAGTTATGTTGAGGGTGAGGGTTAGATTGAGGATTAGTGTTAGGGTTAGTGTGAGGTTTAGGTTGAGGATGAGAATTAGGGTTAGGGTGAGGGCTAGGGTGAGGGTGAGGTTTAGGGTTAGTGTTAGGGTGAGGTTTAGGGTTAAGATGATGATTAGGGTTAGTGTGAGGGTTAGTGTTAGGGTTAGGGTTAGTGTAAGGGTGAGGGTAAGTGTTAGGGTGAGGGTTAGGGTTAGGGTGAGGTTTATGTTTAGGGTGAGTGTTAGGGTTAGGGTTAGGGTTATTATTAGCGTTAGGGTTAGGGTTACAGTTACTGTGAGGGTAAGGGTGAGGGTTAGGGTTAGGGTTCGGATGAGGTTTAGGGATAGGGTTAGAGTTAGGGTTAGGGTCACGGTGAGGTTTAGCGTTAGAATTAGGGTTAGGGTGAGGCTGAAGTTGAGGGTTAGGCTTAGGATTAATGTTAGGGTTAGGCTTAAATTGAGGTTAAGTTTGAGGGTGAGGGTTAGGTTTAGGTTTAGGATTCGGATTAGAGTTAGGGTTAGGGTGAGTGTGAGTGTTAGGGTTAGGGTTAGTCTTAGGGTTAGGCTGAGGGTGAGGGTGAGGGTTAGGGTGAGGGTGAGGGTGAGGGTAAGGGTTAGAGTTATGGGGAGGGTTAGGATGAGGGTTAGGGTTAGGATTAGGGTTAGGGTGAGGGCTAGGGTGAGGGTGAGGTTTAGGGTTAGGGTTAGTGTGAGGTTTAGTGTTAGGATTAGGGATAGGGTGAGGGTGAGGGTGAGGGTTAAGGAAAGGGTTAGGATTAGGATTAGGGTAAGGGCTAGAGTCAGTGTGAGGGCTAGGCTTAGGGTTAGGTTTAGGCTTAAGTTTATGCTGAGGGTGAGGGTGAGGGTGAGGGCTTGGTTGAGCGTGAGGTTTAGGGTTAGGGTTAAGCTTAGACTTAGGTTTAGGCTGAGGCTGAGGGAGAGTTTGAGGGTTATGGTTAGGGTTATGTTTGGGGTTACCCTTAGGATGAGGGTTAGGATGAGGATTAGGGTTAGGGTGAGGGTTAGGTTGAGGGTGACGGTAAGGGTTAAGGTGAGGGTTAGGCTGAGGGTGAGGGTTACGGTCAGGGTGAGTCTTAGGGTTAGGGTGAGGGTGAAGTTTAGTTTGAGTATTAGTGTTAGGGTTAGTGTGAGGTTTAGGTTGAGGATGAGAGTTAGGGTTAGGTTGAGGGATAAGTTGAGGCTGAGGGTTAGGTTTAGGGTGAGGTTTAGGGTTAGGGTGAGACTTAGGGTTAGTGTGAGGGTTAGTGTTAGGGTTAGGGTTAGTGTTAGGTTGAGGGTAATTGTTAGGGTGAGGTTTATGGTTAGGGTGAAGGTTATGTTTAGGATGAGGGTTAGGGTTAGGGTTAGGGTTATTGTTAGGGTTAGGCTTAAGGTTATGCTGAGGGTGAGGGTGAGGGTTAGGGTTAGGTTTAGGGTTAGGGTTAGGGTTAGGGTGAGAGTTAGGGTTCAGGTTAAGTTTAAGGTTAGGGTGAGGTAGGGTTCGGGTTACCTTGAGCGTGAGGGTTAGGGTTAGGTTGAGGGTTATTGTTAGGGTTAGGGTTAGGGTGAAGTTAGGGTTAGAGTTAGGGTTAGTGTTAGGATCAGGGTAGGTGTTAGGGTGAGGGTTTTGGTTAGGGTGAGGGTTATGATTAGGTTGAGGGTTAGGATTAGGATTAGGGTTATTGTTAAGGTTAGGTTTAGTGTTACGTTTACAGTGAGGGTGTGGGTGAGGTTTAGGGTTAGAGTGATGTTTAATGTTTGGGTTCGGGTTAGAGTTAGGGTTAGGGTGAGGGTGAGGTTCAGAGTTAGATTTAGGGTTAGGGTGAGGGTTAGATTGAGGGTTAGGTTTACGTTTAGGCTTAATGTTAGGCTGCGGGCAAGGTTGGGGGTGAAGGTTAGGGTTAGGGTGAGGGTTAGGTTAACGGTTAGGGGGAGGGTTAGGATGAGGTTTAGGGTTAGGATTGGGGTTAGGGTGAGAGCTAGGGTGAGGTTGAGGTGAAGGGTTAGGTTTAGGGTGAGGGTTAGGGTTAGGGTGAGAGTTAGCGTTCGGGTTAAGTTTAGGGTTTGGTTGAGGGTTAGGATAAGGGTTATGGTGAGGGTGAGGGTTAGGGTTAGGTTGAGCGTTAGGGTTAGGATTAGGGTTAGGGTGTGGGTGAGGGTGAGGGTTAAGGTTAGTGTTAGGATGAGGATTAGGTTTAGGATTAGGGTTAGGGTGAGGGCTAGTGTAAGGTTGAGGTTTAGGGTTAGGGTTAGTGTGAGGTTTAGGGTTAGGGTTATGGTTAGGGTTAGGCTGAGGGTGAGGGTTACGCTAAGGGTGAGGTTTAGGGTTAGGGTGAGGGTTAAGTTAAGGGTTAAGGTGAGGGTGAGGGTTAAATTGAGGATTAGTGTTCGGGTTAGCGTGAGGTTTAGGGTGAGGATGAGGGTTAGGCTTAGGTTGAGGGCTAGGGTGAGGGTGAGCTTTAGGGTTAGTTTAGGGTGAGGTTTAGGGTTAGGGTGATGATTAGGGTTAGTGTGAACGTTAGTGTTAGCGTTAAGGTTAGTGTTAGGGTGAGGGTAAATATTAGTGTGTGGGTTAGGTTTAGGGTTAGGGTTAGGTTGAGGTTTATGTTTAGGGTTAGGGTTAGAGTTAGGCTTAGGTTGAGGGTGAGATTTAGGGTTAGAGTTAGGGTTAGTGTTAGGGTTAGGGATAAGGTGTGGGTTAGGATTAGGGTTAGGCTTAGGCTTAGGCTTTGGCTTAGGCCAAGCATGAGGGGGAGTGTTAGGGTTGGGGTTAGGGTGAGGGTTAGGGTTAGGTTTAGGGTGTGGGCTAGTGTGAGGGTTAGGTTGAGGGTTAGTGTTAGGGATAGGGTTAGGTTTAGGATTTGGGTTAAGGTGAGATTGAGTGTGAGATTTAGGGTTAGGGTTAGGGTTAGGATTAGGGTTAGTGTGAAGATTAGATTTAGGGTTTGGGTTAGGGTTAGGTTTAGGGTTAGGGTTAGTGTTAGTGTTAGGGTTAGGGTTAGGGTTACAGGGAGGGTTAGGGTTAGGGTTAGGGATAGGCTTAGGATTAGACTGAGGGTGAGGGTGGGGGTGAGGATTAGGGTTAGATTTAGGATTAGGGTTAGGGTTATTGTTAGGGTTATGGTTAGGGTTAAGTTTGCAGTGAGGGTGAGGCTGAGGATGTGGGTTATTGTTAGGGTTAGGGTTAGGGTTAGGGTTAGTGTTATTGTTAGGGATAGGGTTAGAGTTACGGTGTGGTTGAGGTTGAGGGTTAGGTTTAGGGTTAGATTGAGATTTAGGTTTAGGGTTAGGGTTAGGGTTAGGGTGAGGGTGAGGTTTATGATTAGAGTTAGTGTTTGGGGATGGGTTTGGGTGAAGTTTAGAGTTAGGGTTAGTGTTAGGGTTAGGGTGAGGGTGAGGGTTAGGTTGAGGTTTAGAGATAGGGTTCGGTTTAGGATTAGGGTTAGGGTGAGAGTAAGTGTGAGGGTTAGTGTGAGGGTTAGGTTTAGTCTTAGGGTTAGGCTAATGGTGAGGGTGGGGTGAGGATTAACATTAGGGTGATGGTTAGGGTTATGATTAGTGTTATTTTTAGGGTTAGGGTTAGAATTCCGGTGAGGGTGAGGTTGTTGTTGAGTGTTAGGATTAGGGTAGGGTTTAGTGTGAGGGTATGGGTTAGGTTGAGGGTGAGATTTAGCGTTACAGATAGGGTTAGGGGGAAGGTTAGGGTTAGGTTTAGGGTTGGGGTGAGCGGTAGGGTGAGGGTGAGGTTTAGCTTAGGGTTAGGGTGAGGTTTAGGGTGAGGGTGAGATTTAGAGTTAGGGTTAGCGTGAGGCTGAGGTTGAGGGTTAGGGATAGGTTTAGTGTTAGAGTGAAGTTTAGGTTGAGGGTTTGGTTGAGGTTGAGGGTTAGGCTTAGGGTTACAATTAGGATTATGGTAAGGGTTAGGGTGAGTATGACAGTTAGGGTTAGGGTTAGGCTTAGGCTTAGGGTTAGGCTGAGGGTGAGGGTGAGGGTTATGGTTAGGGTGAGGGATAGGATTAGGGTTAGGGTGAGAGTTAGGGTTCGGTTAAGTTCAGGGTTAGGGTCAGGGTTAGGGTTAGGGTTACGGTGAACGTGAGGATTAGGGTTAGTTTGACGGTTAGGGTTAGGGTTAGGGTGATGGTTAATGTTAGGGTTAGGGTGAGGGTTAGGATGAGGATTAGGTTTAGAATTAGGGTTAGAGTGAGGGCTAGGTTGAGGGTCAGTGTTATGGTTAGTGTTAGATTAAGTTTTAGGGTTAGGTTTAGGGTTAGGTTGAGAGTTAGGTTGAGGATTAGGGTTACAGTGAGTGTGAGGGTTAGGGTTAGGGTGAGGGTTAGTGTTAGTGTTAGGGTTAGGGTTAGCATTAAGTTTAGGTTGAGGGTGAGTGTTAGGATTAGGGTTAGTGTTAGGGTTAGGTTTAGGGTTAAGATTAGTGTTATTGTTAGGGTTAGAGTTAGAATTTTGGTGATGGTGAATCTGAGGTTGAGGGTGAGGATTAGGGTTAGGGTTAGGGTGAGGTTTAGGGTTAGATTTAGGATTAGAGTTAGGGTGAGGGTGAAGTTTAGCATTAGATTTAGGGTTAGTTAGAGGGTTAGGTTTACGGTTAGGGTTAGTGTTAGTGTTAGGGTTAAGTTTAGGGTGAGGGTTAGGTTGAGGTTTAGGTTTATGGTTAGGGTTATGCTTAGGAATAGATTTAGTGTGAGTGGGAGAGTTAGAGTTAATCTTAGGCTTAGGCTTAGGGTTAGGCTGAGATTGAGGTTTTGGGTGAGGATTAGGGTTAGGGTTAATGTTAGGCTTAGGCTTAGGGTTAGGCTGAGCATGTGGTTGAGGGTGAGGGTTAGGGTTAGTGTGATGGTTAGGTTTACTGTTAGGGTGAGGGTTAGCATGAGATTTAGAGTTACGGTGAGGATGATCGTAAAGGTAAAGGTGAGTTTTACGCTGAGGGTGATGGTAAAGATAAGTGTGAGTGTTAGTGTTAGGTTTAGGGTTAGGGTAAGAGTTAGGGTAAGTGTTAGGGTGAGCGTTAGATTGAGGATTAGGTTTATTGTTAGGGTCAGGGTTAGGGTTACGGTTACGGTGAGGGTGAGGATCAGGTTTAGGGTTAGGGTTATTGTGAGGTTTAGTGTTAGGGTTAGGGTTAGAGTTACTGTTAGCGTGAATGTGAGTTTTAGGTGTAGAGTTAGAGTGAGGGTGCGGGTTAGGGTCAGGGTTAGGGTTAGGGTGCGGGTTCGTGTGTGGGTAAAGGTGAGGGTTAGGCTGAGGATTAGGGTTACGGTAAGAGTGAGTGTTAGGGTTAGGTGGAGGTTTACTGTTAGGGTTAGGGTGAGGGTGAGGGTTAGATTGAGAATTAGTATCAGGGTTAGTGTGAGGTTTAGGGTGAGGTTGAGGGTTCGGGTTAGGGTGAGGTCTACAGTGAGGGTTCGGGTTAGGGTTAGTGTTAGGGTGAGGTTTAGGGTTAGGGTGATGGTTAGGGTTAGTGTGAGCCTTAGTGTTATTGTTAGGGTTAGTGTTAGAGTGAGGGTAAGTGGTAGGGTGAGAGTTAGGGTAAGGGTGAGTGTAATGGTTAGGGTGAGGGTTAGGGTTAGGTTTAAGTTTATTGTTAGGGGTAGGGTTAGGGTTAGAGTTAGGGAATGGGTGAAGGTGAGATTTAGGGTTAGACTTAGAGTTAGGGTTAGGGTTAGGGTTAGGGTGAGGGTTAGGGATATGGTTAGGTTTAGGATTATTCTTAGGCTTAGGCTTAGGCCGAGCATGAGGTTGAGGGTTAGAGTTAGGGTTAGGGTGAGGGTTAGGGTTAGGGTTAGAGTGAGGTTTAGGAGGAGGTTTAGTGTTAGGAGTAGGGTTAGTGTGAAGGCTAGGGTGAGGGTAAGGGTGAGGGTTAGGGTTAGGGAATGGGTTAGGTTTAGGATTAGGGTTAGTGTGAGGGTGTTTGTGAGGGTTAGGGTTAGAGTTAGGGTTAGGCTTAGAGGTAGGGTGAGGGTTAGGGTGTGGGTTAGGGTTAGGGTTTGGGTTAGGGTGAGGGTGAGGCTGAGGATTAGGGTTACTTTTAGGGTTAGGGTTAGGGTTAGATTTAGTGTTATGTTTAGGGTTATGGTTGGGGTTAGGGTGAGGTTTAGGGTTAGTTATAGGTTTAGGGGGAGGGTTAGCCTAAGGCTTAGTCATAGGGTTAGTGTTAGGGTTAGGGTGATGGTGAGGGTTAGGTTGAGGTTTAGGGTTAGGGTTAAAGTTAGGGTTAGTTTGAGGGTTAGTGTTAGGGTTACGGTTAGTGTTAGGGTGAGGGTAAGTGTTAAGGTGAGGGTTTGGTTTAGGGTGAGGGTTATGGTTAAGGTGAGGGTTAGGATTAGGGTTAGGGTTATTGTTAGGTTTAGGTTTAGGGTTAGGGTTACTGTGAGGGTGAGGTTGAGGGTTAGAGTTATGGTTAGGGTTTGGGTTAGGGTTAATGTGAGGGTTAGGGTGAGGTTGAGGTTTAGTGATAGAGTTAGGTTTAAGGTCAGGGTTAGGTTGAGGTTTAGGGTTAGGGTGTTAGTGTTAGGGTTAGGGTGAGCGTTAGGGGGAGGATTAGGGTTAGGGTTATGTTTAGGGTTAGTGTTAGGGTTAGGGTGTGGGTGAGGTTAAGTGATAGAATTAGGGTTAGGGTGAGGCTGAGGGTGAGGGTTAGTGTTAGTGTTAGCATTAGGGTGAGGGTTAGGTTTAGGGATAGGGTTAGGATTAGGATTAGGGTTAGGGTTAGGGTGAGTATGAGGGTTAGGGTTAGGGTTAGGGTAGGCCTTAGGTTTAGACTGAGGGTGAGGGTGAGGATGAGGGTTAGGTTTAGGGTGAGGGTTAAGTTTAGGGTTAGGGTGAGTTTTAGTGTTAGGGTTAAGATTAGAGTTAGGGTTAGGGTGAGCATGAGGTTCAGGGGTAGATTTAGAGTTAGGGTTAGCGTTATTTTTACGGTTAGGGTTAGGGTTAGTGTAGAGTTAGGTTTACAGTTAGGGTTAGGGTCAGCATTAGGTTTACGGTTAGAGTTAGGGTTAGTGTTAGGGTTAGGGGTAGGGTGAGGGTTAGGGTTAGGATTATGCCTAGGCTTAGGCTTAGGCTGAGAATGAGGGTGAGGGTTAGGTTTAGGATTAGGGTGAGTGTTAGGATGAGGTTTAGTGTTAGGATTAGGATTAGGTTGAGGGCTAGGGTGAGGGTTATGGTGAGGGTTAGGTTTAGGCATAGGGTTCGGGTTAGGATTAGGGTTAGGGTTAGGGTTAAGGTGAGGTTTAAGGTTAGGGTTAAGGTTACATTTAGACTTCGGGTTAGGCTGAGTGTGAGGGTGGAGGTGAGGTTAGAGTTAGTATTAGGATTAGGGTTAGAGTTATTTTTTGTGTTATGCTTAGGGTTAAATTTGCAGTGAGGGTGAGGCTGCGGGTGAGGGTTATGTTTAGAGTTATGGTTAGGTTTAGGGTTAGTGTTATTCTTAGGGTTAGGTTTAGAGTTAAGGTGAGGGTGAGGGTTAGGGTTGGGTTGAGGTTTAAGGTTAGGGTTAGGGTGAGAGATAGGTTTCGGTTAAGTTTAGGGTTAGCGAGAGGGATAGGGTTAGGGTTAAGGTGAGCATGAGGGTTAGGATTATGTTTAGCATTAGAGTTATTGTTACTGTTAGGGTTAGAGTTATGGTGAGGGTGAGGGTGAGGGTGAGGGTTAGGCTTAGAGTTGGGGTGAGGTTTCCGATTAGGGTTAGGATTAGGGTTAGGGTGAGAGTGAGGTTTAGTGTTAGATTTAGGGTTAGTTGGAGGATTAGGTCGAGGGTTAGGGTTAGGGTTAGTGTTCGGGATAAGGTTAGGGTGAGGGTTAGGTTGAGGTTTAGTGTTAGGGTTAGGGTTAGGTTTAGGATTAGGGTTAGGGTGAGGGTGAGGGTGAGGGTTAGGGTTAGGTTTACGCTTAGGGTTAGGCTGAGGGTGAGGTTGGGGATGAGGAGTAGGTTTAGGGTGATCGTTAGGGTTAGGGTTAGGGTGAGGGTTAGGGTTAGGATTAGGCTTAGCGTTAGGCTGTGCATGAGGTTGAGGGTGAGGGTTATGGTTAGGGTTAGTGTGAGGTTTAGTGTTAGGGTTAGTGTGGAGGAGATGGTAAGGGTAAAGGTGATAGTTAGGTGGAGGGTGAGGGTTACGAAAAGGGTGAGGGTTAATGTTAGGGTGAGGGTTAGGGTTAGGGTTAGGGTTAGGGTTAGGATAAGGTTTAGGTTTAGATTTAGGTTTAGGGTGATGCAGAAGTTGAGAGTTAGGGTTAAGATTAATGTTAGGGTTAGGCTTAAGGTGAGGGTTAGGTTGAGGGTGAGGGTTAGGGTTAGGGTTAGGATTAGCATTAGGGTTAGTGTTACGGTGAGTGTGAGAGTTAGGGTTAGGCTTAGGGTTAGGCTGAGGGTGAGGGTGAGGGTGAGGTTGAGAGTTAGTGTGCGGGTTAGGGTTAGGGTTATAGCGAGGATTAGGATTAGGTTGAGGGTTAGGATTAGGGTTGTTGTGAGGGCTAGGGTGAGGGTGAGGTTTAGGGTTAGGGTTAGGGTGAGGTTTAGGTTTAGTGTTAGGCTTAGGGTGAGGTTGAGGTTTAGGGTTAGATTTAGGGTTAAGTTGAGGCTGAGGGTGCAGGGTAGGGTTAGGCTTAGTTTTCGGGTTAGGGTAAAGGTTGAGTGTGAGGTTTAAGTTTAGGTTTAGGGTTAGGCTTAGGGTTATGCTGAGGTTGAGGGTTAGGGTGACGGTTAGCTTTAGGGTTAGGGTGAGTGCTAGGATGAGGTTTAGGGTTAGGATTAGGGTTAGGGTGAGAGCTAGTGTGAGAGTTATGGTGAGGGTTAGGTTTAGGCATAGGGTTAGGTTTAGGATTAGGGTTAGTTTGAGGGTGAGTGTGAGGGTTAGGGATAGGGTTAGGCTTAGGGATAGGGTTAGGTTTAGGATTAGGGTTAGGGTTACAGTGACGGTGAGGGTTATGGTTAGGGTTAGGGCTAAGCTTATTGTTAGTGTTATGATTAGGGTTAAGTTTGTGGTGAGGGTAAGGCTTAGGGTGAGGGTTATGTTTATGTTTAGGGTTAGGGTTAGGGTTAGAGTTACAGTGAGGTTGAGGGTGAGGGTGAGGTTTAGGGTTAGTGTGACCTTTAGGTTGAGGTTTAGGGTTAGGGTTAGTGTTAGGGTGAGGGTGAGGGTTAGGTTGAGGTTTAGGGATAGGGTTAGGTTTATGATTAGGTTTAGGGTGAGGGTGAGTGTGAGGTTTAGGGTGAGGGTTAGGGTGATGGTAAGTGTTAGGGTGAGGGTTTGGTTTAGGGTGCGGGTTATTTTTAGGGTGAGGGTTTGGATTAGGGTTAGGGTGAGTTTTAGGATTTGAGTAAGTGTTAGAGTGAGGGTGAGGGTTAGGGTGAGGTTTAGGGTTAGAGTTAGGGTTCTGGTGAGGGTTAGGTTGAGGTTTAGGGTTAGTATTAGGGTTAGGTTTACGGTGAGAGTTAGGGGGTGGGTTAGGGTTATGGTTAGGCTTAGAGTTAGGGTTAGGGTGAGGGTGAAGTTTAGGTTTAGAATTAGGGTTAGGGTGAGGCTGAGGGTGAAGGTGAGGATTCGGGTTAGGGTTAGGATTTGGATTAGGGTTAGGGTTAAGGTGAGTGTGAGGGTTAGGGTTAGGGTTAGGTTTAGCCTTAGGTTTAGGCTGAGGGTGAGGGTGAGGTTTAGGGTTAGTTTGAGGGTTAGGGTTATGGTTAGGGTGTGGTTTAGTGTTAGGGTTATTGTTAGGGTTAGGGTTATGGTGAGGGTGAGGTTTAGATTGAGGATTAGTGTTAGGGTTAGTGTGAGGTTTAGGGTGAGGATGAGAGTTAGGTTTAGGGTGAGGGCTAGGGTGAGGGTAAGGTTTAGGGTTAGTGTTAGGGTGGGGTTTAGGGTTAAGGTGATAATTAGGGTTAGTGTGAGGGTTAGTGTTAGCATGAGGGTAAGTGTTAGGGTGAGGGTTAGGGTTAGCGTTATTGTTAGCGTTAGGGTTAAGGTTACGGTTACTGTGAGGGTGAGGGTGACAGTTAGGGTTATGGTTCAGATGAGGTTTAGGGATAGGGTTAGGGTTAGGATTAGTGTTCGGGTTAGGCTTAAGGTGAAGGTTAGGTTGAGGGTGAGGGTTAGGTTTAGGGTTAAGATTAGGATTAGGTTTAGTGTTAGCGTGAGTGTGAGGGTTAGGGTTAGGTTTAGGGTGAGGGTTAAGGTTAGGATTAGGGTGAGTTTTAGTGTTTGGGTTAGGGTTAGAGTTAGGTTTAGGGTGAGCATGAGGTTCAGGGGTAGATTTAGGGTTGGGGTTAGGGTTATTTTTAGGGTTAGAGTTAGGGTTAGTGTTAGGGTTAGGGGTAGGGTGAGGGTTAGGTTTAGCATTAGGTTTAGGCTTAGGCTTAGGCCAAGCATGAGGGTGAAGGTTAGGTTTAGGGTTAGTGTGAGAGTTAGGATGAGGTTTAGGGTTAGGATTAGGGTTAGGTTGAGGGCTAGGGTGAGGGTTATGGTGAGGGTTAGGTTTAGACATTGGATTAGGTTTAGGATTAGGGTTAGGGTTAGGGTTGTGGTGAGGTTTAGGGTTAGGGTTAGGGTTACATTTAGTCTTCGGGTTAGGTTGAGGGTGAGGGTGGGGGTGAGGTTAGAGTTACTATTAGGGATAGGGTTAGGGTTATTTTTAGTGTTATCGTTAGGGTTAAATTTGCAGTGAGGGTGAGGCTGCGGGTGAGGGTTATGGTTACAGTTATGGTCAGGTTTAGGGTTAGTGTTATTCTTAGGGGTAGTTTTAGATTTAAGGAGAGGGTGAGGGTTAGGGTTGGGGTGAGGTTTAGGGTTAGGGTTAGGGAGAGATTTAGGGTTCGGTTAAGTTTAGGGTTAGCGTGAGGGTTAGGGTTAGGGTTAAGGTGAGCATGAGGGTTAGGATTATGGTTAGGATTAGTGTTATTGTTACTGTTAGGGTTAGAGTTATGGTGAGGGTGAGGGTGAGGCTTAGGCTTAGAGTTCGGGTGAGGTTTAGGGTTAGGGTTAGGATTAGGGTTAGGCTGAGGGTGAGGTTTAGAGTTAGATTTAGGGTTAGTTGGAGGATTAGGTCGAGGATTAGGGTTAGGGTTAGTGTTTGGGATAAGGTTAGGGTGAGGGTTAGGTTGAGGTTTAGTGTTAGGGTTAGGTTTAGGATTAAGGTTAGCGTGAGGGTGAGTGTGAGGGTTAGGTTTAGGCTTACGCTTAGGGTTGAGGGTGAGGGTGGGGGTAAGGATTAGGGTTAGGGTGATCATTAGGGTTAGGGTTAGGGTGAGGGTTAGGGTTAGGATTAGGGTTAGGGTGAGTGCTAGGGTGAGGGTGAGGGTTAGGGTAAGGGTTAGGCTTAGGCTTAGCATTAGGCTGAGCGTGAGGTTTAGGGTGAGGGTTATGGTTAGGGTTAGGGTGAGGTTTAGTGTTAGGGTTAGTGTGGAGGAGATGGTAAGGGTAAAGGTGATGGTTAGGCGGAGGGTGAGGGTTACGGTAAGGGTGAGGGTTAATGTTAGGGTGAGGGTTAGGGTGAGGGTTATTGTGAGGGTGAGGGTTAGATTGAGATTTAGTGTTAGGGTTAGTGTAAGGTTTAGGGTGAGGATGAGAGTTAGTGTTAGGGTGAGGGCTAGGGTGAGGGTAAGGTTTAGGGTAAGTGTTAGGGTGAGGTTTAGGGTTAAGGTGATGATTAGAGTTAGTGTGAGTGTTAGTGTTAGGGTTAGGGTTACTGTTAGGGTGAGGGTAAATATTAGGGTGAGGGTTAGGGTTAGGGTTAGGGTTATTGTTAGCATTAGGGTTAGGGTTAAGGTTACTGTGAGGGTGAGGGTGAGGGTTAGGGTTATGGTTTGGATGAGGTTTAGGGATAGGGTTAGGGTTAGGGTGAGGTTTAGGGTTAGATTTAGGGTTAGGGTGAGGCAGAAGTTGAGGGTTAGGTTTAGTATTAATGTTAGGGTTAGGCTTAAGTTGAGGGTTAGGTTGAGTGTGAGGGTTAAGTTTAGGGTTAGGATTAGGATTAGGGTTAGGGTTAGGGTTAGTGTGAGGGTTAGGGTTAGTGTCAGGCTTAGGGATAGGCTGAGGGTGAGGGTGAGGGTGAGCGTTAGGGTGAGTGTTATGGTTAGGGTTATGGGGAGGGTTAGGATTAGGTTTAGGTTTCGGATTAGGGTTAGGGTGAGGGCTAGGGTGAGGGTGAGGTTTAGGGTTAGGGTTAGGGTGAGGTTTAGGTTTAGTTTTAGGGTTAGGGTGAGGGTGAGGTTTAGGGTTAGAGTTAGGGTTAAGTTGAGGCTGAGGGAGCTGGGTAGAGTTAGCGTTAATTTTAGGATTAGGGTAAGGGATAGGGTGAGTGTGAGGGTTAAGTTTAGGTTTAGGGTTAGGCTTAGGGTTATGCTGAGGTTGAGGGTGAATGTGAGTGTTAGGGTTAGGGTGAGGGTGAGGGTTAGGTTTAGGGTTAGGGTGAGTGCTAGAATGAGGTTTAATGTTAGGATTAGGTTTAGGGTGAGGGTTAGTCTGAGGGTTATGGTGAGTTTTAGGTTTAGGCATAGGGTTAGGTTTAGGATTAGCGTTAGGTTGAGGGTGAGTGTGAGAGTTAGGGTTAGGGTTAGGCTTAGGGTTAGGGTTAGGTTTAGGATTAGGGTTAGGGTTAGGGTTACGGTGAGTGTTACAGTTAGGGTTAAGGCTAGGGTTATTGTTAGTGTGATGGTTAGGGTTAAGTTTGTGGTGAGGGTAAGTCTTAGGGTGAGCGTAAGAGTTATGTTTAGGGTTAGTGTTAGGGTTAGGTTTAGTATTATTGTTAGGTTTAGGGTTAGAGTTACAGTGAGTTTGAGGGTGACGGTGAGGGTTAGGGTTAGTGTGACCTTTAGGTTGAGGTGTAGGGTTAGCGTTAGGGGTAGGTTGAGGGTGAGGTTTAAGGTTAGAGTTAGGGTTAGGGGAAGTATTAGGGTGAGGTTTAGTGTTAGGGTGAGGGTGAGGGTTAGGTTGAGGTTTAGGGATAGGGTTAGGTTTAGGATTATGTTTAGGGTGAAGGTGAGTGTGAGGTTTAGGGTGAGGGTTAGGGTGATGGTAAGTGTTAGGGTGAGGGTTTGGTTTAAGGTGAGGGTTATGTTTAGGGTGAGTGTTTGGATTAGGGTTAGGGTGAGTTTTAGGATTTGGGTAAGTGTTAGAGTGAGGGTGAGGGTTAGGGTGAGGTTTAGGGTTAGAGTTAGGGTTCTGGTGAGGGTTAGGTTGAGGTTTAGGGTTAGTGTTAGGGTTAGGGTCACGGTGAGAGTTAGGGGGAGGGTTAGGTTTATGGTTAGGGTTAGGGTGAGGGTGAAGTTTAGGTTTAGAATTAAGGTTAAGGTGAGGCTGAGGGTGAAGGTGAGGATTCGGGTTAGGGTTAGGATTTGGATTAGGGTTAGGGTTAGGGTGAGTATGAGGGTTAGTTTTAGGGTTAGGTTTAGCCTTAGGTTTAGGCTGAGGGTGAGAGTGGGGGTTAGGGTTAGTTTGACGGTTAGGGTTAGGGTTAGGGTGAGGTTTAGTGTTAGGGTTAGGGTTATGGTGAGGTTGAGGTTTAGATTGAGGATTAGTGTTAGGGTTAGTGTGAGGCTTAGGGTGCGGATGAGATTTAGGCTTAGGGTAAGGGCTAGGGTGAGGGTAAGTTTTAGGGTTTGTGTTATGGTGAGGTTTAGGGTTAAGGTGATGATTAGGGTTAGTGTGAGGGTTAGTGTTAGGGTGAGGGTAAGTGTTAGGGTGAGGGTTAGGGTTAGGGTTATTGTTAGCGTTAGGGTTAGGGTTACAATTACTGTGAGGGTGAAGCTCACCCTCACGGTTAGGGTTATGGTTTGGATGAGGTTTAGGGATAGGTTAAGGGTTAGGGTTAGGGTGAGGTTTAGGTTTAGTGTTAATGTTAGGGTGAGGGTGAGGTTTAGGGTTAGAGTTAGGGTTAAGTTGAGGCTGAGGGTGCGGTGTAGGGTTAGTTTTAGTTTTAGGATTAGGGTAAGGGATAGGGTGAGTGTGAGGGTTAAGTTTAGGGTTAGAGTTAGGCTTAGAGTTATGCTGAAGTTGAGGGTGAATGTGAGGGTTAGGGTTAGGGTGAGGGTGAGGGTTAGGTTTAGGGTTAGCGTGAGTGCTAGGATGAGGTTTAGGGTTAGGATTAGGGTTAGGGTGAGGGTTAGTCTGAGGGTTATGGGGAGTTTTAGGTTAAGGCCTAGGGTTAGGTTTAGGATTAGCGTTAAGTTGAGGGTGAGTGTGAGAGTTAGGGTTAGGATTAGGCTTAGGGATAGGGTTAGGTTTAGGATTAGGGTTAGGGTTAGAGTTATGGTGAGGGTTATGGTTAAGTTTAGGGCTAGGGTTATTGTTAGTGTTATGGTTAGGGTTAAGTTTGTGGTGAGGATGAGCCTTAGATTGAGGGTAAGGGTTATGTTTAGGGTTAGGGTTAGGGTTAGGTTTAGTGTTATTGTTAGGTTTAGGGTTAGAGTAACAGTGAGTTTGAGGGTGACGGTGAGGGTTAGGGTTAGTGTGACCTTTAGGTTGAGGTGTAGGATTAGGGTTAGGGGTAGGTTGAGGGTGAGGTTTAGGTTTAGAGTTAGGGTTAGGGGGAGTGTTAGGGTGAGGTTTAGGGTTAGGGTTAGTGTTAGGGTGAGGGCGAGGGTTAGGTTGAGGTTTAGGGATAGGGTTAGGTTTAGGATTAGGGTTAGGGTGAGGGTGAGTGTGAGGTTTAGGGTGAGGGTTAGGGTGATGGTAAGTGTTAGGGTGAGGGTTTGGTTTAGGGTGAGGGTTATGTTTAGGGTGAGTTTTTGGATTAGGGTTAGGGTGAGTTTTAGGATTTGGGTAAGTGTTAGAGTGAGGGTGAGGGTAAGGGTGAGGTTTAGGTTTAGAGTTAGGGTTCTGGTGAGGGTTAGGTTGAGTTTTAGGGTTAGTGTTAGGGTTAGGGTTACAGTGAGAGTTAGAGGGAGGTTAAGGGTTAGGGTTAGGGTTATGGTTAGTGTTAGCGTTAGGGTTAGGTTGAGGGTGAATTTTAGTTTTATAATTAGGGTTAGGGTGAGGCTGAGGGTGAAGGTGAGGATTAGGTTTAGGGTTAGGATTTGGATTAGGGTTAGGGTTAGGGTGAGTGTGAGGGTTAGGGTTAGGGTTAGGGTTAGCCTTAGGTTTAGGCTGAGGGTGAGGGTGAGGGTGAAGTTTAGGGTTAATTTGAGGGTTAGGGTTAGGGTTAGGGTGAGGTTTAGTGTTAGGGTTATGGTGAGGGTGAGGATTAGATTGAGGATTATTGTTAGGGTTAGTTTGAGGTTTAGGGTGAGGATGAGAGTTAGGGTTAGGGTGAGACCTAGAGTGAGGGTAAGGTTTAGGGATAGTGTTAGGGTGAGGTTTAGGGTTAAGGTGATGATTAGGGTTAGTGTGAGGGTTAGTGTTAGGGTGAGGGTAAGTGTTATGATGAGGGTACGTGTTAGGGTGAGGGTTTGGGTTAGGGTTACGGTTACTGTGAGGGTGAGGGTGAGGGTTAGTGTTATGGGTCAGATGAGGTTTAGGGATAGGGTTAGGGTTAGGGTTAGGGTTATGTTTCGGGTTAGAGTTAGGGTTAGAGTGAGGCAGAAGTTGAGGGTTAGGGTTAGGATTAAGGTGAGCATTAGGTTGAGGGTGAGGGTTAGTTTTAGGGTTAGGATTAGAATTAGGTTTAGGGTTAGGGTGAGTGTGAGCGTTAAGGTTAGGGTTAGACTTAGGGTTAGGCTGAGGGTGAGGGTGAGAGTGAGGGTGAGGATTAGGTGAGGTTTTGTGTTAGGGTTATGGGGAGGGTTAGGTTTAGGTTTAGGGTTAGTATTAGGGTTAGGGTGAGGGCTAGGTTGAGGGTGAGGTTTAGGGTTAGGGTTAGGGTGAGGTTTAGGTTTAGTGTTAGTGTTAGGGTGAGGGTGAGGTTTTGGGTTAGAGTTAGGGTTAAGTTGAGGCTGAGGGTGCAATGTAGGGTTAGGGTTAGGTTTAGGATTAGGGTAAAGAATAGGGTGATTTTGAGGGTTAAGTTTAGGTTTAGGGTTAGGCTTAGGATTATGTTGAGGTTGAGGGTGAGGCTGAGGTTTAGGGTTAGGGTGAGGTTGAGGATTAGGTTTAGGGTTAGGGTAAGTGCTAGGATGAGTTTTAAGGTTAGGAATAGGGTTAGGGTGAGGGCTAGTGTGAGGGTTATGGTGAGGGTTAGGTTTAGGCTAGCGTTAGGTTTAGGATTAGGGTTAGGTTGAGGGTGAGTGTGAGGGTTAAGGTTAGGGTTAGGCTTAGGGATAGGGTTAGGTTTAGGATTAGGGTTAGGGTTAGGGTTATGGTGAGGGTTACGGTTACGGTTAGGGCTAGGGTTATTGTTAGTGTTATGGTTAGGGTTAAGTTTGTGGTGAGGGTAAGGCTTAGGGTGAGTGTTATGGTTATGTTTACCGTTAGTTTTAGGGTTAGAGTTACAGTGAGTTTGAGGGTGAAGTTGAGGTTTAGAGTTAGTGTGACCTATAGGTTGAGGTTTAGGTTTAGGGTTAGGGGTAGTTTGAGGGTGAGGTTTAGGGTTAGGGGGAGTATTAGGGTGAGGTTTAGGGTTAGGGTTAGTGTTAGGGTGAGGGTGAGGGTTAGGTTGAGGTTTAGGGTGAGGGTTAGGGTGATGGTAAGTGTTAGGGTGAGGGTTTGGTTTAGGGTGAGGGTTATGGGTAGGGTGATGGTTTGGATTAGGGTTAGGGTGATTTTTACGATTTGGGTAAGTGTTAGAGTGAGGGTTAGGTTGAGGGTGAGTTTTAGGGTTAGAGTTAGGGTTCTGGTGCGGGTTAGGTTGAGGTTTAGGGTTAGTGTTAATGTTAGTGTTACGGTGAGAGTTAGGGGGAGGGTTAGGGGTAGGATTATGGTTAGTGTTAGCGTTAGGGTTAGGGTGAGCGTGAAGTTTATATTTAGAATTAGGGTTAGGGTTAGGCTGAGGGTGAAGGTGAGGAATAGGTTTCGGGTTAGGATTTGGATTAGGGTTAGGGTTAGGGTGAGTTTGAAGGTTAGGGTTAGGGTTAGGGCTATCCTTAGGTTTAGGCTGAGGGTGAGGGTGAGGGTGAGGGTTAGGGTTCTTTTGAGAGTTAGGGTTAGGGTTAGGGTGAGTTTTAGTGTTAGGGTTAGGGTTAGATTTAGCGTTAGGGTGAGGCTGCGGTTTAGGTGTAGAGTTAGGGTTAGGCTGAGGATTAGGGTGAGTGTTAGGGTTACGGCGAGGGTGAGGGTTAGGTTTAGGGTGGGAGTTAGGGTTCGGTTAAGTTTAGGGTTAGAGTGAGGGTTAGGGTAAGTGTTACGGTGAGCGTGAGGGTTATTGTTAGGTTGAGGGTTAGGGTTAGGGTTAGGGTGAGGTTTAGTGTTAGGGTTAGTGTTAGAGTTAGGGTTAGGTTGATTGTTAGATTGATGTTGAGTGTTAGGTTTATTTTACGATTAGGATTAGGGTAAGGGTTAGGGTGAGTGTGACGGTTAGGGTTACGGTTAGGGTTAGTCTTAGGCTTAGGCTGTGGGTGAGGGTGAGGGTGAGCGTTAGGGTTAGTGTGAGGGTTACGGTTAGTGTTAGGGTGAGAGTTAGGGTTCGGTTAAGTTTAGGGTTAGAGTGAGGGTTAGTGTTTTGGTTAGGGTTAGTGTTAAGGTGATGTTTAGGATTAGGGTTAGAATTAGTGTTCTTATTGAGGTTAGGGTTAGGGTTATGGAGAGGGTGAGGGTGAGGGTGAAGTTGAGGGTTAGGGTTAGGGTTAGGGTGAGTTTAGGGTTAGGATTAGGGTTATGGTGACGGTGAGGTTTAGAGTTAGATTTAGGGTTAGTTGGAGTGTTAGGTCGAGGGTTAGGGTTAGGGTTATTGTTAGGGATAAGTTTTGGGTGAGGGTTAGGTTGAGGTTTAGTGGTAGGGTTAGGGTTAGGTTTAGGATTAGGTTTAGGCTGAGCGTGAGGGTGGGGGTGAGGATTAGGGTTAGGGTGATGGTTAGGGTTAGGTTTAAGGTGAGGGTTAGCATTAGGATTAGGGTTAGGGTGATTGCTAGGGTGAGGGTCAGTGTTAGGTTAAGTGTTAGGCTTAGGGATAGGTTTAGGCTGAGCGTGAGGTTGAAGGTGAGGGTTAGGGTTAGGTTGATGGTTAGGTTTACGGTTCGGGTGAGGGTTAGGATGAGGTTTAGGGTTAGGGTGAGGATGATGGTAAGAGTTAAGTTGAGGGTTAAGCTGAGCGTGACGGTTAAGATAAGGGTGAGTTTTAGGGTTAGGTTTAGGGTTAGGGTGAGGGTTAGATTGGGGATTAGGGTTAGAGTTAGGGTAGTGTGAGGTTTAGGGTGAGGATGAGTTTTAGGGTTAGGGTGAGGGTCTAGGGTTAGAATTAGGTTTAGGGTGAGGCCTAGGGTGAGGGTGAGGGTTAGAGTTAGGGTTTGGGTTAGGATGAGGTTTAGCATTAGGGTGATAGTTAGGGTTAGTGTTAGGGTTAGTGTTAGGGTTAGGGTTAGTGTTATAGTTAGGGTAAGTGTTAGGGTGATGGTTAGGGTTAGGGTGAGGGTTATGGTTAATGTGAGGGTTAGATTGGGGATTAGTCTTAGAGATAGGGTTAGTGTGAGTTTTATGGTGAGGATGAGTGTTAGGTTTATGGTGAGGGTTAGGGTTAGGGTTAGGGTTAGGGTTAAGGTTAGGGTGAGTGTGAGGGTTAGGGTTAGGGTTTGGCTTAGGCTTAGGGTTAGGCTGAGGGTGAAGTTGAGTGTGAGGGTTAGGGACAGGGTTAGGGTGAGATTTAGTGTTAGGGTAAGGGTTAGAGTTAGGGTTAGGGTGAGGATGAGGTTTAGGGGTAGAGTTAGGGTTAGGGTGAGGGTGAGGGTTAGGGTGAGGGTTGCGGTGCGGGTGACAGTAAGGGTAAAGATGAGGGTTAAGCTGAGGGTGAGGGTTACGGTAAGGGTGAGGGTTAGGGTTAGGGTTAGGTTTTGGGTTAGGGTTAGGGTTAGGGTGAGGGTTAGATTGAGGGTTAGTGTTAGGGTTAGTGTGAGATTTAGGGTGAGACTGAGGGTTAGGTTTAGTGTGAGGGCTAGGGTGAGGGTGAGGGTTAGTGTTAGTGTTAGGGTGAGTTTAAGTGTGAGCGTTAGTGTTAGCATTAGGGTTAGTGTTAGGGTGAGGGTATATGTTAGGGTGAGGGTTAGTTTTAGGGTTAGGTTTAGGTTTAGGGTCTGAGTTAGAGTTGGGCTTAGTGTGAGGGTGACATTTAGGGTTAGAGTTAAGGTTAGTGTTAGGGTTAGGGATAGGGTGAAGTTTAGGGTTAGGGTTAGGCTTAGGCTTAGGCTTAAGCTTAGGTGGAGCATGAGGAAGAGGGTTAGGGTTCGGGTTAGGGTGAGGGTTAGGGTTAGGTTTAGGGTGAGGGCTAGTATGAGGGTTAAATTGAGGTTTAGGGTTAGTGATACGGTTAGGTTTAGGATTTGGGTTAGGGTGAGAGTGAGTGTGAGGGTTAGGGTTAAGGATAGGTTTAGGCTTATGGTTAGGGTGAGGATTAGGGTTAGGGTTTGGGTTAGGCTTAGGTTTAGGGTCAGTGTTAGTGTTAGTTTTAGTGTTACTGTTAGGTTTACAGGGAGGGTTAGGGTTAGGGTTAGGCTTAGGGTTAGGCTGAGGTTTAGGGTGGGGGTGAGGATTAGGGATAGGGTTACGGTTAGGGTGAGGATTATTTTTAGTGTTATGGTTAGGGTTAAGTTTGCAGTGAGGGTGAGGGTGAGAGTGAGGGTTAGGGTTAGGATTAGAGTTAGTGTTATTGTTAAGGATAGGGTTAGATTTATGGTGAAGTTGAGGGTGAGCGTGAGGGTTAGGGTTAGGGTGAGCTTTAGGGTAGGTTTAGGGTTAGGGTTAGGGTGAGGGTGAGGTTTAGGGTTAGAGTTATGGTTTGCCGGAGGGTTAGGGTGAGGTTTAGGGATTGGGTTAGTGTTAGGGGTAGGGTGAGGGTGAGGGTTTGGTTGAGGTTTAGGGATAGGGTTATGTTTAGGATTAGGATTAGGGTGAGCGTGAGTGTGAGGGTTAGGGTGAGGGTTAGGTTTAGGCTTAGCATTAGGCTGAGGGTGAGGTTGGGTGTGAGGATTAGTGTTATTGTTATTGTTAGGGTTAGGGTTAGATTTACGGTGAGGGTAAGGGTGCGGGTGAGGGTTAGGGTAGGGTTAGGGTGGGGTTTAGGGTTAGGGTGGGGTTTAGTGTTAAGGTTAGGGTTAGGGTTAGGGTGAGGGTGAGGTTTAGGGTTAGATATAGGCTTAGGGTTAGGGTGAGGGTTAGGGTTAGGGTTTGGTTTAGGGTGAGGTTGAGGCTGAGGATTAGGGTTAGGTTTAGGGTTAGGGTTAGGGTTAGGGTGAGGTTTAGGGTTAGGGTTAGGGTTACGTTTAGGCTTCGGATTAGGCTGAATGTGAGGGTGTGGTTGAGGTTAGAGTTAGGATTAGGGTTAGGGTTAGGGTT
Source organism: Dipodomys merriami (assembly GCF_024711535.1). NCBI lineage: Eukaryota > Metazoa > Chordata > Mammalia > Rodentia > Heteromyidae > Dipodomys > Dipodomys merriami. Next base: position 2,217,636 of record NW_027202849.1, read on the forward strand.
ATTGTTAGTGTTATGGTTAGGGTTAAATTTACAGTGAGGGTGAGGCTGTGGGTGAGGGTTAATGTTACGGTTATGGTTAGGTTTAGGGTTAGTGTTATTCTTAGGGTTAGGGTTAGAGTTACAGTGAGGTTGAGGGTGAGGCTGAGGGTTAGGGTGAAGTTTAGGGTGAGGTTTAGGATTAGGTTTAGGGTTAGGGTTAGGGTGAGGATGAGGTTTAGGCTTAGATTTAGGGTTTGGGTGAGGGTTAGGTTGAGTTTTAGGTTTAGTGTTAGGGTTAGGGTTATGGTGAGAATTAGGGGGAGGACTGGTATAGGGTTAGGGTTATGGTGAGTGTTAGCGTTAGGGTTAGTGTGAGGGTGAAATTCAGCATTAGAATTAGTGTTAGGGTGAGGCTGAGGGTGAGGGTTAGGATTTGGATTAGGGTTAGGATTAGGGTGAGTGTGAGGGTGAGGTTAGGGTTAGGGTTAGCCTTAGGTTTAGGCTGAGGGTGAGGGTGAGCATGAGGGTTAGGGTTAGTTTGAGGGTTAGGGTTAAGGTTAGGATGAGGTTTAGTGTTAGGGTTAGTGTTAGATTTAGGGTTAGGGTGAGGGTGAGGTTTAGGGGTAGAGTTAGGGTTAGGATGAGGTTTAGGGTGAGTGTTAGGGTTAGGGTTAGGTTTAGATTTAGCGTTAGAGTTAGAGTGAGGGTGAAGTTTAGGTTAAGAATTAGGTTTAGGGTGAGGCTGAGGGAAAGGTGAGGATTAGGTTTAGGGTTATTATTGGGATTAGGTTTAGGGTTAGGGTGAGTGTGAGGGGTAGGTTTAGGGTTAGTGTTAGCCTTAGGTTTAGGCTGAGGGTGAGGGTGAGAGTGAGGGTTAGGGTTAGTTTGAGGGTTAGGGTATAGTGTTAGGGTGAGGGTTAGTGTTAGGGTTAGGGTTAGGTTGTGCGTTAGGTTGAGGTTGAGGGTTAGGCTTAGGTTTACTATTAGGATTAGGGTAAGTTTTATTGTGAGTGCGATGGTTAGGGTTAGGGTTATGTTGAGGTTTAGGTTTAGGGTTAGGGTTAGGGTGAGGGTGAGGTTTAGGGTTAGAGTTAGGGTTAAGTTGAGGCTGAGGGTGCAGGGTAGGGTTAGGGTTAGCATTAGGATTAGGGTAAGGGATAGGGTGAGTGTGAGGTTTAGGGTGACGGTTAGGGTGATAGGGTTTTGCTGAGGTTTAGGGTGAGGGTGAGGGTTAGTGTTAGGGTGAGGGTGAGGGTTTGTATTAGGGTTAGGTTGAGTGCTAGGATGAGGTTTACGGTTACGATTAGTGTTAGGGTTAGGGTGATGGTTATGATGAGGATTAGGTTTAGGCATAGGGTTAGGTTTAGGATTAGGGTTAGGTTGAGTGTGAGTGGGAGGGTTAGGGTTAGGGTTAGGCTTAGGGATAAGGTTAGGTTTAGGATCAGGGTTAGGGTTAGGGTTATGGTGAGGGTTACGGTTACGGTTAGGGCTAGGGTTATTGTTAGTTTTATAGTTAGGGTTAAGTTTGTGGTGAGGGTGAGGCTTAGGGTGATGGTTATGGTTATGTTTAGGGTTAGGGTTAGGGTTAGAGTAACAGTGAGGTTGAGGGTGAGGGTGAGGTTTAGGGTTAGTGTGACCTTTTGGTTGAGATTTATGTTTAGGTTTAGGGGTAGGTTGAGGGTGAGGTTTTGGATTAGAGTTAGGGTTAGGGTAGTATTAGGGTGAGGTTTAGGGTTGGGTTAGTGTTAGGGTGAGGGTGAGGGTTAGGTTGAAGTTTAGGGATAGGGTTATTTTTAGGATTAGGGTTAGGGTGAGGGTGAGTGTGAGGTTTAGGGTGACGGTTAAGGTGATGATTAGTGTTAGTGTGAGGGTTTGGTTTATGGTGAGGGTTATGGTTAGGGTGAGGGTTTGGATTACGGTTAGGGTGAGTTTTAGGTTTTGGGTAAGTTGGTTTTGGGTTACGTTTAGGGTTAGGTTTAGGGTGAGGGTTAGATTGGGGTTTAGGGTTAGAATTAGGGTTAGTGTGAGGTTTAGGGTGAGGATGAGTGTTAGGGTTAGGGTGAGGGTTAGCGTTAGAATTATGTTTAGGGTGAGGTCTAGGGTGATTTTGAGGGTTACAGTTAGGGTTAGGGTTAGGATGAGTTTTAGGATTAGGGTGATTGTGGTTAGGGTTAATGTTAGGGTGAGGGTAAGTGTTAGGGTGAAGGGTAGGGTTAGGGTGAGGGTTATGGTTAGTGTGAGGGGTAGATTGGTGATTAGGCTTAGAGTTAGGGTTAGTGTGAGTTTTATGGTGAGGATGAGGGTTAGGGTTATGGTGAGGGTTAGGGTTAGTGTTAGGGTTAAGTTTAGGGTGAGGTTTAGTGTTAGGGTGAGGTTTAGGGTTAGGATTAAGGTTAGGATGAGTGTGAGTGTTAGGGTTAGGGTTAGGGTTAGGGTTAGGCTTAGGTTTAGGGTTAGGCTGACGGTGAGGGTGAGTGTGAGGGTTAGGGTTCGGGTGAGGGTGAGTGTTAGGGTTTGGTTTAGGTTAAGGGCTAGTGTGAGGTTTAGGTTGAGGGTTAGTGTTAGGGATACGGTTAGGTTTAGGATTTGGGTTAGGGTGAGAGTGTGTGTGAGGTTTACGGTTAGGGTTAGGGTTAGGCTTAGGTTTAGGGAGAGGATTAGGGTTAGGGTTTGGGTTAGGGTTAGGTTTAGGGTCAGGGTGGAGGTGAGGATTAGGGTTAGGTTTAGGGTTAAGGTTAGGGTTATTTTTAGTGTTATGTTTAGGGTTAAGTTTGCAGTGAGGGTGAGGATGAGGGTGAGGATTATGGTTAGGGATAGGGTTAGGTTAATGTTAGGGTTAGTGTTAATGTTAGGGTTAGGGTTAGACTTATGGTATGGTGAGGGTGAGGGTGAGGGTTAGGGTTAGGTTTAGGGTGAGGTTTAGAGTTAGGGTTAGGATTAGGGATAGGATGAGGGAGATTTTTAGGGTTAGAGTTAGGTTGAGGGGGAGGATAAGGGTGAGGGTTAGAGTTAGGGCTAGTGTTAGGGTTAGCGTTAGGTTTAGGGTTAGTGTAAGATTGAGGTTTAGGGTTATGCTTAGGTTTAGGGTTATGATTAGTGTTAGGGTGAGTGTGAGGGTTAAGGTTAGGATTAGGCTTAGGCTAAGGGTTAGACTGAGGGTGAGGATGGGTGTGAGGATTAGGCTTAGGGTGATGGTTAGCCTTATGGTTAGGGTGAGAGTTAGGATGAGGGTTAGGGTTAGGTTAGGATTAGGGTGAGGGCTAGGGTGAGGGGAGGGTTAAGGTTAGGGTTAGGCTTAGGCATACTTTTAGGCTGAGGGTGATGGTGAGGGTGAGGGTTAGGGTTATGGTGATGGATAGGGTTAGGGTTACAGTGAGGGTTAGGCTGAGGGTTCCGGTTAGGGTGAGGGTTACAATGATCGTGTCAGTAAGAGTAAAGTTGAGGGTTGGGCTAAGGGTGAGGGTTACGTTAAGGGTGAGGGTTAGTGTTACGTTGATGGTTATTGTAAGGGTTAGGGTTAGGGTTAGGGTTAGATTGGGGATGAGGGTTAGGGTAATTGTGAGGCTTAGGGTGTGGATGAGGGTTAGGGTTAGAATTAGGGTTTGGGTGAGTTCTAGTGTGAGGGTAAGGGTTAGGGTTAGGGTTAAGTTTATGGTGAGGTTTAGGGTGAGGGGTAAGTTTAGGTTTAGGGTGAGGGTTAGGTTTAGTATGAGGGTTATGGTTAGGGTGAGGGTGAGGGTGAGGGTAAGGGTTATGGTGAGGGTTACAGTGAGGGTGAGGGTTAGGGTTAGGATTTGGGATAGGGTTAGGTATAGGCTGAGATTGAGGGTGAGGGAGATGGTGAGGTTTAGGGTTAGGGTTATGTTTAGGGTGAGGTCTAGGGTGAGGGTGAGGGTTAGGGTGAAGGTGAGGGTGCTGGTGAGGGTCTTGGTTAGGTAATGGTTAGGGTTAGGGTGAGGATTAGTTGAGGGTTAGGGTAAGGGTTAGGTTGAGGTTTAGGGTGTGCGTGAGAGTTAGGGTTAGGGTGAGGGTTCGGGTGATGGTGATATTTAGGGTTACGTAGAAGGTTAGGGTTAGGGTTAGGTGAGGGTTAGTGTTAGGGTTAGGGTTAGGGTGAGGGTTAGGATTAGGTTTAGGGTTAGGGTGAGGTTTAGGGTGAGGGTGAGGGTTAAGGTTAGGGTTAGGTTTGTGGTGTAGGTAAGTGATAGCATGAGGGTTCGGCTGACGGTTTGACTTAGCATTACGGTTAGGGTGAGGGTTAGGTTGAGGATTAGGATGAGTTTTAGGGTTAGTGTGAGGGTTAGGGTTAGGCTTAGCGTGAAGGCGACAGTGAGGGTGACAGTTAGGGTTAGAGTTACGGTGAGGGTTTGGTTAATGTGAGGTTTAGGGTGAGGATGAGGTTAAGTGTTAGGATGAGGGTTAGGGTGAGGGTGAGGGTTAGGGTTAGGGTTTGGGTTAGGGTGTGGGTTAGGGTGAGGGTTAGGGTTAGGGTTATTCTTAGCGTTAGGGTGAGGGTTAGGCTGAGGTTTAGGGTTAGGATTAGGGTGAGGGTTAGGGTCAGGATTAGGGTGAGGGTGAGGGTTAATGTTCGGGTGAGGGTTAGGATTGTTATTAGGGTTAGGGTCAGATTTAGGGTGATGGTGAGGTTTAGGGTGAGGGTTAGGGTGAGGGTTAGAGTTAGGGTTAAGGTCAGGGTTAGGGTAAGGGGTAGGGTTACGGTTAGGTGAGTGTTAGGTTTAGTGTGAGTGTTAGGTTAGGGTTAGGGTTAGGATTAGTGTGAGGGTAAGAATTAGCTGACCGTCAGGGTGAGGGTGAGGTTTAGGGTTAGGAATAGTGATAGGATTAGTGTAAAGCTGAGGGTGAGGGTGAGGTTTAGGGTTAGGGTTAGGGTGAGGTCTTGGGTGAGGTTTAGGGTAAAGTTGAGGGTGAGAGAGATGGTAAGGGTAAAGGTGAGGGTTAGGCTGAGGGTGAGGTTTAAGATAAGGGTGAGGGTTAGGGTTATGGTGAGGGTTAGATTGAGGATTAGGTTTAGGGTTAGTGTGAGGTTTATTGTGAGGTTCAGGGTTAGGGTTTGGTTGAGGGTTAGGGTTAGAATTAGGGTTAGGGTGAGGGCCAGTGTGAGAGTGAGGTTTAGGTTAGGTTTAGGGTTAAGGTTAGGGTGAGGGTTAGGTTTACTGTGAGGGTTAGTGTTAGTGTGAGGGTTAGTGTTAGAGTTAGGGTTACTTTTAGGGTGAGGGTAAGTGTTAAAGTGAGGGTTTGGGTTAGGGTGAGGGTTATGTTTAGGGTGAGGGATAGCGCTAGGGTTAGGGTTATTGTTAGGGTTAGGATTATGATTAGGGTTAGCATGAGGGTGAGTGTGTGGTTTAGGGTTAGGTTTAGGTTTAGGCTTAAAGTTAAGCTGAGGGTGAGGTTGAGGCTGAGGTTTAGGGTTAGGGTTAGTGTTAGGTTTAGGGTGAGGATGATTGTTTGGGTTAGGGTGAGGTTTAGTGTTAGGGCTTGGATTAGGATTAGTGTTAGTGTGAGGGTGAGTGTGAGTGTTAGGGTTAGGGTTAGGCTTAGGCTTAGGCTTAGGTTTAGGCTGAGGGTGAGGGTGAGGGTTAAGGTGAGGGTGAGGGTGAGGTTTAGGGTTAGAGTTAGGGTTAGTATGAGAGTTACTGTTAGGATTGGTGTTAGGGTAAGAGTTAGGGTGAGGTTTAGGGTGAGGGTTATGGTTAGGGATAGGGTTAGATTTAGGATTAGGGTTAGGGTGAGTGTGAGTGTGAGGGTTAATGTTAGGGTGAGAGTTAGGGTTAGGCTGAGGGTGAGGTTGAGGGTTAGGATTAGGGTGAGGGTTAGAGTTAGGTTTAGGGTGAGGGTTAGGATGAGGTATAGGGTTCGGGTGAGAGCTAGGGTGAGGGTTAAGATTAGAGTTAGTTTTAGGGTGAGGTTTAAGTTTTGGGTTAGGTTTAGGGTTAGGGTCAGGGTTACGGTTAGGGTTACGGTGAGGGTGAGGGTTAGGGTTAGTTTGAGGGTTTGGGTTAGGGTTAGGTTAGGGTGAAGTTTGGGGTTAGGGTTAGGGTGACGGTTACCGATGAGGGTTATGGTTAGGATTAGGGTTAAGTTGCGGGCTAGGGTGAGGGTGAGGGTTAGGGTTAGTGTTAGGTTTGGGTTAGGGTAGGCTGAGGGTGAGGGTGGGGGTTAGGAATAGGTTTTGGGTGATGGTTAGGGTTAGGGTTAGGGTGAGAGTGAGGATGAGAGTAAGGGTTAGGATTAGGTTTAGGGTGAGGGCTAGGGTGAAGGTGAGGGTTATGGTTAGGCTTAGGCCTAGGCTTAGGTTTAGCTTGAGGGTGAGGGTGAGGGTGAGGGATAGGGTTAGGGTGATGGATAGGGTTAGGGTTAGGCTGAGTGTTAGGATGAGGGTTACGGTTAGGGTGAGGCTTAGGGTGAGCATGACGGTAATAGTAAAGGTGAGGCTTAGGCTGATTGTGAGTGTTTCCCTAAGGGTGAGTGTAAGGATTAGGGTGAGGGTTAGTGTAAGGGTTAGGGTGAGGGTTAGGGTGAGGGTGAGGGTTAGATTGAGGAGTAGGGTTAGGGTTAGTGTGACGTTTAGGGTGAGGATGATTGTTAGAGTTAGGGTGAGGGTTATGTTTAGAATTAGGGTTAGGGAGAGGGCTAGTGTGAGGGTTAGGATTAGGATTAGGGTTAAGTTGAGGGTGCTAGTTAGGGTTAGGGTGTGGTTTAGGATTAGGGTGAGAGTTACGGTTACTGTGAGGGTTAGTGTTAGAGTTAGGGTTAGGGTAAGGGTGAGGGTAAGTGTTAGGGTGAGGGTTAGGGTTAGGGTGAATGTTATGGTTACGGTGAAGTTTAGGGTTAGGTTTAGTGTTATTGTTAGGTTTAGGGTTAAGTTTACAGTGAGGGTGAGTATGAGGGTTAGGGTTAGGGTGAAGATTAGGGTTAGGGTTAGGGTTTGAGTTAGGGTTAGGGTGAGTGTGAGGTTTAGGGTTAGAGTTAGGGTTAGGGTGAGGGTTAGGTTGAGGTTTAGGGTTAGGGTTAGTTTTAGGTTTAGGGTTAGGGTGAGGGTTAGTGTGAAGGTAAGGGTTAGGTTTATATTTAGGACTAGGGTTAGGGTGAGGGTGAGTGTGTGGGTTAGGGTTAAGGTTAGGTTTAGGCTTAGGGTTAGGCTGAGGTAGAGGTTAAGTGTGAGGGTTAGGGTTAGGGTGCTGGTTAGGGTTAGGGTTAGGGTTAGAGTAAGCCTTAAGGTGAGGTTTAGTGTTAAGGTTAGAGTTTGGGTGAGGGATAGGGTTAGAATTATGGTGAGGCTTAGGTTTAGGCTTAGGATTAGGCTTAGGTTTAGGCTGAGTGGGATGGTGGGGTTAAGGATTAGGGTAAGGGTTAGGTTTAGGGTTATTGTTAGTGTTACATTTAGGGTAAAGTTTGTGGTGAGGGTGAGGCTGAGGGTGAGGGTTATGGTTATGGTTAGGGTTAGGGTTAGGGTAAGTGTTATTGTTACGGTTAGAGTTAGAGTTACGGTGAAGTTGAGGTTGAGGGTGAGGGTAAGGTTTATGGTGAGGTTTAGGTTTAGGTTTAGTGTTAGGGTTAGGGTGAGGGTGATGTTTAGGGTTAAAGTTAGGGTTAGCTGGATTGTTAGGGTGAGGTTTAGGGTTAGGTTTAGCGTTGGGGTTAGTGTGAGGGTGAGGTTTAGGATGAGGTTTAGGGATATGTTTAGGGTTAGGATTAGGGTTAGGTTGAGGGTGAGTGTAAGGGTTAAGGTGAGGGTTAGGCTTAGGCTTAGTGTTAGGCTGAGGGTGAGTGTGGGTGTGAGGATTAGGGTTAGGGTGATGGTTCGGGTTAGGGTTAGTGTTTTTGTTAGGGTTAGGGTTAGAATACCGGTGAGGGTGAGGGTGCAGCTGAGGGTTAACGTTAGGGTTAGGGTGGGATTTAGGGTTAAGGTTAGGGTTAGGTTTAGGGTGAGGGTGAGGTTTAGTGTTAGATATAGGGTTAGGGGGAGGGTTAGGGTGAGTGTTAGTGTGAGGGTTAGTGTTAGGGTTAGGGTGAGGTTGAGGGTTAGTTTGAGTTTTTGGGTTAGGGTTAGGGTTAGTGTGAGGGTTAGTGTTAGGGTTAGGATTAGTGTTAGCGTCAGGGTAAGTGTTAGGGTGAGGGTTTGGGTCAGGGTGCGGGTTATGTTTAGGGAAAGGGTTATGGTTAGGGTTAGGGTGAGGTTTAGGGTTTGGGTTAGGGTTAGAGTTAGGTTTAGGGTGAGGGTGAGGTTTTGGGATAGAATTAGGGTTAGGGTGAGGGTTAGGGTGAGGGTTGGTGTTAGGGTTAGTGTTAGGGTGAGGTTTAGGGTTTGGGTTAGGCTTAGAGTTAAGTTTAGGGTGAGGGTGAGGTTTTGGGTTAGAGTTAGTTTTAGGGTGAGGGTTACGTTGAGGGTTAGTGTTAGGGTTCGTGTTAGGGTTAGGTTTACGGTGAGAGTTAGGGAGAGAGTTAGCTTTAGCGTTGGGGTTAGGGTGAGGGTGAGTGTGGGTGTTAGGGTTAGGTTTAGGGTTAGGCTTAGGGTTAGATTGAGGGTGAGGCTGAGGGTGTGGTTTAGGGTTACGATGAGGGTTAGGTTTAGGGTTAAGTTTAGGGTTAGGGTGAGGGTTAGCATAAGGGTTTTGGTGAGGCTGAGGGTTAGCATTAGGTTGAGGGTTATGGTTAGGGTTAGGGTTAGGGAGAGGGTTCTAATGAGGATTAGGGTTGGGAATAGGGTTAGGGTGAGGGCTAGGGTGAGGGTGGGCATTAGGGTTAGTGTTAGGTTGATGTTTAGGATTAGTTAGGGTTAGGGTGAGGGTTAGGATGAGGGTTAGGATTACTGTGAGGGTGTGGGTTAGGGATAGTGTGAGGGTTGGGGTTTGGACTAGGATTAGGGTGAGGTTGTGGGCTAGGATTAGGGGTAGGGATAGGGTTAGGGTTAGAGTTACAGTGAGGGTGAGGGTGAGATTCAGGTTTAGAGTTAGGGTTAGGGGGAGGATTAGTTTGAAGGCAGGTTTAGGGTTAGTGTTAGTGTTAGGGTTAGGGTGAGGGTTAAGTTGAGGTTTATTGTTAGGGTTAGGGTTAGAGTTAGTATTAAGGTTAGGGTCAGGGTGAGTGTGAGGATTAGGGTTAGGGTGATGGTTAGGATTAGGGTTAGGTTGAGGGGTAGGATGAGGGTTAGGGTTAGGGTGAGGGTTAGGGTGAGGGTTATAGTAAGTGTAAAGGTGAGGGTTAGGCTGAAGGTGAGGGTTAAGATAAGTGTGAGGGTTAGGGTTAGGGTTACGCTTAGGGTAAGGGTTCGGGTTAAGTTTAGGGTGAGGGTTAGATTGAGGATTAGGGTTAGGGTTAGTTTGAGGTTTAGGGTGAGGATGAGGATTAGGGTTAGGGTGAGAATGAGGGTTAGAATTAGGGTTAGGGTGAGGGCTAGGGTGAGGGTGAGGTTTAGGGTTAGGTTTAGGGTAAGGGTGAGGTTTAGGATTAGGGTAAGGGTTAGGGTTAGTGTGATGGTTAGGGTTAGTGTGAGGGTTAGTGTTAGGGTGTGGCTTATGGTTAGGGTGAGGTTTAGGGTTAGGGTTAGAGTTATTGTTACGGTTAGGGTTAGGGTTATCTTTACGGTGAGGGTAAGGATGAGGGTTAGGTTTGGGGTTAGGATGAGGTTTAGGTTTAGGGTTAGGGTTAGAGTAAGGGTTAGTGTGAGGGTGAGGTTTAGGGTTGGAGTTAGGGTTAGTTTTAGGATTAGGTTTAGGGTGAGCATTAGTGTGAGGGTTAGGGTTAGGTTTAAGCTTAGGCTTAGGTTTAGGCTTAGGCCGAGCATGAGGGTGAGGATTAGGGTTAGTGTTAGGGTGAGGGTTAGGGTCAGGGTTAGGATGAGGTTTAGGTTTAGGATTAGAGTTAGGGTGAGTGCTAGTTTGAGCGTTATTGTGAGGGTTAGGGTTAGGTTTAGGATTAGGTGTAGGTTGAGGGTCAGTGTGAGGGTTAATATTAGGGTTAGGGTTAGGCTTAGGCTTAGGGTTAGGGTGAGGGTTAAGGTTAGGCTTTGGTTTTGGGTGAGGGGGAGGTTTAGGGTTAGGGTTAGGGTGAGGGTGAGGGTGAGGGTTAGGGTTAGTGTGAGTGATAGGGTTACGGTGAGGGTTATGGTTAGGGTGAGGTTTAGGGTTAGGTCTAGGGTTATTGTTACCATTAGGGTTAGGGTTACGGTTATGGTGAGGGTAAGGGTGAGGGTTAGGTTTGGGGTTAGGATGAGGTTTAGGTTTAGGGTTAGGCTTAGAGTTAGGGTTAGGGTGAGGGTGAGGTTTTGGTTTGGAGTTAGGGTTAGTTTTAGTGTTAGGGTTAGGATGAGGGTTAGGGTTAGGGTAAGGGTGAGTGTTAGGATGAGGTTTAGGGTAAGGATTAGTTTTAGGGTGAGAGCTAGGGTGAGGGTAAGTGTGAGGGTTAGGTTTAGGGATAGGGTTAGGTTTAGGATTAGGGTTAGGTTGAGGCTGAGTGTGAGAATTAGGGTTAGGGTTAGGCTTAGGCTTAGGGTTTTGGTGAGGATTAGGGTTAGGGTTTGCGTTAGGGTGAGGTTGAGGCTGAGGATTAGGGTTAGGTTTAGGATTAGGTTTAGAGTTAGGGTTAGGCTGAGGGTGAGGGTGGGGGTGAAGATTAGGTTTAGGGTTAGGGTTAAAAATAGGTTTATTTTTAATGTTGTGTTTTGGGTTTAGTTTGTGGTGAGGGTGAGCCTGAGGTTGAGGGTTATGGTTAGGGTTAAGCTTAGTCTTAGGGTTAGGCTGAGGGTGAGGGTGGAGGTTAGGAATAGGTTTTGGGTGATAGTTAGGGTGAGTGTTAGGATGAGGCTTAGCGTTAGGATTATGTTTAGGGAGAGGGCTAGGGTAAGGGTGAGGGTTAGGGTTAGGCTTAGGCTTAGGCTTAGGGTTAGGCTTAGGGTGAGGATGAGGGTGAGGTTTTGGGTTAGGGTGATGGATAGCGTTAGGGTTAGGCTGAGTGTTAGGATGAGGGTTAGGGATAGGGTGAGGGTTAGGGTGAGTGTGACGGTAAGAATAAAGGTGAGGGTTAGGCTGAGGGTGAGTGTTCCCCTAAGGGTGAGAGTTAGGATTAGGGTAAGTGTTAGGGTGAGGGTTATTGTAAGGGTTAGGGTTAGTCTTAGGGTTAGAGTTAGGTTGAGGGTTAGGAGGAGGGTGAGGGTTAGGGTTAGGTTTAGGATTAGGATTAGGGTTAGTGTTAGGGTGAATGCTTAGGTTGGGCTTAGGGATAGGGTTAGGCTTAGCGTTAACCTGAGGGTGAGGGTTACATTTAGGATTCGAGTTAGGGTTAGCGTTTGGGTGAGAGTTAGGGTTTGTGTTAATTTCATGGTTAGGGTGAGGTTTAGGGTTAGGGTTACGGTGAGTGTTAGGGTTAGGTTTAGGGTGAGCGTCAGGTTTAGGATTAGGGTTAGGGTTAGGGTTATTGTTAGTGTTATGGTTAAGGTTAAGTTTACGGTTAGGGTGAGGCTGACGTTGAGGGTTAGGGTTAGGGTTAGGGTGAGATTTAGGGTTAGGGTTAGAGCTACGGTTAGGGTGAGGGTTTAATTTAGGGTTAGGTTTAGGGTGAGGGTTTGGGTTAGTGTTATTTTTAGGGTTAGGGTTAGAGTTACGGTGAGGGTGAGGGTTAGGTTTAGATTTAGGGTGAGGGTTAGGGTGAGGGTGAGGTTTAGTGTTAGAGTTAGTGTTAGGGGGAGGGTTAGGGGGAGGGTTAGGTTTAGGGTTAGTGTTAGGGTTAGGGTGAGGGTTAGGTTGAGGTTTAGGTTTAGTGTTAGGGTTGGATTTAGGATTAGGGTTATGGTGAGGCTGAGTGTGAGGTTTAGGGTTAGGATTAGGATTAGGCTTAGTGTTAGGCTGAGTGTGAGGGTGGGTTTGAGGATTAGGTTAAGGGTGATGGTTAGGGTTAGGTTTAGGTTTAGGGTTAGTATTAGGGTTAGGGTTAGGATTAGGGTTAGGTTGATGTCTAGGGTGAGAGTGAGGGTTAGGGTTAGGAAGAGGGTTAGGCCTATGTTTAGGGTTAGGGTTAGTGTTAGGGTTAGGGTGAGAGTGAGGTTTAGGGTTAGAGTTAACTTTTGTGTTAGGGTTAGGGTTAGGGTGAGCATTACTGTGAGGGTTAGGGTTAGGCTTAATCTTAGGCTTAGGGTTAGGCTTAGGCCGAGCATGAGGGTGAGGGTTAGGATTAGGGTTAGGGTTAGGATTAGAGTTAGGGTAAGGGTGAGTGTGTGTGTTAGGGTTAGGATTAGGGTTAGGCTGAGGGTGAGGTTGAAGGTGAGGGTTAGGGTTAGGGTTAGTGTTAGGGTTAGGTTTAGGGTTAGGGTGAGGGTTAGGGTTAGGGTTAGGATTAGGATTAGGTTAGGTTTAGTGTTAGTGTGAGGGTTAGAGTTAGGTTTAGGGTTAGGCTTAAGGTTAGGCTGAGGGTGAGGGTGAGGGTGAGGTTTAGGGTTAGGGTGAGGCTTAGGGTTAGGGTTAGGGTGAGGTTTAGTGTTAGGGTAAGGGTTAGAGTTAGGGTTCGTGTTAGTGTTTGGGTTAGGGTGATAGTTAGGGGGAGGGCTAAGGTTAGGGTTAAGGTTAGGGTTAGGTTTAGCGGTAGGGTTAGGGTGAGGGTGAAGTTTAGGGTTAGAATTAGGGTTAAGGTGAGGCTGAGGGTGAGGGTTAGGGTTAGGGATTGGGTTAGTGTTAGGGTTAGGGTTACGGTGAGGGTGAGAGTGAGGGTGAGGGTTAGGGTTAGGGTTAGGATTAGGATTAGGGTTAGGGTTTGGGTGAGTGTGAGGGTTAGTGTTAGGGTTAGGGTTAGGGTTAGGTTTAGGGTTAGTATTAGGGTTAGGTTTAGATTTAGGGTGAGGGTTAGGTTGAGGGTTAGGATTAGGATTAGGCTTAGGTTTAGGGTTAGTGTGAGGGTTATGGTTAGGGTTAGGGTTAGGCTTAAGTTTAGGCTGAGGGTGAGGGTGAGGGTGAGGTTTAGGGTTAGGGTGAGGCTTAGGGTTAGGGTTAGGGTGAGTTTTAGTGTTAGGGTAAGGGTTAGAGTTAGGGTTAGTGTTAGTGTTAGGGTTAGGGTGATAGTTAGGGGGAGGGCTAGGGTTAGGGTTAAGGTTAGGGTTAGGTTTAGCGGTAGGATTAGAGTGAGGGTGAAGTTAAGGTTTAGAATTAGGGTTAAGGTGAGGCTGAGGGTGAGGGTTAGGGTTAGGTTTGGGGTTAGTGTTAGGGTTAGGGTTAGGGTGAGGGTTATGGTTAGTGTGAGGGTTTGGGTTAGGGTTAGGATTAGGATTAGGGTTAGGGTTAGTGTGAGTGTGAGGGTTAGGGTTAGCCTTAGGGTTATGCTGAGGGTGTGCTTGAGTATGAGGTTTAGGTTTAGAGTTATGGTTAGTGTTAGGTTTAGGGTTAGGGTGAGGGTCAAGTTTACAGTTAAGCTTGGGCTTAGGCTTAGGCATAGGCCGAGCATGAGGGTGAGGCTTAGGGTTAGGGTGAGGGTTAGGGTGGGGGTGACCGTAAGGGTCAACATGAAGGTTAGGCTGAGGTTTAAGGTTACTGTAAGGGTCAGGGTTAGGGTTAGGGTTAGTTTTCGGGTTCGGGGTAGAGTTAGGGTGAGGGTTAGATTGAGGATTAGTGTTAGGGTTATGGTGAGGTTTAGGGGGAAGATGGGGGTTAGGGATAGGGTGAGGGTGAAGGTTAGGTTCAGATTTAGGTTTAGGGTTAGTTTGATGGTTAGCTTAGTGTGAAGGTCAGTGTTAGTGTTAGGGTTTGTGTTAGGCTGAGGGTAAGTGTTAGGGTGTGGGTTAGGGTTAGGGTGAGGGTTAAGGTGAGGGTGAGGGTGAAGGTTAGGTTTAGGGTTAGGATGAGGTTTAGGTTTAGCTTTAGGGTTAGAGTTAGGGTTATGGTGAGAGTGAGGTTTAGGTTTCGAGTTAGGGTTAGTGTTAAGGTTAGGGTTTGGGTGAGGGTCAGGTGTAAGGTTAGCCTTAGGCTAAGGCTTAGGCTTAGGCCGAGCATGACGGTGAGGGTTAGGGTCAGGGTTAGGGTGAGTTTTAGGATGAGGTTTAGGGTTAGGATTAGTGTTAGGGTGAGGGCTATTGTGAGGGTTATGGTGAGGGTTATGTTTAGGGATATGGTTAGGTTTAGGATTAGGGTTAGGCTAGATTGAGTGTGAAGGTTAGGGTTAGGGTTAGGGTTAGGCTTAGGGTTAGAGTTCGGGTTCGGGTTAGGGTTTGTGTTAGTGTGAGAGTGAAGCTTAGGATTAGTGTTAGGTTTAGTGTTAGGGTTAGGTTTAGGTTTAGGGTTAGGTATACGGTGAGGGTTAGGCTTAGGGTTAGGATGAGGATGAGGGTGGGGGTGAGAATTAGGGTTAGGTTTAGGGTTAGGGTTATTGTTAGTGTTATGGTTAGGGTTAAGATTGCGTTGAGGGTGAGGTTGAGGGTGAGGGATATGGTTAGGGTTAAGGTTAGTGTTAGGGTTAGGGTTTGTGTTATAGTTAGGGTTAGGGTCACAGTTAAGGTGAGGTGGAGGGTGAAGGTGAGGGTGAGGATTAGGGTTAGGGTGCGGTTTAGGGTGAGGTTTAAGTTTAGGGTTGGGGTTAGGGTAAGGGTGAGGTTTAGGTTTAGAGTTAGGGTTAGGGGGAGGGTTAGGATGAGGTTTAGGGTTAGGGTTAGTTTTATTGTTAGGGTGAGGGTGAGTTTTAGTTTTAGGGTTAGGGTGAGGCTTAGGGTTAGTGTCAGGGTGATGTTTAGGGTTAGAGTTAGGGTTAGGGTAAGGCTGTGGGTGTGGGTTAGGTTTAGGGTTAATGTTAAGGTTATTGTTAAGTTGAGGGTTAGGGTGAGGGTGAGGGTTAGGGTTAGTGTCAGCATTAGGATTAGGGTTAGGGTTATGGTGAGTGTGAGGTTTAGGGTTAGGGTTAGGCTTAGGCTGAGGTTGAGGCTGAGGGTGAGGGTTAGTGTTAGGGTGAAAGTTAATGTTAGGGTTAGGGGGAGGGTGAGGATGAGGGTTAGGGTTAGGGGGAGGTCTAGGTTGAGGGTGAGGTTTATGCTTAGGTTTAGGGTGACTTTTAGGGATAGGGTTAGGGTGAGGATGAGTTTTAGGGTTAGAGTTAGGGTTAGGGTGAGGCTGAGGGTGAGGCTTAGGTTTAGGGTTAGTGTTAGGGTTAGGGTCAAGTTGAGGGATAAGGTGGGGGTGAGGGTTAGGGTTAAGTTTAGGAATAGGATTAGGGTTAGGGTTAGGGAGAGTGTGAGGGTTAGTGTTAGGGTTAGGCTTAGGCTTAGGCTTAGACTGAGGCTGAGGCTGAGGGTGAGTGTTAGGCTTAGGGTGAGGGTTAGGGTTAGCGTTAGGGTGAGAGTTAGGGTTTGGGTTAAGTTTAGGGTTAGGATGAGGGGTAGGGTAAGGGTTTCAGTGAGGTTGAGTTTTAGGGTTAGGGTGAGGGTTAGGATGAGGGTTAGGGTTAGGATTAGGGTGAGGGTGAGGGCTAGGTTGAGGATGAGGATTAGGGTTAGGGTTAGGGTTAGGGTGAGGTTTAGGGTTAGGGTTAGGGTTAGGGTTATGGTGAAAGTGATTTTTATGGTTAGAGTTAGGGTTAGGGTGAGGCTGATTGTGAGGGTTTGGGTTAGGGTTATTGTTAGATTTATTATTAGGGTGAGGGTGAGGGTGAAGGTTAGGATTAGGCTGAGGGTTAGGGTTAGGGTTAGGGTGAGAGTTAGGGTTCCAGTTAAGTTTGGGTTTAGGGTGAGGGTTAGGGTTAGGGTTACGGTGAGAGTGACGGTTATGATTAGGTTGAGGGATAGGGTTAGGGTTAGGGTTAGGGCTAGGTTTAGGGTGAGGGTTAGGTTTAGGGTTAGGGTGAGGTTTAGGATGAGGATTAATGTTAGGATTAGGGTTAGGCTGAGGGCTAGGGTGAGGGTGAGGGTTAGGGTTAGGTTGAGTTTTAGAGTTAGTGTTAGGTTTAGGGTTAGGGTGAGGGTGAGGTTTAGGGTTATAGTAAGGGTTAGTGTTCGTGTTAGGGTTAGGTGAGTGTTAGGGTTAGGCTTAAGCTTAGGCTTAGGCCTAAGCCTAGCATGAAAGTGAGGCTTAAAGTTATTGTTAGGGTGAGGGTTTGGGTTAGGGTGAGGGTTAGGTTGAGGTTTAGGGTTAGGATTAGGGTTAGGGTGAGCACAACGTTGAGGGTTAGTGTGAGGGTTAGGGTTAGGGATAGGTTTAGGTTTAGGATTAATTTAGGTTGAGGGTGAGTGTGAGGGTTAGAGTTAGGTTTAGAGTTAGGCTTAGGGTTTGGGTGAGGGTTAGGGTTAGGGTTTGATTTAGGGTGAAGGTGAGGGTTACGGTTAGGGTGAGGGTGTTGGTGAGGGTGAGGGTTAGGGTTAGGGTTAGAGTGAGTGTTAGGGTTAGGGTGAGGCTTATGGTTAAGGTGAGGGTTAGGGTTAGGTTTAGGCTTAGGCTTAGTCTTAGGGTAAGGCTGAAGTTTAGGGTGAGGGTGAGTGTGAGGGTTTGGTTTTGGGTTAGGTTTAGGCTTAGGGATAGGCTGAGGGAGAGGGTGAGGGTGAGGATTAGGGTTAGGTTGGGGGTGAGGTTTAGGGTTAGAGTTTGACTTAAGGTGAGGGTTAGTGTGAGGGTTAGTGTTAGGATTAGTTTTAGGTTTAGGTTTAGGTTGAGATTTAGGGTGAGTTTTAGGGCTAGGGATAGGGTTCATTTTAGGATTAGGGTTTGGGTGAGGGTGAGTGTGAGGGTTAGGGTTCGGGTTAGGGTTAGAGGTAGGCTTAGGGTTAGGCTGAGAGTGAGGGTGAGGGTTAGGGTTAGGGAGAGGGTTAGGGTTAGGTTTAGGGTGATGGTTATAATGGGGGTTAGTTTTAGGATTAGGGTTAGTGTGAGGGCTATCATGAGGGTGAGGTTTAGGGTTAGGGTTAAGTTTAGGTATAGGTTGAGGGTTAGGAGTAGGGCTTGGTTTAGGATGAGAGTTAGGGTTAGGGTTAGTGTGAGTGTTAGCATGAGGGTTACAGTTAGGATTAGGGTTAGGATGAGGGCTAGGGTGAGGGTGAGTGTTAGGTTTAGGGTTAGGGTTATGGTGAGGATTAGGGTTAGGTTTAGTTTGAGGGTGAAAATTAGGTTTAGTTTTAGGGTGAGGGTTAAGGTTAGGTTTAGGGTGAGGGTTAGGATGAGGTTTAGGGTTACAAGTAGGGTAAGGTTGAGGGCTAGGGTGATTGTGAGGGTTAGTGTTAGGGTTAGGGTGAGGTTTAGGGTTAATGTTAGGGGTAGGCTTAGGGTGAGGGTTAAGGTTCGGGTTTGGGTGAGGGTGAGGGTTAGGTTTGGGGTGAGGGTTAGGGTGAAGACTAAGGTCAGGGTGAGGGTTAGGTTTAGGGTTAGGTTTACGGTGAGGGTTAGGTTGAGGTTTAGGTTTAGGGTTAGGGTTAGGGTTAGGATTATGTTTAGGGTGAGGTTGAGTGTGAGGGTTAGGGTTAGGCTTAGGCTTAGGCTTAGGGTTAGGCTGAGGTGTGAGGGTGGGGATGAGGATTAGGTTTAGAGTGCTGGTTTAGTTTATGGTTAGGTTTAGGGTTAGGATGAGGGTTAGGTTTAGGATAAGAGTTAGAGTGAGGGCTACAATGACTGTGAGGTTTAGGGATAGGTTTAGGCTTAGGCTTAGGGTTATGCTGAGGCTGAAGGTGAGGGCGAGGGTTAGGGTTAGGGTGATGGTTAGGGTTACGGTTAGGGTGAGGGTTAGGATGAGGGTTAGGGTTAGGGTGAGGGTTAGGATGAGGTTGACTATAAGAGTAAAGGTGAGGGTTAGGCTGAGGTTGAGGGTGATGGCAAGGGTGAGGGTCGGGTTAGAATTTAGTGTGAGAGTGAGGGTTAAATTGAGGATTAGTGTTAGGGTTAGTGTGAGGTTTAGGGTGAGGATGAAGGTTAGGCTTAGGGTGAGGGCTAAGGTGAAGTTGAGGTTTAGGGTTAGAGTTAGGGTGAGGTTTAGGTTTAGGGTGATGGTTAGCATTAGTGTGAGGGTTAGTGATAGGGTTAGTGTTAGTGTTAGGGTGAGGGTAAGTGTTAGGATAAGGTTTAGGTTTAGGGTGAGGTTTAGAATTAGGGTTAGGTTCAGGGTTAAGGTGAGGGTGAGGTTTAGGTTTAGAGTTAGTTTTATGGTGAGGGTTAGGTTAAGGTTAGGGTTACTATTTGGGTAAGTGTTAGGGTGAGGTTTAGTGTGTGGCTGAGGTTTCGTGATAGGGTTAGGATTAGGATTAGTGTTAAGGTGAGGGTGAGTGTGAGGGTTAGGGTTAGGGTTAGGATTAGAGTTAGGGTTAGGGTGAGGGTGAGGGTTAGGATTAGTGTTAGGGTTAGGGTTAGGGTTAGGGGGAGGGTTAGTATGAGGGTTAAGGTTAGGATTAAGTTTAGGGGGAGGGCTAGGGTGAGGGTGAAGTTTAGGTTTAGGGTTAGGGTGAAGTAAGGGTTTAAGGATAGGATTAGGGTCAGGGTAAGTGTGAGGGTGAGATTTAGGGTTAGAGTTAGGGTTAGGGTGAGGCTGAGGGAGAGGATTAGGGTTAGGGTTAGTGTTAGGGTTAGGGTTAAGGTGAGGGTTAGAGTGAGGGTAAGGGTTAGGGTTAGGGTTAGGATTAGGTTTAGAGTTAGGGTGAGTGTGAGGGTTAGGGTTAGGTTTTGGCTTAGGCTTAGGCTGAGACTGAGGGTGAGGGTTAGGGTTAGAGTTTTTGTGAGGGGTAGGTTAGGGTTAGGGTGAGAGTTAGGGGGAGGAATATGGTTAGGGTTAGAATTAATGATAGGGTGAGTGTGAGTGTGTAGGTTAGGTTTAGGGTTAGGTTTAGGGTTAGGCTTAGGGTTAGGATGAGGGTGAGTGTGTGTGTTAGGGTTAGGTTTATGGTTAGGCTTAGGGTTAGGCTGAGGGTCAGGTTGATGGTGATATAGTTAGGGTTAGGGTGAGGGTTAGGCTTAGGATTATGGAGAGGTTTAGGATGAGGTTTATGGTTAGGATTAGGGTTAGGTTGAGGGATAGGCTGAGATTGAGTTTGAGTTTTAGGGTTAGGGTGAGGTGTAGGGTTAGGGTTAGGGTTAGGGAGAGGGTCAGGATGACGTTTAGGGTTAGAGTTAGGTTTAGGGTGAATCTGAGGGTGTGGGTTAGGTTTGGGGTTAATGTTAGGGTTAAGGTTAAGGTGAGGGTTAGGGTGAGGGTGAAGGTTAGGGTTAGGGTTAGGGTTAGGTTTAGTGTTAGGGTGAGTGTGAGGGTTAGGGTTAAGGGTTAGGCTTAGGCTTAGGCTGAGGCTGAGTGTGAGGGTGGGGGTGAGGGTTAGGGTTAGGTTGAGGGTGAGTGTTTGGATTAGGGTTAGGGTTAGGGTTAAGTTTAGGTTTAGGGTTAGGAATAGTGTTTTTGTTAGGGTTAGGTTTAGAGTTACAGTAAGGGTGAGGGTGAGGGTTAGGTTTAGGGTTAGGGTGAGGTTTAGGTTTAGGGTTAGGATTAGGGTTAGGTTTAGGTTGAGCTTTATGTTTAGACTTAGCCTTAGGGGGAGAGTTAGGTCGAGGGTTAAGGTAAGGGTTAGTGTTAGGGTTAGGGTGAGTGTTAGGGTCAGGTTGATGGTTAGGCTTAGGGTTAGGATTAGGATTAGGATAAGGTGTAGTGTGAGCGTGAGGGTTCGGTTAAAGGTTAGGGTTAGGCTTAGAGTTTTGCTGAGGGTGAGGGTAAGGGTGAGGCTTAGGGTTAGGTTGAGTGATGGGTTAGGGATAGTGTGAGAGTTAGGGTTCGGTTTGAGTTTAGGGTTAGGGTTAGGGTTATGGTGAGCGTGAGGATTAGGGTTAGGTTGAGGGCTATTGTTAAGGTTAGGGTTAGGGTTAGGGTGATGGGTAGCATGAGGATTAGGGTTAGGTTTAGGGTTAGGGTGAGTGCTAGGGTAAGGGAGAGTGTTAGGGTTAGTGTTAGGGTGAGGTTTAGGATTAGGGTTAGGGTGAGGGTTAGAATGAGTGTTAGGGTTCCCTTAAGGGTAAGGGTTAAGGTTAGGGTGAGGGTTAGGGTTAGGGTTAGGATTAGGTTTAGGGTGAGGGTGAAGTGTAGGATTAGGGTTAGGGTAAGGGTTAGGTTTAGGTTTAGGGTGAGGATTAGATTGAGGATTATGGTTAGGGTTAGTGTGAGGTTTAGGTGAGGTTGATGGTGAGCGTTAGGGTTAGGGTTAGGGTGAGGTTTAGGGTTAGGGTTAGGATTAGGGATAGGGTCAGGGTGAGGTTTAGGGTTAGAGTTAGGTTGAAGGGGAGGGTTAGGTTGAGGGTTAGGGATAGGGTTAGTGTTAGGGTTAGCTTTAGGGTTAGGGTGAGGGTTACGTTGAGGTTTGGGTTAGTGTTAGGGTTAGGGTTAGGATTAGGGTTAGGGTGAGGGTGAGTGTGAGGGTTAGGTTTAGGATTAGGCTTAGGCTTAGGGTTAGGCTGAGGGTGAGGGTGGGGGTGAGGATTAGTCTTAGGGTGATGGTTATCCTTAAGGTTAGGGTGAGGTTTAGGATGAGAGTTAGGGTTAGAATTAGGGTTAGGCTGAATGCTAGGGTGAGAGTGAGGGTTAGTGTTAGAGTTAGGTTTAGGCTGAGGGTGATGGTGAGGGTGAGGCTTAGGGTTATGGTGATGGTTAGGGTTAGGGTTAGGGTGAGGGTTAGGATGTGGGTTCGCGTTAGGGTGAGGGTTAGTATGAGCGTGATGGTAAGAGTAAAGGTGAGGGTTACAGTAAGGGTGAGGGTTAGGGTAAGGGATAGGGTTCGGGTTAAGTTTAGGGTGAGGGTAAGGGTGAGGGGTAGGGTTAGGTTTAGGGTGAGGGTTAGGTTTAGTGTGAGGGTTATGGTGAGGGTGAGGGTAAGGTTTATGGAGAGGGTTAGGGTGAGGGTGAGGGTTATGGTTAGGGTTATGTTGAGGGTGAGGGTTATGATTAGGTTTAGGGTTACGGTGAGATTTAGGGTGAGTGTGAGGGTTAAGGTTAGGGTTAGGTTTGTGGTGTGGATAAGTGATAGCATGAGGTTTGGGGTGAGTGTTAGAGTTAGCATTAGGTTTAGGGTGAGGGTTAGGTTGAGGGTTAGGTTTAGGGTTAGGGTGAAGGTGAGGGTGAGAGTGAGGTTTAAGGTGAGGTTTAGGGTGAGTTTTAGGGTTAGGGTGAGTGTTAGGATTAGGGTTAGCATGAGGGTGACGGTGAGGGTGATGATTAGATTTATAGTTAAGGTGAGGTTTCCGTTAAGTGTGAGGTTAGGGTGGGGATGAGTTTAAGACTTAGAGTGAGGGTTAGGTTACGGGTGAGGGTTAGGGTTAGGGTTTGGGTTAGGGTGAGGGTTAGGGCTAGGTTTATACTTAGGGTTAGTGTGAGGGTTATTCTGAGGGTTAGGATTAGGATTAGGGTGAGGGTTAGGGTGAGGGTGAGGGTGAGGGTTAGAGTTAGGGTTAATGTGAGAGTTAGGGTAATGGGTTGCGTTATGGATAGGGTGAGGTTTAGGTTTAGTGTGAGAGTTATGGTTAGGGTTAGGGTTAGTATTAGTGTGAGGTTAAGAATTAGGGTGACAGTTAGGGTGAAGTTGAGCTTTAGGGTTATGAATTTTGATGGGGTTAGTATTACGATGAGGGTGAGGGTGAGGTTGAGGGTTAGGGTTAGGGTTGTGGGAGGGCTATGGTGAGGGTTAGGGTAAAGGTGAGGGTTAGGGTGAGGGTGATTGTAAGGGTAAAGGTGAGAGTTAGGCTGAGGGTGAGGTTTAAGATAAGGGTGAGGGTTAGGATTAGAGTGAGGGTTAGGTTAAGGGTTCAGGTTAGGGTTAGGGTGAGGGTTAGATTGAGGATTAAGGTTAGGGTTAGTGTGAGGTTTGGGGTGAGGATGAGCGTTATCGTTAGGTTGAGGGTTAGGTTTAGAATTAGGGTTAGGGTGAGGGCTTGGGTGAGGGTGAATTTTAGGGTTAGGATTAGGGTGAGGTTTAGGGTTAGGGTGAGGGCTAGGGTTAGTGTGAGGGTTAGTGTTAGAGTAAGGGTTAGTGTTAGGGTGAGGGTAAGTGTTACGGTGAGGGTTAGGTTTAGGGTGAGGGTTATGTTTGGGGTGAGGGTTAATGTTAGGGTTAGGGTTATTCTTAGGTTTAAGATTAGGATTACGGTTAGGGTGAGGGTGAGTGTGTGGGTTAGGGTTAGGTTTATGTTTAGGCTTAGGGTTAGGCTGTGGGTGAGGTTGAGGTTGAGGGTTTGGGTTAAGGTGATGGTTAGGGTTAGGGTTAGGGTGAGGATTAGGATGAGGGTTAGGATGAAGGTGACGTTTAGGGTTATGTTTAGGGTGAGGTTTAGGGTTAGGGTTAGGGATAGGCTTAAGATGAAGTTGAGGTTTAGGTTTAGAGTTAGGGTTAGGTTGAGGGTTAGGTTTAGGGTCAGTGTTAGGTTTAGGGTTAGGGTGAGGATTAGGGTTAGGTTGATGGTTAGGTTTAGGGCTGTCATTAGGGTTAGGGTGAGGGTGAGTGTGAGGGTTAGTGTTAGGGTTAGGGGTAGGCCGAGGTTTAGGCTGAGGTTGAGGGTGAGGTTTAGGTTTAGGTTGAGGGTGAGGTTTATGGTTTGGATTAGGTTTAGGGTGCAGGGTAGGGTGAGGGTGAGTGTTAAGGTTAGGGTTAGGGTTAGGCTTAGGGTTAGGCTGAGGGTGAGGTTGGGCGTGAGAAATAGGTTTTGGGTGATGGTTAGGGTTAGGGTTAGGGTGAAGGTTAGGATTAGGGTTATGGTTAGGATTAGGTTTAGGTTTAGGGCTAGGGAGAGGGTGAAGGTTAGGGTTAGGGATAGGGTTAGATTTAGGATTAAGGGTAGGGTGAGGTTGAATGTGAGGTTTAGGGTTAGGGTTAGGCTTAGGCTTAGGTTTAGGCTGAGGGTGAGGATGAGGGTTATGGTTAGGGTGAGGGTTAGGTTTAGGGTTAGGGTGAGGGTTAGAATGTGGTATAGGGTTAGGATTCGGGTTAAGATGAGGGCTAGGGTGAGGGTTAAGGTTAGGGTTAGGTTTAGGGTGAGGTTTAGGGTTAGGGTGAGGTTTAGTTTTAGGGTGAGGTTTAGGGTTAGGGTTACGGTAAGGGTGAGGGTTTGGGTTAGGTTGAGGGTTAGGGTTAGGTTTATTGTGAGATTTAGGGTTAGGTTTAGGGTGAGGGTTAGGGTGAGGGTTATGGTTTGGATTAGGGTTAGGGTGCGGGCTAGGGTGAGGATGAGGGTTAGGGTTAGGCTTAGGCTTAGGATTAGGGTTAGGCTGAGGGTGTGGGTGGGGGTTAGGAATAGGTTTTGAGTGATGGTTAGGGTTAGGGTAAGGGTGAGTTTTAAGATGAGGGTTAGGGTTAGGCTTAGGTTTAGGGTTAGGGCTAGTGTGCGGGTGAGGGTTAGGGTTAGTCTTAGGCTTAGGGTTAGGGTGAAGGTGAAGGTGAGGATGAGGGTTAATGTTAGGGTGATGGATAGGGTTAGGGTTAGAGTGAGTGTTAGGATGAGGTTTAGGGTTAGGGTGAGGGTTAGGATGAGCGGACGGTAAGAGTAAAGATCAGGGTTAGGCTGAGGGTGAGTGTTCCCCTAAGTGTGATGGTTAGGATTAGTGTGTAGGTTAGGATAAGTGTTAGGGTGAGGTTAGGGTGAGGGTTAGGTTTAGGGTGAAGTTTAGAGTTAGGGATAGGGTTAGCTTTAGGATTAGTGTGAGGGTGAGGGTGAGTGTGAGCCTTAGCGTTATGGTTAGGGTTAGGCTTAGGGTTAGGCTGAGGGAAAGGGTGAAGTTGTAGGTTAGGCTGAGGGTGAGGGTTACGGTAAGGATGAGGGTTAGGGTTTGGATGAGGGTTAGGGTAAGGTTTAGTGTTAGGGTTAGATTGAGGATTAGTGTTAGGGTTAGTGTGAGGTTTAGGGTGAGGATGAGGGTTAGGGTTAGTGTGAGGGCTAGGGTGAGGGTGAAGTTTAGGGTTAGTGTTAGGGTGAGGATTAGGGATAGGGTGATGGTTAGGGTTAGTGTGAGCGTTAGTGTTGGGGTTAGGGTTCGTGTTATGGTGAGGTTTAGGGTTAGGATGAGGGTTATGGTTAGGTTGAGTGTTAGGATTAGGGTGAGGGTTATTGTTAGGGTTAGGGTTAGGGTTACTTTACGGTGAGGGTAAGGGTGAGGGTTAAGTTTGGGTTTAGGATCAGGTTTAGGTTTAGGGTTAGGGTGAGGGTGAGGTTTAGGGTTAGGGTTAGGGTTAGGGTTAGGGTTAGGGTTAGGCTTAGGCCAAGCATGAGGGTGAGGGTTAGGGTTAGGGTTAGGGTGAGGGTTAGGGTTAGGGTTAGGGTGACGGGTAGGATGAGATTTAGGGTAAAGGTTACGGTTAGGGTTTGGTTTAGGGTTAGGATTAGGGTTAGGGTTAGGTTTAGGGTTAAGTTTAGGGTTAGGGTGAGGGTTAGGATTAGGGTTTGAGTTAGGGTGAGGGTGAGGGTAAGGCTTAGGTTTAGGGTTAGGGTTAGGTTTAGGATTAGAATTAGGGTTAAGGTGAGGGTGAGTTTGAGGATTAGGGTTATGGTTTGGCTTAGGATTTGAGTTAGGGTTAGGGTGAGGGTTAGGGTTAGGGTGTGGCTTTGGGTTAGGGTTAGAGTGAGGGTAAGTGTGAGGGGTAGGCTTTGGCTTAGGGTTAGGTTATGGACTAGGGTGAGGGTGAGGGTTAGGGTGAGGGTTAGGATGAGTTTTAGCGTTAGGAATAGGGTTAGGGTGAGGGCTAGAGTGAGGGTGAGTGATAGGGTTAGCATTAGGGTGAGTTTAGGGTTAGGGTTAGGGTTACATTGAGGGTGAGGGTTAGGGTTAGGGTTAGGGTGAGGGTTAGGATGAGGATGAGGGTTAGGGTGAGGGTTAGGGTGAGGGGGACAGTAGGGGTAAAGGTGAGGGTTAGGCTGAGTGTGAGTGTTATGGTAATGGTGAAGGTTAGGGTTTGGGTGAGGGTGAGGGTGCGGGTTAGGGTTAGGTTTAGGGGGAAGAGGAGGGTTAGATTGAGGATTAGTGTTAGGATTAGTGTGAGATTTAGGGTGAGGATGAAGATTAGGGTTACGGTGAGGGCTAGGGTGAGGGGGAGGTTTAGGGTTAGGTTTAGGGTGAGGTTTAGGGTTAGTTTGATGTTCAGGGTCAGTGTGAGGGTTAGTTTTAGGGTTAGGGTTAGTGTTAAGTTGAGGGTTAGTGGTAGGGTGAGGGTTATGGATAGGGTGAGGGTTAGGGTAAGGGTTAGGGTTATTGTTAGGATTAGGGTTAGGGTTACATTTTCAGTGAGTGTGAGGGTGACGGTTAGGGTTATGGTTAGGGTGAGGTTTAGGTTTAGGGTTAGGGTTAGAGTTAGAGTTAGGGTGAGGGTGAGGTTTAGGGTTAGAGTTAGGGTTAGTGTTAGGTTTATGGTTAGGGTGAAGGTTAGGGTTAGGGTTATGGTTAGGCTTAGGCTTAGGCTTCGGCCGAGCATGAGGGTGAGGGTTAAGGTTAGGGTTAGGGTGAGGGGTAGGGTTAGGGTAAGGGTGTGGGTTAGGATAAGATTTAGGGTTAAAGTTATGGTTAGGATTAGGTTTAGGGTTAGGATTAGGGTTAGGGTTAGGTTTAGGGTTAAGGTTAGGGTTAGGGTGAGGGTTAGGGTTAGGGTTTGGTTTAGGGTGAGGGTGAGGGTAAGGATTAGGTCTAGGGTTCGGGTTAGGGTTAGGTTTAGGGTTAGGGTTATGGTGAGGATTAGGGTTATTGTTAGTGTTATGGTTAGGGTTAAGTTTGCGGTGAGCGTGAGGCTGAGGGTGAGGGTTATTGTTATGGATAGGGTTAGAGTTAGGTTTAGCGTTAGGTTGAGGGTTAGTGCGAGGGTTTGGGTTACGTTTAGAGTTAGGGTGACGGTGAGTGTGAGGGTTAGATTTAGTTTTAGGCTTATGCTTAGGCTTAGGCCCAGCTTGAAGGTGAGGGTGAGGGATAGGCTTAGGGTGAAGATTAGGGTTAGAGTTAGGGTTAGGGTGAGGGTTAGGGTTAGGGTTAGTGTTAGGGTTGGTGTTAGGGTAAGGTTTAGGGTGAGTGTGAGGTTTAGGGTTAGGGTTACTGTTAGGCTTAGATTTAGGCTGAGGGTGAGGGTGAGAGTGATGGTTAGGTTTAGGGTGAGGGATGGGGTTAGGGTTAGAGTGAGGGTTAGGGTGAGGTTTAGGAATAGGCTTAGGTTTAGGCTATGGGCTAGGTTGAGGGTGAGGGTTAGGTTCAGGGTTAGGGTGAGGGTTAGTGTGAGGGTTAGGTTTCGGGTTAATGTTAGTGTTAGGGATAGGCTTAGTGTTCGGCGGAGGGTGAGGGTGAGGGTGAGTGTTAGGGTTAGGGTGAGGATGAAGTTTAGGTTTAGAGTTAGCTTTAGGGTGAGGGTTAGTGTTAGGGTTAGGGTTAGTGTCACAGTTAGGGTTAGGGTGAGGGTGAGTGTGAGGTTCAGGGTTAGGATTAGAGTTAGGGTGAGGGAGAGGGTTAGCATGAGGGTTAGGCTTAGTCTTAGGGTTAGAGTATGGGCTAGGGTGAGGTTGAGGGTTAGTGTTAGTGTTAGGGTGAGGGTTAGGGTGAGTGTGAGGGTTATGTTTAGTCTTAGGTTTAGGCTTAGGCTTAGGCCGAGCATGAGTGTGAGGGAGAGGTTAGGGTTAGGATGAGAGTTAGTATTTTAGGGTTAGGTTGAGTGTTAGGATGAGGTTTAGGGTTAGGATTAGGGTTAGGGTGAGGTCTAGATTGAGGGTGAGGGTTAGGGTTAACGTTAGTGTGAGGTTTAGGGTTTATGGTTAGGGTTACGTTGAGGGTGAGGGTTAGGGTTAGGGTAAGGGTTAGTGTTAGGGTTAGGGTGAGGGTGAGGGTTAGGATCAGGTTTAGGTTTAGGGTTATTGTTAGTTTTATGGTTAGGGTTAATTTTACAATGAGGGTGAGGATGAGGGTGAGGGTTAGGATTAGGGTTAGGGTGAGGTTTAGGGTTAGGGTTAGGGTTAGGGTTAGGTTGAGGGTTTGGATTATGGTTAGGGTCACAGTGAGGCTGAGGGTTAGGCTGAGGTTTAAGGTTAGGGTGAGGGATAGGGTGAGGGTTAGGATGAGGGTTATGGTTACAGTGAGGTTGAGGGTTAGGATTAGTGTGAGGGTTAGGGTTAGGATTAGGGTTAGGCTGAGGGCGAGGGTTAGGTTTAGGTTTAGGTTCAGGGTTAGGGTTAGCGTTAGGATTAGGGTTAGGAGGAGGGTGAGTGTGAGGGTTAGGGTTAGGGTTAGGCTTAGGCTTAGCCTTAGGGTTAGGCTGACGGTGAGGGTGGGGGTGAAGATTAGGTTTAGGGTTATAGTTAGGGTTAAAGTTAGGCTGAGGTTTAGGATGAGATTTAGGGTTAGGGTGAGGATGGTGGTAATGGTTAAGGTGAGGTTTAGACTGAGGGTGAGGGTTAAGATAAGGGTGAGTGTTAGGGATAGGTTTAGGGTTAGAGTAAGAGTTAGGGTTTCAGTTCGGGTGAGGTTGAGGGTGAGGGTTAGGTTGACATTTAGGGTTAGGGTTAGGGTTAGGGTGAGTGTTATTGTGAGCGTTAGGTTTAGGGGTAGGGTAGGGGTAAGGGTTAGGGTGAGGGGTAGGGTTAGGTTTAGGGTTAGGGTTAGGGTGAGGGTTTGGATTAGGGTTAGGGTCACAGTGATGGTGAGGGTTAGGCTGTGGTTTAGGGTTAGGGTGAGGGATAGGGTGAGGGTTAGGATGAGGGTTATGGTTAAGGTGAGGTTGAGGGTTAGGATTAGTGTGAGGGTTACAGTTAGGATTAGGGTTAGGGTGAGGGTGAGGGTTAGGTTTAGGTTTTGGTTTAGGGTTAGGCTTAGGGTGAGGCTGAGGGTGAGGGTGGGGGTGAGGATTAGGTTTAGGGTGATGGTTAGTGTTATGGTTAGGGTGAGGTTTAGGATGAGATTTAGGGTTAGGGTGATGATGATGGTAATGGTTAAGGTGAGGTTTAGGCTGAGGGTGAGGGTTAAGATAAGGGTGAGTGTTACGGTTAGGTTTAGGGTTAGGGTAACGGTTAGGGTTTCGGTTTGGGTGAGGTTGAGTGTGAGGGTTAGGTTGACGTTTAGGGTTAGGGTTAGGGTTAGGGTGAGGGTTATTGTGAGGGTTAGGTTTAGTGGTAGCGTAGGGGTAAGGATTAGGGTGAGGGGTAGGGTTTGGGTTAGGGTTAGGGTTAGGGTGGTGGTTAGAGTTAGGGATAGGTTTAGGGTTAGAGTTATGATTAGAGTGAGGGTTAGTGTGAGGGTGAGGATTAGGGTTAGGGTTAGGGTGAGCTTAAGGGTTAGTGTGAGGGTTAGGGTTAGGGTTAGTGTTATGGTTAGGGATAGGTTGAGGGTGAGGGTTATGGTGAGGGTTGGTGATAGCGTTAGGCTAGGGGTAAGGGTTCATGTTAGGGGTAGGTTGAGGGTTAGTGTGAGGTTTAGGATGAGAGTGAGGGTTAGGGTAATCTTGAGTGTTAGGGTGATGGTTAGAGTGAGGGTGAGTTTTAGGGTTAGGGTTAGGGTGAAGTTGAGGGTTAGGGTTTGGGTGAGGGTGAGGGTTAGTGTTATGTTTAGGGTTAGCCTTAGGGTGAGGGTGAGGGTTATGAATAGGGTTTGGGTTAGGGTTAGGTTTATTGTTAGGGTTAGGTTTAGGGTTAGGGTGAGGGTGAAGTTGAGGGTGAAGATGAGGGTTAGGTTTAGGGTTAGGATGAGTACTAGGTTGAGGGTTAGGTTTAGAGTTAGGGTTAGGGTGAGGGTGAGGTTTAGGGATAGAGTTAGTGTTAGAATTAGGTTTATGGTTAGGGTGAGGGTTAGGGTTTTGGCTATGGTTAGGCTTAGGCTTAGGCGGAGCATGAGGGTGAGTGTTAGGGTTAGGATTAGGGTGAGGGTTAGGGTTAGGGTTAGGGTGAGCAGTAGGATGAGATTTAGGGTTAGGATTACGGTTAGGGTTAGTTTTAGGGTTAGGATTAGGGTTAGGGTTAGGTTTAGGGATACGGTTAGGTTTAGGGTGAGGGTGAGGTTTAGGGTTTGGGTTCGGGTGAGGGTGAGGGTAAAGATTAGGGTTAGGGTTATGGTGAGGGTTAGTGTTAGGGTTATGTTTAGGGTTATGGTGAGGGTTAGGGTTAGGGTCAGGTTTATTGTTAGTGTTATGGTTAGGGTTAAGTTTGCGATGAAGTTGATGCTGAGAGTGACGGTTTTGGTTAGGGTTAGGGTTAGGGTTAGCATTAGGGTGAGGGTGAGTGTGAAGGTTAGGGTTAGGGTTAGGGTTACGTTTACAGTTAGGGTGAGGGTGAGTGTGAGGTTTAGGGTTAGTCTTAGGCTTATGCGTAGGCTTAGGCCCAGCTTGAGGTTGAGGTTGAGGGTTAGGTTTAGGGTGAGGTTTAGGTTTTGTTAGGGTTATGGTGAGAGTTAGGGTTAGGGTTAGTGTTAGGGTTAGCGTAAGGGGGAGGTTTAGTGTGAGTGTGAGTTTTAGGGTTAGGGTTACTGTTAGGCTTAGGTTTAGGCTGAGGGTGAGGGTGAGGGTGAGGGTTAGGGTTAGGTTAGGTTTGGGGTTAGGTTTAGAGTGAGGGTTAGGGTGAGGGTTAGGATTAGGCTTAGGGTTAGGGTATGGGCTATGGTGAGGGTGAGGGTTAGGGTCAGGGTTAGGTTGAGGGTTAGGTTTAGGGTTAGTGTTAGTGTTAGGGTTTGGATTAGGGATAGGCTTAGTGTTAGGCGGAGGGTGACGGTGAGGGTGAGGGTTAGGGTTAGGATGAGGATGAGGTTTAGGTTCAGAGTAAGCATTAGGGTGAGGATTAGTGTTAGTGTTAGGGTTAATGTCACAGTTAGGGTTAGGGTGAGGGTGAGTCTGAGGGTTACGTTTAGGAATAGACTTAGGGTGAGTGTGAGCGTTAGGGTGAGGGTTAGGCTTAGGCTTAGGTTTAGAGTATGGGCTAGGGTGAGGGTGAGGGTTAGTGTTAGGGTGAGTGTTATGGTTAGGGTTATGGGGAGGGTTAGGATTAGGTTTAGGGTTAGGGTTAGGGTTAGGTTGGGGTTAGGGATAGGCTTAATGTTAGGCGGAGGGTGAGGGTGAGGGTGAGGGTTAGGTTTAGGGTTTGGGTGAGGTTTAGGTTTAGTGTTAGTGTTAGAGTGAGGGTTAGTGTGAACATTAGATTTAGGTTGAGTGTTAGTATTAGGGTTAGGGTAAGGGTGAGTGTGAGGGTAAGGGTTAGACTTAGTCTTAGGCTTAGGCTTATTCTGAGCCAAAGGGTGAGGGTAAGGGTTAGGGTTAGGGTGAGGGTTAGGTTGAGGGTGAGGGTTATGGAAAGGGTGAGGGTTAGGGTTAGGGTTAGGGTTATTGTTAGGATTAGGGTTAGGTTTAAAGTGACTGTGAGAGTGACGTTTAGGGTTAGGGTTAGGGTTAGGGTGAGGATTAGGGTTAGAGTTAGCTTTAGGGTGAGGGTTAGGTTTAGGGTTAGTGTTAGGGTTAGGCTTAGGTTTAGGGTGAGTGTGAGGTTTAGGGTTAGGGTTACTGTTAGGCTTAGGTTTAGGCTGTGGGTGAGGGTGAGGGTGAGGGTTAGCATTAGATTCGGGTCGGGTTTAGGGTTAGAGTGAGGGTGAGGGTGAGGTTTAGGATTAGGCTTAGGGTTAGATTATGGGCTAAGGTTAGAGTGAGGTTTAGGGTCAGGGTTAGGGTGAAGGTTAGTTTGAGGTATAGGTTAAGTGTTAATGTTAGGGTTAGGGTTGGGGTTAGGGATAGGCTTAGTGTTAGGTGGAGGGTTAGAGTGAGAGTGATTTTTAGGGTTAGGGTGAGGATGAGGTTTAGGGTTAGAGTTATCATTAGGGTGAGGTTTAGTGTTAGGGTTAGGGTTAGTGTTACAGTTAGGGTGAGTGTGAAGGTTAGGGTTAAGATTAGACTTAGGGTGAGGGTGAGGGTTAGGGTGAGGGTTAGGCTTAGGCTTAGGCTTAGAGTATGGGCTAAGGTGAGGGTGAGATTAGTTTCAGGGTTACGGTGAGGATTAGGTTGAGTGTGAGGGTTAAGGTTAGTCTTAGGCTTAGTCTTAGGCTTAGGTCGCGCATGAGTGTGAGGGAGAGGGTTAGGGTTAGGATGAGGTTTAGGGTTTTAGGGTTAGGGTGAGGCTTAGGAGCAAGTTTAGGGTTAGAGTTAGGTTTAAGGTTAGTGTGAGGGCTAGAGTGAGGGTGAGGGTTAAGGTTAGCGTTAGGGTGATGTTTAGGGTTATGGTTAGGGTTACGTTGAGTGTGAGGGTTAGGGTTAGGGTGAGGGGACAGTAAGGGTAAAGGTGAGGGTTAGGCTGAGGGTGAGTTTTATGGTAATGGTGAAGGTTAGGGTTAGGGTGAGGGTTAGGTTTAGGGTTAGGTTGAGTGTGAGGGTTAGATTGAGCATTAATGTTAGGGTTAGTGTGAGGTTTAGGGTGAGGATGAGAGTTAGGGTTAGGGTGAGGCCTAGGGTGAGGGTGAGGTTTAGGGTTAGGGTCTTGGTTAGGGTTAGTGTTAGGGTTAGGTTTAGGGTTATGGTGAGGATTAAGGTTAGGGTTAGGGTAATACTTAGTGTTATGTTTAGGGTTAAGTTTACGGTGAAGGTGAGGCTGAGCATGAGGTTTATGGTTAGAGTTAGTTTTAGTTTTAGGGTGAGGGTTAGTGTGAGGGTTAGGTTTAGGGATAGGGTTACGTTTAGGGTTAGGATGAGGTTAGTCTTAGACTTATGCTTAGGCTTTGGCCCAGCTTGAGGGTGAGTGTGAGGATTAGGGTTAGGATGAGTGTTAGGGTTAGGGTAAAGGTTAGGGTTAGGGCTATGTTGAGGGTTAGGGTTAGGGTTAGGGTGAGTTTTAAGTTTAGGGTGATGGTTAGGGTTAGTGTGAGGGTTAGTGTTCGGGTTAAGGTTAGTTTTAGGGTGAAGGTAAGTGTTAGGGTGAGGTTTAGGGTTAGGGTGAGGTTTAGGGTTAGAGTTAGGGTTAGGGTTAGTGTTAGGGTTAGGTTTAGGGTGAGGTTTAGGGTTGGGGTGAGTGTTAGGGTTAGGATTAGGATTAGGGTTAAGGTGAGGGTGAGTGTGAGGATTAGGTTTAGGGTTAGGGTTAGGATTAGAGTTATGTTGATGGTGAGGTTTAGGGTTAGGGTTAGGGTGAGGGTTGCTGTTAGGGTTAGAGTGAGGTTTAGGGTGAAGTTTAGGATTAGGTTTAGGGTTAGGGTATGGGCTAGGGTGAGGGTGAGGTTTAGGGTCAAGGTTCGAATGAGGGTTAGGGTGAGGGTTAGGATTGGGGTTAGTGTTAGGGTTAGGGTTGGGGTTAGGGATAGGCTTAGTGTTAGGCAGAGGGTGAGGGTGAGGGTTAGGGTTAGGGTTTGGGTGAGGTTTAGGGTTAGTGTTAGTGTTAGGGTGAGGGTTAGTGTGAGGGTTAGTGTTCGGGTGTGTGTTACTGTTAGGGTTAGGGTGAGTGTGAGGGTAAGGGTTACTCTTAGTCTTAGGCTTAGGCTTATTCCGAGCCTAAGGGTGAGTGTGAGGGTTAGGATTAGGGTGAGGGTTATGGACAGGGTGAGGGTTAGGGTTATTTTTAGGGTTAGGGTTAGGGTGAGGGTTAGGGTTAGGGTTAGGTTTAGGCTTAAGCTTAGGCATATGCTTTGGCCGAGCATGAAGGTGAGGGTTAGGGTTAGGTTTAGTGTGAGGTTTAGGGTTAGGGTGAGGGTTCCGATGAAGTTTAGGGTATGGGTTAGGTGTAGGGTTAGGGTAAGGTTTAGGTTTTGGGTTAGGGTTAGGGTTAGGTTTAGGGTTTGGGTTAGGGTTATGGTGAGGGTTAGGGTTAGGGTTTGGTTTAGGGTGAGGTTGAGGGTGAGAATTAGGGTTAGAGTTAGGGTTAGGGTTAGGGTAAGGTTTAGGGTTACGGTTAGGATTAGGGTTAAGGGTAGGGTTACAGTGATGGTTAGGCTTATGGTTAGGGTTAGCGTTATGGTTATTGTTAGTGTTATGGTTAGAGTTAAGTTTGCAGTGAGGGTGAGGCTGAGAGTGAGGTTTATGGTTAGGTTTAGGGTTAGGGTTAGTGTTGGGGTTAGCGTTAAGGTGAGGTTTAAGGTGAGGGTTAGGGTTGGTGATAGGATTAGAGTTATGCAGAGGGTGAGGGTGAGGGTTAGGGTTAGGGTGAGGGTTGGGGTTAGGGTTAGAGTGAGGTTTAGGGTGAGGGTTAGGATTAGGCTTAGGGTTAGGTTATGGGCTTGGGTGAGGGTGAGGGTTAGGGTGAGGTTTAGTGTGAGGGTTAGGTTTAGGGTTAGTATTAGGGTTAGGGTTGGGGTTAGTGTTAGGCGGAGGGTTAGGGTGAGGGTGAGGGTTAGGGTTAGGGTGAGTGTTACTGTTAGCGTTAGTGTGAGGTTGAGTGTGAGGGTAAGGGTTAGTCTTAGGCTTAGGCTTAGGTTTAGGCCGAGCCTAAGGGTGAGAGTGAGGGTTCGGGTTAGTGTTCGGGTTAGGGTTAGAGTGAGGGTTATGGATATGTTGAGTGTTAGGGTTAGGGTTAAGGTTATTGGTAGGATTAGGATTAGGTTTAAAGTTACTGTGAGGGTGAGAGTTAGGGTTAGGGATAGGGTTAGGGTTAGGGTGAGGTTAAAGGTTAGAGTTAGGATTATTGTTAGGGTTAGGGTTAGGGTGAGGGTTAGGGTGAGGGTTAGGGTTAGGGTTAGGGTTAGGCTTAGGCCGAGCATGAGGGTGAGGGTTAGTGTGAGGGTTAGGGTTAGGGGTAGGGTGAGGATTAGGATGAGGTTCAGGGTTAGGGTTAGGTTTAGGTTTATGGTTAGGGTTAGGGTAGGTTTAGGGTTAGGGTTAGGGTTAGGGTGAGGTTAGGGTTAGGGTTTGGGTTAGGGTGAGGGTGAGGGTGATGATTAGGGTTAGGGTTAGGGTTAGGGTTAGGGTAAGGTTTAGGGTTATGGTTAGGGTTAGGGTTAGGTTTACAGTGAGTGTTAGGGTTAGGGTTAGTTTTAGGGTTATTGTTATTTTTATGGTTAGGGTTAAGTTTGTGGTGAGGGTCAGGCTGAGGGTGAGGTTTATGGTGAGGGTTAGTGTTAGAGGTAGTGTTAGTGTGAGGTTTAGGGTGAGGGTTAGGGCTAGGGTTAGGATTAGGAATAGGGTTAAGGTGAGGGTGAGTTTGAGGATTAGGTTTAGGGTTAGGCTTAGGATTACAGTTAGGGTGAGGGTCAGGGTGAGGGTTAGGTTTAGGTTGTGGGTTTGGGTTAGGGTTAGAGTGAGGTTTAGGTTGAGGGTTAGGCTTAGGCTTAGAGTTAGTGTATGGACTAGCGTGAGGGTGAGGGTTATGGTTAGGGTGAGGGTTAGGGTGAGATTTATGGTTAGGGTTAGTGTTAGGGTTCGGCTTAGTGTTAGGCGGAGGGCTAGGGTGAAGTTGAGGGTTAGGGTTAGGGTTAGGTAGAAGTTACAGTTAGCGTAAGGTAAGAGTTAGTGTGAGGTTTAGGGTAAGGGTTAGTGTTATGGTTAGGGGTAGGGTGAACGTGAATGTGAGGCTTAGGGTGTCTTAGGCTAAGGCTTAGGCTTAGGCCGAGGATAAGTGTGAGGGTGAGGGTTAGGGTGTTAGGATTAAGGTGAGACTGAGGGTGAGGTTTAGGTTTAAGATTAGGGTTAGGTTGAGAGCTAGAGTGAGGGTGAGGATTAGAGTTAGCATTAGGGTGAGGTTAGGGTTAGGGTTAGGGTTAGGATTAGGATGAAGGATAGGGTGAGGGTTAGGGTTAATATTAGGATTAGGGTGATGTTAAGTGTTATTGTGAGTATTAGGGTTAGGTTGAGGTTTAGGGTGAGGGTGAGGGTTAGGGTTAGGGTTAGGCTGAAGGTGAGGGTGAGGTTTAGGGTTAGTGTTTGGGTTAGAGTGAGGATGATGTTTAGGGTGAGGAGTAAGGTTAGGGTAAGAGTGAGGGTGAGGGTTAGGTTTAGCTTTAGGGTTAGGGTTAGGGTTAGGCTGAGGATGACGGTGAGGGTTAGGGTTAGGGTTAGGATGATGGTTAGGGTTAGTGTTAGGGTGAGGGTGAGGGTGACATTTAGGGTTAGGATATTTGTTAGGCTGAAGGTGAGGGTGAGAGTGAGTGGTAGGGTTGTGGTTAGGGTGAGGATTAGGGTTAGTGTGATTTTTAGGGTGAGGGTGATTGTAACGGTTAGGGTGATGATTAGGGTGAAGTAAGGGTTATGGTTAGTGTTAGTGTTAGGGTTAGGGTTAGGGTTAGGGAGAGGTTTAGGGTTATGGTTAGGTTGTGGGTAAGTGTTAGAGTGAGGGTTAGGATGAAGGTTAGGGTTAGTTTGAGGGTTAGAGTCAGGGTTATGGTTATGTTGAGGGTAAGGATTAGGGTGCGGTTTAGGGTGAGGGTGATGGTTAGGGTTAGGATGAGAGTTAGGATTAGTGTGAGGGTTAGAGTTAGGGTTAGGGTTAGGTTGAGGGTAAGGCTTAGGGTTAGGTTTAGGGTGACTGTGAGGGTTAGTGTGAGGGTTATTGTTTGGTTTAGCATAAAGTTTATGGTGAGGTCTAATGTGAGGTTGAGGGTTTTGTTGAGGGTGACGGTTAGGGTGAGCGTTTCGGTTAGGTAAGGGTTAAGGTTAGGGTTAGGGGGAGGATTAGGGGGAGGATCAGGGATAGGATGAAGTTTAGGGTTAGAGTGATGGTTAGAGTTAGTGTGAGGTTAAGGGTGAGGGTTAGGATTAGGGTGAGGTTTAGGGTTCGGTTTGCATTAGGGTTAGGGTGAGGGATAGGGTGTTTTTGACGATTAGGTGTAGGTTTAGAGTTAGTGTTAGGGTGATGGTTAGGGTTAGGGTTAGGGTTAGGATGAGGGTTAGGGTAAGGGGTAGGGTTAGGGTTAGGGTGAATAGTAGAATTAGGGTGACGGTTAGAGTAAGGTTAAGGGTTAGGGTTAGGGTGAAGTTAAGGATTAGGGTGAGGGTGAGGGTTAGTGTTAGGTTTAGGATGATGGTGAGGGTGAGGGTTAGGGTTAGGGAAATGGTTAGCTTTTGGGTTAGTTTGAGGATTAGGGTGAGGTTTTCGGTTAGGGTGACCGTTCGGTTTAGGCTGAGTGTTAGGTTTAGGGTTAGGGTGAGGCTTAGGGCTAGTGTGATGTTTAAGGTGAGGGTGAGGCTGAGGGTGAGGGTTCGGGTTCTCGTGAGGGTTAGGGTTTGGGTGAGGGTTAGGGTTAGGGTGAGGGTGATGTTGAGGTTGAAGTTTAGGGTGAGCATGAGGGGTAGGGGTAGGGTTAGGTTGAGGTTTAGGTTTAGGGTTAGTGTTAGGTGAGTGTTACAGGGAGGGATAGGGTTAGGGTGAGAGTTAGGATTACTGTGTGGGTTAGGGTTATGGTTAGGGTGAGGGTAAGGATTAGGGTTAGGTTTAGTGTGAGGGTGAGGATTAGGGTTAGGGTTAGGGTTATGGGGAGGGTGAGGGTCAGGGTTAGGGTTAGGTTTAGGGTTAAGTTTAGGGTGAGGGTTTCGGTGAGCGTTAGGTTTAGGGCAAGGGTGTGGGTTAGGTTTAAAGTGAGGGTTAGAGTGAGGGTGAGGGATAGGGTTAGGATTATTGTGAGTAATAGGTTGAGGGTTAGTGTTAGGGTGAGGGTGAGTGTTAGGATGAGGGTTTTGGTTAGTGTTAGGGTTAGTGTGAGGGTTAGGGTGAGGGTGATGGTTAGGGTTAGGGTTAGTGGTGAGGGTGAGGGTTAGGGTTAGGTTTAGGATTAGGGATAGGGAGAGGATTAGTGTTATGATTTGGGTGAGGGTTAGGCTGAGGGATAGGGTTAAGGTTAGATTTAGTGTGAGGATTCGGGTTAGGATTAGGGTTAGGGTTAAGGTGAGGGTAAGGGTTAGGGTGAGGGTGAAGTTTAAGGTTAGCATTAGCGATAGGGTGAGGGTTAGGGTGTGGGTAAGGGTTTGGTTAAGGGTTAGGGTGAGGTTGAGGGTGAGGTTTAGGGTTATGGTTTTTGTTAGGCTGAGGTTGAGGGTGAGGGTGAGTGTTAGGGTTGGGGTGAGGGTGAGGGTTATTGTTAGTGTGATTGTTAGGGTGAGGGTGACTGTAACGGTTAGGGTGACGATTAGGGTGAAGTGAGGATTAGGGTTAGGAATAGGGTTAGGGTGAGGGTTTGGGTTAGGGTGAGGGTTAGGGTTGGTGAGAGGGTTAGGGTGAGGGTGAGGGTTAGGATTAACGTTAGGGTTAGGATGAGGGTGAGGGTTGGGGTTAGGTTAGGCTGAGGGTGAGGGTGAGGGTGAGGGTTAGAGTTGGTGTTCGTGTTAGTGCTAGTGTTAGGGTTAGGGTGAGGGTTATGCTGAGTGTTAGATTGTGGTTAAGTGTTAGAGTGAGGGTTAGAATGAGGGTGAGGTTAGGGTTAGGGTGAGGGTAAGGGTTAGTGTGAGGGTTAGGGTGAGATTGAGGGTTAGTGTTAGAATAAGGGTTAGGGTGAGCGATAGGAATAGGGTTAGGTTTAGGGTTAGGGTGAGGGTGAGGGTTAGGGTGAGGCTGAGGGTGAGGTTGAGGGTTAGGACTAGGGTTAGGGTGAGGGTGTGGGTGAGGGTTAGGGTTAGGATTAGTGTTAGCGTTAGGGTTAGGCTGAGGGTGAGTTTGAGGGTGAAGGTGAGGGTTAGGTTTAGGTTTATGGTGAGGGTTAGGGTTAGTGTGAGGGTTAGGGTGAGCGGGAAGGTTAGGGTTACGGCTAGGGTGAGTGTTAGTGTGAGGATTAGTGTTAGGGTTAGAGTTAGGTTAAGGTTAGGTTTAGGTTTAGGGTTAGGGTTAGGGTTAGGTTGTGGGTAAGTGTTAGAGTTAGGGTTAGGATGAGGGTTAGGGTTATTTTGAGGGTTAGATTTAGGGTTAGGTTAGAGTGAGGGTAAGGTTTAGGGTGAGGTTTAGTGTGAGGGTGAGTGCTAGGGTTAGGATGAGGGTTAGGGTTAGTGTTAGGGGTAGAGTTAGGGTTAGGGTAAGTTTAAGGCTTAGGGTTAGGTTTAGGGTGACGGTGCGGGTTAGTGTGAGGGTTATTTTTAGGTTTAGGGTAAGGTTTATCGTGAGGTCTAATGTGAGGTTGAGGGTTAGGGTGAGGGTGAGGTTGAGGGTGAGGGTTTCGGATAGGTTAGTGTTAAGATTAGGGTTAGGGTGAGAATTAGGGGGAGGGTCAGGGATAAGATGAAGTTTAGGTTTAGAGTGATGGTTAGGGTTAGTGTGAGGTTTAGGGTTAGGGTTAGGGTTAGGGTGAGGTTTAGGGTTCTGGTTTGCATTAGGGTTAGGGTGAAGGTTAGGGTGTTTTTGAGGGTTGGGGTAGGGTTAGGGTTAGTGTTAGGGTGAGGGTTAGGGTTAGGGTTAGGGTTAGGATGAGGGTTAGGGTAAGGGGTAGCATTAGGATTAGGGTGAATGTTAGGATTAGGGTGATGGTTAAAGTAAGGGTAAGGGTTAGCGTTAGGGTGAGGTTAAGGATTAGGGTGAGGGTGATGGTTAGAGTTAAGTTTAGGGTGATGGTGAGGGTGAGGGTTTGGGTTAGGGTAATGTTTAGCGTTAGGGTTAGTTTGAGGATTAGGGTGAGGTTTTGGGTTAGGGTGACCGTTCGATTTAGGCTGAGTGTTAGGTTTAGGGTTAGGGTGAGGCTAAGGGTTCGTGTGATGTTTAGGGTGAGGGTGAGGCTGAGGGTGATGGTTCGGGTTCTCGTGAGGGTTAGGGTTTTGGTGAGGTTTAGGGTTAGGGTGAGGGTGATGGTGAGGTTGAAGTTTTGGGTGAGCATGAGGGTTAGGGTTAGGGTTAGTGTGAGGTTTAGGTTTAGGTTTAGTGTTAGGTGAGGGTTACAGGGAGGGATAGGGTTAGGGTTAGGGTGAGAGTTAGGATTACTGTGTGGGTTAGGGTTATGGTTAGGGTGAGGGTAAGGATTAGGGTTAGGTTTAGTGTGAGGGTGAGGATTAGGGTTTGGGTTAGGGTTAATGGGAGGGTTAGGGTGAGTTTTAGGCTTAGGTTTAGGGTTAAGTTTAGGGTGAAGGTTACGGTGAGGTTTACGGTTAGGGCTAGGGTGAGGGTAAGGTTTAGAGTGAGGGTTAGAGTGAGGGTGAGGGTTAGGGTTAGGGTTAGGGTGAGGGATAGGGTGAGGTTAGGGTTAGGTTTAGGGTGAGGGTTAGGGTGAGGGTAAGTGTTCGGGGGAGGTTTAGGGTGAGGATGAGTGTTAGGGTTAGGTTTAGGGTTAGGGGTAGGGTGAGGGTTGGAGTTAGGGTGAGGGTAACTTTGAGGGTTTTTGTTAGTATTAGGGTTAGGTCTAGGGTGTGGTTTAGGGTGAGTGTGAGGGTTAGTGTTAGGGTAAGTGTTACGGTTTGGGTGAGGGTTAGTGTGAGGTTTAGGGTTAGGGTTAGAGTAAGTATTAGGGTGAGGGTTAGGATGAGAGTTAGGGTGAGGGTTAGGGTGAGGGTAAGAGTTCAGGTGAGGGTTAGGGTTAGGTTGAGGGTTAGTGTTAGGGTTAAGATGAGGTTTAGTGTGAGGGTGAGGATTAGGGTAAGGGTTAGGGTTAAGGTGAGGTTGGGTGAGGGTTTTGGTTAGTGTTAGGGTTAGGGTTAGGGTGTGGGTTAGGGTGAGGGTGAGGCTTAGTGTTAGGGTAGGGGTTAGGGTTAAGTGAGGGTTAGGGTTAGATTGAGGGTTAGAGTGAGGGCTAAGGTGAGGGTGAGGGTGAGGTTAGGGTTAGGGTGAGAATTGGGGTTAGGGATAGGGTTAGGGTTAGGGTAAAATGTACAGTGAGGGTTAGGGTTTGGGTTAGGGTGAATGTTAGGGTTAGGGGTAAAGTGAGGGATAGGTTTAGTGTGAGGCTTAGGGTTAGGTTTAGTGTTAGGGTTAACGTGAGGGTAAGGGCTAGTGTGAGTGTTAGGGTGAGGGTGAGGTGTAAGTTAAGTGTGAGGTTTAGGGTGAGGTTTAGTGTTAGAAGTAGGTTTAGGGTTAGGTTGAGGTTTAGTGTGAGGGTTAGGGTTAATGTCAGGGTTAGGGTTAAGTTGAGGGTTAGGGTTAGGATTAGGGTGAGGATTAGAATGAGGGTGAGGGTTAGGATAAGGGTGATGCTTAGGGTGAGTGTGACGGTTAGGGTTAGGCTTAGGGATATTGTGAGGTTTAGGGTTAGGTTTAGGTTTAGGGTTAGGGAAAAGTTTACGGTGAGGGTTAGGGTTAGGTTTAGGGTTAGGGTGAATGTTAGGGTTAGGGGTAGGCTGAGAGATAGGTTTTTTGTGAGGTTTAAGGTCAGGATTAGAGTTAGGATTAAGGTCAGGGTAATTGTTAGGGTGAGGCTTCGGGTGAGGGTGAGGGTTAGAGTTAGCATTAGTGTTAGGGTGAGGGTTATGCTGAGGGTTAGGGTTAGGTTTAGGCTTAGGGGTTGGGTTAGGGTGATGGTGAGGGTTAGAGTTAATGTTAGGGTTAGGTTGAAGTTTAGGGTTAATGTTAGGGATGGGGTTAGGGTGAGGGTTAGGGTTAGGGTTAGTGTGAGAGTTAGAGTTAGAGTTAGGGTTAGGTTGAGGGTGAGGGTAAGTGTTAAGGTGAGGGTTAGGGTGAGGGTGATTGATAGGGTTAGCATAAGGTTTAGGGTGAGGATGAGCTTTACGTTTAGCATTAGGGTTAGGGGAAGGTCTAGGGTGAGGATTAGGGTTAGTGTTAAGGTGAGGGTGAGTTTGAGGGTTAGGGTGAGAGTGAGAGATAGCGTTAGGGCTAGGGATAGAGTGAGGGTTAGGGTGAGGGCTAGGGTGAGGGTGAGGGTTAGGGTGTGGGTGAGGTTGAGGGTGAGGTTTTCGCTTACGTAAATTTGAGGGTTAGGTTTAGGGTTAGGGTTAGGTTTAGGGTTAGGGTGAGGGTCAATATTAGGGTTAGGGATAGGATGAGTATTAGCGTGAGGGTTTGGTTATGGTTTGGGTGAGGGTTAGGATTAGTGTGAGGGTTAGGTTAAGGTTTAGACTTAGGGTTGGGATTAGGGTAAGTGTGAGGGTGAGGTTTAGGGTGAGGGTGAGGTTTAGGGTTAGGGTTAGGGTTAGGGTGTGAATTAGGGTGAGGGTTGGGGTTAGGGTTAGGGTGAATGTTAGGGTTAGGTTTAGGGTTAGGGTGTGGGTGAGTGTGAAGGTTAGGGTTAGAGTTAGGGTGAGGGTTAGCATTAGGACTATGGTTAGGGTTAGGGTTAGGTTGAGGATGAGGGTGAGGGTGAGAATGAGGATTTGGGTGAGGGTTAGGTTTAGAGTTAGGAATAGGATGAGGATTAGGGTAAGAGGTAGGGTTAGGTTTAGGGTGAGGGTTAGGGATAGTGTGAGGTTTAGGTTAAGGGTTAGGTTTAGAGTTAGGAGGAGGTTAAGGGTTAGGGTTAGAGTTAGGGTGAGGGTAAGGGTGAGAGTTAGGGTGAGGGTAAGTGTTAGGTTTAGGGTTAGGGTTGGAGTGAGGGTTAGGGTGAGGGTTAGGGTGAGGGTTTAGTGTTAGGGATAGGGTGAGGGTTAGGGTGAGTGTAAGAGTTCAGGTGAGGGTTAGGGTGAGGGTGAGGTTTAGGGTGAGGGGTAGGATTAGGGTTAGGGCTAGGGTGAGATTTAGGCTGAGGGTTTTGTTTAGTGGTATGGTTAGGTTTAGGGTGAGGGTTAGGTTGAGGGTGAGGGTTTGGGTTAGGGTAAGTGTTAGGTTTAGGTTGAGGGTTGGGGTTAGGTTGAGGGTTATGGTGAGGGCTAGGGTGAGGTTGAGGGTTAGGGTTAGCGTTAGGGTTAAGGTGATGTTTAGGGTTAGGGATAGGTTTAGGGTTAGAGTAAGGGTTAAGCTGAGGGTTAGTGTGAGGGTTAGTGTTAGGGTAGGGAGAATGTTAAGTTTAGTGTTAGAGTGAGATGTAGGTTTCGTGTAAGGGGTAGGGTTAGGTTTAGCATTTGAGATAAGGTGAGGGTAAATGTTAGGGTGAGTTTTAGGGTGAGGGTGAGGATTAGGGTGAGCATTAGGGTTAGGGTCAGAGTTAGGTTTAGCTTTAGGTTTAGGGTGAGTGTTAGGGTTAGTGTGAGAGTTAGGGTGAGGTTGAGGGTAAGGGTTAAGTTGAGGGTTAGGTTGAGGTTGAGAGTTAGTGTATGGGTGAGCTTTAGGGTGAGGGTTATGGTTAGGGTTAGGGTTAGGATTAGGTTGACGGATAGGGTTAATATTAGGGTTAAGGTTAGGGTTAGGGTTAGTGTTAGGGTGAGGGTTAGGGTTAGGGTTAGGGTTAGGATGAGGGTTAGGGTAAGGGGCGGGGTTAGGGTTAGGTTGAATGTTAGGATTAGGGTGACGGTTAGGGTAAGGGTAAGGGTTAGGGTTAGGGTGAGGTTAAGGATTAGGGTGAGGGTGAGCGTTAGTGTTAGGTTTAGGGTGATGGTGAGGGTGAGGGTTAGTGTTAGGGTGAGGGTGAGGCTGAGGTTAAGGGTTAGGGTTAGTGTAATGGTTAGCGTTAGGGTTAGTTTGAGGTTTCGGATGAGTTTTTGTGTTAGGGTGACCTTTAGGTTTAGGCTGAGTGTTAGGTTTAGGGTTAGGGTGAGGGTTAAGGTTAGTGTGATGTTTAGGGTGAGGGTGAGGCTGAGGGTGAGGGTGAGGGTTCACGTGAGGGTTAGGGTTTAGGTGATGGTTAGGGTTAGGGTGAGGGTGATGTTGAGGTTGAAGGTTAGGTTGAGCATGATGGGTAGGGATAGGGTAAGGGTGAGGTTTTGTTTTAGGGTTAGTGTTAGGTGAGGGTTACAGGGAGGGATAAGGTTAGGGTGAGAGTTAGGATTACTGTGTGGGTTAGGATTATGGTTAGGGTGAGATTAAGGATTAGGGTTAGGTTTAGGTTGAGGGTGAGGATTAGGGTTAGGGTTAGGGTTATGGGGAGGGTTAGGGTGACGTTTAGGGTTAGGTTTAGGCTTAAGTTAAGGGTGAGGGTTATGGTGAGCCTTAGCGTTAGGGCTAGGGTGAGGGTAAGGTTTAGAGTGAGGGTTAGAGTGAGGGTGAGGGTTAGGGTTAGGGTTAGGGTGAGTGATAGGGTAGGGTTAGGGTTAGATTTAGGGTGAGGGTTAGGGTGAGGGTAAGTGTTCTGATGAGGGTTAGGGTGAGGATGAGAGTTAGGGTTAGGTTTAGGGGTAGGGGTAGGGTGAAGGTTAGAGTTAGTGTGAGGGTTAATGTCAGGATTTTGGTTAGTGTTCGGGTTAGGTCTAGGGTGAGGTTTAGGGTGAGGGTGAGGGTTAGTGTTAGGGTAAGTGTTACGGTTTGGGTGAGGGTTAGGGTGAGGGTTAGGGTTAGGGTTAGGTTTAGGATAAGGATTACGGTGAGGGTTAGGATGAGAGATAGCGTGAGGGTTAGGGTGAGCATAAGAATTCGGGTGAGGGTTAGTGTTAGGGTTAAAATGAGGTTTAGTGTGATGGTGAGAATTAGGGTTATGGTTAGGGTTAGGGTGAGGTTAGGGTGAGGGTTTTGTTTAGTGTTATGGTTAGGGTTAGGGTGTGGGTTAGGGTGAGGGTGAGGGTTAGTGTTA
Organism: Dipodomys merriami; assembly: GCF_024711535.1. NCBI lineage: Eukaryota > Metazoa > Chordata > Mammalia > Rodentia > Heteromyidae > Dipodomys > Dipodomys merriami. The sequence goes on from NW_027202849.1 coordinate 2,260,950, forward strand.
GAGTAGGGATATGGTGATTGTTAGGTTTAGATTGAGGGTTAGAGTGAGGCCTAGGGTGAGTGTGATTGTGAGTGTTAGGGTTAGGGTTAGGGTGATAATTGGGGTTAGGGATAGGGTAAAGTTTACAGTGAGGGTTAGGGTGAGGGTTAGTTTTAGTGTTATGGTGAATGCTAGGGTTAGGGTTAAGGTGAGGGATAGGTTTAGTGTGATGTTTAGGGTTAGGTTTAATGTTAGGGTTAACGTGAGGGTAAGGATTAGGGTGAGGGTTAGAGTGAGGTTGAGGGTTAGGGTAACTTTGAGGTTTAGGGTGAAGGTTAGGGTTAGGGATAGGGTTAGGGTTAGGTTGACGTTTAGGGTGAAGGTTAGGGTTAAGGATAGGGTTAGGGTTAGGTTGAGGTTTAGTGTGAGGGTTAGGGTTAATGTTAGGGTTAGGGTTAGGGTGAGGGTTAGATTTGGATTAGGGTGAGGATTAGAGTGAGGGTGAGAGTTAGGATGAGGGTTAGGCTTAGGGTGAGGGTGACGGTTAGGGTTAGGGTTAGGGATATTTTGAGGTTTAGGGTTAGGTTTAGGTTTAGGGTTAGGGAAAAGTTTACGGTGAGGGTTAGGGTGAGGGTTAGGGTTAGGGTTAGGGTGAATGTTAGGGTAGGGGTAGGCTGAGGGATAGGTTTTTGAAGTTTAGGGTCAGGATTAGGGTTAGGGTTAAGGTTAGGGTAAGTGTTAGGGTGAGGCTTAGGGTGAGGGTGAGGGTTAGGGTTAGCATTAGTGTTAGGGTGAGGGTTACGGTGAGTGCTACGGTTAGGACTAGGGTGAGGGTAAAGTTTAGAGTGAGGGTTAGAGTAAGAGTGAGTGTTAGGGTTAGGGTTAGGGTGAGGGATAGTGTGAAGGTTAGGGTTAGGGTGAGGGTGAGGGTTAGGTTGCGGGTTTTGGTTAGTGTTAGGATTAGTGTGAGGGTTAGGGTGAGGATGATGGTTAAGGTTAGGGTTAGTGTTAGGGTGAGGTCTAAGGTGAGGGTGAGGGTTAGGGTTAGGGTGAGGATGAGGTTTAGGGTTAGGGTTTTTGTTAGGCTGAGGGTGAGGGTGAGGGTGAGTGTTAGGGTTGGGGTTAGGGTGAGGGTTATTGTTAGTGTGATTGTTACGGTGAGGGTGACTGTAACGGTTAGGGTGATGATTAGGGTGAAGTGAGGATTAGGGTTAGGGATAGGGTTAGTTTGAGGGTTTGGGTTAGGGTGAGGGTTAGGTTTCATGTGAGGGTTAGGGTTAGGTTTAGGATGAGGGTTAGGGTTGGTGAGAGGGTAGGGGTGAGGGTGAGGGTTAGGGTGAGCGTTAGGTTTAGGATGAGGGTGAGGGATAGGTTTAGTTTAGGCTGAGGGTGAGGGTGAGGGTGAGGTTTAGGGTTGGTGTTAGTGTTAGTGTTAGGGTGAGGGTTAGCGTGAGCGTTAGGTTTTTGGTAAGTGTTAGAGTGAGGGTTAGAATGAGGGTGAGGTTAGGGTTAGGGTGAGGGTAAGGGTTAGTGTGAGGGTTAGGGTGAGGGTGAGTGTTAGGGTTAGCATTAGGATTAGGGTGAGCGATAGGGATAGGTTTAGGGTTAGGGTGAGGGTGAAGGTGAGGGTTAGGGTGAGGCTGAGGGTGAGGTTGAGGGTTAGGATTAGGGTTAGGGTGAGGGTGAGGGTGCGGGTGAGGGTTAGGGTTAGGATTAGTGTTAGCTTTAGGGTTAGGCTGAGGGTGAGCTTGAGGGTGAAGGTGAGGGTTAGGTTTAGGTTTAAGGTGAGGGTTAGGGTTAGTGTGAGGGTTAGGGTGATGGGGAGGTTTAGGGTTAGGGTTAGACTGAGTGTTAGTGTGAGGGTTAGGGTTAGTGTTAGGGTTAGGTTTAGGGTTAGGGTTAGGGTTAGGGTTAAGTTTAGGGTTAGGGTTAGGTTGTGGGTAAGTGTTAGAGTTAGGGTTAGTTTGAGGGTTAGATTTAGGGTTAGGGTTAGGGTGAGGGTAAGGATTAGGGTGAGGTTTAATGTCAGGTTGAGGGTTAGGGTTAGGTTGAGGGTTAGGGTTAGTGTGAGGATTAGAGTTAGGGTTAGGGTTAGGGTAAGGTTAAGGCTTAGTGTTAGGTTTAGGGTGACGGTGAGTGTTATTGTTAGGTTTATGGTAAGGTTTATGGTGAAGTCTAATGTGAGGTTGAGGGTTAGGGTGAGTTTGAGAGTTTCAGTTAGCTAAGGGTTAAGATTAGGGTTAGGGTGAGGATTAGGGTGATTGTCAGGGATAGGATGAAGTTTAAGGTTAGAGTGATGGTTAGGGTTAGTGTGAGGTTTAGGGTTAGGGTTAGGGTGAGGTTTAGGGTTCGGGTTTGCATTAGGGTTTGGATGAGGGTTAGGGTGTTTTTCAGGGTTAGGGTAGGGGTAGGGTTAGTGTTAGGGTGAGGGTTAGGGTTAGGGTTAGGGTTAGGATGAGTGTTAGTGTAAGTGGTAGGGTTAGGTTTAGGGTGAATGGTAGGATTAGGGTGACGGTTAGGTAAGGGTAAGTGTTAGGGTTAGGGTGAGGTTAAGGATTAGGGTGAGGCTGAGGGTTAGTGTTATGTTTAGGGTGATGGTGAGGGTGAGGGTTAGGGTTAGGTTTAGGCTTAGTTTGAGGGTTAGGATGAGGGTTTTGTTTAGTGTTAGGGTTAGCGTGAGGTTTAGGGTTAGTGTGAGGGTTAGGGTGAGGGTGAGGATGAGGGTAAGGGTTAGGGTGAGAGTGATGGTGAGGGTTAAAGTTCGGGTTAGGGCTAGGGTAAGGGTTACGGTGAGGGTTAGGGTTAATGTTATGATTAGTGTGAGGGTTAGGTTTATGGTGAGGGCGAGGATGAGGTTGAGGGTTAGGGTGAGGATGAGGGTGGGTGTGAGGGCTTCGGTTATGTAAGGGTTAGGGTTAGGGTTAGAGTGAAGATTAGGGTGAGGGTTAGGGTTAGGATGAAGGTTAGGGTTAGGGTGAGCATTAGGGTTAGGGTTATGTATAGGGTGAGGCTTAGGGTGAGGGTGAGGTTTAGGGTTAGGTTGAGGGTTAAGGTTAGTGTGAGGGTTAGGATTAGAGTTAGGGTGAGGGTAAGGTTTAGGGTGAGGTTTAGGGTGAGGGTGATTGTTACGGGTAGCTTTAGGTTTAGGGTGAGGGTGAGGTTTTGGTTTTGCATTAGGTTTATTTTGAGGGTTATGGTGAGGGTTAGGGTTAAGTTTAGGGTAAGGGTGAGTGTTAGGGTTAGGGTTATGTTGTGTGTAAGTGTTAGGGTGAGGTTTAGGGTTAGGTTTAGGTTTAGGGTTAGGGTGAGGGTTAGGGTTATGGTTAAGGTTATGGTGAGGGTGAAGGTGAGGGTTTGGGTTAGGGTGAGGGTAAGGGTGAGGGTTAGGGTTAGCCTTAGGTTGACCGTGAGGGTTGGATTTAATGTGAGGTAAAGGTGAGGGTGCGGGTAAGGGTTAATGTGAGGGTGAGGGTGAAGATTAGGTTTGGCCTTAGGGGTAGATGTAGGGTTAGTGTGAGGTTTAGGGTTAGTATTAGGGTTAGGGTTAGGATTAGGCTGAGGGTGAGGGTGAGGTTGAGGGTGAAGGTGAGCTTTAGGGTTAGGGTTAGGGTTAGAGTTATGGTTAGGTTGAGCGCTAGGATGATGGTGAGGGTTAGGTTTAGCGTTAAGTTTAGGGTTAGGGTTGAGTGTTAGGGTTAGGGTTAATGTGAGGGTGAGGGTTAAGGTTAGGTTGAGGGTTAGGGTTAAGGTGATGTTTAGGGTGAGGGTGAAGGTGAGAGTGAGGGTTCGGGTGAGTGTTAGGGTTAGGGTGAGGTTTATTGTTAGGTTTAGGGATAGGGTGAGGGTAAGGGTTACGATGACAGTTACGGTGAGGGTGAGGGTTAGGGTTACGTTTAGGGTTAGGGTGAGGGTTAGGGTGAGGGTTAGGGTTAGGTTAGGGTGAGAGTTAGGGTGAGGGTTAGGGTGAAGGTTAGGGTTAGGTTTAGGGTTTGGGTTAGGGTTAGGCTTAGGGTGAGGGGAGGTGTAGGGTGCGGGTTAGAGAGAGGGTAAGGGATAGGGTTATGGTGAAGGTATGGGTTAGGCTGAGACTTAGGTTGAGAGTGAGCATTTGTGTTAGCAACAGGGTTGAGTTGATGTTGAGGGTTAGCGTTAGGCTGAGGGGTAGTTTTAGGGTTAGGGTGAGGGTTAGGGTTAGGTTTAGGGTTAGGGTGAGCTTTAGGTTTAGGGTTAGGGTTAGGGTTATGGTGAGGTGAGGTTTAGGGTTAGGTTTAGGGTCAGTTGGAGGGTTAGGTCGAGGGTTAGGGTTAGGGTTAGTTTTAGGTTTAAGGTTAGGGTGAGTGTTAGGTTGAGGTTTAGGGTTAGTGTTAGAGTTAGGGTTAGGATTAGGGTTAGGGTGAGGGTGAGGGTGAGGGTTAGGGTGAGGTTTAGGCTTAGGCTCAGGCTTAGGGTTAGGCTGAGTGTGAGGGTGGGGTTGAGGATTAGAATTAAGGTGATGGTTAGTTTTAGGGTTAGGGTGAGGGTTAGGATGAGGGTTATGGTTAGGATTAGGGTTAGGGTGAGGGCTAGGGTGAGGGTGTGGTTTAGGGTACATTTTAGGCTTAGGCTTAGGTTTAGGCTGAGCCTTTGGTTGAGGATAAGGGTTAGGGTTAGGGTTAGGGTGAGGTTTAGTGTTAGAGTTAGGGTTAGAGTTAGGGTTAGGTTGAGGGTGAGGTTTAGGGGTAGAGTTAGGGTTAGGGTGAGGGTTAGGGTTAGGGTGAGGGTCAGGGTGGGTGTGATGGTAAGGGTAAAGTTGAGGTTCGGCTGAGGGTGAAGGTTATGGTAAGGGTGAGAGTTAGGGTTAGGTTTAGAGTGAGAGTGAGGGTTAGATTGAGGATAAGTGTTAGGGTTAGTGTGAGGTTTAGGGTGAGGATGAGGGTTAGGGTTAGGCTGAGGGCTAAGGTGAGGTTGAGGTTTAGGGTTAGTGTTAGGGTGAAGTTTAGGGTTAGGGTGATGGTTAGGGTTAGTGTGAGGGTTAGTGTTAGGGTTACGGTTAGTGTTAGGGTGAAAGTGTTAGGGTGAGGGTTAGGTTTAGGGTGAGGGTTATGTTTAGGGTGAGGGTTAGGGTTAGGGTTAGGTTTATTGTTAGTGTTAGGGTTAGGGATAGGGTTACGGTGAGGGTGAGGGTGAGGCTTCGGGTTAGGGTTAGGATTAGGATGAGGTTTAGTGTTATGGTGAGTGTGTAAGGATGAGGGTTAGTGTTAGGGTGAGATTTAAGGTTAGGGTTAGGGTTCCGTTTAGCGTGAGGGTTAGGGTTAGAGTGAGGGTTAGGGTTACGGTTAGGGTTAGGGTGAGGTTAAGTTTAGGGCTAGTGTAGGGTTCGTGTTGGGGATAGGGTTAGTGTTAGGGTGAGGATATGTGTTAGGATAAGTGTTTGGGTTAGGGTGAGGTTTATGGTTAGGTTGAGGGTTAAGATTAGGGTTAAGGTAATTGATAGGGTTAGGTTTAGGGTTAAGGTTACGGTGAGGGTGAGTATGAGGGTTACGGTTATGGTTAAGGTGAGGTTTAGGGTTTGCATTAGGGTTAGAGTCAGGTTTTGGGTGGGGGTAAGTTTTAGGGTTAGAGTTAGGGTTAGGGTGAGGGTTAGGTTGAGGGTTAGGGTTAGGGTTTGTTTTAGGGTTAGGGTTAGGGTGAGAGTTAGGATTAGGGTTAGGGTGAGGGTGAGTGTTAGCATTAGGGTTAGGGTTAGGGTTAGGTTTAGGGTTAGGATTAGTGTTATTGTTAGGGTTAGGGTTAGAGTTATGGTGAGGGTGAGGGTGAGGGTGAGGGTTAGGTCCAGGGTTGGGGTGAGGGTGAGGTATAGGGTTAGGTTTAGGGTTAGTTGGAGGGTTAGGTCAGGGTTAGGGTTAGGGTTAGTTTTAGGGTTAAGGTTAGGGTGAGGGTTAGGTGGAGGTTTAGGGTTAGTTTTAGAGTTAGTGTTAGGATTAGGTTTAGGGTGAGGGTGTGTGTGAGGGTTAGGGCTAGTGTTAGGCTTAGGCTTAGGGTTAGGCTGAGGGTGAGGGTGGGTGTGAGGCTTAGAGTTAGGGTGATGTTTAGGGTTAGGGTTAGGGTGAGTATTAGGATGAGGGTTATGGTTAGGATTAGTGTTAGGGTAAGGGCTAGGGTGAGGGTGTGGGTTAGGGTAAGTGTTAGGCTTAGGCTTAGTGTTAGGCTGAGCGTTTGGTTGAGGATAAGTGTTAGGGTTAGAGTTAGGGTGAGGTTTAGTGTTAGGGTTAGGGTTAGAGTTAGGATTAGAGTGAGGGTGTGGTTTAGGGGTTAGGGTTAGGGTGAGGGTGAGGGTTAGGGTTAGAGTTAGGGTTAGGGTTAGGTTTAGGGTGGGGGTAACGGTAAGGGTAAATTTGAGGGTTAGACTGAGGGTGAGGGTTATGGTAAGGGTGAAGGTTAGGGTTAGGGTGAGTGTTAGGGTTAGGTTTAGGGTGAGGGTGAGGGTTAGATTGAGGATCTGTGTTAGGGTTAGTTTGAGGTTCAGGGTGAGGATGAGGGTTAGGATTAGGGTGAGGGCTAAGTTGAGGTTGAGGTTTAGGGTTAGTGATAGGGTATGGTTTAGGGTTAGGGTGATGGTTAAGGTTAGTGTGAGGGTTAGTGTTCGGGTTCGGGTTAGTGTTAGGGTGAGGGTATTAGGGTGAGCTTAGGGTTATGGTGTGGGTTATGGTGAGGGTGAGGGTGAGGGTTAGGGTTAGGGTTAGGATTAGGATTAGGGTTAGGGTTAGTGTTAGGGTGAGTGTAATTGTTAGGATAAGGGTTAGGGTTAGGGTGAGGATTATGCTTAGGGTTAGGTTTAAGTTGAGCATGAACATTAGGCTTAGGTTGAGGGTTCGTCTTAGGGTTCTGGTTAGGGTGAGGTTAGGGTTAGGGCTATTTTAAGGGTTAGTGGTAGGGTTAGGGCAAGTGTTATGTTGAGGTTTAGGGTTAGGGTGAGGATTATGTTTAGGGTGAGGGTTAGGGTAATTGTTAGTGTTAGGGTTAGTGTTAGATTTAGTGTTAGGGTGAGGGTGAGGGTGAGATTTAGGGTTAGAGTTAGGGTTAGGGTTAGGGTGAGGGTTAGGCTTAGGCTTTGGCTTAGGCCAAGTATGAGGGTGAGGGTTATGGTTCAGGTTAAGGTGAGGGTTAGGGTTATGATTAGTGTCAGGTTTAGGATGAGGTTTAGGGTTAGGGTGAGATTTAGGATGAGGGTTAGTGTGAGGCTGAGGGTTAGGGTTAGGGTAAGGGTTAGGTTTAGGGTTATGGGGAGGGTTAGGATGAGGGTTAGGATTAGGATTAGGGTTAGGGTGAGGGCTAGGGTGAAGGTCAGGTTTAGGGTTAGGGTGAGGTTCAGGGTTAAGATTAGGGTTAGGGTTAGGGTGAGTGTGAAGTTTAGAGTTAGGGTTAGTATTAGTGTTACGTTTAGGGTTTGGCTGAGGGTGAGGGTGAGTCCCTGTGTCTCTTACTCCAATTAAGCAGCAAAAAGCCACCAGTGGATCTGTGGCTCAAGTGGTAGAGTACCAGACATGAACACAAAGACTAAAGGACAGTACCCAAGCGTTATAACCCAGTACTTCCACCACACACAACCATTAAAACAACAACAACATCCACAAATAGGAGAAGGGAGTTATTATATTCTCCGCTTATGACATGGCAGCTAAGATACAACAAGTCTATGTGATCTCTCCAAGTCACAAGTAGTGGAGTTGGAAATATGACCACCTGATTGGAAATCTGTATCTTTGCTGGTCTGTTCAGTTTGCACTGGACTTTGAGGATTAGGGTTAGGGTGAGGGTTAGGTTTAGGATTATGGGGAGGGTTAGGATGATTGTTAGAGTTAGGATTAGTGTTAGGGTGAGAGCTAGGGTGAGGGTGAGGTTTAGGGTTAGGGTTAGGGTTAGGTTGAGGGTGAGATTTAGGGTTAGAGTTAAGCTTAAGGTGAGGCTGAGGGTGAGGGTGAGGGTTAGGGTTAGGATTAGGATTAGGGTAAGGGTTAGTGTGACAGTTAGGGTTAGGGTTAGGGTTAGGATTAGGCTTAGGGTTACACTGAGGGTGAGGGTGAGGTTGAGGGTGATGGTAAGGGTTAGCGTGAGGGTTAGGGTAAGGGTTAGTGGGAGGGTTAGGATGAGTGTTAGGGTTAGGATTAGGTTTAGGGTGAGGACTAGGGTGAGGGAGAGGTTTAGGGTTAGGGTTAGGGTGAGGGTTAGGGTTAGGGTTAGAATTAGGGTGAGAGTTAGGATTCGGGTTAAGTTTATGTTTAGGGTGAGGGTTAGGGTAAGGGTTACGGTGAGGGTGAGGTTTAGGGTTAGGTTGAGGCTTAGGGTTAGGATTAGTGTTAGGGTGAGGTTGAGGGTGAGGGTTAGGTTAGTGTTAGGCTGAGGGTTAGGATGAGGGTTAGGATTAGGATTAGAGTGAGGGCTAGGCTGAGGGTGAGGTTTAGGGTTAGGGTTAGGGTCAGGTTTAGGGTTAGGGTTAGGGTTAGGGTGAGGGTTAGGTTTAGGTTTCGATTTAGGGTAAGGGTGAGGCTGAGGTTGAGGTTTAGGATTAGGGTTAGTGTTAGAGTTAGGGTTAGGGTGAGGGTTAACGTGAGGGTGAGGGTTAGGCTTAGGTTTAGGATTAGGATTAGGGTAATGGTTAGGGTGAGTGCGAGGGTTAGCGTTAGGGTTAGGCTTAGTCTTAGGGTTAGGCTGAGGGAGAGGTTGAGGGTGAGGGTTAGCTTTAGGTTGAGGGTTAGGTTTAAGGTTAGCTTGAGAGTTAGGGCTCAGGTTAAGTTTAGTGTTAGGGTGAGGGTTAAGGTTAGGTTGAGTGTTAGGGTTAGGGTTAGGGTTAGGATTAGGTTTAGGGTGAGGGTGAGGGTTAGGATGAGGTTTAGGTTTAGGTTTAGGGTGAGGGCTAGGGTGAGGGTTAGGGTTAGAATAGGGTTAGGTTTAGGATTTGGGTTAGGGTGAGTGTGAGTGTGAGGGTTAGGGTTGGGTTAGGCTTAGGGTTTGGGTGAGGGTTAGGGTTAGGGTTTTGGTTAGGGTGAGGGTGAGACTGAGGATTAGGGTTAGGTTTATGTTTTGGTTTAGGGTTATGGTTTGTGTTAGGGTTAAGGTTAGGTTTAGGGTTTCGGTGAGGGTTAGGGTTACGTTTAGGTTTAGGGTTAAGTTATGGTTAGGGTGAGGGAGATGGTGGGGGTGAGGATTAGGGTTAGGGTTAGGGTTAGGGTCATTGTTAGTGTTATAGTTAGAGTTAAGTTTTCAGTGAGCGTGAGGCTGAGGGTGAGGGTTTTGGTTAGGGTTAGGGTTAGGTTTAGGGTTACTGTTATTGTTAGGGTTTGGTTTAGATTTACAGTGAGGTTGAGAGTGAGAGTGAAGGTTAGTGTTAGGGTGAGGTTTAGGATTAGGGTTAGGGTTAGGGTTACGGTGAGGGTTAGGTTTAGGGTTAGAGTTAGGGTTTGGGGGAGGGTTAGGGTGAGGTTAGGGTTAGGGTTAGGGTGAGCATGAGCGTGAGTGTGAGGGTTAGTTTGAGGGGTAGGATAAGACTTAGGGTTAGGCTGAGCATCTGCGTGGCTGTGAGGATTAGGGTTAGGGTGATGGTTAGGTTTAGGGTTAGTGTTATTGTTAGGGTTAGTGTTAGAGTTATGGTGAGGGTGAGGGTGAGAGTGAGGGTTAGGTTTACGGTTAGGGTGGGGTTTAGGGTTAGGGATAAGGTAAGGTTTAGGGTGGGGTTTAGGGTTAGGTTTAGGGTTAGGCTTAGGGTGAGGTTTAGGGTTAGATATAAGGTTAGGTGCAGGGGTAGGGTGAGGGTTAGGTATAGGGTTATTGTTAGGGTGAGGGTGAGGGTGAGAGTTAGGTTTAGGGTTAGGGTTAGGGTTAGGTTTAGAGTTACTGTGTGGGTGAGGGAGCGGGTGAGTGTGAGGGTTAGGGTTAGGTTTAGGGTTAGGCTTTGCATTAGGCTTAGGGTTAGGCTGAAGTTGAGGGTGAGGATGAGGGTTAGGGTTAGTTTGAGGGTTAGGGTTAGGGTTATGAGGAAGGTTAGGATGAGGGTTAGGGTTAGGATTAGGGTTAGGGTGAGGGCTAGGGTGAGTGTGATATTTAGGGTTAGGGTTAGGGTGACGTTTAGTGTTAGGGTTAGGGTTTGGTTTAGGGTTAGAGTTACTGTTAGTGTGAGGGTGCGGGTGAGTTTGAGGGTGAGGGTGAGGGTGAGGGTTAGGGTTAGGGTGAGGTTTAGGGTTAGGGTTAGGGTGAGAGGTAGGGTTAAGGTTAAGTTTAGGGTTAGGATGTGGTTTAGGGTTAGGGATAGGTTTAGGTTTAGAATTAGGGTTAGGATGTGGGTGAGTGTGAGGTTTAGGGTTAGGGTTAGACTTAGAGTTAGGGTGCGGTTAGGGTTAGGGTTTGGATTAGGGTGAGGGTGAGGCTGAGGATTATGATTAGGTTTAGGGTTAGATTTAGGGCTAGGTTTAGGGTTAGGGTTTGTGTTAAGTTTAGGGTTATGGTTAGGCTTAGATTTAGGTTTAGGGTTAGGCTGAGTGTGAGGGCGGGGGTTAGGATCAGTGTTAGGGTTAGGGTTATTGTTAGTGTTATGGTTAGGGTTAAGTTTGCGGTGAGGGTGAGGCTGAGGGTGAGGGTTAGATTTAGGGTTAGGGTTAGTGTTATTGTTAGGGTTAGGTTTAGAGTTATCGTGAGTTTGAGGGTGAGGGTGAAGTTTAGGGTTAGGGTGAGGTTTAGGTTGAGCTTTAGGGTTAGTCTTAGAGTTAGGCTGAGGTTGAAAGTGTGGGTTCAGGTTAGGGTTAGGGTGATGGTTTGGGTTAGGGTTAGTGTTAAGGTTAGAGTTCCAGTTAGGTTGAAGGTGCGGGTGAGGGTTAGGGTTAGGGTTAGGGTGGGGTTCAGGGTTAAGTTTAGGGTTAGGGTTAGGGTGAGGTTTAAGTTTAGAATTAGTGTTAGGGTGAGGGCTAGGATGAGGGTGAGGGTTGGGGTTAGGGTTAGGGTGAGGTTTAGGATTAGGGTGAGGGTTACGATTAGTTTGAGTGTTAGTGTTAGGGTTAGGGTTAGTGTTAGGGTGAGGGTAAGTGTTAGGGTGAGGGTATGGGTTAGGGTGAGGGCTATGGTTAGGGTGAGGTTTAGGATTATGGTTATTGTTAGGGTTAGGTTTAGGGTTAAGGTTACAGTGAGAGTAAGGGTGAGGGTTAGGGTTAGGTTTAGGGTGAGGTTTAGGGTTTGTGTTAGGGTTAGTGTTAGGGTTAGGGTGAGGGTGAGGTTTAGGGTTAGAGTTAAGGTTAGGGTGATGGTTAGGTTGAGAGTTAGGGTTAGTGTTAGGGTTGGGGTTAGGATGAGAGTTAATGGGTGGGTTAGGGTTAGGGTTAGATTTAGGGATAGGATTAGGTTTAGGGTGACGGTCATTGTGTGTATTAGGGTTAGGTTTAGGGTTAGGCTTAGGGTTAGGCTGAGGGTGAGGTTGAGGGTGAGGGGTAGGTTTAGGGGAAGGGTTAGGATGAGGGTTATGGTTAGGTTTTGGGTTAGGGTAAGGGTTAGGGTGAGGGTGATGTTAAGGGTTCGCGTTAGGGTGAAATTTAGGGTTAGGGTTAGGGTTAGGTTTACGGTTAGTGTTAGGTTTAGGGTTAGGGTTAGGGTGAGGGTTAGTCTGAGGCTGAGTGTATGATTAGGGTTAGGATTAGGATTAGGGTTATGGTTAGAGTGAGTGTGAGTGTGAGGGTTAGGGTTATGGTTAGGGTTAGGCTGAGGGTTGGGGTGAGGGTGAGGGTTAGGGTTAGGGTGAGGGTTAGGGTGAGGGTTAGGCTTAGGCTTAGGTACGCTGAGCATGAGGGTGAGGGTTAGGGTTCGGATTAGGATGAGGGTTAGGTTTATGCTTAGTGTCAGGTTTAGGATGAGTTTTAGTGTTAGGGTTAGGGTTAGGGTGAGGGTTAGGGTGAGGGTTGGGGTTAGGGATAGGGTTAGGTTTAGGATTAGGGTTAGGGTGAGGGTGAGTGTGAGGCTTATGGTTAGGTTTAGGTTTAGTCTGAGAGTTAGGGTGAGGGATAGGGTTAGGGTTTGTTTTAGGGTGCAGATGAGGTTGAGGATTAGGGTTAGGTTAAGGGTTAAATTTAGGGTTAGGTTTAGGGATAGGGGTAGTGTTAAGGTTAGGGTTAGGGTTAGGGTTAGGGTTAGGCTGAGGGTGACTGTGTGTGTGAGCATTAGAGTTAGGGTTAGGGTTAGGCTTAGGGTTAGGGTTAATGTTAGTGTTATGGTTATGGTTAAGTTGCGCTGAGGGTGAGGCTGAGGGTGAGGGTTAGGTTTAGGGTTAGTGTGAGGGTGAGGTTTAGGGTTAGAGTTAGGGTTAGGGTTAGGGTGAGGTTTCGGGTTAGGTTTAGAGTTGGGGTTATGGTGAGGATGAGGTTTAGGGTTAGAGTTAGGATTACGGTGAAGCTGAGGGTTAGGGTTAGGGTTAGGGTTAGTGTTAGGTTTAGGGTTAGGGTTAAGGTGAGGGTTAGATTGAGGGTGAGGTTTAGGGTTAAGTTTAGGATTAGGATTAGCGTTAGGGTTAGGGTGAGTGTGAGTGTTAGGTTTAGGGTTAGTATTAGGGTTAGGCTTAGGGTTTGGCTGAGGGTGAGGGTGAGTCCCTGTGTCTCTTACTCCAATTAAGCAGCAAAAAGCCACCAGTGTATCTGTGGCTCAAGTGGTAGAGTACCAGATATGAACACAAAGACTAAAGTACAGTACCCAAGCTTTAAAACCCAGTACTTCCACACACACAACCATTAAAACAACAACAACTTCAACAAATAGGAGAAGGGAGTTATTATATTTTCCGCTTATGACATGGCAGCTAAGATACAACAAGTCTATGTGATCTCTCCAAGTCACAAGTAGTGGAGTTGGAAATATGACCACCTGATTGGAAATCTGTATCTTTGCTGGTCTGTTCAGTTTGCACTGGACTTTGAGGATTAGGGTTAGGGTGAGGGTTAGGTTTAGGGTTATGGGGAGGGTTAGGATGATTGTTAGAGTTAGGATTAGTGTTAGGGTGAGGGCTAGGGTGAGGGTGAGGTTTAGGGTTAGGGTTAGGGTTAGGGTGAGGGTCAGTTTTAGGGTTAGAGTTAGGCTTAAGTGAGGCTGAGGGTGAGGGTGAGGGTTAGGGTTAGGATTAAGATTAAGAAAAGGGTTATGGTGAGTGTGAGTGTTAGGGTTAGGGTTAGGATTAGGCTTAGGGTTACACTGAGTGTGAGGGTGAGGGTGAGGGTAATGGTTAGGATTAGGGTTAGGGTGAGAGAGAGTGTGTGTGTTAGGGTTTGATTTAGAGTTAGGCTTAGGGTGAGGTTGAGGGTGATGGTTAGGGTTAGGGTGAGGGTTAGGTTAAGGGTTAGGGGGAGGGTTAGGATGAGGGTTAGGGATAGGATTAGGGTTATGGTGAGGGCTAGGGTGAGGGTGAGGTTTAGGGTTAGGGTGAGTGTTAGGGTTAGGGTTAGGGTTAGGGTGAGATTTAGGATTCGGGTTAAGTTTAGGTTTACGGTGTGTGTTAGGTAAGGGTTACGGTGAGAGTGAGGGTGAGGGCTATGTATAGGTTGAGGCTTAAGGTTATTATTAGGGTTAGGGTGAGGGTGAGGGTTAGGGTTAGTTTTAGGGTGAGGGTTAGGATGAGGGTTATGATTAGGGTTAGGGTGAGGGCTACGCTGAGGTTGAAGTTTAGGTTTAGGATTAGGGTGAGGTTTACGGTTAGGGTTAGGGTTAGAGTGAGGGTGAGGTTTAAGCTTAGAGTTAGGTAAGAGTGAGGCTGAGGTTGAGGGTTAGGGTTAGGGTTAGTGTTAATGTAAGGGTTAGGGTGAGGGTTAAGGTGAGGGTGAGGGGTAGTCTTAGGTTTAGGTTTAGGCTTAGGCTTATGATTAGGCTGAGGGAGAGGATAAGTGTGAGGATTAGCTTTTGGTTGAGGGTTAGGGTTAGGGTTAGCTTGAGATTTAGGGTTCAGGTAAAGTTTAGGGTTAGGGTGAGGTTAGCGTTAGGGTTAGGGGGGGATTAGGATTAGGGTTAGGGTGAGGGTTAGGATGAGGATTAGGGTTACAATTAGGGTTAGGTTGAGGGCTAGGGTGAGCGTGAGGATTAGGGTTAGTGTTAGGGTAAGGTTTAAGTTTAGGGTTAGGTTTAGGATGAGGGTTAGGATGAGGGTTAGGTTTATGGTGAGGTTGAGGATTAGTGTAAGGGTGAGGGTTAGGGTGAGTTTTAGGGTTAGAGTGAGGTTGAGTATTAGCGTTAGGATTAGGGTTAGGGTGAGGGTGAGTGTTAGCATTAGGGTTAGGGTTAGGGTCAGGTTTAAGGTTAGGATTAGTGTTATTGTTAGGGTTAGGGTTAGAGTTATGATGAGCGTGAGGGTGAGGGTGAGGGTGAGGTTTAGGCTTAGGGTTAGGGTGAGTTTTAGGTTTAGGGTTAGGATTAGGGTTAGGGAGAGGGTGAGGTTTATGGATAGGTTTAGTGTTAGTTGGAGGGTTAGGTCAAGTGTTCGGGTTAGGGTTAGTTTTAGGGTTAAGGTTAGGGTGAGGTTTAGGTGGAGGTTTAGGTTTAGTGTTAGAGTTATGGTTAGGATTAGGGTTAGGGTGAGGGTGAGTGTGAGGGTTAGGGTTAGGCTTAGGCTTAGGATTAGGGTTAGGCTGAGGGTGAGGGTGGGGGTGAGGATTATGGCTAGGGTGATGGTTAGGATTAGGGTTAGGGTGAGGGTTAGGATGAGGGTGTGGGTTAGGGTATGTTTTAGGCATAGGCTTAGGGTTAGGCTGAGCGTTTGGGTGAGGATAAGGGTTAGGATTAGGGTTAGGGTGAGGGTTAGTGTTAGGGGTAGGTTTAGAGTTAAGGTTAGGGTGTTGGTGAGGTTTAGGGTTAGAGTTAGGGTTAGGTTGAATGTTAGGGTGGGGGTGACGGTAAGGTTAAGGTGAGGGTTAGGCTGAAGGTGAGGGTTATGGTAAGGTTTAGTGTTAGGGTTAGGGTGAGGGTTAGGGTTAGGGTTAGAGTAAGGGTGAGGGTTAGAGTGAGGATAAGTGTTAGGGTTAGTGTGAGGTTTAGGGTGAGAATGACGGTCAGGGTTAGGGTGATGGCTAAGGTGAGGGTTAGGTTTAGGGTTAGTTTTAGGGTGAAGTTTAGGGTTACGGTTAGTGTTAGGGTTAGGTTGAGGGTGAGGTTTAGGGTTAGAGTTAGTGTTATGGTGAGGCTGAGGGTGAGGTTTAGGGTGAGTGTTAGTGTTAGGTTTAGGTTTAGGGTTAAGGTGAGGATTAGGCTGAGGGTGAGGGTTAGGGTTAGGATTAGGGTTAGGGAAGGGTTACTGTGAGGTTGATGGTTAGGGTTAGGTTGAGGTTTAGGGTTAACATTAGGGTTAGGGTGAGGTTAAGGGTTAGGGTTAGATTGAGGGTTACGGTTAGGATTTGTTTTAGGATGAGGGCTAGGGTGAGGGTGAGGGTTAGGGTTAGGGTTTAGCTTAGGCTTAGGGTTAAGCTGAGCGTGATGGTGAGTGTGAGGTTTAGGGTTAGGGTTAGTGTGAGGTTTAGTGTTAGGGTTAGTGTTAGAATTAGGGTTAGGGTGAGGGTGAGGTTTAGGAGTAGAGTTAATGTTAGGCTGAGTGTTAGGCTTAGGGTGAGGGTTGGGGTGGGGGTGACACTAAGGGTAAGGTGAGGTTTAGACTGAGGGTGAGGGTTACAGTAAGGGTTAGGGTTAGGGTTAGGTTGAGGGTTAGGGTTAGGGTTAGGGTTAGGGTTAGGTTGAGGGTGAGGTGTAGATTGAGGATTAGTGTTAGGGTTAGTGTGAGGTTTACCGTGAGGATGAGTGTTAAGGTTAGGGTTAGGGCTAAGGTTAGGTTGAGGTTTAGGATTAGTGTTAGGGTGAGGTATAGGGTTAGGGTGATGGTTAGGGTTAGTGTGAGGCTTAGTGTTTGGGTTACGGTTAGTGTTAAGGTGAGGGTAAGTGTTAGGGTGAGGGTTAGGTTTAGCGTGAGGGTAAGGGTTAGGGAGAGGGTTAGGGTTAAGGTTAGGGTTTTGGTTAGGGTTAGGGTTAGGGTTACGGTTACTGTGAGGGTGAAGCTTAGGTTTCGAGTTAGGATTAGGATTAGGGTTCGTGTTAAGGTGAGGGTAAGTGTTAGGGTGAGGGTTAGGGTTATGCTGAGGGTAATAGTTAGGGTGAGGGTCAGGGTTAGGGTTAGGGTTACGTTGAGCGTGAGGTTAAGGTTAGGTTGAGCGTGAGGTTAGGGTTAGGTTGAGGGTTAGGGTTAGGGTTAGGTTTATGGTGAGTTTAGGGTTAGGGTAAGCGTGAGGGTTAGTTTTACGGTTGGGGTTAATGATAGGGTGAGGGTTAGTATTAGGGTTAGGGTTAGGGTTAGAGTTAGTGTTAGGGTCAGGGTGAGCTTTAGGATTAGAGTTAGGGTTAGTGTTAGGGTTAATGTTAGGGTGAGGGTTAGGGTTAGGCTTAGGTTTAGGCTTAGGCCGAGCATGAGGGTTCGGGTTAGGGTTCGGGTTAGGGTTCGGGTTAAGGTTATGGTTACTGTCAGGTTTAGGATGAGGTTTAGGGTTAGGGTTAAGGTTAGGGTAAGGGCTAGGTTGAGGGTTAGGGTGAGGTTTAGGGTGAGGGATAGGGTTAGGTTTAGGATTAGGGTTAGGGTGAGTGTGAGTGTGAGGCTTAGAGTTAGGGTTAGGGTTAGGCTTAGAGTTAGGTTGAGGGTTAGGGTTACGGTTTGTATTAGGGTGCAGTTGAGGCTGATGTTTAGGCTTAGGTTTAGGGTTAGATTTAGGGTTAGGTTTAGGGTTAGATTTAGGGTTAGGTTTAGGGTTACAGTTAGTGTGAGGGTTATGTTGAGGGTTAGGCTTAGGGTTAGGGTTAGGCTTAGGGTTAGGCTGAGGGTGACTGGGGGTGAGGATTAGAGTTAGGTTTAGGGTTAGGCTTAGGGTTAGGGTTGTTGTTAGTGTTATGGTTAGGGTTTCGTTTGCGGTGAGGGTGAGGCTGAGGGTAAGTGTGAGGGTTAGGGTTAAGTTTAGTGTTATTGTTAGGGTTAGGGCTAGAGTTACCATAACTTTGAGGGTGAGGTTCAAGATTAGGGTTAGGGTGAGTTTTAGGGTTAAGGATAGGGTTAGGATGAGGGTGAGGTTTAGGGTTAGGGTTAGGGTTAGGGTTAAGGTTATGGTTAGGGTGAGGTTTCGGGTAAGGGTTAGGGTTGGGGTAATGGTGAGGGTGAGCTTTAGGGTTAGAGTTAGGGTTAGGGTGAGGCTGAGGGTGAGGTTTAGGGTTAGGGTTAGTTTTAGGTTTAGTGTTAGGGTTAGGGTGAGGGTTAGGGTTATGGTGAGGGTTAAGGATAAGTTTAGGATTAGGGTTAGGTTTAGGGTGCGTGTGAGGTTTAGGGTTAGGGTTAGGATTAGGTTTAGGCTTAGGGTTTGGCTGAGTGTGAGTGTGAGTGTTAGGGTTAGGGTTAGGGTGAGGGTTAGGGTTAGGGATATGGGGAGGTTTAGGATGAGTGTTAGGGTTAGGATTAGGGTTAGGGTGAGGGATAGGTTGAGGGTGAGGTTTAGGGTTAGGGTTACAGTTGGGGTTATGGTGTGGGTGAGGTTTAGGGTTAGAGTTAGGGTTAGATTGAGGCTGAGGGTGATGGTTAGGGTTAGGGTTAGTGTTAGGTTTAGGGTTAGGGCTAGGGTGAGGGTTAGGGTGAGGTGAGGGTTAAGGTTAAGGTTAGGATTAGGGTTAGGGTTAGGGTGAGTGTGAGGTTTAGGGTTAGGGTTAGGATTAGGTTTAGGCTTAGGGTTAGGCTGAGTCTTGGGTTGAGTGTGAGTGTTAGGTTTAGTGTGAGGGTTAGGATGAGGTTTAGGGTTAGGATTAGGGTTAGGGTGAGGTCTAGGTTGAGGGTGAAGTTTAGGGTTAGGGTTAAGGTGATTGTTAGGGTTAGGGTGATGTTGAGAATTCTGATTCGGTTTAATTTTTTGTTTAGGGTGATGGTTACGGTAAGGGGTACGCTGAGGTTTAGGGTTAGGTTGAGGTTTAGGGTTATGATTAGTGTTAGGTTGAGGGTTAGGGTTAGTTTTAGGGTGAGGTTTAGTATGAGGGTTAGGGTTAGGGTTACGTGAGGTCTAGGCTGAGGGTGAGGTTTAGGGTTAGTGTTAGGGTGAGGTTTAGGGTTAGGGTTAGGGTTAGGTTTAGGGTGAGTGTGAGGTTCAGGGTTAGAGTTAGGGTAAGGGTGAGGCTGAGGTTGAGGGTTAGTGTTAGGGCTAGTTTTAGAGTTAGGGTTAGAGTGAGGGTTAAGGTTGAGCGTGAGGGTTAGGCTTAGGGTTAGGATTAGGATTAGGGTAATGGTTAGGGTGAGTGTGAGGTTTAGGGTTAGGGTTAGGCTTAGGCTTATATTTAGGGTATGGTAGAGGGTGAAGGTGAGGGTTAGCTTTATGTTGAGCTTTAGGGTTAGGGTTAGCTTGAGTGTTAGGGTTCAGGTTAAGTTTAGGTTTAAGGTGAGGTTTAGGTTTAGGGTTATGGTGAGCGTGAGGGTTAGGGTTAGGTTGAGGGTTAGGGTTAGAGTTAAGATGAGGGTTAGGATTACGGTTAGGGTGAGGGTTAGCATGAGGATTAGGGTTACAATTATGTTTAGGTTGATGGTTAGGTTGAGGGTGAGGATTAGGGTTAGTGTTAGGGTGAGTGTAAGTGTTAGGATGAGGGTTAGGTTTAGGGTGATATTTAGGATTAGGGTTAGGGTTACGGTGAGGGTGAGGGTTAGGGTTAGGATGAGGGTTAGGGTTAGGATTAGGGTTAGGGTGAGGGTGAGTGTTAGCATTAAGGTTAGGGTTAGGGTTAGGTTTAGGGTTTGGATTAGTGTTATTTTTAGGGTTAGGGTTAGAGTTATGGTGAGGGTGAGGGTGAGGGTTAGGTTTAGGGTTAGGGTGAGTTTTAGGTTTAGGGTTAGGATTAGAGTTAGGGTGAGGGTGAGGTTTAGGGTTAGGTTTAGGGCTAGTTGGAGGGTTAGGTTGAGGGTTCGGGTTAGGATTACTTTTAGGGTTAAGGTTAGGGTGGGGGTTAGGTTGAGGTTTAGGGTTAATGTCAGAGTTAGGGTTAGGTTTAGGGTTGGGGTGAGGGTGAGTGTGAGGGATAGGCTTAGGCTTAGGCTTAGTGTTAGGCTGAGGGTGAGGGCGGGGGTGATGGTTAGAGTTATGATAATGGATAGGGTTAGGGTTAGGATGAGGGTTAGGATGAGGGTTAGGTTTAGGATTAGGGTAAGGTGAGGGCTAAGGTGAGGGTTTGGTTTAGGGTAAGTGTTAGGCTTAGTCTTAGGGTGAGGGGTAGTGTTTGGTTGTGGATAAGGGTTAATGATAGGTTTAGGGTGAGGTTTAGTGTTAGGGTTAGGGTTAGAGTTAGGTTTAGGGTGAGGGTGACGTTTAGGGGTAGAGTTAGTGTTAGGGTTAGGGTTAGGTTTAGGGTCAGGGTGGGGGTGACGGTAAGGGTAAAGTTGAGGATTAGGCTGAGGGTGAGGTTTATGGTAAGGGTGAGGGTTAGGGTTAGCTTGAGGGTTAGGGTTAGGGTTACAGTGAGAGTGAGGGTTAGATTAAGGATAAGTGTTATGGTTAGTGTGAGGTTTAGGGTGAGGATGATGGTTAGGGTTAGGGTGAGGGCTAAGGTGAGGGTGAGGTTTAGGGTTAGTGTTAGGGTGAGGTTTAGTGTTAGGGTGATGGTTAGGGTTAGTGTGAGGGTTAGTGTTAGGGTTAGGCTTAGTGTTAGGGTGAAGGTGTTACGGTGAGCTTAGGGTTATGGTGAGGGTTATGGTTAGGGTGAGGGTTAGGGTTAGGGTTAGGTTTATTGTTAGCGTTAGGGTTAGGGTTACTGTTACGGTGAGGTTGAGGGTGAGGGTTAGGGTTAGGGTTAGGATTAGGATAGGATTAGTATTAGGGTGAGTGTACGTGTTAGGATGAGGGTTAGGGTTAGGTTCAGGGATAGGGTCAAGGTTAGGGTGAGGGTTAGGATTATGGTTAGGTTCAGGGTTAGGATGAGGTTTAGGGTTATGAGTAGGGTTAGGTTGAGGGCTAGGTTTAGGGTGAAGATTAGGGTTAGTGTTAGGGTAACGTTTAAGGTTAGGTTTAGGTTTAGGGTGAGGGTTAGGATGAGGGTAAGGGTTACGGTGGAGGTGAGGGTTAGGGTTAGGTTGAGGGTTAGGATTAGGGTTAGGGTGAGGGTGAGTGTTAGCATTAGGGTTAGGGTTAGGGTTAGGTTTAGGGTTAGGATTAGTGTTATTGTTAGGGTTCGGGTGAGAGTTATGGTTAGGGTGAGGGTGAGGGTTAGGTTTAGGGTTAGGGTGAGGTTTAGTTTTTGGGTTAGGATTAGTGTTAGGGTGAGGGTGAGGTTTAGCGTTAGTTGGACGATTAGGTCGAGGGTTAGGTTTAGGGTCAGTTTTAGGGTTAAGGTTGGGGTGAGGGTTAGGTTGAGTTTTAGGGTTATTGTTAGAGTTAGGGTTAGGATTAGGGTTAGGGTGAGGGTGAATGTGAGGTTTAGGGTTAGGCTTAGGCTTAGCTTAGGGTTAGGCTGAGGGTGAGGATGGGGGTGAGGATTAGAGTTACGGTGATGGTTAGTGTTAGGGTTACTGTGAGTGTTAGGATGAGGGTTAGGGTTTGGATTAGGGTTAGGATAAGGGCCAGGGTGAGGGTGTGGTTTAGGGTAAGTGTTAGGCTTAGGCTTGGTTTAGGCTGAGCCTTTGGTTGAGGATAAAGGTTTAGGGTTAGGGTTAGGGTGAGGTTTAGTTTTAGGGTTAGGGTTAGAGTTAGGGTTAGGGTGAGGGTGAGGTTTAGGGGTAGAGTTAGGGTTAGGGTGAGGGTTAGGGTTAGGGTGAGTGTTAGGGTGGGGGTGACGGTAAGGGTAAAGTTGAGGGTTAGGCTGATGGTGAGGGTTATGGTAAGGGTGAGGGTTAGGGTTAGGGTGAGGGTTGGGGTTAAGGTTAGGGTGATGGTTAGGGTTATGTTTAGGATGAGGGTTAGGGTGAGGTTTAGGTTTAGGGTGAGTGTTAGGGTGAAGGTGACAGTAAAGGTAAAGTTGAGGGTTAGGGTTAGAGTGAGGGTTAGTGTGAGGATTAGGGTTAGGGTTAGGGTGAGTGTGAAGTTTAGATTGAGGATTCATGTTAGGGTTAGTGTGAGGTTTAGGGTGAGGATGAGTGTTAGGTTTAGGTTGAGGGCTAAGGTCAGGGTGAGGTTTAGGTTTAGTGTTAGGGTGAGGTTTAGGATTAGGGTGATGGTGAGGCTTAGTGTGAGGGTTAGTGTTGAGGTTAGGCTTAGTGTTAGGGTGAGCGTGTTCCAGTGAGCTTAGGGCTATGGTGAGGGTTATGGTTAGGGTGAGGGTTAGGGTTAGGTTTAAGGTTATTGTTAGCGTGAGGGTTAGGGTTACGGTTACGGTGAGGGTCAGGGTGAAGGTTAGGGTTAGGGTTAGGATTAGGATTAGGGTTAGTGTTAGGGTGAGTGTAAGTGTTAGTATGAGGGTTAGGGTTAGGGTGAGGTTTATGGTTAGGGTTAGGGTTAGGTTGTGCGTGAGGTTTAGGTTTAGGTTGATGGTTAGGGTTAGGGTTAGGGTTAGGGTAAGGTTAGGGTTAGGTTTAGTGTGAGGGTTAGGGTTGGGGTTAGGGTTAGTGTTAGGGTGAGGATAAGTGTTAGGTCAGGGTTTGGGTTAGGGTGAGGTTTATGGTTAGATTGAGGGTTAAGATTAGGGTTAGTGTTATTAATAGTGTTAGGTTTAGGGTTAAGGTTATGGTGAGGGTGAGTGTGAGGGTTACTGTTAGGGTTAGCGTGAGGTTTAGGGTTTGCATTAGAGTTAAAGTTAGGTTTTGGGTGGTGGTGAGGTTTAGGGTTAGAGTTAGGTTAGGGTGAGGGTTAGGTTGAGGGTTAGGGTTATGGTTTGTGTTAGGGTTAGGTTTAGGGTGAGAGTTAATCGGCAGGTTAGGGTTAGGTTTAGGGTTAGTATTAGGGTTAGGGTGAGGGTGAGTGTTAGCATTAGGGTTAGGGTTAGGGTTGGTTTTAGGGTTAGGATTAGTGTTATTGTTAGGGTTAGGGTTAGAGTTATGGTGAGGGTGAGGGTGAGGGTGAGGGTGAGGGTTAGGTTTAGGGTTAGGGTGATGGTGAGGTTTAGGGTTAGGTTTAGGTTTAGTTGGAGGGTTAGGTCGAGGGTTTTAGTGTTAAGATTAGGGTGAGGGTTAGGTTGAGGTTTAGGGTTAATGTTTAGTTAGGGTTAGGATTTGGGTTAGGGTGAGGGTGAGTGTGAGGATTAGGGTTAGGCTTAGGCTTAGGATTAGGGTTAGGCTGAGGGTGAGGGTGGGGGTGAGGATTAGAGTTAGGGTGATGGTTAGGGTTAGGGTTAGGGTGAGGGTTAGAATGAGGGTTAGTTTTAGGATTAGGGTTAGGGTGAGGGCTAGGGTGAGGGTGTGGTTTAGGGTAAGTGTTAGTCTTAGGCTTAGGGTTAGGCTCAGCGTTTGGTTGAGGATAAGGTTTAGGGTTAGATTTAGGATGAGGTTTAGTGTTAGGGTTATGTTTAGAGTTAGGTTTCGAGTGAGGGTGAGGTTTAGGGTTAGAGCTAGGGTTAGGGTGAGGGTTAGGGTGGGGGTTACGCTAAGGGTAAAGTTGAAGGTTAGACTGAGGGTGAGGTTTATGGTAAGGGTGAGGGTTAGGGTTAGGGTGAGGGTTAGGGTTAGGTTTAGAGTGAGAGTGAGGGTTATATTGAGGATAAGTGTTAGGGTTAGTGTGAGGTTTAGGGTGAGGATGAGGGTTAGGGTTAGGGTGAGGGCTAAGGTGAGGTTGAGGTTTAGGGTTAGTGTTAGGGCGAGGTTTAGTGTTTGGGTGATGGTTAGGGTTAGTGTGAGGGTTAGTGGTAGGGATAGGGTTAGTTTTAGGGTGAGGGTGTTAGGGTGAGCTTAGGGTTATGGTGAGGGTTATGGTTAGTGTGAGGGTTAGGGTTAGGCTAAGGGTTACTGTTAGCATTAGTGTTAGGGTCATAGTTACGGTGAGCGTGAGGGTGAGGGTTAGGGTTAGGGATAGGATTAGGATTAGGGTTAGTGTTAGGGTGAGGGTAAGTGTTAGTATGAGGGTTAGGGTTAGGGTGAGGATTATGGTTAGGGTTAGGGTTAAGTTGAGCGTGAGGATTAGGCTTAGGTTGAGGTTTCAGGTTAGGGTTGTGGTTAGGGTGAGTTTAGGGTTAGGGTTTTTGTGAGGGTTAGTGTTCCGATTAGGGTTAGCGGTAGGGTAAGGGCAAGTTTTAGGGTGAGTTTTAGGGTTAGGGTGATGATTATGGTTAGGGTGAGGATTATGGTTAGAGTGAGGGTTACGGTTATTGTTAGGGTTATGGTAGGTTTAGATTTAGGGTTAGGGTGAGTGTGAGGGTGAGATTTAGGGTTAGAGTTAGGGTTAGTGTTAGGGTTAGGGTTAGGGTGAGGGTTAGGTTTAGGCTTAGGCTGAGGTTAAGGCTTAGGCCGAGCATGAGGGTTCGGGTTAGGGTGAGGGTTAGGGTGAGGTTTAGGGTTATGATTACTGTCAGGTTTAGGATGAGGTTTTGGGTTAGGGTTAAGGTTAGGGTGAGTGTTAGGGTGAGTGTTAGGTTGAGGGTTAGGGTTAGGGATAGGGTTAGGTTTAGGATTAGGGTTAGGGTGAGGTTGAGTGTGAGGCTTAGAGTTAGGTTTAGGTTTAGCCTGAGAGTTAGGGTGAGAGTTAGGGTTAGGGTTTGTTTTAGGGTGCAGTTGAGGTTGAGGATTAGTGTTAGGTTAAGGGTTAAATTTAGTGTTAGGTTTAGGGTTAGGGTTAGTGTTAAGGTTAGGGATAGGGAGATGGTTAGGCTGAGGGTGACTGTGGGGGTGAGGATTAGAGTTAAGGTTAGGGTTAGACTTAGGTTTAGGGTTAATGTTAGTGTTATGGTTAGGGTTAAGTTTGCGGTGAGGGTGAGGCTGAGGTTGAGGTTTAGGTTTAAGGTTAGGGTGACGGTGAGGCTTAGGTTTAGAGTTAGGGTTAGGGTTAGGATTATTGTGAGGGTTAGGGATTGATTTGCGGTGAGGTTGAGGGTGAGGGTGAAGGTTAGGTTTATGGTGAGTTTTAGGGTTATGTTTAGGGTTAGGGTGAGGGTGAGGTTTAGGGTTAGAGTTAGGGTTAGGGTGAGGAATCGGGTTAGTTTTAGGGTTGGGGTTATGGTGAGGTTGAGGTTTAGGGTTAGATTTAGGCTTAAGGTGAGGCTGAGGGTGAGGGTGAGAGTTAGGGTTAGGATTAGGATTAGGGTAAGGGTTAAGGTGAGTGTGAGGGTTAGGGTTAGAGTTAGGATTAGGCTTAGGGTTACACTGAGGGCGAGGGTGAGTGTGAGGGTAAGGGTTAGGATTAGGATTATCGTGAGGGCTAGGGTTAGGTTGAGGTTTAATGTTAGGGTTAGGGTGAGAGTAAGGGTTAGGGTTAGGGTGAGAGTAGCGTTCAGGTTAAGTTTAGGGTTAGGTTGAGGATTAGGGTCATGGTTACAGTGAGGTTGAGGGTTAGGGTTAGGTTGAGGTTTAGTGTTAAGATTAGGGTAAGGGTGAGGGTCAGGGTTAGGGTTAGGGTAAGGGTTAGGGTGAGGGTGAGGTTTAGGGTTAGGTTGAGTGTTATGGTTAGGATTTGTGTTAGGGTGAGGACTAGGGTGAGGGTGAGGGTTAGGGTAAGGTTTTGGATTAGGCTTAGTGTTAAACTGAGCATGAGGGTGAGGGTTAGAATTAGGGTGAGATTTAGGGTTAGGGTTATGGGGAAGGTCAGGATGAGGGTTAGGGTTCAGATTAGGTTTAGGGTGAGGGCTAGGGTGAGGGTGATGTTTAGGATGAGATTTAAGGTTAGGGTTAGGTTTAGGGTTCGGGTGAGGGTGAGGTTTAGGGTTAGAGTTAGGGTTAAGTTGAGGCTGAGGGTGAGCATTAGGGTTAGGGTTAGGATTAGGATTAGGGTAAGGTTTAGGGTGATTGTGAGGGTTAGGGTTTGGGTGTGTTTTTGGCTTATTGTTACACTTAGGGTGTGGGTGAGGGTGAGGGTTAGGGTTAGGATTAATGTTAGAGTGAGGGTGAGTGTGTGTGTTAGGGTTAGGTTTAGGGTTAGGCTTAGGTTTAGGCTGATGGTCAGGTTTAGAGTGAGGTTTAGGGTTAGTGTTAGGTTAAGGGTTAGGGGGAGGGTTAGGATGAGGGTTAGGGTTAGGATTAGGATTAGGGCGAGGGCTAGGGTGAGGGTGAGTTTTAATGTTAGGGTTAAGGTCAGAGTTAGTGTTAGGGTTAGGGTGAGAGTAAGATTCTGGTTAAGTTTACGGTTAGGGTGAGGGCTAGGATAAGGGTTACGGTGAGGTTGAGGGTTAGGATTAGGTTCAGGTTTAGGGTTAAGATTAGGGTTAGGGTGAGGGTGAGTGTTCTGGTTAGGGTAAGGTTTATGGTGAGGGTGAGGGTGAGGGTTAGGGTTAGGCTTAGTGTTAGGCTTAGTGTTAGGGTTAGGGTTAGAGTTAGGATTAGGGTGAGGGTGAGGTTTATGGGTAGAGTTAGTGTTAGGGTGAGGGTTAGGCTTAGGGTGAGGGTTAGGTTGGGGGTGACAGTAAGGGTAATGTGAGGATTTGGCTGAAGGTGAGAGTTACAGTAAGGGTAAGGGTTATGTTTAGGGCGAGGGTTAGGGTTAGGGTTAGGGTGAGGGTGAGGGTTAGATTGAGGATTAGTGTTCGGCTTAGTGTGAGGTTTACTGTGAGGATGAGTATTAGGGTTAGGGCTAGGGTTGGGTTGAGGTTTAGGATTAGTGTTAGGGTGAGGTATAGGGTTAGGGTGATAGTTAGGGTTAGTGTGAGGCTTAGTGTTCGGGTTACGGTTAGTGTTAATGTGAGGGTAAGTGTTAGGGTGAGGGTTAGGTTTAGGGTGAGGGTAATGGTTAGGGTTAGGGTTAGGGTTAGGGTTTTTGTTAGGGTTAGGGTTACGATTATGGTTACGGTGAGGGTGAGGGTTAGAGTTAGGATTAGGGTTAGGGTTAGTGTTAGGGTGAGGGCAAGTTTTAGGGTGAGGGTCAGGGTTAGTTTGAGGGTTACGTTGAGCGTGAGGGTTAGGGTTATGTTGAGGGTTAGGGTTAGGGTTAGGGTTAGGGTGAGTCTAGAGTTAGGGTTATTGTGAGGGTTAGTTTTAGGGTTCAGGTTTGTGTTAGGGTGAGGGTAAGTGTTAGGGTGAGGCTTAGGTTTAGGGTGAGGATTATGTCTAGGGTGAGGGTTAGGGTCATTGTTAGGGTTAGGGTTAGGGTTAGAGTTAGGGTTAGGGTGAGGGTGAGGTTTAGGGTTAGAGTTAGGGTTAGTTTTAGGGTTATTGTTAGTGTGAGGGTTAGGGTTATGTTTAGGCTTAGGCTTAGGCTTAGGCCGAGCATGATGGTGAGGTTTAGGGTTCGGGTTAGGGTGAGGATTAGGGTTATGGTTAGTTTCAGGTATACGATGAGGTTTAAGGTTAGGTTGAGGGCTAGGGTGAGAGTTAAGGTGAGGGTTAGGATTAGGGATAGAGTTAGGTTTAGGATTAGGGTTAGGGTGAGGGTAAGTGTGAGGCTTAGTTTTAGGGTTAACCTTAGGCTTAGAGTTAAGGTGAGGGTTAGGGTTTGGGTTAGGGTTCAAGTGAGGCTGAGGATTAGGGTTAGGTTTAGGGTTAGATTTAGGGTTAGGTATAGGGTTAGGGTTAGTGTTAGGGTTATTGTTAGGATTAAGGTGAGGTTTAGGGTTAGGGTTAGGGTTAGGCTTAGGGTTAGGGTTAGGCTGAGCGGGAGGTTGCGGGTGAGGGTTAGCGTTAGGGTGATGGTTAGGTTTTAGGTTAGGGTGATGGTTAGGATGAGGTTTAGGGTTAGGGTGAGGGTTAGGCTGAGGATGATGGTAAGGGTAAAGGTGAGGTTTAGGCTGAGGGTGAGGGTTAAGATAAATTTGAGGATTAGAGTTACGTTTAGGGCTAGGTTAATGTTTAGGTTTAGGGTTAGGGTGAGGGCTAAATTGACTATTAGAGTTAGGTGAATGTGAGGTTTAGGGTGAGGATGTGGGTTAGGGTTAGGGTGAGGGTAAGGTTTAGAATTAGGGTTAGGGTGAGGGCTAGGTTGAGGGTGAGGCTTGGGGTTAGGATTAGGGTGAGGTTTAGGATTAGGGTGAGGGTTATGGTTAGTGTGAGGGTTAGTGTTAGGGTTAGGGTTAATTTTAGGGTGAGGGTAAGTGTTAGCGTGAGGGTTTGGGTTAGGGTGAGCGTAATGGTTAGGGTGAGGTTTAGGGTTATTGTTAGGGTTAGTGTTAGAGTTATGGTTAGGGTGAGGGTGAGATTTAGATTTAGATTTAGGGTTAGGTTTAGGGTTAGTGTTAGGGAGAGTTAGGGTTAGGGTTAGGCTTAGGCTTACGCTTAGGCTTAAGCGGAGCATGAGGGTGAGGATTAGGTTTCGGGTTAGGCTTAGGGTTAGGGATAGGGTTAGGGTCAGGGTTATGGTGAGGGCTAGGGTGAGGGTTAAGGTAAGGGTTAGTGTTAGGGATAGGGTTAGGTTTAGGATTAGGTTTAGGTTGAGGGTGAGTGTGAGGGTTAGGGGTAGGGTTAGGGTTAGACTGAGAGTTAAGGTGAGGATTAGGGTTAGGGTTTGGGTTAGGGTGAGTGTGAGGCTGACGATTAGCTTTAGGTTTAGGGTTAGATTTAGGGCTAGGTTTAGGGTTAGGGTTTGTGTTAGGGTTAGAGTTAGGGTTACTGTGAGGGTTAGGGTAAGGGTTAGGCTTAGGGTTAGGCTGAGGGTTAGGCTGAGTTTTAGGGTGGGTGTTAGGATTAGGGTTAGGTATAGGGTTAGGCTTATGGTTAGGGTTATTGTAAGTGTTATGGTTATGGTTATTGTTGCCGTGAGGGTGAGGCTGAGGGTGAGGGTTAGGGTAAGTGTTAGGGTTAGTGTTATTGTTAGGGTTAGGGTTAGAGTTATGGTGATGTTGAGGGTGAGAGTGAAGGTTAGGGTAAGGGTGAGGTTTAGGGTTAGGGTTATTGTTAGGGAGAGGTTGAGGTTTAGGGTTAGAGATAGGTTTAGGGGGAGGTTTAGGGTGAGGTTTAGGGTTAGGCTTAGTGATAGGCTGAGGGTGAGGGTGTGGGTGAGAATTAAGGTTAGGGTGATGGTTCACGTTAGGTTTAGGGTGAGGGTTAGGGTGAGGTTGAGGGTGGGGATTAGGATTAGGGTTAGGTATAGGGTTAGGCTTAGGATTAAGGTTATTGTAAGTGTTATGGTTATGGTTAAGTTTGCCGTGAGGGTGAGGCTGAGGGTGAGGGTTAGGGTAAGTGTTAGGGCGAGTGTTATTTTTAGGGTTAGGGTTAGAGTTACGGTGAGGTTGAGGGTGAGAATGAAGGTTAGGTTAAGGGTGAGGTTTAGGGTTAGGGTTATTGTTAGGGAGAGGTTGAGGTTTAGGGTTAGATTTAGGGTTAAGGGGAGGGTTAGTGTGAGGTTTAGGATTAGGCTTAGGGTTAGGCTGAGGGTGAGGGTGTGGGTGAGAATTAAGGTTAGGGTGATAGTTCACGTTAGGGTTAGGGTGAGGGTGAGATTTAGGCTTAGAGTTAGGGTTAGTTTTAGTGTTAGGGTGAGGGTTAGGGTTAGGCTTAGGCTTAGGCTTAGGCTTAGGCTGAGCATGAGGGTTAGGGTTAGGGTTCGGGTTATGGTGAGGGTTACGGTTGTGTTTAGTGTCAGGTTTTGGATGAGGTTTAGGGTTAGGGTTAGGGTGAGGTTGAGGGCTAGGATGAGGGTGAGGGTTAGGGTTAGGATTAGGATTAGGCTTAGAGTTAGGGTGAGGTTTAGGGTTAGAGTTTGGGTTAGGGTGCAGGTGAGGATGAGGATTAGGCTTAGGTTTAGGATTAGATTTAGGGTTAGGTTTAGAGTTAGTGTTAGTGTTAGTGTTAGGGTTAGGTTAGGGTTAGGCTGAGGGTGAGGTTTAGGGCTAGGGTTAGGGTGAGGGTTAAGGTTAGGGTTAGGGTGAGATTTAGGATTCGGGTTAATTTTATGTTTAGGGTGAGGGTTAGGGTAAGGGTTACAGTGAGGGTGAGGGTTAGCATTAAGGATAGGATTAGTTTGAGGATTAGGGTTAGGGTGAGGGTGAGTGTGAGGGTTAGGGTTAAGGATATTGTTAGGCTGAGAGTTATGGTGAGGGTTAGGGTTAGGGTGAAGGTGAGGCTGAGTATTAGGTTTAGATGTAGGGTTAGGTTGAGGGTTAGGGTTAGTGTTAGGTTTAGGGTTAGGGTTACAGTGAGGGTTATGGTTAGGGTTAGGCTTAGGCTTTGGGTTAGGCTGAGGGTGAGAGTGGGGTGAGGATTAGAGTTAGGGTTAAGGTTAGGCTTAGGGTTAGGTTTATTTTTAGTGTTATGGTTAGGGATAAGTTTGTGGTGTGGTTGAGGCTGAGGGTGAGGGTTAGGGTTATGGTTAGGTTTAGGGTTAGTGTTATTGTTAGGGTTAGGTTTAGAGTTATGGGGAGGTTGAGGGCGAGGGTGAGTGTTAGGGTTTGGGTGAGGTTTAGGGTTAGGGTTAGGGTTAGGGTGAGGGTGAGGGTGAGGTTTAGGGTTAGAGTTATGCTTAGGGGAGGGTTAGGGTGAAGTTTAGTGTTAGGGTTAGCGTTAGGGTTAGGGTGTGGGTGAGGGTTAGGTTGAGGTTTATGGATAGGGTTAGGTTTAGGACTAGGGTTAGGGTGAGGGTGAGGGTGAGGGTTAGGATGAGGTTTAGGGTTAGGATTATGGTTAGGGTGAGTGCTAGGGTGAGTGGGAGGGTTAGGGGAAGGTTTAGGCTTAGGATTAGGGTTAGGCTGAGCGTGAGGTTGAGGGTGAATGTTAGGGATAGTGTGATGGTTATGTTTACGTTTAAGGTGACGGTTAGGATGAGGTTTAGGATTAGGGTGAGGGTTAGTCTGAGGATGATGGTAATGGTAAAGGTGAGGTTTAGGCTGAGGGTGAGGCTTAAGATAAGTGTGAGGGTTAGGGTTAGGTTTAGGGCTAGGGTAAGGGTTAGGGTTAGGGTTAGGATGAGGGTTAAATTGAGGATTAGGTTTAGGGTGAGTGTGAGGTTTAGGGTGAGGATGAGGGTTAGGCTTAGGGTGAGGGTAAGGTTTAGAATTACGGTTAAGGTGAGGGCTAGGGTGAGGGTGAGGGTTGGGGTTAGTGTTAGGGTGAGGTTTAGGATTATGGTGAGGGTTAGGGTTAGTGTGAGGGTTAGTGTTAGTGTTAGGGTTAGTGTTAGGGGGAGGGTAAGTGTTAGGTTGAGGGTTAGGGTTAGGGTGAGCATTATGGTTAGGGTGAGGTTTAGGGTTATTTTTAGGGTTAGGGTTAGGGTTAGACTTAGGGTTAGGGTGAGGGTGAGATTTAGGTTTAGAGTTAGGTTTAGGGTTATGGTTAGGGTTATGGAGGGTTAGGGTTAGGGTTAGGCTTACGCTTACGCTTAGGCTTAGGCGGAGCCTGAGGGTGAGGATTAGGTTTAGGGTTAGGCTTAAGGTTTGGGTTACGGTTAGGGTCAGGGTTATTATGAGGTTTAGGGTTAGGATTAGGGTTAGGGTGATGGCTAGGGTGAGGGTTAGGGTGAGCGTTAGGGTTAGGGATAGGTTTAGGTTTAGGATTAGGGTTAGGGTGTGAGTGAGTGTGAGGATTAGGTTTAGATTTAGGATAAGACTGAGAGTTAGCGTGACTGGTAGCATTAGGGTTTGGGTTAGGGTGAGTGTGAGACTGAGGATTAGGTTTGGGTTTAGGGTTACATTTAGGGCTAGGTTTAGGGTTAGGGTTTGTTTTAGGGTTAGGATTAGGGTTACGGTGAGGGTTAGGGTTAGGGTTAGGCTTAGGCTTAGGATTAGGCTGAGGGTGAGTGTATGGGGTTAGGATTAGGGTTAGGGATAGGGTTAGGCTTAGGGTTAGTGTTATTGTTAGTGTTATGGTTATGGTTCAGTTTGCCGTGAGGGTGAGGCTGAAGGTGACGGTTAGGGCTAGTATTATTTTTAGGGTTAGGGTTAGAGTTACGGTGAGGTTGAGGGTGAGGGTGAAGTTTATGGTTAGGTTGAGGTTTAGGGTTATGGTTATTGTTAGGCAGAGGGTGAGTTTTAGTGTTAGGGTTAGGGTTAGGGGGAGGTTTAGGGTGAGGTTTAGGGTTAAGCTTAGGTTAGGCTGAGGGTGAGGGTGTGGGTGAGGATTAGGGTTAGTGTGATGGTTCAGGTTAGGGTTATAGTGAGGGTTACATTGAGCGTGAGTGTTAGGTTTAGGTTGAGGGTTAGGTTTAATGTTAGGCTGAGGTTATGGTTAGTGTTAGTATGAGGGTTAGTGTTAGGGTTAGGGTTAGTGGTAGCGTGAGGGTAAGTTTTAGGGTGAGGTTTAGGTTTAGGGTGAGGATTATGTTTAGGGTGAGGGTTAGGGTTATTGTTAGGGTTAGGGTTAGAGTTAGGGTTAGGTTGAGGGTGAGATTTAGGGTTAGGGTTAGGTTTATTGTTAGGGTTAGGATGAGGGTTAGGGTTAGGCTTAGGCTTAGGCTTAGGCTGAGCATGAGGGTGAGGGTTAGGGTTTGGGTTAAGATGATGGTTACGGATATGGTTAGTGTCAGGTTTAGGATGAGGTTTAGGGTTAGGGTTAGGGTGAGGGCTAGGGTGAGGGATAGGGTGAATGTTAGGGTTAGGGATAGGGTTAGGTTTAGTATTAGGGTTAGGGTGAGGGTAAGTGTGAGGCTTAGGGTTAGGGTTAGGATTACGCTTAGAGTTAGGGAGAGGGTTAGGGTTAGAGTTTGGGTTACGGTGCAGGTGAGGCTGAGGATTAGGGTTAGGTTTAGGGTTAGATTTAGGGTTAGGTTTAGGTTTAGGGTTAGTGTTAGGGTTAGGGTTAGGTTTAGGGTTAGGCTGAGGGTGACTGTGGGGGTGAGGATTAGAATTAGGGTTAGGGTTAGGCTTAGGATTAGGGTTATTGTTAGTGTTAGGGTTAGGGATAATTGTGTTGTGAGGGTGAGGCTGAGGTTGAGGGTTAGGGTTAGGGTTAGGTTTAGGGTTAGTATTATTGTTAGGTTTAGGGCTAGATTTACGGTGAGGTTGAGGGTGAAGGTGAAGGTTAGGGTTAGGGTGAGTTTTAGGGTTAGAGTTACGGTTAGGGTGAGGGTGAGCATGAAAGTTAGAGTTAGGGTTAGGGTGAGGGTTAGTGTGAGGATTTGGGTTAGGGTTAGGGTGAGGGTGAGGCTTAGGTTGAGGTTAAGAATAGTGTTAAGTTTAGGATTAGAGTTAGGGTGAGGGTGAGTGTGAGGGTTAGGGTGAGGGTTAGGCTTAGGATTAGTGTTAGGCTGAGGTTGAGGGTTAGGGTGAGGGTGAGGGTTAGGGTGAGGGTTAGGGTTAGGGTGAGGTTTAGGGTTAGGGTTAGGGTTAGGGTGAGTTAGTTTTAGGTTTAGGGTTATGATGAGGGTGAGGTTTAGAGTGAGGGTGAGGGCTAGGTTTTGGGTTAGGGTGAGGTGTAGGTTTAGTGTGAGGGTTATGGTTAGGGTTAGATTTAGGGTGAAGTTTAGGGTAATGTTTAGGGTGAGGGTTATGGTGAGAGTGAGGGTTAGGGTTAGGGGTTGGGTTATGCTTACGGTTAGGGTGAGGCTGAGAGTTAGGTTTAGGGTTAGGGTGAGGGTGAGTGTGAGCGTTAGGGTTAGGATTAGGGTGAGGGATAGGTTTAGGGTGAGGGTTAGGTGTAGGGTGAGGGTGAGGGTGTGGGTGAGGTTGAGTGTTAGGGTTAGTTATAGAGTTAGGGTTAGGGTTAGGCTGAAGGTGAGGGTGAGAGTGAGGGTGAGGGTTACGGTTAGGTTGAGGGTTAGGGTTAGTCTGAGGGTTTGGTTGAGTGTGAAATTTAGGCTTAGGGTTAGGATAAAATTGAGGGCTTGGGTGATGTTGAGGGTTAGGGTTAGCATTAGGTTTAGGGTGAGTGTTAGGGTTAGGGTTAGGGTGAGGGTTAGTGTGAGTGGTATCGCTAGGGTTAGGGTGAGAGCTAGGTTTAGTGTGAGGGTTAGGGTTAGGGTTAGAGTTAGGGTGAGGGTAATTGTTAGGGTGAGGTTTAGGGTGAGAGTGAGGGTTAGGGTTATCGTGAGTGTTAAGGTGATGGTGAGGGTAAGGGTGAGGTTGAGGGTGAGGTTAATGTGAGCGTGAGGGTTAGGGTTAGGGTTAGGGTTATAGTTAGGATGAGGGTGAGGGTGTGGTTTAGGGTTAAGATTAGGATTATGGTTGGGGTTAGACAGGTTGAGCTTGAACCTGAGGGTTAGGGTTAGGGTGAGGGTTAGGGTTAGCGTTAGGGTTAGGGTGAGGATTAGGGTTAGAGTTAGGGTTAGCTTTAGTGTGAGGGGTAGGTTTAGGGTAAGGGTGAGGGTTAGGGTTAGTGTGCGGATTAGCATTAGGTTTAGGGTGAGGGTAAGGGTTAGGGTGAGGGTTTGGGTGAAGGTGAGGATTACTGGTAGGGGTAGGGTTAGGGTGAGGTTTAGGTTGAGGGTTATAATTTGGGTTAGGGTTACCGTGAGGGTTAGCGTGAGGGTTAGGGTTAGGTTTAGGGTTAGGGTGAGGTTTAGGATAACGGTAAGGTTTAGGATGATGGTTAGGGTGAGGGTGAGGGTCCGTGTTACAGTTAGTTTTAGGTTTAGGGTGAGGGACAGATTGAGAGTTAGGGTTGGGTTAGGTTGAGAGTTAAATTTAGGGTGAGAGTTAGGGTTAAGGTTTCAGGTAGGGTGAGGGTGAGGGTGAGGGTTAGGGTTAGGGTGAGGGTTAGAGTTAGTGTGAGGATTAGGTTGAAGGTGAGGGTTAGGGTGAGGGTGAGGATTAGTATGAGGGTTAAGATTAGGTGTAGGGTGAGGGTTAAGGTTAGGGTGATGTTTAGGGTAAGGGTGAGGGTTGGGTGAGGGTTCGGGTTCGGGTGAGGGTTCGGGTTAAGTTGTGGGTGAGGGTTAGGTTTAGGGTGAGTGTTTGGTGCCAGTGAGGATTAGTGTGAGGTTGAGGGTTAGGGTTTGGTTTAAGGTGACGGTTAGGGTGAGGGTTAGGGTTAGGGTGAGGGTTACAGTGAGTTGTAGGGTTAGGGTTATAGTGAGGGTTAGGGTTATTGTGAGGGTTAGGGTTAGATTTAGGGTTAGGGTTAGTGTGAGGATAATGGTTAGGGTGAGGGTGACGGTTAAGGTTAGCATTAGATTTAGGGTGAGGTTACGGTTAGGGTGAGTGTGAGGGTTAGGATTAGGGATATGGTGAGGGTTAGGTTTAGGCTAAGGTTTAGAGTTTGGGTTAGGGTTAAGGTGAGGGTGAGGCTGAGGGTTAGGATTAGGTTTAGGCTTAGGTTGAGGGTGATGGTGAGGCTTAGGTTTAGGATTAGAGTTAGGTTTAGGGTTATGCTTAGGTTGAATTTGAGGGTAAGGGTGAGTTTTAGAGTGAGGGTGAGGGTGAGGGTTAGGGTGAGGTTTAGTGTTAGTTTGAAGTTTAGGGTGAGGTTGAGGTTTAGGGTGAGGGTGAGGGTTCGCGTGAGGGTGAAGGTAAGGGTGTGTGTGAGGGTTAGGGTTAGGATGACGGTTAGGGTGACGGTGAGGGTTAGTGTAAGTGTTAGGTTTAGGGTTAGGTTTAGCGTTCCAGTGAGGGTTATGGTTAGGTTTATCGTTAGGGTGAGGGTGAGGATTAGGGTTAGGATGAGGGTTACGTTTAGGGTTAGGGTGAGTGTTAGAGTGAGGGTTAGGGGTAGAGTTATGGTGAGAGAAAGGATTAGGGTGAGGGTGAGAGTGAGGGTTAGGGTTAGCGTTCGCCTGGGGGCTAGGGTTGGGTGAGGGTGAGGGTTAGGGTGAGGGTTAGGTTTAGGGTTAGGTTTAGGTTAAGTGTGAGGGTTAGGGTTAGGTTTAGCGTTAGATTTAGGGTGAGGGTAAGGGTTAGGGTGAGGTTTAGGTTGAGGGTGAGGTGTAGGGTTAGCGTTAGTGTTAGGGCGAGGGTTAAGGTGAAGGTTAGGGTTTGGGTTAGGGTGAGGTTGACGGTGAGGGTTAGTGTTAGGGTTAGGGTGAGGTTTAGGGATGGGGTGAGGGTTAGGGTTATGGTTATGGTGAGGTTTAGGTTTAGGATTAGTGTGAGGGTGAGGGTTAGGGTTAGGGTGAGGGTGAGGGTTAGGTTGAGGGTTAGGGTGAGGGTGAGTGTTAGGTTTAGCATAAGGTATATGGTGAGTGTGAGTGTAAGAGGTGAGGGTGAGGGTAAGAGTTAGCTTTAAGGTTATTCCGAGGCTGAGGGTGAGGCTGAGGATTAGGGTTAGGGTGAGGGTTAGGGTGAGGTTTAGTGTGAGGTGTATGTTGAGGGTCAGGGTGAGGGTTAGGGTTAGGCTGAGGTTTATGGTTAGCATTAGGGTTAGGGTGTGTGTTAGGTTTAGGGATAGGGTTAGGATGAGGGTTAGGGTTAGGGTTAGGTCAGGGTTAGGTTTAGTGTGAGGGTTATGGTTAGGGTTAGCGTTAGGGGGAGGGTGAGGGTAAGGTTTGGCATGAGTGTTAGGGTGGGTGTGAGGTTTAGGGTTAGGGTTAGGATTAGGCTTACGGTTAGGGTGAGGCTGAGGGTTAGGTTTAGGCTGAAGGATAGGGTGACAGTGAGTGTTAGCGTGAGGGTGGGGGTTAGGTTTAGGGTTAGGGTGAGGGTTAGGTTTAGGGTGTGTGTTAGGTTGAGGGCTAGGTTTAGGGTTATGGTGAGGTTTACAGTTAGTTTGAGGGTTAGAGTTAGAATTAGGCTTAGGTTGAGGTTGAAGGTAAGGGTCAGGTTAGGGTTAGGGTGAGGGTTAAGGTTAGGTTTACGGTGAGGGGTGAGGGTTAGGATTAGGGTTACGGTTAATATTATGGTTAGGTGGAGGGCTTGCATGAAGGCGAGGGTTAGGGTGTGGGTGAGTGTGAGGGTGAGGGTTTAGTTAGGTAAGGGTTAGGTAGTTTGGTTAGGGTTAGGGATAGGGTGAGGTTTAGGGTGAAGTTGAGGGTTAGGGTGAGGGTGAGGGTTAGGGTGAAGGTTAGGATTAGGGTTAGGGTGAGGGTTAAGGTTACGGTGATGTTTAGGGTGAGGGTCAGGGTTGGGTGAGGGTGAGGGTTCGGGTTAGGGTTCGGGTTAGGGTGTGGGTGAGGGTAAGGTTTAGGGTGAGGGTTAGGGTGAAAGTGAAGATTAGTGTGAGGTTGAGGGTTAAGGATAGGGTTAGGGTGAGGGTTAGGGTGAGGGTTAGGGTTAGGGTGAGTTGTGGGTTTAGGGTTATGGTTAGGGTTAGGGTTATTGTGAGGGTTAGGGTTAGAATTAGGGTTAGGGTTAGTGTGAGGCTAATGGTTAGGTGAGGGTTAGGATGAGGGTGAGGGTTAGGGTTAGTATTAGGTTTAGGGTGAGGGTTAGGGTTATAGTTAGGGTTAGGTTAGGGTGAGGTGGAGGGTTAAGGTGAGGGTGAAGGGTTAGGATGAGGTTTAGGGTTAGGCTGAGGGTTAGGGTTAGAATTAGGGTTAAGGTGAGGTCTAGGGTTAGGGTGAGGGTTAGGGTTAGGGTGATGGTGAGGTTTAGGGTTAGGGTTACTGTTAGTGTGAGGGTTAGGGTTAGGTCTAGGATGAGGGATAGGTTTAGGGTTAGGTTTAGGGTTAGTGTGAGGGTAAGGATTAGGGTGAGGGTTAGGGTGAGGTTGAGGGTCTGGGTCAGGGTTAGTGTTAGGGTTAGGTTTAGGGTGAGGGTGAAGTTGAGGGTTAGGGTTAGGGTTAGGTTGAGGGTTAGGTTTGGGGTAAGGGCTTGTGTGAGGGCGAGGGTTAAGGTGAGGGTGAGGGTGAGGTTGAGGGTTATGGTCAGGATTAGGGTTAGGGTGAGGGCTTTCATGAGGTCGAGGATTAGGGTGAGGCTGAGGGTGAGGCTGAGGGTTTTGGTAGGTAAATGTTAGGGTTAGGGATAGGGTGAGGATTAGCGTGAAGTTGAGGATTAGGGTGAGGGTGAGGGTTAGGGTGAGGGTGAAGGTTAGGGTGAGGGTGATGGTTAGGGTGAGGGTTAGGGTGAGGGCTAGCTTGAGGGTTAGGGTTAGGGTTAGGGTGAAGATTAGGGTGAAGGTTAGGTTGAGGTTGATGGTTAGGGTTAGTGTGAGCATAAGGATTAGTGTGATGGTTAGGGTTAGGATTAGGTTTATGGTGAGTTCTAGGGTGAGTGTTAGGGTTAGGTTTAGGGTTAGTGTGAGGGTTAGAGTGAGGGGTAGGTGTAGGATTAGGGTAAGTGTAAGGGTTAGGTTGTGGGTTAGGGTGAGCGTGAGGATTATGGTGAGTGTGAGTGTTGTGGTGATTGTTAGTGTGAGGGTTAGGGTCAGGGTTAGGGTAATGTATAAGGTGAGGCTGACGGTTAGGGTTAGGGTTAGGGTGAGCGTTAGTGTGAGGGTGAGCTTTAGGGTTAGAGTTAGGGTTAGGGTGAGGCTGAGGGTGAGGTTTAGGGTTAGGGTTAGTTTTAGGTTTAGTGTTAGGGTTAGGGTGAGGGTTAGGGTTATGGTGAGGGTTAAGGATAAGTTTAGGATTAGGGTTAGGTTTAGGGTGCGTGTGAGGTTTAGGGTTAGGGTTAGGATTAGGTTTAGGCTTAGGGTTTGGCTGAGTGTGAGTGTGAGTGTTAGGGTTAGGGTTAGGGTGAGGGTTAGGGTTAGGGATATGGGGAGGTTTAGGATGAGTGTTAGGGTTAGGATTAGGGTTAGGGTGAGGGATAGGTTGAGGGTGAGGTTTAGGGTTAGGGTTACAGTTGGGGTTATGGTGTGGGTGAGGTTTAGGGTTAGAGTTAGGGTTAGATTGAGGCTGAGGGTGATGGTTAGGGTTAGGGTTAGTGTTAGGTTTAGGGTTAGGGCTAGGGTGAGGGTTAGGGTGAGGTGAGGGTTAAGGTTAAGGTTAGGATTAGGGTTAGGGTTAGGGTGAGTGTGAGGTTTAGGGTTAGGGTTAGGATTAGGTTTAGGCTTAGGGTTAGGCTGAGTCTTGGGTTGAGTGTGAGTGTTAGGTTTAGTGTGAGGGTTAGGATGAGGTTTAGGGTTAGGATTAGGGTTAGGGTGAGGTCTAGGTTGAGGGTGAAGTTTAGGGTTAGGGTTAAGGTGATTGTTAGGGTTAGGGTGATGTTGAGAATTCTGATTCGGTTTAATTTTTTGTTTAGGGTGATGGTTACGGTAAGGGGTACGCTGAGGTTTAGGGTTAGGTTGAGGTTTAGGGTTATGATTAGTGTTAGGTTGAGGGTTAGGGTTAGTTTTAGGGTGAGGTTTAGTATGAGGGTTAGGGTTAGGGTTACGTGAGGTCTAGGCTGAGGGTGAGGTTTAGGGTTAGTGTTAGGGTGAGGTTTAGGGTTAGGGTTAGGGTTAGGTTTAGGGTGAGTGTGAGGTTCAGGGTTAGAGTTAGGGTAAGGGTGAGGCTGAGGTTGAGGGTTAGTGTTAGGGCTAGTTTTAGAGTTAGGGTTAGAGTGAGGGTTAAGGTTGAGCGTGAGGGTTAGGCTTAGGGTTAGGATTAGGATTAGGGTAATGGTTAGGGTGAGTGTGAGGTTTAGGGTTAGGGTTAGGCTTAGGCTTATATTTAGGGTATGGTAGAGGGTGAAGGTGAGGGTTAGCTTTATGTTGAGCTTTAGGGTTAGGGTTAGCTTGAGTGTTAGGGTTCAGGTTAAGTTTAGGTTTAAGGTGAGGTTTAGGTTTAGGGTTATGGTGAGCGTGAGGGTTAGGGTTAGGTTGAGGGTTAGGGTTAGAGTTAAGATGAGGGTTAGGATTACGGTTAGGGTGAGGGTTAGCATGAGGATTAGGGTTACAATTATGTTTAGGTTGATGGTTAGGTTGAGGGTGAGGATTAGGGTTAGTGTTAGGGTGAGTGTAAGTGTTAGGATGAGGGTTAGGTTTAGGGTGATATTTAGGATTAGGGTTAGGGTTACGGTGAGGGTGAGGGTTAGGGTTAGGATGAGGGTTAGGGTTAGGATTAGGGTTAGGGTGAGGGTGAGTGTTAGCATTAAGGTTAGGGTTAGGGTTAGGTTTAGGGTTTGGATTAGTGTTATTTTTAGGGTTAGGGTTAGAGTTATGGTGAGGGTGAGGGTGAGGGTTAGGTTTAGGGTTAGGGTGAGTTTTAGGTTTAGGGTTAGGATTAGAGTTAGGGTGAGGGTGAGGTTTAGGGTTAGGTTTAGGGCTAGTTGGAGGGTTAGGTTGAGGGTTCGGGTTAGGATTACTTTTAGGGTTAAGGTTAGGGTGGGGGTTAGGTTGAGGTTTAGGGTTAATGTCAGAGTTAGGGTTAGGTTTAGGGTTGGGGTGAGGGTGAGTGTGAGGGATAGGCTTAGGCTTAGGCTTAGTGTTAGGCTGAGGGTGAGGGCGGGGGTGATGGTTAGAGTTATGATAATGGATAGGGTTAGGGTTAGGATGAGGGTTAGGATGAGGGTTAGGTTTAGGATTAGGGTAAGGTGAGGGCTAAGGTGAGGGTTTGGTTTAGGGTAAGTGTTAGGCTTAGTCTTAGGGTGAGGGGTAGTGTTTGGTTGTGGATAAGGGTTAATGATAGGTTTAGGGTGAGGTTTAGTGTTAGGGTTAGGGTTAGAGTTAGGTTTAGGGTGAGGGTGACGTTTAGGGGTAGAGTTAGTGTTAGGGTTAGGGTTAGGTTTAGGGTCAGGGTGGGGGTGACGGTAAGGGTAAAGTTGAGGATTAGGCTGAGGGTGAGGTTTATGGTAAGGGTGAGGGTTAGGGTTAGCTTGAGGGTTAGGGTTAGGGTTACAGTGAGAGTGAGGGTTAGATTAAGGATAAGTGTTATGGTTAGTGTGAGGTTTAGGGTGAGGATGATGGTTAGGGTTAGGGTGAGGGCTAAGGTGAGGGTGAGGTTTAGGGTTAGTGTTAGGGTGAGGTTTAGTGTTAGGGTGATGGTTAGGGTTAGTGTGAGGGTTAGTGTTAGGGTTAGGCTTAGTGTTAGGGTGAAGGTGTTACGGTGAGCTTAGGGTTATGGTGAGGGTTATGGTTAGGGTGAGGGTTAGGGTTAGGGTTAGGTTTATTGTTAGCGTTAGGGTTAGGGTTACTGTTACGGTGAGGTTGAGGGTGAGGGTTAGGGTTAGGGTTAGGATTAGGATAGGATTAGTATTAGGGTGAGTGTACGTGTTAGGATGAGGGTTAGGGTTAGGTTCAGGGATAGGGTCAAGGTTAGGGTGAGGGTTAGGATTATGGTTAGGTTCAGGGTTAGGATGAGGTTTAGGGTTATGAGTAGGGTTAGGTTGAGGGCTAGGTTTAGGGTGAAGATTAGGGTTAGTGTTAGGGTAACGTTTAAGGTTAGGTTTAGGTTTAGGGTGAGGGTTAGGATGAGGGTAAGGGTTACGGTGGAGGTGAGGGTTAGGGTTAGGTTGAGGGTTAGGATTAGGGTTAGGGTGAGGGTGAGTGTTAGCATTAGGGTTAGGGTTAGGGTTAGGTTTAGGGTTAGGATTAGTGTTATTGTTAGGGTTCGGGTGAGAGTTATGGTTAGGGTGAGGGTGAGGGTTAGGTTTAGGGTTAGGGTGAGGTTTAGTTTTTGGGTTAGGATTAGTGTTAGGGTGAGGGTGAGGTTTAGCGTTAGTTGGACGATTAGGTCGAGGGTTAGGTTTAGGGTCAGTTTTAGGGTTAAGGTTGGGGTGAGGGTTAGGTTGAGTTTTAGGGTTATTGTTAGAGTTAGGGTTAGGATTAGGGTTAGGGTGAGGGTGAATGTGAGGTTTAGGGTTAGGCTTAGGCTTAGCTTAGGGTTAGGCTGAGGGTGAGGATGGGGGTGAGGATTAGAGTTACGGTGATGGTTAGTGTTAGGGTTACTGTGAGTGTTAG
Organism: Dipodomys merriami; assembly: GCF_024711535.1. Taxonomy (NCBI): domain Eukaryota; kingdom Metazoa; phylum Chordata; class Mammalia; order Rodentia; family Heteromyidae; genus Dipodomys; species Dipodomys merriami. The sequence goes on from NW_027202849.1 coordinate 2,301,589, forward strand.
GATGAGGGTTAGGGTTTGGATTAGGGTTAGGATAAGGGCCAGGGTGAGGGTGTGGTTTAGGGTAAGTGTTAGGCTTAGGCTTGGTTTAGGCTGAGCCTTTGGTTGAGGATAAAGGTTTAGGGTTAGGGTTAGGGTGAGGTTTAGTTTTAGGGTTAGGGTTAGAGTTAGGGTTAGGGTGAGGGTGAGGTTTAGGGGTAGAGTTAGGGTTAGGGTGAGGGTTAGGGTTAGGGTGAGTGTTAGGGTGGGGGTGACGGTAAGGGTAAAGTTGAGGGTTAGGCTGATGGTGAGGGTTATGGTAAGGGTGAGGGTTAGGGTTAGGGTGAGGGTTGGGGTTAAGGTTAGGGTGATGGTTAGGGTTATGTTTAGGATGAGGGTTAGGGTGAGGTTTAGGTTTAGGGTGAGTGTTAGGGTGAAGGTGACAGTAAAGGTAAAGTTGAGGGTTAGGGTTAGAGTGAGGGTTAGTGTGAGGATTAGGGTTAGGGTTAGGGTGAGTGTGAAGTTTAGATTGAGGATTCATGTTAGGGTTAGTGTGAGGTTTAGGGTGAGGATGAGTGTTAGGTTTAGGTTGAGGGCTAAGGTCAGGGTGAGGTTTAGGTTTAGTGTTAGGGTGAGGTTTAGGATTAGGGTGATGGTGAGGCTTAGTGTGAGGGTTAGTGTTGAGGTTAGGCTTAGTGTTAGGGTGAGCGTGTTCCAGTGAGCTTAGGGCTATGGTGAGGGTTATGGTTAGGGTGAGGGTTAGGGTTAGGTTTAAGGTTATTGTTAGCGTGAGGGTTAGGGTTACGGTTACGGTGAGGGTCAGGGTGAAGGTTAGGGTTAGGGTTAGGATTAGGATTAGGGTTAGTGTTAGGGTGAGTGTAAGTGTTAGTATGAGGGTTAGGGTTAGGGTGAGGTTTATGGTTAGGGTTAGGGTTAGGTTGTGCGTGAGGTTTAGGTTTAGGTTGATGGTTAGGGTTAGGGTTAGGGTTAGGGTAAGGTTAGGGTTAGGTTTAGTGTGAGGGTTAGGGTTGGGGTTAGGGTTAGTGTTAGGGTGAGGATAAGTGTTAGGTCAGGGTTTGGGTTAGGGTGAGGTTTATGGTTAGATTGAGGGTTAAGATTAGGGTTAGTGTTATTAATAGTGTTAGGTTTAGGGTTAAGGTTATGGTGAGGGTGAGTGTGAGGGTTACTGTTAGGGTTAGCGTGAGGTTTAGGGTTTGCATTAGAGTTAAAGTTAGGTTTTGGGTGGTGGTGAGGTTTAGGGTTAGAGTTAGGTTAGGGTGAGGGTTAGGTTGAGGGTTAGGGTTATGGTTTGTGTTAGGGTTAGGTTTAGGGTGAGAGTTAATCGGCAGGTTAGGGTTAGGTTTAGGGTTAGTATTAGGGTTAGGGTGAGGGTGAGTGTTAGCATTAGGGTTAGGGTTAGGGTTGGTTTTAGGGTTAGGATTAGTGTTATTGTTAGGGTTAGGGTTAGAGTTATGGTGAGGGTGAGGGTGAGGGTGAGGGTGAGGGTTAGGTTTAGGGTTAGGGTGATGGTGAGGTTTAGGGTTAGGTTTAGGTTTAGTTGGAGGGTTAGGTCGAGGGTTTTAGTGTTAAGATTAGGGTGAGGGTTAGGTTGAGGTTTAGGGTTAATGTTTAGTTAGGGTTAGGATTTGGGTTAGGGTGAGGGTGAGTGTGAGGATTAGGGTTAGGCTTAGGCTTAGGATTAGGGTTAGGCTGAGGGTGAGGGTGGGGGTGAGGATTAGAGTTAGGGTGATGGTTAGGGTTAGGGTTAGGGTGAGGGTTAGAATGAGGGTTAGTTTTAGGATTAGGGTTAGGGTGAGGGCTAGGGTGAGGGTGTGGTTTAGGGTAAGTGTTAGTCTTAGGCTTAGGGTTAGGCTCAGCGTTTGGTTGAGGATAAGGTTTAGGGTTAGATTTAGGATGAGGTTTAGTGTTAGGGTTATGTTTAGAGTTAGGTTTCGAGTGAGGGTGAGGTTTAGGGTTAGAGCTAGGGTTAGGGTGAGGGTTAGGGTGGGGGTTACGCTAAGGGTAAAGTTGAAGGTTAGACTGAGGGTGAGGTTTATGGTAAGGGTGAGGGTTAGGGTTAGGGTGAGGGTTAGGGTTAGGTTTAGAGTGAGAGTGAGGGTTATATTGAGGATAAGTGTTAGGGTTAGTGTGAGGTTTAGGGTGAGGATGAGGGTTAGGGTTAGGGTGAGGGCTAAGGTGAGGTTGAGGTTTAGGGTTAGTGTTAGGGCGAGGTTTAGTGTTTGGGTGATGGTTAGGGTTAGTGTGAGGGTTAGTGGTAGGGATAGGGTTAGTTTTAGGGTGAGGGTGTTAGGGTGAGCTTAGGGTTATGGTGAGGGTTATGGTTAGTGTGAGGGTTAGGGTTAGGCTAAGGGTTACTGTTAGCATTAGTGTTAGGGTCATAGTTACGGTGAGCGTGAGGGTGAGGGTTAGGGTTAGGGATAGGATTAGGATTAGGGTTAGTGTTAGGGTGAGGGTAAGTGTTAGTATGAGGGTTAGGGTTAGGGTGAGGATTATGGTTAGGGTTAGGGTTAAGTTGAGCGTGAGGATTAGGCTTAGGTTGAGGTTTCAGGTTAGGGTTGTGGTTAGGGTGAGTTTAGGGTTAGGGTTTTTGTGAGGGTTAGTGTTCCGATTAGGGTTAGCGGTAGGGTAAGGGCAAGTTTTAGGGTGAGTTTTAGGGTTAGGGTGATGATTATGGTTAGGGTGAGGATTATGGTTAGAGTGAGGGTTACGGTTATTGTTAGGGTTATGGTAGGTTTAGATTTAGGGTTAGGGTGAGTGTGAGGGTGAGATTTAGGGTTAGAGTTAGGGTTAGTGTTAGGGTTAGGGTTAGGGTGAGGGTTAGGTTTAGGCTTAGGCTGAGGTTAAGGCTTAGGCCGAGCATGAGGGTTCGGGTTAGGGTGAGGGTTAGGGTGAGGTTTAGGGTTATGATTACTGTCAGGTTTAGGATGAGGTTTTGGGTTAGGGTTAAGGTTAGGGTGAGTGTTAGGGTGAGTGTTAGGTTGAGGGTTAGGGTTAGGGATAGGGTTAGGTTTAGGATTAGGGTTAGGGTGAGGTTGAGTGTGAGGCTTAGAGTTAGGTTTAGGTTTAGCCTGAGAGTTAGGGTGAGAGTTAGGGTTAGGGTTTGTTTTAGGGTGCAGTTGAGGTTGAGGATTAGTGTTAGGTTAAGGGTTAAATTTAGTGTTAGGTTTAGGGTTAGGGTTAGTGTTAAGGTTAGGGATAGGGAGATGGTTAGGCTGAGGGTGACTGTGGGGGTGAGGATTAGAGTTAAGGTTAGGGTTAGACTTAGGTTTAGGGTTAATGTTAGTGTTATGGTTAGGGTTAAGTTTGCGGTGAGGGTGAGGCTGAGGTTGAGGTTTAGGTTTAAGGTTAGGGTGACGGTGAGGCTTAGGTTTAGAGTTAGGGTTAGGGTTAGGATTATTGTGAGGGTTAGGGATTGATTTGCGGTGAGGTTGAGGGTGAGGGTGAAGGTTAGGTTTATGGTGAGTTTTAGGGTTATGTTTAGGGTTAGGGTGAGGGTGAGGTTTAGGGTTAGAGTTAGGGTTAGGGTGAGGAATCGGGTTAGTTTTAGGGTTGGGGTTATGGTGAGGTTGAGGTTTAGGGTTAGATTTAGGCTTAAGGTGAGGCTGAGGGTGAGGGTGAGAGTTAGGGTTAGGATTAGGATTAGGGTAAGGGTTAAGGTGAGTGTGAGGGTTAGGGTTAGAGTTAGGATTAGGCTTAGGGTTACACTGAGGGCGAGGGTGAGTGTGAGGGTAAGGGTTAGGATTAGGATTATCGTGAGGGCTAGGGTTAGGTTGAGGTTTAATGTTAGGGTTAGGGTGAGAGTAAGGGTTAGGGTTAGGGTGAGAGTAGCGTTCAGGTTAAGTTTAGGGTTAGGTTGAGGATTAGGGTCATGGTTACAGTGAGGTTGAGGGTTAGGGTTAGGTTGAGGTTTAGTGTTAAGATTAGGGTAAGGGTGAGGGTCAGGGTTAGGGTTAGGGTAAGGGTTAGGGTGAGGGTGAGGTTTAGGGTTAGGTTGAGTGTTATGGTTAGGATTTGTGTTAGGGTGAGGACTAGGGTGAGGGTGAGGGTTAGGGTAAGGTTTTGGATTAGGCTTAGTGTTAAACTGAGCATGAGGGTGAGGGTTAGAATTAGGGTGAGATTTAGGGTTAGGGTTATGGGGAAGGTCAGGATGAGGGTTAGGGTTCAGATTAGGTTTAGGGTGAGGGCTAGGGTGAGGGTGATGTTTAGGATGAGATTTAAGGTTAGGGTTAGGTTTAGGGTTCGGGTGAGGGTGAGGTTTAGGGTTAGAGTTAGGGTTAAGTTGAGGCTGAGGGTGAGCATTAGGGTTAGGGTTAGGATTAGGATTAGGGTAAGGTTTAGGGTGATTGTGAGGGTTAGGGTTTGGGTGTGTTTTTGGCTTATTGTTACACTTAGGGTGTGGGTGAGGGTGAGGGTTAGGGTTAGGATTAATGTTAGAGTGAGGGTGAGTGTGTGTGTTAGGGTTAGGTTTAGGGTTAGGCTTAGGTTTAGGCTGATGGTCAGGTTTAGAGTGAGGTTTAGGGTTAGTGTTAGGTTAAGGGTTAGGGGGAGGGTTAGGATGAGGGTTAGGGTTAGGATTAGGATTAGGGCGAGGGCTAGGGTGAGGGTGAGTTTTAATGTTAGGGTTAAGGTCAGAGTTAGTGTTAGGGTTAGGGTGAGAGTAAGATTCTGGTTAAGTTTACGGTTAGGGTGAGGGCTAGGATAAGGGTTACGGTGAGGTTGAGGGTTAGGATTAGGTTCAGGTTTAGGGTTAAGATTAGGGTTAGGGTGAGGGTGAGTGTTCTGGTTAGGGTAAGGTTTATGGTGAGGGTGAGGGTGAGGGTTAGGGTTAGGCTTAGTGTTAGGCTTAGTGTTAGGGTTAGGGTTAGAGTTAGGATTAGGGTGAGGGTGAGGTTTATGGGTAGAGTTAGTGTTAGGGTGAGGGTTAGGCTTAGGGTGAGGGTTAGGTTGGGGGTGACAGTAAGGGTAATGTGAGGATTTGGCTGAAGGTGAGAGTTACAGTAAGGGTAAGGGTTATGTTTAGGGCGAGGGTTAGGGTTAGGGTTAGGGTGAGGGTGAGGGTTAGATTGAGGATTAGTGTTCGGCTTAGTGTGAGGTTTACTGTGAGGATGAGTATTAGGGTTAGGGCTAGGGTTGGGTTGAGGTTTAGGATTAGTGTTAGGGTGAGGTATAGGGTTAGGGTGATAGTTAGGGTTAGTGTGAGGCTTAGTGTTCGGGTTACGGTTAGTGTTAATGTGAGGGTAAGTGTTAGGGTGAGGGTTAGGTTTAGGGTGAGGGTAATGGTTAGGGTTAGGGTTAGGGTTAGGGTTTTTGTTAGGGTTAGGGTTACGATTATGGTTACGGTGAGGGTGAGGGTTAGAGTTAGGATTAGGGTTAGGGTTAGTGTTAGGGTGAGGGCAAGTTTTAGGGTGAGGGTCAGGGTTAGTTTGAGGGTTACGTTGAGCGTGAGGGTTAGGGTTATGTTGAGGGTTAGGGTTAGGGTTAGGGTTAGGGTGAGTCTAGAGTTAGGGTTATTGTGAGGGTTAGTTTTAGGGTTCAGGTTTGTGTTAGGGTGAGGGTAAGTGTTAGGGTGAGGCTTAGGTTTAGGGTGAGGATTATGTCTAGGGTGAGGGTTAGGGTCATTGTTAGGGTTAGGGTTAGGGTTAGAGTTAGGGTTAGGGTGAGGGTGAGGTTTAGGGTTAGAGTTAGGGTTAGTTTTAGGGTTATTGTTAGTGTGAGGGTTAGGGTTATGTTTAGGCTTAGGCTTAGGCTTAGGCCGAGCATGATGGTGAGGTTTAGGGTTCGGGTTAGGGTGAGGATTAGGGTTATGGTTAGTTTCAGGTATACGATGAGGTTTAAGGTTAGGTTGAGGGCTAGGGTGAGAGTTAAGGTGAGGGTTAGGATTAGGGATAGAGTTAGGTTTAGGATTAGGGTTAGGGTGAGGGTAAGTGTGAGGCTTAGTTTTAGGGTTAACCTTAGGCTTAGAGTTAAGGTGAGGGTTAGGGTTTGGGTTAGGGTTCAAGTGAGGCTGAGGATTAGGGTTAGGTTTAGGGTTAGATTTAGGGTTAGGTATAGGGTTAGGGTTAGTGTTAGGGTTATTGTTAGGATTAAGGTGAGGTTTAGGGTTAGGGTTAGGGTTAGGCTTAGGGTTAGGGTTAGGCTGAGCGGGAGGTTGCGGGTGAGGGTTAGCGTTAGGGTGATGGTTAGGTTTTAGGTTAGGGTGATGGTTAGGATGAGGTTTAGGGTTAGGGTGAGGGTTAGGCTGAGGATGATGGTAAGGGTAAAGGTGAGGTTTAGGCTGAGGGTGAGGGTTAAGATAAATTTGAGGATTAGAGTTACGTTTAGGGCTAGGTTAATGTTTAGGTTTAGGGTTAGGGTGAGGGCTAAATTGACTATTAGAGTTAGGTGAATGTGAGGTTTAGGGTGAGGATGTGGGTTAGGGTTAGGGTGAGGGTAAGGTTTAGAATTAGGGTTAGGGTGAGGGCTAGGTTGAGGGTGAGGCTTGGGGTTAGGATTAGGGTGAGGTTTAGGATTAGGGTGAGGGTTATGGTTAGTGTGAGGGTTAGTGTTAGGGTTAGGGTTAATTTTAGGGTGAGGGTAAGTGTTAGCGTGAGGGTTTGGGTTAGGGTGAGCGTAATGGTTAGGGTGAGGTTTAGGGTTATTGTTAGGGTTAGTGTTAGAGTTATGGTTAGGGTGAGGGTGAGATTTAGATTTAGATTTAGGGTTAGGTTTAGGGTTAGTGTTAGGGAGAGTTAGGGTTAGGGTTAGGCTTAGGCTTACGCTTAGGCTTAAGCGGAGCATGAGGGTGAGGATTAGGTTTCGGGTTAGGCTTAGGGTTAGGGATAGGGTTAGGGTCAGGGTTATGGTGAGGGCTAGGGTGAGGGTTAAGGTAAGGGTTAGTGTTAGGGATAGGGTTAGGTTTAGGATTAGGTTTAGGTTGAGGGTGAGTGTGAGGGTTAGGGGTAGGGTTAGGGTTAGACTGAGAGTTAAGGTGAGGATTAGGGTTAGGGTTTGGGTTAGGGTGAGTGTGAGGCTGACGATTAGCTTTAGGTTTAGGGTTAGATTTAGGGCTAGGTTTAGGGTTAGGGTTTGTGTTAGGGTTAGAGTTAGGGTTACTGTGAGGGTTAGGGTAAGGGTTAGGCTTAGGGTTAGGCTGAGGGTTAGGCTGAGTTTTAGGGTGGGTGTTAGGATTAGGGTTAGGTATAGGGTTAGGCTTATGGTTAGGGTTATTGTAAGTGTTATGGTTATGGTTATTGTTGCCGTGAGGGTGAGGCTGAGGGTGAGGGTTAGGGTAAGTGTTAGGGTTAGTGTTATTGTTAGGGTTAGGGTTAGAGTTATGGTGATGTTGAGGGTGAGAGTGAAGGTTAGGGTAAGGGTGAGGTTTAGGGTTAGGGTTATTGTTAGGGAGAGGTTGAGGTTTAGGGTTAGAGATAGGTTTAGGGGGAGGTTTAGGGTGAGGTTTAGGGTTAGGCTTAGTGATAGGCTGAGGGTGAGGGTGTGGGTGAGAATTAAGGTTAGGGTGATGGTTCACGTTAGGTTTAGGGTGAGGGTTAGGGTGAGGTTGAGGGTGGGGATTAGGATTAGGGTTAGGTATAGGGTTAGGCTTAGGATTAAGGTTATTGTAAGTGTTATGGTTATGGTTAAGTTTGCCGTGAGGGTGAGGCTGAGGGTGAGGGTTAGGGTAAGTGTTAGGGCGAGTGTTATTTTTAGGGTTAGGGTTAGAGTTACGGTGAGGTTGAGGGTGAGAATGAAGGTTAGGTTAAGGGTGAGGTTTAGGGTTAGGGTTATTGTTAGGGAGAGGTTGAGGTTTAGGGTTAGATTTAGGGTTAAGGGGAGGGTTAGTGTGAGGTTTAGGATTAGGCTTAGGGTTAGGCTGAGGGTGAGGGTGTGGGTGAGAATTAAGGTTAGGGTGATAGTTCACGTTAGGGTTAGGGTGAGGGTGAGATTTAGGCTTAGAGTTAGGGTTAGTTTTAGTGTTAGGGTGAGGGTTAGGGTTAGGCTTAGGCTTAGGCTTAGGCTTAGGCTGAGCATGAGGGTTAGGGTTAGGGTTCGGGTTATGGTGAGGGTTACGGTTGTGTTTAGTGTCAGGTTTTGGATGAGGTTTAGGGTTAGGGTTAGGGTGAGGTTGAGGGCTAGGATGAGGGTGAGGGTTAGGGTTAGGATTAGGATTAGGCTTAGAGTTAGGGTGAGGTTTAGGGTTAGAGTTTGGGTTAGGGTGCAGGTGAGGATGAGGATTAGGCTTAGGTTTAGGATTAGATTTAGGGTTAGGTTTAGAGTTAGTGTTAGTGTTAGTGTTAGGGTTAGGTTAGGGTTAGGCTGAGGGTGAGGTTTAGGGCTAGGGTTAGGGTGAGGGTTAAGGTTAGGGTTAGGGTGAGATTTAGGATTCGGGTTAATTTTATGTTTAGGGTGAGGGTTAGGGTAAGGGTTACAGTGAGGGTGAGGGTTAGCATTAAGGATAGGATTAGTTTGAGGATTAGGGTTAGGGTGAGGGTGAGTGTGAGGGTTAGGGTTAAGGATATTGTTAGGCTGAGAGTTATGGTGAGGGTTAGGGTTAGGGTGAAGGTGAGGCTGAGTATTAGGTTTAGATGTAGGGTTAGGTTGAGGGTTAGGGTTAGTGTTAGGTTTAGGGTTAGGGTTACAGTGAGGGTTATGGTTAGGGTTAGGCTTAGGCTTTGGGTTAGGCTGAGGGTGAGAGTGGGGTGAGGATTAGAGTTAGGGTTAAGGTTAGGCTTAGGGTTAGGTTTATTTTTAGTGTTATGGTTAGGGATAAGTTTGTGGTGTGGTTGAGGCTGAGGGTGAGGGTTAGGGTTATGGTTAGGTTTAGGGTTAGTGTTATTGTTAGGGTTAGGTTTAGAGTTATGGGGAGGTTGAGGGCGAGGGTGAGTGTTAGGGTTTGGGTGAGGTTTAGGGTTAGGGTTAGGGTTAGGGTGAGGGTGAGGGTGAGGTTTAGGGTTAGAGTTATGCTTAGGGGAGGGTTAGGGTGAAGTTTAGTGTTAGGGTTAGCGTTAGGGTTAGGGTGTGGGTGAGGGTTAGGTTGAGGTTTATGGATAGGGTTAGGTTTAGGACTAGGGTTAGGGTGAGGGTGAGGGTGAGGGTTAGGATGAGGTTTAGGGTTAGGATTATGGTTAGGGTGAGTGCTAGGGTGAGTGGGAGGGTTAGGGGAAGGTTTAGGCTTAGGATTAGGGTTAGGCTGAGCGTGAGGTTGAGGGTGAATGTTAGGGATAGTGTGATGGTTATGTTTACGTTTAAGGTGACGGTTAGGATGAGGTTTAGGATTAGGGTGAGGGTTAGTCTGAGGATGATGGTAATGGTAAAGGTGAGGTTTAGGCTGAGGGTGAGGCTTAAGATAAGTGTGAGGGTTAGGGTTAGGTTTAGGGCTAGGGTAAGGGTTAGGGTTAGGGTTAGGATGAGGGTTAAATTGAGGATTAGGTTTAGGGTGAGTGTGAGGTTTAGGGTGAGGATGAGGGTTAGGCTTAGGGTGAGGGTAAGGTTTAGAATTACGGTTAAGGTGAGGGCTAGGGTGAGGGTGAGGGTTGGGGTTAGTGTTAGGGTGAGGTTTAGGATTATGGTGAGGGTTAGGGTTAGTGTGAGGGTTAGTGTTAGTGTTAGGGTTAGTGTTAGGGGGAGGGTAAGTGTTAGGTTGAGGGTTAGGGTTAGGGTGAGCATTATGGTTAGGGTGAGGTTTAGGGTTATTTTTAGGGTTAGGGTTAGGGTTAGACTTAGGGTTAGGGTGAGGGTGAGATTTAGGTTTAGAGTTAGGTTTAGGGTTATGGTTAGGGTTATGGAGGGTTAGGGTTAGGGTTAGGCTTACGCTTACGCTTAGGCTTAGGCGGAGCCTGAGGGTGAGGATTAGGTTTAGGGTTAGGCTTAAGGTTTGGGTTACGGTTAGGGTCAGGGTTATTATGAGGTTTAGGGTTAGGATTAGGGTTAGGGTGATGGCTAGGGTGAGGGTTAGGGTGAGCGTTAGGGTTAGGGATAGGTTTAGGTTTAGGATTAGGGTTAGGGTGTGAGTGAGTGTGAGGATTAGGTTTAGATTTAGGATAAGACTGAGAGTTAGCGTGACTGGTAGCATTAGGGTTTGGGTTAGGGTGAGTGTGAGACTGAGGATTAGGTTTGGGTTTAGGGTTACATTTAGGGCTAGGTTTAGGGTTAGGGTTTGTTTTAGGGTTAGGATTAGGGTTACGGTGAGGGTTAGGGTTAGGGTTAGGCTTAGGCTTAGGATTAGGCTGAGGGTGAGTGTATGGGGTTAGGATTAGGGTTAGGGATAGGGTTAGGCTTAGGGTTAGTGTTATTGTTAGTGTTATGGTTATGGTTCAGTTTGCCGTGAGGGTGAGGCTGAAGGTGACGGTTAGGGCTAGTATTATTTTTAGGGTTAGGGTTAGAGTTACGGTGAGGTTGAGGGTGAGGGTGAAGTTTATGGTTAGGTTGAGGTTTAGGGTTATGGTTATTGTTAGGCAGAGGGTGAGTTTTAGTGTTAGGGTTAGGGTTAGGGGGAGGTTTAGGGTGAGGTTTAGGGTTAAGCTTAGGTTAGGCTGAGGGTGAGGGTGTGGGTGAGGATTAGGGTTAGTGTGATGGTTCAGGTTAGGGTTATAGTGAGGGTTACATTGAGCGTGAGTGTTAGGTTTAGGTTGAGGGTTAGGTTTAATGTTAGGCTGAGGTTATGGTTAGTGTTAGTATGAGGGTTAGTGTTAGGGTTAGGGTTAGTGGTAGCGTGAGGGTAAGTTTTAGGGTGAGGTTTAGGTTTAGGGTGAGGATTATGTTTAGGGTGAGGGTTAGGGTTATTGTTAGGGTTAGGGTTAGAGTTAGGGTTAGGTTGAGGGTGAGATTTAGGGTTAGGGTTAGGTTTATTGTTAGGGTTAGGATGAGGGTTAGGGTTAGGCTTAGGCTTAGGCTTAGGCTGAGCATGAGGGTGAGGGTTAGGGTTTGGGTTAAGATGATGGTTACGGATATGGTTAGTGTCAGGTTTAGGATGAGGTTTAGGGTTAGGGTTAGGGTGAGGGCTAGGGTGAGGGATAGGGTGAATGTTAGGGTTAGGGATAGGGTTAGGTTTAGTATTAGGGTTAGGGTGAGGGTAAGTGTGAGGCTTAGGGTTAGGGTTAGGATTACGCTTAGAGTTAGGGAGAGGGTTAGGGTTAGAGTTTGGGTTACGGTGCAGGTGAGGCTGAGGATTAGGGTTAGGTTTAGGGTTAGATTTAGGGTTAGGTTTAGGTTTAGGGTTAGTGTTAGGGTTAGGGTTAGGTTTAGGGTTAGGCTGAGGGTGACTGTGGGGGTGAGGATTAGAATTAGGGTTAGGGTTAGGCTTAGGATTAGGGTTATTGTTAGTGTTAGGGTTAGGGATAATTGTGTTGTGAGGGTGAGGCTGAGGTTGAGGGTTAGGGTTAGGGTTAGGTTTAGGGTTAGTATTATTGTTAGGTTTAGGGCTAGATTTACGGTGAGGTTGAGGGTGAAGGTGAAGGTTAGGGTTAGGGTGAGTTTTAGGGTTAGAGTTACGGTTAGGGTGAGGGTGAGCATGAAAGTTAGAGTTAGGGTTAGGGTGAGGGTTAGTGTGAGGATTTGGGTTAGGGTTAGGGTGAGGGTGAGGCTTAGGTTGAGGTTAAGAATAGTGTTAAGTTTAGGATTAGAGTTAGGGTGAGGGTGAGTGTGAGGGTTAGGGTGAGGGTTAGGCTTAGGATTAGTGTTAGGCTGAGGTTGAGGGTTAGGGTGAGGGTGAGGGTTAGGGTGAGGGTTAGGGTTAGGGTGAGGTTTAGGGTTAGGGTTAGGGTTAGGGTGAGTTAGTTTTAGGTTTAGGGTTATGATGAGGGTGAGGTTTAGAGTGAGGGTGAGGGCTAGGTTTTGGGTTAGGGTGAGGTGTAGGTTTAGTGTGAGGGTTATGGTTAGGGTTAGATTTAGGGTGAAGTTTAGGGTAATGTTTAGGGTGAGGGTTATGGTGAGAGTGAGGGTTAGGGTTAGGGGTTGGGTTATGCTTACGGTTAGGGTGAGGCTGAGAGTTAGGTTTAGGGTTAGGGTGAGGGTGAGTGTGAGCGTTAGGGTTAGGATTAGGGTGAGGGATAGGTTTAGGGTGAGGGTTAGGTGTAGGGTGAGGGTGAGGGTGTGGGTGAGGTTGAGTGTTAGGGTTAGTTATAGAGTTAGGGTTAGGGTTAGGCTGAAGGTGAGGGTGAGAGTGAGGGTGAGGGTTACGGTTAGGTTGAGGGTTAGGGTTAGTCTGAGGGTTTGGTTGAGTGTGAAATTTAGGCTTAGGGTTAGGATAAAATTGAGGGCTTGGGTGATGTTGAGGGTTAGGGTTAGCATTAGGTTTAGGGTGAGTGTTAGGGTTAGGGTTAGGGTGAGGGTTAGTGTGAGTGGTATCGCTAGGGTTAGGGTGAGAGCTAGGTTTAGTGTGAGGGTTAGGGTTAGGGTTAGAGTTAGGGTGAGGGTAATTGTTAGGGTGAGGTTTAGGGTGAGAGTGAGGGTTAGGGTTATCGTGAGTGTTAAGGTGATGGTGAGGGTAAGGGTGAGGTTGAGGGTGAGGTTAATGTGAGCGTGAGGGTTAGGGTTAGGGTTAGGGTTATAGTTAGGATGAGGGTGAGGGTGTGGTTTAGGGTTAAGATTAGGATTATGGTTGGGGTTAGACAGGTTGAGCTTGAACCTGAGGGTTAGGGTTAGGGTGAGGGTTAGGGTTAGCGTTAGGGTTAGGGTGAGGATTAGGGTTAGAGTTAGGGTTAGCTTTAGTGTGAGGGGTAGGTTTAGGGTAAGGGTGAGGGTTAGGGTTAGTGTGCGGATTAGCATTAGGTTTAGGGTGAGGGTAAGGGTTAGGGTGAGGGTTTGGGTGAAGGTGAGGATTACTGGTAGGGGTAGGGTTAGGGTGAGGTTTAGGTTGAGGGTTATAATTTGGGTTAGGGTTACCGTGAGGGTTAGCGTGAGGGTTAGGGTTAGGTTTAGGGTTAGGGTGAGGTTTAGGATAACGGTAAGGTTTAGGATGATGGTTAGGGTGAGGGTGAGGGTCCGTGTTACAGTTAGTTTTAGGTTTAGGGTGAGGGACAGATTGAGAGTTAGGGTTGGGTTAGGTTGAGAGTTAAATTTAGGGTGAGAGTTAGGGTTAAGGTTTCAGGTAGGGTGAGGGTGAGGGTGAGGGTTAGGGTTAGGGTGAGGGTTAGAGTTAGTGTGAGGATTAGGTTGAAGGTGAGGGTTAGGGTGAGGGTGAGGATTAGTATGAGGGTTAAGATTAGGTGTAGGGTGAGGGTTAAGGTTAGGGTGATGTTTAGGGTAAGGGTGAGGGTTGGGTGAGGGTTCGGGTTCGGGTGAGGGTTCGGGTTAAGTTGTGGGTGAGGGTTAGGTTTAGGGTGAGTGTTTGGTGCCAGTGAGGATTAGTGTGAGGTTGAGGGTTAGGGTTTGGTTTAAGGTGACGGTTAGGGTGAGGGTTAGGGTTAGGGTGAGGGTTACAGTGAGTTGTAGGGTTAGGGTTATAGTGAGGGTTAGGGTTATTGTGAGGGTTAGGGTTAGATTTAGGGTTAGGGTTAGTGTGAGGATAATGGTTAGGGTGAGGGTGACGGTTAAGGTTAGCATTAGATTTAGGGTGAGGTTACGGTTAGGGTGAGTGTGAGGGTTAGGATTAGGGATATGGTGAGGGTTAGGTTTAGGCTAAGGTTTAGAGTTTGGGTTAGGGTTAAGGTGAGGGTGAGGCTGAGGGTTAGGATTAGGTTTAGGCTTAGGTTGAGGGTGATGGTGAGGCTTAGGTTTAGGATTAGAGTTAGGTTTAGGGTTATGCTTAGGTTGAATTTGAGGGTAAGGGTGAGTTTTAGAGTGAGGGTGAGGGTGAGGGTTAGGGTGAGGTTTAGTGTTAGTTTGAAGTTTAGGGTGAGGTTGAGGTTTAGGGTGAGGGTGAGGGTTCGCGTGAGGGTGAAGGTAAGGGTGTGTGTGAGGGTTAGGGTTAGGATGACGGTTAGGGTGACGGTGAGGGTTAGTGTAAGTGTTAGGTTTAGGGTTAGGTTTAGCGTTCCAGTGAGGGTTATGGTTAGGTTTATCGTTAGGGTGAGGGTGAGGATTAGGGTTAGGATGAGGGTTACGTTTAGGGTTAGGGTGAGTGTTAGAGTGAGGGTTAGGGGTAGAGTTATGGTGAGAGAAAGGATTAGGGTGAGGGTGAGAGTGAGGGTTAGGGTTAGCGTTCGCCTGGGGGCTAGGGTTGGGTGAGGGTGAGGGTTAGGGTGAGGGTTAGGTTTAGGGTTAGGTTTAGGTTAAGTGTGAGGGTTAGGGTTAGGTTTAGCGTTAGATTTAGGGTGAGGGTAAGGGTTAGGGTGAGGTTTAGGTTGAGGGTGAGGTGTAGGGTTAGCGTTAGTGTTAGGGCGAGGGTTAAGGTGAAGGTTAGGGTTTGGGTTAGGGTGAGGTTGACGGTGAGGGTTAGTGTTAGGGTTAGGGTGAGGTTTAGGGATGGGGTGAGGGTTAGGGTTATGGTTATGGTGAGGTTTAGGTTTAGGATTAGTGTGAGGGTGAGGGTTAGGGTTAGGGTGAGGGTGAGGGTTAGGTTGAGGGTTAGGGTGAGGGTGAGTGTTAGGTTTAGCATAAGGTATATGGTGAGTGTGAGTGTAAGAGGTGAGGGTGAGGGTAAGAGTTAGCTTTAAGGTTATTCCGAGGCTGAGGGTGAGGCTGAGGATTAGGGTTAGGGTGAGGGTTAGGGTGAGGTTTAGTGTGAGGTGTATGTTGAGGGTCAGGGTGAGGGTTAGGGTTAGGCTGAGGTTTATGGTTAGCATTAGGGTTAGGGTGTGTGTTAGGTTTAGGGATAGGGTTAGGATGAGGGTTAGGGTTAGGGTTAGGTCAGGGTTAGGTTTAGTGTGAGGGTTATGGTTAGGGTTAGCGTTAGGGGGAGGGTGAGGGTAAGGTTTGGCATGAGTGTTAGGGTGGGTGTGAGGTTTAGGGTTAGGGTTAGGATTAGGCTTACGGTTAGGGTGAGGCTGAGGGTTAGGTTTAGGCTGAAGGATAGGGTGACAGTGAGTGTTAGCGTGAGGGTGGGGGTTAGGTTTAGGGTTAGGGTGAGGGTTAGGTTTAGGGTGTGTGTTAGGTTGAGGGCTAGGTTTAGGGTTATGGTGAGGTTTACAGTTAGTTTGAGGGTTAGAGTTAGAATTAGGCTTAGGTTGAGGTTGAAGGTAAGGGTCAGGTTAGGGTTAGGGTGAGGGTTAAGGTTAGGTTTACGGTGAGGGGTGAGGGTTAGGATTAGGGTTACGGTTAATATTATGGTTAGGTGGAGGGCTTGCATGAAGGCGAGGGTTAGGGTGTGGGTGAGTGTGAGGGTGAGGGTTTAGTTAGGTAAGGGTTAGGTAGTTTGGTTAGGGTTAGGGATAGGGTGAGGTTTAGGGTGAAGTTGAGGGTTAGGGTGAGGGTGAGGGTTAGGGTGAAGGTTAGGATTAGGGTTAGGGTGAGGGTTAAGGTTACGGTGATGTTTAGGGTGAGGGTCAGGGTTGGGTGAGGGTGAGGGTTCGGGTTAGGGTTCGGGTTAGGGTGTGGGTGAGGGTAAGGTTTAGGGTGAGGGTTAGGGTGAAAGTGAAGATTAGTGTGAGGTTGAGGGTTAAGGATAGGGTTAGGGTGAGGGTTAGGGTGAGGGTTAGGGTTAGGGTGAGTTGTGGGTTTAGGGTTATGGTTAGGGTTAGGGTTATTGTGAGGGTTAGGGTTAGAATTAGGGTTAGGGTTAGTGTGAGGCTAATGGTTAGGTGAGGGTTAGGATGAGGGTGAGGGTTAGGGTTAGTATTAGGTTTAGGGTGAGGGTTAGGGTTATAGTTAGGGTTAGGTTAGGGTGAGGTGGAGGGTTAAGGTGAGGGTGAAGGGTTAGGATGAGGTTTAGGGTTAGGCTGAGGGTTAGGGTTAGAATTAGGGTTAAGGTGAGGTCTAGGGTTAGGGTGAGGGTTAGGGTTAGGGTGATGGTGAGGTTTAGGGTTAGGGTTACTGTTAGTGTGAGGGTTAGGGTTAGGTCTAGGATGAGGGATAGGTTTAGGGTTAGGTTTAGGGTTAGTGTGAGGGTAAGGATTAGGGTGAGGGTTAGGGTGAGGTTGAGGGTCTGGGTCAGGGTTAGTGTTAGGGTTAGGTTTAGGGTGAGGGTGAAGTTGAGGGTTAGGGTTAGGGTTAGGTTGAGGGTTAGGTTTGGGGTAAGGGCTTGTGTGAGGGCGAGGGTTAAGGTGAGGGTGAGGGTGAGGTTGAGGGTTATGGTCAGGATTAGGGTTAGGGTGAGGGCTTTCATGAGGTCGAGGATTAGGGTGAGGCTGAGGGTGAGGCTGAGGGTTTTGGTAGGTAAATGTTAGGGTTAGGGATAGGGTGAGGATTAGCGTGAAGTTGAGGATTAGGGTGAGGGTGAGGGTTAGGGTGAGGGTGAAGGTTAGGGTGAGGGTGATGGTTAGGGTGAGGGTTAGGGTGAGGGCTAGCTTGAGGGTTAGGGTTAGGGTTAGGGTGAAGATTAGGGTGAAGGTTAGGTTGAGGTTGATGGTTAGGGTTAGTGTGAGCATAAGGATTAGTGTGATGGTTAGGGTTAGGATTAGGTTTATGGTGAGTTCTAGGGTGAGTGTTAGGGTTAGGTTTAGGGTTAGTGTGAGGGTTAGAGTGAGGGGTAGGTGTAGGATTAGGGTAAGTGTAAGGGTTAGGTTGTGGGTTAGGGTGAGCGTGAGGATTATGGTGAGTGTGAGTGTTGTGGTGATTGTTAGTGTGAGGGTTAGGGTCAGGGTTAGGGTAATGTATAAGGTGAGGCTGACGGTTAGGGTTAGGGTTAGGGTGAGCGTTAGTGTGAGGGTGAGGGTTAGTGTTAGGATTAAGGTTAGGGTTCGGGTAAGGCTGAGGGTGAGTGTTTGGGTGAGGGTGAGGGTTATGGGTAGGATTAGGGTTAGGGTGAGGGCTTGCGTGTGGGCCAGGGTTAGGGTGAGGGTGAGGGTGAGGGTTTCGGTAGGTAAGTGTTAGGTTTAGGGATAGGGTGAGGATTAGGGTCATGTTGAAGGTTAGGGTGAGGGTGAGGGTTAGGGTGAGGCTTAGGAATAGGGTTAGGGTGAGGGTTAAGTTTGGGGTGATGTTTAGGTTGAGGGTGAGGGTTGGGTGAGGGTGAGGGTGAAAGTTAGGTGGTGGGTGAGGGTTAGGTTTAGGGTGAGGGTTAGGGTGATAGTGAGTGTTAGGGCGAGGGTGGGGGCTAGGTTTAGGGTTAGGGTGATGGTTAGTGTTAGGGTGAGTGTTAGGGTGAGCGGTAGGTTTAGGGTTATGGTGTGTGTTAGGGTTAGTGTGATGGTTAAGGTTAGAGTTAGGGTTAGGTTTAGTGTGAGGATAAGGGTTAGGGTGATGGTTAGGGTGAGGGTGAGGGTTAGGGTTAGCGTTAGGTTTAGGGTGAGGGTGAGGGTAACCGTAACGGTTAGGGTTAGGGTTAGGGTGAGCTTGAGGGTTACGATTAGGGTTAGGGTGAGGCTTAGGGTTAGGCTAAGGTTTAGGGTTAGGTTTAGGGTTTATGTGAGGATGAGGCTGAGTTTTAGGATTAGGGTTAGGGTTAGGGTGAGGGTTAGAGTGAGAGGTAGGTTTAGGTTTAGTGTGAGGGTTAGGTTTTGGTTTACTGTGAGGGTTAGGGTCAGGGTTAGTGTTTGGGTTCAGGGTAAGTTTAAGGTTAGGGTTTGGGTTCGAGTTAGGGTTAGTGTGAGAGTTAGGGTCAGGGTTAGGGGTAGGGTTAGGTTAAGGATAATAGTTAGTGTGAGGGTTATGGTGAGGGTGAGGGTTAGAGTTAGGGTGAGGGTAAGTGTTAGGATTAGGGGTTGGGTGAGGGCTAGCGTGAGGGTGAGGGTAAGCGTTAGCGATAATGTTAGGGTTAGGGTGAGGCTTAGGGTCAGGGTTATTGTTAGGGTTCGGTGTAAGTGTAAGGTTAGGGTTCGGGTTCGAGTTAGGGTTAGTGTGAGAGTTAAGGTCAGGGTTAGGGGTAGGGTTAGGTTGAGGATAATAGTTAGTGTGAGGGTTATGGTGAGGGTGAGGGTTAGAGTTAGGGTGAGGGTAACTGTTAGGATTAGGGGTTGGGTGAGGGCTAGCGTGAGGGTGAGGGTAAGCGTTAGCGTTAATGTTAGGGTTAGGGTGAGGCTTAGGTTTAGGGTTAGGGTGAGGGATAGGTTTATTGTGAGGTTTATGGGTAGAGTTAGGGTTAGGGTTTGGGTGAGGGTAACGGTTAGAGTGAGGGTGAGTGTTATGTTTAGGGGTAGTGTGAGGGCCAGGGTCAGGGTGAGGGTTAGGGTTAGGGTTAGGGTGAGGGTTAGGGTTAGGGTTAGGGTGAGGGTTAGGTTTAGGGTTAGGGTGAGGGTTAGTGTTAGGTTTAGGATGAGGGTTAGAATGAGGGGTAGGGATAGTGTTAGGGTGAGGTTTAGGGTTAGTGTGAGGGTTAGGGTAAGATTTAGGGTTATGGTGATGATTAGGGTGAGTGTTAAGGTTAGGGTTACGGTTAGGGTGAGCATTAGGTTGAGGATTAGGGTTAGGCTTAGGGTTTGGATGAGGGTTAGGGTGAGGCTAAGGCTTAGGGTGAGTGTTAGGGTGAGGCTAAGGGTTAGAGTGAGATTTATGGTGAGGGTATGTTTAGAGTGAGGGTGAGGGCTAGGTTTAGTGTGATGGTTAGGGTTAGGGTTAGTGTTAGTGTTATGGTGAGGGTAAGGGTTAGGGTGAGGGATAGGGTGAGAGTGAGGATTAGGGTTAGCCTTAGGGTGAGTGTGAGGATAAGGGTGAGTGTTAGGGTCAGGGTTAGGTTTAGGATGAGGGTGAGTGTTAGGTTGAGGGTTAGGGTTAGGGTTAGGGTGAGAGTGATTGTTAGCGTTATCGTGAGTGTTAGGGTGAGGGTTAGCATGAGGGTTAGTGTTAGGGTTAGGTTTCGGGTTATGCTTAGGGTGCAGGTAAGCTGGAGGGTAAGGGTTAGGGTTAGGTTTAGGGTTAGGATGAGGTTTAGGGTGAGGGTGAGGGTTAGGATTAGGGTTAGGGTGAGGGTTAGTGTTAGGGTTAGGGTTAGAATAAGGGTTACGGTGAGGATGAGGTTTAAGTTTAGAGTTAGGGTCAGGGTGAAGCTGAGGTTGAGGGTTAGGTTTTGGGTTAGTGTTAGAGTTAGGGTTAGGGTGAGGGTTAGAGTTAGGGTGAGGCTGAGGGTGAAGGTGACGGTTAGGCTTAGGGTTAGGAATAGGATTAGGGTAAGGGTTAGGGTGAGTGTGAGGGATAGGGCTAGGGTTAGGCTTAGGCTTAGTGTTTGGCTGAGAGTGAGGGTGTGGGTGAGGGTATGGGTGAGGTTGAGGGTTAGGGTTAGGATTAGGGTGAGTTTTAGGGTTCAGTTAAGTTTAGGGTTAGGGTGAGGGTTAGGATTAAGATTAGTGTTAGGGTGAGTGCTGGGGTTAGGGTAAGGTTTAGGGTTAGTGTTAGGGTAAGGTTTAGGTTTAGGGTTTGGGTTAGGGTTAGGATGAGGGTTAGGGTTAAGATTATAGTTTGGGTGAGGGTGAGTGCTAGAATTAGGGTTAGGGTTAGGGTTAGGATTAGGTTTAGGTATAGGATTAGTGTTATTGTTATGGTTAGTGTAAGAGTTATGGTGAGGGTGAGGGGGAGGGTGAGGGTTAGGGTTAGGTTTCGGTTGAGGTTTAGGGTTAGGGTTAGAATTAGAGTTAGGGTGATGGTGAGGTTTAGGGTTAGATTTAGGTTTAGTTGGAGGGTTAGGTCGAAAGTTAATATTAGGGTTAGTATTAGGGTTAAGGTTAAGGTGAGGTTTAGGTTGAGGTTTAGGGTTAGGGTTAGGGTTAGGTTTAGGATTAGGGTTAGAGGGAGGGTGAGTGAGAGGGTTAGGGTTAGGGTTAGGATTAGGCTTAGGTTTAGGCTGAGGGTGAGGGTGGCGTTGAGGATTAGGGCTAGGGTGATCGTTAGGTTTAGGTTTAGGTTGAGGGTTAGGATGAGGTTTAGTGTTAGGATTAGGGTTAGAGTGAAGGCTAGGGTGAGGGTGAGGGTTAGGTGAAGGGTTAGGCTTAGGGTTAGGGTTAGGCTGAGCATGAGGTTGAGGGTGAGGTTTAGGGTTAGGGATAGGTTGAGGTTTAGTGTTTGGGTTAGCGTTAGAATTAGGGTTCGGGTGAATGTGAGGTTTAGGGGTAGGTTTAGGGTCAGGGTGAGGAGTAGGGTTAGGGTGAGGATTAGGGTGGGGGTGACGGTAAGGGTAAAGTTGAGGGTTAGGCTGTGAGTGAGCGTTATGGTAAGGGTGAGGGTTAGGTTTAGGGTGAGGGTTAGGGTTAGGGTTAGGGTGAGGGTGAGAGTTAGTTTGAGGATTAGTGTTAGGGTTAGTGTGAGGTTTAGGGTGAGGATTAAGATTAGCTTTAGGGTTAGGGTTAGGATTGTTGTTAGGGTTAGGCTTAAGATGAGGGTTAGTGTAAGGGTGAGGTTTAGGGTTAGTGTTAGGATTAAGATTAGGGTTAGGGTTAGAGTGAGTGTGAGGGTTAGGGTTAGGCTTAGTGTTAGGCTGAAGGTGAGGTTGAGGGTGAGGGTTATGGTTTGGGTGAGTGCTAGGGTTAGGGTGAGTGTGTGAGTTAGGGTTGGGGGTAATTGATGGTTAGGGTGAGGTTTAGGGTAATGTTTACAGTGAAGGTGAGGGTTAGGATTAGTTTGAGGGTTACAGTTAGGGTTAGGGTTAGTGTTAGTGTGAGGGTGAGCGTGAGGGTTAGGGATAGTGTTAGGGTGAGGGTTAGGATGAGGGTTAGCGTTAGGATTAGGGTTAGGGTTAGGGCTAAGGTCTGGGTGAGGTTTAGGATTAGGGTTAGGTTGAGGTTTAGGGTGAGGGTGAGGCTGAGCGTTAGGGTTAGGGTGAGAATTAGGGGAAGCGTTAGCATGAGAGTTAGGGATTGGGTTAAATTTAGTGTTAGGGTGAGGGTTAGGGTTACGGTTAGGGTGAGTGTGAGGTGGAATGTTAGGTTTAGGGTTAGTGTGGGAGTTAGGTTTAGGATTAGGTTTAGGGTGAAGGCTGGGGTGAGGATTAGGGTGAGGGTAAGGGATAGGTTTAGGTTTAGGATTTGGATTACAGTGAGGTTGAGTGTGAGGGTTAGGGTTAGGGTTAGGCTTAGGCTTAGGCTTAGGGATAGGGTGAGAGTTAGTGTTAGGGTTTGGGTTAGTGTGAGGGTGAGGCTGAGGATTAAGGTTTGGTTTAGGGTTTGGTTTAGGGTTAGGGTTAGTGTTAGTGTTAGAGTTAGGGTTAGGTTACCTTGAGGTTTAGGGTTAGGGGTAGGCTTAGTGTTAGGATGAAGGTGAGGGTGGGGATGAGGATTAGGTTTAGGTTTAGGGTTAGGGTTATTGTTAGTGTTATGGTTAGGATTAAGTTTGCGGTGAGGGTTAGGGTTATGGTTAGGTTTAGGATTAGGGTTAGGGTTAGTGTTATTTTTAGGGTTAGGGTTAGAGTTACAGTGAGGTTGACGTTGAGGATGAGGGTTAGGTTTAGGGTGAGGTTTAGGGTTAGAGTTAGGGTTAGGGTTAGGGTGAGGGTGAGGTTTAGGGTTAGAGTTAGGGTTAGGGGGAGGGTTAGGGGGAGGTTTAGGGTTAGTGTTATTATCAATGTTAGGGTGAGGGTGAGGGTTAGGTTGAGGTTTAGGGGTAGGGTTAGGGTTAGGATTAGGTATAGGTTGTGCATGAGTATGAGGGTTAGCGTGAGGGTTAGGCTTAGGCTTAGGGTTAGGCTGAGGGTGAGGGTGGGGGTGAGGATTAGGGTTAGGGTGATGTTTAGGCTTAGGGTTTGTGTTATTGTTAGGGTTACGGTTTGAGTTACGGTGATGTGAGAGTGCGGGTGAGGGTTAGGGTTAGGGTTAGGGTGGGGTTTAGAGTTAGGGTTAGGGTTAGGGTTAGGGTGAGGGTGAGGTTTAGGGTTAGATATAGGGTTAGGGTTAGTGTTAGGGTTAGGGTGAGGTTGTGGTTTATGGTTAGATATATGGTTAGGGTTAGGGTTAGGATTAGGGTTAGTGATAGAGTTTCGGTTAGGGTGAGGTTTAGGGTTAGGTTTAAGTTTAGGGTTAGAGTTACAGTGAGGGTGAGTTTTAGGGTTAGGGTTAAGTTGAGAGTTAGGATGAGGTTTAGGGTTAGGGTTAGGGTTAGAATTACAGTGACGGGGAGGGTGCAGGTGAGTGTGAGCTTTAGGGTTAGAGTTAGGGTTAGGCTGAGTGTTAGGTTTAGGGTTATTGTTAGAGTTAGGGTTATGGTGAGTGTTAGGGTGAGGGTGAGGGTAAGGGTTAGTGTTAGGATTAGGATTAGCGTAAGGGTTAGGGTGAGTGTGAGGGTTAGGGTTAGAGTTAGGCGTAGGGTTTGGGTGAGCATGAGGTTGAGTGTGAGGGTTAAGGTTATGGATAGGGTGAGTTTTAGAGTTAAGGTTAGGGTTAGAGTTAGGGTTCGGTTGAGGGTGAGGTTTAGGTGTAGGGTAAGGGTCAGGGTGAGTTTTAGGGTTAGGTTTAGGGAGAGGATTTGATTGAGAATTAGTGTTAGGGTACTGTGTGGTTTAGGGTGAGGAAGAGGGTTAGGGTTAGGTTGATTTTTAGGGTTAGGGTTAGGGTGAGATTTAGGGTTAGAGTGAGGGTTAGGATGAGGGTTACAGTTAGGATTAGGGGTAGGGTAACGGCTAGGGTGAGGGTGAGATTTAGGGTTAGGTTTAGGGTTAGGTTTAGGGTAAGGGTTAGGGTGAGGGTGAGGTTTAGGGTTAGAGTTAGGGTTAGGGTGAGTCGGAGGGTGAGGGTTTGGGTTAAGGTTAGTGTTAGAGTTAGGGTTACAGTGAGCGTTAGGGTGAGGGTGAGGGTAAGGCTTAGTGTTAGGATTAGAATTAGGGTAAGGGTTAGGGTTAGTGTGAGGGTTAGGGTTACTTTTAGGGTTAGGCTCAGGGTGAGGGTGAGGGTGAAGGTTATGGTTAGGGTGAGAGTTAGGTGTAGGTTTAGGGTGAGATTTAGGGTTCGGGATAAGTTGAGGGTTCGGGTGAGGGTTAGGGTTAGGGTTACAGTGAGTTTGAGGTTTAGGGTTAGGTTGAGGGTTAGGGTTAGGCTTAGGATTATGGTGAGGGTTAGAGTTAGGTTATGGTGAGGGTTAGGATGAGGATTAGGGTTAGGATTAAGGTTCGGGTGAGGTCTAGGTTGAGGGTGCTTGTTAGGGTTATTGTTTGCGTGAGGTTTAGGGTTAGGGTTAGGGTTAGGGTGAGGGTTAGGATTTGGGTTAGGTTCACAGTGAGGGTAAGGGTTAGGGTTATGGTGACGGTTAGGGTTAGGATTTGGGTTACTGTGAAGGTGAGTTTTAGGATTAAATTTAGGGTTAGGGGGAGGTTTAGCCTTTGGATTATGCTGAGGGTGAGAGTGGGGGTAAGGATTAGGGTTAGGGTGATGGTTAGGGTCAAGGTTAGGATGAGGGTTAGGATGAGGGTTAGGGATAGAATTAGGGGTAGGGTAAGGGCTAGGGTGAGGGTGAGGGATAGGGTAAGGGTTAGGCTTAGGCTTAGGTTTAAGCTGAGCATGAGGTTGAGGGTGAGGGTTAGGGTGAGGGATAGGGTGAGGTTTAGTGTTAGGGTTAGGTTTAGAGGTAGGGTGATGGGGAGGGTGAGGTTTAGGGGTAGTGTTAGGGTCAGGGGGAAGGATAGGGGTAAGGTGAAGTTAGGATACGGGTGACAGTAAGGGTAAAGATGAGGGTTAGGCTGAAAGTGAGGGTTATGGTAAGGGTGAGGGTCAGGTTTAGGTTGAGAGTTTGGGTTAATGTTAGGGTGAGGGTGAGGGTTAGTTTGAGGATTTGTGTTAGGGTTAGTGTGAGGTTTAGGGTGAGGATGAGGGTTAGGGTTAGGGTGAGGGTTAGATTGAGGATTAGTGTTAGGGTTAGTGTTAGGTTTTGGGTGAGGATTAGGTTTAGGGTAAGGGTTAGGGTTAGAATTAATGTTAGGGTTAGGCTTAAGGTGAGGGTTAGCGCGAGGGTGAGGTTTAGGGTTAGTTTTAGGATTAGGATTAGGGTTAGGGTGAGGGTGAGTGTGAGGGTTAGGGTTAGGGTTAGGGTTAGGCTTAGTGTTAGGCTGAAAGTGAGGGTGCAGGAGGAGGGTTAGGGTTAGGGTGAGGGTTAGGGTTAGGGTTAGGGTGAGAGTTCGGGTACGGGTTAAGTTTAGGGTTCGGGTGAGGTTTAGGGTTAGGGTTACAGTGAGGGTGAGGGTTAGGGTTAGGTTGAGGGTTAGGATTAGGGTTAGGGTGAGTGCTAGGATGAAGGTGAGGTTTGGATTAGGGTTAGGGTGAGGATTAGGGTTAGGTTTAGGTTTAGGGTTAGGGTGAGGGTGAGGTTTACTGTTAGAGTTAGGGTTAGGGTTACCGTTAAGTTGAGGGTGAGGGTTATGGTTATGGTTAGGGTGAGGTTTAGTGTTAGGTTTAGGGTTAGAGTTAGGGTTATGGTGAGGATGAGGTTTAGGGTTAGAGTTAGGGTAACGGTGAGGCTGAGGTCGAGGTTTAGGTTTAGTGTTAGTGTTAGATTTAGGGTTAGGGTGAGGGTTATGGTAAGGGTGAGGGTGATGGTGAGGCTTAGGCTTAGGGTTAGGATTAGGATTAGGGTTTCGGTTAGGGTATCGGTTAGGGTTAGGGTTAGAGTTAGGGTAAGGGTAAGGTTTAGGATGAGTATTAGGGTTAGGTTTACGGTGAGTGTGAGGGTTAGATTTAGTGTTAGGGTTAGGCTTAATGTTAACCTCAGGGAGAGGGTGAGGGTGAGGTTTAGGGTTAGGGTGAGGGTTAGGGTTAGGGTTATGCCTAGTTTTAGGATGAAACTTAATTTTAGGATTAGGGTTAGGGTGAGGGCTAGGGTGAGGGTGCTGTTTAGGGTTAGGATTAGGGTGAGGTTTAGGATTAGGTTAGGGTTAGGTTTAGGGTGAGGTTTAGGGTTAGAGTGAGGCTGAGCATGAGGGTTAGGGTTAGTGTTAGATTTAGGGTTAGGGTGAGGGTGAGAGTTAGTGTTAGTGTTGGGTTAGGCTTAGGTTTAAGCTGAGGGTATGGGTGAGGATTAGTGTTAGTGTGAGAGTTAAGTTAAGATTAGGGTTAGGGTGAGGGTTAGGGTTAGGGTGAGGTTTAGGATGAGGATTAGGGTTAGGATTTTGGTTAGGGTGAGGGCTAGGGTGAGGGAGAGGGGAAGGGTTAGTGATAGGGTGAGTTTTAGGGTTATGGTTAGGGTTAGGGTGAGAGTTAGGATGAGGGATAGGGTTATAGTAATGGTGAGGGTTAGGGATAGGGTGACGGTTAGGATTAGGATTAGGGTTAGGGTGAGGGTTAGTGTGAGGGTGAGGTTTAGGCTTAGGTTTAGGATTAGGATTAGGGTAAGGTAAGGGTGAGAGTGAGGGTTAGAATTAGGGTGAGGTTTAGTGTTAGGGTTATGGGGAGGGTTAGGATGAGGGTTAGGGTTAGGATTAGGGTTAGGGTGAAGTCTAAGGTGAGGGTGATGTTTAGGGTTAGGGTTAGGGTGAGGTTTACAGTTTGGGTTAGGGTTAGGGTTAGGGTGAGTGTGAGGTTTAGGGTTACACTTAGGCTTAAGATGAGGCTGAGCGTGAAGGATAGGATTAGGTTTAGGATTAGGATTTGGTTAAGGGTTTGGGTGAGTGTGAGAGTTAAGGTTAGGGTTAGGCGTTATGCTAAGCGTTACACTGAGGGTGAGGGAGAGGGTGAGGTTTAGGGTTAGGGTGAGGGTTAGGGTTAGGGTTAGGGTGAGAGTTAGGGTTCAGGTTAAGTTTAGGGTTAGGGTGAGTGTTAGGGTTAGGGTTACATTGAGGGTGAGGGTTAGGGTTAGGTTGTGGCTTAGAGTTAGGTTAGGGTTAGGGGGAGGTTTAGGGTTAGAGTTAAGGTGAGGGTTAGGATGAGGATTAGGGTTATGATTAGGGTTAGGGTGAGGGCTATGGTGAGGGTGAGGTTTAGGGTTAGTGTTAGGGTGAGGTTTAGGGTTAGAGTTAAGTTTAGGGTGATGGTTAGGGTGATGGTTAGGGTTAGGTTGAGGGTTAGGGTTAGCGTTAGGGTTAGGGTTAGGGTTAGGCTGAGGGTGAGTGTGGGGATGGGGGTGAGGATTAGGTTTAGGTTTAGGATTTGGGTTATTGTTAGTGTTATGGTTAGTGTAAAGTTTGCGGTGAGGTTGAGGCTGATGTTGAGGGTTATGTTAGGCTTCGGGCTATGTTTAGGGTTAGTGTTTTTGTTAGGTTTAGGGTTAGAGTTATGGTGAGGTTGAGTGTGAGGGTGAGGGTTAGGGTTAGGGTGAAGTTTAGGGTTAGGGTTAGGGTTAGGGTTAGTGTGAGTGTGAGGTTTAGGATTAGAGTTAGGGTTAGGGTGAGTCTGAGGGTGAGGGTTAGGGTTAGTGTTAGTTTTAGAGTTAGGATTACAGTGAGGGTTAGGATGAGGGTGAGGGTAAGGCATAGTGTTAGGATTAAGATGAGGGTAAGGGTTAGGGTGAGTGTGATGGTTAGTGTTAGGTTTAGGGTTAGGCTTAGGGTGAGTGTGAGGGTGAGGATTAGGGTTCGGGTGATAGTTAGGTGTAGGGTTAGGGTGAGAGTTAGGGTTCAGGATAAGTTTAGGGTTTGGGTGAGGGTAGGGTTTGGATTACAGTGAGGGTGATGTTTAGGGTTAGGTTGAGGGTCAGAGTTAGGCTTAGGATTAGGGTGAGGGTTAGTGTTAGGTTTAAGGTCAGGGTTAAGTTGAGGATTAGAGTTAGGATTAAGGTTCGGGTGATGTCTAGAGTGAGGGTGAGGCTTAGTGTTAGTGTTTGGGTGAGGTTTAGGATTAGGATTAGGGTTAGGGTGAGGGTTAGGATATGGGTTAGGGTCACATTGTGGGTGAGGGTTAGGGTTAGGGTGAGGGTTTGGGTGTAGGATTTGGGTTATGGTGAAGGTGAGTTTTAGGATTAAATTTAGGGTTAGGGGGAGGCTTAGGCTTAGGGTTAGGCTGAGTGTGAGGGTGGGGGTGAGGATTAGGGTTAGGATGATGGTTAGGTTTAGCGTTAGGGTGTGGGTTAGGATGAGGGTTATTGTTAGGATTAGGGTTAGGGTGAGGGCTAGGATGAGGGGGAGGGTTAGAGTAAGGGTTAGGCTTAGGCTTAGTTTTACAGTTGAGGGTGAGGGTTAGGGATAGGCTGATGGTTAGGTTTAAGGTTAGGGTTAGGGTTAGGATGAGGTTTATGGTTAGGGTGAGGATGATGGTAAGGGTAAAGGGGAGGTATAGGCTGAGGGTGAGGATTAAGGTAAGTGTGAGGGTTAGGATTAGGTTTAGGGTTAAGATTAGGGTTTGGGTGAGGGTTTGATGGAGCATTAGCGTTAGGGTTAGGGTTAGTGTGAGGTTTCGGGTGAAGATGAGGGTTAGGGTTAGGGTGAAGGTGAGGGTTAGAATTAGGGTTAGGGTGAAGGCTAGGGTGAGGGTGAGGGTTAGAGTTAGGGTTAGGGTTAGGGTGAATTTTAGGATTAGCGTGAGGGTTAGGGTTAGTGTAAAGTTTACTGTTAGGGTTAGGGTTAGTGTTAGGGGAGGGTAAGTGTTACGGTGAGGGTTAATGTTAGGTTGATGGTTAGGTTTAGGGTGAGGTTTAGGGTTAGTTTTAGGGTTATTGTTAGGTTTGGGTTAGGCTTACGGTTACGGTGAGGGTGAGGGTGCAGGTTAGGGTTAAGATTAGGATGAGGTTTAGTGTTAGGTTTTGGGTTAGTTTGAGGGTTAGGGGGAGGGTTAGGGTTACTGTACAGGTGAGGGTTAGCATTAGGTTGAGGGTTAGGGTTAGGATTAAGGTTAGGGTGAGGGTGAGGGTTAGGATTAGGGTAGGGTTAGGGTTAGTGTTAGGTTTAGACTTAGGATTAGTGTTATTGTTAGGGTTAGGTTTACATTATCAGTGAGGGTGAGGGTGAGTGTTAGGCTTACGCTTATGCTTAGGGATAGGCTGAGTGTGAGGATGAGGGTGAGGGTTAGAGAGGGGGATGGTTAGGTTGATGGTTAGGGTGAGGGTTAGGATGAGGTTTAGGGTTATGGTGAGGATTAGGGCGAGGAAGATTGTAAGAGGAAGGTATGGTTTAGGCTGTGGGTGAGGGTTAAGATAAGAGTGAGGGTTAGGGTTAAGTTTAGGGTTAGAGTAAGGGTTAGGGTTTGGGTTAGGGTGATGGTTAGATTGAGGATGAGGGTGAGGGTTAGAGTAAGGGTTAGGCTTAAGCTTAGTTTTACAGTTGAGGGTGAGGGTTAGGGATAGGGTGATGGTTAGGTTTAAGGTTAGTGTAGGGTTAGGATGAGGTTTATGGTTACGGTGAGGATGATGGTAAGGGTAAAGGTGTGGTTTAGGCTGAGAGTGAGGATTAAGGTAAGTGTGAGGGTTAGGATTAGGTTTAGGTTTAGGGGGTTAGGATTAGGTTCAGGGTTAGGATTAGGGTTAGGGTGAGGTTTAGGTTTAGGATTAGGCTAAGGGTGAGGGTCTGTGTGGGGTTGAGGATTAGGGTTAGGTTTAGGGTTAGGGTTATTTTTAGTGTCATGGTTAGGGTTAGTGTGAGGATGAGGGTTAGGGTTAGGATAAGGATTAGGGTTAGAAGTAGTGTTAGGTTGAGGGCTTGGTTGAGGGTGAATGTTAGTGTTAGGGTTAGGGTGAGGTTTACGATTAGGTTGAGGATTAGGGTTAGTTTAAGGGTTAGGGTTAGGTTTAGAGTTTGGGTTAAGGTTAGGGTTAGGGTTAGATTGAGTGTTAGGGTTAGGATTAGGTTAGGGTTAGTTTTAGGGTTAGGGTTAGGGTTAGGGTTATTGTTAGTTTTAGAGTTAGGATGAGGTTTAGGTTTAGGGTTAGGGTTAGAGTTAGGGAAATGGTGAGGGTGAGGTTTAGGGTTAGAGTTAGGGTTAGTGTTAGGGTGAGGCTTAGGGTTAGGCTTAGGCTTAGGCTTTCTCTTAGGCTTAGGCCCAGCATGTGGGTGAGGGTTAGGATTAGGTTTAGGGTGAGGGTTAAGGTTAGGGTTAGTGTGAGGGTTAGGATGAGTTTTAGGGTTAGGGTTAGGGTTAGGGTGAGGGCTAGGGGGATGGTCAGGGTGAGGGTTAGGGTTAGGGATAGGTTTAGGTTTAGTATTAGAGTTAGAGTGAGGGTGAGATGGTTAGGGTTATTGTTAGGGTTAGGCTTAGGGTTAGGGTGAGGTTTAGGGTTAGGGTTTGGTTAGGGTGAGTGTGAGGCTTAGGATTAGAGTTAGGTTTAGGGTTAGTGTTAGTGTTAGGGTTAGGGTTACAGTAAGGGATAGGGTTAGGGTTAGTGTTAGGCTTAGGGTTAGGCTGAGGGTTAGGGTGGAGGTGAGGATTAGGGTTATGGTTAGTGTTAGGGTTATTGTTAGTGTTATGGTTAGGGTTAAGTTTGCGCTGAGGGTGAGGCTGAGGGTGAGGTTTATGGTTATGGTTATGGTTATGGTTATGGTTAGGGTTAGTGTTATTGTTAGGGTTAGTTTTAGAGTTACGGTGAGGTTGAGGGTGAGGGTGAGGGTTAAGTTTAGGGTGAGGTTTAGGGTTAGGGTTAGGGTTAGGGTGAGGGTGAGGTTTAGGGTTAGAGTTAGGGTTAGGGTGAGGGTTAGGGTGAGGTTTAGGTTTAGGGTTAGTGTTAGGGTTAGGTTTAGGATTAGGCTGAGGGTGAGGGTCTGTGTGGGGTTGAGGATTAGGGTTAGGTTTAGGGTTAGGATTATTTTTAGTGTCATGGTTAGGGTTTAATTTGCGGTGATGGTGAGGCTGAGGGTGAGGGTTATGGTTATGGTTATGGTTAGGGTTAGGGGTATAGTTACGGTGAGCTTGAGGGTGAGGGTGAGGGTTAGGTTTAGGGTGAGGTTTAGGTTTTGGGTTATGGTTAGTGTTAGTGTTAGTGTGAGGGTGAGGTTTAGGGTTAGAGTTAGGGTTAGGGTGAGGGTTAGGTTGAGGGTTAGGATTAGGGTTAGTGTTAGGGTTAGGTTTAGATTGAGAATTAGGGGTCGGGTTTGGGTTATGGTTATGGTTAGGGTTAGGATTAGTGTTAGGGTGAGGGTGAGTGTGTGTGTTTGGGTTAGGTTTAGGGTTAGGTTTAGGGTTAGGCTGAGGGTAAGGTTGAGGGTGAGGGTTAGGGTTAGGATGAGAAATAGGGTTAGAGTTAGGGGGAGGATTAGGATGAGGGTTAGGGCTACCATTAGGGTTAAGTTATGGGCAAGGGTGAGGGTTAGGGGTAGAGTTAGGGTTAGGGTGAGGTTGAGGTTTACGGGTAGAGTTAGGGTTAGGGTGAGGGTTAGGGTTAGGGTGAGGGTTAGGGTGGGGGTGAGGGTAAGGATAAAGGTGAGGGTTAGCCTGAGAGTGAGGGTTACGGTAAGGGTGAGGGTTAGGGTTAGGGTGAGTGTTAAGTTTATGGTTAGGGTGAGGGTGAGGGTTAGTTTGACGATTATTGTAAGGTTTATTGTGAGGTTTAGGATGAGGAGGAGGATTAGCGTTATGGTGAGGGCTAGGGTGAGGTTGAGGGTTAGGGTTATTGTTAGAGTGAGGTTTAGTGTTAGGGTGATAGTTTTAGTGTGAGCGTTAGTGTTAGTGTTAGGGTTAGTGTTAGGGTGAGGGTAAATGTTAGGTTGAGGGTAAGGGTTAGAGTGAGGGTTATAGTTAGGGTGAGGGTTAAGGTTAGGGTTATTGTTAGGGTTTGGGTTACTGTTAAAGTGAGAGTGAGGGTGAGGTTGAGGTTTAGGGTTATGTTTAGGATGAGGTATAGGTTTAGGGTTAGGGTTAGAGTTCGGGTTAGGTTGAGGGTGAGGTTTAGGGTTAGAGTTAGGGATAGTGTTAGGGTTAGGGATAGGGTGAGGGTTAGTGTTAGGGTTAGGCTTAGGCTTAGGCTTAGGCTTAGGCTGAGCATGAGGGTGAGGGTTAGGGTTAGGGTTAAGGTGAGGGTTAGGATGAGGTTTAGGGTTAGGATTAGGTTTAGGTTGAGGGCTAGGTTGAGGGTTAGGGTGAGGGTTAGGTTTAGGGATAGGGTTAGATTAAGGATTTGGGTTACGGTGAGGGTGCGTGTGAGGGTTAGGGTTAGGGTTAGGGTTAGGCTTAGGGTTAAAGTGAGGGTTAATGTTAGGGTTTGGTTAGGGTGAGAGTCAGGCTGAGGATTAGGGTTAGGTTTAGGGTTCGGTTTAGTGTTTGGTTTAGGGTTAGGGTTAGTGTTAGGGTTAGGGTTAGGGTTATTGTAAGGGTTAGGGTTAGGGTTAGGGTTAGGTTTAGGCGGAGGGTGAGGGTGGGTGTGAGGATTAGGGTTAGGGTTAGGTTTATATTTAGGGTGAAGGTATGGTTTAGGGTTAGAGTTCGGTTTAATGCGAGGATTAGGGTGAGGTTTAGGGTTAGGGTTAGTGATAGGGTTAGGGTGAGGGTGACGGTTAGGTTGAGATTTAGGGATAGGTTTAGTTTTAGGATTAGGGTTAGGGTGCCATGAGTATGAGGATTAGGGTGAGGGTTAGGCTTAGGCTTAGGGTTAGGCAGAGGGTGAGGTTGGTTGTGAGGATTACGGTTAGGGTGATGGTTACAGTTAGGGTTAGTGTTTTTGTTAGGGTTAGGGTTGGAGTTACGGTGAGGGTTAGGGTTAGGGTAGGGTTTATGGTTAGGGTTATGTTTAGGGTGAGGGACAGGTTTACGGTTAGATATAGGTTTAGGGGGAGGGTTAGGGTGAGGGTTAGTGTTAGGGATAGTGTTAGGGTTAGGGTGAGTGTGAGGGTTAGTGTTAGGGTTAGGGTTAGGGTGATGTTTAGGGTTAGGATTTGGGTTAGAGTTAGAATAATGGTGAGGGTGAGGGTGAGGGTGCTGGTGAGTGTGAGGTTTAGGGTTAGGTTTAGGGTAAGGCTTAGGGTAAGCCTTAGATTTAGACTGACAGTGAGGGTGAGGGTGAGGTTAGGTTTAGGGTGAGTGTTAGGTTTAGGGTTATGTTGAGGGTTAGGATGAGGGTTAGGGTTAGGATTAGGGTTAGGGTGATGGTTAGGGTGCGGGTGAAGTTTTGGTTTAGGGTTAGGGTGAGGTTTAGGGTTAAGGTTAGGTTTAGGGTTAGGGTGAGGGTGAGGTTTAGGGTTGGACTTACGGTTAAGGTGAGGCTTAGGATGAGATTTAGGATTAGTGTTAGGATTAGGATTGGGGTAAGGTTTAGGGTTATTGTTAGTGTTAAGGTTAAGGTGAGGGTTAGGTTGAGGTTAAGGGTTAGGGTTAGGGTTGGGATTAGGGTTAGGGTGAGGGTGAGTGTGAGGGTTAGGGTTAGGCTTAGGCTTAGGCTTAGGCTTAGGCTGAGGGTGAGTGTGGGGGTGAGAATTAGGGTTAGGGTGATGGTTAGGCTCAAGGTTAGGGTGAGGGTTAGGATGCGGGTTAGGGATAGGATTAGGGTTAGAGTAAGGGCTAGGGTGAGGGTGAGGGTTAGGGTAAGGGTTAGGCTTAGGCTTAGGGTTAGGCTGAGCATGAGGTTGAGGGTGAGGGTTAGGGTTAGGGATAGGGTGAGGTTTAGTGTTAGGGTTAGGTTTAGAGGTAGGGTGAGGGTGAGGGGGAGGTTTAGGGGTAGTGTTAGGGTCAGGGTGAGGGGTAGGGTTAGGGTGAGGTTTAGGGTGCGGGTGACAGTAAGGGTAAAGATGAGGGTTAGGCTGAAAGTGAGGGTTATGGTAAGGGGGAGGGTTAGGGTTAGGGTAAGGGTTAAGGTTAATGTTAGGGTGAGGGTGAGGGTTAATTTGAGGATTAGTGTTAGGGTTAGTGTGAGGTTTATGGTGAGCATGAGGGTTATGGTTAGGGTGAGGGCTAGGGTGAGGGTGAGGGTGAGGGTTAGATTGAGGATTAGTGTTAGCGTTAGTGTTAGGTTTTGGGTGAGGATTAGGTTTAGGGTAAGGGTTAGGGTTAGAATTAATGTCAGGGTTAGGCTTAAGTTGAGGGTTAGGGTGAGGGTGAATTTTAGGGTTAGTTTTAGGATTAGGATTAGGGTTAGGGTGAGGGTGAGTGTGAGGGTTAGGGTTAGGGTTAGGGTTAGGATTAGTGTTAGGCTGAAGGTGAGTGTGAGGGAGGAGGGTTAGGGTTAGGGTGAGGGTTAGGGTTAGGGTTAGGGTGAGAGTTCAGGTTCGGGTTAAGTTTAGGGTTAGGGTGTGGCTTAGGGTTTGGTTTACAGTGAGGGTGAGGGTTAGTTCTAATGTGAGGTTGAGTGTTAGAGTTAGGGTTAGGGTTAGGGTGAGGTTTAGGATTAGGTTGAGGGTTAGGGTTAGTCTGAGTGTTAGTGTTAGGGTTAGGGTTACTGTTAGGATGAGGGTAAGTGTTAGGGTGAGGGTTAATATTAGGGTGAAGGTTATGGTTAGGGTGAGGGTTGGGTTAGGGTTAGGGTTATTGTTAGGATTAGGGTTAGGGTTAGGGTTACAGTGAGTGTGAGGGTGAGGTTTAGGGTTAGGATTAGGATGAGGTTTAGTGTTAGGCTTAGGGGTAGAGTTAGGGTTAGGGTGAGGTTGAGGTTTACGGGTAGAGTTAGGGTTAGGGTGAGGGTTAGGGTTAGGGTGAGGGTTAGGGTGGGGGTGATGGTAAGGGTAAAGGTGAGGGTTAGCCTGAGGGTGAGGGTTACGGTAAGGGTGAGGGTTAAGGTTAGGGTGAGTGTTAGGTTTATGGTTAGGGTGAGGGTGAGGGTTAGTTTGACGATTAGTGTAAGGTTTATTGTGAGGTTTAGGATGAGGAGGAGGATTAGCGTTATGGTGAGGGCTAGGGTGAGGTTGAGGGTTAGGGTTATTGTTAGAGTGAGGTTTAGGGTTAGGGTGATAGTTAGGTTTAGTGTTAGTGTTAGGGTTAGTGTTAGGGTGAGGGCAAATGTTAGGTTGAGCGTGAGGGTTAGAGTGAGGGTTATGGTTAGGGTGAGGGTTAGGGTGAGGGTTATTGTTAGGGTTTGGGTGACTGTTACAGTGAGGGTGAGGGTGAGGGTGAGGTTTAGGGTTATGTTTAGGATGAGGTATAGGTTTAGGGTTAGGGTTAGAGTTAGAGTTAGGGTGAGGTTGAAGTTTAGGTTTAGAGTTAGGGATAGTGTTAGGGTTAGGGATAGGGTGAGGGTGAGGGTTAGCCTTAGGGTTAGGATTAGGATTAGGGTAAGGTAAGTGTGAGTGTGAGGGTTTGGCTTAGGGTTAGGTTTAGGCTTAGGGTTAGGCTGAGGGTGAGGGTGAGGGTGAGGGTTAGGGTTAGGGTGAGGTTTAGTGGTAGGTTTAGGGTTAGAGTTAAGGTTAGGGTGAAGATGAGGTTTAGGGTTAGAGTTAGGGTATGTTGAAGCTGAGGTTGAGGGTTAGGTTTAGTGATAGTTTTAGAGTTAGTGTTTGGGTGAGGGTTAGGGTGGGGTTGAGGTTCAGGGTGAGGGTTAGGCTTAGGGTTAGGATTAGGATTAGGGTAAGGTAAGTGTGAGTGTGAGGGTTTGGCTTAGGGTTAGGCTTAGGCTTAGGGTTAGGCTGAGGGTGAGGGTGAGGGTGAGGGTTAGGGTTAGGGTGAGGTTTAGTGGTAGGTTTAGGGTTAGAGTTAAGGTTAGGGTGAAGATGAGGTTTAGGGTTAGAGTTAGGGTATGTTGAGGCTGAGGTTGAGGGTTAGGTTTAGTGATAGTTTTAGAGTTAGTGTTTGGGTGAGGGTTAGGGTGGGGTTGAGGTTCAGGGTGAGGGTTAGGCTTAGGGTTAGGATTAGGATTAGGGTAAGGATTAGGGCGAGTTTGAGGGTTAGGGTTAGGGTTATGCTTAGGCTTAGTTTTAGGCTGAGATTGAGGGTGAGTGTGAGAGTAAGGGTTAGGGTGAGTGTTAGGGTTAGGTTTAGGGTGAGAGTTAGGGTTCGGTTAATTTTAGGGTTAAATTGAGGGTTAGGGTTAGGATTAGGGTTCGGGTGAGGGCTAGGGTGAAGTTGAGGGTTAGGGTTAGTGTTAGGATGAGGTTTAGAGTTAGGGTTAGGGTTTGGGTTAGGGTTAGGATGAGGGTTAGGGTTACGGTGAGGGTGAGATTTAGGGTTAGGTTGAGGGTTAGGGTCTTAAGATTACGGTTAGGGTGAGGGTGAGTGTTAGGATTAGGGTTAGGGTGAGTTCTAATGTGAGGTTGAGTGTTAGAGTTAGGGTTAGGGTTAGGGTGAGGTTTAGGATTAGGTTGAGGGTTAGGGTTAGTCTGAGTGTTAGTGTTAGGGTTAGGGTTACTGTTAGGATGAGGGTTAATATTAGGGTGAAGGTTATGGTTAGGGTGAGGGTTGGGTTAGGGTTAGGGTTATTGTTAGGATTAGGGTTAGGGTTACGGTTACAATGAGTGTGAGGGTGAGGTTTAGGGTTAGGGTTAGGATGAGGTTTAGTGTTAGGCTTAGGGGTAGAGTTAGGGTTAGGGTGAGGGTGAGGTTTACGGGTAGAGTTAGGGTTAGGGTGAGGGTTAGGGTTAGGGTGAGGGTTAGGGTGGGGGTGATGGTTAGGGTAAAGTTGAGGATTAACCTGAGGGTGAGGGTTACGGTAAGGGTGAGGGTTAGGTTTTGGGTGAGTGTTAGGTTTATGGTTAGGTTGAGGGTGAGGGTTAGTTTGACGATTAGTGTAAGGTTTATTGTGAGGTTTAGGATGAGGAGGAGGATTAGCGTTATGGTGAGGGCTAGGGTGAGGTTGAGGGTTAGGGTTATTGTTAGAGTGAGGTTTAGGGTTAGGGTGATAAAGTTAGTGTTAGTGTTAGGGTTAGTGTTAGGGTGAGGGTAAATGTTAGGTAGAGTGTGAGGGTTAGAGTGAGGGTTATGGTTAGGGTGAGGGTTAGGGTTAGGGTTATTGTTATGGTTTGCATTACTGTTACAGTGAGGGTGAGGGTGAGGTTTAGGGTTATGTTTAGGATGAGGTTTATGTTTAGGGTTAGGCTTAGAGTTAGGGTTAGGGTGAGGTTGAGGTTTAGGGTTAGAGTTAGGGATAGTGTTAGGGTTAGGGATAGGGTGAGGGTTAGTGTTAGGATTAGGATTAGGCTTAGGCTTAGGCTGAGCATGAGGGTGAGGGTTAGGGTTAGGGTTAGGTGAGGGTTAGGATGAGTTTTAGGGTTAGGATTAGGTTTAGGGTGAGGGCTAGGTTGAGGGTTAGGGTGAGGGTTAGTGTTAGGGACAGGTTTAGATTTAGGATTTGGGTTAGGGCGAGGGTGAGTCTGAGGGTTAGGGTTAGGGTTAGGCTTAGGGTTAGGGTGAGGGTTAATGTTAGGGTTTGGTTAGGGTGAGGATCAGGCTGAGGATTAGGGTTAGGTTTAGGGTTTGGTTTAGGTTTAGGGTTAGTGTTAGTGTTAGGGTTAGGGTTAGGGTTACAGTGAGGGTTAGGGTTAGGGTTAAGGTTAGGTTTAGGCTGAGGGTGAGTGTGGCTGTGAGGATTAGGGTTAGGTTTATTGTTAGGGTGAGGGTGAGGTTTAGCGTTAGAGTTAGGATTAGGGTAAGGGTTAGGGTGAGTGTGAGGGTTAGGGTTAGGGTTCTGGTTAGGTATAGGGTGAGGGTGAGGGTGAGGGTTAGGGTGAGGTTTAGGGATAGGGTTAGGATTAGGATTTGGGTTAGGGTGAGAGTGTGTGAGTGTTAGGGTTAGGGTTAGGGTTACGCTTAGGGTTAGGGTACGGGTTAGTGTTAGGGTTTGGTTAGGGTGAGGGTGAGGCTGAGAATTAGGGTTAGGTTTTGGATTTGTTTTACAGTTAGGGTTAGTGTTAGGGTTAGGGTTAGGGTTATGGTGAGGTTTAGGCTTAGGGTTAGGGTTAGGCTGAGGTTGAGGGTTGGTGTGAGGATTAGGGTTAGGGTTAGGTTTATTGTTAGGGTGCGGATGAGGTTTAGGTTTAGAGTTAGATTTAGGGGGAGGGTTCGGTTGAGGTTTAGGATTAGTGTTATATTAGTGTTTGGGTGAGGCTGAGGGTTAGGTTGAGATTTAGGGATAGGGTTACGTTTAGGATTAGGGTTACGGTGCCATGAGTATGAGGATTAGGGTGAGGGTTAGGCTTAGGCTTAGGGTTAGGCTGAGGGTGAGGGTGGCGGTGAGCACTAGGGTTAGGGTGATGGTTGTGGTTAGGGTAAGTGTTATTGTTAGGGTTAGGGTTCGAGTTACAGTGAGGGTGAGTGTGCGGGTAAGGGTTAGGTTTAGGGTTAGGGTCGGGTTTAGGGTTAGGGTTAGGTTTAGGGTGAGGGTGAGGTTTAGGTTTAGATATAGGGTTAGGGGGAGGGCTAGGGTTAGAGTTAGGGTTATTGTTAGTGTTAGGGTTATGGTTAGGGTTATTGTCAGGGTTAGGGTTAAGGTTACGGTGAGGTTGAGGGTGAGGGTTAGGTTTAAGGTTAGGGTGAGGTTTACTGTTAGGCTTAGGTTTAGAGTTAGTGTTAGGGTGAGGGTGAGGTTTAGGGTTAGAGTTAGGGTTAGGGTGAGGGTTAGGTTTAGGGTGAGGGTTAGGGTGGGGGTGACGGTAAGGGTAAAGGTTAGGGTTAGGCTGAGTGTGAGTGTTATATTAAGGGTTAGGGTTAGGATGAGGATGAGGATTAGGGTTAGGGTGAGGGCTAGGGTGAGGGTTAGGGTTAGGGTGAGGTTTAGGTTAGGGTGAGGTTTAGTGTTAGGGTGGTGTTTAGGGTCAGTGTTAAGGTGAGGTTTAGGGGTAGGGTTAGGATTAACGTTAGGATGAGGCTTAAGGTGAGGGTTAGGGTGAGGGTGAAGGTTAGGGTTAGGGTTTGGATTAGGATTAGCATTAGGGTTAGGTTGAGTTTGAGGGTTAGCATTAGGGATCGGGTTAGGCTTAGGTTTAGGCTGAGGGTGAGGGTGAGGGTTAGGATTAGTGTGAGTGTTAGGGTAAGATTTAGGGTGAGAGTTAGGGTTCGGTTTAAGTTTAGGGCTAGGGAGAGTGTTATGGTAAGGGTTATAGTGAGGGTGAGGTTTAGCGTTAGGTTGAGGGTTAGGGTTAGGGTTAGTGTTAGGATGAGGGTGAGGGTGCGGATGAGGGTTAGGTTTAGTGTTAGGGTGCGGGTTAGGATGAGTGTTAGGGTTAGGATTAGGTTTGGGTAAGGGCTAGGGTGAGGGTGAGGTTTAGGGTTAGGGTTAGGGTAAGGGTGAGGTTTAGGTTTAGGGTTAGGGTTATGGTGATTCTGAGGGTGAGGGTTAGGTTTAGGGTTAGTGTTAGAGAGGGTTGCAGTGAGGGTTATGTTGAGGGTGAGGGTTAGGCTTAGTGTTAGGTTTAGGATTAATGTAAGGGTTAGGGTGAGTGTGAGGGCTAGGATTAGGTTTAGGTTTAGGATTAGGGTGAGGGTTAGTATTAGGGTTATGTTGAGAGTTAGGGTTCAGGTTAAGTGTAGGGTTATGGAGAGGGTTAGGGTTAGTATTATTGTTAGGGTTAGGGTTAGTGTTAGGTTTAGGGTGAGGGTGAGGGTTAGGTTGAGGGTCATTGTTAGGGTGAGGTTAACTGTTAGGGTGAGAGTTTGGTTTAGGGTAAGGGTTATGGTTAGGGTGAGGTTTAGGATTAGGGTTAGGGTTATTTTTAGGGTTAGGTTTATGGTTAAGGTTATGTTGAGGTTGAGGGTTAGGGTAAGGGTTAGGGTGAGGTTTAGGTTTTAGGTTAGGGTTACAATTAGGTTTACAGTGAGGGTGAGGTTTAGGGTTAGAGTTATGGTTAGGGTGAGGGTTAGATTGAGGGTTAGCGTTCGTGTTAGCGTTAGGGTTAGGGGAAGAGTTAGGGTGAGTGTTATGGTTAGGGTTAGGGATAGGTTTAGCTTTAGGGTGAGAGTGAGTGTGTGTTATGGTTAGGTTTAGGGTTAGCCTTAGGGTTAGGCTGAGGGTGAGGTTGAGGGTGAGTGTTAGGGTTAGGTTGAGGGATATCTTTAGGATTAGGGGGAGGGTTAGTATGAGGGTTAGAGTTAGGATTAGGGTTAGGGTAAGGGCTAGGGTGAGGGTGAGGTTTAGGGTTAGGTTTACGGTTTGGGTTAGGGTGAGGGTGAGGGTGAGGTATAGGGTTAGGATGAGGGTTATGGTCACAGTGAGTGTGAGGATTAGTGTGAGGGTGAGGGCTAGGGTTAAGATTTGTGTTAGGGTGAGCCTGAATTTTAGGATTAAATTTACGGTTAGGGTGAGGGTTAGATCATGTGTTAGATTTAGTGTTAGTGTTAGGGTTAAGTTAAGTGTGAGAGTTAGGTTGAGGTTTAGGGTTAGGGTTAGGATTAGGATTAGTGTGAGGGTATGTGAGGGTTAGGGTTAGGCTTAAACTTAGGCTTAGGGTTAGGCTGAGGGTGAGGGTGCGGGTGAGGATTTGGGTTAGGGTGAGGGTTAGGATGAGGGATAGGGTTAGGATTAGTGTTAGGGTGAGGGCTAGGGTGAGGGTGAGGGTTAGAGTAAGGATTAGGCTTAGGCTTAGGTTTAGGCTGAGCGTGAGGTTGAGGGTGAGCGTTAAGGTTAGGGTGATGGTTAGGTTTATGGTTAGAGTGAGGGTTAGGATGAGGTTTAGGGTTAGGGTGAGGATGATGTTAAGGGTATAGGTGAGGTTTAGGCTGAGTGTGAGGATTAAGATTAGGGTGAAATTTAGGATTAGGTTTAGGGTTAGTATTAGGGTTAGGGTGAGGGTTTGATTGAGCATTAGGGTTAGGGTTAGGGTTAGTGTGAGGTTTAGGGTGAGGATGAGGGTTAGGGTTGGGATGTGGGTGAGGGTTAGAATTAGGATTAGGTTGAGGGCTAGAGTGACTGTGAGGGTTAGAGTTAGGGTTAGGGTTAGAGTGAGTTTTAGGATTAGGTTGAGGGTTAGGGTTAATGTGAGGGTTATGGTTAGGGTGAGGTTTAGGGTTAGAGTTAGGGTTTTTGTTAGGTTTAGGGTTAGGGTTAGGGTTACGGTGAGGTTGAGTGTGAGGTTTAGGGTTAGGGTTAGTGTGAGGACTAGGGTGAAGTTGATGTTTAGGGTTAGGGTTAGGGTGAGGTTTAAGATTAGGTTAGGGTTAGGGTTAGGCTGAGGGTGAGGTTTAGGGGTAGAGTTAGCTTTAGAGTGGGCTGAGTGTGAGGGTTAGGGTTAGAGTTAGTAGTAGAGTTAGGGTTAAGGTGAGGGTTAGGGTGAGGGTTAGTGTTAGTGTTGGGTTAGGCTTATGTTTAGGCTGAGGGTGAGGGTGAGGGTTAGTGTTAGGGTGAGGGTTAGGGTTAGGATTAGGATTAGGGTGAGGGTTAGGGTGAGTGTTAGGGTGAGGATTTGGATGAGGATTAGGGTTAGGATTTGGGTTAGAGTGAGGTTTAGGATTAGGTTAGGGTTAGGGTTAGGGTGAGGGTGAGGTTTAGGGGTAGAGTTAGTTTTAGAGTGAGGCTGAGTGTGAGGGTTAGGGTTAGAGTTAGTAGTAGAGTTAGGGTTAAGGTGAGGGTTAGGGTGAGGGTTAGTGTTAGTGTTGGGTTAGGCTTATGTTTAGGCTGAGGGTGAGGGTGAGGGTTAGTGTTAGGGTGAGGGTTAGGGTTAGGATTAGGATTAGGGTGAGGGTTAGGGTGAGTGTTAGGGTGAGGTTTTGCATGAGGATTAGGGTGAGGATTTGGGTTAGAGTGAGGGCTAAGGTGAGGATGAGGGTTAGGGTTAGTGTTAGGGTGAGGTTTAGGGTTATGGTTAGGGTGAGGGTTAGGATGAGGGTTTGGGTTACAGTAATGGTGAGGGTTAGGGTTAGGGTGAGGGTTATGATTAGGATTACGGTTAGGGTGAGGGTGAGGGTAAGGATTAAGGTTAGGGTTAGGGTTAGGTTTATGGTTCGGATTAGTGTTATTGTTAGGGTTAGTTTTAGAGTTATGGTGAGGGAGAGGGTTAAGGTTAGGGTTAGGGTGAGTTTTAGAGTTAGGTTTAGGATTATGGTTAGGGTGAGGGTGAGGTTTAGGGTAGAATTAGGGTTTGGGAGAGGGTTAGTTCGAGGGTTAGGCTTAGGGTTAGTGTTAGGGTAAGGGTTCCTGTGAGGTTTCCGTTGAGTTTTAGCATTAAGGTTAGGGTGAGGTTTAGGGTTAGGTTTAGGATTAGGGTTAGGTTGAGGGTGGGGTTTATGGTTAGAGTTAGGGTTATGGTGAGGCTGAGGGTGAGGGCTCGGGTTAGGGCTAGTTTTAGATTTAGGGATATGGTGAGGGTTAGCGTGAGGGTGAGGGTTGGGGTTAGGTTTTCGCTGAGAGTGAGGGTCAGCGTGAGGGATAGGGTGAGGGTGAGGGTTAGGTTTAGGGTGAGGGTTAGTGTTAGGGTTAGGGTTAGGGTGTGGGTTAGTGTTAGGGTTAGGGTGAGGGTTCGGATGAGGATTAGGGTTAGGATTAGGGTTAGGGTGAGGGCTAGGGAGAGGGTGAGGGTTAGGGTTAGTGTTAGGGTGAGGTTTAGGTTTAGGGTTTAGTGTTAGGTTCAGGGATAGGATGAGAGTTAAGGTTACTGTAAGGGTGAGGGTTAGCATTAGGGTGAGTGTTAGGGTTAGGATTAGGCTTAGAGTGAGGGTGAGTTTT
Source organism: Dipodomys merriami (assembly GCF_024711535.1). NCBI lineage: Eukaryota > Metazoa > Chordata > Mammalia > Rodentia > Heteromyidae > Dipodomys > Dipodomys merriami. The sequence continues at coordinate 2,342,866 of NW_027202849.1, forward strand.
AGGATTAGGTTAGGGTTAGGGTTAGGGTTATCTTTAGGCTTAGGATTAGTTTTATTGTTTGGGTTAGGGTTAGAGTTACAGTGAGGTTGAGCTTGAGGGTGACGGATAGGCTTAGGCTTATGCTTAGGGATAGGCTGAGCTTGAGGTTGAGGGTGAGGGTTAGGGTTAGGGTTAGGGTGATGTTTAGGTTTATGGTTAGTGTGAGGGTTAGGTTGAGGGTTAAGGTTAGGGTAAGGCTTAGGGTTAGGGTGAGGGTTAGGTTTAGGTTTTGGGTTAGGGTGAGGGTGATGCTGAGGATTACTGTTAGTTTTAGGGTTAGGGTTAGGTTTAGGTTTAGGGTTAGGTTTAGGGTGAGGGCTAGGGTGAGGCTTAGGGTGAGGTTTAGGGTTAGGGATAGGGTTAAGTTGAGGGTTAGTTTGAGGGTTATGGTTAGGGTTAGTGTTAGGGTTAGGGTTAGGGTGTGAGTTAGGCAGAGGGTTGGGGTTAGGGACAGGGTTAGGATTAGGTTTAGGGTGAATATGAATGTTTGTGTTTAGGTTAGGTTTAGGGTTAGGCTTAGGTTTAGGCTGAGGGTGATGTTGAGGGTGAGGGTTAGGGTTAGGGTGAGGGTTAGGGTTAGAGTTAATTGGAGGGTTAGGGTGAGGGGTAGGTTTAGGATTAGGTTTAGGAAGAGGGCTAGGTTTTGGGTGAGGTTTAGGGTTAGTGTTAGGGTGAGGTTTAGGATTAGCTTTAGGGTTAGGGTGAGGGTGAGGATTAGGCATAGATTAGTGTTTTGGTGAGGCTGAGGGTGAGGGTTAGGTTTAGGGTTAGGGTTAGATTTAGGGTGAGTGTAATGGTTAGTGTTAGTGTTAGATTTAGGCTTAGGGTTAGGCTGAGGGTTAGGGTGAGGGTTAGGGTTAGGGTGAGGGTTAGGGTTAGGGTTAGGGTGAGGGTGAGGGTTAGGGTTAGGGTTAGGCTTAGGGTTAGGCTGAGTGTTAGGGTGAGTGTTAGGTTTAGGGTTAGGTTGAGGGTTAGGGTTAGTGTTATTTTTAGGGTTAGGGTTAGAGTTAAGGTGAGGTTAGGTGCGGGTGAGGGTTAGGGTTAGGTTTAGAGTGCGGTTAAGGGTTAGGGTTAGGGTGAGCGTGTGGTTTAGATTTTGATATAGTGTTAGTAGGAGGCTTAGGGTGAGGGTTAGGTTTAGTGTTAGTATTAGTGTTACTGTTCCAGTTATGGTTAGGATGAAGGTTAGGGTTAGGGCTAGGCTTAGGCTTAAGATTAAGCTTAGGCCGAGCATGAGGGTGTGGCTTAAGGTTTGGGTTAGGGTGAGAGTTAGAGTGAGGTTTAGGGTTAGGGTTAGGTTTAGGGTGAGGGCTAGGGTGAGGCTTAGGGTGAGGTTTAGGGTTAGGGATAGGGTTAGGTTTAGGGTGAGTGTAATGGTTAGTGTTAGTGTTAGATTTAGGCTTAGGGTTAGGCTGAGGGTTAGGGTGAGGGTTAGGGTTAGGGTGAGGGTTAGGGTTAGGGTTAGGGTGAGGGTGAGGGTTAGGGTTAGGGTTAGGCTTAGGGTTAGGCTGAGTGTTAGGGTGAGTGTTAGGTTTAGGGTTAGGTTGAGGGTTAGGGTTAGTGTTATTTTTAGGGTTAGGGTTAGAGTTAAGGTGAGGTTAGGTGCGGGTGAGGGTTAGGGTTAGGTTTAGAGTGCGGTTAAGGGTTAGGGTTAGGGTGAGCGTGTGGTTTAGATTTTGATATAGTGTTAGTAGGAGGCTTAGGGTGAGGGTTAGGTTTAGTGTTAGTATTAGTGTTACTGTTCCAGTTATGGTTAGGATGAAGGTTAGGGTTAGGGCTAGGCTTAGGCTTAAGATTAAGCTTAGGCCGAGCATGAGGGTGTGGCTTAAGGTTTGGGTTAGGGTGAGAGTTAGAGTGAGGTTTAGGGTTAGGGTTAGGTTTAGGGTGAGGGCTAGGGTGAGGCTTAGGGTGAGGTTTAGGGTTAGGGATAGGGTTAGGTTTAGGATTAGTGATAGGGTGAGAGTGAGTGTGAGGGTTAGGGTTAAGGTTAGGGTTAGGCTTAGGGTTAAGATGGGCGTTAGGGTTAGTTTTTGGGTTAGGGAGAGGGTGAGGCTGAGGATTAGGTTTAGGTTTAGGGTTAGAGTTAAGGTTAGGTTTAAGGTTAGGGTTAGGGTTAGTTTTAGGGTTATGGTGAGGGTTAGGGTTAGGGTTAGGGTTTGCCTTAGAGTTAGGCTGATGGTGAGGGTGGGGGTGAGGATTAGGGTTAGGGTTATGGTTAGGGTGAGTGTTAGGGTTAGGGTTAGGTTTACGCTGAGAGTGAGGGTTAGGGTTAAGTTGAGGGTTAGGTTTAGGGTGAGCGTGAGGTTTAGGTTGAGCTTTAGGGATAGGGTTAGGTTTAGGATTAGGGTTAGTGTTAGGGTGAGTGTGAGGGTTAGGGGGAAGGTTAGGGTTAGGCTGAAGTTGAGGTTGAGGTTTAAGGTTTGGTTTAGGGTGAGGATTTGTGTTAGGGTTATGAGGAGGGTTTGGATGAGCTTTAGGGTTAGGATTATGTTTAGGGTGAGGGATAGGGTGAGGGTGAGGTTTAGGGTTAGGGTTAGGGTGAGGTTGAGGGTTAAGGTTAGGGTTAGGGTTAGGTTGAAGGTGAGGTTTATGGTTAGAGTTAGGGTTAGGGTGAGGCTGAAGGTGAGGGTTAGGGATAGGGGTAGTGTTAGAGTTAGGGTTAGGTTGAGGGTTAGGATGATGGTGAGGGTTAGGTTTAGGGTTAGGATTAGAATTAGGATAAGGGTTAGGGTTAGGCTTAGGGTTAGGTTTAGGGTTAGGGTTATTGTTAGGGTTAGGGTTAGAGTTATGGTGAGGGTGAGGTTGCGGGTGAGGTTCAGTGTTAGGGTTAGGGTGGGGTTAAGTGTTAGGGTTAGGGTTAATGTGAGGGTGAGGTTTAGGGTTAGATATAGGGTTAGGGGGATGGTTAGGGTGAGGGTTATTTTTAGTGTTAGTGTAAGGGTTAGGGTGAGGGTGCGGGTTAGGTTGAGGTTTAGGGTTACGGTTAGGTTTAGGGTTAGTGTGAGGGTTAGTGTTAGGGTTAGGGTTAGTGTTAAGGTGAGGGTAAGTGTTAGGGTGTGGGTTTTGGTTAGGGTGAGGGTTACGGTTAGGGTTGTTGTTAATGTTATTGTTAGGGTTAAGTTTGCGGTGAGGGTGAGGCTGAGGGTGAGGGTTATGGTTATACTAAGGGTTAGGGTTAGGGTTAGTGTTATTGTTAGGGTTAGGGTTAGAGTTAAGGTGAGGTTGAGGGTGACGGTGAGGGTGAGGGTTAGGGTGAGGTTTAGGGTTAGAGTTAGGGTTAGGAGGTGGGTTAGGGTGAGGTTTAGGGTTAGGGTTAGTGTTAGACTTAGGATGAGGGTGAGGGTTAGGATGAGGTTTAGGGATAGGTTTAGGTTTAGTATTAGGGTTAGGGTGAGGGTGAGTGTAAGGGTTAGGGTGAGGGTTAGGATTAGGCTTATGTTTAGGCTGAGGGTGAGGGTGGGGGTGAGGATTAGGGTTAGGGTGATAGTTCAGGTAAGGGCTAGTGTTATTGTTAGGGTTCTGTTTAGAGTTACGGTGAGGGTGAGGGAGCGGTTGAGGGTTAGAGTTATTGTGAGGTTTAGGGTTTGGGTTAGGGTTAGAGTTAGGTTTATAGTGAGGGTGAGGTTTAGGGTTAGAATTAGGGTTCTGGTGAGGGTTAGTTTGAGGGTTAGGGTGAGTGTTAATGTTCGGGTTAGGTTTATGGTGAGAGTTATGGTTAGGGTTAGGATTAGAGTTAGGGTGAGGGTGAGTGTGATTATTAGGGTCAGGTTTAGGGTTAGGCTTAGGGTTAGGCTGAGGGGGAGGTTGAGGGGGAGGGTTAGGGTTAGGGTGAGGGTTAGGGTTCAGGTTATATTTAGGGTTAGGGTGAGGGTTAGGGTAAGGATTATGCTGAGGGTGAGGGTTAGGGTTAGGTTGAGTGTTAGGTTTAAGGTTAGGGTGAGGTTGAGTGTGAGGTTTAGACTTAGGATGAGTGTTAGGATGAGCATTTGTTTTAGGATTAGGGTTAGGGTGAGGGCTATTGTGAGGGTGAGGTTTAGGGTTAGGTTTAGGGTGAGGTTTAGGGTTAGGGTGAGGGTGAGGTTTAGGGTTAGAATTAAGGTTAGGAGGTGGGTTAGGTTGAGGTTTAGGGTTAGGGTTAGTGTTAGACTTAGGATGAGGGTGAGGGTTAGGATGAGGTACAGGGATAGGTTTAGGGTTAGTATTAGGGTTAGGGTGAGTGTGAGTTTAAGGGTTAGGGTGCGGGTTAGGATTAGGCTTATGTTTGGCTGAGGGTGAGGGTGGGGGTGAAGATTAGGGTTAGGGTGATAGTTCAGGTTAAGGTTAGTGTTATTGTTAGGGTTAGGTTTACAGTTACGGTGAGGGTGAGAGAGGGGTTGAGGGTTAGAGTTATTGTGAGGTTTAGGGTATGGATTAGGGTTAGAGTTAGGTTTATAGTGAGGGTGAGGTTTAGGATTAGAATTAGGGTTCTGGTGAGGGTTAGTTTGAGGGTTAGGTTTAGTGTTAATGTTCGGGTTAGGTTTACGGTGAGAGTTAGGGGGAGGGTTAGAGTTAGGGTTAGGGGTAGGATTAGAGTTAGGGTGAGGGTGATTGTGATTATTAGGTTCAGGTTTAGGGTTAGGCTTAGAGTTAGGCTGAAGGGGAGGTTGAGGGTGAGGGTTAGGGTTAGGGTGAGGGTTAGGGTTCAGGTTATACTTAGGGTTAGGTTGAGGGTTAGGTTTAAGTTTAGGGTGAGGTTGAGTGTGAGGGTTAGATTTATGATGAGGGTTAGGATGAGGATTTGTTTTAGGATTAGGTTTAGGGTGAGGGCTATTGTGAGGGTGAGGTTTAGGGTTAGGTTTAAGGTGAGGTTTAGGGTTAGGTTTAGGGTTAGGGTTAGGGTGAGTATGAGGTTTAGGGTTAGAGTTAGGGTTAGGGTGAGGCTGAATGGTAGGGTTAGGGTGAGGGTGAGTGTTAGATTTAAGGTTAGGGTGAGGGTTAGGGTGAGGGTGAGGGTTAGGGTTAGGGTTAGGCTTAGGCTTAGGGTTAGGCTGAGGGTGAGGGTGAGGGTGAGGGTTAGGGTTAGGGTGAGGGTTAGGGGGAGAGTTAGGGTTCACATTATGTTTAGGGTTAAGGTGAGGGTTACGGTTAGGCTTACAGTGAGCATGAGATTTAGGGTTAGGTTGAGGGTTAGGATTAGGGTTAGGGTTAATGTGACAGTGTTAAGGTTAGTGTGAGGTTTAGGATGAGGGTTAGGGTTAGGATTATGGTTAGGGTGAGGGCTAGTGTGAGGTTGATAGTTAGGGTTAGTGTTAGGGTGAGGTTTAGGTTAGGGTTAGGGTTAGGGTGCGGGTTCGGATGAGGGTTAGGGTTATAGTGACATGAATGTTAGGGTTAGGGTTGGGGTTAGGGTTAAAATTAGTGTTAGGGTGAGGGTGAGTATTAGGATTAGGGTTAAGGTTAGGGTTAGGTTTAGGATTAGGATTAGTGTTATTGTTAGTGTTAGTGTTAGAGTTAAGGTGAGGGTGAGGGTGAGGGTGAGGTTGAGGGTCAGGGTTAGGGTGAGGTTTAAGGCTAGGGTTAGGATTAGGGTTAGGGTGATGGTGAGGTCTAGGGTTAGATTTAGGGTAAGGGTGAGGGCTAGCGTGAAGCATAGGGTGAGGGTTAGGGCTAGTGCTAGGATTAGGTTTAGGATTAGGGTTAGGGTGAGGGAGAGTGTGAGGGTTAGATTTAGGGTTAGGGTTAGGCTTAGGGTTAGAGTGAGGGTTAGCGTTAGGTATTGGGTTTTGGTTGAGTGTGAGGCTGAGAATTAGGTTTAGGCTTATGGTTAAGGTTAGGGATAGGTTTAGGGTTAGGTTTAGAGTTACGTTGAGGATTAGGGTTAGTTTAGGGTTAGGGTTATTGTTAGTTTTTTGGTTAGTGTTAAGTTTGTTGTGAGGTTGAGGCTGAGGGTGAGGGTTATGGTTAGGGTTATGGTTAGGGTTAGGGTTAGTGTAATTGTTAGGTTTAGAGTTAGAGTTACTTTGAGGTTGAGGATGAGGGTGAGGGTTAGGGTTAGGGTGAAATTTTGGGTGAGGTTTAGGGTTAGTGTTAAGGTTATGGTTAGGATTATGGTTAGGGTGAGGGTGAGTGTGAGGGTTACAGTTAGGGTTAGCCTTAGGCTTAGGGTTAGGGTGAGGGTGAGGGTGGGGGTGAGGATTAGGTTTAGGGTGATGGTGAGGATTAGGGTTAGGGTGTTGGATAGGGTGAGGGTGAAGGTTAGGGTAAGGCTTAGGCTTAGGCTTAGGGTTAGACTGAGTGTGAGGTTGAGGGTGAGGTTTAGGGTTAGGGTGAGGGATAGGCTGAGTCTTAGTCCGAGCATGAGGGTGAGGTTTAGGGTTAGGGTTAGGTTGAGGGTTAGGCTTAGGGTTCATGTGAGAGATAGGATGAGGTTTAGGGTTATGATTAGGGTTAGGGTTAGGGCTAGGGTGAGGGTTCGGGTGAGGGTTAGGGTTAGGGATAGGGCTAGGTTTACGATTAGTTTTAGGGTGAGGGTGAGTGGGAGGGTTAGGGTTAGGGTTAGGATTAGGCTTAGGGTTAGGGTGAGGGTTAGTGTTAGGGTGAGGGTTAGGGTTAGGGTGAGGCTGAGCCTGAGGATTAGGGTTAGGTTTAGGGTTAGGGTTAGGGTTAGATTTAGGGTTAGGGTTAGGGTTATGTTTAAGGTTAGGGTTACGGTGAGGGTTCGGGTTAGGGTTAGGCTTAGGGTTAAGCTAAGGGTGAGGGTGGGGGTGAGGATTAGGGTTAGGGTTAGGGTTATTGTTAGTGTTATGGTTAGGGATAAATTTGCGGTGAGGGTGAGGCTGAGTGTGAGGGTTATGATTAGGGTTAGGGTTAGGGATAAGGTTAGTGTTATTGTTAGGGCTAGGGTTAGGGTTGCAATGAGTTTGAGGGTGAGGTTGAGGGTTTTGGTTAGGTTAAGGTGGGGTTTAGGGTTAGGGTTAGGGTTAGGGTTTGGGTGAGGGTGACTTTTAGTGTTAGATATAGGGTTAGGGGGAGAGTTAGGGGGAGGGTTAAGGTTAGGGTTAGTGTTAGGGTTAGGGTGAGGGTGAGGGTTAGGTTGAGGTTTACGGTTAGGGTTAGGATTTGCGTTAGTGTGAGAGTTAGTGTTAGGGTAGGGTTATTGTTAGGGTGAGGGTAAGTGTTAGGGTGAGGGTTTGGGTTAAGGTGAGGGTTAGGGTTAGGTTAGGGTTAGAGTAATGGTTAGGGTTAGAGTCAGGTTGAGGGTTAGATTGAGTATTAGGGTTAGGTTAAGTGTGAGGTTAGGGTGAGGATGAAGGTTGAGGTTAGGGTGAGGGTTAGAATTAGGATTAGGGTGAGGGCTAGGGTGAAGGTGAGGGTTAGGGTTAGGGTTAGCATTACGGTGATGTTTAGGATTGGGGTGAGGGTTAGGGTTAGTGTGAGGATTAGTGTTAGGGTTAGGGTTAGTGTTAGGGTGAAGATAACTGTTAATTGAAATTTAGGGTTAGGGAGAGGGTTATGGTTAGGGTGAGGGTTAAGGTTAGGTTTTGGGTTATTTTTAGGGTTAGGGTTACGGTTATGGTGAGGGTGAGGGTGAGGGTTAGGGTTATGGTTAATGTGAGGGTTGGGTTAGTTTTAGGGTGATAATTAGGGTTGGGGTTAAGTTTAGGGTTAGGTTGAGTGTTTGGGTAATGGTTACTGTGAGGGTGAGGTTTAGGGTTAGGATGAGGGTTAGGGTTAGGATTAGGGTCAGGGTGAGGGCTAGGGTGAGGGTGAGGGTTAGGGTAAGGGTTAGGATTAGGATTAGGTTTAGGCTGAGCATGAGGTTGAGGGTGAGGGTTAGGATTAAAGTGATGGTTAGGTTTATGGGTTGGATGAGGGTTAGAATGAGGTTTATGGTTAGGGTGAGGTTTAGGGTGAGGATGATGGTAAGGTTAAAGGTGAGGTTTAGTCTGAGTGTTAGGGTTAAGATAAGGGTGAGGGATAGGGTTAGGTTTAGGGTTAGGGAAAGGGTTAGGTTTAGGGTTAGGGTGAGTGTTAGATTAAGGACTAGGGTAAGGGTTAGTGTGAGTTTTAGTGTAAGGATGAGTGTTAGGGAGAGGGTTAAGGTTAGTGTGAGGTTTATGATTATGGTGAGGTTTAGGGATAGGGTGAGGTTTAGTGTTAGGTTTAGGGTTAGAGTTAGGGTTAGGGTGAGGGTGAGGTTTAGATTAAGGACTAGGGTAAGGGTTAGTGTGAGGTTGAGGGTAAGGATGAGTGGTGGGGAGAGGGTTAGGGTTAGTGTGAGGGTTATGATTAGGGTTAGGGTTAGGGATAGGGTGAGGTTTAGTGTTAGGGTTAGGGTTAGAGTTAGGGTTAGGGTGAGGGTGAGGTTTAGAGGTAGAGTTAGGGTTAGGGTGAGTGTTAGGGTGAGGGTTAGGGTAAGGGTTAGGGTGGGGGTGATGTTAAGGTTAAACGTGAGGTTTAGGCTGAGGATGAGGGTTACAGTGAGGGTTAGGGTTAGGGTTCGGGGAAGGTTGTGGGTGAGGGTTAGGGTTATGGTGATGTTTAGGGTTAGTGTGAAGGTTATTGTTAAGGATAATGTTAGTATTAGGGTGAGGGTAAGTGTTATGGTGAGGGTTAGGGTGTGGGTGAGGGTTATGTTTAGTTTGAGGGTTAGGGTTTGGGTTTGGGTTATTATTAGGTTTAGTGTGAGGGTTAGGGTTACGGTGAGTTTGAGGGTGAGGGTTAGGTTTAGGGTTAGGATTAGGTTTAGATTTAGGGTTAGGGTTAGAGTTAGATTTAGGGTGAGAGTGAGGTTTATGGTTAGAGGTAGGGTTAGTGTTAGGGTTAGGGATAGGGTGAGGGTTGGGGTTATTGTTAGGCTTAGGCTTAGGCTTAGGCCGAGCATGAATGTGACAGTCAGGGTTAGGGTTAGGGTGAGGGTTAGGGTTAGGATTAGGGTGAGGGTTAGGATGAGGTTTAGGGTTAGGATTAGGGTTAGAGTGAGGGTTAGGGTGACGGTTAGGTTTAGGGATAGGGATAGTTTTAGGATTAGGGTTAGAATGAGGGTGAGTGTGAGGGTTAGGGTTAGGGTTAGGCTGAGGTTTAGGCTGAGGTTTAGGGTTTGGGTTTGGGTTAGGGTGGGCGTGAGGCTGAGGATTAGCGTTAGGTTTAGGGTTAGGATTAGGTTTAGGTTTAGGGTTAGGGTTAGGGTTAGGGTTAAGGTGAGGGTTAGTGTTAGGGTTAGGATTAGGCTTAGGGTTAGGCGAAGATGAGGGTGGGGGTGAGGATTAGGGTTAGGGTTAGGGTTAGGGTTATTGTTAGTGTTAGGTTTGTGGTCAGGGTGTGGCTGAGGATGAGGTTTATGTTTAGGGTTAGGGTTAGTGTTATTGTTAGGGTTAGGGTTAGATCTATGGTGAGGTTGAGGGTGAGGGTGAGGGTTAGGGTTAGGGTTAGGGTTCGTGTTAGAGTTAGGGTGAGGGTGAGGTTTAGGGTTAGATTTAGGTTCAGGGGAAGGTTAGGTTGAGGTTTAGGGTTAGGGTTAGTGTTATGGTTAGGGTGAGGGTGAGGGTTAGGTTGAGGTTTAGGGATAGGGTTAGGTTTAGGATTAGGGTTAGGGTGAGGGTGAGTGTGAGGGTTAGGGTGAGAGTTAGGCTTAGGTTTAGGGTTAGGCTGAGGGTGAGGATGGGGGTGAGGATTAGGGTTAGTTAGGGTGATGGTTCGGTTTAGGTTTAGTGTTATTGTTAGGGTTAGGGTTAGAGTTAACGTGAAGGTGAGGTTGGGGGTAAGTGTTAGGTTTAGGGTTAGGGTGGGGATTAGGGTAAGTATTAGGGATACGTTGAGGGTGAATTTTAGGGTTAGATATAGGGTTAGGGGGATTGTTAGGGTGAGGGTTAGAGTTAGGGTAAGTGTTATGGTTAGGGTTAGGGTGAGGATTAGATTGAGGATTAGGTTTAGGGTTAGTGTGAGGTTTAGTGTGAGGACGAGGGTTAGGGTTAGGATGAGGGTGAGGGTTAGAATAGGGTTAGGGTGAGGGCTAGGGTGAGGATGAGGGTTAGGTTTAGGGTTAGGGTTAGGGTGAGGTTTAGGATTAGGGTGAGGGTTAGTGTTAGTGTGCGGGTTAGTGTTAGTGTTAGGATTAGTGTTAGGTTGGGGGTAAGTGTTAGGGTGAAGGTTAGGGTTAGGGTGAGGGTTAGGGTTAGGTTTAGGGTTAGGGTGAGGGTTGGGTTTATTTTTAGGCTTTGGCTTAGGCTTAGGCTTAGGCTGAGCATGTGGGTGAGGTTTAGGGTTAGGGTTAGGGTTAGGGTGAGGGTTAGGATGAGTTTTCGGGTTGGGATTAGGGTTAGTGTGAGGGCTAGGATGAGTGTTAGTGTGAGGGTTAGAGTTACGGCTAAGGTTAGGATTAGGATTAGGGTAAGGGTGAGGGAGGATGAGTGTGAGGTTTAGGGTTAGGGTTAGGGTTAGGCTTAGATTTAGGATGAGGATTAGGGCTAGGGTTTGGGTTAGGGTGACGGAGAGGCTGAGGATTAGGGTTAGGTTTAGGGTTAGATTTAGAGTTAGGGTTAGTTTTAAGGTTAGGGTTAGTGTAAGGGTTAAGGTGAGGGTTAGAGTTAGAGTTAGGGTTAGGGTTCGGCTTAGGCTTAGGCTGAGGGTGAGTTTGGGGGTGAGGATTAGGGTTATGTTTAGGGTTAGGCTTAGGGTTAGGTTTATTTTTAGTCTTATGTTTAGGGTTAAGTTTGAGGTGAGGGTGAGGCTGAGGGTGAGGGTTATGGTTAGGGTTAAGGTTAGGTTAGGGTTAGTGTTATTGTTAGGTTTAGGGTAAGAGTTACAGTGAGGTTTAGGGTGAGGGTGAAGGTTAGGTTTAGGGTGGGGTTTAGAGTTAGGGTTAGGGTTAGGGTTAGAGTGAGTTTTAGGTTTAGAATTAGGGTTACAGGGTGGGTTAGGGTGAGGTTTAGCTTTAGGGTTAGGACTAGGGTTAGGGTTAGGTTTAGGTTTAGGTTAAAGGTTAGGGTTGGGTTAGTGTGAGGGTTAGTGTTAGGCTTAGGGTTAGTCTTAGGGTGAGGATAAGTGTTAGGGTGAGGGTATGGGTTTGGGTGAGGGTTATGGTTAGGGTGAGGTTTAGGATTAGTGTTTGGGTTATCGTTAGGGTTAGGGTTAGGTTTATGGTTGCGGTGAGGTTGAGGGTGAGGGTGAAGTTTAGGGTTAGATATAGGGTTAGGGTGAGGGTTAGGGTTAGGGTTAGTGTTAGGGTTAGTTTGAGGGTGAGGGTTAGGTTGAGGTTTAGGGTTAGGGTTAGGGTTAGAGTTAGTGTGAGGGTTAGTGTTAGGGTTAGGGTTAGTCTTAGGGTGAGGATAAGTGTTAGGGTGAGGGTAAATGTTTGTGTGAAGGGTATGGGTTAGGGTGAGGGTTATGGTTAGGGTGAGGGTTAGGATTAGATTTAGGGTTATTGTTAGGGCTAGATTTAGGGATAGGTTTGTAGTGAGGGTTAGGGTTAGTGTTAGCGTTAGGATTAGGATTAGTGTAAGGGTTAGGGTGAGCATGAGGGTTAGGGTTAGGGTGAGGTTTAGGGTTAGGTTTAGTGTGAGGTTTAGGTTTAGGGTTAGAGTTAGGGTTAAGGTGAGGCTGAGGGTGAGGGTGAGGGTTAGGGTTAGGGTTAGGATTAGGATTAGGGTAAGGGTTAGGGTGAGCATGAGGGTTAGTGTTAGGGTTAGGGTTAGGATTAGGATTACACTGATGGTGAGGGTGAGGGTGAGGGTTAGGGTTAGGATTAGGGTTAGGCTGAAGGTGAGCATGTGTGTTAGGGTTAGGTTTAGGGTTAGGCTTAGGGTTAGGCTGAGGGTGAGGTTGAGTGTGAAGGTTAGGGTTAGGGTGAGGGTTAGGGTAAGGGTTAGAGGGAGGGTTAGGATGAGGGTTAGGGTTAGGTTTAGGGTTAGGGTGCGGTCTAGGGTGAGGGTGAGGTTTAATATTAGGAATAGGGTGAGTGTTGGGGTTAAGGTTAGGTTAAATATTTTGCTTCTGGATAAGTATAGGGTTAGGGTAAGGGTTACAGTCAGGGTAAGGCTTAGTGTTAGGGTTAGGGTTAGGCTAGGTTTAGGCTGAGGGTGAGGGTGAGGGTGAGGGTTATGGTTTGGGTGAGTGTTAGGGTTTGGTTTAGGGTGAGAGTTAGGGTTCGCTTTAAGTTTAGGGTTAGGGTGAGGGTTAGGGTTAGGGTTATGGTGAGCGTGAGGGTTAGGTTTAGGTTGAGGTTTAGGGTTAGGGTTAGGGTTAGGTTGAGGGTGAGGGTCAGGATGAGGATTTGGGTACGTATTAGAGTTAGGGTGAGGGCTAGGTTGAGCGTGAGGTTTAGGGTTAGTGTTAGGTTGAGGTTTAGGTTTAGGTTTAGGGTTAGCGTGAGGTTTTGGATGAGATTTAGGTTTAAGGTGATGTGAGGGTTAGGGTTAGGTTGAGGTTTAGGGTTAGAATTAGGGTTAGGGTGAGGGTGAGTATTAGGATTAGGGTTAGGCTTAGGGTTAGGGTTAGGTTTAGGGTTAGGATTAGTGTTATTGTTAGGGTTAGGGATAGAGTGACAGTGAGGGTGAAGTTGAGGGTTACGGTTAGGTTTAGGGTGAGGTTTAGGGTTAGGGTTAGGATTAGGGTTAGGGTGAGAGTGAGGTTTAGGGTTAGGGAGAGGGTTAGGTCTAGGGTTAGGGTTAGGGTTATTGTTAGGGTTCAGGTTAGGGTGAGGGTGAGGGTGAGGGTGAGGGTTAGGTTTACGCTTAAGCTTACACTTAGGGTTAGGCTGAGGGTGAGGATGGGTTTGAGGATTAGGTTTAGGGTGATGTTTAGGATTAGGGTTAGGGTGAGGGCTGGGGAGAGGGTGAGGTTTAGGGTAAGTCTTAGGCTTAGGCTAAGGGTTAGGCTGAGCATGAGGTTGAGGGTGAGGGTTAGTGTTAGCATGATGGTTAAGTTTACTGTTAGGGTGAGGGTTAAGATGAGGTTAGGGTTAGGGTGTGGGTTAGGGTGAGGATGATGGTAAGTGTAAAGGGGACTTTTAGGCTGAGGGTGAGAGTTAAGTTAAGGGTGAGGGTTAGGGTTAGGTTTAGGGTTAGGGTAGGGTTAGGTTTAGGTTTAGGGTGTGGGGTAGATTGAGGATTAGGTTTAGGGTTAGGGTGAGGGTTAAGGTTAGGGTGAGGGTTAGGGTTCGGGTTAGAATTATTGTTAGTGTTAGGGTTAGGGTTACGGTTACGGTCAGGGTGAGGGTGAGGTTAGGGTTAGGGTTAGGGTGATGTTTAGTGTTAGGGTTAGGGTGAGGTTGAGGTTTAGGGATAGAGTTAGGGTTAGGGTGAGGTTTAGGGTGAGGTTTGGGGTTAGGGTGCGGGTTAGTTTGGGGGTGACGGTTAGGGTAAAGATGAGGGTTAGGATGAGAGTGAGGGTCACAGTAAGTGTTAGGGTTAGGGTTAGGGTGAGGGTTGGGATTAGGGTTAGGCTTAGGCTTAGGCTTAGGCTTAGGCCCAGCATGAGGGTGAGGGTTAGGTTTCGGGATTGGGTGAGGGTTAGGGTTAGGGTTAGGGTGAGGGTTATGATGAGCTTTAGGGTTAGGATTAGCATTAGGGTGAGTGCTAAGGTGAGGTTTAGGGTGAGGGTTAGTGTTAGGGATAGGGTTAGGGTTACGATTAGGGTTAGGGTAAGGGTGAGTGTCAGGGTTAGGGTTAGGGTTAGGCTTAGAGTTAGGGTGAGGTTTAGGGTTAGGGTTTGGTTTAGGCTGAGGTTGAGGCTGAGGATTAGGGTTAGGTTTAGGGTTAGGTGTAAGGTTATGTTTAGGGTTAGGGTTAGTATTAGGGTTAGGGTTAAGGTTAGGGATAAGGTGAGGGTTAGTGTTAGGGTTAGGCTTAGGGCTAGGCATTGAGTTAGGTTGAGGTTGAGGGTGGAGTTGAGGATTAGGGTTAGGGTGATGGTTAGGGTTAGGGTGAGGGTGAGGGCTGGGGAGAGTGTGAGGTTTAGTGTAAGACTTAGGCTTATGCTTAGGGTTAGGCTGAACATGAAGTTGAGTGTGTGGTTTATGGTTAGCATGATGGTTAGGATTACCGTTAGGATGAGGTTAGGGTTAGGATTTGGTTTAGGGTGAGGGCTAGGGTAAGGGTGAGGTTTAGGTTTAGGTTTAGTGTAAACTTTAGGGTTAGGGTTAGGGTTAGGGTGAGGCTGAGGTTTAGAGTTAGGGTTAAGCTTAGGCTTAGGGTTAGGCTGAGGGTGAGGGTGAGTGTTAGGGTTAAGGTGAGTGTGAGAGTTAGGGTTAGGGTCAGGGTTAGGGTGAGGGTGAGGTTAAGGCTTAGGGTTAGGATTAGGTTTAGGATAGGGTTAGGGTGAGTGTGACAGTTAGGATTAGGGTTAGGCTTAGCCTTAGGTTTAGGCTGAGAGTGAGGGTGAGGCTGAGGGCTAGGGTTAGGGTGAGGCTTAGGGTTAGGGTTAGGGTGAGAGTTAGCATTCGGTTAAATTTGGGGTTAGGGTGAGCATTAGGGTTAGGATTCGGTTTAGGGTGAGGGCTAGGGTGAGGCTGAGGTTTAGGGTTATTGTTAGGGTAAGTTTTAGGTTTAGGGTTAGAGTTAGGGTGAGGGTTAGGGTTAGGATTAGGGTTAGGGTGAGTGTGATTGTTAGAATTAGGTTTAGGTTTAGTGTTATGGTTATGTTTATCATTAGGATTAGTGATATTGTTAGGGTTAGGGTTAGTATTTGGGTTAGGGTGAGGGTGAGGTTTAGGGTTTAGATTTAGGGTTAGTTTGGTTAGGACGAGGGTTAGGGTTAGGGTTAGTGTTAGGCTTAAGGTTAGGGTGAGGGTTAGGTTGAGGTTTAGGGTTAAGGTTAGGGTTAGGGTTAGGATTAGGGTTAGGGTGAGGTTGAGTGTGATGGTTAGGGTTAGGCTTAGGCTTAGGGTTCGGCTGAGGGTGCAGGGGGGTGAGGATTAGGGTTATGGTGGTGGTTAGGTTTAGGTTTAGTGTGAGGGTTAGGATGAGGTTTAGGGTTAGGATTCGGTTTAGGGTGAGGCTAGGGTGAGCGTGAGGGTTAAGGTAAGCATTAGGCTTAGGCTTAGGGTTAGACTGAGGATGAGGTTGAGGGTGAGGGTTATGTTTATGGTTAGAGTGTGGTTTAGTGTTAGGGTTAGGATTAGAGTTAGGGTTAACCTGAGGGTGAGGTTTAGGGGTAGAGTTAGGGTTAGGGTTAGGGTTAGGGTGAGGGTTATGGTGGGGATGAAGGTAAGGGTAAACGTGAGGGTTAGGCTGAGGATGAGGGTTACAGTAAGGGTGAGGTTTAGGGTTAGGTTGAGGTTTAGGTTTAGGGTTAGGTTGAGGGTGAGGTTTAGATTGAGGATAAGTGTTAGGGTCAGTGTGAGATTTAGGTGAGTATGAGGGTTAGTGTTAGGTTGAGGGCTAGGGTGAGGGTGATGGTTAGGGTTAGTGTTAGGGTGAGGTTTAGGGATAGGGTTAGGGTTACTATTAATGTTAGGGTTAGGCTTAAGGTGACGGTTAGGGTGAGGGTGAAGGTTAGGGTTAGGGTTACTATTAGGATTATGGTTATGGTGAGGGTGAGTTTGAGTGTTAGGGGTAGGGTTACGGTTAGGCTTATGGTTAGGCTGAGGGTGAGGGTGAGGGTGAGGGTTAGTGTTAGGGTGAGGGTTAGGGTTAGAGTTAGGGTGAGTGTTAGTGTTTGGGTTAATTTAGGGTTAGGGTGAGGGTTAGGGTAAGGGTTACAGTGAGGGTGAGGGTTAGGGTTAGGTTGAGGTTTAGGGTTAGGGTTAGGGTTAAGGTGAGAGTGAGGTTTAGGGTTAGAGTTAGGTTTAGGGTGAGGCTGAGGCTGAGGGTTTGGGTTACAGTTAGTGTTAGAGTTAGGGTTATGGTGAGGGTTAGGGTGAAGGTGAGGGTTAGCCTTAGTGTTAGTATTAGGATTAGGGTAATTGTTAGAGTCAGTGTGAGGTTTAGGGTTGGGGTTAGGCTTACTGTTAGGCTAAGGGTGAGGGAGAGGGTGAGGGATAGGGTTAGGGTGAGGGTTAGGGTTAGGGTGTGTGTGAGGGTTAGGGTTAGGGTTAGGCTTAGGGTTACACTGAGGGTGAGGGTTAGGGTGAGGGTTAGGGTTAGGGTGAGGTTTAGGGTTAGGGTGATGGTTAGGGTTTTGGTTAGCATCAGGTTTAGGGTTAGGGTGATGGTTAGGGTTAGTGTTAGCGTTAGTGTTAGTTTTAGGGTTAGTGTTAGGGTGAGGGTAAATGTTAGGGTGAGGGTTAAGTTAGAGTGAGGGTTATGATTAGGGTGAGGGTTAGGTTTAGGGTTTTTGTTAGGTTTAGGGTTACATTTAGGGTTACGGTGAAGGTGAGGGTGAGGGTTAGGGTTGGATGAGGATTAGGTTTAGGGTTAGGGTCAGAGTTAGTGTTAGGGTGAGCGTGAGGTTTAGGGTTAGATTTATGGGTAGTGTTAGGGTTAGGGATAGGGTGAGGGTTAGGGTTAGGCTTAGTCTTAGGCTGAGCATGAGGGTGAGGGTTAAGGTTTGGGTGAGGGTGAGGGTTAGGATGAGGTTTACGGTTAGGATTTGGTTTAGGGTGAGGGCTAGGATATGGGTTAGGCTTAAGATTAGGGTGAGGGTTAGGGTTAGGGTTTGGGTTAGGGTGAGGGTATGGCTGAGGTTTAGGGCTAGGTTAAGGGTTAGGTTTAGTGTTTGGTTTAGGGTTAGGGTTAGTGTTTGTGTTGGGGTTAGTGTTAGGGTTACGGTGAGGGTTTGGTTTAGGGTTAGGGTTAGGTTTAGGATTATGCTGAGGTTGAGGGTGGGGGTGAGGATTAGACTTAAGTTTAGGGTTAGGGTTAGGGTTATTGTTAGTGTTATGGTCAGGGTTAAGTTTGTAGTGAGGGTGAGTCTGAGGATGAGGGTTATGGTTATCGTTAGTGTTAGGGTTATGGTTAGTGTTATTGTTAGGGTTAGGTTTAGACTTATGGTGAGGTTGAGGGTGAGGGTGAGGGTTAGGGTTAGGGTGAGGTTTATGTTTAGGGTTAGGGTTAGGTTGAGGGTGAGGTTTAGGGTTACAGATAGGATTAGGGGGAGGGTTAGGGTGAGGTTTAGAGTTAGCGTTAGTGTTAGGGTTAGGGTGAGGGTGAGGGTTAGTTTGAGGTTTAGGGATAGGATTACGTTTAGGATTAGTGTTAGGATGAGGGTGAGTGTAATGGTTAGGGTGAGGGTTAGGCTTAGGGTTAAGGTTAGGCAGACGGTGAGATTGGGCTTGAGGAATAGGGTTAGGGTGATGTTTCAGTTTAGGTTTAGTGTTATTGTTAGGGTTAGGGTTAGAGTTATGGTGAGGGTGAGGGTGTGGGTGAGGGTTAGCGTTAGGGTTTTGGTGGGGTTTAGTGTTAGAGTTAGCGTTACAGTTAGGGTGAGGTTGAGTTTTAGGGTTAGATATAGGGTTAGGGAGAGGGTTAGGGTGAGGATTAGGGTTAGGGATAGTGTTAGGGTGAGGGTGAGGGTGAGGTTTAGGGTTAGATATAGTGTTAGGGGGAGGGTTAGGTTTAGGGGTAGGGTGAGGGTTAGGGTTAGAGTTACAGTAAGGGTGAGGGTTCTGGTGACTGTGAGGGTTAGGGTTAGGTTTAGGGGTATGCTTAGGTTTAGGCTTAGGATTAGGCTGAGGGTGAATATGAGGGTGAGGGTTAGGGTTAGGGTTAGGGTTATGGGGAAGGTTAGGATGAGGTTTAGGGTTAGGATTAGGGTTAGGGTGAGGGCTAGGTTGAGGGTGAGTTTTAGGGTTAGGGTTAGGGTTAGGGTGAGGTTTAGGTTTAGGGTTAGTGTTAGGGTGAGGATGAGGTTTAGGGTTAGAATTAAGTTTAAGGTGAGGCTGAGGGTGAGGGTGAGTGTTAGGGTTAGGGTTAGGATTAGGATTAGGGTAAGGGTTAGTGTGAGTGTGAGGGTTAGGGTTAGGGTTAGGGTTAGGCTTAGGATTACACTGAGGGTCAGGGTGAGGGTTAGGGTTAGGTTATGGGTTATGGTTAGGGTTAGGGTGAGAGTTAGGGTTCCAGTTAAGTTTAGGTTTAGGGTGAGGGTTAGGGTTAGGGTTAAATTGAGCATGAGTGTTAGGGTTAGGTTGAGGGTTAGGGTTAGGGTTAGGATTAGGGTGAGGTTTAGGGTTAGAGTTAGGATGAGGGTTAGAGTGAGGATTAGGGTTAGGATTAGTGTTAGGGTGAGGGCTAGGGTGAGGGTGAGGGTTAGTGTTAGGGTGAGGTTTAGGTTTAGGTTTAGGGTTAGGGTGAGGGTTAGGATGAGGGTTAGGGTTATAGTAAGGGTGAGGTTTAGGGTTAGGGTGAGGGTTAGGGTTAGTAATAGGGTTAGGGTGAGAGTGAGTGTTAGGATTAGGGTTACGGTTATTGTTAGGATTAGGGTTACGGTTACTGTTATGGTGAGGGTGAGGTTGAGGATCAAGGTTAGTGTTAGGGTGAGGTTTTTAGTGTTAGGTTTAGGGTTAGAGTTAGGGTTAGGGTGAGGTTAGGGTTAGGGTTAGTGTGAGGGTTATTGTTAGGGTTAGGGTATGGGTTACAGTGACGGTTATGGTTGGGGTGAGGTTTAGGATTGGGGTTATGCTTATTGTTAGGGTTAGGTTTAGGATTACAATTACGGTGAGGGTGAGTGTGAGGGTTAGAATTAGGGTTAGAGTGAGGTTTAGGGTCTGGGTTAGGGTTAGAGTTAGGGTTATGGTGATGTTGAGGTTTAGGGTTAGAGTCAGGTTTAGTGTGAGGGTTAGGTTGAGGGTTAGGGTTAGGGTTAGAGAGAGGTTTAGAGGGAGGGTAAGGGTTAGTGTTAGGGTAAGGAATAAGATTAGGGTTAGTGTTAAGATTAGGTTTGGTGTAAGGACTAAGTGAGGGTGAGGTTTAGGTTTACGGTTATGGTGAGGTTTAGGTTTCAGGTTAGTGTTAGTGTTAGTGAGAGGGTGAGGTTTAGTGTTAGAGTTAGGGTTAGGGTGAGGCAGAGAGTGAGGGTTAGGATTAGGGTTAGTGTGAGGGTTAGGGTTAAGTTTAGGGTGAAGGTGAGGTTGAGGATGATGGTTAGGATTAGGGTGAGGTTTATGTTTAGGTTTAGTTGGAGGGTTAGGTTGAGGTTTATGGTTAGGGTTAGGTTTAGGCTAAGGATGAGGATGTGCGTTAGGGTTAGGGTTAGGGTGAGGGAATGGGTTACGGTTTTTGGGAGGGTTAGGACGAGGGTTAGTGTTAGAATTTGGGTTAGGGTGAGGGCTAGGGTGGGGGTGAAGTTTAGGGTTAGGTTTAGGGTAAGCTTTAGGGTTAAGTTTAGGGTTAGGGTGAGGCTGAGGTTTAGAGTTAGGGTTAAGCTTAGGGTTAGTGTTAGGCTGAGGATGAGGGTGAGGGTGAGGGTTAGGGTTAGGGTGAGGGTTAGGTTTAGGGTTAGGGAGAGAGTTAGGGTTAGGTTGAGAGTTAGGGTGAGGGTGAGGTTAATGCTTAGGGTTAGGATTAGGATTAGGATATGTGTTAGTGTGAGTGTGACAGTTAGGGTTAGGGTTAGGCTTAGCCTTAGGGTTAGGCTGAGGTTGAGGGTGAGGGTGAGGGTTAGAGTTAGGGTGAGGCTTAGCGATAGGGTTAGGGTGAGAGTTATGGTTCGGTTAAGTTTAGGGTTACAGTGAGCATTAGGATTAGGGTTAGAGTGAGGGCTAGGGTGAGGTTGAGGGTTAGGGTTAGTTTTAGGGTAAGGTTTAGGTTTAGGTTTAGGGTTAGGTTGAGGGTTAGGATGAGGTTTATTGTTACAGTGAGGATGAGGGTTAGGGTTATGTTGAGGGTTATGGTTAGGATTAGTGTTAGGGTGAGGGTGATTGTTAGAATTAGGGTTAGGTTTAGCATTAGGTTTATGTTTCTCGTTAGGATTAGTGATATTGTTAGGGTTAGGGTTAGTATTAGGGTTAGGGTGAGGATGAGGTTTAGGGTTAGATTTAGGGTTAGTTGTTGGGTTACGACGAGGGTTAGGGTTAGGTTTAGTGTTAGGCTTAAGGTTAGGGTGAGGGTTAGGTTGAGGTTTAGGGATAGGGTTAGGGTTATGGATAGGATTAGGGTTAGGGTGAGGGTGAGTGTGATGTTTAGGGTTAGGCTTAGGCTTAGGGTTTGGCTGAGGGTGAGGGGGGTGAGGATTAGGGTTGTGGTGATGGTTAAGTTTAGGTTTAGTGTGAGGGTTAGGATGAGGGTTAGGGTTAGTATTCGGTTTAGGGTGAGGCTAGGGTGAGGGTGAGTGTTATGGTAAGGGTTAGGCTTAGACTTAGGGTTAGACTGAGGATGAGGTTGAGGGTGAGAGTTAGGGTTAGGTTTAGTGTTAGCGTTAGTATTAGAGTTAGGGTTAGCCTGATGGTGAGGTTTAGGGGTAGAGTTAGGGTTAGGGTTACGGTTAGGGTTAGGGTGAGGGTTTGGGTGGGAGTGAAGGTAAGGTTAAACGTTAGGGTTAAGACTGAGGATGAGGGTTACGGTAAGGGTGAGGTTTAGGGTTAGGGTGAGGTTTAGGGTTAGGGTTAGGGTGAGGGTGAGGTTTAGATTGAGGATTATTGTTATGGTTAGTGTGAGGTTTAGGGTGAGGATGAGGGTTAGTGTTAGGTTGAGGGCTAGGGTGAGGGTGATGGTTAGGGTTTGTGTTAGGGTGAGGTTTAGGGTTAGGGTTAAGGTTACGATTAATGTTAGGGTTAGGCTTAACGTGATGGTTAGGGTGAGGGTGAAGGTTAGGGTTAGGTTTACTATTAGGATTAGGGTTAAGGTTAGGGTGAGTGTGAGGGTTAGGGTTAGGTTTAAGGTTAGGCTGAGGGTGAGGGTGAGGGTTAGGGTTAGGGTGAGGGTTAGGGTTAGAGTTAAGGTGAGAGTTAGGGTTCGGGTTAAGTTAAGGGTTAGGGTGAGAGTTAGGGTAAGGGTTACAGTGAGGGTGAGGGTTAAGGTTATTTTGAGGGTTAGGGTTAGGCTTAGGGTTAAAGTGAGAGTGAGGTTTAGGGTTAGAGTTAGGTTTAGGGTGAGGCTGATGGTGAGGGTTAGGGTTAAGGTTAGTGTTAGAGTTAGGTTTACGGTGAGGATTAGGGTGAGGGTGAGGGTTTGCCTTAGTGTTAGGTTGAGGATTAGGGTAATTGTTATGGTGAGTGTGAGGTTGAGGTTTAGGGTTAGGTTTAGTGTTAGGGTGAGTGTTAGGATGAGGACTAGGGTTAGGCTTAGGGATAGGGTGAGGGCTAGGTTGAGGGTGAGGTTTAGGGTTAGTGTTTGGGTGAGGTTTAGGGTTAGGGTTATGGTTAGGGTGATGGGTTGGATGAGGGTTAGGGTTTCGGTGAGGGTGAGGGTTAGGGTTAGGGTGGTGGTTAGGGTTAGGATTTGGGTTAGGGTGAAGGTGAGTTTAGGGTTAGATTTAGGGTTAGGGGGAGGGTTAGGTCGAGGGTTAGGTTTAGGGTTATTGTTAGGATTAAGATAAGGGTGAGGGTTAGGTTGAGGTTTAGGGTTAAGTTGGGGGTGAGGGTTAGAATTAGTGTTAGGGTTAGGGCTAGGGTGAGGGTTAGGGTTAGAGTTAGGGTTAGGGTTAGGTTTAGGGTTAAGATTAGGGTTACTGTTATGGTATGTTAAGTTTAGGGTTAGGGTTAGGCTTAGGCTTAGGGTTAGGCTGAGGTTGAAGGTGGGGATGAGGGTTAGGGTTAGAGTGATGGTTGGGGTTAGGGTTAGGGTAAGTATTTGGATGAGGGTTAGGGTTAGGATTAGGGTTAGGGTGAGGGCTACGGTGAGGGTGAGGGTTAGGGTTAGGGTGAAGGTTAGATTGAGTATTATGGTTAGGGTCAGGTTTAATGTGAGGTTGAGGGTTAGGATGAGGTTTAGGGTTAGGGTGAGGATGATGTTAAGTTTAAAGGTGAGGTTTAGGCTGAGGGTGAGAGTTAAGATAAGGGTGAGGATTAGGGTTAGGTTTAGGATTAGGGTAAGGGTTAAGGTTAGGTTTAGGGTGAGGGTTAGATTGAGGATTAGGTTTAGGGTTAGTGTGAGGTTCAGGGTGAGGATGAGTGTTAATGTGAGGGTTAGGGTTAGGGTGAGGGTTATGGTTAGGTTGAGGGTTAGGGTAAGGGTGAGGGTTATTGTTAGGGTTAGCGTTAGGGTTTCGGTTAAGGTGAGGGTGAGGGTGAGGTTTGCGTTTAGGGTGAGGTTTATTGTTAGTGTTAGGGTTAGAGTTAGGGTTACTGTGAGATTGAGGTTTAGGGGTAGAGTTAGGGGTAGGGTGAGGGTTAGGATGAGAGTTTGGTTAGGGTGAGGATTATGGTGGGGGTGACGGTAAGGGCAAAGCTGAGGGTTAGGCTGAGGGTGAGGGTTACGGTTATATTGAGGGTTAGGGTTAGGTTGAGGGTTAGGTTTAGTGTCAGGGTGAGGGTAAGGGTTAGATTTAGGATTAATGTTAGGGTTAGTGTGAGGTTTAGGGTGAGGATGAGGTTTAGGGTTAGGGTGAGGGCTTGGTCGAGGTCAGGGTTAAGGTTAGTGTTAGGGTGAGTTTTAGGTTTAGGGTGATGTTTAGTGTTAGTGTAAGCGTTAGTGTTAGAGTTAGGGTGAGGGTAAATATTAGGGTGAGGGTTAGGTTTAGGATGAGGGTTATGCTTACGGTGAGGTTTAGGGTTAGGCTTAGGGTTATTTTAGGGTTAGGGTTAGGGTTATGGTTACAGTGAGGGTGAGGGTTAGGGTTAGGGTTAGTTTGAGGTTTAGGTTTAGGGTTAGGGCTAGAGTTAGGGTTAGGATGAGGTTTAGGGTTAGAGTTAGGGTAAGTGTTAGGTTTAGGAATAGGGTGAGGGTTAGGGTTAGGCTTAGGCTTAGGCTTAGGCTTAGGCTAAGGCCAAGCATGAGGATGATGGTTAGGGTTCGGGTTACGGTGAGGTTTAGGTTTGGGGTGAGTTTTATAATGAGGTTAAGGGTTAGGATTAGGTTTAGGTTGAGGGCTAGTGTGAGGGTTAGGGTGAGGTTTCGGGTTAGGGATAGGGTTAGGTTTAGGATTTGTGTTAGGGTGAGGGTGAGTGTGAGGTTTAGGGTTAGGTTTAGGGTTATTTTTAGTGTTATGGTTAGGGTTAGGTTTGCGGTGAGGGTGAGGCTGAGGGTGAGGTTTATGTTTAGGTTTAGGGTTAGGGTTAGGGTTAGTGTTATTGTTAGGATTAGGGTTAGTGTTAGGGTGAGGGTTAATTTTAGGGTGAGGGTTAAGTTTAGGGTGAGGGTTAAGGTTAGGGTGAGGGTTATGATTAAGGTGAGGGTTAGGGTTAGGTTTAGGGTTTTTGTTAGGTTTGGGTTACAGTTAGGTTTACATTGAAGGTGAGGGTGAGGGTTAGGGTTAGGATGAGTATTAGGTTTAGGGTTAGGGTCAGTTAGGGTTAGTGTGAGGGTGAGTTTTAGGGTTAGAATTAGGGGTAGTGTTAGGGTTAGGGATAGGGTTAGGGTTAGGGTGAGGGTTAGGATGAGGTTTAGGGTTAGAATTAGGTTTAGGGTGAGGGCTAGCATTAGGGTTTGGCTTAGAGTTAGGGTGAGGGTTAGGGTTAGGGTTTGGGTTAGGGTGAGGGTGAGGCTGAGGGTGAGGGTTATGGTTATGGTTAGGCTTAGGCTTAGGATTAGGCTGAGGGTGACGGTGGAGGTGAGGAATAGGTTTTGGATGATGGTTAGGGTTAGGGTTAGGGTGAGGGTTAGGATGAGTGTTAGGGTTAGGATTAGGTTTAGGGTGAGGGCAAGGGTGAAGTTGAGGGTTAGGGTTAGAGTTAGGCTTAGGCTTAGGGTTAGACTGAGGTTGAGGGTTGGGGTTAGGATGATGGATACGGTTAGAGTTAGGTTGTGTGTTAGGATGAGGTTTAGGGTTAGGGTGAGGGTAAGGGTGAGCGTGTCCCCAAGAGTAAAGATGAGGGTGAAGCTGAGGGTGAGTGTTCCCCTAAGGGTGAGGGTTAGGATTAGCATGAGAGTTAGGGTAAGGGTTAGGGTGAGGATTAGGGTGAGGGTTAGGGTTAGATTGAGTATTAGGGTTAGGGTTAGTGTGAGGTTTAGGGTGAGGATGAGGGTTAGGGTTAGTGTGAGGGTTAGGCTTAGAATTAGGATTAGGGTGAGGGCGTGGGTGAGGCTGAAGGTTAGGGTTAGGGTTAGGGTGAGGTTTAGGGTTAGGGTGAGGGTTAGGGTTAGGGTGAGGGTTAGGGTTAGGGTGAGGGTTAGGGTTAGGGTGAGGGTTATTGTTAGGTTTAGGGTTAGGTTTACATTGAGGGTGAGGGTGACATTTAGGGTTAGGGTGAGGGTTAGGGTTAGGGTTAGGGTGAGAGTTAGGGTTCGGGTTAAATTTAGGGTTAGGATTAGGGTTATAGCTAGTGTTAGGGTGAGGGTGAGGGTGTGGGTTTCGTTTAGGTTTAGGGTTAGTCTTAGGGTTAGCCTGAGCGTTAGGTTGAGTGTGAGGTTTAGGGTTAGGGTGAGGGTTAGGTTGATGGTTAGGATGTGGGTTAGGTTTAGGATTAGGGTTAGGGTGAGAGCTAGGGTGAGGGTGAGGTTTAGGGTTAGGGTTAGGGTTAGGTTTAGGGTTAGAGTTAGGGTTAGGGTCACTGTGAGTTTGTAGTTCAGGTTTATATATAGGATTAGGGTGAGGGTTAGGGTGAGGGTTCGGGTTAGTGTTAGGGTTAGGTTTAGGGTGATGGTTAGGGCGAGGGTGTGTGTTAGGTTTAGGGTTAGGATTAGGATTGGGGTTAGGGAGAGGGTCAGTGTGAGGATTAGGGTTAGATTTAGGATTAGGCTTAGCGTGAGGCTGAGGGTGAGGGTGAGGGTGAGGTTTAGGGTTAAGGTGAGGGTTAGGTTTAAGGTTATGGTGAGAGTTAGGTTTCGGTTAAGTTTAGGCTTAGGGTGAGGGTTAGGTTGCGGGTGAAGTTAAGGTTAATGGTGAGGGTTAGGCTGAGGATGAGGGTTACTGTAAGGGTGAGGGTTAAGGTTAGGCTGAGGGTTAGAGTAAGGGTTAGGGTGAGCGTTATTGTGAGGGTGAGGGTTAGATTTAGGATTAGTGTTAGGGTTACTGTGAGGTTTATGGTGAGGATGAGGTTTATGGTTAGGGTGAGGGTTAGGGTTAGAATTAGGGTTAGGGTGAAGGTTAGGGTTAGGGTTAGTGTTAGGGTGAGGTTTAGGGTTATGGTGAGGGTTAGGGTTAGTGTGAGGTTTAGTGTTCGTTAGAGGGTATGTGTTAGGGTGAGTTTTAGGGTTAGGGTGAGGGTTATGGTTAGGGTGAGTTTTAGGGTTAGGGTTAGGATTATTGCTAGGGTTAGGGTTACGGTTACTGTGAGGGTGAGGTTTAGGGTTAGGGTTATGGTGAGAAATAGTTTTAGGGTTATTGTTAGAGTTAGGGTTAGGGTGAAGGTGAGGTTTAAGGTTAGATTTAGGATTAGGGTGAGGGTTAGAGTTATGGTTAGTGTTAGGGTTAGGGTTAGTGTGAGCGTTAGGATGAGTGTTAGGTTTAGGGATAGGGTTAGGTTTAGGAGTAAGTTTAGGGTGAGGGTGAGTGTGAGGGTTAGGGTTAGGGTTAGGTTTAGGCTGAGGGTTAGGCTGAGGGTGAGGTTGAGGGTGAGGGTTAGGGTTAGGGTGCCGTTTAGGTTTAGCTTTAGGGTTAGAGTTAGCCTTAAGGTGAGTTTTAGGGTTAGGGTTAGTGTTAGGTTTCTGGTAAGCGTGAGTGTTAGAGTTAGCATGAGGGGAAGGGTGAGGGGTAGGGTTAGGGTTAGGGTGAGAGTTAGGGTTAATGTGAGGTTTAGGGTTAGGGTTACGGTTAGCGTTAAATTGAGGATTAGGGTTTGGGTTAAGGTTAGGGTGATGGGGAGGTTTAGGGTGAGGTTTAGGTTAGGCTTAGTGTTAGGATTAGGGTGAGGTTAAGGTTTATGTTGCGGGTTAGTTTTAGGGTTAGGGTGAGGATTAAGATGATGGTTAGGGTTTCAGTGAGGGTGAGGGTTAAGGTTAGTGTGAGGGTTAGGGTTAGGAATAGGTTTAGGGTGAGGGTGATGGTTAGGATTAGGGTTAGGTTTATTGTAGGTGTTATGGTTATGGTTACATTTGCAGTGAGGGTGAGGGTGAGGGTGAAGGTTAGGGTTAGTTTTAGGTTTAGTTTTAGGGTTAGGATTAGTGTTAATGTTAGGGTTAGTGTTAGACTTATGCTTTGTGTTAGGGTGAGAGTGAGGGTGAGTGTTAGGGTAAGGGTTAGGGTGAGTTTTATTGTTAGGGTTAGGATTAGGGATAGGGTGAGAGTGAGGTTTAGGGTTAGAGTTAGGTTGAGGGGGAGGGTTATGGTGAGGGTTAGGTTTAGGTTCAGAGTTAGGGTTATCATTAGGGTTAGGGTGAGGGTTAGGTTGAGGTTTACAGTTAGGGTTAGGGTTAGGATTAGGATTAGGGTGAGGGTGAGGGTGAGTTTGAGGGTTAGGTTTAGGATTAGGCTTAGACTTAGGGTTAGGCTGAGGGTGAGGGTGGGGATGAGGATTAGGCTTAGGGTGCTGCTTAGCCTTAGGGTTATGAAGAGGGTTAGGGGTAGGATTAGGGTTAGGGTGAGGGCAAGGTTGAGGGTGAGGTTTAGGGTCAGGGTTAGGCTTATGAATAGGCTTTAGGCTTAGGGTGATTGTGAGCATGAGGGTTAGGGTTATGGTGATGGATAGGGTTAGGTTTAGAGTGAGGGTTAGGATGTGGGTTCGGGTTAGGGTGAGTGTTATTATGAGCGTGACGGTAAGAGTAAAGGTGAGGGTTATGCTGAGGTTCAGGTTTAGGGTAAGGGTTAGGGTTAGTGATAGACTGAATAATAGGGTTAGGGTTAGTGTGAGGTTTAGGGTGTGGTTGAAGTTTAGGGTGAGGGTTAGGGTTAGAATTAGGGTTAGTGTGAGGGCTAGCGTGAGGGTGAGGTTTAGGGTTAGGATTAAGTTTAGTGTTAGGGTTAGGGTGAGGGGTAGGGTTAAGTTTAGGGTGAGGGTTAGGTTTAGTGTGAGGGTTACGGTGAAGGTGAGGGTAAGGGTTATGGTGAGGTTTAGGTTATGGGTTAGGGTTAGGATTAGGGATAGGGTTAGAAATAGGCTGAGGGTGAGGCCTAGGTTGAGGGTGAGGTTTAGGGTGAAGGTGAGGGTGAGTTGGAGGGTCTTGTTTAGGTAATGGTTAGGGTAAGGTGAGGATTAGTTGAGGGCTAGGGTGAGGGTGAGCTTGAAGTTTAGTGTGTGTGTGAGGGTTAGGGTTAAGGTGAGGGGTCGGGTGATGGTGAGGGTTAGGGTGAGGTTGAATGTTAGGGTTAGGTTTAGATGAGGTTAGGTTTAGGGTTAGGTTGAGGGGGAGGGTTAGGATTAGGTTGAGGGTTAGGGTGAGGTTAAGGGTGAAGGTGAGGGTTAAGGTTAGGGTTAGGTTTGTGGTGTGGGTAAGTGATAGCATGAGGCTTGGGGTGAGTGTTAGAGTTAGCATTAGGTTTAGGGTGAGGGTTAGGGTGAGGGTTAGGGTTAGGGATAGGGTGAGGGTGCGGGTGAGAGTGAGGGTTAGGGTGAGGGTTAGGGTTAGGGATAGGGTGAGGGTGCAGGTGAAAGTGAGGTTCAGGGTGAGGATTAGGGTGAGTTTTAAGGGTTAGGGTGAGGGTGAAGGTTAGAGTTAGCAGGAGGGTGATGGTGAGGGTGACGGTTAGGGTTAGAGTTACGGTGAGGGTTCAGTTAAGTGTCAGGTTTAGGGTGAGGACGAGGTTAAGGGTTAGGGTGAGGGTGAGGCTGAGGCTGAGGGTTAGGGTTAGGGTTTGGGTTAAGGTGAGGGTTAGGGTGAGGTTTAGGGTTAGGGTTATGCTTAGGGTTAGGGAGAGTTTTAGGCTGAGGGTTACGTTTAGGATTAGGGTTCGGGTGAGGGTTAGGTTTCGGGTGAGGGTTAGGGTTATTATTAGGGTTAGGGTCAGGTTTAGGGTCACGGTGAGATTTAGGGTGAGGTTTAGGGTGAGGGTCAGATTTAGGGTTAAGGTGAGGGTTAGGGTAAGGGTAGGGTTACGGTTAGGGTAAGGGTTAAGTTTAGTGTGAGAGTTAGGGTTAGGGTTACAGTTAGGATTAGTGTGAGGGTAAGAATTAGGGAGACAGTTTGGGTGAGGGTGAGGTTTAGGGTTAGGAATAGTGATAGGGTTAGTGTTACGCTGAGGGTGAGGGTGAGGGTTAGGGTAAGGTTGAGAGTTAGGGTGAGGTTGATGATAAGGGTAAAGGTGAGGGTTAGGCTGAGGGTGAGGGTTAAAGTAAGGTTGAGGGTTAGGCTTAGCCTGTGGGTTACGTTAAGGGTTCGGGTTAGGATTAGGGTGAGGGTTAGATTGAGGATTAGGGTTAGGGTTAGTGTGAGGTTTAGGGTGAGGATGAGGGTTAGGGTTAGTTTGAGGGTTAGGGTTAGAATTAGGGTTAGGGTGAGGGCTTGGGTGAGGGTGAGGTTTAGAGTTACGGTGAGGTTTAGGTTTAGGGTGAGGGTTAGGGTCAATGTGAGGGTTAGTGTTAGGGTTAGGGTTAGTGTTACGGTGAGGGTAAGTATTAGGGTGAGAGTTAGGGTTAGTTTGAGGGTTATGTTTAGGGTGAGGGTTAGCTTTAGGGTTAGGGTTATTGTTAGGATTAGGATTAGGATTAGGGTTAGGGTGGGGGTGAGTGTGTGGGTTAGGGTTAGGTTTAGGTTTAGGCTTAGGGTTAGGCTGATGGTGAGGTTGAGTGTGAGGGTTAGGGTTCGGGTGAGGGTTAGGATTAGAGTTAGTGTAAGGGATAGGACGAAGGTTAGGTTTAGGATTAGGTTTAGAGTGAGGACTAGGGTGAGGGTGAGGTTTACTGATAGGGTTAGTGTTAGGTTTAGGATTAGGGTTAGCTTGAGGGTGAGGTTTATTGTTAGAGTTAGGCTTAGGTTGAAGGTTAGGATTAGTGTTAGGGTTAGGGTTAGAGTGAGTGTTAGGCTTAGGGTGAGGTTTATGGTGATGGTTAGGATTAGGATTAGGGTAGGGTTAGGTTGAGTGTGAGGGTTAGGTTAAGGGTTAGGCTTAGGTTAGCCTGAGAGTGAGGGTGAGGGTGAAGGTTAGGGTTAGGGTGAGGGTGAGTGTGAGGGTTAGGGTTTTTGTTAGTGTTAGCCTTAGGTTTAGGCTGAAGGTGAGGGTGAGGGCGAGGGTTAGGTTTAGGATGAGGGTTAGGGTTAGGGTTAGGGTGAGGTTTAGTTTTAGAGTTAGGATTAGAGTAAGGGTTACGGTGAGGGTCAGGGTGCGGGTTAGTGTTAAAATTAGGGTGTGGGTGAGGTTTAGGGTTAGGGTGATGCTTAGGGTTACGGTCAGGGTGAAGGTTAGGATGTGGGTTAGGTTTAGTGTGAGGGTTAGGGTGAGGGTGAGAGTAAGGGTAAAGTTGAGGGTTAGGCTGAGAGTAAGGATTAAGTTAAATGCGAGGTTTAGGGATAGGGTGAGGGTTAGGGTTAGGGTTAGGGTGTGGGTGTGGTTTAGATTGAGGATTAATTTTAGGGTTAATGTGAGGTTTAGGGTGAGGATTTGGGTTAGGGTTAGGGTGAGGGCTAGGGTGAGGGTGAGGTTTAGAATTACGGTTAGGGTGAGTGTGAGGATTAGGGTGAGTGATAGGGTTAGCCCTAGGTTTAGGCTGAGGGTGTGGGTGAGGTTCAGGGTTAGGGTTAGGTTGAGGGTTAGGGTTAGGGGTATGATGAGGTTTAGTGTTAGGGTTAGGGTTAGGGTGAGGGTGAGGTCTAGGGATAGAATTGGGCTTATGGTGAGGTTTAGGGTTAGGGTGAGGGTTAGGGTTAGTGTTAGGGTTAGGGTGAGGGTTAGTGTGAGGGTTAGTGTCAAAATTATGGTGTGGGTGAAGGTTAGCGTTAGGGTGAGGCTTAGGGTTACTGTCAGGGAGAGGTTTAGCATGACGGTGAGAGTTAGTGTGAGGGTTAGGGTGAGGGTGACAGTAATGGTACAGTTGAGGGTTAGGCTGAGAGTGAGGATTATGGTAAATGTGAGTGTTAGGGTTAGGGTTAGGGAGAGGGTTAGGGTTAGTGGTAGGGTGAGGGTGAGGGTAAGATTGAGGATTAGTGTTAGGGTGAGTTTTAGGGTGAGATTGAGGGTTAGGGTTATTGTTAGTGTTATGGTTACAGTTATGTTTGCAGTGAGGTTGAGGCTGAGGGTGAGGTTTATTTTTAGGTTTAGATTCAAGGTTAGGGATAGGGTTAGTATTATTTAGAGGGATAGGTTTAGATTTACAGTGAGGGTGAGGGTGAGGGTTAGGGTTAGGGTGAGGTTTACGGTGAGGTTTAGGGTTAGGGTTAGGTTGAGGGTGAGGTTGAGAGTTAGAATTAGGTTGATGGTGAGGGTTAGGGTGAGAGGTAGTGTTAGGGTTAGTGTTAGTCTTAGGGTGAGGGTGAGGGTTAGGTTGAGGTTTTGGGATAGTCTTAGGGTTAGGATTAGGGTTAGGGTGAGGTTGAGTGTGAGGGTTAGGTTTAGGCTTAGGCTTAGGGTTACGTTGAGGGTGAAGGTAGGTGTGAGGGTTATGGTTAGGGTGAGGGTGAGGATTGGGGTTAGGGTGAGGTTTAGGATTTGGGTTAGGATTATGGTGAGGGTGAGGGTTAGGGTTAGGGTGAGGGTTAGGGTTAGGATTAGGATTAGGGTGAGGGTGAGGTTTAGGATTAGGGTTAGGGTTTTTGTTAGTGTTATGGTTAAGGTTACCATTGCAGTGATGGTGAGGCTGAGGGTGAGGGTTAGGGTTAGGATTAGGGTTAGGGTTAGGTTTAGGGTTAGGATTAGTGATTTTTTTAAGGTTAGGGTTAGAGTTATGGTGAGGGTGAGGGTGAGGGTGAGGGTGAGGGTTAGGGTTAGGGTTAGGTTGAGGTTTAGGGTTAAGGTGAGGATTAGGGTTAGGGTGAGGGTGAGGTTTAGGGTTAGATTTAGGGTTAGGGCGAGGGTTAGGGTGAGGGTTAGTGTTAGGGTTAGGTTTAGGATTAGGGTTAGGGTGAGGGTGAGGGTAAGGGTGAGTTTGAGGGTTACGTTAAGGGTGAAGGTTAGGGTGAGTTTCAGGGTTAGGTTAAGGTTGAGGGTGAGGGTTATGGTTAGGGTTAGGGTGAGGGGGAGATGAGGGTGAGGGATAGTGTTAGGGTGAAGGTGATCGTTAGATTTAGGGTGAGGGTTAGGGTTAGGGTTAGGGTTAGGGTGAGGGCTCGGCTGACGGAGATGGTTAGGGTTAGGGTGAGGGTTATGGGTAGGGTGAGGTTTAGGGTTACTGTGAGGGTTAGTTTTAGGGTTAGGCTTAGTGTTAGGGTGACGGTAAGGCTTAGGTTGAAAATTAGGGTTAGGGAGAGGGTCAGGGTTAGTGTGAGGGTTAGGGTTATGGTGAGGTTTAGTGTTAGGGTGATGTTTAGGTTGAGGGTGAATGTTAGGGTTAGGGTGAGCGAGAGGGTTCGTTTGAGGGTTTGGGATGGGTTTAGGGTGAGGAGGACGGTGAGGTGAGGGTTAGGTTTAGGTTTAGGGTTAGGATTAGGATGAGGGTGAGTGTGAGGGTTATGGTTCGTGTTATTGTTAGGCTTAGGTTTAAGCTGAGGTTGAGGGTGAGTATGAGGGTTAGGGTTAGGGTAAGTGTGAGCGTTAGGGTTCGGGTTAGGGTGAGGGTTAGGGTGCGGGCAAGGGTTAGGGTTAGGATTAGGCTGAGGGTGAGGGTGAGGGTGAAGATTAGTGTTAAGTTGAGTGTTAGGCTATTGTTAGGGTGAGGGTTAGGGGTAGGGTGATAGTTAGGGTGAGGGTGAGTGTTAGGGTGAAGTTGAGTGTGATGGTGATTTTTAGTGTGCGGGTGAGGTTAAGGGTTAGGTTTAGGTTTAGGGTGAGGGTGATTGTTAGGGTTAGGATTAGGGTTAGGATGAGGGGTAAGGTTAGGGTTAGGGTGAGGGTAAAGGTGAGGGTTAGTGTTAGGTTTAGGGTTAGGGTGATGGTTAGGTTGAGGGTAAATTTTAGGGTGATAGTTAGGGTGAATGTTAGGGTTAGGGTTAGGGTGAGGGTTAGGGTTAGGGAGAGGGTTATGGTTATATTTAGGGTGCAGGTGAGGGTGAGTTTGTGGGTTAGGGTAAAGATTAGGTTTAGGGTTAGTGTTAAGGTTATTGTTAGGTTTTGGGTTAGGGGTACGGTTATGGTGATGTTGCGGGTGAGGTGAGGTTTACTGTTAGGTTTAGTATTAGGGTGAAGGTTAGGGTGAGGGAAAGTGTTAGGGTGAGAGTTAGGGTTAGGGTGACGTTGAGGGTGAAGTTGAGGGTTATTGTTAAGGTTATGGTGAGGGTGAGATTAAGGGTTAGGTTGATGGTAAGGGTGAGGGTGAGATTTAGGGTTACCTTTATGGTCATCGTGAGGGTTAGGTTTAGGGAAGGGTGAGGGTTAGGGTTAGGGTGAGGGTTAGGGTGTGGTTGAGGGTTAGGGATAGGATTAGGGTTGGGGTTAGGCTGAGGGTGAGGGTGAGGGTGAAGTTTAGGTTTAAGTTGAGTGTTAGGCTTAGGGTTAGGGTGAGGGTTAGGGATAGGGTGATGGCTAGGGTGAGGGTGAGGGTTAGGGTGAGGGTGAGGGTGATGGTGATTGTTAGGGTGTGGGTGAGGTTTAGGGTTAGATTTAGGGTTAGGGTGAGGGTGATTGTTAGGGTTAGGATTAGGGTTAAGATGAGGAGTAGGGTTAGGGTGAGGGTGAGGGTTAGGGTTAGTTTGAGGGTTAGCATTAGGGTTAGGGTTAGGGTGAGGGTAAAGGTGAGGGTTAGGGTTAGATTTAGGGTTTGGTTGAGGGTTTGGGTGAGGGTAAATTTTAGGGTGAGGGTTTGGTTGAGTGTGAGGGTTAGGGTTAGGTTGAGGGTTAGGGTAAGGTAGAGGGTTAGGTTAGGTTTAGGATGAAGGTGAAGGTGAGGTTGTGGGTTAGGGTAAAGATTAGGTTTAGGGTTAGGGTTAGGGTTATTGTTAGGGTTTGGGTTCGTATTATGGTTATGGTGAGGTTGCGGGTGAGGTGAGGTTTAGGGTTAGGGTTAGCGTTAGGGTGAGGGTTAGGGTGAGGGTAAGCGTTAGGGTGAGAGTTAGGGTTAGGGTGAAGTTTAGGGTGAGACTGAGGGTAATTGTTAGGGTTATGGTTAGGGTAAAGTTAAGGGTTAGGGTGAGGGTTAGGGTGAGGGTGAGAGTTAGGGTTAGTTAAGGGTGAGGGTTAGGGTTAGGGTGAGGGTTAGGTTGAGGGTAAGAATAAGGGGAAGGGTGAGGGTTAGGGTGACGTTGTGGGTTAGATTTAGGATTAGGGTTAGGGTGAGGGCTAGGGTGAGGGTGAGGTTTAGGGTTAGGGTTAGGGTGAGGGTTAGGTTTAGGGTGAGGTCTAGGGTTACTGTGAGGGTTAGTGTTAGGGGTTAGGCTTAGTGTTAGGGTTAGGGTTAGGGTGAGGGTTAGGTTTAGGGTGAGGATTAGGATGAGGTTTAGGGTTTGGATGATGTTTAGGGTAGGGGTGAGGGTTAGGGTGAGGGTGAGGATTGGTTTGAAGGTTTCGGTTAGGGTTAGGTTGAGACTGAGTTTGAGGGTGTGGGTGAGGTTTAGGTTTAATGTAAGGGTTAGGGTGACAGCGAGGGTTAGGGTTAGGGTTAGGGTCAGGGTCAGGGTCAGGGTTAGGTTTAGGGTTTGGTTGAGAGTTAGGGTGAGGGGTAGGGTTAGGGTTAGTGTCAGGGTTAGGGTTAATTTGAGGGTTAGGGTTAGGTTTAGGGTGAGGGTTAGTGTGAGAATGTTAAATTTAGGCTTAGTGTTAGGGTGAGTGTAAGGCGTAGGTTGAGGGTTAGGGTTAGGTTTAGGGTTAGGGTTAGGGTGAGGGTGAGGGTTAGGGTTAGGGTAAGGGTTAGCGTGAGGTTGAGGGTGACGGTGAGGCTTAGTGTTAGGGTTAGGGTGAGGGTGAGGGTGAGTTTGAGGTTTAGGGTTAGTGTTAGGCTTAGGCTTAGGTTTAGGCTGAGGGTGATTGTGAGGGTAAGACTGAGGGTAGGGTGTGGGTAAGGGTTAGGTTTAATGTAAGGGTTAGGGTGAGAGTGAGTTTTAGGGTGGGGGTGAGGGATAAGGTTAGGGTTAGGGTAGGGCCATGTTTAGGTTTAGGGTTAGGTTGAGAGTTAGGATGAGGGGTAGGGTTAGGGTAAGGATGAGGGTTAGGGTTAAGGTGAGGGTGAGGGTGAGTTTGAGGGTTAGAGTTAGGGTTAGGGTTAGAGGTAGGATGAGTTTGATTGTTAGGGTTAGGATTAGGGTTAGGGAGAAATTTAGGTTGAGGGTTAGGGTAAAGGTTAGGGTTAGGGTTAAGTTTAGGGTGAGATTTAGGGTCAGGGTGAGGATTAGGGTGAGTCTCAGGGTTAGAGTTAGCATTAGGGTTAGGTTGAGGTTTAGGGTGAGGGTTAGGATTAGGTTTAGGTTTAGGGTGAGGTGAGGGTGAGGGTGATTGTGACGTTTAGGTTTAGGGTGAGGTTTAGGTTTAGGGTGAGGTGAGGGTGAGGGTGATTGTGAGATTTAGGTTTAGGGTGAGGGTTAGGTTTAGGGTGAGGGTTAGGGTTAGGTTTAAGGTTAGGGTGAGGGTGAGGGTTAGGGTGAGGGTTAGGGTGAGGGTGAGGGTGAGTGTGAGGGTTAGGCTTAGGGTTTATGGTTACGGTTTATGGTTAGGGTTAGTGTGAGGGTGAGGTTGAGGGTTAGTGTTAGGAGTAGTGTTAGATTTAGAGTGAGGCTGAGGGTGAGGGTGAGGGTGAGTGTGACGTTTAGGGTAAGGGTTAGGGTGAGCGTTAGGGTTAGTGTGAGTGTTAGGATGAGGGTGATGTTAAGGGTTAGGGTGAGGGTTAGGGTGAGGGTGAGGGTTAGGGTTAGGGTTAGGGTGAGTGTTAGGATGAGTTTGAGGGTTAGGGTTAGGGTGTGGGTTAGGGTGAGGATTAGGGTGAGGGTTAGGTTGAGGGTGAGGATTAGGGTAAGGTTTAGGGTAGGATTATGGTTAGGGTGAGGGTGAGGGCAGGGGTGTCGGTGACGGTTAGGTAAAGTTTAGGTTTAGAGTTAGGGTTAAGGTTATTGTTAGGGTTTGGGTTAGGGTTAAGGTTATTTTGAGGTTGCGGGTGAGGTGAGGTTTAGGGTTAGGGTTAGCGTTAGGGTGAAGGTTAGGGTGAGGGTAAGTGTTAGGGTGAGAGTTAGGGTTAGGGTGAAGTTTAGGGTGAGGTTGAGGGATATTGTTAGGGTTATGGTTAGGGTGAGGTTAAGGGTTAGGGTGAGGGTTAGGGTGAGGGTGAGAGTTAGGGTTACCATTATGGTTAGCGTGAGGTTTAGGGTTAGGTAAGGGTGAGGGATAGGGTTAGGGTGAGGGTTAGGTTGAGGGTAAGAATAAGGGGAAGGGTGAGGTTTAGGGTGAGGTTGAGGGTTACGGTAAGAGTGAAGTTTAGGCTGTGGGTGAGGGTTAAGGTTAGGTTTAGGATTAGGGTTAGGGTGAGGGCTAGGGTGAGGGTGAGGGTTAGGGTTAGGGATAGAGTGAGGGTGAGGGTTAGGTTTAGGGTTAGGTCTTGGGTTAGTTTGAGGGTTAGTGATAGGGTTGGTTTTAGTGTTAGGGTGAGGGTTAGGTGTAGGTTGACGTTTAGGGTTAGGTTGAGGGTTAGGTTTAGGGTGATGTTTAGGGTGGGGGTGAGGGTTAGGGTGAGGGTGAGGTTTGGTTTGAAGGTTTCGGTTAGGGTTAGGTTGAGACTGAGGTTGAGGTTGTGGGTGAGGTTTAGGTTTAATGTAAGGGTTAGGGTGACAGCGAATGTTAGGGTGCGGGTGAGGGTTAGGGTTAGGGTTAGTGTTAGGGTCAGGGTTAGGTTTAGGTTTAGGTTGAGAGTTAGGATGAGGGGTAGGGTGAGGGTTAGGGTGAGGGTTAGGGTTAGTTTGAGGGTTTGGTTTAGGGATAGGGAGAGGGTTAGTGTGAGAGTGTTAGGGTTAGGCTTAGTGTCAGGGTGAGTGTAAGGCGTAGGTTGAGGTTTTAGGGTTAGGCTGAGGCTTAGGGTTAGGGATAGGGATAGTGTTAGGGTTAGGGTGAGGTTGAGGGTGACGGTGAGGCTTAGGGTTAGGTTTAGGGTGAGGGTGAGTGTGAGGGTTAGGGTTAGGGTTAGGCTTAGGCTTAGGTTTATGCTGAGGGTGAGGATGAGGGTACGACTGAAGGTTACGGTGTGGGTGAGGGTTAGGTTTAATGTAAGGATTAGGGTGACAGTGAGTTTTAGAGTGGGGATGAGGGTTAAGTTTAGGGTTAGGGTTAGCCCCATGTTTAGGTTTAGGGTTAGGCTGAGTGTTAGGATGAGGGGTAGGGTTAGTGTTAGGGTGAGGTTTAGGGTTATTTTGATGGTTAGGGTTAGGTATAGGGTGAAGTTTAGGATGAGGGTTAGGGTGAGGGTAAGTTTTAGGGTGAGGGTTAGGGTGAGTGTGAGCGTTAGGTTTAGGGTTAGGGTTAGAGTGAGGATGAGGTTTAGGTTTACTGTTAGGCTTAGGGTTAGGGTTAGGGTTAGGGTTAGGGAGAGGGTTAGGATGAGGGCTATGGTGAGGTTTAGGGTAAGGATGAGGCTTAGGGTTAGGGTCAGGGTGAGGGTGATGTTGAGGGTTAGGTTTATGTTTAGGTTTAGAGGTAAGATGAGGGTGATTGTTAGGGTTAGGATTAGGGTTAGCGAGAGGGTTAGGATGAGGGTTCGGGTAAAGTTTAGGGTTAGGATTAAGGTTATGGTGGGGGTTAGGGTCAGTTTGAGGGTTAGGGTGAGTGTGAGGGTTAGAGTTAGCATTAGGGTTAGGTTGAGGTTTAGGGTGAGGGTTAGGGTTATGTTTAGGTTTAAGATGAAGTGAGGTGAGGATTATTTTGAGGTTTAGGGTGAGGGTAAGGTTTAGGAGTAGGGTTAGGTTTAGAGTTAGGCTGAGGGTGAGGGTGAGGGTGAGGGTGACGGTTATTGTTAGGGTTAGGGTGAGGGTTAGGGTTAGTGTGAGGGTTAGGGTGAGGGTGAGGTTAACGGTTAGGTGAGGGTTAGGATGAGGGTTAGGCGTAGGGTTAGGGTTAGGGTGAGGATTAGGGTGAGGTTGAGGGTTAGGTTTAGTGTCAGGTTTAGGTTGAGGGTTAGGTTTACGGTGAGGGTTAGGGTTAGGATTAGGGTTAGGGTGAGGTCTAGGGTGTCGGTGAGGGTTAGGGTTAGAGTGACGGTGTGGTTTATGGTTAGGATTAAGGTGAGGGTTTGGGTGAGAGTTAGGCTTAGGGTTAGAGTGAGGGTTAGGTTTCATTTGAGGGTTAGGGTTAGGGTGAGGTTAAGGGTTAGGGTGAGGGTTAGGGTGAGGGTCAGAGTTACTGTTACGTTTTGGATTAGTGTGAGGGTAAGGGTTAGGGTGAGGGTTAGGGTGAGATTGAGGCTGAGGGTTACGGAGAGTGTTATGGCGAGGGTTAGTGTGAGCGTTAAAATTTGAGTTAGGGTTAGGGTGAGGCTGAGGGTTAGGGTTAGGGTTAAGTTTAGGGTTAGTTTGAGGGTTACATTTAGGTTTAGGTTGAGGGTTAGGTTTAGGGTTAGGATTAGGTTTTTGTTAGGGTTAGGGTTAGGGTTAGGGTGACTGTGAGGGTAAGGTTTATGGTTTGGGTTAGGTTTAGGGTGAGGATGTGGGTTAGGGTTAGTGTGAGGGTTATGGTTAGGGTTAGGGTTACGTAAAGGTTAAGTTGAGTGTTAGAGTGAGGGTGAGGTCTAGGTTTAGAACTAGTGTTAGGATTAGGGTGAGGGTGAGGGTGAGGGTGAGGGTTAGGGTTAAGCTCATGGTTAGGGTTAGGTTTAGGGTTATGGTGAGGGTAAGGATGAAGGTGCGGTTTAGGGTTAAGTTTAGAGATAGGATGAGACCTAGGGTTAGGGTGAGGGTTAGGGTTAGGGATAGGGTTAGCGAGAGGGTTAGGGTTAGGTTTAGGGTAAGGGTAGGTTTAGTGTGAGGGTTAGGGTTAGGTTTAGGTTTAGGGTTAGGGTGAGGGTAAGGGTTAGGTTGAGGGATAGTGTGAGGGTGAGGGTTAGGGTTAGTATTAGTGTTAGGGTTGGGTTTGGGTAATGGTGAGGGTGAGGTGGAGTGTTAGGTTTTTGGTTAGGGTTAGGCTGAGGGTATGGATTAGGGTGAGTTTAGGGTTAGAGTTTTTGTGAGGTTGAGGGTTAGAGTGAGGGTTAGGGTTAGCGTGAGGGTTAGGTTGATGGTCAGGGTGAGGGTGAGCGTTAGGGTTATGGTTAGGGTGAGGGCTAGGGTTTGGTTTAGGTTAATGGTGAGGGTGAGGATTAGAGTGAGGGTTAGTGTTAGGGTGAGGGTTAGAGTGACGGTCAGGGTGAGGTTTAGGTTTAGGGTGACGGTGAGGTTGAGTGTGAGGATGAGGTTTTCGGTTAGTTAAGGTTTATTGTTAGGGATAGGATTAGGTGAGGGTGAAGGTTAGGGTGAGGGTAAGTGTTAGGGTGAGTGATAGGCTTAGGGTTAGGGTGAGGTTAGGGTGAGGGTGAGGGTGAGGGTTAGGGTATGGTTGAGGGTTAGGGTTAGGGTTAGAGTTAGGGTGAGGGTTAGGTTGAGGGGTAGGTTTATAGTTAGGTTTAGGGTTAGGGTTTGGGTTAGGGTTACAGTTACGGTGAGGTTGCAGGTGAGGTGAGGTTAAGCTTTAGGGTTATTGTTAGGTTGAGCGTAGGTTGAGGGTTAGAGTTGGGGTGAGGGTTACGGTTACAGAGAGGTTTAGCGTGAGGCTGAGGGTTAGTGTTAGGGTGAGGGTTAGGGTGAGGGTAAGTGTTAGGGTGAGGTTAAGTGTAAGTGTGAGGGTTAGGTTTAGGATGAGGTGTAGGTTGAGTTAGAGAGCTCGTGTCAGGGTAAGGTTAAGGGTTAGGGTGAGAGTTAGGGTGAGGGTTATGGTTAGCATTATGTTTAGGATGTGGGTTAGGGTTACGTTAGGGTGAGGGTTAGGGTTAGCGTGAGGGTAAGAATAAGGGGAAGGGTGAGGGTTAGGGTGAGGTTGACGGTTTACGGTAAGAGTGAAGTTTAGGATAAGGTGAGCGTTAGTGTGAGGGTTAGGGTTAGGGTGAGGGTGAGATTGAGGTTTAGGGTGAAGTTTAGGGTTAGGGTTAGGGTGAGGGTTAGATAAGGGTGAGGGTTAGGGTTAGGATGAGGGTTAGGGTTAGGGTGAGGGTTAGGGTGATGGTGAGGATTAGGGTGAGGGTTTGGTTTAGGGTGATGTTTAGGGTTGAGGGTGAGTGTTAGGGTGAGGGTGAGAGTGAGGGTTGATTTGAGGGTTTGTGTTAGGGTTAGGGTGAGGTTGAGGGTGAGGGTGAGCCTTAGTGTTAGGGTTAGGTTCAGGATGACTGTGAGGGTTAGGTTTAGAATTAGGCTTATGCTTATGATTAGGTTGAGGGTGAGGGTGAGGGTGAGAGTTAGGGTTATGGTGAGGGTTAAGGATAGGGTTAATGATAGAGTGATGTTTAGGGTGAGGTTTAGTGTGAGAGTTAGTGTTAGCGTTAGGCTTAGTGTTAGAGTGAGTGTAAGGGTTAGGTTGAGGGTTAGGGTTAGGGATAGGGTGAGGGTTAGGATGAGGGTTAGGGTGAGGGTAAGGTTTAGGGTGAGGGTTAGGGTGAGTGTGAGGGTTAAGTTTAGGGTTAGGGTTAGGATGAGGGTGAGGTTTAGGGTTACGGTAAGGGTTAGTTTTAGGGTTAGGATGAGGGTTATGGAGAGGGTTAGGATGAGGTTTAGAGTGAGAGTTCAGTTTAGGGTGAGGGTAAGGGTTAGCGTGAGGGTGAGGGTGAGGGTGAGAGTCAGGGATAGGGTTAGGTTTAGAGTTAGGATGAGGGTGAGTTTTAGGGTTAGGATTAGGGTTAGGGTTAGGTTTACGCTGAGGATGAGAGTGAGAGTGTGGGTGAGGATTAGGGTTAGGGTGAGTGTTAGATTTTGGGTTAAGGTGAGGGTTTGTGTTAGGGTTAAGTTTAGGATGAGGGTTAGGTTGACAGGTACGTTTATGGTTAGGGTGAGCATTAGGGTTAGCGTTAGTGTTAGGGAAAGGGTTAGGTTTAGGGTGAGGTTTAGGATGAGGATTAATGTTAGGGTTAAAGTTACGGTTAGGGTGAGGGTTGGGGGAAGGTTAGGGTTACGGTTAGGTGTAGGGTGAGGGTTAGGGTCAGGGTGAGTGTTAGGTTAGGGTTAGATTTACGGTGAGAGTAAGGGTTAGCGTGAGGTTTAGGGTGAGTGTGAGGGTTAAAGTTTGCATTAGGTTTAGGGTGAGGGTTAGGTTAAGGGTGGGGGTTAGGGTTAGGATTAGGGTGAGGGTGAGCATGAGGTTGACAGTAAGGCTTAGGGTGAGGGTGAAGGTGAGTGTGAGAGTTGGGCTTAGGGTTAGGGTTAGGGTTAGTGTGGAGGTGAAGTTGAGGGTTAGTGTTAGGAGTAGCATTAAGTTTAAAGTTAGGCTGAGGGTGAGCGTGAGGTTGAGGGTGACGGTTAGGGTTAGGGTTAGGGTGAGGGTTAGGATTAGTGTGAGGGTTAGGGGGAGGGTAAGTTTAAAGGCTAAGGTGAGGGTGAGGGTTAGGGTTAGGGTTAGAGTGAGGGTTAGGGTGAGGTTTAGGGTTAGGGTTACGGTTAGGGTGAGCGTGAGGTTGAGGGTTAGGGTGAGGGTGAGGGTTAGGATAAGGGTTAGGGTTAGGGTGAGGGTTATTGATAGGGTTAGGGTTACGGTTAAGTTGAGGTTGTGGGTGAGGTGAGGTTTAGCGTTAGGGTTAGGGATAGGGTGAGGGTGAGTGTTAGGATTTGGGTTAGTGTGAGGGTTAGATGAGGGTGAGGGTTAGGGTTAGGTTGAGGGTTAGGGTTAGTTTTAGGGTTAGGGTGAGTCTAGGGTGAGGGTGAGGGTTACGGTGAGGGTTAGGGTTAGGGTGAGTTTTAGGGTTAGTGTGAGTGTTAGGTTGAGGGTTAGGTTAAAGGTAAGGGTGAGGGTGAGGGTTAGGGTCAGGGTTAAGTTGAGGGTTTGGGCTAGGTTTAGAGTTAGGCTTACGGTTAGGGTTAGGGTGAGGGTGAGGGTTAGGGTGAGGGTGAGGGTGAGGTTTAGGGTGAGGGTTAGGGTGAGGGTTAGGGTTAGAGTGAGGGGTAGGGTTAGGATTAGGGTTAGGGTGAATGGTAGGGTGTCAGTGAGGTTTAGGGTTAGGGTGACGGTGAGGGTTAGGTTTAGGGTTAAGCTGAGGGTTTGGGTGAGGTTTAGGGTTAGGAGTACTGTTAGGTTTACAGTTAGGCTGAGGGAGAGGGTGAGGGTGACTGATAGGGCTAGGGTTAGGGTGAGGGTTAGGGTGAGGATGAGTTTGAGTGTTAGAGTGAGGGTTAGGGTTCAGGAGAGTGTGAGGGTAAGGGTATGGGTGAGGGTGAGTGTTAGGCTTACGGTTAGGGTGAGGGCTAGGGATAGGGTGATGGTTAGGGTGAGTCTGAGGGTGAGCGTGAGTGTTAGGTTGCGGGTGAGGTTTAGGTCTATGTTTAGGGCTGGGTGAGGGTTAGGTTTATGGTTAGGATGAGGGTTAGGGTTAGGGTTAGGATTAGGGTTAGGGTTAGTTTGAGCGTTAGCATTAGGTTTAGTGTTAGGATGAGGGTTAAGGTGAGGGTTAGGGTTAGGTTTAGAGTTAGGATGAGTGTTAGCGTGAGGGTAAGTTTTAGGGTGAGGGTTAGGTTGAGGGTGAGGATTAGGTTTAGGGTGAGGTATAGGGTTAGGGAGAGGGTTAGGGTTAGGTTTAGGGTGAAGGTGCAGGTGAGGGTGTGGATTAGGGTAAGGAATAGGTTTAGGTTTAGGGTTAGGATTATTGTTAGGGCTAGGGTTACGGTTACGGTGAGGGTGAGGGTGAGGGTGAATTTTAGAGTTAGTGTAAGCGTTAGGGTGAGGGTTAGGGTGAGGTTAAGTGTTAGGTTGAGGGTAAGTTTTCGGGTAATGGTTAGGGTTAGTGTGAGATTTAGAGTGATGTTGAAGGTTAGTGTTAGGGTTAGGCTTAGGGTGAGGTTAAGGGTAAGGGTGAGGGTTAGGGTGAGGTGAGGGTTAGGGTTAGCATTAGGGTTACGGTGAGGGTTAGGGTTAGGGTGAGGGTTAGGGTGA
The DNA here is from genome assembly GCF_024711535.1 of Dipodomys merriami. NCBI lineage: Eukaryota > Metazoa > Chordata > Mammalia > Rodentia > Heteromyidae > Dipodomys > Dipodomys merriami. The sequence continues at coordinate 2,384,881 of NW_027202849.1, forward strand.
CGTGACGGTTACGTTAAGGGTGAAGGATAGGGTGAGGTTGAGTGTTAGGGTGAGGGTTATATTTAGGGTGAGGGTGAGGGTTATGGTTAGGGTTAGGGTGAGGGTGAGATGAGGGTGAGGCTTAGGGTTAAGGTGAAGGTGAGGGTTAGGTTTAGGGTGAGGTTTAGGGTTAGGATTATGGTTAGGGTGAAGGCTCGGGTGACGGTGATGGTTAGGGTTAGGGTGAGGGTTAGGGTTAGGGTGAGGTTTTGGGTTAGGTTTAGGGTTAGGGTGAGGTTTAGGGTTACTGTGAGAGTTAGTGTTAGGGTTAGGCTTAGTGTTAGGGTGAGGGTAAGGATTATTTTGAGGGTTAGGGTTAGGGTGAGGGTTAGGGTTAGTGTGAGGGATATGTTTAGGGGGAGGGTTAAGTTTAGGGTGATGTTTAGGGTGAGGGTGAAGGTTAGGGTGAGGGTGAAGGAGAGGGTTCGGTTGAGGGTTTGGGTTAGGGTTAGAGTGAGGGTGAGGGTTAGGTTTATGGTTAGGATTAGGTTTAGTGTGAGGGTGAGTGTGAGGGTTATGGTTCGTGTTATTGTTAGGCTTAGGTTGAAGCTGAGGGTGAGGGTGAGTGTGATGATTAGGGTTAGGGTAAGTGTGAGCGTTAGGGTTCTGGTTAGGGTGAGGATTAGAGTGAGGGTGAGGGTTAGAGTTAAGATTAGGGTTAGGGTTAAGCTGAGGCTGAGGGTGAGGGTGAAAATTAGGGTTAAGTTGAGTGTTAGGCTATTGTTAGGGTGAGGGTTAGGGATAGGGTGATGGTTAGGGTGAGGGTGAGGGTTAGGGTGAGGCTGAGTGTGATGGTGATTTCTAGGGTGCGGGTGAGGTTTAGGGTTAGGTTTAGGGTTAGGGTGAGGGTGATCATTAGGGTTAGGATTAGGGTTAGGATGAGGGGTAGGGTTAGAGTTAGGGTGAGGGTAAAGGTGAGGTTTAGGGTTAGGTTTAGGGTGAGGGTGTCGGTTAGGCTGAGGGTAAATTTTAGGGTGAGGGTTAGGGTGAGTGTGAGGGTTAGGATTAGGGTGAGGGTTAGGGTTAGGAAGAGGTTTAGGGTTAGGTTTAGTGTGGAGGTTAGCATGAGGTTGTAGGTTAGGGTAAAGATTAGGTTTAGGGTTAGGGTTAGGGTTATTGTTAGTGTTTGGGTTAAGGTTACGTTTACGGAGAGGTTGCGGGTGAGGTGAGGTTTAGTATTAGGGTTAGCGTTAGGGTGAGGTTTAGGGTGAGGGTAAGTTTTAGGGTGAGATTTAGGGTTAGGGTGAAGTTTAGGGTGAGGTTGAGGGTTATTGTTAGGGTTATGGTTAGGGTGAGATTAATGGTTAGGGTGAGGGTTAGAGTGAAGGTGAGAGTTAGGGTGACCATTAAGGTTAAGGTGAAGGTTAGGGTTAGGTAAGGATGAGGGTTAGGGTTAGGGTGAGGGTTAGGTTGAGGGTAAGAATAAGGGGAAGGGTGAGGTTTAGGGTGAGGTTGAGGGTTACGGTAAGGGTGAAGGTTAGGCTGAGGGTGAGGGTTAGGTTGAGGGTGAGTGTGAAGGTTAGGGTGAGGTTTAGGGTTAGGGTTAGGGTGAGGGTTAGATGAGGGTCAGGGTTAGGGTTAGGTTGAGGGTTTGGTTTAGGGTGAGGGTTAGGTTTAGGATTAGGGTTAGTGTGAGTGCTAGGGTGAGGGTGAGGGTTAGGGTTAGGGTTAGGGTGAGGGTGAGTTTTAGGTTTAGGTTGAGGTCTAGTGTTAGTGTGATGATTAGTGTTACGGTAGGCTTAGTGTTAGGTTGAGGGTTAGGGTTAGGGTGAGGGTTAGGGTTAGGGTGAGGATTAGGGTGAGGGTTAGGGTTAGGGTAATGTTTACGGTGGGGCTGAGGGTTAATGTGAGGGTGAGGTTTGTTTTGAAGGGTTCAGATAGGGTTAGGTTGAGACTCAGGTTGAGGGTGTGGGTGAGGTTTAGGTACAATGTAAAGGTTATAGTGACAACGTGTGCTAGGGTATGGGTGAGGGTTAAGGTTAGGGTTAGTTTTAACGTCAGTGTTAGGGTTAGGGTTAGGTTGAGAGTTAGGATATGGGGTAAGGTTAGGGTTAGGGTGAGTTTGAGGGTTAGGGTAAGGGATAGGGTGAGGGTTAGTGTGAGAGTGTTAGGGTTAGGCTTAGTGTTAGGGTGAGTGTAAGGCGTAGGTTGTGGGTTAGGTTTAGGGTGAGGGTTAGGGTTAGGGTGAGGCTTAGGGTTAGGGTGAGGGTTAGGGTGAGGTTGAGGGTGACGGTGAGGATTAGGGTTAGGGTTAGGCTGAGGGTGAGTGTGAGTGTGAGTGTTAGGGTTAGGGTTAGGGTGAGGGTGAGTGTGAGGTTTAGGGTTAGGCTTAGGCTTAGGTTTAGACTGACGGTGAGGGTGAGGGTAAGACTGAGAGTTAGGGTGTGGGTGAGGGTTAGGTTTAATGTAAGGATTAGGGTGACAGTGAGTTTTAGGGTGAAGGTGAGGGTTAAGTTTAGGGTTAAGGTCAGCCTCATGTTTAGGTTTCGGGTTAGGTTGAGAGTTAGGATGCGGGGAAGAGTTAGGGTTAGGGTGAGGGTTAGGGTTAGTTTGAGGGTTAGGGTGAGGGTTAGGATGAGTGTTATGGTGAGGTTAAGGTTTAGGGTGAGGGTTAGGGTGAGTGTGAGGGTTAGGGTTAGGGTTAGGGTTAGGGTGAGGATGAGGTTTAAGATTACTGTTAGGCTTAGGGTTAGGGTTAGGTTTAGGGTTAGAGAGAGGGTTAGGATGAGGGTTAGTGTTAGGGTTAGGGTTAGGGTGAGGGTTAGGGTTAGGGTTAGGGTTAGGTTGAGGGTGAGGGTGACGGTGAGGTTTAAGGTGAGGTTTAGAGTTAGGGAGGGGGTTAGGATGAGTGTTAGGGTGAGGGTTAGGGTTAGGGTGAGGGTGAGGGTGAGGTTGAGGTTTAGGGTTAGGGTTAGGTTTAGAGGTAGGATGAGGGTGATTGTTAGGGTTAGGATTAGGTTTAGCGAGAGGGCGAGAGGATGAGGGTTAGGGAAAGGTTAGGGTTATGTTTAAGGTTAGGGTGAGGGTTAGGGTTAGGGTCAGAATTAGTGTGAGTCTGAGGGTTAGAGTTAGCATTAGGGTTAGGGTGAGGTTTAGGGTGAGGGTTAGATTTATGTTTAGGTTTAGGATGAAGTGAGGGTGAGAGTGATTGTGAGGGTTATGTTTAGGGTGAGGGTTAGGTTTAGGGTGAGGTTGAGGGTTAGGGTTAGGGTTAGAGGGAGGGTGAGGGTGAGGGTAAGGTTTAGGAGTAGGGTTAGGTTTACAGTTGGGCTGAGGGTGAGGGTGAGGGTGAGGGTGACGTTTAGGTTTAGGGTTAGGGTGAGGGTGAGGGTGAAGGTGAGGTTTAGGTTAACGTTAGAGTTAGGGTGAGGCCTAGGGTTAGGGTGAGGGTTAGGGTTAGGGTTAGGGAGAGGGTTAGGGTTAGGTTTAGGGAGAGGGTAAGTTTAGTGTGAGCGTTACGGTTAGGTTTAGGGTTAAGGTTAGGGTGAGGGTAAGGGTTAGGTTGAGGGTTAGTGTGAGGGTGAGGGTTAGGGTGATGTATAGGATGAGGTTAAGGTTTAGGGTGAGGGTGAGGGTGAGGGTTAGTGTATGGGTGAGTGTTAGGGTTAGGGTTAGAGTTAGGGTGAGGGTTAGGGTGAATGTTATGGTTATGGTTAGGTTTAGGTTTAGGGTTACAGTTACGGTGAGGTTGCAGGTGAGGTGAGGTTAAGCGTTAGGATTAGCGTTAGAGTGAGGGTAAGTGTTGGGGTGAGGGTTACGGTTAGGGTGAGGTTTAGGGTGAGGCTGAGGGTTAGTGTTAGGGTGAGGGTTAGGGTGAGGGTAAGTGTTAGGGTGAGGGTAAGTGTAAGTGTGAGGGTTAGGGTTAGGGTGAGTTTTAGGGTGAGGTAGAGGGTTCGTGTCAGGGTTAGGGTTAGGGTAAGGTTAAGGGTTAGGGTGAGAGTTAGGGTGAGTCTTATGGTTAGCATTATGGATAGGATGAGGGGTAGGGTGAGGGTTAGGGTAACATTAGGGTGAGGGTTAGGGTTAGGGTGAGGGTTAGGGTGAGGGTAAGAATAAGGGGAAGGGTGAGGGTTAGGGTGAGGTTGAGGGTTTACGGTAAGAGTGAAGTTTAGTGTAAGGGTGAGGGTTAGTGTGAGGGTTAGGGTTAGGGTGAGGGTGAGGTTGAGGGTTAGGGTGAGTTTTAGGGTTAGGGTTAGGGTGAGGGTTAGATGAGGGTGAGGGTTAGGGTTAAGATGAGGGTTAGGGTTAGGGTGAGGGTTAGGGTGATGGTGTGGATTAGGGTGAGAGTTAGGTTTAGGGTGATGTTTAGGGTGAGGGTGAGGGTTAGGGTGATTGTGAGGGTGAGGGTTGGTTTGAGTGTTTGCATTAGGGTTAGGGGGAGGTTGAGGGTGAGGGTGAGCCTTAGGGCTAGGGTTATTGTGAGGGTGACTGTGAGGGTTAGTGGGAGGGTTTTCCTTAAGTTTAGGGTTAGGGTGAGGGTGACTGTGAGGTTTAGGTTTAGGGTTAGGCTTAGGCTTAGGGTTAGGCTAAGTGTTAGAGTGAGTGTAAGGTTTAGGTTGAGGGTTCGGGTTAGGGATAGGGTGAGGGTTAGGATGAGGGTTAGGGTGAGGGTAAGATTTCCGTGAGGGTTAGGGTGAGTGTAAGGGTTAGGGTTAGGGTGAGGGTGATGGTGAGGTTTAGGGTTACAGTAAGGATTAAGGTTAGGGTTAGGATGAGGGGTATGGAGAGGGTTAGGATGAGGTTTAGAGTTAGGGTTCGGGTTAGGGTGAGGGTAAGTTTTAGGGTGAGGCTGAGGGTGAGGGTGAGAGTCAGGGTTAGGGTTAGGCTTAGAGTTAGGATGAGAGTGAGGGTTAGGGTTAGGATTAGGGTTAGGGTTAGGTTTAGGCTGAGGATGAGGCTGAGAGTGTGGGTGAGGATTATGGTTAGGGTCAGTGTTAGGGTTAGGGTTAAGGGGAGGGTTTGGGTTAGGGTTAAATTTAGAATGAGGGTTAGATTGAGGGATAAGTTTACGGTTAGGGTTCGCGTTAGGGTTCGCGTTAGGGTTAGGGATAGGGTTAGCGTTAGGGTGAGGTTTAGGATGAGGTTTAGGGTTAGGGTTAGGGTTAGGGTGAGGGTTAGGGTGAAGGTTAGGGTTATGGTTAGGTTCAGGTTGAGGGTTAGGGTCAGGGTGAGTGTTAGGTTTAAGGTTAGATTTACGGTGAGAATAAGGGTTAGCGTGAGTTTTAGGGTGAGTGTGAGGGTTAGATTTAGCATTAAGGTTAGGGTGAGGTTCAGGGTGAGGGTTAGGGTTAGGTTCAGGGTTACAGTGAGGTGAGTGTGAGGGTGATTGTGAGGTTTATGGGTAGGGTGAGAGTTAGGTTTAGGGTGAGTGTTAGGTTTAAGGTTAGGGTGAGGTTGAGCATGAGGTGGGTGTGAGGTTGACAGTGATGCTTAGGGTGAGGGTGAGGGTGAGTGTGAGGGTTGGGCTTAGGGTTAGGGTTAGGGTTAGTGTGAGGGTGAAGTTGAGGGTTAGTGTTAGGAGTAGCGTTAGGTTTTAAGTTAGGCTCAGGGTGAGCGTGAGGGTGAGGGTGACGGTTAGGGTTAGGGTTAGGGTGAGGGTTAGGGTTAGTGTGAGGGTTAGGGTGATGGTAAGGTTAAAGGTTAGGGTGAGGGTGAGGGTTAGGGTTAGGTTTAAGGAGAGGGTTAGGGTGAGGTTTAGGGTTAGGGTTAGGGTTAGGGTTAGGGTGAGGGTGAGGTTTAGGGTGCGGGTGAGGTTTAGGTTTAGTGTGAGGATTAGGGTGAGGGTTAAGATGATGGTTAGGATGAGGGGTAGAGTTAGGTTTAGGGTGAGGATCAGGGTTAGTTTGAGCGTTACCGTTAAGGTTGGGTTTAGGGTGAGGTTTAAGCTGAGGATTAGGGTTAGGTTTAGGTTTAGGGTTAGGGTTACAGTAAGGGTAAGTTTTAGGGTGAGGTTTAGGGTGAGTGTGAGGGTTAGGGTTAGGTTGAGGTTTAGGCTTATGGAGAGGGCGAGGGTTAGGTTTAGGGTGAAGGTGAGGTTGAGTGTGTGGGTTAGGGTAAGGATTAGGTTTAGGGTTAGGGTTAGGGTTATTGGTAGTGTTAGGGTTAGGGTTAAATTGAGTTTGCGGGTGAGGTGAGGTTTAGAGTTAGGGTTAGCGTTAGGGTGAGGGTTAGGGTGAGGGTAAGTGTTGGGGTGAGGGTTAGGGTTATGCTGAGGTTTAGGGTGAGGTTGAGGGTTAGTGTTAGTGTTAGGGTTAGGGTGAGGTTAAGGGTTAGCATTAGGTTTAGGGTGAGGGTTAGGGTGAGTGTTAGGGTTAGGTTAGGGTTAGGGTTAGGGTGCAGGTTAGGGTGAGGGTTAGGATTAGGGATAGGGTGAGGGTTAGATGAGGTTGAGGGTTAGGGTTAGGTTGAATGTTAGCTTTAGGGTGAGGGTTGGGGATAGGATTAGTCTTAGGATGAGGGCTAGGGTGAGGGTTAGGTATAGGTTGATGATTAGGGTGAGGGTTAGTGTGAGATTTACTGTTAGGTTTACGCTTAGTGTTAGGTTGAGTGTAAGGGTTAGGGTGAGGGTTAGGTATAGGGTGATGATTAGGGTTAGGGTGAGGGTTAGGTATAGGGTGATGATTAGGGTTAGGGTGAGGGTTAGGGTTATGGTAAGGGTTAGGGTGAGGTTGAGGGTGTCGTTGAGGCTTAGAGTTAGGGTTAGGGTGAGGGTGAGTGTGAGGGTTAGAGTTAGGGTTAGGCTTAGGCTTTGGGTTAGGCTGAGGGTGAGTGTTAGGCTGAGGGTGAGGGTGAGGGTGAGACTGAAGGGTAGGGTGTGGGTGAAGGTTAGGTTTAATGTAAGGGTAAGGGTGACAGTGAGTGTTAGGGTGCAAGTGAGGCTTAGGGTTACGTTTAAGGTTACTGTTAGGGTTAGGTTTAGGGTTAGGTTGAGATTAAGGATGAGGGGTAGGGTTAGGGTTAGGGTGAGGCTTAGGGTTAGTGTTAGGGATAGAGTGAAGTTTAGGATGAGGGTTAGGGTGAAGCAAAGATTCAGGGTGAGGGTTTTGGTGAGTGTGGTGAAAGTAAGGGTTAGGGATAGGGTTAAGGTGAGAGTGAGGTTTAGGGTTATGGTTAGGTTTAGGGTTAGGGTTAGAATGACGGTTAGGGAGAGGGTTAGTATGAAGTATTGGGTGAGGTTTAGGGTTATGGTTAGGTTTAGGGTTAGGGTTAGAATGACGGTTAGGGAGAGGGTTAGTCTGAAATCTTGGGTGAGGTTTAGGGTTAGGGTGAGGGTGAGGGAGAGGTTGAGGGTTAGGATTAGGTTTAGGGTTAGAGGTAGTATGAGTGTGAGGGTTAGGGTTAGAATTAGGGTTAGGGTTAGGCTGAGGATGAGGGTGAGGGTGAGGGTGAGGTTTAGGGTTAGGGTGAGTGTTATGGTTAGGGTCAGTGTGAGGATTTGGGTTAGGGTTAAGTTTAGGATGAGGGTTAGGTTCAGGGGTACGGTTACAGTTAGGGTGAGCGTTAGGGTGAGTGTTATGGTTAGGGATACGGTTAGGGTTAGGCTGAGGTTTAGGATAAGGGTTAGGGTTAAGGTTAGGTTTTTGGTTAGGCTTAGGGTGAGGGTTAGGGTGAACTTTTGGGTTAGGATTAGCGTCAGGGTGAGGGTTAGGGTCAGGGTGAGGGTTAGGGTCAGGGTGAGGGTTAGGGTTAAGGTTAGATTTATGGTGAGAGTAAGGGTTAGTGTGAGGTTTAGGGTGAGTGTGAGGGTTAGAATTAGCATTAGGGTTAGGGTTAGGTTTAGGGTGATTGTTAGGTTTAGGGTTAGGGTGAGTTGAGGGTGAGGGTGATTGTGAGGTTTAGGGTTAGGATAAGAGTTAGGTTTAGGGTGAGGGTTATGTTTTGGATGAGGGGTAGGTTTAGTGTGAGGGTTAGGGTTAGGGTGAGGTTAAGGGTTAGGTTGAGGGTTAGGGTGAGGGTGAGGGTTAGGGTTAGTGTGAGGGTGAGGGTTAGGGTGAGGTTTGGGGTTAGGTTTAGCTTTAGGGTTAGGGTTAGTGTGAGAGTTAGGGTGAGGTTGAGGCTGAGGGTTTGGGTGAGGTTTAGGTTTAGGGTGAGAGTTAGGATTAGGATTAAGTTTAGGGTTAATGCTAGTGTGTCGGTGAGGGTTAGGTTTAGGGTGATGTTGCGGGATAGGGTTGGGGTTAAGGTTAGGGTTTGCGTGAGTGGTAGGGTTAGGGTTAGAGTGAGGGTTAGGTTTAGTGTGAGCATTAGGGTTATGATTAGGGTTAGAACTAGTGTGAGGGTCAGGGTTAGGTTGAGGGTTTGGTTGACAGTGAGGGTTAGGGTTACCGTGAGTGTAAGGGTGAGGATTAGTGTGAGGGTTAGTGTTAGGGTTAGGGTTAGGTTTAGGGTTAGGTTGATGGTTTGTGTTTGGGTTAGGGTTAGGGTGAGTTTTAGGGTTAGGGTTAGGGTGAGGGTTAGAGTGAGGGTTAGGGTTAGGGTGAGCATTAGGGTGACGGTCAGGTTGAGGGTGAGGGTTAGGGTGAGGGCTAGGTTTGGGGTTAGGGTTATGGTCAGGGTGAGCGGAAGGGTTTCGGTTAGGTAAGTGTTATGTTTAGAGTGAGGATTAGGTGAGGTTTAGAGTTAGGGTGAGGTTTAGGGTTAGGGTGATGTGTAGGTTGATGGTGAGGGTTAGGGTGAGGGTGAGGGTGAGGGTTAGGGTATGGGTGAGGGTTAGGATTAGGGTGAGGGTTAAGTAATGGTGAGGGTTAGGGTGAGGTTGATGGTAAGGGTTAGGGTTAGAGTTTGGGTGAGGGTTAGGGTGAGTGCTAGGGTTAGGGTTAGGTTTAGGGTGAGGGTTAGTGTGAGGGTTAGGGTTAGGGGGAGGATAAGGTCAGGGTGAGGGTGAGGATGAGGTTTAGGTTTACTATTAAAGTGATGGTTAGGGTTACGGTTATGGTGAGGGTTAGGGTTAGGGTTATGTTTAGGGTGAGGATGAGTATTAGAGTGAGGGTGAGGTTTCGGGAGAGTGTGAAGGTTAGGGTTTGGGTGAGGGTTTGGGTTAGGTTGAGTGTTAGGGTGACGGTGTGTGAGGGTTATTGTTGGGTTTAGGGTTAGGTTGAGGGTAAGGGTGAGGGGTAGTGGTAGGGTTAGGGTGAGGGTTAGGGTTAGTGTGAGGGTTAGGGTGAGGGTGAGGATAAGGGTTAGGGTGAGGGTGAGGGTGAGGGTTAGTTTTAGGTTTAGGGTTAGGGTGAGGGGTAGGGTTAGTGGGAGGGTTAGGTTTAGGGTGAGGGTAAGGGTCAGGGTGAGGGTAAGGGTTAGGGAGAACTTTAGGGTGAGGGACAGTTTCAGGGTTAGGCTTAGGGTTATGGGGAGGGTTAGGTTGAGGGTTAGTGTTTGGGTTAAGGTTAGGGTGAGTGTGAGGGTTAGGGTTAGGATTAGGGTTAGGGTGAAGGTGAGGTTTAGGGTTAGGGTTAGGTTTAGGGTTAGGGTGAGGGTTAGAATTAGGGTTAGGGTGAGGGTTGGGTTAGGGTTAGGGTTAGGCTTATTGTTAGGGTTAGGGTGAGGGTGACGGTGAGCATAAGGTTCAGGGTTAGGCTGAGGTTTAGGGTGACTATGAGGGTGAGGGTTAGGTTTAGGATTAGGATTAGGTTTAGGGTTAGGCTGAGGGTGAGGATGAGGGTTAGGGTTAGGGTTAGGGTTAGGGTTAGAGTGAGGGTTAGGGTGAGGTTTAGGATTAGGGTTAGGGTTAGGGTTAGGGTGAGGGTGAGGTATAGGGTGAGGGTTAGGGTTAGGGTGAGGTTTAGGGTAAGTGTTAGGGTTAGGGTTAGGCTGAGGTTGAGGGTGAAAGTGAGGGTGAGGTTTAGGGTTAGGGTTAGGGTGAGGGGTAGTGTGAGGAGAAGGGTTAGGGTTAGGGTGAGGTTTAGGGTTAGTGTGAGGGTTAGGGTTAGTGTCAGTATAAGGGTTAGGTTGATGTTTAGGTTGAGGGTGAGGGTTAGGGTTAGGGTTAGGGTTAGGCTTAGGGTGAGATTTAGGGTTAGGCTGATGTTTAGGGTGAGGGTGAAGGTTAGGATAAGGGTGAGGTGAGGGTTAGAATGAGGTTGAGGGTGAGAGTTAGCGTTAGGGTTAGTCTTAGGGTGAGGGTGGGATTGAAGTTTAGGGTTAGGATTAGGGTTCATGATAGCGTAATGCTGAGCAGAAAGCGGAGGTTGAGGGTGATGGTAAGGGTGAGGTTTAGCGTGAGGGTGACTGTTTTGGTTAGGTAAGTATTAGGGTTAGGGTAAGGATTATGGTGAGGATTAAGCTAAGGGTAGGTTTACGGTGAGAGTTTGGGTTAGGGTTAGGGTGAGGTTTAGGGTTAGGGTGATGGTAAGGGTCAGTGTGAGTGTTAAGGTGAGGGTTAGGGTGAGGGTGAGGGTGTTGGTGAGATTTAGGGTTAGGGTTAGGTTTAGGGTGAGTGTGAGGGTGAGATTTAGGATTAGGAATAGGGTTAGGGTTAGGGTTAGGCTGAGGGTGAGGGCCAGGGTGAGGGTAAGTGTGAGAGTTAGGGTTAGAGTCAGGGTTAGGGTGAGGGTTAGGGTTTGGGTGATGTTTAGGGTGAGGGTGAGGATGAGGGTTCGGGTGAGGGTTCGGGTTCGGGTGAGGTGTTGGGTTAGGGTGTGTTTGAGAATTAGGGTTAGGGTGAAGTTTAGCATTAGGTTTAGCGTTAGTGTGAAGATGAGGGTGAAGGGTAGAGTTAGGGTTAGATTGAGGGTTACGATTAGGGTTAGGGTTATGGTGATGGTTAGGGAGAGGGGTAATTTTAGGGTGAGTGTTAGGGAGAGTGTGAGGATTAGGGTTATGGGTAGGGTTACTTTGAGGGTTAGGGTTAGGGTTTGGGTTAGGGTGAATGTGAGAGTTAGGGTGAAATTTAGGGTTAGGGTGAGTTTGAGGGTGAGTGTTAGGTTTAGTTTTAGGATTAGGGTTAGGGTTATGGTCAGTATTAGGGTGAGGGTGAGGGTGAGTGTGAGGGTTAGTGTGTCTGTGAGGGTTAGGGTTAGGGTGAGGATTAGTCTTAAGCTTAGGGTTAAGTTTATGGTGAAGGTAAGGGTTCGGGTGGTGTTTAGTGTGAGGATGATGGTTAGGGTTTGTGTTAGGGTTAGGGTGAGGGTTAGGGTGAGGTTTAGGGTTAGGGTTAGTGTTAGGTTGATGGTGAGGTATAGGGTGAGGGTTAGGGTTAGGGTGAAAGTTAGGGATAGTGTTAGGTTAGGGTAAGGGTGAGTGTTAGGTTTAGGTTTAGAGTTAGGGTTCAGGTGAGGGTGAGGATTAGGATTAGGGTTAGGGTTAGGGTTAGGATGAGGGTTAGGCTGAGCATTAAGGTTAGGGTTAGTGTGAGGTTTAGGGTTAGGTTTAGGTTTAGGGTTAGGGTGAGGGTTAGGGTTAGATTTAGGGTTAGCATAAGGTTTAGGCTGAGGGTTAGGTTTAGGGTTAGTGTGAGGGTTAGGTTTAGGGTTAGGGTAAGGGTTAGGGTGAGGGTAAAATTATGGTGAGAGTTAGGGTGAGGGTGAGGGTTAGGGTTAAGTTGAGCGTATTGGTGAAGGTTAGGTTTAGGGTTGGGGTTAGGTTGAGGGTGAGGGTGTTGGTAAGAGTTACGGTGAGGATTAGGGTGAGGGTGAGGGTTAGGGTTGGGTGAGGTTAAGCATTAGGGTGAGGGTTAGGGTGAGTGTGAGGGTTAGGGTTAGGGATAGGGTTAGGATTAGGGTTAGTGTGAGGGTTAGGGTGAGGGTTAGGATTAGGGTTAGTGTGAGTATAAGGTTTATTGTTAGGGTTTTTGTGAGTGTGATGTGTTGGGTTAGCGTTAGGGATTGGGTGAGCGTTATGTTGAGGGTTAGGTTTAGGGTGAGTGTTAGGGTTAGGTTTAGGGTGAGTATTAGGGTTAGGGTGTTGTTTATGGTGAGGGTGAGTGTTAGGGTGAGGGTGAGGGTTTGAGTTAGGGTTAGGTTTAGTGTTAGGGTGAGGGTGGTTGTGAGGGTTAGGTTTAGTGTTAGGGTTAGGTTGAGGGTTAGGGATAGTGTGAGGGTTAGTGTGATGGTGAGGGTCAGGGTGAGGGTGAGGGTTGGAATGACGGTGAGGGTGAGGGTGAGGGTTAGGGCTAGGATTAGCGTTAGGGTGAGTTTTAGGGTTATGGTTAGGGTTAGGGTTAGGGCTGTTGTTAGGTTTATGGTTTGTGTTAGGGTGAGGGTGAGGGTGAGGTTCAGCCTTAGGGTTAGGTTTAGGGTTAGGGTGAGGGTGGGGTTGAGGGTTAGGGTTAGGTTTAGGGTTAGGTTTAGGGTAAGTCTTAGGGGGAAGGGGAGGTTGAGGGTGAGGGTTAGAGTTAGGATAAGGGTTAGGGTGAGAGCTAGGGTGAGTGTGAGGTTTTGGGTGATGGTGAGGGCGAGTGTTTCGGTTATGTAAGTGTTAGGGTTATGTTGAGGATTAGGGTGAGTGTGAGTTTTAAGCTGAGGTTAGGCTTAGCATTATGGTTATGGTTGTGGTTAGGGTTAGGGTGAGAGTTAGGGTTAGGGTGTTGTTTATGGTCAGGGTGAGTGTTAGGGTGAGGGTGAGGGTTAGAGTTAGGTTTAGGTTTAGGGTTAGGGTGAGGGTGCTGGTGAGGGTTAGGTTTAGTGTTAGGGTTAGGGTGAAGGTTAGGAATAGTGTGAGGGTTAGTGTGGTGGTGAGGGTCAGGGTGAGAGTGAGGGTTAGAATGACGGTGAGGGTGAGGGTGAGGGTTAGGGCTAGGATTAGCGTTAGGGTGAGTTTTAGGGTTATGGTTATGGTTAGGTTTAGGGATATTGTTAGTTTTATGGTTTGGGTTAGGGTGAGGGTGAGGGTGAGGTTCAGCCTTATGGTTAGTTTTAGGATTAGGGTGAGGGTTAGGGTTAGATTTAGGGTTAGGTTTAGGGTAAGACTGAGGGGGAAGGGGAGGTTGAGGGTGAAGGTTAGAGTTAGGATAAGGGTTAGGGTGAGGGCTAGGGTGAGTGTGAGGTTTTGGTTGAAGGTGAGGGCGAGTGTTTCGGTTATTTAAGTGTTAGGGTTACGGTGAGGAATAGGGTGAGTGTGAGGGTTAAGCTGAGGTTAGGTATAGCATTATGGTTATGGTTAGTGTTAGGGTTAGGGTGAGGGTTAGGGTTAGGGTGATGGTACAGTGAGGGTGAGAGTTAGGATTAGGAATATTGTTAGTGTTAGGGTTAGGCTGCGTTGAGGGTCAGGGTGAAGGTGAAAGTTAGGGTTAGGGTTATGGTTAGGGTGAGGGTTAAGATTAGTGTTAAGATTATCGTTAGGGTTAGGGTTCGGGTTATGTTTAGTGTAAGGGTTAGGGTTAGAATGAGGGTTAGGGTGAGGTTTAGGATTCGGGTTTGGGTGATGTTTAGGGTGAGGGTGAGGTTTTTGGTGAGGATGAGAATTTGGGTGTGGGTGTGGGTTCAGATGAGGTTTCAGGTTAGGGTGTGGGTGAGGATTAGGGTTAGGGTGAGGTTTATTATTAGGTTTAGGTTTAGTGTGATGATGAGTGTGAGGGGTAGGGTTAGGTTTTGGTTGAAGGTTATGGTTAGGGTAAGGGTTAGGGTGAGGGTTTGGGAGAGATGTAGGGTTAGGGTGAGAGTAAAGGTTAGGGTGAGGTTGAGGGTTCAGTTGAGGGTGAGGATTAGTGTGGGGGTGAGGATTAGGGTTAGGATGAGGATTAGCTTTAGGCTTAGGGTTAAGGTTATGCTGAGGGTACGGGTTAGGGTGAGGTTCAGTGTGAGGAAGAGAGTTATGGTTAGTGTTAGGGTGAGGGTGAGGGTTGGGGTGAGGGTTAGGGTTAGGGTTAGGTTTAGGGTGAAGGTGAGGTATAGGGTGAGGGTTAGGATTAGTGTTAGGGTTAGGGTTAGGCTTAGGTTTCGGGTTAGGGAGAGGGTTAGGGTTAGATTTATGGTTAGCATAAGTTTTAGGCTGAGGGTTAATGTTAGGGTTAGTGTGAGGGTTAGGTTTAGGGTTATGGTAAGGGTTAGGGTGAGGGTAAAAGTTAGGGTGAGTGTGAGGGTTAAGGTTAGGGTGAGCGTTACGGTGAAGGTTAGGTTTAGGTTTAGGGTTAGGGTGAGGGTGAGGGTGTGGGTAAGTGTTAGGATGACAGAAAGGGTGTGGGTGAGGTTTAGGTTTAGGGTGAGGGTAAGGGTTAGGAAGAGGGTTAGGGTGAGTTTTAGGGTGAGGTTTTGCCTTAAGGTCAAGGATAGGGTGAGGATTAGTTTTAGGGTTAGGTTTACAGTGAGGCTTAGGCTAAGGGGAAGGGTTAGGGTTAGGGTGAGGATTAGGTTTAGTGTGAAGGTTAGGGTAAGGGTTAGGGTGACTGTAAGGGTTAGGGTGAAGATTAGGGTGAGTGTGAGGTTTAGGGTTAGCATGAGCTTTAGAGTTAGGGTTAGGATGAGTGTTAGGGTTAGGTTTACGGTTAGGGTTAAGGTGAGGGTGAGGGTTAGGGTTAGGTTTAGGGTGAGGGTTAATTTTAGGGCGAGGGCTAGGGAGAGGGTGAGGATTAGGGTGAGGGTGAGGTTTTCATTTAGGTAAGGGTTAGGGATAGGGTTAGGGTGAGGTTTAGGGTGAGGGCGTGTGTTGGGGTTAGGGTTAGGGTTAGGGTGAGGGTGAGGGTGAAGGTTAGTGTTAGGATGAGGGTTAGGATTGGGGTTAGGGTTAGGGTGAGAGTGAGGGTGAGCGTTAGTGTGAGGTTTAGGGTTATGGTGAGGGTTAGGGTTGGATGATGTTTAGTGTGAGGGTGAGGGTTACGGTGAGGGTGAGTGTTCTGTTGAGAATTAGGGCTAGGGATAGGATTAGGGATTGCGTTAGTGTGAGGGTAAGGGTTAGGGTGAGGGTTAGGGTTAGGGTGAGGTTTAGGATTCGGGTTTGGGTGATGTTTAGGGTGAGGGTGAGGTTTTTGGTGAGGATGAGAATTTGGGTGTGGGTGTGGGTTCAGATGAGGTTTCAGGTTAGGGTGTGGGTGAGGATTAGGGTTAGGGTGAGGTTTATTATTAGGTTTAGGTTTAGTGTGATGATGAGTGTGAGGGGTAGGGTTAGGTTTTGGTTGAAGGTTATGGTTAGGGTAAGGGTTAGGGTGAGGGTTTGGGAGAGATGTAGGGTTAGGGTGAGAGTAAAGGTTAGGGTGAGGTTGAGGGTTCAGTTGAGGGTGAGGATTAGTGTGGGGGTGAGGATTAGGGTTAGGATGAGGATTAGCTTTAGGCTTAGGGTTAAGGTTATGCTGAGGGTACGGGTTAGGGTGAGGTTCAGTGTGAGGATGAGAGTTATGGTTAGTGTTAGGGTGAGGGTGAGGGTTGGGGTGAGGGTTAGGGTTAGGGTTAGGTTTAGGGTGAAGGTGAGGTATAGGGTGAGGGTTAGGATTAGTGTTAGGGTTAGGGTTAGGCTTAGGTTTCGGGTTAGGGAGAGGGTTAGGGTTAGATTTATGGTTAGCATAAGTTTTAGGCTGAGGGTTAATGTTAGGGTTAGTGTGAGGGTTAGGTTTAGGGTTATGGTAAGGGTTAGGGTGAGGGTAAAAGTTAGGGTGAGTGTGAGGGTTAAGGTTAGGGTGAGCGTTACGGTGAAGGTTAGGTTTAGGTTTAGGGTTAGGGTGAGGGTGAGGGTGTGGGTAAGTGTTAGGATGACAGAAAGGGTGTGGGTGAGGTTTAGGTTTAGGGTGAGGGTAAGGGTTAGGAAGAGGGTTAGGGTGAGTTTTAGGGTGAGGTTTTGCCTTAAGGTCAAGGATAGGGTGAGGATTAGTTTTAGGGTTAGGTTTACAGTGAGGCTTAGGCTAAGGGGAAGGGTTAGGGTTAGGGTGAGGATTAGGTTTAGTGTGAAGGTTAGGGTAAGGGTTAGGGTGACTGTAAGGGTTAGGGTGAAGATTAGGGTGAGTGTGAGGTTTAGGGTTAGCATGAGCTTTAGAGTTAGGGTTAGGATGAGTGTTAGGGTTAGGTTTACGGTTAGGGTTAAGGTGAGGGTGAGGGTTAGGGTTAGGTTTAGGGTGAGGGTTAATTTTAGGGCGAGGGCTAGGGAGAGGGTGAGGATTAGGGTGAGGGTGAGGTTTTCATTTAGGTAAGGGTTAGGGATAGGGTTAGGGTGAGGTTTAGGGTGAGGGCGTGTGTTGGGGTTAGGGTTAGGGTTAGGGTGAGGGTGAGGGTGAAGGTTAGTGTTAGGATGAGGGTTAGGATTGGGGTTAGGGTTAGGGTGAGAGTGAGGGTGAGCGTTAGTGTGAGGTTTAGGGTTATGGTGAGGGTTAGGGTTGGATGATGTTTAGTGTGAGGGTGAGGGTTACGGTGAGGGTGAGTGTTCTGTTGAGAATTAGGGCTAGGGATAGGATTAGGGATTGCGTTAGTGTGAGGGTAAGGGTTAGGGTGAGGGTTAGGGTTAGGGTGAGGTTTAGGATTCGGGTTTGGGTGATGTTTAGGGTGAGGGTGAGGTTTTTGGTGAGGATGAGAATTTGGGTGTGGGTGTGGGTTCAGATGAGGTTTCAGGTTAGGGTGTGGGTGAGGATTAGGGTTAGGGTGAGGTTTATTATTAGGTTTAGGTTTAGTGTGATGATGAGTGTGAGGGGTAGGGTTAGGTTTTGGTTGAAGGTTATGGTTAGGGTAAGGGTTAGGGTGAGGGTTTGGGAGAGATGTAGGGTTAGGGTGAGAGTAAAGGTTAGGGTGAGGTTGAGGGTTCAGTTGAGGGTGAGGATTAGTGTGGGGGTGAGGATTAGGGTTAGGATGAGGATTAGCTTTAGGCTTAGGGTTAAGGTTATGCTGAGGGTACGGGTTAGGGTGAGGTTCAGTGTGAGGATGAGAGTTATGGTTAGTGTTAGGGTGAGGGTGAGGGTTGGGGTGAGGGTTAGGGTTAGGGTTAGGTTTAGGGTGAAGGTGAGGTATAGGGTGAGGGTTAGGATTAGTGTTAGGGTTAGGGTTAGGCTTAGGTTTCGGGTTAGGGAGAGGGTTAGGGTTAGATTTATGGTTAGCATAAGTTTTAGGCTGAGGGTTAATGTTAGGGTTAGTGTGAGGGTTAGGTTTAGGGTTATGGTAAGGGTTAGGGTGAGGGTAAAAGTTAGGGTGAGTGTGAGGGTTAAGGTTAGGGTGAGCGTTACGGTGAAGGTTAGGTTTAGGTTTAGGGTTAGGGTGAGGGTGAGGGTGTGGGTAAGTGTTAGGATGACAGAAAGGGTGTGGGTGAGGTTTAGGTTTAGGGTGAGGGTAAGGGTTAGGAAGAGGGTTAGGGTGAGTTTTAGGGTGAGGTTTTGCCTTAAGGTCAAGGATAGGGTGAGGATTAGTTTTAGGGTTAGGTTTACAGTGAGGCTTAGGCTAAGGGGAAGGGTTAGGGTTAGGGTGAGGATTAGGTTTAGTGTGAAGGTTAGGGTAAGGGTTAGGGTGACTGTAAGGGTTAGGGTGAAGATTAGGGTGAGTGTGAGGTTTAGGGTTAGCATGAGCTTTAGAGTTAGGGTTAGGATGAGTGTTAGGGTTAGGTTTACGGTTAGGGTTAAGGTGAGGGTGAGGGTTAGGGTTAGGTTTAGGGTGAGGGTTAATTTTAGGGCGAGGGCTAGGGAGAGGGTGAGGATTAGGGTGAGGGTGAGGTTTTCATTTAGGTAAGGGTTAGGGATAGGGTTAGGGTGAGGTTTAGGGTGAGGGCGTGTGTTGGGGTTAGGGTTAGGGTGAGGGTGAGGGTGAGGGTGAAGGTTAGTGTTAGGATGAGGGTTAGGATTGGGGTTAGGGTTAGGGTGAGAGTGAGGGTGAGCGTTAGTGTGAGGTTTAGGGTTATGGTGAGGGTTAGGGTTGGATGATGTTTAGTGTGAGGGTGAGGGTTACGGTGAGGGTGAGTGTTCTGTTGAGAATTAGGGCTAGGGATAGGATTAGGGATTGCGTTAGTGTGAGGGTAAGGGTTAGGGTGAGGGTTAGGGTGAGGGTGAGGTTTAGGGTTAGGATGAGTGTTAGGTTTAGGGTTAGGGTTATGGTGAGGGTGAGGGTTAGGGTGAGCCGTAGGTTTAGGGTTAGGGTTGATTTGTGGGATAGGGTGAGGGTAAGGTTTAGGGTGAGGGTTAGGGTGAGGGTGAGGTTTAGGGTTAGGATGAGTGTTAGGTTTAGGGTTAGGGTTATGGTGAGGGTGAGGGTTAGGGTGAGCCGTAGGTTTAGGGTTAGGGTTGGTTTGTGGGATAGGGTGAGGGTAAGGGTTAGGGTGAGGTTAAGGGTGAGGGTGAGTTTTAGGCTTAGGGTGAGGGTAAGGGTTAGTGTGAGGGTTTGGGTGAGGTTTAGGGTTAGGGATAGGGATAGGGTGAGGATTAGTGTTAGTGTGAAGGTTAGGGTGAGTGTTAGGATTAGGTTAGTGTTAGGATAAGGATTAGGGTGAGGGTTACAGTGAGGGTGAGGGTTATGGCTAGGGTGAGAGTTAGGGTTAGGGTTATGGTTAGGGTGAGGGTTAGGGTGAGCCGTAGGTTTAGGGCTAGGGTTAGTTTGCAGATTAAGATGAGGGTAAGGATTAGGGTGAGCTTTAGGGTGAGCGTGAGGTTTAGGGTTATGGTGAGGGTAAGGGTTAGAGTGAGGCTTAGGGTGAGGGTTCGGGTTAGGTTTATGGATAGGGTGAGGATTAGGGTTAGTGTGAGGGTTAGGATTAGGGTTAGTTTAAGGATTAGGGTTAGGGTGAGGGTAAGTGTGACGGTGTGGTGTTGGATTACCAATAGGGAAAGGGTGAGCGTTAGGGTGAGGGTTAGGTTTAGGGTGAGGGTTAGGGTTAGGTTTAGGGTGATGGTTAGGGTTAGGTTTAGGGTGAGAGTTAGGGTTAGGGTGATGTTTATGGTGAGGGTGAGTGTTAGGTTTAGGGTGAGGGTTAGGTTTAGGGTTAGGTTTAGGGTTAGGGTTAGGATGAGGGTGATGGTGAAGGTTAGGATTAGGGTTAGGGTTAGGGTGAGGGTTTGGATTAGTGTGAGTGTTAGTGTGATGTTGAGGGTCAGGGTGAAGGAGAGGGTTAGAATGAGGGTGATGGTTAGGGTTAGGATTAGCGTTAGGGTGAGTTTTAGGGTTAGCGTTAGGGTTAGGTTTAGGGTGAGGGTTGTTGAGGGTTAGGGTTAGGATTAGGTTTAGGGTTAGGGTAGGGCTGAGGGGGAAGGGGAGGTTGAAGGGGAGGGTTAGGGTTAGGATTAGGGTTAGGGTGAGGGCTAGTGTGAGTGTGAGGGTTTGGTTGATGGTTAGGGTCAGTGTGAGGGTTACAATACGGGTGAGGGTTAGGGTGAGTGTTTCGGTTATGTAAGTCTTAGGGTTAGGGTGAGGATTAGGGTGAGGGTGACGGTTAAGGTGAGGTTAGGTTTAGCATGATGGTTAGGGTTAGGGTTAGGGTGAAGGTTAGGGTTAGGGTGATGGTTAGTTTGAGGTTGAGGGTGAGAGATAGGATTAGGAATAGGGTTAGTGTTAGGGTTAGGCTGAAGTGAGGGTCAGGGTGAGGGTGAAGGTTAGGGTTAGGGTTATATTTAGGGTGAGGGTTAAGGTTAGTGTGAGGGTTATGGTTATGGTTAGGGTTTGGGTTATGGTGAGATTAAGGGTTAGGGTGAGGGTGAGGGTTAAGGTGAGGTTTAGGGTTAGGGTTAGGGTTAGGGTGAGGGTTCGGGTTTGGGTGATGTTTACGGTGAGGGTGAGGTTTAGGGTGAGGGTGATAGTTGGGGTGTGGGTTCCGGTTCAGGTGAGGTTTCGGGTTAGGGTGTGGGTGAGGATTAGGGTTAGGGTGAGGATTATCATTAGGTTTAGGTTTAGTGTGAGTGTGAGGGTGAGGGTGAGGGTTAGGGTTATGTTGAGGGTCAGGGTTAAGTTAATGGTTAGGGTGAGGTTTAGGGCGAGGCTTAGGGATAGGATGAGGATTTGTGTTAGGGTGCGGGTGAGGATTAAGGTTAGGTGGAGAGTTATGGTTAGGGTGAGGTTCAGGGTTAGGGTTAGGGTGAGAGTTAGTGTTAGGTGAAGTTTATTGTGAGGGTGAGTGTTAGGGTGAGGATGAGTGTTGGGGTGAGGGTGAGGGTTCAGGTCAGGGTTAGGGTTAGGGTGTGTTTGAGGGTTAGGGTTAGGGTGAGAGTTAGGGTGAGG
Source organism: Dipodomys merriami (assembly GCF_024711535.1). Classification (NCBI taxonomy): domain Eukaryota; kingdom Metazoa; phylum Chordata; class Mammalia; order Rodentia; family Heteromyidae; genus Dipodomys; species Dipodomys merriami. The sequence continues at coordinate 2,404,956 of NW_027202849.1, forward strand.
TGTCGGGATAGGGTTAGGTTTAGGGTTAGTGTGAGGATAAGGGTTAGGGTGAGGGTTAGGTTGAGGGTGAGGGTTATGGTTAGCGTTAGTATTAGGGTGAGGGTTAGGGTTAGGGTGATGTTTAGGGTGAGATTGAGGGTTTGTGTGAGGTAAGGGTGAGGATGAGGGTTATGTTGAGGGTGCGGGTGAGGGTGAGGGTGAGGGTCAGGGTTATCTTTAGGGTTATGGTGAGGTGAGGGTTATGGTTAGGATTAGGTTTAGGGTTATGTTTAGGATGAGGGTGAGTGTGAGGGTTAGGGGTAGGGTTAGGGTGAGGGTTAGGGTTAGAATGAGGGTGAGGGCGAGGGTGAGGGTTAGGGTTATGGCTAGGGTTAGGGTGAGTTTTAGGGTTACAGTTAGTGTTAGTGTTAGAGTTATTCTTAGGGTTAGGGTTAGGGTGAGCGTGAGGGTTAGTGTGAGGGTTAGGGTGAGGGCTAGGGTGAGGGTGAGGTTGAGGGTTAAAGTTAGATTTAGGGTTAGGGTAAGGCTGAGGGGGAAAGGGAGTTTGAGGGTGAGGGTTTGGTTTAGGGATAGGGTTAGGTTGAGGGTGAGGGTTTGGTTTAGGGATAGGGTTAGGTTGAGGGTTAGGATTAGGTTTAGGGTTAGTATAAGGGTTCGGCTGAGGGTAAGGGTTAAGGTTAGTGTGCGTGTTAGGGTTAGGGTTAGGGTTTCGGTTAGGTTGAGGTTAAAATTTATGTTGAGGGTTAGGGAGAGGGTGAGGGTTAGGGTTATGGGTATGGTTATGGTTAGGGTGAGGATTAGGGTGAAGGTTAGGTTTAGGTTTAGGTTTAGGGTTAGTGTTAGGGTGTGGGTAAGTGTTAGGGTGAGGGTTAGGGTGAGGGTGAGGGTTAGAGTTAGGGTGAGGGTAAGGGTTAGGTTAGGGTTAGGGTGAGGGTGAAGGTTAGTGTTAGCATCAGGGTTAGGGTGAGGGTGAGGGTTAGGGTTAAGGTTAGGGATAGGGTGAGGTTTAGGGTTAGGGTGAGGGGTAGGCTGAGGGGTAGGGTTAGGGTTAGGGTAAGGGTTAGGTTCAGTGTGAGGATTAGGGTTAGGGTTAGGATGAGGGTAAGTGTTAGGGTGAGGTTAGGGTGAGAATGCGGTTTAGGGTTAGCATTAGGTTTGGGGTTAGGATGAGTGTTAGGGTAAGTGAGGGTGAGGTGTGGGTTAGGGTTAGGATGAGGGTTCGGGTTAGGGTGAGGGTGAGGGTTAGGTTTAGGGTGAGGTTTAGGGTCAGGGTAAGTGTTAGGCTGAGGGTAAGGGTTAGGTTTAGGCTGAGGGTCAGGGTGAGGGTTAGGGTTAGGTTGAGTGTTATTGTTAGGGTGAGGTTGAGGGCAAGGGTTAGGATGAGAGTTATGGTTAGGGTTACTGTTAGGGTGAGGGTGAGTGTTTTTGTCAGTGTTAGGTGGAGGATTAGTGTGAGGGTTAGTGTTAGGGTTAGTGTTAGGGTTAGGGTTAGGCTGAGGGTAAGGGTGAAAGTGAGGGTGAGGGTTAAGTTTAGTGTTAGGGTGAGGGGTAGTGTGATGTGTAGGTTTAGGGTTAGGGTGAGGTTTAGGGTTAGTGTGAGGGTTACGGTTAGGGTTAGGTTTAGGGTTAGTGTGAGGATAAAGGTTAGGTTGAGGTTCAGATTGAAGGTGAGGATTAGGTTTATCATTAGTTTTAGGGTGAGAGTTAGTTTGAGGGTTAGGATTAGGGTTAGAGTTAGGGTGAGGGTTAGGGTTAGGGTGATGTTTAGGGTGAGGGTTAGGATGAGGGTGAGTGTGAGGGTTAGGTTGAGGGAGACGGAAAGGGTTAGGGTTAGGGTGAGGGTGAGGGTGAGGGTTAGGGTGAGGGTCAGGGTTAGGGTGAGGGTGAGGTTTAGGGATAGCATTAGGTTTAGGGTTAGGGTGACGGTGAGGTTGCGGGTGAGGCTTAGGGTTAGGATGAGGGTTAGGTTTAGGGTTAGTGTGAGAGTTAGTTTTAGGGTGAGGTTTAGGGTTAGGATGAGGGTTAGGGTTAGGATGAGTATGAGGGTTATGGTTAGGTTGAGGATTAGGGTTAGTGTGAGGTTTAGGTTTAGGGTTAGGGTGAGAATAATGGTTAGGGTGATGTTAATTTTGAGGGTGAGGTTTAGGGTGAGGTTGAGTGTTCGGGTGAGGATGAGCGTTCGGTTGAGGGTGAGAGTTAGGGTGTGGTAGAGGGTTAGGGTTATGGTGAGAGTTAGGGTGAGGTTTTGGGATAGCGTTAGGGTTAGGGTTTGTGTGAGGGTAAGGGTTAGGGTGAGAGTTAGGGTGAGGGTGCCAGTGAGGGTGAGGGTGAGGGTGGGGGTTATAGTTAGGGTTATGGTGAGGCTGAGGGTTAGGGTTATTGTTAGGGTTAGACTTAGGATGAGGTTGAAAGTGAGGGTGAGGGTTAGGGTTAGGGTTAGGATGAGGGTTTGGGTCAGTGTGAGGGTTAGTGTGATGGTGAGTGTCAGGGTGAGAGTGAGTGTTAGAATGAGGGTGAGGGTGAGGGTTAAGGGTTAGGATTAGTATTAGGGTTAGGGTAAGGCTGAGGGGGAAGGGGAGGTTGAGGGTGAGGGTTAGGGTTAGGTTTAGGGTGAGGGTTAGGGTTAGGTTTCGGTTTAGTATAAGGGCTAGGCTGAGGGTAAGGTTTAGGGTTAGTGTGTTAGGTTTAGGGTTAGGGTTTGGGTTAGGTTGAGGGTAAATGTTAGGGTGAGATTTAGGGAGAGTGTGAGGGTTAGTGTTAGGGTGAGAGTTAGGTTTTGGGTTATGGTTAGGATTAGGGTGAAGGTTAGGTTTAGTTTTAGGTTTAGGGTGAGGGTTAGGGTGTGGGTAAGTGTTAGGGTGAGTGTTAGAATGAGGATGAGGGTTAGGGTTAGGGTGAGGGTTAGCGGTAGGGTGAGGGTTAGGGTGAGGGTGAGGGATAAGGTTAGCATTAGTGTTAGGGTGAGGGTGAGGGTTAGGGTGAGGTTTATGGTTAAGGTTAGGTATAGCGTGAGGATTAGGGTTAGGGTTAGGTTTAGGGGGAGGGTTAGGCTGAAGTTTAGGGTTAGGGTTAGGGTGAGGGTTAGGCTTAGTGTGAGGTTTAGGGTTAGGGTTAGTGTGAGGGTAAGGGTTAGGGTGAGGGTTAGGGTGAGGGTGAGGTTTAGGGTTAGTATTAGGTTTAGGATGAGGATTAGGGTTAGGGTGAGGGTGAGGTTGAGGGTGAGGCTTAGGGTTAGGGTGAGTGTGAGGGTTAGGTTTAGGGTGCGGGTTAGGGATAGGATGAGGATTAGTGTTAGGGTGAGGGTGAGGGTTAAGGATAGGTTGAGAGTTAGGGTTAGGGTGAGGTTTAGGTTTAGGGTTAGGGTGAGGGTTATGGTTAGGTTGAAGTTTATTGTGAGGGTGAGTTTTCGGGTGAGGTTGAGTGTTCGGGTTAGGGTGAGGGTTCGTGTGAGGGTGAGCGTTAGAGTGGGTTTGAGAGTTAGGGTTAGTGTGAGAGTTAGGGCGAGATGTCGGGATAGGGTTAGGGTTAGGGTTAGTGTGAGATTAAGGGTTAGGGTGAGGGTTAGGTTGAGGGTTAGGGTTATGGTAAGCATTAGGGTTAGGATTAGGGTTAGGGTTAGGCTGATGTTTAGGGTGAGATTGAGGGTTACTGTGGGGGTAAGGGTGAGGGTGAGGGTGAGGGTTAGGGTTAGGATTAGGTTTTGGGTTATGGTTAGGCTGAGGGCGAGTGTGAAAGTGAGGATGAGGGTTAGGGTTAGGATGAGGGTTATGGTTAGTGTGAGGGTTAGTGTGATGGTGAGGGTCAGGGTGAGGGTGAGGGTTAGAATGAGGGTGAGGGTGAGGGTGAGGGTTAGGGTTTAGATTAAGGTGAGGGGGAGTTTTAGGGATAGGGTTAGTGTTAGGGTTAGGGTTAGGGTGAGGGTGAGGGTGAGGGTTAGGGTTAGTTTTAGGTATACGCTTAGGGTTAGGCTGAGGATGAGTGTGTGTGTTAGGGTTAGGTTTAGGGTTAGGCTTAGGGTTAGGCTGAGGGTGAAGTTGAGGGTGAAAAACTTAGGGTTAGGGTGAGGGTTAGTCATAGGGTTCGGAGGAGGGTTAGGTTGAGGTTTAGAGTTAGGATTAGGTTTTGGATGAGCCCTAGGGTGAGGGTGAGGGTTAGGGTTAGGGTGAAGGTGAGGTTCAGGGTTAGGGTTAGGTTTAGGGTGATGCTGAGGGTGTGGTTTAGGGTTAGGGTTAATGTTAGGATTAGGGTTGAGGTGAGGGTTAGGGTTAGGGTGAGGGTTAGGGTTAGGTTTAGAGTTAGGATTAGGGTAAACGTGAGGGTGAGTATGTGTGTTAGCGTTAGGTTTAGGGTTAGGCTGAGGTTGAGGTTGAGAGTGAGGGTTAGCGTTAGGGTGAGGGTTAGGGTTAGGGTTAGGGGAGGGTTAGGATTAGGAGTAGGTTTAGGATTAGGGTTAGGGTGAGGGCTAGGGCGAGGGTAAGGTTTAGGGTTAGGGTTAGGATGAGGTTTAGGTTTAGGGTGAGTGTTAGGATGAGGATGAGGTTTAGGGTTACAGTTAGGGTTAGGATGAGACTGAGGTGAGGGATAGGGTTAGGGTTAGTGTTAGGGTTAGGGTAAAGGTGAGGGTTAGGGTGAGGGTGAGGGTTAGGATTAGGATTAAGGTTAGGGTTAGGATGAGGTTTAGTGTTAGGATTAGGGTTAGGGGTATCGTGATTGTTAGGTTGAGGGTAATGTTTAGGGTTAGGTTTAGGCTTAGGCTTAGGGTTAGGCTGAGGGTGAGAGTGAGGGTGAGGGTTTGGTTTAGGGTGAGGGTTAGGGTTAGGGTGAGAGTTAGGGTTTGGGTTAAGTTTAGGCTTAGATTGATGGTTAGGGCACGGATTTTGGTGATGTTGATGGTTAGGGTTAGGTTGAGGGTCAGGGTGAGGTTTAGGATAAAGGTTAGTGTTAGGATTAGGGCTAGGTTGAGGGTGAGGTTTAGGGTTAGGATTAGGGTGAGGTTTAGGGTTAGGGTTAGGATTAGGGTTAGGGTGAGGGTGAGTGTGTGGGTTAAGGTTAGTTTTAGGTTTAGGCTTAGGGTTAGGCTGAGGGTGAGTGTGTGTGTTAGGGTTAGGTTTACGGTTAGTCTTAGGTTTAGGCTGAGGGTGAGGTTGAAGATGAGAAAGTTAGGGTTAGGGTGAGGGTTAGTCATAGAGATAGGGGGAGGTTTAGGATGAGTTTCAGGGTTAGGATTAGGGTTTGGCTGAGGGTTAGGGTGATGGTGAGGGTTAGGGTTAGGGTGAGGGTGAGGTTTAGGGTTAGGGTCATGTTGAGGGATAGTGTGATTTTGAGGGTTAGCCTTAGGGTGATGGTGAGGTTTAGGGTTAGAGTTAGGGTTAGGGTGAGGCTGATTGTGAGGGTTAGGTTTAGAGGTTAGTGTTAGAGTTAGGGATAGGTTGAGGGTTAGGGTTTGGCTGAGGGTTAGGCTTAGGGTTATGATTAGGATTAGGGTAAAGGTTAGGGTGAGTGTGAGGTTTAGGGTTAGGGTTAAGGTTAGGTTTAGGGTAGGATGAGGGTCAGGGTAAGGGTTAGGGTTAGGGTGAGGGTAAGGGTTAGGGTTAGGGTGAGAGTTAGGGTTCGGATTAAGTTTAAGGTTAGGATGAGGGTTAGGGTTAGGGTTACGGTGAGCTTAAGGATTAGGGTTAGGTTGAGGTTTAGGGTTAGGGTTAGGGTTATGGTGAGTGTTAGGGTTAGGGTTAGGGTGAGGGTTAGGTTGAGGATTAGGTTTAGGATTAGGGTTAGGGTGAGGGCTAGGGTGAGGTTGAAGATTAGGATTAGTGTTAGCCTGAGGTTTAGGGTTAAGGTTAGGGTGAGGGTTAGGATGAGGGTTAGGGTTACAGAGAGGGTGACGGTTTGGGTTAGGGTGCGTGTTAGGGTTAGGATTAGGGTTAGGGTGACGGTGAGTGCTTGGATTATTGTTAGGTTTAGGGTTAGGATTAGTGTTATTTTTAGGGTTAGGGCTAGATTTAAGGTGAGGGTGAGGGTGAGGGTGAGGGTTTGGGTGAGGGTGAGGTTTAGGGTTAGGGTTAGTATTAGGGTTAGGGTGAGTGTGAGGTTTAGGGTTAGATTTAGTATTAGGGGGAGTGTTAGGTGTAGAGTTAGGGTTAGGGTTAGTGTTAGGGTTAAGGTTAGGGTGAGGGTTAGCTTGAGGTTTGGGTTAGGGTTAGGGTTAGGAATAGTGTTAGGGTGAGTGTGAGTGTTAGAGTTAGGGTTAGGCTTAGGATTAGGGTTAGGCTGAGGGCAAGGGTGGGGGTGAGGGTTAGGTTTAGGCTGATGGTTAGGGTTAGGATGAGAGTGAGTGTTTGTTTCAGGGTTAGAGTTAGGATTAGGGGTAGGGTGAGGGCTAGGGTGAGGGTGAGGGTTAGGGTAAGGCTTAGGTTTAGGCTTAGGCTTAGGCTGAGTGTGACTTTGAGGTTGAGGGTTAGGGTTAGAGTGATGGTTAAGTTTAAGTTTAGGGTGTTGGTTAGGATGAGGTTTACGGTGTGGGTGAGGTTTAGGTTGAAGTTGATGGTAAGGGTAAAGTTGAAGTTTAGGCTGAGGGTGAGGCTTAAGGTAAGGGCGAGGGTTAGGGCTAGGTTTAGGATTAGGGTAAGGGTTAGGGTTAGGGTGAGGGTTAGATTGAGGATTAGGTTTTGGGTTAGTGTGAGGTTTAGGGTGAGGATGAGTGTTAGGGTTAAGGTGAGCATTAGGGTTAGATTTAGGTTTAGGGTGAGGGCTAGGGTGAGGATTAGGGTTAGGGTGAGGGTAGGTGTTAGGATTAGGCTAAGGTTTAGGGTTAGGGTTAGGATTAGGGTTAGGATTAGTTTTATTGTTAGGGTTAGGATTAGAGTTACTGTGAGGGTTAGGGTGAGGGTGAGGGTTAGGGTTAGGTTTAGGGTGAGGTTTAGGTTTAGGGTTAGGATTAGGGATAGGGTAAGTGTGAGGTTTATGGTTAGACTTAGAGTTAGGGGGAGGGTTAGGATGAGGGTTAGGGTTAGGGTTAGTGTTAGGATTAGGGTTAAGGTGAGGGTTAGGTTGAGGTTTAGGTTTAGGGTTAGGGGGAGGTATAGGGTTAGGTTTAGGGTTAGGGTTATGGTGAGGGTGGGGTTTAAGGTTAGAGTTAGGGTTAGGGTGAGGCTGAGTGTGAGGGTTAGGTTTAGGGTTAGTGTTAGGGTTATGGTGAAGATTAGAGTGAGGGTGAGGGTTAGGCTTAGGGTTAGGATTTGGTTTAGGATAAGTGTTAGGGTGAGGGTTAGGGTGAGGTTTAGGGTTAGGGATAGGGTTTGGTTTAGGATTAGGATTAGGCTGAGGGTGAGTGTGAGGGTTAGGGTTAGGGTTAGAGTTAGGATTAGGGTTAGGGTTAGGCCTAGGGTTAGGGTGAGGGTGAGGCTGAGGGTTATGGTTAGGTTTAGGGTTATGGTTATGGTTAGGGTAAGGGTTAGTTTAGTGTTATGGTGAGGGTTAGGGTTAGGTTTAGGGTTAGGATTAGGCTTAGGTTTAGGGTGAGTGTGACAGTGGGTGTGAGGGTTAGGGTTAGGTTTAGGGTTAGGGTTAGGGATAGGGTTATTGTTAGTGTTATGGTTTGGGTTAAGTTTGCATTGAGGGTGATGCTGAGGGTGAGGGTTATGGTTAGGGATAAGGTTAGGGTTAGGATTAGGGTTAGGTTTAGGATTAGGCTGAGGGTGATGGTGGGGTTGAGGATTAGAGTTAGGGTTAGGGTTATTTTTAGTGTTGTGGTTAGGGTTAAGTTTGCAGTGAGGGTGAGGCTGAGGGTGAGGGTTATGGTGAGGGTTAGGGTTAATTTAGGTTTAGTGGTATTGTTAGGGTACGGGTTAGAGTTATGGTGAGGTTTAGGTTGAGGGTGAGGGTTAGGATTAGGGTTAGGGTGATGGTTAGGTTTAGGTTTAGGTTGAGGGTTAGGATGAGGGTTAGGGTTAGGATTAGGGTTAAGGTGACCGCTAGGTTGAGGGTGAGGGTTAGGGTAAGGCTTAGGCTTAGGCTTAGGGTTAGGCTGACTGTGAGGTTGAGAGTGAGGCTTAGGGTTAGGGTGATGGTTAGGTTTACTGTTGGGGTGAGTGCTAGGATGAGGTTTAGTGTTAGGTTGAGTGTTAGGGTGAGGATGATGGTAAAGGCAAAGGTGAGGTTTAGGCTGAGGGTGAGGGTTTCGTTAAGGGTGAGGGTTAGTGTTAGGTTTAAGGTTAGGATAAGGGTTAGGGTTAGGGTTAGGATAAGGGTTAGATTGAGGATTAGGTTTAGGGTTAGTGTGAGGTTTAGGGTGAGGATGAGGGTTAGGGTTAGGGTGAGGGTGAGGGTTAGAATTAGGTTTAGGTTGAGGGCTAGGGTGAGGGTGAGGGTGAGGGATATGCTTAGGGTTAGGCTGAGGTTTACGGTTTGGGTTAGGGTTAGAGTTAGTTTTAGGATGAGGGTGAGGTTTAGGGTTAGAGTTAGGGTTAGGGTTAGGGTTAGGGTGAGGTTTAGGATTAGGGTGGGAGTTAGGGTTAGTGTGATGGTGAGTGTTAGGGTTAGGGTTTGTGTTAGGGTGAGGGTAAGCTTTATGGTGAGGGTTAGGGTGAGGTTTAGGGTTAGGGTTATGGTGAGGGTGAGGGTGAGGGTTAGGATTAGATATAGGTTTAGGGGGAGGGTTAGGGTTAGGGTGAGGGTTAGGCTTAGGGTTAGGATTAGGATAAGGGTTAAGGTGAGTGTGAGGGTTAGAGTTCGGGTTAGGCTTAGGGTTAGGCTGAGAGTGAGGGTGAGGGTTAGGGTTAGTGTTAGGGTGAAGGTTAGGGTTAGGGTTAGGGTGAGAGTTAGGGTTCGGGTTAAGTTTAGGGTTAAGATGAGTGTTAGGGTTAGGTTGAGTGTTAGTGTTAGGGTTCGGGTTAAGGTGAGCGTTAGGGTTAGGGTTAGTGTTATTGTTAGTGTTAGGGTTAGAGTTTCAGTGAGGGTGCGTTTGAGGGTGAGGGTTAGGATTAGGTTTAGGGTTAGGGGGAGGGTTAATTCATGGGTTATGGTTAGTGTTAGGGTTAAAGTTAGGGTGAGTGTTATGTTGAGGTTAAGGTGTAGGGTTAGGTTTAGGGTTAGGATTAGGGTTAGGGTGAGGGTGAGTGTGAGGTTTAGGGTAGGCTTAGACTTAGGCTTAGGGGTAGGTTGAGGGTGAGGGTGGGGTTGAGGATTGGGATTAGGATGATGGTAGGGTTAGGATTAGGGTAAGGGTTAGGATGAGGGTTAGGGTTAGGATTAGTGTTAGGGTGAGGGCTAGGGTGAGGGTGAGGGTTAGGGTAAGAGTTAGGATTAGGCTTAGGGTTAGGCTGAGCATAAGGTAGAGGGTGAGGTTTAGGGTTAGGGTGATGTTTTGTTTACAGTTAGGATGAGGGTTAGAACGAGGTTTATGGTTAGGGGGAGGGTTAGGGGGAGGATGATGGTAAGGGTAATGGTGAGGTTTAGGCTGAGGGTGAAGGTTAAAATAAGGGTGATTGTTAGGGTTATGCTTAGGGTTAGGGTAAGGGTTAGGGTTAGGTTTAGGGTGAGGGTTAGATTGAGGATTAGGATCAGGCTTATTGTGAGGTTTAGGGTGAGTATGAGGGTTAGGGTTAGGGTGAGCATGAGGGTTAGAATTAGGGTTAGGGTGAGGGTTAGGGTGAGGGTGAGGGTTAGGGTTAGTGTTAGGGTGAGGGTGATGGTTAGGATGAGGGTGAGGGTTAGGATTAGTGTGAGGGTGATTGTTTGGTTTAGGGTTAGTGTTAGGGTGTGTGGAAGTGTTATGGTGAGGGTTAGGGTTAGGGTGAGGGTTATGGTTATGGTGAGGCTTAGGGTTAGGGTTAGGGTGAGGGTGAGGGTGAGGTTTAGGGTTAAATTTAGGGTAAGGGGGAGGGTTACGGTGAGGTTTAGTGTTAGTGTTAGTGTTAGGGTTAGTGTTAGGGTGAGGGTAAGTGTTAGGGTGAGGGATTGGTTTAGGGTAAGGTTTATGGATAGGGTGAGGGTTAGGATTAGGTGTAGAATTATTGTTAGGTTTACAGTTTCGATTATGCTGAGGGTTAGGGTGAGGTTTAGGGTTAGGGTTAGGGTGAGGTGTAGTGTTTGGGTTAGGGTTAGTGTTAGGTTTAGGCTGAGGGTGAGGTTTAGGGTTAGAGTTAGGGTTAGAGTGAGGGTTAGGTTGAGATTTAGGGTTAGGGTTAGTGTTAGGGTTAGGGTTAGGGTGAGATTTAGGTGGAGCATTAGGATTAGGGATAGGTTTAGGTTTAGGGTTAGGGTGAGGGTGAGTGTGTGTGTTAGGGTTAGGTTTAGGGTTAGGCTTAGGGTTAGGCTGAGGGTGAGTTTGAGGGTGAGGGTTAGCGTGAGGGTGAGGGTTAAGGTTAGGGTTAGGGGGAGGGTTAGGATTAGGATGAGGGTAAGGGTGAGGGTGAGTGTGAGGGTTAGAGTTAGGGTTAGGTTGAGGCTGACTATGAGGGTTTGGGTTAGGGTATTAGGGTTAGGATGAGGGTTAGGCTGAGTGTGATGGTTAGGATTAGGATTAGGATTAGGATAAGGGTTAGGGTAATTGTGAGGGTTAGGGATAGGGTTAGGTTTAGGCTTTGGGTTACGCTGAGGGTGAGGAATGGAGTGAGGATTAGGGTTAGGGTTATGGTGAGAGTATTGTTCGGGTTATGTTTGGGGTTTGGGTGAGGGTTAGGGTTAGGGTTACTGTGAGTGTGAGGTTTAGGTTTAGGTTGAGGGTTAGGGATAGGTTTAGGGTTAGGGTGTGGGTTAGTGTTAGGTTTAGGGTGAGGGTTAGGAGGAGAATTAGGGTTAGGATTAGGGTTAGGGTGAGGGCTAGTGTGAGGGTGAGGGTTAGGGTTAGTGTTAGGGTGAGGTTTAGGGTTAGGTTTAGGGTTAGAGTGAGGGTTTGGATGAGGGTTAAAATTATGGTGAGGGTGAGGGTTAGGGTTTTGGTTAGGATTAGAGTTAGGGTAAGGGTGTATGTTAGGATTATGGTTATGTTTAGGGTTAGGGTAAGGTTTAGGGTTATGATTAGTGTTAATGTTAGGGTTAGAGTTAGAGTTAAAGTGAGGGTGAGGGTGGGGGTTAGGGTTAGGGTGAGGTTTAAGGATAGGGTTAGGGTTAGTGTTAGGGTAAGGGTGAGGGTAATGGTTAAATTTAGGGTTGGGGAGGGTTAGTTCGTGGGTTAGGGTTAGGGTTAGTGTTAGGGTTTAAGGTTAGGGTGAGGGTTAGGTTGAGGTTAAGGGTTAGGGGTAGGGTTAGGGTTAGGGTTAGGCTGAGGGTGAGTGTGAAGGTTAGGGCTAGTGTTAAGCTTAGGCTTAGGTTTAGACTGAGGGTGAGGCTGGGGTTGAGGATTAGAGTTAGTGTGAGGGAGAGTGTATGTGTCAGGGTTAGGTTTAGGGTTAGGTTTAGAGTCAGGCTGAGTTTGAGGTTGAGGGTGAGGTTTAGGGTTAGGGTGAAGGTAAGGGTTAGGGTTAGGGGGAGGGGGAGGTTTAGGGTTAGAGTTAGGGTTAGGGTGAGGCTGAGGATGAGGTTTAGGGTTAGGATTAGTGTTAGGGTTAGGGTTAAGGTGAGGGTTAGTGTAAGGGTGAGGGTTAGGCTTAGGGTTAGGATTAGGATTAGGGTTAGGCTTAGGGTGAGTGTGAGAGTTAGGGTTAGGGTTCGGATTAGGCTTAGGCTTAGGCTGAGAGTGAGGGTGAGTTTGAAGGTTAGGGTTAGGGTGAGGGTTAAGTTTAGGGTTTGGGTGAGAGTTAGGGTTCGGGTTAAATTTAGGGTTAGGGTGAGGGTTAGGCTAAGGGTTACTGTGAGGGTGAGTGTTAGGGTTAGGTTGAGTGTTAGGGTTAAGTTTAGTGTTAGTGTGATGGTGAGGGTGAGGGTTTAGAGTTAGTGTTAGGGTGAGTGTTAGGATGAGGGTTAGGGTTAGGATTACGGTTAGTGTGAGGGCAAGGGTGAGGTTGAGGTTTAGGGTTAGGGTTGTGATGAGGTTTATGGTTAGCCTTATGGTTAGGTTTAGGGTAAGGGTGAGCTTTAGGGTTAGAGTTAGGGTTAGGTTAAGGCTGATTCTGAGGGTTAGGGTTAGGGTTCTTGTTAGAGTTAGGTTTAGGATGAGGGTTAGGGTGAGTGTGTGTTAGGCTTATGGTTAGGATTAGGATTAGGATAAGGGTTAGGGTGAATGTGAGGTTTATTGTTCGGGTTAGGGTTAGACTTAGGGTTAGGCTGAGGGTGAGGGTGAGGGTTACAGTGAAGGTTTGGATTAGGGTTAAGGTGAGAGTTAGGGTTCCGGTTAAGTTTAGTGTTTGGGTTAGTGTTAGGGTTAGGTTTATGGTGAGCGTGCGGGTTAGGGTTAGGTTGAGTTTTAGGGTTAGGTTTAGGGTTAGGGAGTGGGTTAGTGTTAGTTTGACGGTGAGGGTTAGGAGGAGAATTAAGGTTAGATTTAGGGATAGGGTGAGGGCTAGGGTGAGGGTGAGGTTTAGGGTTAGGGTTAGGGTTACGGTGAGGTTTTGGGTGAGAGTTAAGATTATGGTGAGTGTGAGGGTTAGGGTTATGGTTAGGATTAGGGTTAGAGTGAGGGTGTGTGTTAGGATTCGGGTTATGGTTAGGGTTAGGGTTAGATTTAGGGTTAGGATTAGTGTTATTGTTAGCGTTTGAGTTAGAGTGAGGGTAAGGTTTAGGGTTAGGGTTAGGGTGAGGTTAAGAAATAGGGGTAGTATAAGTGTTAGGGTGAGGGTGAGGTTTATGGTTAGATTTAGGGTTAGGGGGAGGGTTAGTTCGTGGGTTAGAGATAGGCATAGGCTTAGGCTTAGGTTTAGGCAGAGGGTGAGGATGGGGGTGAGGGTTAGGGTTAGGGTGATGGTTAGGGTTAGGGTTAGGGTGAGGTTTAGGGTTTGTGTTTGGGTTAGAGTTAGGTTTAGGGTGAGGGTGAGGTTAAGGTTTAGAGTTAGGTTTAGGGAGTGGGTTAGGTTGAGGGTTAGTGTTAGGATTAGTGTTAGGGTTAGGGTTAGGGTGAGAATTTGGGGGAAGGTTAGGGTTAGGGATAGGTTTAGGATTAGTGTTAGTGTGAGGGTGAGTGTTTGTGTTAGCGTTAGGTTTAGGGTTAGGAGGAGGGTAAGGGTGAGGATGATGGTAAGTGTAAAAGTGAGGTTTAGGCTGAGGGGGAGGGTTAAGATAAGTGTGTGGGTTAGGGTTAAGTTTAGGGTTATGGTAAGGTTTAGGTTTAGGGTTAGGGTGAGGGTTAGATTGAGGATTAGGGTTAGGGTTAGGGTGAGGTTTAGTGTGACGATGAGGGTTAGGGTTAGGGTGAGGGTGAGAGTTAGAATTAGGGTTAGGGTGAGGGCTAGGGTGAGGGTGAGGTTTAGGGTTAGGGTAAGGTTTAAGATTGGGGTGAGTGTTAGGGTTAGTGTGAGGGTTTATGTTAGGGTTAGGGTTAGGGTGAGGGTGAGGGTAAGTGTTAGGGTGAGGGTTAGGGTTAGGGTTAGGATTATTCTTAGGTTGTGGGTTAGTGTTAGGGTTATTGTTAGGGTTAGGGTTAGGGTTACTTTTTCGGTGAGCGTGAAGTTTAGGTTTAGGGGGAGGGGTTGATTTAGGGTTAGAGTTAGGGTTAGGGTGAGGCTGAGGTTGAGGGTTAGGGTTTGGGTTAATGTTAGGGTTAGGGTTAGGAAGAGGGTTAAGGGTAGGGTTCGGCTTAGGCTTAGGCTTAGGCTTAGGCTTAGCCTTAGTCTGAGCCCGAGGGTGAGGGTGAGGGTTAGGGTTAGGGTTAGGGTGAGGGTTAGTGTTAGGGTTAGGGTGAGGGTTAGGATAAGGTTAAAGATTAGGAATAGGGTTAGGGTGTGGGCTAGGATGAGGGTTAATGTGAGGGTAAGGTTTAGGGATAGGGTTAGGTTTAGGATTAGGGTTAGTGTGAGGGTGAGTGTGAGGGTTAGGTTTAGGGTCAGGCTTAGGTTTATGGTGAGGGTTAGGGTTAGGCTTTGGGTTAGGGTGAGGGTGAGGCTGAGGATTAGGGTTTGGTTCAGGTTTAGGGTTAGGTTTAGGGTTAGGTTTTAGGTGATGGTTAGGGTTAGGGTTAGGGTTAGGCTGAGGATGAGGGTGTGTGTTAGTGTTAGTGTTTATGTTATGGTGAGTGTCAGACTGTGGATTAGGGTTACGTTTAGGGTAAGGGTTAGGTTTAGGGTTAGGCTTAGGCTTAGGGTTAGGGTTAGCGTGAGGTTTAGGGTTAGATATAGGGATAGGGGGAGGGTTAGGACAAATTTTAGGTATACGTTTAGTGTTAGGGTTAGGGTGAGGGTGAGGTTTAGATTGAGGTTTAGGCTAAGGGATAGGGTTATGGTTAGTGTGAGAGTTAGTGTTAAGGTTAGGGTTAGTGTTAGCGTGAGGGTAAGTGTTAGGGAGAGGGTTTGGGTTAGGGTGAGGGTTATGGTTAAGTTGAGGGTTAGGATTAGCTTTAGGGTTATTTATTTAGGGTTAGGTTTAGGGTTACGGTTATGGTGAGGGTGAGTGTGAGGGTTAGGTTTAGGGTTACGGTTACGGTGAAGGTGAGTGTGAGGGTTAGGTTTAGGGTTAGTGTGAGGGTAGTGTTTGGGTTAGGGTTAGAGTGAGGGTTAGGGTGAGGGTGAGGTTTAGGGATAGAGTTAGGGTTAGAGTGAGGTTTAGGGTGAGGTTTGTGGTTAGGGTTAATGTTAGGGTTAGGGTTAGGATGAGAGTTGGGGTCTTAGGGTTAGGGTTAGCGTTAGGGTTATGGTGTGGGTGAATTTTAGTGTTAGAATTAAGGTTAGGGTGAAGCTGAATGTGAGGGTTAATTTCAGGGTTAGTGTTAGGGAAATTGTGAGGGTTAGGGTGGGGGTGAGTTTTAGGGCTAGGGTTAGGATTAGGATTAGGGTTAGGGTTAGTGTGAGTGTGAGGGTTAGGGTTAACCTTAGGTTTAGGCTGAGCGAGAGGATGAGGGTTAGATTTAGGGTGAGGGTTAGGGTTAGGGTTAGGGTGAGGTTTAGTGTTAGGTTTAAGGTTAGGGTGATGGTGAAGTTTAGGGGTAGATTTAGGTTTAGGGTTAGGCTGAGTGTTAGGGTTAATGTTAAGCTTAGGTTTAGGCTGAGGGTGAGGGTGAGTGTTAGGGTTAGGTTTAGGATGAGGTTTAGGTTTAGGGTTAGTGTTAGGATTAGTGGTAGGGTGAGAGTGAGGTTTAGGGTTAGAGTTAGGGTTAGGGATAGGGCTAGAGAGAGGGTGAGGTTTAGGGCAAGGTTTAGGCTTAGGTTGAGGCTGAGTTTTAGGTTGAGGTTGAGGGTTAGGGTTAGGGTGATGTTTAGGTTTACGATTAGGGTGAGGGATAGGATGAGGTTTAGGGTTAGGGGGAGGGTTAGGGGGAGAATGATGGTAAGGGTAAAAGTGAGGTTTAGGCTGAGGGTGAGGGTTAAGATAAGGGTGTGGGTTTGGGTTAAGTTTAGGGTTAGGGTAAGGGTTAGGTTAGGGTTAGGGTGAGGGTTAGATTGAGGATTATGTTTAGGGTTAGGGTGAGGTTTAGGGTGAGGATGAGGGTTAGGGTTAGGGTGAGGGTGAGAGTTAGAATTAGGGTTAGGGTGAGGGCTAGAGTGAGGTTGAGGTTTAGGGTTAGGGTGAGGTTTAGGATTGGGGTGAGTGTTAGGGTTAGTGTGAGGGTTAGTGTTAGGGTTAGTGTTAGGGTTAGGGTGATGGTAAGTGTTAGGGTGAGGGTTAGGGTTAGGGTGAGGATTCTGCTTAGGATGAGGGTTAGGGTTAGGTTGAGGATTATTCTTAGGTTGTGGGTTAGGGTTAGGTTTATTGTTAGAGTTAGGGTTAGGGTTACTTTTTCGGTGAGCGTGAAGGTTAAGGTTAGGGGGAGGGGGAGATTTAGGGTTAGAGTTAGGGTTAGGATGAGGCTGAGGTTGAGGGTTAGGGTTTGGGTTAGTGTTAGGTTTAGGGTTAGGGTTCGGCTTAGGCTTAGGCTTAGGCTTAGGCTTAGCCTTAGGCTGAGCCTGAGGGTGAGGGTTAGGGTTAGGGTGAAGGTTAGGGTTAGGGTTAGGGTGAGGGTTAGTATAAGGTTTAGGGTTATTATTAGGCTTAGGTTGAGGTTTAAGATGAGGGTTAATGTGAGGGTAAGGTTTAGGGATACGGTTATGTTTAGGATTAGGGTTAGGGTGATGGTGATTGTGAGGGTTAGGTTTAGGGTCAGGCTGAGTGTTAGGGTGAGGGTTAGGGTTAGGGTTTGGGTTAGGGTGAGGGTGAGGCTGAGGATTAGGGTTTGGTTAAGGTTTAGTGTTAGGTTTAGGGTTAGGTTTAAGGTGATGGTTAGGGTTAGGGTTAGGGTTAGGCTGAGGATGAGGGTGTGGGTTAGGGTTAGTGTTTGGGTTAGGGTGAGGGAGAGGCTGTGGATTAAGGTTACGTTTAGGGTTAGGGTTAGGTTTAGTGTTAGGCTTAGGCTTAGGGTTTGGGTTAGCGTGAGGTTTAGGGTTAGACATAGGGTTAGGTGGAGGGTTAGGACAAGGTTTAGGAATACGGTTAGTGTTAGGGTTAGTGTGAGGGTGAGGGTTAGGTTGAGGTTTAGGCTAAGGGTTAGGGTTATGGTTAGTGTGAGGGTTAGTGTTAGAGTTAGGGTTAGTGTTAGCGTGAGGTTAAGTGTTAGGGTGAGGGTTTGGGTTAGGGTGAGGGTTATGGTTAGGTTGAGGGTTAGGATTAGCTTTAGGGTTATTGTAAGGTTTAGGTTTAGCATTACGGTTACGGTGAGGGTGAGTGTGAGGGTTAGGTTTAGGGTTAGGGTGAGGTTTAGTGTTTGGGTTAGGGTTAGAATGAGGGTTAGGTTGAGGGTGAGGTTTAGGGATAGAGTTAGGTTTAGGGTGAGGGTTAGGTTGAGGTTTGTGGTTAGGTTTAGTGTTTGGGTTAGGGTTAGCGTTAGCGTTAGGATTATTGTGTGGGTGAGGTTTAGTATTAGAATTAGTGTTAGGGTGAGGCTGAGTGTAAGGGTTAGTTTCAGGGTTAGTTTTAGGGTTAGGGTGAGGGTTGGAATGAGGGTGAGGTTTAGGGCTAGGGTTAGGATTAGGATTAGGGTTAGGGTTAGGGTGAGTGTGAGGGTTAGGTTTAGGGTTAGGTTTATCCTTAGGTTTAGGCTGAGGGTGAGGGTGAGGGTTAGGTTTAGGGTGCGGTTAGGGTTAGGGTTAGGGTGAGGTTTAGTGTTAGGTTTAGGGTTAGGGTGATGGTGAGGTTTAGGGGTAGAGTTAGGTTTAGGGTGAGGGTGAGTGTGAGGGTTAGGGTTAGGGTTAATGTTAAGCATAGGTTTAGGCTGAGGGTAAGGGTGAGTCTTAGGGTTAAGGTTAGGAATAGGTTTAGGTTTAGGGTTAGGGTTAGAATTAGTGTTAGGGTGAGAGTGAGATTTTGGGTTAGAGTTAGGGTTAGGGTTAGGGATAGGGTTAGGTTGAGAGTTAGGTTTATTGTTAGGCTTAGGGATAGGCTTAGTCCGAGCATGAGGGTGATGGTTAGGGTTAGGTTTTGGGTGTTGGTTCAGGATAGGTTTAGTGTTATTGATAGGGTTAGGGTTAGAGTTACGGTGAGGGTGAGGGTGCGGGTGAGGGTTAGGTTTAGGGTTAGGTTTTGGTTTATGGGTAAGGTTAGGGTTAGGGTTAGGGTGAGGGTTAGGGTTAGGATTATGGTTAGGGTGAGGGCTAGGGTGAGGTTGAGCGTTAGGGTTAGGTTTGGGCTTAGGCGTAGGGTTAGTCTGAGGGTGAGGTTGAGGGTGAAGAATAGGGTTAGAGTGATGTTTAGGGTTATGGTTAGGGTGAGGGTAAGGTTTAGTGTTAGGATTAGGGTGAGGGTTAGGGTGAGTGTGATGGAAAGCATAAAGGTGAGGATTAGGCTGAGGCTTAGGGTTAAGATAAGGGTGAGGGTAAGTGTTAGGATGAGGGTTAGGTTTAGGGTGATTTTTATGGTTAGGGTGAGGGTTAGAGTTAGGGTTCTGGTTATTGTTAGGGTTAGGATTAGGGTTACTCTTACAGTGAGGGTGAGGGTAAGGGTTAGGTTTAGGGTGAGGTTTAGGGTTAGGGTTATGATTAGAGTATGAGTTAGGGTTAGGATTAGGTTTAGGGTGAAGGCTAGGGTGAGGGTGAGGGTTAGGGTTAGGGTTAGGATTAGCGTTAGGGTGAGGGTGAGTGTGTGTGTTAGTTTTAGGTTTAGGGTTAGGCTTAGGGTTAGGCTAAGGGTGAGGTTGAGGATGAGGGTTGGAGTTAGGGTTAGGGGGAGGGTTAGGGTGAGCATTAAGGTTAGGGTTAGTGTTAGGGTTAGGGTTAGGGTGAGTGTTAGACTGAGGTTTAATGTTAGGGTTAGGGTTAGGTTTAGGATTAGGTTTACGGTGAGGGTGAGTGTGAGGGTTACGGTTAGGGTTCGGCTTAGGGTTAGGGTTAGGCTGAAGGTATGGGTGGGGATGAAGATTAGGTTTAGAAAGATGGTTAGGTTTATGGTTAAGTTAAGGGTTAGAATGAGGGTTTGGGTTAGGGTGAGGGTGAGGGTTAGGGTTAGGCCAAGACTTAGGCTTTGGTTTAGGCTGAGGCTGAGGGTGAGTGTGAGGGTTAGGGTTGGGTGATGGTTGGGGTTACCGTTAGGTTGAGGGTTAGGATGAGGATCAGTTTTAGATTGAGGGTTAGTGTGAGGGTGATGGTAATGGTAAAGGTGAGTGTTAGGCTGAGGGTGAGGGTTACGTTAAGGGTGAGTGTTAGGGTTAGGGTGAGGGTGAGGGTTAGATTGAGGATTACTGTTAGGGTTAATGTGAGGTTTAGGGTGAGGATGAGGGTTAGGGTTAGGTTGAAGGCTAGGTTGAGGTTGAGGTTTAGGGTTAGGGTGAGGTTTAGGGTTAGGGTGATGTTTAGGGTTAGTGTGAGGGTTAGTGTTAGGGTGAGTGTTAGTGTTAGGGTGAGGGTAATTGTTAGGGTGAGGCTTAGGGTTACGGTGAAGCTTATGCTTAGGATGAGGGTTAGGGTTAGGGTTAGGGTTATTGTTAGGGTTAGGGTTAGGGTTAGGGTTACGGTGAGGGTGAGGGTGAGGGTGAGGGTGAGGTTGAGGGTTAGGTTTAGGATGAGGTTTAGGTTTAAGGTTAGGGTTAGAATTAGGGTAAGGGTGAGGCTGAGGTTTAGGGTTAGAGTTAGGTTTAGTGTTATTGTTGGGGTTAGAGTGATGTTTAGGGTTAGTGTTAGGCTTAGGCTTGGGCTTAGGCTTAGGCTGAGCATAAGGGTGATGATTAGGGTTAGGGTTAATGTGGGGTTTAGGGTTAGGTTTAGGGTGACTGTGAGGTTGAGGGTTACATATAGGGTTAGAGAGAGGGTTAGGGTGAGGTTTAGGGTTACTGTTAGGGTGAGGGTAAGTGTTAGAGTGAGGGTTAGGAATAGGGTTAAGGTTATTCTTATTGTTAGGTTTAGGGTTGGGATTACGGTGAGGGTGAGGATGAGGGATAGGGTTAGGGTTAGAGTGAAGTTTAGGGTTTTTGTTAATATTAGAGCTGGGTTTAGGGTCAGGGTGAGGTTTAGGTTAGAGTGAGGATTAGGGTGAGGGTTAGGTTGAGGGTTAGGGTTAGTGTTCCTGTTAAGGTTAGCGTTAGGGTGAGAGTTAAGGGGAGGGTTAGAGTTAGGTTTAGGGTTAGGATAAAAGGGTGAGGGTGAGAGTTATGGTTAAGGTGAGTGTTGGGGTTAGGGTTAGAGTGAGGGTTAGGGTGATGGTTAGGCTTAGGCTTAGGGTTTGGTTATGGGCTATGGTGAGGGTGCGTGTTAGGGTTAAGGTTAGGGTCAGGGTTAGGGTGAGGATTACTCTTATTGTTAGGGTTAGGGTTAGGGTTAGGTTTAGGTTTAATATTAGGCAGAGGGTGAGGGTGAGTGTGAGGGTTAGGGTTAGGGTGAGGGTGAGGTTTAGGTTTAGAATTAGTGTTAGGGTGAGGGTTAGTGTGAGGGTTAGGGTTAGGGTTAGTGTTACGGTTAGGGTTAGGGTGAGGATGAGGGTCAGGGTTAGGGTTAATCTTTGGCTTAGGCTTACGCTTAGGCCGAGTGTGAGGGTGAGGGTGAGGTTTAGGGTTAGCATTAGGGTTAGGATGAGGGTTAGAGAGAGGGTGAGGGTTAGGGTTAGCATTAGGGTGAGGTTTAGGTTTAGGTTTAGGGTTAGCGTTATGGTGAGTGTGAGAGTTAGGGTTAGGGTTTGGGTGAGGGTGAGGGTTAGTATTAGGGATAGGGTTAGAGTTACAGTGAGGGTGAGGGTGACAGTGAGGGTTAGGATCAGGGTTAGGGTGAGGTTTAGGGTTAGGGTTATGGTTAGGATGAGAGTGTGGTTTAGGGTTAGAGTTACGGTTAGGGGAGGGTTAGGGTGAGGGTTAGGTTTAGGGTTAATGTTAGGGTTAGGTTTAGAGTGAGGGTTAGGTTGAGGTATAATGCTAGTATTAGGGTTAGTTTTAGGATAAGGTTTACAGTGAGGGTGAGTGTGAGGGATAGGGTTAGGGTTCGGCTTAGTCTTAGGGTTAGGCTGAGGGTATGGGTGGGGTTGAGGATTAGGTTTAGAAAGATGGTTAGGGTTATGGTTAGGTTAAGGTTTAGGATGAGGGTTAGGGTTAGGATTAGGGTTAGGGTGAGGGCTAGGGGGAGGGTGAGGGTTAGGGTTAGGGTTTGGCTTAGGCTTTGTGTTAGGTTGAGGCTGAGTGTGAGGGTGAGGGTTAGGATTAGGGTGATGGTTCAGGTTACCATTAGGGTGAGGGATAGGATGAGGATTAAGGTTAGGGTGAGGGTGAGGTTGAGGGTGACGGTAAGGGTAAAGGTGAGGGTTAGGCTGAGCGTACAGGTTAAGGTAACAGTGAGGGTTAGGGTTAGGGTGAGGTTGAGGGTTAGATTGAGTATTAGTGTTATGGTTAGTGTGAGTTTTAGGGTGAGGATGAGGGTTAGGGTTAGGTTGAGGGCTAGGTTCAGGGTGAGGTTTAGGGTTAGGGTGAGGTTTTGGGTTAGGCTGAGGGTTAGGTTTAGTGTGAGGGTTAGTGTTAGGGTTAGGGTTAGTGTTAGGATGAGGGTAAATGTGAGGGTGAGGGTTAGGGTTAGGGTGAAGGTTATGGTTAGGATGAGGTTTAGAGTTAGTGTTAGGGTTATTGTTAGGTTTAGGGTCAGGGTTACAGTTACGGTGAGGATGAGGGTGAGGGTGAGGGTTAGGGTTAGGATGAGGCTTAGGGTTAGGGTTAGGGTTAGTGTTAGGGTTAGGGTAAGGGTGAGGTTTAGGGTTAGAGTTAGGATTTGTGTTAGTGTTGGGGTTATGGTGAGGGTTAGGGTTAGGGTTGAGCTTAGGCTTAGGCTTCGGCTGAGCATGAGGGTGAGGGTTAGGGTGGGGTTTAGGGTTAGGGTTAGGGTGAGTATGAGTGTGAGGTTGAGTGTTAGATATAACTTTAATGGGAGGTTTAGGGTGAGGGTTATGTTTAGGTTTATTTTTAGGGTTAGGGTGACGGTCTGCGTTAGGTTGAGGTTTAGGGTTAGGGTTAGGGCTTGGGTTAGTGTCAGGGTTAGTGTTAGGGTTAGGGTTAGTGTTAAGGTGAGGGTAAGTAATAGGGTGATATTTTGGGTTAGGGTGAGGGTTATGGTTAGGGTGAGGGTTCGGAATAGGTTTAGGGTTATTGTTAGGTTTAGGTTTAGGGTTATGGTTACGGTGAGGGTGAGGATGAGTGTTAGGGTTAGGGTTAGGGTGAGGTTTAGTGTTTGGGTTAGGGTTAGAGTTAGGGTTAGCATGATGGTGAGGTTTAGGTTTAGAGTTAGGTTTAGGGTGACGGTTAAGTTGAGGGTTAGGGTTACTGTTCGTGTTAAGGTTAGGGTTAGGGTGAGAGTTAAGGGGAGGGTTAGGGTTAGTGTGAGTGTTAGGGTTAGGGTTAGGCTTAGGATTAGTGTGAATATAAGAATTAGGGTGACAGTTAGTGTGAGGGTGAGTTTTAGGGTTAGGGTTAGGGTGAGGGCTAGGGTGAGGGTTAGGTTTAGGGTGAGGTTTAGGGTGAGGGTTAGAGTGAGTGTGAGGTTCAGGGTTAGGGTTACTGTAAGGGTGAGGGTGAGGGTTAGGGTTAGGTTTAGGTTTACGGTGAGGGTGACGGTTAGGGGTAGGTTGAGGGTTAGGGTTAGGGTAAGGGTTAGGCTGAGGGTGAGGGTTAGGATAAAGGTTAGGGTTAGGGTTATTTTTAGGGTTATGTTTAGGTTTATGGTTACAATGAAGGTGAGGATTAGGGTTAGGGTGAGGTTTAGGATTAGGGTTAGGTTTAGGGTTAGGGTTAGGATGAGGTTTAGGGTGAGTGGTAGGTTTAAGGTTAGTGTGAGGTTTAGGGTTAGTTTGAGGGTTAGAGTTAGGGATAGGGTGAGGGTTAGGATGATTGTTAGGGTGAGGGTAAGGTTTAGGGTGAGGGTTAGAGTGAGTGTGAGGTTTAGGGTTAGGGTTTGTGTTAGGGTGAGGGTAAGTGTTAGGTTTAGGTTTAGGTTTACGGTGAGGTTGAGGGTTAGGTTTAGGGTGAGTGTTAGGGTTAGGGTTAGTGTTAGGGTGAGGGTGAGGGTTAGGATAAAGTTTAACGTTAGGGTTATTTGTAGGGTTATGTTTAGGTTTATGGTTTTGTTGAGGGTGAGGGTTAGGGTGAGGTTTAGGATTAGGGTTAGCTTTAGGTTTAGGGTTAGGATGAGGATTAGGGTGAGTGGTAAGGTTATGGTTAGGTTCACCCTCACGGTTAGGGTTAGAGTGAAGGTTAGGGTTAGGGTTAGGTTTAGGGTGAGGGTTAGGATTAGTGTTAGAGTTAGAGTTAGGGTTAGGATGAGGGTTTCAGCTTAGGCTTAGGGTTAGGGTTAGTTTGAGGGTTACGGTGAGGGTTATGTTTAGGGTTAGGTTAAGGTTTAGCATTGGGGTGAGGGTTAGGGTTAGGATTAGTGTTAGAGTTAGGGTTAGGGTTAGGGTGAGGGTTTCGGGTTAGGCTTAGTGTTACTCTTAGGTTTAGGTTTATGGTGAGGGTGAGGGTTAGGGTTAGGGTTAGGTTTATCATGTGGGTGAATGATAGCGTGAGGGTTAGGGTGAGTGTTCGAGATTGCATTAGGGTTAGGGTGAAGGTTAGGGTGAGGGTTAGGTTTAGTGTGAGTGTTAGGGTTAGGGTTAGGCTTAGGATTAGTGTGAAGGTAAGAATTAGGGTGATGGTTAGTGTGAGGGTGAGGTTTAGGGTAAGGATTTGGGTTATGGTTAGTATTACGCTGAGGGTGATGGTGAGGGTGAGGATGAGTGTGAGATTTAGGGTTAGGGTTAGGGTGAGGGCTAGGGTGAGGGTTAGGTTTAGGGTGAGGTTTAGGGTTAGGGTGAGCGTAAGGTTTAGGGTGAGGGTTAGAGTGAGTGTGAGGTTTAGGGTTATGGTTAGTGTAAGGGTGAGGGTGAGGGTTAGGGCTAGGTTTAGGTTTACGGTGAGGGTGAGGGTTAGGGGTAGGGTAAGGGTTAGGTTTAGGGTTAGTGTTAGGGTGAGTGTGAGGGTTAGGATAAAATTTAGCGTTAGGGTTATTTGTAGGGTTATGTTTAGGTTTATGGTTACGTTGAGGGTGAGGGTTAGGGTGAGGTTTGGGATTAGGGTTAGGTTTAGGGTTAGGGTTAGGATGAGGATCAGGGTGAGTGGTAGTGTTAAGTTTAGGGTGAGGGTTAGGGTTAGAGTGAAGGTTAGGGTTAGGTTTAGGGTTAGGTTGAGGGTTACGGTGAGGGTTATGGTTAGGGTTAGGTTTAGATTTATCATGTGGGTGAGTGATAGCGTGAGGGTTAGGGTAATTGTTAGAGTTAGCATTAGGGTTAGGGTGAAGGTTAGGATGAGGGTTAGGTTTAGTGTGAGTGTTAGGGTTAGGGTTAGGTTTAGGATTAGTGTGAATGTAAGAATTAGGGTGACGGTTAGTGTGAGGGTGAGGTTTAGGTTTAGGATTTGGGTTATGGTTAGTGTTACACTGAGGGTGATGGTGAGGGTGAGGGTGAGTGTGAGTTTTAGGGTTAGGGTTAGGTGAGGGCTAGGGTGAGGGTTAGGGTTAGGGTGAGGGTTAGGGTTAGGGTGAGGGTTAGGGTTAGGGTTAGGCTTAGTTTGAGGGTGGTATGAGGGTGAAGTTTAGGGTGAGGGTGAGTGTTAGGGTTATGGTTTAACCTGGGGTGAGGGTTAGGGTTAGGGGTCGGGTTAGGGTTATGGTGAGTATTAGGGTTAATGTGACGGTTAGCTTAAGTGAAGATAAATTAAGGGTGAGTGTTAGGGTGAGGGTGAGGTTTATGGTTACTGTTATAGTGAGGGTTAGGGTTAGGTTTAGTGTTAAGTTAAGGGTGAGGGTGAGGGTTAGGGTTAGGCTTAGGGTTAAGGAGAGGGTGAGGGTGAGCGTGAGGGTTAGTGTTAGTGTTAGGGTTCTGGTGAAGGTTAGGGTTAGGGTGGAGTTTAGGATTAGGGTTAGGGTGAGGGTTAGGGTGAGGATGAGGGTTAGGTTTAGAGTGAGGGTTAGGGTTAGGTTTAGGTTTAGAGTCAGGGTTAGGGTGACTGTGAGGTTCAAGGTGAGGTTTAGGGTGAGGGTTAGGTTTAGGGTTAAGGTGAGGCTTAGGGTAAGGGGTAGGGTTACAGTTAGGGTGAGGGTTAGGTTTAGTGTGAGAGTTAAGTTTAGGGTTAAGTTTAGGATTAGTGTGAGGGAAAGAATTAGGGTGATGATTAGGGTGAGGGTGAGGTTTAGGTTTAGGAATAGGGATAGAGTTAGTGTTACGCTATGGGTGAGGATGAGGGTGAGGGTGAGGGTTAGGTTTAGGATTAGGGTGAGGGCTAGGGTGAATGTTAGGTTTAGGGTAAGGGCTAGGGTTTGGGTGAGGTTTAGGGTTAGGTTTAGTTTCAGGGTGGTGTGAGGGTGAGGTTTAGGGTGAGGCTTTGGGTTAGGGTGAGGGCTAGGTTGAGGGTGAACTTTAGGGTTATGATGAGGGGTAGGGTTAAGTTTAGGGTGAGGGTTAGATTTAGTGTGAGGTTTACGGTTAAGGTTACGGTGAGGGTGAGGGTAAGGGTTATGGTGAGGGTTCAGGTGAGGGTGAGGTTTAGGGTTATGATTAGAGATAGGGTTAGGTTTAGGCTGCGGTTGAGAGTGAGGATGTGGGTGAGGTTTAAGGTTAGGGTTAGGGTGAAGGTGAGGGCTAGGGTGAGCGTGAGGGTGAGGATGAAGGTGAGGTTGAGGGTGAGGCTGAGGGTTAGTGTGAGGGTTTGGGTTAGGTTTAGGGTGAGGGTGAGAGTGAGGGTTAAGATTAGGGTTAGGGTTATTTTTAGGGTTAGAGTGAGGGTTACAGTTCAGTTTAGGGTGAGGGTTATGGTTAGGGTTAGGCTAAGGTTTAGGGTTACAGTTAGTGTTAAGATGAAGTTTAGGGTGAGGGGTAGGGCTAGGGTTAGGGTGAGGGTTAGGGTTAGTGTGAGGGTTAAGGTTAGGGTTAGGGTGAGGATTAGGTTGAGGGATAGGGTTTTGGTAAGGGTTAAGGTGAGGGTGAGGGTTAGGATGCGGTTTAGGGTTAGGGTTAGGTTTAGGGTGAGGGTTAGGGTTAGGGTGGAGTTTAGGATTAGGGTTAGGGTTATGGTTAGGTTGAGGGTTAGGTTTAGGGTTAGGTTTAGCTTCACGCTGAGGGTGAGTGTTAGGGTTAGGTTGAGTGTTAGTGTTAGGGTAAGAGTTAAGGTGAGGGTGAAGTTTAGGATTAGGATTAGGGTTAGGGTTAGGGTGAGGGTGAGGGTTAGGATTAGGGTTAGGGTTACAGTAAGGGTGAGGGTTAGGTTTAGGGTGAGGTTTAGGGTTAGGGTTAGGGTTAGGGTGTGGGTTTTGGTTAGGATTAGAGTTAGGGTTAGGGTTATTGTTAGGGTTAGGTTTAGGGTTACTTTTAGGGGGAGGGTGAGGGTTATAGTTAGGGTTAGGGTTAGGATTAGTGTGAGGGTGAGGGTGTGGATTAGAGTTATGTTTAGGTTTAGGGTGAGGGTTAGTGTGATGGTTAGGGTTAGGGTGAGGGTGAGGGTGAGGTTGAGGGTGAGTGTTAGGGTTAGTTTGGGGTTTAGGGTTAGGGTTAAGGTTAGGGTTAGGGTGAGTGTTTGGGTTAGATTTAGGGTTAGGATGAGGGTTAGGCTGAGGGGTATGGTTAGGTTTAGGGTGAGGGTTAGGGTTAGTGTGAAGGTTAGGTTTAGGGTTAGGGTGAGGTTAAGGATTAGCCTGAGGTTTAGGGTGAGGGTAAGTGTTAGGTTTTGGTTTAGGGTGAGGGTTAGGGTTAGGTTTAGGGTTACTGTGAGGGTGAGGGTTAGGTTTAGGTTGAGGGTTAGGGTTAGGGTTAGGGTTAGGGTGTGTGTGAGGGTTAGGATTAGAGTAAGGGTTAGGGTTATTGTTAGGGTTAGGGTTAGGGTTACGGTTTGTTTTAGGGTGAGGGTGAAGGATACGGTTAGGTTTACGGTGAGGTTTAAGGTTAGGGTTAGGGTTGGGGTGAGGGTTAGGTTAAGGGTTAGGTTTTGGCTTACGGTTAGGGTGAGG
Organism: Dipodomys merriami; assembly: GCF_024711535.1. Taxonomy (NCBI): domain Eukaryota; kingdom Metazoa; phylum Chordata; class Mammalia; order Rodentia; family Heteromyidae; genus Dipodomys; species Dipodomys merriami. The sequence goes on from NW_027202849.1 coordinate 2,431,439, forward strand.
GTGAGGGTGAGGATGAGGGTTAGGGTTAGAGTGATCATTAGGGTTAGTGTTAGGGTGAGTGTGAGGGTTAGGATTAGTGATAGGCTTAGGGTTAGGCTGAGGGTGATGTTGTGGGTGAAGGTTAGGTTTAGGATGAGGGTTATGGGGTTAGGATTAGGGTTAGGGTGAGGGCTAGGGTGAGGGTGAGGGTTAGGGTTAAGGTTAGGTTGAGGTTTAGGGTTAGGGTTAGGGTGAGGTTGAGATTTAGGGTTAGAGTTTGGGTTAAGGTGAGGCTGAGGATGAGGGTTAGAGTTAGGGTTAGGATTAGGATTAGGGTAAGGGTTGGGGTGAGTGTGAGGGTTAGGGTTAGGGTTCGGCTTAGGGTTACACTGAGTGTGAGGTTGAGGTTGAGGGTTAGGGTTTGGGTGAGGGTTAGGGTTAGGTTTAGTGTTAGAGTTAGGGTTCAGGTTAAGATTAGGGTTAGTGTGAGGGTTAGCGTTAGGGTTAGGGTTAGGTTGAGGTTTAGGGTTAACGTTGAGGTGAGGGTTTGGATGAGGATTAGGGTTAGGATTGGGTTAGGGAGAGGGCTATGGTGAGTGTGAGGGTTAGGGTTAGTGTTAGGGTGAGGTTTATGGTTAGGGTTAGGTTTAGGGTGAGGGTTAGGATGAGGGTTAGGGTTACGGTAAGGGTGATGGTTAGGTTTAAGGTGAGGGTTAGGGTTAGGGTGAGGGTTAGGGTTAGGCTTAGGTGTAGGGTTAATGTTATTGTTAGGTTTAGGGTTGTGGTTAAGGTTACGGGGAGGGTGATGGTTTGGGTTAGTGTTAGGGTGAGCGTTAGAATGAGGGTTAGGATTAGGATTAGGGTGAGGGCTAGGGTGAAGTTTAGGTTAAGGGTTAGGGTTAGGGTGAGGTTTAGGGTTAGTGTTAGGCTTAGGGTGAGGGTGAGATTTATGGTTAGAGTTTGGGTAAGGGTGAGGCTGAGGTTGAGGGTTAGGGTTAGGGTTAGAGTTAGAGTTAGGGTTAAGGTGAGGTTTAGGGTGAGGGTGAGGGTTAAGCTTAGGGTTAGATTTAGGATTATGGTAAGGATTAGGATGAGTGTGAGGTTTAGGGTTAGGGTTAGGCTTAGGTTTAGGGTTAGGCTTAGGCTTAGGCTTAGGTTTAGGCTGAGTGTGAGGGTTAGGGTTAGGGTGAGGGTAAGTGTTAGGGTTAGGGTGAGAGTTAGGGTTCGGTTAAGTTTAGGGATAGGGTGCGAGTTAGGGTTAGGGTTACGGTGAGCGTGATGGTTAGTTTTAGGTTGAACGTTAGCGTTAGGGTTAGGGTGAGGATTAGGGTTAGGATTAGGGTGAGGGTTAGGATGAGGATTAGGGTTAAGATTAGGGTTAGGGTGAGGATTATGTTTAGTGTTAGGGTAAGGTTTAGGGTTAGGTTCAGAGTTTGGGATAGGTTCAGATTGAGGGTTAGAATGAGGGTTAGGGTTATTGTGAGGGTGAGGGTTACATTAGGGTGAGGGTTAGGGTTAGGATTAGGGTTAGGATGAGGGTTAGTGTTAGCATTAGGGTTAGGGTTAGGGTTAGGTTTAGGTTTAGGATTAGTGTTATTTTTAGCATAAGTGTTAGAGTTATGGTGAGGGTGACAGTAAGGGTGAGGATTAGGGTTAGGGTTAGGGTGAAGTTTAGGGTTAGGATTAGGATTAGGGTTAGGGTGTGGGTGAGGTTTAAGGTTATATTTAGGGTTAGTTATAGGGTTAGCTCGAGTGTTGAGGTTAGGATTAATGCTAGCGTTAGGCTTAAGGTGAGGGTTAGTTTGAGGGTGAAGGTTAGGGTTAGCATTAGGATTAGGTTTAGGGTTAGGGTAAGTGTGAGGGTTAGGGTGAGGGTGAGGGTTAGGATTAGGTTTAGGGTTAATGTTATTCTTAGGTTTAGGGTGAGGGTTACGGTTACGGTGAGGTTCGAGGGTGAGGGTTAGGGTTAGGGTTAGGGTGAGGTTTTTAGTGTTAGGGTTAGTGTTAGAATTAGGGTTAGGTTAATGGGGAGGGTTAGGATGAGGATTAGGGTTAGGAATAGTGTTAGGGTAAGGGCTAGGGTGAGGGTGAGGTTTAGGGTTAGTTTTAGAGTGAGTTTTAGGGTTCGGGTTAGGGTTTAGGTTAGGTGAGGGTAAGGTTTAGTGTTAGAGTTAGGTTTAGGGTGAGGCTGAGGGTGAGGGTTAGGGTTAGGGTTAGTATTAGGGTTAGGGTGAGGGTGATGATGATGATGAGGATTCGGGTGATTGTGAGGATTAGGCTTAGGGTTAGGATTAGAATTACGGTAAAGGTTAGGGTGAGTGTGAGGGTTAGGGTTAGGGTTAGGCTTAGGCTTAGGATTAGGCTGAGCATGAAGATTAGGGTGAAGTTTAGGGTTAGGGTGAGGGGTAGGGTTAGGCTTAGGGTTAGGATTAGGTTTAGGGTAAGGGTTAGGGTGAGGGTGAGGTTTAGTTTTAGCGTAATGGTAAGGGTGAGGCTGAGGTTGAAAGTAACGGTTTGGGTTAGTGTTAGGGTAAGGTTTCAGGTTAGGCTTAGGGTTAAGCTGAGGGTTAGGGATAGTTTGATGGTTAGGGTGGGGTGAGGGTTTGGGTGAGGGTGAGTGTGAGGGCGAGTGTTAGTGTGCGGGTGAGGTTTAGGGTTAGGTTTAGGTTTAGGGTTAGTGTTAGGGTTAGGGTTAGGATGATGGTTAGGTTGAGGGGTAGGGTTAGTGTGAGGGTGAGGTTCAGGCTAAGTTTGCGAGTTACCGTTAGGATGAGGTTTGGGGTGAGGTTTAAGGTGTGTTTTAGGGTTAGGGTGAGGGTTAGGATGAGTGTAAGTTTTAGGGTGAGAGTTAGGGTGAGTGTGAATGTTAGGTTTAGGGTGAGGGTTAGGGTTATGGAGAGGGTTAGGGTTAGATTTAGGGTGAAGGTGTGAGTGAGTGTGTGGGTTAGGGTAAGATTTCGTTTAAGGTTAGGGTTAGGGTTAGGGTTATTTTTAGGGTTAGGTTTAGTGTTACGGTTACGGTGAGGTTGCAGGTGAGGTGAGGTTAAGCGTTACGTTTAGCGTTACGGTGAGGGTTAGGGTGATGGTAAGTTTTGGGGTGCGGGTTAGGGTTAGGGTGAGGTTTAAGGTGAGGCTGAGGGTTAGTGTTAGGGTGAGGGTTAGGTTGAGGGTAAGTGTTAGGGTGAAGGTAAGTGTAAGTGTGAGGGTTAGGGTTAGGGTGAGGTTTAGGTTGAGGTAGAGGGTTAGTGTTAGGGTTAGGGTTAGGGTGAGTGTGAGGGATAGGGTATGATGGATGAGGGTTCGTGTTAGGGTTAGAGTTAGGGTGAGGGTTATGGTGAGGGGTAAGGTTAGGGGTAGGTTTAGGGTTAGGGTTAGTGTGAGTGTTAAGGTTAGGGTGACAATAAGGTAAGGGTGAGGGTTAGGATGAGAGTGAGGTTTAGGGTTATCTTTAGGGTGAGGGTTAGGGTTACGGTTATGGTGAGGGTTAGGGTTAGGTTTATGTTAAGGGTGAGCTTGAGTGCTAGAGTGAGAGTGAGGGTTTGGGAGAGTGTGAGGGTTAGGGTTTGGGTGAGGGTTAGTGTTAGGGTGAGTGTTAGAGTTAGTGTGAGGGTTAAGTTTAGATTCAGGGTTAGCGTTAAGGTTAGGGTGAGTGTTAGTGTTCGGTTGGATGTTAGGGTTAGGGAGAGGGTTAGGTTGAGTGTTAGGGTTAGGGTGAGTGATAGGGTTAGGGTTAGGCTGAGTTTTAGGTTTAAGGTGATGTGTAAGATGAGGGTGAGCGTTAGGGTGAGGCTGAGGGTGAGGGTTAGGGTATGGGTAACATTTAGGGTTATGGTGAGGATTAAGGTAATGGTGAGGTTGAGGGTGAGGGTGAGGGTAAGGATTAGGATTTGGGTGAGGGTGAGGGTTAGGGTTAGGGTTAGAGTTTGGGTGAGGGTTAGGGTGAGGGGTAGTGTTAGGGTTAGGTTTAGTGTGAGTGTTAGGCTTAGGGTGAGGATAAAGTAAGGGTGAGGGTTAGGGTGAGAGTGAGGGTTAGTGTTACTGTTAGGGTGAGGGTTAGTGTTACGGTTATGGTGAGGGTTAGGGTTAGGGTTATGTTTAGGGTGAGGGTGAGTGTTAGAGTGAGGATGAGGGTTTGGGAGATCGTGAGGGTTAGGGTTTGGGTAAGGGTTACGGTTAGGGTGATTGTTTGGGTGTCGGTGAGGGTGAGGGTTAGGGTTGGGTTTAGGGTTAGAGTGAGGGTTAGGGTGAGGGGTATGGTTAGGGTGAAGGTTAGGGTTAGGGTTACTGTGAGGGTTAATGTTAGGTTTAGTTTTAGGGTTAGGTTGAGGGTAAGGGTTAGGTTGAGGGTTAGGTTTAGTGTTAGGTTTAGGTTTAGTGTGAGGGTTAGGGCTGGGGTGAGGGTAAGGATGAGGTTTAGGGTTAGGGTGATGTTTAGGGTGAGGGTGAGGGTTAGGATGAGTGTGAGGGTGAGGGTTCAGTTGAGGGTTTGGGTTAGGTTTAGGGTGAGGGTGAAACTTAGGGTAAGGTTTAGGGTGAGGGTGAGTGTGAGTGTTAGGGATAGGGTTAGGCTTAGGTTTAGGGTTAGGTTTAGGGTGACTGTGAGCGTGAGGGTTAGGGTTAGGGCGAGGGTTAGAGTTAGGGTGAGGGTAAGGGTTGGGGTGAGTGTTAGGTTTAGGGTCAGTGTTAGCGTTAGGGTAAGGGTGAGGCTTAGGGTTAGGTTGGAGGTTAGGTTTAGGGTGAGGGTTTGGGTTAGGGTTAAGTTTAGAATGAGGATTAGGTTGAGGGCTACGGTTATGGTTAGGGTGAGCATTAGGGTTATCATTAGGGTCAGGTATAGGGTTAGGTTTAGGGTGAAGGTTAGGGTGAGGGTAACCTTTAGGGTGAGGGTGAGTATTAGGGTTAGGGTTAGGGTGAGGGTGAGGGTTAGGGTGAAGGTTAGGGTTAGGGTTACGGTTAGGGTTAGGGTGAGGGTGAGGGTTAGAGTGAGGGTGAGGGTTAGCGTTAGGGTGAGGGTTAGGGTTAGGATTAGGGTTAGGGTGACGGTGATGATTAGGTTTAGGATTAAGCTGAGTGTTTCGGTGATGGTTAGGGCTAGGAGTACTGTTAGGTGTAGGCTGAGTGTGAGGGTGAGTGTGAGGGTGACTGATAGGGTTAGGGTTAGGCTGAGGGTTAGGGTGAGGATGAGGGTGAGTGTTAGAGTGAGGATGAGGGTTCAGGAGACTGTGAGGGTTAGGGTTTGGTTGAGAGTTAGGGTTGGGTGAGTGTTAGGGTGCTGGTGAGGGTGAGGGTTAGGGTTGGGTTTAGGGTTAGTGTGAGGATTAGTGTGAGGGGTATGGTTAGGGTTAAGGTTACTGTGAGGGTTTATGTTAGGTTTAGGCTTAGGCTTAGGTTGAGGGTAAGGGTTAGGTTGAGGGTTAGGTTTAGGGTGAGGTTTAGGGTTAGTGTGAGGGTTAGGGCTAGGGTTAGGGTAAGGGTGAGGTTTAGGGTTAGGGTGATGTTTAGGGTGAGGGTGAGGGTTAGGGTGAGAGTGAGGGTGAGGGTGAGGGTTCAGTGGAGGGTTTGGGTTAGGGTAGGGTGAGGTGTAGGGTGAGGGTGAAACTTAGGGTTAGGTTTAGGGTGAAGGTGAGTGTGAGGGTTAGGGACAGGGTTAGGCTTAGGTTTAGGGTTATGCTTAGGGTGACTGTGAGCGTGAGGGTTAGGGTTAGGGTCAAGGTTAGGGTTAGTGTGAGGGTAAGGGTTGGGGTGAGTGTTAGGGTTAGGGTCAGTGTTAGCATTAGGGTTAGGGTGAGGGTTAGGGTTACGTTGGATGTTAGGTTTCGGGTGAGGGTTAGCGTTAGGATAGGGTTAGGTTGAGGGTGAGGGTGAGGGTTAGGATTAGGTTTAGGGTTAGGCTGATGGTGAGGGTGAGGGTGAGGGTTAGGGTTAGGGTGAGGGTTAGGCTAAGTGTTAGGGTGAGGGTTAGGTTTAGGTGATGTTTAGGTTGATGGTGAGAGTTAGGGTGAGGGTGAGGGTGAGGGTTCGGTTGAGGGTTTGGGTTAGGGTTAGGGTGATGGTGAGGGTGAGGTTGAGTGGGATGGCTAGGTTTAGGGTTAGGATTAGGTTTAGGGTGTGGGTGAGTGTGAGGGCTAGGGTTAGGGTTATTGTTAGGCTTAGGTTTAAGCTGAGGGTGAGGGTGAGTGTGAGGGTTAGGGTTACAGTTAGGTTGAGTGTGAGCTTTAGGGTTAGGTTTAGAGTAAGGGTTAGGTTGAGCGTGAGGTTTAGGGTTAGAGTTTGGGTTAGGGTGAGGGTTAGGGTGAGGAATAGGGTTAGGGTTAGTGTTAGAGTTCAGGTTTGGATGAGAGTTAGGGGGAGGGTTAGGGTTAGGATTAGGGTTAATGTTAGGGTTAGGATTAGGGTGAGAGTTAGGGTCAGGATTAGGGTTATTGTTAGGGTTATTGTTATGCTGAGGGTGAGGGTGAGGGTGAGGGTTAGGGTTAGTGTTAGTGTAAGGTTTAGTGTTAAGGTTAGGGTAAGGGGTAGGGTTAGGGTTAGGGTGAGGTTTTGGGGTCGAGTTAGGGTTAGGGTGAGGATTAGGGTGAGGGTTAGGGTTAAGGTGCGGGTTATGGTGGGGGTGATGGTAAGGGTAACGGTGAGGGTGAGGGTTATGGTAAGGGTGAAAGTTAGGGTTAGGTTGAGGGTTAGTGTTTGGGTTAGGGTGAGGGTGAAGTTTACATTGAGGATTAATGTTAGGGTTAGTGTGAGGTTTATGGTGAGAATGAGGCTTAGATTTAGGGTGAGGGCTAGGGTGAGGGTGAGGGTTTAGGTTCGTGTTAGGGTGAGGTTTAGGGTTAGGGTGATGGTTAGGGTTAGTGTGAGGTTCAGTGTTAGCATTAGGGTTAGTTTTAGGGTGTGGGTAAGTGTTATTGTGAGGGTTAGGGTTAGGGTGAGTGTTTTGTTTGGGTTAGGTTTAGGGTTATCGTTAGCTTTGGGGTTACGGTTTGAATTAGGGTTAGGGTGAGGGTGAGATTTAGGGTTAGAGTTAGGGTTAGGGTTAGGGTTAGGGTTAGAGTGAGGTTTAGGGTTAATATTAGGGTTAAGGTTAGGCTTAAGCTTAGGCTGAGTGTGAGGGTGGGTGTGAGGATTACAGTTAGAGATAGGGTTAGGCTTAGGGTTAGGGTTATTGTTAGTGTTATGGCTAGGGTTAAGATTGCAGTGAGGGTGAGCCTGAGGGTGAGGGTTATTTTTAGGGTTATGGTTAGGGTTAGGGTTAGTATTATTGTTAGGGTTAGTGTTAGATTTACGGTGAGGTTGAGGGTGAGGGTGAAGGTTAGGGTTAGAGTGAGGTTTCGGGTTAGGGTTAGGGTTAGAGTGAGGGTGAGGTTTATGGTTAGAGTTAGGGTTAGGGGGAGGGTTAGGGTGAGGTTTAGGCTTAGGGTTAATGTTAGGGGTATGGTGAGGGTGAGGGTTAGGTTGAGGTTTAGGGATAGGGTTAGGTTTAGGGTTAGGTTTAGGGTGAGGGTGAGTGTGAGGGTTAGGGTGAGGGTTAGGCTTAGGCTTAGTGGTAGGCTTAGGATGAGGGTGGGTGTGAGGGTTATGGTTAGTGTGATGGTTCAGGTTAGTGTTAATGTTATTGTTAGGGTTAGGGTTAGAGTTACGGTGAGGGTGAGGGTGCGAGTTAGGGTTAGGTTTAGGGTTAGGTTGGGTTTTAGGGTTAGGGTCAGGGTTAGGGTTAGGGTGAGGGTGCGGTTTAGGGTTAGATATAGGGTTAGGGGTAGGGTTAGGGGGAGGGTTCAGGTTAGGGTTAGTGTTAGGGTTAGGTTGAGGGTGAAGGTTAGGTTGAGGTTTAGGGTTAGGGTTAGTGTTAGGGTTAGGGTTAGGGTTAGTGTTAGGGTGAGGGTAAGTGTTAGGGTGAGGGAATGGTTTAGGTTGAGGGTTATGGTTAGGGTGAGGGTTAGGATTAGGATTAGGGTTATTGTTACGGTTAGGTTCAGGGTGAAGGTTACTGTGAGGGTGAGGGTGAGGGTTAGGATTAGGGTTAGGGTGCGGTTTAAAGTTTGGGTTAGGGTTAGGGTGAGGTTTAGAGTTAGACTTAGGGTTAGGGAGTGGGTTAGGTTGAGGGTTAGATTTAGGGTTAGTGTTAGGGTTAGGGTTAGGGTGAGAGTTAGGGGTAGGGTTAGGTTTAGGGTTAGGGTTAGGGATAGGATTAGTGTTTGGGTGAGGGTGAGTGTGTGTGTTAGGGTTAGGCTTAGGGTTAGGCTGAGGGTGAGGTTGAGGGTGAGGGTTAGGTTTAGGGGTAGGGTTAGGATGAGGCTTATTTTTAGGATTAGGGTTAGGGTAAGCGCTAGGGTGAGGGTGAGGTTTAGGGTTAGGGTTAGGGTGAGGAGAAGGGTTAGGTTTAGGGTGAGTGTGAGGGTGAGGGAGGGTGAGGTTTAGTGTTCGATTTAGGGTTAGAGTGAGGCTGAGTTTGAGGTTTAGTGTTAGGGTTAGTGTTAGGTTTAGGATTAGTGTTAGGGTGAAGGTTACGGTGATTGTCAGGTTTAGGGTTAGTGTGAGGATTAGGATTAGGTTTACGGTTAGGGTGAGTGTTAGGTTTAGTGTGATGTTTAGGTGGAGGGTGAGAGTTATGTTGAGGGTGAGGGTGAGGGTTCGGTTGAGGGTTTGGGTTAGGGTTAGGGTGAGGGTGAGGGTGAGTGAGAGTGTTAGGTTTATGGTTAGGATTAGGTTTAGGGTGAGGGTGAGGGTGAGGGTTAGGGTTAGGGTTATTGTTAGGCTTAGGTTTAAGCTGAGGGTTATGGTTATGTTGAGTGTGAGAATTAGGGTTAAGTTTAGGGTGAGGGTGAGTTTGAGGGATAGGGTGAGGGTTAGTGTTAGTGTTAGGGTTGGGGTTAGGAATAGGCTTAGTGTTAGGCGGATGTTGAGGGTGAGGGTGAGGGTTAAGGTTAGGGTGAGGATGAGGTTTAGGGTTAGAGATAGCATTACGGTGAGGGTTATTGTTAGGGTTAGGGTTAGTGTTACAGTTAGGGTTAGGATGAAGGTGAGTGTGAGGGTTAGGGTTAGGATTAGACTTAGGGTGAGGTTGAGGGTGAGGGTGAGGGTGAGGGTGAGGCTTAGGCTTAGGCTTAGGGTGAGAGTATGGGCTAGGGTGAGGGTGAGGGTTAGTGTTAGGGTTAGGGTGAGGGTTTGGGTGGGTGTGAGGCCTACGGTTAGTCTTAGCCTTAGGCTTAGGCTTCGGACGAGCATGAGTGTGAGGCAGAGGGTTATGTTTAGAATGAGGGTTAGGGTTTTAGGGCTAGGGTGAGGGTTAGGATGAGGTTTAGTGTTAGGATTAAGGTTAGGGTGAGGTCTAGAGTGAGGGTGAGGCTTAGGGTTAGGGTTAGGGTGAGGTATAGGTTTAGGGTTAGCGTTAAAGTTAGGGTTAGGTTAAGGGTTATGTTTAGGGTTAGAATTAGGGTTATTGTTAGGGTTAGGGTTAGGGTGAGGGTTATGGTGACGGTTAGGTTTAGGGTTAGGCTTAGGCTTGGGTTTAGGCTTAGGCTTAGCCCGACCATGAGGGTGAAGTTTAGGGTTAGGGTTAATGTGAGGGTTAGGGTTAGGGTTAGGATGAGGGTCAGGATGAGGCTTAGGGTTAGGGTTAGGCGTAGGTTTAGGGTTAGGTTTAGGTTTAGGGTTAGGGTTAGGGTTAGGTTTAGGATTAGGGTTAGGGTTATGGTGAGGGTTAGGGATAGGATTTGGGTTAGGGTGAGGGTGAGGATGAGAAATAGGGTTAGGGTGATGGTTTGGGTTAGGGTTAGTGTTATTGTTAGGGTTAGGGTTAGAGTTACAGTGAGGTTGAGGGTGAGGGTTAGGTTTAGTGTTTGGGTTATGGTTATTGTTAGTGTTATGTTTAGGATTAAGTTTGTGGTGAGGTTGAGGCTGAGGGTGAGGTTTATTGTTAGGTTTAGGGTTAGGGTTAGTGTTAGGTTTAGGGTGAGGGTGAGGTTTAAGGTGAGGATTAGGTTTAGGGTTAGGATTAGAGTTATGGTGAGGGTGAGGGTGAGGGTTAGGTTTATGATGAGGATTGGGGTTAGGGTTAGAGTGACGGTTAGGATTAGGCTTAGGGTTAGGGTATGGGCTAGGGTGAAGGTGAGGGTTAGGGTGAGGGTTAGGGTGAGGGATAGTTTTAGGGTTAGTGTTAGTGTTAGTGTTGGGGTTAGGGATAGGCTTAGTTTTAGGCGGAGGGTGAGGTTGAGGGTTAGGTTTAGGGTTCGGGTGAGGTTTAGGCTTTATGTTAGCGTTGGGGTTAGGGTTAGTGTGAGGGTTGGGGTTAGGGTGAGTGTTACTGTTAGGGTTAGGGTGAGGGTGAGTGTGAGGGTAAGGTTAGTCTTAGGCTTAGGCTTAGGTTTATGCCGAGCCTAAGGGTGAGGGTGAGGGTTAGGGTTAGGGTGAGTGTTAGGCTTAGGGTGAGGGTTATGTACAGGGTTACGGTTAGGCTTAGGGTTAAGGTTATTGTTAGGATTAGGGTTAGTTTTAAAGTTACTGTGAGGGTGACGGTTAGGGTTAGGTTTAGGGTGAGGTTTAGGTTTAGGGTTAGGGTTAGAGTTAGGGTTAGGGTAAGGGTGAGGTTTAGGGTTAGAGTTAGGGTTAGTGTTAGGGTTAGGTTTAGGGTGAGGATTAGGGTTAGGGTTAGGCTTAGGCTTAGGCAGAACATAAGGGTGACGGTTAGGGTTAGGGTTAGTGTGAGGTTTAGGGTTAGGGTTAGGGTGAGGTTTAGGATGAGGTTTAAGGTTAGGGTTAGTTTTAGGTTTATGGTTAGGGTTAGGGTTAGCTTTAGGGTTAGAGTTAGGGTGAGGGTGAGGGTTAGGGTTTGGCTTGGGGTGAGGCTGAGGGTGATGATTAGGTTTAGGTTTAGGGTTAGGGTAAGGTTTAGGGTTAAGGTTAGGGTTAGGGTTACAGTGAGGGTTAGGGATAGGGATAGGTTCAGGGTTAGGGTTAGGGTTATTGTTAGTGTTATGTTTAGGGTTAAGTTTGCGGTGAGGGTTAGGCTGAGGGTGAGGTTTATGGTTAAGTTTAGTGTTAGGGTTAGTGTTAGGGTTAGGGTTAGTGTGAGGTTTAGGGTGAGGGTTAGTGTTAGGGTAAGGATTAGAATTAGGTTTAACGTGAGGGTGAGTTTCAGGATAAGGGTTAGTGTTAATCTTACGATTAGAGTTGGGTTGAGGGTGAGGGTGAGGGTTAGGTTTAGGGTGTGGTTTTGGGTTAGGGTTAGAGTGAGGGTTAGGCTTAGGCTTAGGGCTATTGTATGGGCTAGGGTGAGGGTGAGTGATAGTGTTAGATTTAGGGTGAGGCTTAGGGTGTTAGGACTAGGATGAGGGTTAGGATGAGGTTTAGGTTTAGGATTAGGGTTAGGGTGAGGGCTAGAGTGAGGTTGAGTGTTAGGGTTAGCATTAGGGTGATGTTAGGATTAGGGTTAGGGTTACATTGAGGGTGAGGTTTAGGGTTAGGGTGAGGGTTAGTGTTAGGATTAGAGTGAGGGTTAGGATGAGGATTAGGGTTAGGGTTAGGGTTAGGGTGAGGGGGACAGTAAGGGTAAATCTGAGGGTTAGGCTGAGGGTGACTGTTATGGTAATGGTGAAGTTTAGGGGTAGGGTGAATGTCAGGGTGAGGGTTAGGGTTAGGGTTAGGGCTAGGGTGAGGGTTAGATTGAGGATTAGTGTTAGGGTTAGTGTGAGGTTTAAGGTGAGGATGAGGATTAGGGTTAGGGTGAGGGCTAGGGTGAGGGTGAGGTTTAGGGTTAGGGTTAGGGTGAGGTTTAGGGTTAGTTTGTTGTTTAGGGTCAGTTTGAGGGTTAGTTTTAGGTTTAGGGTTAGTGTTAGGTTGAGGGTTAGTGGTAGGGTGAGGGCTAAGGTTAGGGTGAGGGTTATGGTTAGGGTTAGGGTTAAGGTTAGAGTTAGGGTTATTGTTAGGATTAGGGTTAGGGTTACGTTTTCGGTGAGTGTGAGGGTGAGGGTTAGGGTTAGGGTTAGGATGAGGTTTAAGTTTAGGGTTAGGGTTAGAGTTAGAGTTAGGGTGAGGGAGAAGTTTAGGGTTAGAGTTTTGGTTAGTGTTAGGTTTATGGTTAGGGTGAGGGTTAGGGTTCGGGTTATGGTTAGGCTTAGGCTTAGCCTTAGGATGACCATGAGGGTGAGGGTTAGGGTTAGGGTTAGGGTGAGGGTTAGGGTTAGGGATAGGGTGAGGGGTAGGATGAGATTTAGGGTTAGAGTTACGGTTAGGGTTAGGTTTAGGGTTAGGATTAGGGTTAGGCTTAGGTTTAGGGTTACGGTTAGGGTTAGGGTAAGGGTTAGGGTTAGGGTTTGGCTTAGGGTGAGGGTGAGAGTAAGGATTAGGTTTCGGATTAGGGTTAGGTTTAGGGTTAGGTTTAGGTTTAAGTTTTGGGTTATGGTTAGGGTTAGTGTTAGGGTTAGGTTTGGGGTTATGGTGAGTGTTAGTGTTAGGGTTAGGGTTATTGATAATATTATCCTTAGGGTTAAGTTTGCGGTGAGGGTGATGCTGAGGGTGAGAGTTATTGTTAGGGTTAGGATTAGGGTTAGTGTTAGCATTAGGGTGAGGGTTAGTGTGAGGGTTAGATTTAGGGTTACGGTTACGGTTAGGGTTAGGGTTATGGTGAGTGTGAGGGTTAGGGTTAGTGTTAGGCTTATGCTTAGGCTTAGGCCTAGCTTGAGTGTGAGGGTGAGGGTTAGGGTTAGGGTGAGGGTTAGGGTTAGGTTAATGGTTAGGGTTAGGGCGAGGTTGAGGGTTAGGATTAGGGTTAGGGTGAGTTTTAAATTTACGGTGATGTTTAGCGTTAGTGTGAAGGTTAGTGTTCTGGTTAAGGTTAGTTTTATGGTGAAGATAAATGTTAGGGTGAGGTTTAGGGTTAGAGTTAGGGTTAGGGTGAGGATTAGGGTTAGGGTTAGTGTTAGGATTAGTGGTAAGGTGAGGTTTAGGTTGAGGGTGAGTGTTAGGGTTAGGGTTATGATTAGCATTAGGTTTAAGGTGAGGGTGAGGGTGAGGGTTAGTGTTAGTGTTACGGTTAGGATTAGAGTTATGGTGAGGGTGAGGGTTAGGGTTAGGGTGAGGGTTGGGGTTATCGTTAGAGTGAGGGTTGGGGTGAGTGTTAGGATGAGGGTTAGCGTTAGGGCTAGGGTGAGGTTAAGGGTGAGTGTTAGGGTTAGGGTGATGTTAAGGGTGAGGTTTAGTGTTAGGGTGAGGGTGAGGGTTCAGCTGAGGGTTTGGGTTAGGGTTAGGATGAGGTTGAGGGTGAGGGTGAGACTTAGGGTTAGGTTTAGTGTGAGGCTGTGTGTGAGGGTTTGAGATAGGGTTAGGCTTAGTTTTAGGGTTAGGCTGAGGGGGACTGTGAGCGAGAGGGTTAGGGTTATGGTGAGGGTTAGGGTTAGGGTGAAGGGAAGGGTTCGGGTGAGTGTTAGGTTTAGGGTAAGGGTTAGCGTTAGGGTTAGGGTGAGGGTTAAGGTTAGGTTGGAGGTTAGGGTTAGGGTGAGGTTTAGCGTTTGTTTTAGGGTTAGGGTTAGGTTGGAGGTTAGGGTTAGAATGTGGGTTAACGTTAGGGGTAGGGGTAGGTTGAGGGTGAGGGTGAGGGTTAGGGTTAGGATTAGGTTTAGGGTGAGGGTGAGGGTGAGGGTGAGGGTTAGTGTTAGGGTGAGGGTTTGGCTAACTGTTAGGGTGAGGGTTAGGTTTAAGGTGATGTTTAGGTGGAGGGTGAGAGTTAGGTTGAGGGTTCGGGTGAGGGTTCGGTTGAGGGATTGAGTTAGGGTTGGGGTGTTGGTGAGGGTGAGTGAGAATGTTAGGTTTATGTGTAGGATTAGGTTTAGGGTGAGGGTTAGGATGAGGGTTAGGGTTAGGGTTATTGTTAGGCTTAGGTTTAAGCTGAGGTTGAGGGTGAGTGTGAGGGTTATAGTTATTTTGAGTGTGAGAATTAGGGTAGGTTTAGGGTGAGGGTGAGGTTGAGGGTTATGGTGAGGGTTAGCGTTAGGGTTAGTGTGAGGGTTAGTTTTAGGGTTAGTCTTAGGGTTAGGGTTGGGGTTAGGGATAGGCTTAGTGTTAGGCAGAGGGTGAGGGTGAGAGTGAGCGTTAGGATTAAGGTGAGGATGAGGTTTAGGATTAGAGTTAGCATTAGGGTGAGGGTTAGTTTTAGGGTTAGTGTTACATTTAGGGTTAGGGTGAGGGTGAGTGTTACACTTAGGATTAGGATTAGATTTACGGTGAGGGTGAGGGTGTGGGTTAGGGTGAGGGTTAGGCTTTGGCTTAGGGTTAGAGTATGGGCTAGGGTGAGGGTAATGGTTAATGTTAGGTTTAGGGTGAGGGTTAGGGTGAGTGTGAGGGTTACTGTTAGTCTTAGGCTTAGGTTTAGGCTTAGGCCGAGCATGAGTGTGAGGGAGAGAGTTAGGGTTAGAATGAGGGTTAGGGTGAAGGTTAGGTTGAGATTTAGCATTAGGATTAGGGTTAGGGTGAGGTCTAGAGGGAGGGTGAGGGTTAGGGTTAGCATTAGTGTGAGGGAGAGGGTTAGGGTTACGTTGAGGGTTAGGGTTAGGTTTAGGGTGAGGGTTAGAGTTAAGGTTAGGGTGATGGTGAGGGTTAGGATTAGGTTTAGGGTTAGGGTTATTGTTAGTTTTATGATTAGGGTTAAGTTTACAGTGAGGGTGAGGCTGAGGTTGAGGGTTAGGGTTAGGGTTAGGGTGAGGTTTAGGTTTAGGGTTAGGGTTAGGGTTAGGGTGAGGATTTGGATTAGGGTTAGGGTCACGGTGAGGGTGAGGGTTAGTGTTAGGGTTAGGCTGAGGTTTAGGGTTAGGGTTAAGGTTAGGGTTAGGGTGAGGGTGAGGTTTAGGGTTAGAGTTAGGGTTAGAAGAAGGGTTAGGGTGAGGTTTAGGGTTAGGATTAGTGTTAGGATTAGGGTTATGGTGAGGGTTAGTTTGAGTTTTAGGGTTAGGGTTAGGTTTAGGATTAGGGTTACAGTGCGGGTGAGTGTGTGGATTAGGGTTAGTGTTAGGTTTAGGCTTAGGATTAGCCTGAGGGTGATAGTGGGAATGAGGATTAGCTTTTTAGTGATGGTTAGGGTTATGGTTAGGTTGAGGGTTAGGATGAGGGTTAAGGTTAGGATTAGGGTTAGGGTGAGGGCTAGGATGAGGGTGATGTTTAGGGTTAGGGTTAGGCTTAGGCTTAGGTTTAGGCTGAGGTTGAAGGTGAGAGTGAGGGTTAGTGTTAGGGTTAGAGTGATGATTAGGGTTATATTTACGGTGAGGGTTAGTATCAGGATTAGGGTTAGGGTGAGGTTTAGGGTGAAGAGGACAGTAAGGGTAAAGGTGAGTGTTAGGCTGAGGGTGAGTTTTATGGTAATGGTGAAGGTTAGGGTTAGGTTGAGGGTTAGGCTTAGGCTTAGGGTTAGAGTATGGGCTAGCGTGAGGGTGAAAGTAAGTGTTAGGGTGAGGGTGAGGGTTCGGTTGAGGGTTTGGGTTAGGGTTAGTTTGAGGGTGAGGGTGAGTGAGAGTGTTAGGTTTAGGGTTAGGATTAGGTATAGGGTGAGAGTGAGTGTGAGGGTTAGGGTTACGTTTATTGTTAGTCTTAGGTTTAAGCTGAGGGTGAGGGTGAGTGTGAGGGTTAGGGTTATGTTGCGTGTGAGCATTAGGGTTAGCTTTAGGGTGAGGGTGTGGTTGAGGTTTAGGGTGAGGGTTAGGGTTTGGGTTAGGATGAGGGTTAAATGAGGGTGAGGGTTAGGGTTAGTGTGAGGGTTAGGGTTAGTGTGAGGGTTATGGTTAGGCTGAGGTTGAGGGTTAGCGTTAGGGTGAGGGTTAGGGTTTTGGTGCGGATTAGGGTGAGGGTTAGGGATAGGGTGATGTTTAGGGTTAGGGTGAGGGTTGGTTTGAGGGTTTACGTTAGGTTTAGGGTGATGTTGAGGGTGAGGGTGAGGCTTAGGTTTAGGGTTAGTGTGAGGGTGACTGTGAGGGTTAGGGTTAGGTTTAGGTTTTAGGCTGAGGGTTAGGCTGAGGGTGAGGGTGAGGGTGATGGTTAGGGTGAGGGTTTGGGTTATGGTTAGGGTGAGGGTTAGGGATAGTGTGACGGTTACGGTTAGGGTGAGGTTTAGGGTTACTGTGAGGGTTCATGTTAGGTTTAGGCTTAGTGTTAGGGTGAGGGTAAGGGTTAGGTTGAGGGTTAGGTTTAGGGTGAGGTTTAGGGTTAGTATGAGGGTTAGGGCTCGGGTGACGGTAAGGGTGAGGGTTAGGGTTAGGGTGATGTTTAGGGTGAGGGTGAGGGTTAGGGTGAGGGTGAGGGTTCATTTGAGGGTTAGGGTGAGGTGTAGGGTGAGGGTGAAACAGGGTTAGGTTTAGGGTGAGGGTGAGTTTGAGGTTTAGTGATAGGGTTAGGCTTAGGTTTAGGGTTAGACTGAGGGTTACTGTGAGCTTGAGGGTTAGGGTTATGGTGAGCATTATGGTTAGGGTTAGGGTGAAGGTAAGGGTTGTGGTGAGTGTTAGGGTTTGGGTGAGCGTTAGCATTAGGTTTAGGGTTATGGTTAGGTTGTAGATTAGGGTTAGGGTGAGGGTTAGCGTTAGGGGTAGGGTTAGGTTGAGGGTGAGGGTGAGGGTTAGGGTTAGGATTAGGTTTAAGGTGAGCCTGAGGGTGAGTGTTAGTGTGAAGGTTAGGGTTAGGGTGAGGGTTAGGCTAAGGGTTAGGGTGAGGGTTAGGTTTAGGATGATGTTTAGGTTGAGGGTGAGGGTTAAGGTTAGGGTGAGGATGCGGGTTCTGTTGAGGGTTTGAGTTAGGGTTAGGTTGAGGGTGAGGCTGAGTGATAGGGTTAGGTTTAGGGTTAAGATTAGGTTTAGGGTGAGGGTGAGGGTGAGGGTTAGGGTTAGGTTTATTGTTAGGCTTAGGTTTAAGCTGAGGGTGAGGCTGAGTGTGAGGGTTAGGGTTATGTTGAGTGTGAGCATTAGGGTTAGGTTTAGAGTGAGGGTGTGGTTGAGGGTTAGGGTGAGGGTTAGGGTTTGGGTTAGGATGAGGGTTAGGATTATGGTGAGGGTGAGGTTTAGCGTTAGGGTGAGGGTTAGGGTTATGGTGAGGATTAGGGTGAGTGTTAGTGTTACGGTCATGTTTATGCTGAGGGTTGGTTTGAGGGTTTGCATTAGGTTTAGGGTGAGGTTGAGGGTGAGGGTGAGGCTTAGGGTTTGGGTTATGGTGAGGGTGACTCTGAGGGTTAGGGTTAGGGTTAGGCTTTAGGCTGATGGTTAGGCTGAGGGTGAGGGTGAGGGTTAAGGTTAGGGTGAGGATTCGGGTTAGGGTTAATGATACGGTGATATTTAGGGTGAGAGTTAGTTTGAGAGTTAGGGTTAGGGTGAGGCTTAGTGTTAGAGTGAGTGCAAGGGTTAGGTTGAGTGTTAGGGTTAGGGATAGATTGAGGGTTGGGATGAGGGTTAGGGTGAGGGTAAGTTTTAGGGTGAGTGTTATGGTGAGTGTGAGGGTAGGGTTAGGCTTAGGGTTAGGGTTAGGGTTAGGATGAGGGTTAGGGAGAGGGTTAGGATGAGGGTTAGGTGAGGGCTGGAGTTAGGGTTAGGGTGAGGGTGGGGGTGAGGATGAGAGTGAAGGTTAGGGTTAGAGTTAGGATGAGGGTGAGGATTAGGAGTAGGATTATAGTTAGGGTTAGCTTTAGGCTGAGGATGAGGCTGAGGGTGTGGGTGAGGATTAGAGTTAGGTTGAGTGTTAGGTTTAGGGTTAGGGTGAGGGTTTGGGTTAGGGTTAAGCTTAGGATGAGAGTTAGTGTGAGGGGTTCGGTTACGGTTAGAATGAGCGTTAGGGTTAGTGTTAGGGTTAGGGATAGGGTTAGGGTTAGGGTGAAGTTTAGGATGAGGGTTAGGGTTAGGTTTAGGGTGAGGGTTAGGGTGAAGGTTATGGTTATGGTTAGGGTTAGGGTGAGTGTTAAGTTCAGGGTGAGGGTTAGGGTTAGGGTTAGATTTACGGTGAGAGTAAGGGTTAGCGTGAGGTTTAGGTTAGGGTGAGAGATAGGTTTAGCGTGAGGGTTAGGGTGAGGGTGAGCGTGAGGGTGACAGTGAGGCTTAGGATGTGGGTGAGGGTGAGTGTGAGGGTTAGGGTTAGGGTTAGTGTGAGGGTGAAGTTGAGGGTTAGTGTTAGGAGTAGCGTTAGGTTTAATGTTAGGCTGAGGGTGAGCGTGAGGGTGAGGGTAACGGTTAGGGTTAGGGTTAGGGTGAGGGTTAGCGTTACTGTGAGGGTTAGGGCAAGGGTAAGGGTAAAGGTTAGGGAGAGGGTGAGGGTTAGGTTTAGGGTTAGGGTGGGGGTTAGGGTGAGGTTTAGGTTTAGGGTTATGGTTAGGGTTAAGGTGAGGGTGAGGGTTAGTGTGAGGGTGAGGGTTAGTGTGAGGGTGAGGGTTAGTGTGAGGGTTAGGGTTAGGGAGAGCCTTATTGTTAGGGTTAGGGTTAGGGTTACAGTTAAGGTGAGGTTGTGGGTGAGGTGAGGTTTAGCGGTAGGGTTAGCGTTAGGATGAGAGTTAGGGTGAGGGTAAGTGTTGGGGTGAGGGTTAGGGTTAGGTTAAGGTTTAGGGTGAGGTTGACGGTTAGTGTTAGCGTTAGGGCTAGGGTGAGTTTAAGGGTTAGGTTGAGGGTTAGTGTGAGGGTGAGGTATAGGGTTAGCATTAGGGTTAGTGTGAGGGTTAGGGTAAGTGTTAGGGTTAGGTTAGGGTTAGGGTGAGGGTTAGGGTTAGGGTTAGGGTTGGGTTAGGGTGAGGGTTAGATGAGGGTGAGGGTTAGGGTTAGGTTGAGGTTTAGGTTTAGGGTGAGGGTTATGGTTAGTATTAGGCTTAGGGTGAGAGCTAGGGTGAGGGTGAGGATTAGGGTTAGTTTTAGGGTGAGGGTTAGGGTTAGGGTGAGCCTTAGGCTTAGTGTGAGTGTTAGGGTGAGGGTAAGGTTAAAGGTTATGTTGACGTTAAGTGTTAGGGTTAGGGTTAGGGTGAGGTTAAGGATCAGGTTTATGGTTAGGATTATGGTTAGGGTTAGGGTGAGGTTGAGCATGAGGTTGACAGTGAGGCTTAGGGTGAGGGTGAGGGTGAGGGTGAGTGTGAGAGTTAGGCTTAGGTTTAGGTTTAGGGTTAGGGTTAGTGTGAGGGTGAAGCTGAATGTTAGTGTTAGGAATAGGTTTAGGTTTACAGGTAGGCTGAGGGTGAGCGTGAGGGTGAGGGTGATGGTTAGCGTTAGTTTTAGGTTGAGGGTTAGGGTTAGTGTAAGGGTTAGGGTAAGTGTAAGGTTAAAGCTTAGGGTGAGGGTGAGGGTTAGGCTTAGGGTTTGGTTGAGGGTTAGGGTGAGGTTTATGGTTCGGGTTACGGTTAGGGTTAGGGTGAGGGTGAGGGTTAGGGTGAGGGTAAGGGTGAGTGTTAGGGTGAGGGTTAGGGTTAACGTGAGTGTTAGGCTGAGGATGAGTGTGAGTGTTAGAATGAGGTTTAGGGTTCGGGAGAGTATGAGGGTTAGGATTTGGGTGAGTGTTAGGGTTGGGTGAGTGTTAGGGTGACGGTGATGATGAGGTTTAGGGTTGGGTTTAGGGTTAGAGTGAGGGTTAGGGTGAGGGATAGGGTTAGGGTGATGTTTAGGGTGAGGGTGAGGGTTAGAGTCAGGGTGAGGGTTGAGTGGAGGGTTTGGGTTAGGTTTAGGGTGAGGTTGAAGGTGAGGGTGAGACTTAGGATTAGGTTTAGTGTGAGGTTGATTGCTAGGGTTTGGGATAAGTTTAGGCTTAGGTTTAGGATTAGGCTGAGGGTGACTGTGAGCGTGAGGGTTAGGGTGAGGGTGAGGGTTAGGGTTAGGGTGAGGGTTAGGGTGAGGCTGAGGTTTAGGGTTAGGGTTAGGTTTAGGGTGGGTGTGAGGTTTAGGGTTAGGGAAAGTGTTAGGGTGAGGTTTAGGGTTAGGGTTAGTGTTAGGGTTAGGGTTATGGTGAAGTTTAGGTTGAGGTTTAGGGTTAGGGTTAGGGTTAGGATTAGGGTTACAGTGAGGGTGAGTGTGTGGATTAGGGTTAGGGTTAGTCTTAGGATTAGGATTAGGCTTAGGGAAATAGTGGGGATGAGGATTAGCTTTTGAGTGATGGTTAGGGTATGGTTAGGTTGAGGGTTAGGATGAGGGTTAGGGTTAGGATTAGTGTTAGTGTGAGGGCTAGGATGAGGGTGATGTTTTGGGTTAGGGTTAGGCTTAGGCTTAGGTTTAGGCTGATGCTGAAGGGGAGGGTGAGTGTTAGGTTTAGGGTGATGGTTAGGTTTACACTTTGGGTGAGGGTTAGAATGAGGATTAGGGTTAGGGCGAGGGTTAGGGTGATGGGGACAGTAAGGGTAAAGGTGAGGGTTAGGCTGAAGGTGAGTGTTATGGTAATGGTGAAGTTTAGGGTTAGATTGAGTGTTAGAGTTATGGTTAGGGTGAGGGTGAGGGTTAGATTGAGGATTAGTGTTAGGGTTAGTGTGAGGTTTATGGTGAGGATGAAGGTTAGGGTTAGGGTGAGAGCTAGGGTGAGAGTGAGGTTTAGGCTTAGGGTTAGGGTGAGGTTTATGTTTAGTTTGATGTTTAGGGTCAGTGTGAGGGTTAGTTTTAGGGTTAGGGTTAGTGTTAGGTTGAGGGTTAGTGGTAGGGTGAGGGTTAAGGTTAGGGTGGGTGTTATGGTTAGGGTGAGGGAGAGGGTTAGGGTTATTGTTAGGATAAGGGTTAGGATTATGTTTTCGGTGACTGTGAGGGTGAGGGTTAGAGTTAGAGTTAGGGTGAGGTTTAGGTTTAAGGTTAGGGTTAGAGTTAGAGCTAGGGTGAGGCTAAAGTTTAGGGTTAGAATTAGGGTTATTGTTAGGTTTATGGTTAAGGTGAGGTTTAGGGTTAGGGTTATTTTTAGGCTTAGGCTTAGGCTGAGCATGAGGGTGAGGGTCGGGTTAGGGTGAGGGTTAGGGTTAGGGTAATGGTTAGAGTTAGGGCGAGGTTGATGGTTAGGGTTAGGGTTAAGGTCAGTTTTACGTTTAGGGTGATGGTTAGGGTTAGTGTTAGGGTTAAGGTTAGTTTTAGGGTGAACGTAAGTGTTAGGGTGAGGTTTAGGTTTAGGTGAGGTTTAGGGTTAGAGTTAGGGTTACGGTGAGGGTGAGGGTTAGGGTTAGTGTTAGGGTTAGGGTTAGCGTGAGGTTTAGGGTGGGGGTGAGTTTTAGGGTTAGGGTTAGGATTAGGATTAGGGTTAAGGTGAGGGTGAGTGTGAGGGTTAGGTTTAGAGTGAGGGTTAGGGTGAGGGTTATTTTTAGGGTTTATGTTAGGGTTAGGGTTGGTGTTAGGGAGAGGCTTAGTGTTAGGCGGAGGGTGAGGGTGAGGGTTAGGGTTAGGTTGCGGGTGAGGTTTAGGTTTAGTGTTAGTGTTAGGGTGAGGGTTAGTGTGAAGGTTAGGGTTAGGGTGAGTGTTACTTTTAGGGTTAGGGTGAGGGTGAGTGTGAGGGTAAGTGTTAGGGTTATTGTTAGGATTAGGGTTAGGTTTAAAGTTACTGTGAGGGTGAGGGTGAGGTTTAGGGTTAGGGTGAAGTTTAGTGTTTGAGTTAGGGTTATTGTTAAGGTTAGGGTTAGGTTGAGGGTTAGGGTGAGGGTTAGCGTTAGGCTTCGGCTTAGGCTTAGGCTGACCATTAGGGTGAGGGTTAGGGTGAGGGTTAGTGTGAGGGTTAAGGTTATGGTTAGGGTGAGGGTTAGGATGAGGTTTAGGGTTAGGGTTAGGCGTAGGGTTAGGGTTAGGTTTAGGGTTAGGGTTAGGGTTAGGTTTAGGGTTAGGGTTAGTGTTATGGTGAGGGTTAGGGTTAGGGTTTGGGTTAGGGTGAGGGTGAGAGTGAGAATTAGTGTTAGGGTTAGGGTTAGGGTAAGGTTTGGGGTTATGGTTAGGGTTAGGCTTAAGGTTAGGGTTCCAGTGAGGGTTAGGGTTAGGGTTAATGTTAGGGTTATTGTTAATGTTATGGTTAGTGTTAAGTTTGCATTGAGGGTCAGGCTGAGGGTGAGGTTTATGGTTAGGTTTATGGTTAGGGTTAGGGTTAGGCGTAGGTTTAAGGTGAGGGTTCGGGTTAGGATTAGAGTTATGGTGAGGGTGAGGGTGAGGGTTAGGGTTAGGGTGAGGGTTGGGGTTAGGGTTAGAGTGAGGGTTAGGTTGAGGGTTAGGATTAGGCTTAGGGTTAGGGTATGGGCTAGGGTGAGGGTGAGGGTTAGGGTGAGGGTTAGGGTGAGGGATAAATTTAGGGTTAGTGTAAGGGTGAGTGTTGGGGTTAGAGATAGTCTTAGTGTTAGGCGAAGGGTGAGGGTGAGGGTTAGGTTTAGTGTGCGGGTGATTTTTAGGCTCAGTGTTAGCATTAGGGTGTGCGTTATTGTGAGGGTTAGGGATAGGGTGTGTGTTACTGTTAGGGTTAGGGTGAGGGTGAGTGTGAGGGTAAGGGTTAGTCTTAGGCTTAGGCTTAGGTTTAGGCCGAGCCTAAGGGTGAGGGTGAGGGTTAGGGTTAGGGTGAGGGTTAGGGTTAGGGTGAGGGTTATGTACAGGGTGAGGGTTAGGTTTAAGGTTATTGTTAGGATTAGGGTTAGGTTTAAATTTACTGTGAGGGTAAGGGTTAGGGTTAGTTTTAGTATGAGGTTTAAGTTTAGGGATAGGGTTAGAGTTAGGGTTAGGGTAAGGTTGAGGTTTAGGGTTAGTCTTAGGCTTAGGCTTAGGCGGAGCTTGAAGGTGAGGTTTAGGGTTAGGGTTAGTGTTAGGGTTAGGGTGAGGGTTAGGATGAGGTTTAGGGTTAGGGTTAGGTTTAGGTTTAAGGTTATGATTAGGTTTAGGGTTAGGGTTAGGGTGAGGTTTAGGGTTAGTGTTAGGGTTAGGGTAAGGTTTAGAGTTAAAGGAATGGTCAGGGTTACATTGAGTGTTAGAGTTAGGGTTAGGTTTAGGTTTAGGGTTAGGGTTATTGTTATTGTTATGTTTAGGGTTAAGTTTGCAGTGAGGGTGAGGCTGAGGTTGAGGTTCATGGTTAGGTTTAGGGTTAGGGTTAATATTAGGGTTAGGGTGAGGGTTAGGGTTAGGGTTAGAGTTAGAGTTAGGGTGAGGGTGAGGGTGAGGTTTAGGGTTAGAGTTAGGGTTAGTGTTAGGTTTATGGTTAGGGTGAAGGTTAGGGTTAAGGTTATGGTTAGGCTTAGGCTTAGGCTTAGGCCGAGGATGAGGGTGAGGGTTAGGGTTAGGTTTAGGGTGAGGTGTAGGATGAGATTTAGGGTTAAGGTTGAGGTTAGGGTTTGGTTTAGGGTTAGGATTAGGGTTAGGGTTAGGTTTAGGGTTAAGGTTAGGGTTAGGGTGAGGGTTAGGATTAGTGATTGGGTTAGGGTGAGGGTGAGGGTAAGGATTAGGTTTAGGGTTAGGGTTAGTTTTAGGATTAGAATTAGGGTTAAGGTGAGGTTGAGTTTGAGGATTAGGGTTAGGGTTAGGCTTAGGATTAGATTTAGAGTGAGGGTGAGGGTTAGGGTTAGGGTGTGTGTTTGGGTTAGGTTTAGAGTGAGGGTTATTGTGAGGGTTAGGTTTTGGCTTAAAAGGTTATGGACTAGGGTGAGGGTGAGGGTTAGTGTGTTATGATTAGGGAGATGGTTAGGATGAGGTTTAGGTTTAGGATTAGGGTTAGGGTGAGGGCTAGAGTGAGGGTGAGTGTTAGGGTTAGCATTAGGGTGAGTTTAGGGTTAGGGTTACATTGAGGGTGAGGGTTAGGGTTAGGGTTAGGGTGGGGGTTAGGATGCGGATGAGGGTTAGGGTGAGGGTTAGGGTGAGGGGGACAGTAATGATAAAGGTGAGGGTTAGGCTGAGGGTGAGTGTTATGGTAATGGTGAAGGTTAATGTTAGGGTGAGGGTTAGGGTGCGGTTTAGGTTTAGGGTGAGGGTGATGGTGAGGGTTAGATTGAGGATTAGTGTTCGGTTTAGTGTGAGATTTAGGGTGAGGATGAGGATTAGGGTTAGGGTGATGGCTAGGGTGAGGGTGAGGTTCAGGGTTAGGTTTAGGGTGAGGTTTAGGGTTAGTTTGATGTTTAGGGTCAGTGTGAGGATTAGTTTTATGGTTAGGGTTAGTGTTAGGTTGAGGGTTAGTGGTAGGGTGAGGGTTATGGATAGGGTGAGGGTTAGGTTAAGGGTTACGGTTATTGTTAGGATTAGAATTAGTGTTACATTTTCGGTGAGTGTGAGGGTGAGGGTTAGGGTTAGGGTTAGGGTGAGGTTTAGGTTTAGGTTTAGGCTTAGAGTTAGAGTTAGGGTGAGGGTGAGGTTTAGGGTTAGAGTTAGGGTTAGTGTTAGGTTTATGGTTACCATGAAGGTTAGGATTAGGGTTATGGTTAGGCTTAGGCTTAGGCTACGGTCGAGCATGAGGGTGAGGGTTAGGGTTAGGGTTAGTGTGAGGGTTAGGGTTATTGTTAGGGTGAGGGGTAGGATGAGATTTAGTGTTAAGGTTACGGTTAGGGTTAGGTTTAGGGTTAGGATTAGGGTTAGGGTTTGGTTTAGGGTTAAGGTTAGAGTTAGGGTGAGGGTTAGGGTTACAGTTGGGGTTAGGGATAGGCTTAGTGTTAGGCAGAGGGTGAGGGTCAGGGTGAGGTTTAGGGTTAGGGTGACGATGAGGTTTAGGTTTAGAGTTATCATTAGGGTGAGGGTTAGTTTTAGGGTTAGGGTTAGTGTCACAGTTAGGGTTATGGTGAGGGTGAATGTGAGGGTTAGGATTAGACTTAGGGTGAGGGTGAGGGTTAGCATGAGTGTTAGACTTAGGCTTAGGCTTAGAATATGGGCTAGGGTGAGGATGAGGCTTAGTGTTAGGTTTAGGGTGAGGATTATGGTGAGTGTGAGGGTTATGTTTAGTCTTAGGTTTAGGCTTAGGGTTAGGCCAAGCATGAGTGTGAGGGAGAGGGTTAGGGTTCGGATGAGAGTTAGTGTTTTAGGGTTAGGGTGAGTTTTAGGATGAGGTTTAGGTTTAGAATTAGGGTTAGGGTGAGGGCTAGAGTGAGGGTGAGGGTTAGGGTTAATGTTAGGGTGAGGTTTAGGGTTAGGGTTAGGGTTACGTTGAGGGTGAGGGTTAGGGTTAGGGTGAGGGTTAGTGTTATGGTTAGGGTTAGGGTTATTGTTAGTTTTATGGTTAGTGTTACGTTTACAATGAGGGTGTGGATGAGGGTGAGGTTAGGATTAGGGTTATAGTGAGGTTTAGGGTAGGGTTAGGGTTAGGGTTAGAGTGAGGTTTTGGATTACGGTTAGGGTCACAGTGAGGCTGAGGGTTAGCCTGAGGTTTAAGGGTAGGGTGAGGGATAGAGTGAGGGTTAGGATGAGGGTTATGGTTACAGTGAGGTTGAGGGTTAGCATTAGTGTGAGGGTTAGGGTTAGGATTAGAATTAGGCTGAGGGTGAGGGTTAGATTTAGGTTTAGGTTCAGGGTTAGGGTTAGCATTAGGATTAGGGTTAGGAGGAGGGTGAGTGTCAGGGTTAGGGTTAGGCTTAGGCTTAGGCTTAGGGTTAGGCTGAGGGTGAGGGTGGGGGTGAAGATTAGGTTTAGGGTGATGGTTAGGGTTAAGGTTAGGCTGAGATTTAAGATGAGATTTAGGGTTAGGGTGAGGATGATGGTAATGGTTAAGGTGAGGTTTAGGCTGAGGTTGAGGGTTAAGAAAAGGTTGAGTGTTAGGGATAGGTTTAGGGTTAGGGTAAGGGTTAGGGTTTCGGTTTGTGTGAGGTTAAGGGTGAGGGTTAGGTTGACGTTTAGTGTTATGGTTAGGGTTAGGGTGAGGGTTATTGTGAGGGTTAGGTTAAGGGGTATGGTAAGTGTAAGGGTTAGGGTGAGGGGTAGGGTTAGGGTTAGGTTTAGGGTTAGGGTGAGGGTTTGGATTAGGGTTAGGGTCACAGTGAGGGTGAGGGTTAGGCTGAGGTTTAGGGCTAGGGTGAGGGATAGTGTGAGGGTTAGGATGAGGGTTATGGTTAAGGTGAGGGTGAGGGTTAGGATTAGCGTGAGGGTTAGGTTTAGGATTAGGGTTAGGGTGAGGGTGAGGGTTAGGTTTAGTTTTTTGTTTAGGGTTAGGGTTAGCGTTACGATTAGGGTTAGGATGAGGGTGAGTGTGAGGGTTAGTGTTAGGGTTAGGTTTAGGCTTAGGGTTAGGCTGAGGGTGAGGGTGGGGGTGAGGATTAGGTTTAGGGTGATGGTTAGTGTTATGATTAGGGTGAGGTTTAGGATGAGATTTAGGGTTAGGGTGAGTATGATGGTAATGGTTAAGGTGAGGTTTAGGCTGAGGGTGAGGGTTAAGATAAGGTTGAGTGTTAGGGTTAGGTTTAGGGTTAGGGTAAGGGTTAGGGTTTCGGTTTGGGTGAGGTTGAGGGTGAGGGTTAGGTTGACGTTTAGGGTTAGGGTTAGGGTTAGGGTGAGGGTTATTGTGAGGGTTAGGTTTAGGGGTAGAGTAGGGGTAAGGTTTAGAGTGAGGGGTAGGGTTAGGGTTAGGGTTAGGGTTACGGTGGTGGTTAGAGTTAGGGATAGGTTTAGGGTTAGGGTTGTGGTTAGAGTGACGGTTAGTGTGAGGGTGAGGATTAGGGTTAGGTTTAGGGTTAGGGTGAGATTAAGGGTTACTGTTAGTTTTAGGGTTAGGGTTAGCGTTATGCTTAATGATAGGTTGAGGGTGAGGGTTATGGTGAGGGTTGGTAATAGCATTAGGCTAGGGGTAAGGGTTCAGGTTAGGGCTAGGTTGAGGGTTAGGGTGAGGTTTAGGATGAGAGTGAGGGTTAGAGTAATCTTGAGTGTTAAGGTGATGGTTAGAGTGAGGGTGAGTTTTAGGGTTAGGGTTAGGGTGAAGTTGAGGGTTAGGGTTTGGGTGAGGGTGAGGGTTAGTGTTATGTTTAGGGTTAACCTTAGTGTGAGAGTGAGGGTTATGATTAGGGTTAGGGTTAGGGTTAGGG
The DNA here is from genome assembly GCF_024711535.1 of Dipodomys merriami. Lineage (NCBI taxonomy): Eukaryota > Metazoa > Chordata > Mammalia > Rodentia > Heteromyidae > Dipodomys > Dipodomys merriami. Next base: position 2,458,317 of record NW_027202849.1, read on the forward strand.
TTATTGTTAGGGTTAGGTTTAGGGTTAGGATGAGGGTGAGGGTGAGGGTGAGGGTGAAGTTTAGGGTTAGGGTAAGGATGAGTGCTAGGTTGAGCGTTAGTGTTAGAGTTAGGGTTAGGGTGAGGGTGAGGTTTCGGGTTCCAGTTAGGGTCAGAGTTAGGTTTATGGTTAGGGTGAGGGTTAGGGTTATGGCTATGGTTAGGCTTAGGCTTAGGCTGAGCATGAGGGTGAGTGTTAGGGTTAGGGTTATGGTGAGGGTTAGGGTTAGGGTTAGGGTGAGGGGTAGGATGAGATTTAGGGTTAGGGTTACAGTTAGGTTTAGTTTTAGGGTTACGATTAGGGTTAGGGTTAGGTTTAGGGATACGGTTAGGGTTAGGGTGAGGGTGAGGGTTAGGGTTTGGGTTAGGGTGAGGGTGAGGGTAAAGATTAGGGTTAGGGTAATGGTTAGGGTTAGTGTTAGGATTACGTTTAGGCTTATGGTGAGGGTTAGGGTTAGGGTCAGGGTTATTGTTAGTGTTATGGTTAGGATTAAGTTTGCGGTGAGGGTGAGGCTGAGGGTGACGATTTTGGTTAGGGTTGGGGTTAGGGTTAGGGTGAGCATTAGGGTGAGGGTTAGTGTGAAGGTTAGGGTTAGGGTTAGGGTTACGTTTAGAGTTAGGTTGAGGGTGAGTGTGAGGTTTAGGGTTAGTCTTAGGCTTATGCGTAGGCTTAGGCCCAGCTTGAGGGTGAGGTTGAGTGTTCGGGTTAGGGTGAGGTTTAGGGTTAGTTAGGGGTAGTGTGAGGGTTAGGGTTAGGGTTAGTGTTAGGGTTAGCGTTAGGGTGAGGTTTAGTGTGAGTGTGAGTTTTAGGGTTAGGGTTACTGTTAGTCTTAGGTTTAGGCTGAGGGTGAGGGTGAGGGTGAGGCTTAGGGTTAGGGTGAGGGTTGGGGTAAGGTTTAGAGTGAGTGTTAGGGTGAGGGTTAGGATTAGGCTTAGTGTTAGGGTATGGACTTCGGTGAGTGTAAGGGTTAGGGTCAGGGTTAGGGTGAAGGTTAGGTTTAGGGTTAGTGTTAGGGTTAGTGTTTGGATTAGGGATAGGCTTAGTGTTAGGCAGAGGGTGAGGGTGAGGGTTAGGGTTAGGGTGAGGATGAGGTTTAGGGTTAGAGTTAGCATTAGGGTGAGGGTTAGTGTTAGGGTTAGGGTTAGTGTCACATTTAGGGTTAGGGTGAGGGTGAGTGTGAGGGTTAGGGTTAGGATTAGACTTAGGGTGAGGGTGAGGTTTAGGATGAGAGTAAGGGTTAAGGTAATCGTGAGTGTTAGGGTGATGGTTAGAGTGAGTGTGAGTTTTAGGGTTAGGGTTAGGGTGAAGATGAGTTTTAGGGTTTGGGTGAGGGTGAGAATTAGTGTTATGTTTAGGGTTAGCCTTATTCTGAGGGTGAGGGTTATGATTACGGTTTGGCTTAGGTTAGGTTTATTGTTAGGGTAAGGGTTAGGGTGAGGGTGAGGGTGAGGGTGAGGGTAAGGGTTAGGGTTAGGGTGAGGATGAGTGCTAGTTTGAGTGTTAGGGTTATAGTTAGAGATAGGGTGAGGGTGAGGGTTAGGTTTAGGGTGAGGGTTAGGATTAGGCTTAGGTTTAGGGTATGGGCTAGGGTGAGGGTGAGGGTTAGTGTCAGGGTTAGGGTGAGGGTTAGTGTGAGGGTTAGGTTTAGGGTTAATGTTAGGGTTAGGGTTGGGGTTAGGGATAGGCTTAGTGTTAGGCGGAAGGTGAGTGTGAGGATGAGAGTTAGTGTTAGTGTGAGGATGAGGTTTAGGGTTACAGTTAGCATTAGGGTGAGGGTTGGTGTTAGAGTTAGGGTTAGTGTCACAGTTAGGGTGAGGGTGAGGGTGAGTGTGAGGGTTAGGGCTAGGATTAGACTTAGGGTGAGGGTGAGGGTTAGTGTGAGGGTTAGGCTTAGGCTTAGGCTTAGAGTATGGGCTAGGATGAGGGTGAGGGTTAGTGTTAGGGTTAGGGTGAGTGTTAGGGTGAGTGTGAGGGTTATGTTTAGTCTTAGTCTTAGGCTTAGGCTTTGGCGGAGCATGAGTGTGAGGGAGAGGGTTAGGGTTAGGATGAAGGTTAGGGTTTTAGGGTTAGGGTGAGGGTTAGGATGAGGTTTAGGTTTAGGATTAGGGTTAGGGTGAGGGCTAGAGTGAGGGTGAGGGTTAGGGTTAGCGTTAGGGTGTGGTTTAAGGTTAGGGTTAGGGTTACTTTTAGGGTGAGGGTTAGGGTTAGGGTGTGGTTTAGGGTTAGGGTTAGGAAGAGGGTGATGGTTAGAATTAGGTTTAGGGTTAGGGTTATTGTTAGTTTTATGGTTAGGGTTAAGTTTACATTGAGGGTGATAATGAGGGTGAGGGTTAGGTTTAAGGTTAGGGTGAGGTTTAGGGTGGGTTAGGGTTAGGGTTAGGGTGAGGGTTTGGATTAGGGTTAGGGTCACGGTGAGGGTGAGGGTTAGCGTTAGGGTTAGGCTGAGGTTTAGAGCTAGGGTGAGGGTTAGAATGAGGTTTAGGGTTACAGTGAGGTTGAGGGTTAGGGTTAGGGTGAGGGTTAGGGTTAGGATTAGTGTTAGGGTGAGGGTGATGGTTAGGTTTAGGTTTAGGGTTAGGGATAAGGTTAGCGTTAGGATTAGGGTTAGGATGAGGGTGAGTGTGAGGGTTAGGTTTAGGCCTAGGTTTAGGCATTGGGTTAGGCTGAGATGATGGTGGGGGTGAGGATTAGGTTTAGCGTGATGGTTAGGGTTACGGTTAGGGTGAGGTTTAGGATGAGGTTTAGGGTTAGGGTGAGGTTGATGGTAATTTTAAAGGTGAGGTTTAGGCTGAGGGTGAGGGTTAAGGTAAGGTTGAGTGTTAGGGTTAGGTTTAGGGTTAGGGTAAGGGGTAGGGTTTTTGTTTGTGTGAGGTTGAGTATGAGGGTTAGTTGACGTTTAGGGTTAGGGTTAGGGTTAGGGTGAGGGTTATTGTGAGGGTTAGGTTTAGGGGTAGGGTAGGAGTAAGGGTTAGGGTGAGGGGTAGAGTTAGGGTTAGGGTTAGGTTTAGGGTCGTGGTTAAAGTTAGGGATAGGGTTAGGGTTAGATTTATGGTTAGATTGAGGGTTAGTGTGAGGGTGAGGATTAGGTTTAGGTTTAGGTTTAGGGTGAGCTTAAGGGTTAGTGCGAGGTTTAGGGTTAGGGTTAGCGTTATGGTATGGATAGGGTAGGGTGAGGATTATGGTGAGAGTTAGTGATAGCGTTAGGCTAGGGGTTAGGGTTCGGGTTAGGGCTAGGGTTAGGATTAGGGTGAGGTTTAGGATGAGAGTGAGGGTTAGGGTAATCGTGAGTGTTAGTGTGATGGTTAGAGTGAGGGTGAGTTTTAGGGTTAGGGTTAGGGTGAAGTTGAGGTTTAGGGTTTGGGTGAGGGTGAGGGTTAGTGTTATGGTTAGGGTTAGCCTTAGGGTGAGGGTGAGGGTTACGGTTAGGGTTAGGGTTAGGTTTAGGTTTATGGTTCTGGTTATGGTTAGGGTTAGGGTTAGGGTGAGGGTGAGGGTGAGGGTGAGAGTGAGGGTTATGTTTAGGGTTAGGATGTGTGCTACGTTGAGGGTTACGTTTAGAATTAGAGTTAGGATGAGGGTGAGGTTTAGGGTTAGATTTAGGGTTAGTGTTAGGTTTATGGTTAGGGTGAGGGTTAGGATTAGGGTTATGGTGAGGTTTAGGCTTAGGCTGAGCATGAGGGTGAGGGTTAGGGATAGGGTTATTGTGAGGGTTAGGGTTAGGGTTAGGGTGAGGTGTAGGATGAGATTTAGGGTTAGGGTTACGGTTAGGGTTAGGTTTATGTTTAGGATTAGGGTTAGGGTTAGGGTTAGGTTTAGGGTTATGGTTAGGTTTAGCGTGAAGGTTAGCCTTAGGGTTTGGGTTAGGGTGAGGTTGAGGGTAAGGATTAGGGTTAGGGTTACGGTTAGGGTTAGGTTTAGGCTTAGGGTTATGGTTAGGTTTAGTATAAGGGTTAGGTTTATGGTTATGGTGAGGTTAGGGTTAGGGTTAGGGTTATTGTTAGTGTTATGTTTAGGGTTAAGTTTGCGGTGCGGGTGAGGCTGAGGGTGTGGTTTATGGGTAGGGATAGGGTTAGGGTTAGGGTTAGCGTTAGGGTGAGGGTTAGTGTGAAGGTTAGGGTTAGGGTTAGGGTTACGTTTAGGGTTAGGGTGAGGGTGAGTGTGAGGTTTAGGGTTAGTCTTAGGTTTATGCTTAGGCTTAGGCCCAGCTTGAGGGTGAGGGTGAGGGTTAGGGTTAGGGTGAGATTTAGGGTTAGAGTTAAGTTTAGGGTGAGGGTTAGGTTTAGGGTTAGTGTTAGGGTTAGGGTGAAGTTTAGGGTGAGTGTGAGTTTCAGGGTTAGGGTTACTGTTAGGCTTAGGTTTAGGCTGAGGGTGAGGGTGAGGGTGAGGGTTAGGGTTAGGGTGAGGTTTGGGGTAAGGATTAGAGTGAGGGTTAGGGTGAGTGTTAGGATTAGGCTTAGGGTTAGGGTATGGGCTAGGGTGAGGTTTAGTATGAGGGTTAGGTTTAGGGTTAGTGTTAGTGTTAGGGTTTGGATTAGGGATAGGCTTAGTGTTAGGCAGAGGGTGAGGGTTAGGGTTAGTGTGAGGATGAGATTTAGGGTTAGAGTTATCATTAGGGTGAGGTTTAGTGTTAGGGTTAGGGTTAATGTTACAGTTAGGGTTAGGGTGAGTGTGAGTGTGAGGGTTAGGTTTAAGATTAGACTTAGGGTGAGGGTGAGGGTTAGTGTGAGGGTTAGGCTTAGTCTTAGGGTTAGAATATGGGCTATGTTGAGGGTGAGGTTTAGTGTTCGGGATAGGGTGAGTGTTAGGGTGAGTGTGAGGGTGAGTGTGAGGGTTACGGTTAGCCGTAGGCTTAGGCTTAGGCTTAGGCTTAGGCCGAGCATGTGTGTGAGGGATAGGGTTAGGGTTAGGATGTGGGTTAGGTTTTAGGGTTAGGGTGAGTGTTAGGATGAGGTTTCGGTTTAGGATTAGGGTTAGGGTGAGGGCTAGAGTGAGGATGAGGGTTAGGGTTACCGTTAAGGGTGAGGTTTAGAGTTAGGTTTATGGTTACTTTGAGGGTGAGGTTTAGGGTTAGGGTGATGGTTAGGGTTACGGTTAGGATGAGGGTGAGTGTTAGGATTAGGTTTAGGGTTAGGGTTATTTTTAGTTTTATGGTTAGTGTTAAGTTTACAGTGAGGGTGAGGCTGAGGGTGAAGGTTAGGGTTAGGGTTAGGGTTAGGCTGAGGTTTAGGGTTAGGGTGAGGGATAGGGTGAGGGTTAGGGTGAGGGTTAGGGTTATGGTGAGGGTGAGGGTTAGGGTTAGGGTGAGGGTTAGGGTTTGTTTTAGGTTTAGGGTGAGGTGAGGGTTAGGTTTAGGTTTAGTTTTAGGGTTTGGGTTGCGTTAGGATTAGGGTTAGGATGAGGGTGAATGTGAGGGTTAGGGTTAGGCTTAGGCTTAGTCTTAGGTTTAGGCTTAGGGTGAGGGTGGGGGTGAGGATTAGGGTTAGGGTGATGGTTAGGGTTACGATTAGGGTGAGGTGTTGGATGAGGATTAGGGTTAGGGTGAGGATGATGGTAATTGTAAAGGTGAGGTTTTGGCTGAGAGTGAGGGTTAAGATAAGGCTGATTGTTAGGGTTTGGTTTAGGGTTAGGGTAAGGGTTAGGGTTTGGGTTTGGGTGAGGTTGAGGGTGAGCGTGAGGTTGATGTTTAGGGTTAGGGTTAGGGTTAGGGTGAGAGTTATTGTGAGGGTTAGGTTTAGGGATAGGGTAGGCGTGAGGGTTAGGGTGAGGGGTAGGGTTAAGTTTAGGGTTAGGGTTAGGGATAACGTTCGGGTGAGGTTTAATGTGAGGGTTAGGGTTAGGATTAGGGTTACATTTAGGGTTAAGGTGAGGGTGAGTGTGAGGGTTAGGGTTAGACTTAGGCTTATGCTTAGGCTTAGACCCTGTTTGAGGGTGAGTGTGAGGGTTAGTGTTAGGTTTAGGATAATGTTTAGGGTTAGGGCGATGTTGAGGGTTAGGTTTAGGGTTAGGGTGAGTATTAAGTTTAGGATGATGGTTTGGGTTAGTGTGTAGGTTAAGGTTAGTCTTAGGCATATGCTTAGGCTTTGGCCCAGCTTGAGGGTGAGGGTGAGGGTTAGGGTTAGGGTGATTTTTAGGGTTAGAAATAGGGTTAGGGTGAGGGTTAGGTTTAGGGTTAGTGTTAGGGTTAGGGTTAGGGTGAGGTTTAGGGAGAGTGTGATGTTTAGGGTTAGGGTTACTCTTAGGCTTAGATTTAGGCTGAGGGTGAGGGTGAGGGTGAGGGTTAGGGTTAGCGTGAGGTTTGGGGTTAGGGTTAGATTGAGGGTAGGGTGAGGATTAGGATTAGGCTTAGGGTTAGGGTATGGGCTAGGGTGAGGGTGAGGGTTAGGGTCAGGGTTAGGGTGAAGGTTAGTGTGAGGGTTAGGATTAGGGTTAATATCAGGGTTAGGGTTGGGGTTAGGGATAGGCTTAGTGTTAGGTGGAGGGTGAGGTTGAGGGTTAGGGTTAGGGTGAGGATGAGGTTTAGGTTTAGAGTTAGCATTAAGGTGAGGGTTAGTGTTAGGCTTAGGGTTAGTGTTACAGTTAGGGTTAGAGTGAGGGTGAGGTTTAGGGTTAGGATTAGACTTAGGGTGAGGGTGAGGGTTAGGGTGAGGGTTAGGCTTAGTCTTAGGGTTAGAGTATGGGATCGGGTGAGGTTGAGGGTTAGGTTCAGGGTTAGGGTGAGTGTTATGGTGAGTGTGAGGGTTAAGGTTAGTCTTACGTTTAGGCTTAGGCTTAGACCGAGCATGAGTGTGTTAGGGTTAGGATGAGGGTTAGGGTTTTAGGGTTAGGGTGAGGGTTAGTATGAGGTTTAGGTTTAGGATTAGGGTGAGGGTGAGGGCTACAGTGAGGGTGAGGGTTAGGGTTAGCGTTAGGGTGAGCTTTAGGGTTAGGGTTAGGGTTACATTGATGGTGAGGATTAGGGTTAGGCTGAGGGTTAGGGTTGGGTTAGAGTGAGGGTGAGGGTTAGGATTAGGTTTAGGGTTAGGGTTATTGTTAGTTTTATGGTTAGGGTTAAGTTTACAGTGAGGGTGAGGATGTGGGTGAGGGTTAGTGTTAGGGTGAGGTTTAGGGTTAGGGTTAGGGTTAGGGTGAGGGTTTGGATTAGGGTTAGGTCACAGTGAGGGTGAGGGTTAGGGTTAGGTTTAGGCTTAGGTTTAGGGTTAGGGTGAGGGATAGGGTGAGAGTTTGGATGAGGGTTAGGCTTACGGTGAGTGTGAGGGTTAGTGTTAGGGTGAGGGTTAGGGTTAGGATTAGGGTTAGGGTGAGTGTGAGGTTCAGGTTTAGGTTTAGGTTTAGGGTTAGGATTAGCGTTAGGATTAGGGTTAGGATGAGGGTGAGTGTGAGGTTTAGGGTTAGGGTTAGGCTTAGGCTTAGGGTTAGGCTGAGGGTGAGGTTGGGGATGAGGATTAGGGTTAGTATGATGGTTAGGGTTACAGTTAGCATGAGGTTTAGGATGAGGTTCAGGGGTAGGGTGAGGATGATGGTAATGTTAAAGGTGAGGTTTAGACTGAGGGTGAGGGTTAAGATAAGGTTGATTGTTAGGGTTAGGTTTATGGTAAGGGTTAGTTATGGTAAGGATTAGGGTTTGGGTTTGGGTGAGGTTACGGGTGAGGCTGAGGTCGACTTTTAGAGTTAGGTTTAGGGTTAGGGTGAGGGTTATTGTAAGGGTTAGGTTTAGGGGAAGGGTAGCGGTAAGGTTTAGGGTGAGGGGTAGGGTTAGGCTTAGGGTTAGGGTTGGGGTGGAGGTTAGAGTTAGGGATAGGGTTAGGGTTACAATTACGGTTAGAGTGATTGTTAGTTTAAGGGTTAGGATTAGGGTTAGGTTTAGCGTGAAGTTGAGTTTAGGGTTTGGGTGAGGGTGAGGGTTAGTGTTCTGTTTAGGGTTAGACTTAGATTGAGGGTGAGGGTTAGGATTAGGTTTAGGGTTAGGGTTAGGGTGAGTTTTAAGTTTAGGCTGATGGTTTGGTTTAGTGTGAGGGTTAGTTTTCGGGATAAGGTTAGTTTTAGGGTAAATGTAAGTGTTAGGGTGAGGTTTAGGGTAAGGGTGAGGTTTAGGGTTAGAGTTAGGGTTAGGGTGAGGGTTAGGGTTAGGGTGTTAGGTTAGGGTTAGGGTGACGTTTAGGGTGGGGGTGAGTGTTAAGGTTAGGGTTAGGATTAGGTTTAGGGTTAATGTAAGTGTGAATGTGAGGGTTAGGGTTAGGTTTAGGGTTTGGATTAGAGTTATGGTGAGGGTGAGGTTGAGGTTTAGGGTTAGGGTGAGGGTTAGGGTTAGGGTTAGAGTGAGGGACAGGGTAAGTGTTAGGATTAGGCTTAGGGTTAGGGTATGGGCTAGGGTGAGGGTGAGGTTTAGGGTCAGGGATAGAGTGAGGGTTACGATGAGGATTAGGTTTAGGGTTAGTGTTAGGGTTAGGGTTGGGGTTAGGGATAGGCTTAATGTTAGGCGGAGGGTGAGGGTGAGGGTGAGGGTTAGGGTTAGGGTTAGGGTGAGGTTTAGGTTTAATGTTAGAGTTAGAGTGAGGGTTAGTGTGAGAATTATATTTAGGTTGAGTGTTAGTTTTAGGGTTAGGGTGAGGGTGAGTGTGAGGGTAAGGGTTAGTCTTAGTCTTAGTCTTAGGCTTAGTCCAAGCCAAAGGGTGAGGATGAGGGTTAGGGTTAGGGTGAGGATTATGGACAGGGTGAGGGTTATGGACAGGGTGAGGGTTAGGGTTAGGGTTAGGGTTATTGTTAGGATTAGGGTTAGTTTTAAAGTTACTGTGAGGGTGAGGGTTAGGGTTAGGGTTAAGGTGAGGATTAGGGTTAGAGTTAGGTTTAGGGTGAGGGTTAGGGTTAGGGTTAGTGTTAGTGTTAGGGTTAGGCTTAGGCTTATGTTTAGGGTGAGTGTGAGTTTTAGGGTTAGGGTTAATGTTAGGCTTAGGTTTAGGCTGAGGGTGAGGGTGAGGGTGAGGGTTAGCGTTAGGGTGCGGGTTGGGTTTAAGATTAGAGTGAGTGTTAGGGTGAGGTTTAGGATTAGGCTTAGGGTTAAGTTATGGGCTATGGTTAGGGCGAGGGTTAGGGTCAGGTTTAGGGTGAAGGTTAGTGTGAGTGATAGATTTTGGGTTAGTGTTAGGGTTAGGGTTGGGGTTAGGGATAGGCTTAGTGTTAGGCGGAGGGTGAGGGTCAGGTTGAGGTTTAGGGTTAGGGTGAGATGAGGTTTAGGGTTAGAGTTTTCATTAGGGTGAGGTTTAGTGTTAGGGTTAGGGTTAATGTTACAGTTATGGTGAGGGTGAGGGTGAGTGTGAGGGTTAGGGTTAGGATTAGACTTAGGGTGAGGGTGAGGGTTAGTGTGAGGGGTAGGCTTAATCTTAGGGTTAGAGTATGGGCTAAGGTGAGGGTGAGGGTTAGTGTTAGGATTAGGGTGAGGATTAGGGTGAGTGTGAGGGTTAAGGTTAGTCTTAGGCTTAGTCTTAGGCTTAGGTCGCGCATGAGTGTGAGGGAGAGGGTTAGGGTTAGGATGAGGTTTAGGGTTTTAGGGTTAGGGTGAGGGTTTGGATGAGGTTTAGGGTTTTAGGGTTAGGGTGAGGGTTAGGATGAAGTTTAGGGTTAGGGTTAAGTCTAGAGTTAGGGTGAGGGCTAGAGTGAGGGTGAGGGTTAGGGTTAGCGTTAGGGTGATGTTTAGGGTTATGGTTAGGGATACGTTGAGGGTGAAGGTTAGGGTTAGGGTGAGGGTTAGGGTTAGGTTTAGGGTGAGGGTGAGGGTTAGGATTAGGTTTAGGGTTAGGGTTATTGTTATTTTTATGGTTATTGTTAAGTTTACAGTGAGGGTGAGGCTGAGGGTGAGGGTTAGGGTTAGGGTTAGGGTGAGGTTTAGGGTTAGGGTTAGCGTTAGGGTTAGGGTTAGGGTTAGGGTGAGGGTTTGGATTAGGGTTAGGGTCACGGTGAGGGTGAGGGTTAGGGTTAGGGTTAGGCTGAAGTTTAGGGTTAGAGTTAGGGTTAGGGGAAGGGTTAGAGTGAGGTTTAGGGTTAGGCTTAATGTTAGGGGTAGGCTTAGGGTGACAGTTAGGTTGAGGTTTAGGGTTAGGGTTTGGTTTAGGATTATGTTTACAGTGAGGGGGAGTGTGTGGATTAGTGTTAGGGTTAGGCTTAAGCTTAGGCTTAGGCTTAGGGTGATAGTGGGGATGAGGATTATTTTTGAGTGATGGTTAGGGTTATGGTTATTTTGAGGGTTAGGATGAGGGTTAGGGTTACGATTAGGTTTAGGGTGAGGGCTAGGATGAGGGTGATGTTTAGGGTTATGGTTAGGGTTAGGCTTAGGTTTAGGCTGAGGCTGAAGGTGAGGATGAGGTTTAGGGTTAGGATGATGGTTAGGGTTACAATTAGGGTTAGGGTTAGGATGAGGATTAGGGTAAGGGTGAGGGGGACAGTAAGTGTAAAGGTGAGGGTTAGGCTGAGGTAATGGTGAAGGTTAGGGTTATGGTAATGGTGAAGGTTAGGTTTAGGGTGAGGATTAGGTTTAGGGTTAGGGTGAGTGTGAGGGTTAGATTGAGCATTAATGTTAGGGTTAGTGTGAGGTTTAGGGTGAGGATGAGGGTTAGGGTTAGGGTGAGGGCTAGGGTGAGGATGAGGTTTAGGTTTAGGGTTAGGGTGAGGTTTATGTTTAGTTTGATGTTTAGGGTCAGTGTGAGGGTTTGTTTTAGGGTTCGGGTTAGTGTCAGGTTGAGGGTTAGTGGTAGGGTGAGGGTTAAGGTTCGGGTGAGGGTTTTGTTTAGGGTGAGGGTTAAGGTTAGGGTTAGGGTTATTGTTAGGATTAGGGTTAGGTTTACGTTTTCGGTGAGTGTGAGGGTGAGTGTTAGGGTTAGGGTTAGAGTGAGGTTTAGATTTTGGGTTAGGGTTAGAGTTAGAGTTAGGGTGAGGGTGAGGTTTAGTGTTAGAGTTAAAGTTAGTGTTAGGTTTATGATTAGGGTGAGGGTTAGGGTTAGGGTTATGGTTAGGCTTAGGCTTAGGCTTCGGCGGAGCATGAGGGTGAGTGTTAGTGTTATGGTTAGGTTGAGGGTTAGGGTTGGGGTTAGGGTGAAGGGTAGGATGAGATTTAGGGTTAGGGTTAGGGTTAGGATTAGGTTTAGGGTTAGGGTTAGGGTTAGGATTAGGTTTAGGGTTACTGTTAGGGATAGGGTGAGGGTTAGGTTTAGGGTTTGCATTAGGGTGAGGGTGAGGATAAGGATTAGGCTTAGGGTTAGGGTTAGTGTTAGGGTTAGGTTTAGGTTTATGGTGAGGATTAGGGTTAGGTTTAGGGTTATTCTTAGTGTTATGTTTAGGGTTAAGTATGCGGTGAAGGTGAGGCTGAGCATGAGGTTTATGGTTAGATTTAGTTTTAGTGTTAGGGTGAGGGTTAGTGTGAGGTTTAGGGTTAGGGTTATGGTTACGTTTAGGGTTAGGGTGAGGGTGAGTGTGAGGGTTAGGGTTAGTCTTAGGCTTATGCTTAGGCTTCGGCCCAGCTTGAGGGTGAGTGTGAGGATTAGGGTTAGGATGAGTGTTAGGGTTAGGGTAATGGTTAGGGTTAGGGCTATGTTGAGAGTTAGGGTTAGGGTTAAAGTGAGTTTTAAGTTTAGGGTGATGGTTAGGGATAGTGTGAGGGTTAGTGTTCGGGTTAAGGTTCGTTTTAGGGTGAAGTTAAGTTTTAGGGTGAGGTTTAGGGTTAGGGTGTAGTTTAGGGTTAGAGTTAGGGTTAGGGTGAGGGTTAGGGTTTGTGTTAGGGTTAGGTTTAGGGTGAGGTTTAATGTGGGGGTGAGTGTTAGGGATAGGATTAGGATTAGGGTTAAGGTGAGGGTCAGTGTGAGGGTTAGGTTAGGGTTAGGGTTAGGATTAGATTTATGGTGAGGGTGAGGGTGTAGGTTAGGGTTAGAGTGAGGGTTGGGGTTAGGGTTAGAGTGAGGGTTAGGGTGAAGTTTAGGATTAGCTTTAGGGTTAGGGTATGGTCTAGGGTGAGGGTGAGGTTTAGGGTCAGGGTTCGAGTGAGGGTTAGGGTGAGGGTTAGGATTGGGGTTAGTGTTAGGGTTAGGGTTGGGGTTAGGGATAGGCTTAGTGTTAGGCAGAAGGTGAGGGTGAGTCTTAGGGTTAGTGTTTGGGTGATGTTTAGGGTTAGTGTTAGTGTTAGGGTGAGGGTTAGTGTGAGGGTTAGGGTTAGGGTGAATGTTACTTTTAGGGTTAGGGTGAGGGTGAGTGTGCGGGTAAGGGTTAGTATTAGTCTTAGGCTTAGGCTTATTCCGAGCCTAAGGGTGAGGGTGAGGGTTAGGTTTAGGGTGAAGGTTAGGGTTAAGGTGAGGGTTATGGACAGGGTGAGGGTTAGGGTTATTTTTAGGATTAGAGTTAGGGTGAAGGTTAGGGTGAGCCTTAGGGTTAGTGTGATGTTTAGGGTGAGGGTGAGGCTGAGGGTGAGGGTTCGGGTTCTCGTGAGGGTTAGGGTTTGGATGAGGGTTAGGGTTAGGGTGAGGGTTATGGTGAGGTTGAAGGTTTGGTTGAGCATGAAGGTTAGGTGTAGGGTTAGGGTGAGGTTTAGTTTTATGGTTAGTGTTAGGTGAGGGATACAGGGAGGAATAGGGTTAGGGTTAGGGTGAGAGTTAAGATTACTTTGTGGGTTAGGGTTATGTTTAGGGTGAGGGTACGGATGAGGTTTAGGTTTAGTGTGAGGGTGAGTTATAGGGTTAGGGTTAGGGTTATGGGGAGAGTTAGGGTGAGGGTTAGGGTTAGGTTTAGGGTGAAGTTTAGGGTGAGGGTTGCGGTGAGATCTACGGTTAGGGCTAGGGTGAGGGTAAAGTTTAGAGTGAGGGTTAGAGTGAGGGTGAGGTTTAGAGTTAGGGTTAGGGTGAAGGGTAGGATGAGATTTAGGGTTAGGGTTACAGTTAGGGTTAGGTTTAGGGTTAGGGTGAGGGTTAGGGTTAGGGTTTGGGTTAGGGTGAGGGTGAGGGTAAAGATTAATGTTAGGGTTAGGGTTAGGGTTAGGGTTAGGTTTAGGGTTAGGGTTATGGTTAGGGTTAATGTTAGGTTTAGGTTTAGGGTTATGGTGAGGGTTAGGGTTAGGGTTAGGGTTATTCTTAGTGTTATGGTTAGAGTTAAGTTTGCGGTGAAGGCGAGGCTGAGGGTGAGGTTTATGGTTAGGTTTAGGATTCGTGTTAGGGTGAGGATTAGTGTTAGGGTTAGGGTTAGGGTTAGGGTTACGTTTAGGTTTAGGGTGAGGGTGAGTGTGAGGGTTAGGGTTAGTCTTAGAATTATTCTTTTACGCTTCTGCCCAGCTTGAGGATTAGTGTGAGGGTTAGGTTTAGGATGAATGTTAGGGTTAGGGTAATGGTTAGGGTTAGGGCTATGTTGAGGTTTAGGGTTAGGATTAGGGTGAGTTTAAAGTTTAGGGTGATGGTTAGGGTTAGTGTGAGGGTTAGTGTGAGGGTTAAGGTTAGTTTTAGGGTGAAGGTAAGTATTAGGGTGAGGTTTAGTGTTAGGGTGAGGTTTAGGCTTAGAGTTAGGCTTAGGGTGAGGGTTAGGGTTAGGGTTAGTGTTAGGGGTAGGTTTAGGGTGAGGTTTAGGGTGGGGGTGAGTGTTAGGGTTAGGATTAGGATTAGGGTTAAGGTGAGGGTGAGTGTGAGGGTTAGGGTTAAGGTTAGGTTTAGGATTAGAGTTATGTTGAGGATGAGGGTGAGGGTTAGGGTTAGCGTGAGGTTTGGGTTAGGGTTAGAGTGAGGGTTAGGATGAAGTTTAGGATTAGGTTTAGGGTTAATCTATGGGCTAGGGTGAGGGTGAGGTTTAGTGTCAGGGTTCGAGTGAGGGTTAGGGTGAGGGTTAGGATTGGGGTTAGTGTTACGGTTAGGGTTGGGGTTAGGGATAGGCCTAGTGTTAGGCGGAGGGTGAGGGTGAGGGTTAGGGTTAGGGTTTGGGTGAGGTTTAGGGTTAGTGTTAGTGTTACGGTGAGGGTTAGTGTGAGGGTAAGGGTTAGGGTGAATGTTACTTTTAGGGTTAGGGTGAGGGTGAGTGTGCGGGTAAGGGTTAGTCTTAGTCAAAGGCTTAGGCTTATTCCGAGCCTAAGGGTGAGGGTGAGGGTTAGGGTTAGGGTGAGGGTTAGGTTTAGGGTGAAGGTTAGGGTTAGGGTGAGGGTTATGGACAGGGTGAGGGGTAGGGTTATTTTTAGGGTTAGGGTTAGGGTGAGGTTTAGGGTGAGGGTTAGGGTTAGGCTTAGGCTTAGGCTTAGGCTTAGGCATATGCTTTGGCCAAGCATGAGGGTGAGGGTTAGGGTTAGGTTTAGTGTGAGGGTTTGGGTTAGGGTGAGGGTTATGATGAGGTTTAGGGTTAGGGTTAGGTGTAGGGTTAGGGTAAGGTTTAGGTTTACGGTTAGGGTTAGGGTTAGGTTTAGGGTTTGGGTTAGGGTTATGGTGAGGGTTAGAGTTAGGGTTTGGTTTAGGGTGAGGGTGAGGGTGAGAATTAGGGTTAGGGTCAGGGTTAGGGTAAGGTTTAGAGTTACGGTTAGGATTAAGGTTAAGTGTAGGGTTACAGTGATGGTTAGGATTATGGTTATGGTTAACGTTATGGTTATTGTTAGTGTTATGGTTTTGGTTAAGTTTGCAGTGAGGGTGAGGATGAGAGTGAGGTTTATGGTTAGGTTTAGGGTTAGGGTTAGTGTTGGGGTTAGGGTTAAGGTGAGGTTTAAGGTGAGGGTTAGGGTTGGGGATAGGATTAGGATTAGGGTTAAGGTGAGGGTGAGTTTGAGGATTAGGGTTAGGGTTAGGCTTAGGATTAGAGTTAGGGTGAGGGTTAGGGTTAGGTTGTGGGTTTGGGTTAGGGTTAGAGTTAGGGTTAGGTTGAGTGTTAGGCTTAGGCTTAGGGTTAGGGTATGGACTAGGGTGAGGGTGAGGGTTAGGGTTAGGTTGAGGGTTAGGGTGAGAGTTAGGGTTAGGGTTAGTTTTAGGGTTCTGGTTGGGGTTAGGGTTAGGCTTAGTGTTAGGCGGAGGGTTAGGGTGAAGGTGAGGGTTAGGGTTAGGGTGAGGTAGAAGTTACAGTTAGCGTTAGGCTGAGGGTTAGTGTGAGGTTTAGGGTAAGTGTTAGTGTTATGGTTAGGTGTAGGGTGAAGGTGAATGTGAGGCTTAGGGTTAGTCTTAGGCTTAGGCTTAGGCTTAGGCCGAGCATAAGTGTGAGGGTGAGGGTTAGGGTGTTAGGATTAGGGTGAGACTGAGGGTGAGGTTTACAGTTAAGATTAGGGTTAGGTTGAGGGCTGGAGTGAGGGTGAGGGTTAGTGTTAGCATTAGGGTGAGGTTAGGGTTAGGGTTAGGATTAGGTTGAAGGATAGGGTGAGGGTTAGGGTTAATATTAGGATTATGGTGAGGTTAAGGGTTATTGTGAGTATACGGGTTATGTTGAGGGTTAGGGTGAGGGTGAGGGTTAGGGTTAGGGTTAGGCTGAAGGTGAGGGTGAGGTTTAGGGTTAGTGTTTGGGTTAGAGTGAGGATGAGGGTTACGGTGAGGAGTACGGTTAGGGTTAGAGTGAGGGTGAGGGTTAGGTTTAGCTTTAGTGTTAGGGTTAGTGTTAGGCTGAGGATGAGGGTGAGGTTAAGGGTTAAGGTTAGGGTGAGGGTGAGGGTGAGGTTTACGGTTAGCATGTTTGTTAGGCTGAGGGTGAGGGTGAGAGTGAGTGGTAGTGTTGGGTTTAGGGTGAGGATTAGGGTTAGTGTGATTTTTAGGGTGAGGTGATTGTAACGGTTAGGGTGATGATTAGGATGAAGTTAGGGTTATGGTTAGTGTTAGGGTTAGGTTTAGGGTTAGGGTTAGGGTTAGGGATAGGTTTAGGGTTAGGGTTAGGGTGTTAGATTGAGGGTTAGGATGAGGGTTAGTGTTAGTTTGAGGGTTAGAGTCAGGGTTAGGGTTAGTGTGAGGGTTAGAGTTAGGGTTAGGTTTAGGTTGAGGGTAAGGCTTAGGGTTATTTTAAGGGTGACGGTGAGGGTTAGTGTGAGGGTTATTGTTTGGTTTAGCGTAAGGTTTATGTTGAGGTCTAATGTGAGGTTGAGGGTTTTGTTGAGGGTGACGGTGAGGGTGAACTTTTCGGTTAGGTAAGGGTTAAGATTAGGGTTAGGGTGAGGATTAGGGGGAGGGTCAGGGATAGGATGAAGTTAGGATTACGGTGAGGTTTAGGGTTAGGGTTTGCATTAGGGTTAGGGTGAGGGATAGGGTGTTTTTGACGGTTAGGTGTAGGTTTAGAGTTAGTGTTAGGGTGAGGGTTAGGGTTAGGGTTAGGGTTAGAATGAGTGTTAGGGTAAGGGGTAGGGTTAGGGTTAGGGTGAATGTTAGGATTAGGGTGACGGTTAGAGTAAGGTTAAGGGTTAGGGTTAGGGTGAGGTTAAGGATTAGGGTGAGGGTGAGTGTTAGTGTTAGGTTTAGGATGATGGTGAGGGTGAGGATTAGGGTTATGGTAATGGTTAGCTTTAGGGTTAGTTTGAGGATTAGGGTGAGGTTTTGGGTTAGGGTGACCGTTCGGTTTAGGCTGAGTGTTAGATTTAGGGTTAGGGTGAGGGTTAGGGTTAGTGTGATGTTTAGGGTGAGGGTGAGTCTGAGGGTGAGGGTTCGGGTTTTCGTGAGGGTTAGGGTTTGGGTGAGGGTTAGGGTTAGGGTGAGGGTGATGGTGAGGTTGAAGTTTATGGTGAGCATGAGGGGTAGGTTTAGGGTTAGGGTGAGGTTTAGGTTTAGGGTTAGTGTTAGGTGAGTGTTACAGGGAGGGATAGGGTTAGGGTGAGAGTTAGGATTACTGTGTGGGTTAGGGTTATGGTTAGGGTGAGGGTAAGGTTTAGGGTTAGATTTAGTTTGAGGGTGAGTATTAGGTTTAGGGTTAGGGTTATGGGGAGGGTTAGGGTGAGGGTTAGGGTTAGGTTTAGTGTTAAGTTTAGGGTGAGTGTTTCGGTGAGGGTTAGGTTAGGAAGGTTTAAAGTGAGGGTTAGAGTGAGGGTGAGGGATAGGGTTAGGATTATTGTGAGGGATAGGGTGAGGGTTAGTGTTAGGGTGAAGGTGTGTGTTAGGATGAGGGTTTTGGTTAGTGTTAGGGTTAGTGTGAGGGTTAGGGTGAGGGTGATGGTTAGGGTTAAGGTTAGTGGTAAGGGTGAGGGTTAGGGTTAGGTTTAGAATTAGGGATAGGGGAAGATTAGTGTAATGATTTGGGTGAGGGTTAGGCTGAGGGATAGGGTTAGGGTTAGATTTAGTGTGAGGATTCGGGTTAGGGTTAGGGTTAGGGATAAGGTGAGGTTAAGGGTTAGGTTGAGGGTTAGGGTGAGGGTGAAGTTTAGGGTTAGCTTTAGCGATAGGGTGAGGGTTAGAGTGTGGGTAAGGGTTTGGGTAAGGGTTAGGGTGAGGGTGAGAGTGAGGTTTAGGGTTAGGGTTTTTGTTAGGCTGAGGTTGAATGTGAGTGTGAGTGTTAGGTTTGGGGTGAGGGTGAGGGTTAGGGTTAGTGTGATTGTTAGGGTGAGGGTGACTGAAACGGTGTTGATTAGGGTGAAGTGAGGGTTAGGGTTAGGGTGAGGCTGAGGGTTAGGTTTCACGTGAGGGTTAGGCTTAGGTTTAGGTTTAGGATGAGGGTTAGTGTTAGGTTAGGATGAGAAGGTTAGGGTGAGGGTGAGGGTTAGGATTAGCGTTAGGGTTAGAATGAGGGTGAGGGTTAGGGTTAGGTTAGGCTGAGGGTGAGGGTGAGGGTGAGGGTTAGGGTTGGTGTTAGTGTTAGGGTTAGGGTTAGGGTGAGGGTTAGGCTGAGGGTTAGGTTGTGGGTAAGTGTTAGAGTGAGGGTTAGAATGAGGGTGAGGTTAGGGTTAGGTTTAGGGTGAGGTTTAGGATGAGGGTAAGTGTTCAGGTGAGGGTTAGGGTGAGGATGAGTGTTAGGGTTAGGTTTAGGATTAGGGGTAGGGTGAGGGTTAGAGTTAGGGTGAGGGTTACTGTGAGTGTTTTGGTTAGTGTTAGGGTTAGGTCTAGGGTGAGGTTTAGGGTGAGCGTGAGGGTTAGTATTAGGTTAAGTGTTAAAGTTTGGGTGAGGGTTAGGGTGAGGGTTAGGGTTAGGGTTAGAGTAAATATTAGGGTGAGGGTTAGGATGAGAGATAGGGTGATGGTTAGGGTCAGGGTAAGAGTTCGAGTGAGGGTTAGGGTTAGGTTGAGGGTTAGTGTTAGGGTTAAGATGCGGTTTAGTGTGATGGTGAGGATTAGGGTTTGGGTTAGGGTTAGGATGAGGTTAGGGTGAGGGTTTTGCTTAGTGTTAGGGTTAGGGTTAGGGTGTGGGTTAGGTTGAGGGTGAGGGTTAGTGTTAGGGTAGGGGTTAGGGTAATGGTGAGGGTTATGGTTAGATGGAGGGTTAGAGTGAGGGCTAGGGTGAGGGTGAGGATGAGGGTTAGGGTTAGGGTGAGAATTGGGGTTAGGGATAGTGTTACTGTTAGGGTAAAATTTACAGTGAGGGTTAGGGTGATTGTGAGGGTTAGGTTTAGTATGATTGTTAGGCTGAGGGTGACTGTAACGGTTAGGGTGATCATTAGGGTGAAGTGAGGGTTAGGGTTAGGGATAGGGTTAGGGTGAGGGTTTGGGTTAGGCTGAGGGTTAGGTTTCACTTGAGGGTTAGTGTTAGGTTTAGGTTTAGGATGAGGGTTTGGGTTGGTGAGAGGGTTAGGGTGAGGGTGAGGGTTAGGATTAGCGTTAAGGTTAGGATGAGGGTGAGGGTTAGGGTTAGGTTAGGCTGAGGGTGAGGGTGAGGGTGAGGGTTAGAGTTGGTGTTAGTGTTAGTGTTAGTGTTAGTGTTAGTGTTAGGGTGAGGGTGAGGGTTATGCTGAGGGTTAGATTGTGGGTAAGTGTTAGAGTGAGGGTTAGAATGAGGGTGAGGTTAGGGTTAGGGTGAGGGTAAGGCTTAGTGTGAGGGTTAGGGTGAGGGTGAGGGTTAGGGTTAGCATTAGGGTTAGGGTGAGCGATAGGGATAGGATTAGGTTAGGGTTAGGGTGAGGGTGAGGGTTAGGGTGAAGCTGAGGGTGAGGTTGAGGGTTAGGATTAGGGTTAGGGTGAGGGTGAGGGTGAGGGTGTGGGTGAGGGTTAGGGTTAGGATTAGTGTTAGCGTTAAGGTTAGGCTGAGGGTGAGTTTGAGGGTGAAGGTGAGGGTTTGGTTTAGGTTTAAGGTGAGGGTTAGGGTTAGTGTGAGGGTTAGGGTGAGCGGGAGGGTTAGAGTTATGGTTAGGGTGAGTGTTAGTGTGAGGGTTAGTTTTAGGGTTAGGGTTAGGGTTAGAGTTAGGTTTAGGGTGAGGGTTATGGTGATGGTTAGGGTTATGGCTAGGGTGAGGTTAAGGTTTAGAGTGAGGGTTAGAGTGAGGGTGAGGTTTAGGGTTAGGGTTAGGATGAGGGGTAGTGTAGGGTTAGGGTTAGGTTTAGGGTGAGGCTTAGGGTGAGGTTAAGTGTTCTGATGAGGGTTACGGTGAGAATGATTGTTAGGGTTAGGTTTAGGGTTAGGGGTACGGTGAGGGTTAGAGTTAGTGTGAGGGTTAATGTCAGGGTTTTGGTAAGTGTTAGGTTTAGGTCTAGGGTGAGGTTTAGGGTGAGGGTGAGGGTTAGTGTTAGGGTAAGTGTTACGGTTTGGGTGAGGGTTAGGGTGAGGGTTAGGGTTAGGGTGAGGTTTAGGATAAGGATTAGGGTGAGGGTTAGGAGGAGAGATAGGTTGAGGGTTAAGGTTAGTGTGAGGGTTAGGATTAGAATTAGGGTGAGGGTAAATTTTAGGGTGAGGTTTAGGGTGAGGGTGATTGTTACGGATAGCTTTAGGTTTAGGGTGAGGGTGAGGTTTTGGTTTTGCATTAGGTTTAGGTTGAGGGTTATGGTGAGGGTTAGGGTTAAGTTTAGGGTAAGGGTGAGTGTTAGGGTTAGGGTTATGATGAGTGTAAGTGTTAGGCTGAGGTTTAGGGTTAGGTTTAGGTTTAGGGTTAGGGTGAGGGTTAGGGTTATGGTAAAGGTTATGGTGAGGGTGAAGGTGAGGGTTTGGGTTAGGGTGAGGGTGAGGGTGAGGGTTAGGGTTAGCCTTAGGTTGAGGGTGAGGGTTGGAGTTAATGTTAGTTATAGGTGAGGGTGCGGGTAAGGGTTAATGTGAGGGTGAGTGTGAAGATTAGGTTTGGCCTTAGGGGTAGATGTAGGGTTAGTGTGAGTTTTAGGGTTAGTATTAGGGTTAGGGTTAGGATTAGGCTGAGGGTGAGGGTGAGGTTGAGGGTGAAGGTGAGTTTAGGGTTAGGATTAGGGTTAGAGTTATTGTTAGGTTGAGCGCTAGGATAATGGTGAGGGTTAGGTTTAGCGTTACGTTTAGGGTGAGGGTTGAGTGTTAGGTTTAGGGTTAATGTGAGGTTGAGGGTTAAGGTTAGGTTGAGGTTTAGGGTTAGGGTTGATGTTTAGGGTGAGGGTGAAGGTGAGTGTGAGGGTTCAGGTGAGGGTTAGGGTTAGGGTGAGGGTTATTGTTAGGTTTAGGGATAGGGTGAGGGTAAGGGTTATGATGACAGTTACGGTGAGGGTGAGGGTTAGGGTTAGGTTTAGGTTTAGGGTGAGGGTTAGGGTGAGGGTTAGGGTTAGGTTAGGGTGAGGGTTAGGGTGAGGTTTAGGGTGAAGGTTAGGGTTAGTGTGAGGGTTAGGGTGAGGGGAAGGTGTAGGGTGCAGGTTAGAGAGAGGGTAAGGGATAGGGTTATGGTGAGGTTAAGGGTTAGGCTGAGGCTTAGGTTGAGAGTGAGCATTTGTGTTAGCAACAGGGTTGGGTTGATGGTGAGGGTTAGCGTTAGGTTGAGGGGTAGTTTTAGGGTTAGGGTGAGGGTTAGGGTTAGGGTTTGGGTGAGGATGAGGTTAAGGGTCAGATTGAGGTTGAGGGTCAGGGATAGGGTTAGCCTTAGGGTGAGGGTGAGGGTTAGGCTTAGGGTTAGGGTGAGTGTGAGTCTGAGGGTTAGTTTTAGGATTAGGGTTTGGGTTAGGCTGAGGTTGAGGGTATTAGTTAGGGTGAGGGCTAGGGTTAGGGGTAGAGGTAGGATTAGGGTTAGGTTTAGGGTTAGTATTAGGGTTAGGGTTAGGATTAGGCTGAGGGTTAGGGTGTAGGTGAGGGTGAAGTTGAGGTTTAGGGTTAGGGTTAGGGTTAGAGTTAGGGCTAGTTTGAGTGCTAGGATGAGGGTAAGGATTAGGGTTAGCGTTAGGGTTATTGTGAGGCTTAGGGTGAGGGTTGCGTGTTACATTTATGGTTTGGGTGAGGGTGAGGTGTAGGTTTACTGTGAGGGTGAGGGGTAGGGTTAGGATGGGGGTTAGAATTACAGTGAGGGTGAAGGTGAGGGTGAAGTTTAGGATTAGGTTTAGGGTTAGGGATAGGATGAGGGTGAGAGTGAGGGTTTGGGTGTTTTTGAGGGTTAGGGATATGGTTATGGTAAGTGGTAGGGTGAGGGTTAGGGTTAGGGTTACGTTAGGGTTAGGATGAGGGTTAGGATAAGGTTTAGGGTTATGGTTAGTCTGAATGTTTGGATTAGGGTGAAGGTTAGGGTAAGGGTAATGGTTAGGGTTAGGGTGAGGTTAAGGATTAGGGTGAAGGTTAGGGTTAGGGTTAGTGTTAGGATTAGGGTGAGGGTTAGCGTGGGGCTTATAATTATGGGTAGGGTTAGGGTTAGGTTTAGGTTTAGGGTTAGTGAGAGGGTTAGGTTGAGGGTTCGGGTTCGGTTTCAGGTGAGGTTTTGGGTGAGGGTGAGGGTTAGGGTGTGGGTTAGGGTTCGGTTTAGGGTGAGGGTTAGAGTGACTGTGAGTGTTAGGGTGAGTGTGAGGGTTAGGATAAGTTTTGGGGTGAGGTTTAGGCTTACGCTGAGGTTTAAGGTGAGGTTTAGGGTTAGGGTTAGGGTTAGTGTAAGGGATAGAGTTAGTGTGAAGGATAGGGTGAGGGTGAGGGATAGAGTGAGGGTTAGGGTGAGGGATAGCGTTAGGGTTAGGGTGAGGGTTAGGGTTAGGGTTAGGGTGAGGTTTAGGTTTAGGGTGAGGTCTATGGTGATGGTTAGGGTTAGAATGAATGTGAGAGTGAGCTTGAGGGTTTTCGTTAGGTAAGGATTAGGGTTAGGCTTAGGGTGAGGATTAAGGTGAGGGTGAGGATTAGGGTGAGGGTGAGGTTTAGGTTGAGGGTTAGGGTTAGGGTCAGGCTGAGGGTTAGGGTGAGGCTTAGGGTTCGGGTGAGCATGAGGGTTCGGTGAGGTTGAGGGTTCGGGTGTGGGCTTGGGTTAAGTTTTGGGTGAGGGTTAGGGTGACAGTGTTAGGATTAGGTTTAGGGTGAGTATTAGATTTAGGGTGAGGATTAGGGTCAGGTGTAGGTTTAGGGTTAGGGAGAGGGTTAGGGTTAGGGTGAAAGTTAGGGTTAGTTTGAGGGCTAGGGTGAAGGTGAGTTTGAGGTTGAGGGTGATAGTGACGGTGAGGTTTAGGGTTAGGATTCGGGTTAGGGTTAGGGTGAGGGTTAGGGTTAGGGTTAGGGTGAGGGCGAGGGTGAGGGTGAGGTTTAGGGTTAGGGTGAGGGTGAGGGTTAGGTTGAGGGGTAGGGTTAGTGATAGCATAAGGGTTAGGGTTAGGGTGAGGTTTAGGGTTGGTTTTAGGGTTAGGTTGAGGGTGATGGTGAGGGTTAGGGTTAGGGTTAGGTTGAGGGTTAATGTGAGTGTTAGGTTTAGGGTTAGGGTAAGGGTTAGGTTTAGGTTTAGGGTTAGTTTTAGGTTTAGGGTTAGAGTGAGGGTAATGCTGAGGGTTAAGGTTAGGGTTAGTGTGAGATTAAGTGTTAGGGTGAGGATTATGTTGAGGGTTAGTTTTAAACATAAGGTTTAGGTTGAGGGTTAGGTTTAGGGTTAGGGTTAGGTTTAGCGTAAGGGTTAGGGTTAGGGTAAGTTTTAGGGTTAGGATTAGGGTTAGGGTTAGGTTTAGGTTGAGGTTTAGGCCTAGGGTTAGCGTTAGGTTAAGGGTTAGGGTTAAGTTTAAGGTTAGGTTAAGGTTAGGGTTAGCGTGAGGGTTAGGGTTAGGGTGATATTTAGGGTGACGGTGAGTGTTAGGGTGAGGGGGAGGTTGAGGGTGAGGGTTTGTGTGAGGTTGAGGGTGAGTGGGAGTGTGACGGTGAGGGTTAGGTTTATGGTTAGGTTTAGGGTGAGGATTAGGTGAGGGTGAGGGTTAGGGTTAGGTTGAGGGTTAGGGTTAAGGTTTGGGTTAGGGTTAGGGTGAAGGTAAGGGTGAGAGGTAGGGTTAGGGTTAGGATGAGGGTTAGGCTTACTGTGAGGGTTATGGATAGTGTTTGGGTTAGTGTGAGGATAAGGATTAGGGTGAGGGTTAGGTTGAGACTGAGGGTTATGGTTAGCATTAGGGTTAGGGTCAAGTTTAGGGTGGGGATTAGGATGAGGGTTAGCATTAGGTTTAGTGTTTGGGTTAGGTTGAGTGTTAGGGTTAGGGTTAGGGTTAGGGTGCAGGTTAGGGTTAGGGTTAGAGTGTAGGTGTGGGTCAGGGTTAAGGTTAGGATTAGGTTTAGTGTTAGGTTGAGGCTGAGGGTGAGGGTGAGGGTGAGGGTTAAGGTTATGGTTAGGTTTAGGATGAGGGCTAGGGTGAGGGTGATGTTATTGTTAAGGAAAGTTTTAGGGTTAGGTTTAGGGTGACGATTAGGGTGGGGGTGAGGTTTAAGGTGAGGGTTAGGGTTAGGGTTAGGGTGATGTTTAGTGTGAGGGTGAAGGTGAGAGTGAGGATTTGGGTGGGTTAGGGTTAGGGTGAGGATTAGGGTTAGGGTTACATTTACGGTTAGTGTGAGGGTAAGGGTTATGATGACAGTTAGGGTGAGGGTGAGTGTTAGGGTTAAGTTTAGGCTTAGGGTGAGGGTTAGGGTGAGGGTTAGGGTTAAGGTTAGGGTTAGGGTGAGCGTTAGCATGAAGTTTAGGGTTTGGGTTAGGGTTTGGGTTAGGGTGAGGGTTAGGGTGAGGAGAAAGGGTAGGGTGAGGGTTAGGGAGAGGGTGAGGGATCGGGTTATGTTGAGGGTAAGGCTTAGGCTGAGGCTTAGGTTAAGAATGAGCATTTGTGTTAGCACAGGGTTGGGTTGAGGGTGAGGGTTAGGTTTAGGCTGAGGGGTAGTTTTAGGGTTAGGGTGAGGGTTAGGGTTAGGGTTAGGGTTAGGTTAAGGGTTAGGGTGTGGGTGATTGTGAGGGTTATGGTTAGACAGGGTGAGGGTGAGTGTTTGGGTTAGGGTTAGTGTGAGTGTGAGTGTGAGGGTTAGGTTTAGGATTAGGGTTAGGGTTAGGGTTAGCTGAGGTTGAGGGTATGAGTGAGGGTGATGGCTAGGGTTAGGGGTAGAGGTAGGGTTAATGTTAGGTTTAGGGTTAGTATTAGGGTTAGGGTTAGGATTAGACCGAGGATGTGGGTGAGGCTGAGGGTGAAGTTTAGGTTTAGGTTTAGGGTTAGGGTTAGAGTTAGGGTTAGGTTGAGTGCTAGGATGAGGGTGAGGGTTAGGATTAGCATTAGGGTTAGGTTGAGGCTTAGGGTGAGGGTTGAATGTTAAGTTTGCGGTTAGGGTGAGGGTGAGGGTTAGGTTTAGTGTGAGGGTGAGGGTCTGGGTTAGGATTAGGGTTAGGGTTAGATTTAGGGTGAGGGTGATGGTGAGGGTTAGAATTAGGATTAGGATTAGGGTTAGAATTAGGTGAGAGTGAGGGTGAGGTTTAGGTTTTGGGTTAGAATTTGGGTGAGGATGTGGGTTAGGATTAGGATTAGGGTTAGAATTATGGTTAGGGATAGGGTGAGGGTGAGGGTCAGGCTTAGGGTTAGGATTAGTGTTAGGGTTAGTGTGAGGATCAGGTTTAGGGTGAGGGTTAGGATGAGGGTGAGAAGGAGGGTGAGGATTAGGGTTAGCTTTAGGGTTAGGGTTAGGGTGAGGGTTAGGGTGAGGTTTACGGTTAGGGTGAGGGTTAGGGTTAGGGTTAGGTCTAGGCTGAGGGTTAGGTATAGGGTAAGGGTTAGGGTTACGTTGAGGGTTAGGGTTAGGGTTAGTGTTAGGGTGAGGGTGAGGGTTAGGTTTAGGATTAGATTTAGGGTTAGTGTAAGGGTTAGAGTTAGGGTGAAGGGTAGGGTTAGGGTTAGGATTAGGGTTAGGGTAATTGTTAGCGTGAGGTTTAGGTTTAGGTTTAGGGTAAGAGTGAAGGTTAGAGTTAGGTTTAGTTTGAGGTTCAGGTTTAGGGTGAGCGCTACGGTGAGGATGACGGTTAGGGTGAGGATGAGGGTGAGGTTGAGGGTTTCGGTTAGGTAAGGGTTAGGGTTAGTGTAAGGGTGAGGATTAGGGTGATGGTGAGGTTTAGGTTGAGGTTTAGGTTTAGGGTGAGGGTTACGATGAGGATAAGGGTTAAGGTGATTACTCGGGTTTGGGTTCGGGTGAGGGTGTGGGTGAGGTTGAGGGTTCGTGTTTGGATTAGGGTTAGGTTTAGGGTGAGGGATAGGGTGACATTGAGGGTTAGGGTGAGGGTGAGGGTTAGGATTAGTGTTAGGGTGAGGGTGAGGTTAAGGGTGAGGGTCAGGGTTAGGTTTAGGGAGAAGGTTAGGGTTAGGGTGAGTGTTTGGGTTAGTTTGAGGGTTAGGGTGACGGTGAGTTTGAGGTTGAGGGTTAGGGTGAGGGTGATGGTGACAGTGAGGGTTAGGGTTAGGGTTAAGATTCAGATTAGGGTTAGGGTGAGTTTTAGGGTTATGTTTAGGGTTAGGGTGAGGGTGAGGCTTAGTGTTAGGGTTCAGGTGAGGTTTAAGTTTAGGGTGAAGGCTACGGTGAAGGTTAGGGTGAGTTTGAGGCTGAGATGGAGAGTTAGGGTTAGGGTGAATATTAGGGTTAGGATTAGGGTGAGGGTTAGGGTTAGGGTGATGTTTAGGGTGAGGGTGAAGGTGAGAATGAGGGTTCGTGTGAGGGTTAGTGTTAGGGTGAGGCTTAGGGATAGGGTTAGGTTTAGGGTGAGAGTGAGGGTAAGGTTGAGGCTGACAGGGTGAGGTTGAGGTTTAGGTTAGGTTAAGGTTTAGGGTTATGGTGAGGTTTAGGGTTAGGGTTAGTGTGAGGTATAGGGTGTAGGTTAATGTTAGGGTTAGGCTTTGGGGTAGGGAGAGGTTAGGGTGAGGGGAAGGGGTAGGGTGAGCTTTAGGGAGAGGGTGAGGAACAGGGTTATGTTGAGGATAAGGGTTAGGCTGAGACATAGGTTGAGAGTGAGCATTTGTGTTAACATCAGTGTTGTGTTGAGGGTGAGGGTTAGGGTTAGGCTTAGGGGTAGTTTTAGGCTTAGGGTTTGGGTTAAGGTGAGGTTAACGGTTAGGGTGAGGGTGAGGGTGAGGGTTATGGTTAGCCTTAGGGTGAGGATGAAGGTTAGGTTTAGATTTAGGGTGAGTGTGAGCGTGAGGGTTAGGTTTAGGATTAGGGTTAGGGTTAGGGTTAGTTTGAGGTTGAGGGTATGAGTGAGCATGAGGGCTAGGGTTAGGGGTAGAGGTAGGGTTAGTGGTATGTTTAGGGTTAGTATTAGGGTTAGGGTTAGGATTAGGCTGAGGGTGAGGGTGAGGGTGAAGTTGTGGTTTAGGTTTAGGGTTAGGGTTAGAGTAAGGGTTAGGTTGAACGCTAGGATGAGGGTGAGGGTTAGGGTTAGCGTTAGGGTTAGTGTGAGGCTTAGGGTGAGGGTTGAGTGTTAGGGATAGCGTTAGGGTGAGGGTGAGGGTTAGGGTTAGGGTGAGGGTGAAGGTTAGGGTTAGGTTGGGGGTTAGAGTTACAGTGAGGGTGAAGGTGAGAGTGAAGGGTAGCATTAGTGTTAAGATTAGGGATAGGATCAGTGTGAGGGTGAGGGTTAGGGTGTTTTAGAGGGTTAGGGATAGGGTTAGGGTTAGTGTTAGGGTGAGGGTTAGTGTTATGGTTAGGATGAGGGTTAGGGTAAGGGGTAGGTTTAGGGTTAGGCTGTATGTTAGGATTAGGGTGAGGGTTATGGTAAGGGTAAGGGTTAGGGTTAGGGTGAGGTTAAGGATTAGGGTGAGGGTGAGGGTTAGGGTTAGTGTTAGGGTTAGGGTGGGGTTTAGAGTTCTGGTTAGGTTTAGGGTGAGAGTTAGGGTTAGTGTTAGTGTGAGGCTTAGGTTGAGGCTTTGGGTTCGGGTGTGGGTTCGGGTTAGGGTTCGGTTTAGGTTTAGGGTTTAGGTTTAGGGTGAGAATTAGGGTTTAGGTTTAGGTTTAGGTTTAGGGTGAGAGTTAGGGTTAGGGTTAGTGTGAGGCTTAGGTTGAGGCTTTGGGTTCGGGTGTGGGTTCGGGTTAGGGTTCGGTTTAGGGTGAGGGTTAGGGTGACAGTGAGGTTTAGGGTGAGGGTGTGGGTTAGGATAAGGTTTTGGGTGAGTTTTAGGGTTAGGGTGAGGATTAGCGTGAGGGGTAGGCTTAAGGTTAGGGAGAGGGTTAGAGTTTGTTTGAGGGTTAGGATTAGGGTTAGAGTTAGGTTTAGTATGAGGATAAAGGTTAGGGTGAGGGTAAGGGTGAGGGTTAGGGTTAGGGTTAAGTTTATGGTTAGAGTTAGGTTTAGGGTAAGTGTTAGGTTTAGGGTGAGGGTTAGGTTTAGGGTTAGCGTTAGGGTTAGGGTTAGGGTTAGGTTTAGGGTGAGGGTCAGGGTTAGGGTTTGGGTGAGGGTGAGGTTTAGTGTGAGGGTTAGTTTTAGGGTTCGGTTAGGCTGAGGGTGAGGGTTAGGGTTAGGTTCACGGTTAGGGTGAGGGTTAGGGTTAAGTTTAGGTTTAGGGTAAGGGTTAGGGTTAGGGTGAGGGTTATGTTTAGGGTTAGGGTTAGTGTGAGGCTGAGGCTGAGGGTTAGGTTTAGTGTGAGGATAAGGTTTAGGGTGAGGATTAGGTTGAGGTCGAGGTTTAGGGTTAGCATTAGGGTTAGGGTGAGGATTAGGGTTAGGGTTAGGGTAAGGGTTAGGTTTAGGGTTAGGGTAAGGGTTAGGTTTAGGCTTAGGGTTAGGTTTAGGGTTAGGATGAGTGTGAGGCTTAGGTATAGGGTTTGGGTGAGGGTTAGGCTTAGGTTTAGGTTTAGGGTTAGGGTGAGTGTGAGGCTTAGGGATAGGTTTAGGGTGAGGGTTAGGTTTAGGGTTAGGGTTAGGGTGAGGTTGATTTTTGTGGTGTCAGTGAGGGTTAGGATGAGGTTGAGGATGAGCATGATGTGTAGGTTAAGGGTGATGGTTAGTGTGAGGGTGACGGTTAGGGTTAGGTTTAGGGTGAGGTTAAGGGTTAGGGTTAGGATTAGGGTTAGTGTAAGCGTTAGGCTGAGGGTGAGGGTGAGGTTGAGTGTGAGGGTGAGGGTTAGGATGAGGGTTAGGGTTCGACTGAGAGTTAGGGTGAGGGTGAGGGTGAGTTTGAGGGTTAGGTTTAGGGTGAGGTTTAGGGTGAGTTTTAGGGTTAATGTTAGGTTTAGGGTTAGGGTTTAGTTAAGGGTTATAGTGAGAGTTATTGTGAGGGTGAGGGTTAGGGTTAGGGTGAGGGTAAGTGTTAGGGTGAGGGTTAGGGTGAGGGTTTGTGTTCAGGTTAGCATTATGGATAGGTTGATGGTGAAGGTTAGGGTCATGGTTAGGTTTAGGGTGAGGGATAGTGTTAGTGTATGGGTTAGGGTGAGTGGGTGAGAGTTAGGTTTAGGTTTAGGGTTAGGCTGAGAGTTAGGATGAGGGCAAGGTTTAGGGTGAGATTGAGTCTTAGGGTTAGCATTAGTCTTAGTGTGATGGTTAGGGTTAGGTATAGCATTAGGGTTAGTGTTAGGATTAGGGTGAGGTTTAGGATTAGGGTTAAGGTGAGTGTGATGTTTAGGGTTAGCATTAGGTTTACGGTTAGGATTAGAGTGAGGGTGAGGGTGATGGTTAGGTTTAGGATTAGGTTTAGGGTTAGGGTGAGGCTGAGGTTGAGGATGAGGTTGATGGTGAGGGTTAGGATTAGGGTTAGGCTTAGGGTGAGGGCTAGGGTTAGGGTGAGGGTTAGGGTGAGGTTGTGGTTTTAGGCTAGGAAAGGGTTAGGGTTAGGTTTAGGGTGAGGATTAGGCTGAGGGTGAGGTTGAATTTGAGGGTTAGGTTAAGGTGAGGGTTAGGGTTATGCTGAGGGTTAGAGTTAGGATTAGGGTTAGGGTTAGACTGAGGGTGAGAGTGAGAGTGAGGGTGAGGGTTAAGCTGTAGGTGAGGATAGGGTTACGGTGAGGGTTAGGTTTACTGTGAGGGTTAGGTTTAGGGTTAGGGTGACAGTAAGTGTTAGGGTGAGGGTTAGGGTGAGGGTGAGGTTTAGGTTTAGCATTAGGTTTAGCCTTAGTGTTAGGATGAGTGTTAGTGTTATGGTTAGGGTTAGGGTGAAGGTGAGGGTGAAGGTTAGTGTTAGGGTGAGGTTTAGGGTTAGGGTTAGGGTGAGGGTGAGGTTTAGGGTGAGGGTAAGTGTGAGGGTGAGGGTTAGGGTTAGGCTGAGGGTTAGGGTTAGCATTAGGGTGAGGGTGAGGGTGAGTTAGGGTGAAGTTTTGGATTAAGGTTAAGGATATGGTGAGGATTAGGGTTAGGGTTAGGTTGAGGGTGAGGGTTAGGGTGAGGCGTAACATTAGAATTTGGGTGAGGGTTAGGTTTAGTGTGAGGGTTAGGGTTAGGTTTAGGGTGACAGTAAGGGTTAGGGTGACGGTTAAGATAGTGTGAGGTAGGGTGAGGGTTAGAGTTAGGGTGATGGTTAGGGATAGGTTTAGGGTTAGGGTGAGGGTTAGGGTTAGGGTTAGGATTAGAGTTAGGGTGAGGGTAAGGCTTAGGGTGAGGGTTAGGGTGAGGGTTCAGATGAGGTTTAGCGTTAGGGTGAGGGTTAGGATTAGGGTTAGTGTGAGCGTTAGGGTTAGGGTGATGTTTCGGGTGAGGTTGAGGATTAATGTGAGGGTGAGTGGTTGAGGGTGAGGGTTAGGGTGCGGGTGGGGGTGAGGGTGAGTGTGAGGGCTAGGGATAGGTTTGGGTGATGGTGAGGGTTAGGGTTAGGATTAGGGTTAGTGTTAGGTTAAGGCTGAGGGGGAAGGGGCGGTTGAGTGTGAGGTTTAGGGATAGGGTTAGGGTTAGGGTTTAGGTAACTGTTAGGTTTAGGGTTAGTATAAGTGTTAGGCTGAGGGTAAGGGTTATGGTTAGTGTGAATGTTAAGTTTAGTGTTAGGGTTTGGGTTAGGTTGAAGGTAAACGTTAGGGTGAAGGTTAGGGAGAGTGTGAGGGTTAGTGTTATGGTGAGGGTTCGGGTGAGGGTTAGGGTTAGGGTTATGGTTAGGGTTAGCGTGAGGGTTAGAGTGAAGGTTAGGTTTAGGTTTAGTGTGAAGGTGAGGGTTAGGGTGCGGGTGAGGCTTAGGTTTAGAATGAGGGTTAGGGTTCGGGTTCGGGTTCGGGTTAGGTTTAGGTTGAGGGTTAGGGTTATGGTTAGGTTTAGTGTGAGGGTCAGGGTGAGGGTTAAGGGGAGGGTTAGGGTTAATGTTAGGGATAGGGTGAGGATTATGGTTAGGTATACAGTGAGGGTTAGGCTGAGGAGTAGGGTTAGGTTTAGGGTGAGGGTTAGTTTTAGTGTGAGGATGAGGCGTAGGGTTGGGGTGAGGGTAAGTGTTTGGGTGAGGGTTAGGGAGAGGTTTAGGGTGAGTTTTAGGGTTAGAGTTTGGGTTAGGTTTAGGGTTAGGGTAATTGTTAGAGTTAGATTTAGCGTTAGGGTGAGGGTGATGGTTAGGGTTAACGTGAGGGTTAGTGTTAGGGTGAGGGTGGGATTGAAGGTTAGGTTTAGGATTAGGGTTAGGGTTAGCGTAATGTTTAGGGGGATGGGGAACTTGAAGTTGAGGGTTAGGGTTAGGTTTAGGGTTAGGGTGAGGGCTAGGTTGAGGGTGAGTTTTAGGGTGAAGGTGAGGGTGAAGGTTTGGTTTAGGTAAGTTTTAGGGTTAGGGTGAGGATTAGGGTGAGGGCGAGGGTCAAGCTGAAGTTAGGTTTAGGGTGAGGGTTTGGGTTAGGGTTAGGGTGAGGGTTAGGGTTAGGGTGATGGTTTGGGTCAGGGTGAGGGTTAGGGTAAGGGTGATGGCTAGGGTGAGGGTGAGGGTGAGGTTGACGTTTAGTGTTAGGGTTAGGTTTAGGGTGAGTGTGAGTGTGAGAGTTAGGATTAGGAATAGAGTTAGGGTTAGGGTTAGGCTGAGGGTGAGGGTCAGAGTGAGGGTGAAGGTTAAGTTTAGTGTTAGGGTTAGGGTTAGGGTGAGGGTCAGTTTTAGTGTGAGTGTAAGGGTGAAAGTTAGGGTTAGTGTCAGGGTTAGGGTGACGGTTAGGGTTTGGGTGATGTTTAGGGTGAGGGTGAGGTTTAGGATGAAGATGAGGGTTCGGTTGAGGGTGACGTTAGGGTGAGGGGTCGGGTTAGGGTGTGGGTGAGGATTAGAATTAATGTGAAGGTTAGCATTAGGTTTAGGGTTAGTGGGACGGTGAGGGTGAGGGTAGGGTAAGGGTTAGGTTGAGGGTTAGGTTTAGGGTTAGGGTTAGGGTGATGGTTAGGGGGAGGGGTAATGTTAGGGTTAGGGTGAAGTGTAGGTTGAGTGTGAGGATTAGGGTTAGGGGTAGGGTTAGGT
This sequence comes from Dipodomys merriami, assembly GCF_024711535.1. Taxonomy (NCBI): domain Eukaryota; kingdom Metazoa; phylum Chordata; class Mammalia; order Rodentia; family Heteromyidae; genus Dipodomys; species Dipodomys merriami. Next base: position 2,489,963 of record NW_027202849.1, read on the forward strand.
TGAGGGTTAGGTTTAGGGTTAGCGTTAGGGTGAAGTTGAGGGCTAGGGTAAGAGTTTGTTTAGGGTGAGTTTGAGGGTGAAGGTTAGGTTTAGGATTAGGATTAGGGTTAGGGTTAGGGTGAGTGTTAGGGTGAGGGTGATGGTGAGGGTTAGGGTTAGTGAGGGTGAGGGTTATGGTTAGGGTGAGGATTAGTTTTAGGCTTAGTGTTAATGTTATGGAGAGGGTAAGGGTTAGGGTGAAGTTTAGTGTGAGGATGAGGGTTAGGGTTAGTTTTAGGGTTACTGTGAGGGTTAGGGTGAGGTTTAGGGTTATTGTTAGTGTTAGGGTGAGGGTGAGGTATAGGATGAGGTTTAGGGTTAGGGTGAGGGTTAGGGATAGTGTTAGGTTAGGGTGAGGGTGAAGGTGAGTTTTAGGTTTAGGTTTAGGTTTACAGTTTGGGTGAGAGTGAGGGTTAGGATTAGGGTTAGGGTTGTGGTTAGGATGAGGGTTAGGCTGCGGGTTAGAGTTAGGGTGATGTTTAGGTTTAGGGTTAGGGTTAGGGTGAGGTTTAGGGTGTGGGAAAGTGTTAGAGTGAGGGTTAGGGTGAGGGTGAGGGCTTGGGAGAGGGGGAGGGTTAGTGTTAACATTAGGGTTAGGGTGAGCGTGTGGTTTAGGGTGAGGGTTAGGGTTAAGGTTAGGGATAGGGTGGGGATTAAGGTTAGGGTTAGGCATAGGGTGAGAGTTAGGCTGAGGAACAGGCTTAGGTTTAGGATGAGGGTTAGGTTTATTGTGAGGATTAGGGTTAGGATTAGGGTGAGTTTTAGGTTTAATGTGAGGGTTAGGGTTAGGGTTAGTGTGATGGTAAGGGTTAGGGTGAGGTTTAGGGTTAGGTGAGGTTTAGGATTAGCATTAGGTTTAGGTTTAAGGTTAGGATGAGGGTTACAGTTAGGGTGAGGGTGGGGTGAGGCTTAGGTTTAGGATGAGGGTTATGGTTAGGGTGAAGGTTAGGGTTAGTTTAAGAGTTAGGGTGAGGGTTAGTTTATGGTTAGGTTTGGTGTGAGGGTCAGTGTGAGGTTTAGGTTTAGGTTGAGGGTTAGGTTTAGGGTGAGGTTTAAGGTTAGGGTTAGGGTGAGAGATAGGGTTAGGTTTAGTGTTAGAGTCAGGTTGATGGTTATGGTCAGGGATAGGTGGAGGATTAGGTTGAGGGTTAGGGTTAGTGTAAGTGTTAGGGTTACAGTTAGGCTGAGGGTGAGGGAGAAAGTAAGGGTGAGGGTTAGGGTTAGGTTAGGGTGAGGGGTAGTTTGAGGGGTAGGGTTAGGGTTAGGGTGAGGTTTAGTGTGAGGGTTAGGATTAGGGTTAGGTTTAGGTTTAGTGTGAGGATAAGGGTTAGGTTGAGGGTTAGGTTGAGGGTGAGGGTTAGGGTTATCGTTAGGCTTAGGGTGAGGGTTAGGGTTAGGCTTAGGTTTAGGGTTAAGTTTAGGGTGAGGGTTAGGGTTAAGGTGATGTTTAGGGTGAGGGTGAGCGTTAGGATGACAGTGAGGGTGAGGATTAGGTTGAGGGTGAGGGTGAGGGTTTCAGTTAGGGTTAGGGTGAGGGTGAGGGTTAGAGTTAGGTTTAGGATTGGGGTTAGGTTTAGGGTTGGATTTAGGGTGAGGGTTAGGTTTCGTGTGAGGGTTAGGATTAGGGTTAGGGTTAGGGTGATTTTAAGTGTTTAGGTGAGGGTTAGGGTGAGGGTTAGGGTGAGTTTTAGGGTTATGGTTTGGGTTAGGTTTAGGCTTAGGATTAATTGTTAGGCTTAGGGTTAGGGTTAGGGTGATGCTGAGGGTTAGCGTTAGTGTTAGGGTTAGGGTGAGTGTGGGTTTGAAGTTAGGGTTAGCATTAGGGTTAGGGTTAGTGTAATGTTGATGGGAAGTGGAGGTTGAGGGTGAGGGTTAGGGTTAGGTTTGGGGGTAGGGTGAGGGCTAGGTTGAGGCTGAGTTTTAGGGTGATGTTGTGGCTGAGGGTTTCGGTTAGGTAGGTGTTAGGGTTAGGGTGAGGATTAGGGTGAGGGTGAGGGTTAAGCTGAGGTTAGGTTTAGGGTGAGGGTTTGGGTTAGGGTTAGGGTGAGGGTTAGGATGATAGTTAGGGTCTGGATGAGGGTGAGGGTTGGGTGAGGGTGAGGGTGAGGGTGAGTTTTAGGGTTAGGGTTAGGTTTAGGGTGAGTGTGAGGGTGACAGTTAGGATTAGGAATAGGGTTAGGGTTAGGGTTAGGCTGAGGGTGAGGGTCAGGGTTACGGTGAAGTTTTGGGTTAGTGTTAGGGTTAGGGTTAGGGTGAGGGTAAGTGTTAGGGTGAGGGTAAGTGTGAGGGTGAGGGTTAGGGTTAGGGTGATGGATAGGGTCAGTGTTAGGATTAGGGTGAGGATGAGGGTTAAGGTGATGGTGAGGGTTCAGGAGAGGGGGTGGGTTAGGGTGTGGGTGAGGATTAGGCTTAGGGTGTGGTTTAGCATTAGGTTTAGAGTTAGTGTGACGGTGAGTGTGAGGGTTAGGGTTAGGTTTACGTTGAGGGTTACGGTTAGGTTTAGGTTTAGGGTGATGGTTAGGGAGAGTGGTAATGTTAGGGTTTTGGTGAGGTTTAGGGTGAGTGTGAGTGTTAGGGTTAGGGTTAGGTTTAGGTTGATGGTTAGGGTTAAGGTTAGGGTTAGGGTGAGGATGAGGGTTAGGGTGAGAGTTAGGGTTAGGTTGAGTTTGAGGGTGAGTGTTAGGTTTAGGAGTAGGATTAGTGTTAGGTTTAGGGTGAGTTTTACAGTGAGGGTTCGCGTGAGGTTTCGGGTTAGTGTGTGGGTGAGGGTTAGGGTTACAGTGAGGATTAGTTTTAGGCTTAGGTTTAAGGTTATGGTGAGTATACGGGTTAGGGTGATGTTTAGTGTGAGGATGAGGGTTAGTGTTAGGGTTAGGGTGAGGGTTAGGGTGAGAGTTAGGTTTAGGGTTAGGTTGAGGGTGAGGTATAGGGTCAGTTTTAGGGTTAAGGTGAGGGTTAGGGACAGTGTTAGGTTAGGGTGAGGGTGAGGGTGAGTGTTAAGATTAGGTTTAGGTTTAGAGTTAGGGTGAGGTTTAGGATTAGGGTTAGGGTTAGGGTTAGGATGAGGGTGAAGCTGAGGGTTAGGGATAGGGTTAGTGTGAGGCTTAGGGTTAGGGTTAGGTTTAGGGTTAGGGTAAGGGTGAGGGTTAGGGTTAGATTTAGGGTTAGCATAAATTTTAGGATGAGGGTTAGGTTTAGGGTTAGTGTGAGGGTTAGGTTTAGGGTTAGGGTAAGGGTTAGGGTGAAGGTAAAGTTTAGGGTGAGGGTTAGAGTGAGGGTGAGGGTTAGGTTAGGGTGAGGGTGAGGGTTAGGCTTAGGTTTAGGGTTAAGGTTAGTTTTCGGATGAGGGCTAGAGTGAGGGTGAAGATTAGTGTGAGGGTGAGGGTGAGGTGAGGTTTTCCTTTAGGTAAGGGTTAGGGTTAGGGTTAGGGTGAGGGTTAGGGTGAGTATGTGGTTTGGGGTTAGGGTTAGGGTGAAGGTGAGGTTGACGGCTAGTGTTAGGATGAGGGTTAGACTTAGGGTTAGGGTGAGGGTGAGCGTGAGGTTTAGGGTTAGGTTTAGTGTGAGGGTTAGGTTTACGGTGAGGGTTAGGGTTAGGGTGAGGGTTAGGGTTAGGGTTACGGTGAGGGTTAGGGTTAGGGTGATGTTTAGTGTGATGGTGAGGGTTAGGGTGAGGTTGAGTGTTCTGTTGAGAATTAGGGTTAAGTTTAGGGTTAGGGATTGCATTAGTGTGAGGGTAAGTGTTGGGGTGAGGGTTAGAGTGAGGGTGAGGTTTAGGGTTAGGTTGAGTGTTAGGTTTAGGGTTAGGGTTATTGTGAGGGTGATGGTTAGGGTGAGCCCTAAGTTTAGGGTTAGGGTTTATTTGTGGGTTAGGGTGAGGCTAAGGGTTAGGGTGAGGTTTAGGGTGAGGGTGAGGGTTAGGGTTAGGGTGAGGGTAAGAGTTAGTGTGAGGTTTAGGCTGAGGGTTCAGGTTAGGGTTAGGGATAGGGTGAGGATTAGGGTTAGTGTGAGGGTTAGGATTAGGGTAAGTGTGAGGATAAGGGTTAGGGTGAGGTTTAGGTTGAAGGTGATGGTGAGGGTTAGGTTTATGGTTAGGGTTAGGGTGAGGGTTAGGGTTAGTGTGAGGGTTAGTGTGATGGTGAGGATCAGGTTGAGGGTGAGGGTTAGAATGAGGGTGAGGGTGAGGCTTAGTGTTAGGATTAGGGATGGGTTGAGTTTTAGGGTTAGGGTTATTGTTAGTGTTAGGGTTTGGGTTAGGGTGAGGGTGAGGGTGCGGTTGTGCATTAGGGTTAGGATTCCGGTTAGGGTGATGGTGGGGTTGAGGGTTAGGGTTAGGATTAGAGTTAGGGTTAGGATAAGGCTGAGGGGGAAGGGGAGTTTGAGGGGGAGGGTTAGGATTAGGATTAGGGTTAGGGTGAGGGCTAGCATGAGTGTGAGGGTTTGGGTGAGGGTGAGGCTGAGTGTTTCGGTTATGTAAGTGTTAGGGTTAGGGTGAGGATTAGGGTTATGGTGAGGATTAAGCTGAGGTTAGGTTTAGCACGATGGTTAGGGTTAGGGTTACGGTGACGGTTAGGGTTAGGGTGATGTTAGGGTAAGGGTGAAGGCGAGAGTTAGAATTAGGAATAGCGTTAGTGTTAGGGTTAGGCTGAGGTGAGGGTCAGGGTGACGGTGAAGGTTAGGATTATGTTTAGGGTTAGGGTTGAGGGTAGTGTGAGGATTATGGTTATGGTTATTGTTAGGGTTATGGTGAGGGTAAGGTTTAGGGTGAGGGTGATAGTTAGGGTGAGGGTTAGGGTTAGGGTTAGGGGGAGGGTTCGATTTAGTGTGATGTTTAAGGTGATGGTGAGGTTTAGGGTGAGGATGAGAATTTGGGTGTGGGTGTGGGTTCAGGTAAGGTTTCGGGTTAGGGTGTGGGTGAAGATTAGGGTTAGGGTGAGGGTTATCATTAGGTTTAGGTTTAGTGTGAGGGTGAGCTTGAGGGGTAGGGTTAGGGTTCGGTTGAGGGTTAGGGTTACGGTAAGGGTTAGGGTGAGTGTTAGAGAGACGGGTAGTGTTAGGTTTAGTGTGAGGTTTAGGGTGAGTGTGAGGGTTAGGGGTAGAGTTAGGGTTAGGGTTAGGATGAGGGTTAGACTGCGGGTAAGGGTTATGGTTAGTGTGAGTGTTAGGGTTAGGGTTAGGTTTATGGTTAGGGTGAGATTTATTGTTAGATTTAGGGTTAGCGTACGGGTTGGGCTGAGGGTTAGGGTTAGGGTTAGTCTGAGGGTTAGGTGTAGGGTTAGGGTAAGGTTTAGTGTGAGGGTAAAGTTTAGGTTGAGGGTTAGGGTGAGTGTGAGGGTTAGGGTTAGGGTGAGGTTAGGGTGAAGTTTAGGTTTAGTGTTAGGCTTAGGGTGAAGGTTAGGGTGTGGGTAAGTGTTAGGGTGAGGGTTAGGGTTAGGGTGAGGGTGAGGGTTAGCATTAAGGTTAGGGTGAGCGTGAGGGTTAGGGTGACGGATTGGGTTAAGTTTAAAGATAGGGTGAGGATTAGGTTTAGGGTTAGGTTTAAGGTGAGTGTTAGGCGGAAGGGTAGGCTTAGGTTTAGGGTGAGGGTTAGGTTTAGTTTGAGGGTTAGGGTTAGGGTTATGGTGACAGTAAGGGTTAGGGTGAGGGATCGGGTGAGTGTGAGGTTTAGGGTTAGCCTTAGTTTTAGCTTTAGGGTTAGGATGAGAGTTAGGGTTAGGTTTAGGGATAGGGTGAATGTGAGGGTGAAGGTTAGTGTTAGGATTAGGGTTAGGGTTAGGGATAGTGTGTGGGTGACGGTGAGGTTTAGGGTTAGGGTTAGTGTGAGGGTGAGAGTTAGGATTAGGAATAGTGTTAGGGTTAGGGTTAGGCTGAGGGTGAGGGTCAGGGTGAGGGAAAAGTTTAGGGTTAGAGTTAGGGTGAGTGTAAGGGTGAGGGTTAGGGTTAGAGTCAGGCTTAAGTTGAGGGTTATTGTTTGGGTGATGGTTCGGGTGAGGGTGAGGATTAGGGTGAGGATGAGTTTTCGAGTGAGGGTGAGGGTGAGGGTGTGGGTTAGTGTGTGGCTGAGGATTAGGGTTAGGTTGTGGGTTAGAATTAGGTTTAGAGTTAGTGTGACGGTGAGAGTGAGGGGTAGGGTTAGGGTTTGGTTGAGGGTTAGGGTTAGGGTTAGGAGTAGGATGATTGTTAGGGAGAGGGGTAATGTTAGGTTAAGGTGAGGTTTAGGGTGAGTGTGAGGGTTAGGGTTAGGTTGAGGGTGAGGGTTAGGCTGAGGGTTAGGGTTAGGGTTAGAGTGAGTTTGAGGGTGAGGGTTAAGTTTAGGATTAGGATTAGGGTTAGGATCAGGGTGAGTGTTAGGGTGAGGGTGAGGGTGAGGTGACAGTAAGGGTTATTGTGTGGGTGAGGGTTAGGTTTAGGGTCAGGATTAGGTTTAAGCTTAGTGTCAAGATTATGGTGAGGGGAAGGGTTAGGGTGAGGTTTATTGTGAGGATGAGGATTAGGGTTAGTGTTAGTGTTAGGGTGAGGTTTAGGGTGAGGGTTATGGTTAGGGTCAGGGTTAGGGTGAGGGTGAGTTATATGGTGAGGTTAGGGTTAGTGTGAGGGTTAGGAATAATGTTAGGTTATGGTGAGGGTGAGGGTGAGGGTGAGGGTGAGTGTTAGTTTTAGGTTTAGAGTTAGGGTGAGGGTAAGGGTCAGGGTTAGGATTAGGGTTAACATGAGTGTTAGGCTGAGGGTTAGATTTAGGGTTAGTGTGAGGGTTAGGGTTAGGGTTAGGTTTAGGGTTAGGTTTAGGTTTAGGGTGAGGGTTAGGTTTCGATTTAGGGTTAGCATAAGGTTTAGGCTGAGGGTTAGGGTTAGGGTTAGTGTGAAGGTTAGGTTTAGGCTTAGGGTAAGGTTTAGGGTGAGTGTAAATTTAGGGTGAGGGTTAGGGTGAGGGTGAGGGTTAGGGTTAGGGGGAGCGTTAGGGTGAAGTTTAGGTTTAGGGTTAGGGTTAGTGTGAGGTTGAGGGTGTGGGTAAGTGTTAGGGTGAGGGTTAGGGAGAGGGTGAGGTTTAGGTTTAGGGTGAGGGTAAGGATTAGGGTGAGTGTTAGGGTGAGGGTGAGGGTTTCGGTTACCATTAGGGTTAGGGTTTGGGTGAGGTTTAGGGTGAGGTTTTGCGTTAAGGTTAAGGATAGGGTGAGGATTAGGGTTACGGTTCGGTTTACAGTGAGGACTAGGGTGAGGGGAAGGATTAGGGTTAGGGTGGGGGTTGGGTTTCTTGTGAGGGTTAGGGTTAGGGTTAGGGTAAGGTAAGGGTTAGGTTAGAGTTTAGGGTGAGCGTGAGGTTTAGGGTTAGCATTAGGTTTAGAGTTAGGATTAGGATGAGTGTTAGGGTTTGGTTTAGGCTGAGGCTTAGGGTGAGGGTTAGTTTTAGGGTGAGGGCTAGGGTGAGGTTGAGGATTAGGGTGAGGGTGAGGGTGAGGATGAGGTTTTCATTTAGGTAAGGGTTAGGGTTAGGGTTAGGGTGAGGTTTAGGGTGAGGTTGTGGGTTGGGTTTAAGGTTAGGATTAGAGTGAGGGTGAGGGTGAAGTTTAGTGTTAGGATGAGGGTTAGAGTTAGAGTTAGGATGAGATTGAGGGTGAGGGTGAGGGTTTGGAATAGGGTTAGTGTGAGGTTTAGGGTTACGGTGAGGGTTAGGGTTAGGGTGAGGGTTAGGGTTAGGCTTATGGTGAGGGTTAGGGTTAGTGTGATGTTTAGTGTGAGGGTGAGGGTTAGGGTGAGGATGAGTGTTCTGTTGAGAATTAGGGTTAGAGTTAGGGTTAGGGATCGGTTTAGTGTGAGGGAAAGGGTTAGGGTGAAGGTTAGGGTGAGGGTGAGGTTTAGAGTTAGGGTGAGGGTTAGATTTAGGGTTAGGGTTATGGTTAGGGTGAGGGACAGGGTGAGCCTTAGTTTTAGGGTTAGGATTAGTTTGCTGGTTAGGGTGAGGGTAAGGGTTAGGGTGAGGTTTAGGGTGAGGGTGAGTTTTAGGGTTAGGGTGAGGGTAAGGGTTAGGTTGAGGGTTAGGGTGAGGGTTAGGTTTAGGGTTAGGTATAGGGTGAGGATTAGTGTTAGTGTGAGGGTTAGGGTGAGGGTTAGGATTAGGGTTGGTGTGAGGATAAGGGTTAGGGTGAGTGTTAGGGTGAGGATGAGAGTTAGAGTTAGGTTTAGGGTGAGGGTTAGTTTTAGGGTGAGGGCTAGGGTGAGGGTTAGGTTTAGGGTTAGGGTGAGGGTTAGGTTGAGGGTGAGGGTTCGGGATAGGATTAGGGTGAGGGTGAGGTTTAGGTTTAGGGTGATGTTTAGGGTGAGATTGAGGGTTAGTGTGAGGGTGAGGGTTAGGGTTAGGGTTTGGTTGAGGGTTTGGGTTAGGGTTAGAATGAGGGTGAGGTTGAGGGTTAGGGTTAGGATTAAGATTAGGGTGAGATTTAGTGTTAGGGTTAGTGTAATTGTTAGGGTTAGGGTGAGGGTTAGGGTTAGGGTGAGGGTGAGGATTAGCTTTAGGATTAGGGTTAGGGTTAGGGTGAGGTTGGGTTTGAAGGTTAGGTTTAAGATTAGGGTTAGATTAGGGTAAGGCTGAGGGGGAAGGGAGGTTGAGGGTGAGGGTGAGGGTGAGGGTTAGGGTTAGGGTGTGGGTTAGGATTAGGTTTAGTGTTAGTATAAGGGGTAGGCTGAGGGTAAGGGTTAGGTTTTGGATTAGGGTTAGGTTTAGGGTGAGGTTTAGGGTGAGGCTTAAGTTTAGAGTTAGGTTTAGTATGAGGGTGAGGGTTAAATTTAGGTTTAGGGTGAGGTTTGGGGTTAGGGTGAGGATTAGGGTAGGGTTAGGGTGAGGGTGAGGGTGAGGGTGAGGGTGAGTTTTAGGGTGTGGGTAACAGTTAGGGTTAGGGTGAGGCTTAAGGTGTCCGTAGGGTTAGGGTGAGGGTGTGGGTTAGGGTTTCCGTGAGGAATATGGTTAGGGTTAGGTTTATGGTGAGGGTAAGTGTAAGGATGAGGTTTAGGGTGAGGGTGAGGTTTAGCGATAGCGTTAGAGTTAGGGTGAGGGTTAGGATCAAGGATAGGTTAGGTGAGGGTGAGGGTTAGAGTTAGGTTTAGGGCTAGTTTTAGGGTGAGGGTAAGATTTAGGGTGAGGTTTAAGGTGAGGGTGAGGGTTAGGGTTATTTTTAGGGTTAGGGTGAGTGTTAGGGTGAGTGTTATGGTGAGGGTTAGGTTTAGGTTTTCGTTTAGGGTGAGGGTTAGGGTGAGGTTTAGTGTTAGTGTTAGGGTTAGGGTTAAGCTGAGAGTTAGGGTGAGGGTAAGGGTTAGAGTGAGGTTTAGGGTGAGGGTTGCGGATAGCATGAGTATTAAGGATAGGTTTAGGGTGAGGGTAAGGGTTAGGGGGAGTGTGAGGGTTAGGTTTAGGATTAGGGTTAGTGTTAGAGAGAGGGTTAGGGATAGGGTTAGGATTAGGGTGAGGGTTTTGGTTAGGTTTAGAGTTAGGGTGAGGGTTAGGGTTAGTGTTTGGATTAGGGTTAGGGTTAATGTTAGGGTTAGGTGAGGGTTAGGGATAGAATTGGGGTTAGGGTGAGGGTCAAGGTTAGGTTTTGGCTTGGAGTTAGAGTGAGGGTGAGTGTGAGTGTTAGGGTTAGGTTTAGCTTTAGGGATAGGGTTAGGCTGAGGGTGAGGGTGAGGGTGACGGTGAGGTTTAGGGTTAGGGTGAGGTTTAGGGTTGTGGTTATGGTTAGGGTTGGGTTGAGGGTTAGGGTTAGGGTTAGGAAGAGGGTTTGGCTGAGAGTTAGGGTTATGGTTAGGGTGAGGTTTAGTGTTAGTGTGAGGGTTAGGATGAGGGTTAGGCTGAGGTTTAGGGTTAGGGAGAGGGTAAGGGTGAGTTTTAGAGTGAAGGTTAGGTTTAGGATTCAGGTTAGGGTGAGGGTTAGAACGAGGTTTAGTTTTAGTGTAAGGGTTAGGTTTAGGGTAAGGGTTAGGGTGAGGGTAAATGTTAGATTGAGTTTTAGGGAGAGGGTGAGGGTTAGGGATAGCATTAGGTTTAATTTTAGGTTTAGGGTGAGGCTTACGTTTAGGGTTACTTTGAGGGTGAGGGTTAGGTTTAACATTAGGGTTAGGGTTAGGGTGAGGGTTAGGGTGAAGTTGAGGGTTAGGGTTAGGGTGACGTCTAGGGTTACGGTTAGTGTTAGGGTAAGGTTTAGGTTTAGGGTGATGGTGAGGGTGAGGGTTAGGTTTAGGATTAGGCTTAGGTGTAGGGTTAGCCTTAGGGTGAGGGTGAGGCTGAGTGTCAGAGTTAGGTTTAGGGTGAGGTTTAGGGTAATGTTTACGGTTAGGGTGAGGTTGAGGGTGAGGATTTAGGTGAGGTTGAGAGTTAGGTTTTGGGTTAGGTTTAGGGTTAAGGTTAGGGTTAGAGTTATTGTTAGGGTTAATGTTAGGATGAGGGTTAGGCTGAGGGTTAGGGTGAGGGTAAGGGTTAGGGTGAGGGTGAGGGTTAGGTCAAGGATTAGGGTTAGGTTCAGGGTGAGGGTTAGGGATAGCTTTAGGATTAGGGTGAGGGTTTTGGTTAGGATTAGGTTTAGAGTTAGGGTGAGTGTACGGGTTAGGGTTTGGATTAGTGTTAGGGTAAGGGTTAGGCTGAGGGTGAGGTTGAGGGTGCGGTTTAGGATTAATGTTAGTGTTAGGGTTAGGGTTAGAGTGATAGTTAGGGGGAGGTTTAGGGTGAGGGTTAGGATGAGGGTTAGGCTGAGGGTTAGCGTTAGGGTTCCGGTGAGGGTAAGGGTTAGGGTGAGAGTTAGGCTTAGGGTTAGGCTTAGGGTTAGGGTGAAGGTTAGACTGAGGGTTAGTGTTAGGGTTAGGGTTAGGGATAGGGTGAGGGTTAGGCTGTGGGTAAGGATTAGAGTGAGGGTTAGGGTGATGGCAAGGTTTAGGGATAGCATTAGGTTTAAGGTTAGGTTTAGGGTGAGGATTAGGGTTAGGATTAGGGTTACTGTGAGGGTTATGGAAAGCATTAGGGTTAGGGTTATGTTGAGGTTTAGGGTTAGGGTTAGGGTGAGGATTTGGGTTAGGGTTAGGGTTAGGGTGAGGGTTAGGCTTAGGGTGAGGGTGAGGGTTAGATTCAGGGTGAGGTTTAGGTTTATGATTGGGGGTAGGTTTAGGTTTAGGATTAGGGTGATGGTGAGGGTGACGGTGAGAGTTAGGTTTAGGGTGAGAGTTATGGTTATGGTTAGGGATAAGGTGAGGATGAGGGAGAGGGTTAGGGTGAGAGTGATGGTGAGAGTGAGGGTGAGGGTGAGTGTTAGTTTTAGGGTGAGTATTAGGGTTATGGTTAGGGTTAGAGTGCGGGTGAATTTGAGGGTTAAGTGTGAGAATGAGTGTTAGGTTGAGCGTGAGGGTGAGGGTTAGGGTTTAGGTGAGTGTCAGTTTTGGGTTAGGGTTAAAGTTAGGGTGAGGGTTAGGGTTAGTGATATGATGAGGGTTAGGCTGAGGGTTAAGGTTAAGATTAGGGTGAGGGTAAGGGTTTAGGGTGAGGGTCAGGGTTAGGTTTTGGATTAGGGTTAGGGTTAGGGTGAGGGTTAGGGATAGGGTTAGGATTAGGATGAGGGTTTTGGTTAGGGTTAGGTTTTGACTTACGGTGAGGTTTAGGGTTAGTTTTTGGATTAGGGTTAGGGTTAGGGTTAGGCTGAGGGTGAGGTTGAGGGTGAGGGTGAGGGTTAGAGTTAATATGAAGATTAGGGTTTGGGTTATCGTTAGGATGAGGGTTAGGCTGAGGGTTAGGGTAAAGGTTCGGGTAAGGGTAAGTGTTAGGGTGAGGTTTACGTTGAGGGTGAGGGTTAAGTTTAGGCTTAGGGTTAGGGTGAGTTTTATGGTTAGGGTGAGGGTGAGGGTTAGGGTTAGGGTTAGGGTGAGGATTAGGTTTAGGTGAGGGTTAGGGATAGGTTTGGGGTTAGGGTGAGTGTGAGGAGTAGGTTTAGGTTTAGGTTTAGGGTTAGGCTGAGGGTGAGGGTGAGGTTTAGGGTTAGGGTTAGGGTTAGGGTTGGGTTGAATGTTAGGGTTAGGGTTAGGAAGAGGGTTTGCCTGAGGGGTAGGGTTATGGTTAGGGTGAGGTTTAGGGATAGTGTGAGGGTTGGGATGAAGTTTAGGCTGAGGGTTAGGGTTAGGGTTAGGGTGAGGGTAAGGGTTAGGGTTAGGGTGAGGGTTAGGTTTAGGATTAGGGTTATTGTTACGGTGAGAGTTAAGGATAGGGTTAGGGTTAGTGTGAGGGTTAGGGTGAGGGTTAGGGTTAGGTTTAGGGTGAGGATTAGGGTGAGGGTGAGTTTTAAGGTGAGGGTTAGGTTTAGGGTGAGGATTAGGGTTAGGGTTAGGGTGAGGTTTAGGATTAGGGTGATGTTTAGGGTGAGGGTGAAGTTTTGGGTGAGGATGAGGTTGAGGGTGAGGGTTTAGTTGAGGGTTAAGGTTAGGGTTAGGGTGAGTGTTAGGGTGATGGTGACAGTGATTGTTAGGGTGAAGTTGAGGGTTAGGGATAGGGTTAGGGTGAGGGTTAGTGTTAGTATTAGTGTGATGGGTAGGGTGATGGTTTGGGTTCAGGTGAGGGTGAGGGTTAGTTTTAGGGTGTTGGTGACATTTAGGTTTAGGGTGAGGGTTAAGGTGACAGTGAGGATTAGGGTTAGGGTTAGGGTTATGGTGAGGGTAAGGGTTAGTATGAGGTTTAGGGTGAGGGTGAGTTTTAGGGATAGCTTTAGAGTTAGGGTGAGGGTTAAGGTGATGGTTAGGATCCACGTTAGTTTAGGTGAGGATTGAGGGTTAGAGTTAGGTTTAGGGTTAGGTTTAGGGAAAGGGTAAGGTTTAGGGTGAGGGTTAGTTGAGGGTGAGGGTTAGGGTTAGGTTGAAGGTTAGCGTGAGCATTAGGGTGAGGGTTAGGTTTAGTTTTAGAGTTAGGGTGAGGGTTAGGGTGATGTTTCGTGTTAGTGTTAGGGTTAGGGTGAGGGTTAGGGTGATGGTAAGTATTAGGTTTATTGTTAGGGTGAGGGTTAGGGTGAGGTTTAGTGTTAGTGTTAGGTTTAGGGTTAGGTATTGGGTTAGGGTGAGGGTTAAGGGTTAGAGTGAGGGTTAGGGTTAGGGTTAGGGTGTTAGGGTTAGGGTGATGGTGAGAGTAAGGATTAAGGTGAGGACTAGGGTTAGGGTTAGGGTTAGGGTAAGGTTTAGGTTTAGGGTGAGGGTAAGTGTGCGAGTTAGTTTTAGGATTAGGATTAGGTTTAAGGTTAGGCTTAGCGTGAGTGTCAGAATTAGGTATAGGGTGAGGGTTAGGGTGAGGGTTAGGGTGAGGGTGAGTGTGAAGTTGAAGGTGAGGTTGAGTGTTAGTGTTTGGTTGAGGGTTAGGGTTAGGGTTAAGTTTAGGGTTAGGTTTAGGGTTAGGGAGAGGGTTAGGGAGAGGGTAAGGGTTAGAATGAGGGTGAGTGTTAGGTTTAGGATTAGGTTTAGGGTTGGGTGAGGGTTAGGGATAGGGTTAGTTTTAGGGTGAAGGTTTTGGTTTGGGTTAGGTTTAGAGTTAGGGTGAGGGTGAGGGTTAGCGTTTGGATTAGGGTTAGGGTTAGGATTAGGCTTAGGGTGATGTTGAGGGTGAGGGGTGAGGGTTAGGGTTAATGTGAGGGTTAGGTTTAGGGTTAGCGATAAGGTTACTGTGAGGGTTAGGTTTAGTGTTAGGGTTAGGATGAGGGTTAGACTGAGAGTTAGGGTTAGGTTTGGGTGAGGGTAAGGGTTAGTGTGAGGGTTAGGGTGAGGTGACGTTTAGGTTTAGGCTTGGGATAGGGTGAGGGTTAAGGTGAGGGTTAGTGTTAGGGTTAGGATTGGGGTTAGGGTGAGGTTTAGGGTGTGGGTAAGGGTGAGGGTGTGGGTAAGTTTTAGAGTGAGGCTTAGGGTGAGGGTGAGTTTTAGGGATAGCATTCGGGTTAAGGTTAGGTTTAGGGGGAGGGTTAGGGATAGGGTTACGGTGAGAGTGAGGGTTAGGGTTTGCATTAGGGTTAGGTTTAGGATAAGGGTGAGGTTTAGGGTTAGGGTTAGGGTGAGGGTGAGGGTGAGGGTTAAGGTTAGGGTTAGGGTGAGGGATAGGTGCAGGGTGAGGGTTATGGTTAGCTTTAGGGTGAGGGTTAGGTTTAGGATTAAGCTTAGGTGTTGGGTTAGGCTTAGGATGATGGTGAGGCTGAGGGTCAGAGTTAATTTTAGGGTTAGGGTTAGGATTATGGTTAGGGATACCTTGAGGATGAGGGTGAGGGTTAGGGTTAGGGTGATGTTGAGCTTGAGGGAGAGGGTAAGGGTTAGGTTCAGGGTGAGGATTTGGGTTATGGTTAGGTTTAGAGTGAGGGTGAGTGTGAGGGTTAGTGTGAGCGTGATAGTGAGGTTGAGGGTGAGAGTGAATGTTAGGGTTTAGGTGAGGGTCAGTTTTAGGGTTAGGGTTAAGGTTAGGGTGAGGGTTAGGGTTAGGGTTCGGGTTAGGATGAGGGTTAGGCTGAGGGTTAAGGCTAGGGTTAGGGTGAGGGTAAGGGTTAGGGTGAGGGTGAGGGTTAGGTTTTGGATTAGGGTTAGGGTTAGTGTGAGGGTTAGGTTTAGGGTTAGGGTTAGGTTGAGGGTTTTGGTTAGGGTTAGGTTTAGAGTTAGGGTGAGGGTTAGGGTTAGTGTTTGGATTAGGGTTAGATTTAGGCTGAGGGTGATGTTGAGGGTGAGGGTGAGGGTTAGGGTTAATGTGAGGGTTAGGGTTAGGGTTAGCGTTAAGGTTATGGTGAGGGTTAGGTTTAGGATTAGGCTTAGGATGAGGGTTAGGCTGAGGGTTGGGGTTAGGGTGAGGGTGAGGGTAAGGGTTAGGGTGAGGTTTAGGGTGAGGGTGAGGGTTAGGTTTAGGCTTTGGTTTAGGGTGTGGGTTATGGTTATTGTGAGGTTGAGGGTTAGGGTTAGGGTGAGGGTGAGTGTTAGGGTTAGGTGAGAGTTAGGGATAGAGTGGGGGTTAGGTTGAGGGTCAGGATTAGGGTTAGTGTTAGAGTTAGGGTGAGGGCTAGTGTTAGGTTTCGGGTTAGGATGAGATTTAGGTTTAGTGTGAGGGTGAGGGTGAGTGTTAGGTTTAGGATTAGGCTTAGGTGTATGGTTAGGCTTAGGGTGAGGGTCAGAGTTAGGTTTAGGGTGAGGGTTAGGTTTATGTATAGGGTTAGGGTGAGGTTGAGGCTTAGGGTGAGGGTGATGGTGAGGGTGATGGTGAGTGTTAGGTTTAGGGTGGGTGATATGCTTATGGTTAGGGTTAGGTGAGGGTGAGGATGTGGGTTACGGTGAAGGTGATTGTGAGGTTGAGGGTGAGGGTGAGGGTTAGGGTTTGGGTGAAGGTTAAGTTTAGGGTTTGGGTTAAACTTAGGTTCAGGGTTAGGGTTAGGGTTAGGATGAGGGTTAGGCTGAGGGTTACGTTTAGGTTTAGGGTGAGGGTAAGGTTTAGGGTGAGGGTGAGCGTTAGGAATAGGATTAGGGTTAGTTTTAGGGATGAGGGTAAGGGATAGGGTTAGGGTGAGAGTAAGGGTTTTGGTTATGGTTAGGTTTAGAGTTACGGTGAGGGTGAGGTTTAGGGTTAGGTTTTGGATTAGGGATAGGTTTAGGCAAAGTGTGAGCTTGAGGGTGAGGGTGACAGTTAGGGTGAGGATTAGGGTTAGGGTTAGCGTTGGGATGAGGGTTAGGCTGAGGGTTAGGGTTAGGGTTCGGGTAAGGTTAAGGGTTTGGGTGAGAGTGAGGGTTATGGTTAGGCTTAGGGTTAGTGTGACGATTAGGGTGAGTTTTAGTGTTAGGGTTAGTGTTAGGGTTAGGTTTAGATTGAGCGTTAGGGTGTGGGTAATGGTTAGGGTGAGTTTAGGATGATGGTGAGGGATAGGGTTAAGTTGAGGGTAAGGGTTACGGCGAGGCTTAGGATGAGGCTGAGGGTTAATGTAGTATTAGCAGTACCATGAGGGTGAGAGTGAGGGTGAAGATTAGGGTTAGAGTTAGGGATAGGGTGAGGATTAGGGGTCGGGTTAGGTTTAGACTGACGCTTAGGCTGAGGGGTAGGGCTAGTGTTAGTGTTAGGGTGAGGGTTAGGGTGTGGGTTAATGTTAGGGTTAGGGTTAGGGTGAGGTTGAGGGTGAGTGTAAGGGTTAGGGTGAGGATTATGGTGAGGTTGAGGTTTAGTGTTAGCATTAGGGTTAGGTTTAGGGTTAGGGTTATGTTTAGGGTTAGGGTTAGGGTGAGGGTGAGGTTTAGGGTGAGGGTGAGGGAGATGGTGAAGGTTTAGGTGAGGATTAGGGTTAGGGTTAATGTTAGGGTGAGGGTGAGGTTTAGGGTTAGCGTGAGGTTTAGGATTAGGGTTCGGGTTCGGGTTCGGGTGAGCTTGAGTGTTAGGGTGTGGTTGATGGTTAGGTTTAGGGTAAGGGCTAAGGTGACGGTTAATGTTAGGGTGAGGGTGAGGGTTACAGTTAAGGTGAGCATTAGGGTGAGGATTAGTGTTAGGGTATGTGTGAGGATTAGGGTTAGGGTTAGGGTTATGGTGATGGTAAGGGTTGAGGGTTAGGAATAGGTTGAGGGTTAGGGTTAGGGTTAGGGTCAGGGTTAGGGTTAGTGTGAGGGTTAGGGTGAGGGTTAGAGTGAGAGGTAGTTTTAGGGATAGGGTTAGGGTGAGGTTTAGTTTTAGGGTGAGGGTTAAGGTTAGGGTTAGAGTGAGGGTTAGGTTGAGCATTAGGGTGAGGGTTAGGGTAAGGTTTAGTGTTAGTGTTAGGGTTAAGGTTAGGGTGAGGGTTAGGGTGAGGATCCGGGTTAGAGTGAGGATTAGGGTGAGGGTGAGGATTAGTGATAGCATAAGGGTTAGGTTTAGGTTTACGGTGACGGTTAGGGTTAGGTTTAGGATTAGGTTGAGGGTAAGGTTTATTGTTATCCTTAGGGTTAGGGTTAGGTTTAGGGTGTGGGTTAGGGTAAGGGTTAGGATGAGGGTGAGTGTGAGGGTTAGGGTTAGGGTTAGGGTGACGGTTAGGTTTAGGGTGAGGGTTAGGGTTAGGGTGACGGTGAGGGTAAGGGTTAGTGTGAGGGCTAGGTTTAGGGGTTAGGTTGAGATTTAGGTTTAAGGTGAGTGTGAGGTTGAGGGTTTGGTTTATAATGAGGCTTAGGTGTAGGGTTAGGCTTTGGGTGAAGGTGAGGTTAAGGGTAAGATTTAGGTTTAGGGTGAGGGTTAGGCTTATGGTTAGGGTTAGGGTGAGGGTGAGGGTTAAGTGTGATGGTTTGCGTGAGGGTGAGGTTGATGTTTAGGTTTAGGGTGAGGGTTAGGGTGAGGTTGCGGGTGAGTTTTAGGGCGAGGTTGAGGTTTAGGGTTTGCATTAGGGTAAGGATTAGGGTTAGGCTGAGTTTTAGGGTTAGGATTAGGGTGAGTGTGAGGTTGAGGGTGAGTGTGAGGTTTAGGCTGAGGTGTATTGTTAGGGTTAGGGATAGGTTGAGGTTTAGGTTTAGGGTTATGTTTAGGGTGAATGTTATGCTGAAGGGTAGGTTTAGGGTTAGTGTGAGGGTTAGGGTTAGGGTACGGGTTAGGGTTAGCTTTAGGATGAGGTTGAGGATGAGGGTAAGGTTTAGGGTGATGGTTAGGTTGAGGTTGAGGTTTACGGTTAGCATTAGGTTTAGAGTTAGCCTTAGGCTGAGGTCTAGGGTTAGGATTAGGGTTAGGGTGAGGGTGATGGCTAGTGTTAGCATTAGGGTTAGGTTTTGGGTTAGGATTAGTGTTAGTGTGAGGTTTAGGGATAGGCTTAGGGTAAGGATGATGGTAAGGGTTAGAATTAGGTTGAGGGTGAGGGTGAGATTGAGGGTGAGGTTTAGGGTTAGGGTTAGTTTTAGGGTGAGAGCTAGAGTGAGGGTGAGGGTTTGGGTGAGTGTTAGGGTTAGGGAATTGGTTTCGGTTAGGAAAGGCTTAGGGTTAGGTTTAGGGTGAGGATTAAGGTTAGGGTTAGGTTGAGGGTGAGGATTAGGGCTAGGGTGAGGATTAGGGTTAGGGTTAGGTTGAGGGTGAGGATTAGGGTGATGTTTAGGGTTCGGGTTCGGGTGAGGGTGAGGGTGAGGGTGAGTGTTAGGGTGTAGGTGAGGGTTAGGGTTAGGGTGCGGGCTAGGGTTAGGGTTAGGGATAGGGTGATGTTTAGGTTTAGTGTGAGGGTGAGGATGAGGGTTAGGTATAGGATTAGGCTTAGGTGTAGGGTTAGGCTTAGGGTGAGGGTCAGAGTTAGGGTTTAGGGTGAGGGTTAGGGTTATGGTTATGGTTAGGGTGATGGTGAGGTTTAGGGAGAGGGTGATGGTGAGGGTGAGGGTGAGGTTTGGGTTTAGGGTGAGGGATAGGGTTATGGTTAGTGTTAGGGTGAGGGTGATGGTGTGGGTTACGGTGAGGGTGATGGTGAGGTTGAAAGTTAGTGTGAGGGTTAAGGTTTGGGTGAAGATTAAGTTTAGGGTTTGGGTTAAGTTTAGGTTGAGGGTTAGGTTTAGGATTAGGATGAGGGTTAGGCTGAGGGTTATGTTTAGGGTTAGGGTGAGGGTAAGGGTTAGGTTGAGGGTGAGGGTTAGGATTAGGATTAGGGTTAGTTTTAGGGTGAGAGTAAGGGATAATGTTAGGGTTAGGTTGAGGGTTTTGGTTAGGGTTAGGTTTAGAGTTAGGGTGAGGGTGAGGGTTAGGGTTAGGTTTTGAATTAGGTTTAGGGTTAGTGTTAGGCTGAGTGTGAGTTTGAGGTTGAGGGTGACGGTTAGGGTGAGGGTGAGGGTTAGAGTTAGGGTTAGGATGAGGGTTAGGGTAAGGGTGAGGGTTAGGATGAGGGTTAGCGTCAGAGTAGTGAGGGTTAGAATTAGGCTTAGGGTTAGGGTGAAGTTTAGAAGTTTAGTGTGAGGTTTAGTGTTAGTGTTAGGGTTAGGGTTAGAGTGAGTGTTAGCATGAGGGTAAGGGTTAGGGTGAGGGTTAAGCTGATGGTGAGGGATAGGGTTAAGGTGAGTGTAAGGGTTAGGGCGAGTTTTATGGTGAGGCTGAGGGTTAATGTTACCATTAGGGGTACGGTGAGGGTGAGGGTTATGGTGAGGGTTAGGGTTACTGTTAGGGATTGGGTATTAGGGTTAGGGTTAGGTTTAGGGTGACGGTTAGGCTGAGGGTAGGGTTAGGGTTAGTGTTAGGGTGTGGGTTAATTTTAGCGTTAGGGTTAGGGTGAGGTTGAGGGTGAGGGTAAGGGTTAGGGTGAGGGTTATGGTGAGGTTGAGGTTTAGGGTTAGCATTAGGGTTAGTTTTAGGGTTAGGGTTAGCGTTATGGTTAGGGTTAGGGTGAAGGTGAGGGCTAGTGTTAGCATTAAGGTTAGGGTTAGGATTAGGTTGAGGGTGAGGTTTAGATTGAGGGAGAGGGTTAGGTTGAGGGTTAGGGTGAGGGGGAGGTATTTGGTTTGGAAAGGGTTAGGGTGAGGATTAGGATGAGGGTGAGGTTTAAGTTGAGGATTAGGGTTAGGGTGAGGAATAGGGTTAAAGTTAAGGTTTGGGTTAGGGTTAGGCTGATGTTTAGGGTGAGGGTGATGGTTAGGGTGAAGGTGAGGCTGAGAGTGAGGGTGAGGATGTAGGTGAGGGTTAGGGTGATGGTGAGGGTTGGGGTGATTTTGATGGTTAGGGTAAAGACGAGGGTGAGGGTAAGGTTAGGGTTAGGGTGAGGGTTAGGTTTAGGTTTAGGGTTAGTGTGAGGATAAGTGTTAGGGTGAGGGTTAGGTTGAGAGTGAGGATTAGGGTTAGTGTTAGGGTTAGGGTTAGGTTTAGGATGAGGGTTAAGGTGAGGTTTAGGGTTCGTATGAGGGTGGGGGTTAGAGTTAGGTTTAGTGTAAGGTTTAGGGTTAGAGTGAGGGTGATTGTGAGGGTTAGTGTGAGCGTGAGGGTGAGGTTGAGGCTGAGGGTGAGGGTTAGGGTTTAGGTGAGGGTCAGGTTTACGGTTAGGGTTAAGGTTAGGGTGACCGTTAGGGTTAGGGTTAGGTTTTGGGTGAGGGTTAGGCTGAGGGTTAAGTTTAGGGTTAGTGTGAGGGTAAGGTTTAGAGTGAGGGTAAGGGTTACGGTGAGGGTGAGGGTTAGGTTTTGGATTAGGTTTAGGGTTAGGGTGAGGGTTAGGGAAGGGTTACGATTAGTGTGAGGGTTTTGGTTAGGTTTAGGTTTAGAGTTAGGGTGAGGTTTAGGGTTAGTGTTTGGATTAGGGCTAGGTTTATGGTTAGGCTGAGGGTGAGGTTGAAGGTAAGGGTGAGGGTTAGGGTTAATGTGAGGATTAGGATTTGGATTAGCGTTAAGATTAGGGAGAAGGTTAGGTTTATGGTTAGGGTTAGGATGAGGCTTAGGCTGAGGATTAGGTTTAGGGTTCGGGTGAGGGTAAAGGTTAGTTTGAGGTTTAGGGTGAGGGTGAGGGTTAGGGTAAGGCTAACGGTTAGGGTGAGGGTTAGGGTAGGGTTAGGGTGAGGGTGAGGTTTAGGGTTAGGGTGAGTGTGAGGGTTAGCGTAAGGTGAGGGTTAGGGATAGGGTTGGGTTTAGGGTGAGGGTCAGGGTTAGGGTTAGGGTTAGAGTTAAGGTGAGGGTGAGTGTCAGCATTAGGGTTAGGTTTAGGGTTAGTGTTAGCGTTTGGCTGAGGTTGAGGATGAGGGTGAGGGTGAGGTTGAGGGTTAGGTTGAGGGTTAGAGTCAGGGTTAGGGTTAGGGTTTCGTTGAGGGTTAGGGTTAGGCTTAGGAAATGGGTTTGCCTGAGCATTAGGGTTATGGTTAGGGTGAGGTTTAGGGTTAGTGTGAGGGTTACAATGAGAGTTAGACTGATTGTTAGGGTTAGGTTTAGGCTTAGGCTTAGGCTTAGGCTTAGGCCGAGCATGAGGGTGAGGGTTAGTGTTAGGGTTAGGGTGAGTGTGAGGTTAAGATTGATTATTAGTTTTAGGGTTATTGTAAGGTGTAGAGTAAAGATGAGGGTTAGGGTTAGGGTTAGGGTGAGGGCTAGGGTGAGTGTGAGGGTTACGGTTAGGGTGAGGATTATGTTTAGGATGATGGTTAGGGTTAGTGTGAGGGTTAGTGTTAGGGTTAGGGTTAGTGTTAGGTTGAGGGTAAGTGTTAGTTTGAGGGTTAGGGTTAGGGTGAGGGTTATGTTAGAATGAGGGTTAGGGTTAGGGTTACTGTTTCAGTGAGGTTGAGGTTTAGAGGTAGGGTTAGGGTGTGGTTTATGTTTAGGGTTATTGTTAGAATTAGGTTTAGGGTGAGGGTGAGGTTTAGGGTTAGAGTTTGCCTTAGTGATAATGTTAGGGTTAGGGTGAGGGTCTGTGTGAGGGTTAGGGTTAGGCTTAAGCTTAGGCTTAGGCTTAGGCTTAGACCGAGTGTGAGTGTGAGGGTTAGGTTTAGGGTTAGGGTTAGGGTTAGTGATAGTGTTAGGTGTAGGGTTAGGGTGAGGGTGACAATAATTGCAACGGTGAGTGTTAGGGTTAGGATCAGGTTTAGATTGAAGGTGAGTGTGAGAGTTACAGTTAGGGATAGGGTTATGCTTAGGGTTAAGGTGAGAGTTAGTGTTAGGGTTAGGGTTAGTGTTAGTGTTAGGGGTAGGGTTAGGGTGAGATTTAGGGTGAGGGTGAGGGTTAGGGTTAGGCTTAGGCTTAGGCTTAGAGTTAGGATGAGGGTGATGGTGGGGGTGAGGGTTAGTGTTATGGTCAGGGTGAGGATTAGGGTTAGGGTGCTGGTTTGGGTTAGGGTTAGGGTTAGTGTTATTGTTAGGGTAAGTGTTAGAGTTACGGTGAGGGTGAGGGTGAGTGTGAGGGTTAGGGATAGGGTTAGGCTTAGGCTTAGGGTTAGGATGAAGGGGATGGTGGGGGTGAGTGTTAGTGTTATGGTGAGGGTGAGGATTAGGGTTAGGGTGAGGGTTAGGATGAGGATAAGGGTTACGGTGAGTGTGAGGGTTAGGGTTAGGGTGAGGGTTAGGGTTAGGAATAGGGTTAGGGTGAGGGTGAGGTTTAGGATTAGGGTTAGGATTAGGGTTATTGTTAGTGTTATGGTTAAGGTTACCTATGCAGTGAGGGTGAGGCTGAGGGTAAGGGTTAGGGTTATGATTAGGGTTAGGGTTAGGATTAGGGTTAGGGTGAGGGTGAGGTTGAGGGTGAGGGTTAGGGTTAGGGTGATGATTAGGGTTACGGTTAGCTTGAAGGTTAGGATGAGTTTGAGGGATAGGGTGAGTGTTATGGTGACGGTGAAAGTATGGGTAAAGTTGAGGGTTAGGCTGTGGGTGAGGGTTAAGATAAGGGTGAGGTTAGGGTGAGGGTGTGGGTTAGGATAAGTGTGAGGGTTAGGGTGTAGATAAGAGTTAGGGTTAGGGTTAGGCTGAAGGTGAGGTTGAGGTAGAGGGTTAGATTTAGGGTGAGTGTTAGGATTAGGGTTAGGGTGAGTGTTATGTTGAAGGTTAGGGTTACGATTAGTGTTAGGCTGTGGGCTAGGTTGAGGGTGAGGTTTAGGGTTAGGGTTAGGGTGAGGTTTAGGGTTAGGGTTAGGTTGAGGGTGAGGTTTAATTTTAGAGTTAGGGTTTGGGTGAATGTTAGGGTTAGGTTTAGTGTTAGGGTGAGGGTGAGGTTTAGGGTTACGGTTAGGATTAGGATTAGGGTTAGGGTGAGGGTGAGTGTGAGGGTTAGGGTGAGGGTTAGGGTTAGGCTTAGGGTTAGGCTGAAGTTGAGGGTGAGGGTTAGGTTTAGGGTGAGGGTGAGGTTTAGGGTTAGAGTTAGTGTTAGTGTGAGGGTGAGTGTTAGGATCAGGTTGTGGTTGAGAGTTAGGATTAGGGTAATGCTTAACGTTATGGTCAGGTTGAGGGTTAGGATGAGGGTTAGGGTTAGGGTGGGGGTTAGGTTGAGGCTGACAGTAAGGGTTAAAGGGAGGGTTAGGCTGAGAGTGAGGATTACTGTAAGGGTGAGGGTTAGGGTTAGGGTGAGTGTTAGGGTTAGGGTTAGCGTGAGAGTGTGGTTTAGATTGAGGGTTACTTTTAGGGTAATGTGAGGTTTAGGGTGAGGATGAGTTTTAGGGTTAGATTGAGGGCTAGAATGAGGGTGAGGGTTAGGATTAGAGTTAAGGTGAGTGTTAGGGTTAGGGTGATGGCTAGGGTTAGTGTGAGGCTTAGTGTTAGGGTTAGGGTTAGTGTTAGGGTCAGTGTAAGTGTTAGAGTGAGGGTTAGGGTTAGTGTGAGGGTTATGGTTCGAATGAGGGTTAGTTTTAGGTTTAGGGTTATTGTTAGGTTTAGGGTTAGCTTTAACATTGGGTTTAGGGTTAGGATTTGGGTTAAGGTGAGGACTACGGTGAGGGTGAGGTTTAGTATTAGCTTAGTATTAGGCTTAGGCTTAGGTTTAAGCTGAGGCTGAGGGTGAGTTTGAGGGTTAGGCTTAACATGATAGTTAGGGTTATGGTTAGGGTGAGGGTTAGGATGAGGGTTAGGGTTAGGGTGAGGTTTAGGCTGAGGGTGACAGGAAGGGTAAAGGTGAGGGTTAGGGTGAGGATTAGTGTTAGGGTTAGGGTGAGAATGAGGGTTAGATTGAGGATTAGTGTTAGGGTTAGTGTGAGGTTTAGGTTGAGGATGAGGGTTAGGATTAGGGTGAGGGCTAGGGTGAGGGTGAGGGTTAGGGATAGGGTTAGGTTGAGATTTAGGGTTAAGGTGGTGTTTAGGGTTAGTGTGAGGATTAGTGTTAGGATTAGGGTTAGTTTTAGTGTGAGGGTAAGTGTTAGGGTGAGGGTTAGGGTTAGGGTTAGTGTTAGGGTTATGGTTAGGGTGAGGGTTAGGTTGAGGTTTAGGGTTAGGTTTAGGATTAGGTTTATGGTGAGAGTGAGTGTGAGGGTTAAGGTTAGGGTTAGGCTTAGGCTTAGGGTTAGGCTGTTGGTGACGGTGAGGGTTAGGGTTAGGGTTAGGGTGAGGTTTATGTTTAATGTTAGGGTTAGAGTTAGGTTTAGGGTGAGGGTGAGGTTTAGGGTTAGAGTTAGTATTAGTGTTACAGTTAGGGTTAGGGTGAGGGTTAGTGTGAGGTTTAGGGTTAGGCTTAAGCTTAGGCTTAGGCTTAGGCTTAGGGTGAGCATGACTGTGAATGTTAGGGTTAGATTTAGGGTGAGGGTTAGGGTTAGGGTCAGGCTGAGGTTTAGGGTGAGGGTGAGGTTTAGGATTAAAGTTAGGGTGAGATTTAGGGTTATGGTTAGGGTTAGAGTTAGGGCGAGTGTGAGGTTTAGGTTTAGAGTTAGGTTTAGGGTGAGGGTTAGCGTGAAGTTTAGGGTTAGTGCTAAGGTTAGGGGTAGGGTTAGGTTGAGGGTTAGGGTTAGGGTGAGTGTTAGGGTTAGGGTTATGATTAGGTTTAGAGTGAGGGCTAGGGTGAGGGTTAGGGTTAGGATTAGGGTAAGGGTATGTTCTATGGTGAGTGTTAGGGTTAGGGTTAGGGTGAGGTTGAGCATTAGGGTTAGGGTTAGTGTTAGGGTTAGGGTTGGGGTCAGGGTTAGGATTAGCGTTAAGGTGAGGGTGAGTGTGAGGGTTAGGGTAAGGGTTACTGTTAGGCTTAGGCATAGGGTATGTGCTAGGGTGAGGGTTAGGTTTAGGGTTAGGGTGAGTGGTAGGGTTAAGATGAGTGTTATGTTTAGGATGAGGATTGTGGTTAGGATTAGAGTTAGGGTGACAGCTAGATTGAGGATGAGGTTTAGGGTTAGGGTTAGGGTGAGGTTTAGGGTGAGGGTGAGGTTTAGGGTTAGGGTTAGGTTTAGGATTAGGATTAGGGTTAAGGTTGTGGTGAGTGTGAGGGTTAGGGTTAGTGTTAGTGTTAGATTTAGGGTTAGGCTGATGCTGAGGGTGAGCTTGAGGTTTAGTTTTAGGGTGTGGGTTAGGTTTAGGGATAGAGTGAGGGTTAGGTTGAGGGTTAGGGTTAGGATTAGGGTTAGGGTATGTGCTATGGTGAGGGTTAGGGTTAAGGTTATGGTTAGGGTGAGGTTTAGCTTTAGGGTTAGGTCAGGGTTCGGGTTAGGATAAGGGTTTGGGTTAGGGTTGAGGGTGAGGTTTAGTGTTAGGTTTAGGGTTAGGGTTATTCGTAGGGTTAGGGTTAGGGTTAAGGTTAAGGAAACGGTGAGAGTGAGCGTGATGTTGAGGGTTAGGGTTAGGGTTAGGATGAGGTTTAGAGTTAGGGTTAGGGTTAGGGTTAGGGTGAGGGGGAGGTTTAGGGTTAGAGTTAGGGTTAGGGTTTAGTGTGAGGGTTAGGTTTAGGTTTAGTGTTACGTTTAGGTTATGGTGAGGGCTAGTGTTAGGGTGAGGGTTAGGGTTAGGCTTAGGCTTAGGGTTAGGCTGAGGGTCAGGGTTAGGGTGAGGGTTAGGTTTAGGCTTAGGCTTAGGCTTAGGGTTAGGCTGAGGTTGAGTGTTAGGGTTAGTGTTAGGGTTAGGCTTAGGCTTAGTTTTAGGAGGAGGGTGAGAGTGAGAATTAGGGTTAGAGATAGCGATAGGGTGAGGGTTAGTGTGAGGGTCAGGGTTAGGGTTAGTGTTATGGTTACGGTGAGTGTGAGTGTGAGTGTGAGGGTTAGGGTTAGTCTTAGCCTTAGGCTTAGGCTTAGGCCGAGCGTGAGGGTGAGGGTGAGGTTTAGAGTTAGTATGATTGTTAGGGTTTTGGGTTAGGGTGAGTGTTAGGGTGACGTATAGGTTTAGGTTTAGGGCTAGAGTGAGGGCTAGGCTGAGGGTGCGGGTTAGGGTTAGCATTAGGGTGAGGTTTAGGTTTAGGGTTAGGTTTAGGGTTAGGGTGAGGGTTAGGGTTAAGGTTACGGTGAGGGTTCGGGTTAGGGTTCGGGTGAGGGATAGGGTTAGGTTTAGGGTGAGGGTGAGGTTTGGATTTGGGTTAGGGTTAGGGTTATTGTTAGTGTTATGGTTAGCGTTAAGTTTACGGTGAGGGTGAGGCTGAGAGTGAGGATTAGGGTTAGGGTTAGGGTGAGGTTTGGGGTTAGGGTTAGGGTTAGGGTGAGGGTTTGGTTTAGGGTTGGTTTTAGGGTTAGGCTGATGGTGAGGGTGAGGGTGAGGGTTAGGGTTAGGGTGAAGTTTAGGGTTAGGGTTAGGGTTAGGGGTAGGGTGAGGGTGAGTTTTAAGGTTAGAGTTAGGGTTAGGCTGACGGTGAGGGTGAGGGTTAGTGTTAGGGTTAGTGTGAGGGTAAGAATGAGGGTGAGGTTCAGGGTTAGGGTTAGGATTAGGATTAGGTTTAGTGTTAGGATGAGTGTTTGTGTTAGGCTTAGGGTTAGGCTCAGGCTAAGGGTTAAGCTGAGGGTGAGGGTAAGGTTGAGGTTTAGTGTTAGGGTTAGGGTTAGGGTGAGGTTTAGGGTTAGTTTGAGGGTTAGGGTTAGGATTAGGGTTAGGGTGAGGGTTAGGGTTAGGGTTAGGGTGAGTGTTAGGATGAGGATTAGGGTTAGGATTAGGGTTAAGGTGAGGGCTAGGGTGAGGGTGAGGGTTAGGGTTATTGTTATGTTGAGGTTTAGGGTTAGGGTTAGGGTTAGGTTGAGGGTTAAGATGAGGGTTAGGGTTATGGTGAGGGTGAGGGTTAGGGTTATGGTGAGGGTTAGGGTGAGGGTGAGGGTTAAGTTGAGGGTGATGGTTAGGATTAGGGTTAGGGTTAGGATTATTGTTAGTGTTATGTTTCTGGTTATGTTTGCAGTGATGGTGAGCCTGAGGGTGAGGGTGAGAGATAGGATTAGGGTAAGGTTTAGGTTTAGAGTTAGGATTAGTGTTATTGCTAGGGTTAGGGTTAGAGTTACGGTGAGGGTGAGGGTGAGGGTAAGGGTGAGGTTTAGAGTTACGGTGAGATTTAGGGTCAGGGTTAGGATTAGGGTTAGGGTGAGTGTGAGGTTTAGGGTTAGAGTTAGGATTAGGCAGAGGGTTAGGGTAAGGGTTTGGGTTAGGGTTAGTGTTAGGGTTAGGGTTAGGGTGAGGATTAGTTTGAGGTTTAGGGTTAGGGTTAAGTTTAGTGTAAGGATTAGGGTTAGGGTGAGGGTGAGTGTAATGGTTAGGGTTAGGGTTAGCTTTAGGCTTAGATTTAGGCTGAGGGTGAGTTTGAGTTTGAGGGTTGGGGTTAGGTTGAGGTTTATGGTTAGGGTTAAGGTGAGGGTCAGGGTTAGGGTTAGGTTGAGGTTTACAATTAGGTTTAGGGTTATGGTGAGGGTTAGGGTTAGGGTTAGGGTGAGGGTTAGCATGAGGTTTAGGGTTACAGTTAGGGTTAGGGTGAGGGCTAGGGTGAGGGTGAGGGTTAGTGTTAGGGTTAGGGTGAGGTTTAGGGTTAGGGGTAGGGTTAGGGTGAGGGTTAAGTTTCGAGTTACATTAATGGTGAGGGTTAGGTTTGAGGTGAGGGTTATGTTGATCACTAAATTCACGGTGAGGGTTAGGGTTAGGGTTAGGTTAAGGTGAGGGTTAGGTTGAGGTTTAGGTTTAGGGTTAGGGTTAGTGTTAGGATTAGGTTTAGGCTGAGGGTGAGTGTGAGGGTTAGGGTTAGGGTTAAGCTTAGGCTTAGGTTTAGCCTGAGGTTGATGGTGGGGATGAAGATTAGGTTTAGAGTGATGGTTCCGGTTATGGTTAGTTTGAGGGTTAGGATGAGGGTTAGGGTTAGGATAAGGTTAGGGTGAGGGCTAGGTTGAGTGTGAGGTTTAGGGTTAGGTTTATGCTTAGGCTTAGGGTTAGGCTGAGGCTGAAGTTGAGGGTGAGGGTTAGGGTTAGGTTGATGTTTAGGGTTATGGTTAGGGTGGGGTTTAGAATGAGGGTTAGGTTTGGGGTGAGGGTTTGGATGAGGGTGACAGTAAGCATAAAGTTGAGGGTTAGGCTGAGGGTGAGGGTTATTTTAAGGGTGAGGGTTCGGGTTAGGGTTAGGTTGAGTATGAGGGTTAGATTGAGGGTTAGTGTTAGGGTTAGTGTGAGTTTTAGGGTGAGGATGAGTGTTAGGGTTAGGGTGAGGCTAGGGTGAAGTTGAGGGTTAGGGTTACGGTTAGGGTGAGGTTTAGGTTTAGGGTGATGGTTAGCGCTAGTGTGAGTGTTAATGTTAGGGTTAGTGTTAGTGTTAGGGTGAGGGTAAGTGTTAGGGTAAGGTCTAGGTTTAGGGTGAGATTTAGGATTAGGGTAAGGGTTAGGGTTATGGTGAGGGTGAAGTTTAGGGTTAGAGTTAGGGTTAGGGTTAGGGTGAAGTTTAGTGTGGGTGTGAGGGCTAGTGTTATGGTTAGGAATTTGGTTAGGTTTAAGGTGAGGGTGAGTGTGAGGTTTAGGTTTAGGCTTAAGTTTAGAGTTAGGGTGAGAGTGAGGGTTTGGGTGACGCTTAGTGTGACTTTTGGGGTTAGGGTTAGAGTGAAGATTAGGGTGAGGGTTAGGCATAGGCTTATGGTTTGGGTATTGGCTAGGTTGAGGGTGAGTGTTAGGGTTAGGTTTAGGGTGAGGGGTAGGATGAGGGTTAAGGTTAGTGTTAGGGTTAGGATTATGGATAGGGTGAGGTTTAGTGTGGAGTTGAGGGTTAGTGTTAGGGTTAGGATTAGGGTTAGGGTTAAGGTGAGTTTGAGTGTGAGGGTTAAGGTTATGGTTAGGGTTAGATTTAGGGTTAGGGTTTGGGTGAGGGTGAGTGTTAGGGTTAGGGTGAGTGTTGGGGTTTGGGTTAGAGTGAGGGTTAGGGTGAGGGTTATGCTTAGGCTTTGGATTTGGGTATGGGCTAGGGTGAGAGTGAGGGTTAGGGTTAGGGTTAGTGTGAGGGGTAGGGTGAGGGGTAGGGTTAGTGTTAGGTTAGGGTTGGGGTTAGGGTTAGGCTTAATGTTAGGCAGAGGGTGAGGGTGAGTGTTAGGGTTAGGGTGAGGGTGAGGTTTAGGGTTTAAGTTAGCGTTAGGGTGAGGGTTAGTGTGAGGGTTAGGGTTAGGGTTAATGTTAGGGTTAGTGTTAGTTTTACAGTTAGGGTTAGGGTGAGGGTGATTGTGAGGGTCCGGGTTAGTCTTAGGTTGAGACGGAGGCTTAGGCGGAGCGTGAGAGTGAGGGTGAGGGTTAGGGTTAGGGTTTTTGGGTTAGGGTGAGTGTTAGGATAACGTTTAGGGTTAGCATTAGGGTTAGGTTGAGGGCTAGAGTTAGGGTGAGGGTTAGGGTTAGCGTTAGGTCGAGGTTTAGGGTTAGGGTTAGGGTTAGGGTTACGGTAAGGGTGAGGGTTAGGGTTAGGGTTAGTGTTAGGGTTAGGCTGAGTCTGAGGGTTAGGATTAGGATTAGGGTGAGGGTTTGTGTTAGGGTTAGAGTTACGGTGAGGGTCAGGATTTGGGTTAGGTTTAGGGTTAGTGTTATAGTTAAGGTTAGGGTTAGAGTTACAGTAAGTTTGAGGGTGAGGGTGAGGGTTTGGATCAGAGTTAGGGTGAGGTTTAGGGTTAGGATTATGGTTAGGGTGAGGGTGAGGTTTAGGGATAGAGTTAGGATTAGGGGGAGGTTGAGGGTTAGGTTTAGGGTTAGTGTAAGGGTTAGGGTGAGGGTTAGGTTGAGGTTCAATGTTAGGGTTAGGGTAAGGTTTAGAATTAGGTTGACGGTGAGGGTGAGTTTGAGGGTTAGGGTTAGGGTTCGGTTTAGGCTTAGGGTTAGGCTGAGGGTATGGGTGTGGATTAGGATTAGGTTAGGGTTAGGGTTAGGGTTAGGGTGAGGGCTAGGGTGAGTGTGAGGGTTAGGTTTAGGTTTAGGCTTAGGCTTAGGGCTAGGCTGAGGCTGAGAGTGAGGGTGAGGTTTAGGGTTAGGATGATGGTTGGGGTTGCCGTTAGGGTAAGAGTTAGGATGAGGATTTAGGTTACGGTGAGGGTTAGGGTGAGGGTGACCATAAAGGTAAAGGTGAGGTTTAGGCGGAGAGTGAGGATTACAGTAAGGGTTAGGATTAGGGTGAGGGTGAGGGTTAGTTTCAGGATTAGTGTTAGTGTTAGTGTGAGGTTAAGGGTTAGGATGAGGTTTAGGGTTGGTTGAGGGCTAGGTTGAGGGTGAGGGTTAGGGTTAGGGTGAGGTTTAGGGTTAGGATGATGGTAAGGGTTAGTTTGAGGGCTAGTGTTAGGGTTAGGTTTAGTGTTAGGGTGAGGGTTAGGGTTAGGGTGAAGGTTATGGTTAGGATGAGGTTTAGGGTTAGGGTTAGGGTTATTGTTAGGTCTAGGGTTAGGGTTATGTTGAGGGTGAGGGTGAGGGTCAGCGTTAGGGTTAGGATGAGGTTTAGGTTTTGGGTTACGGTTAGAGTTAGGGTTAGGGTGAGGGTGAGGATTAGGTTTAGAGTTAGGGTTAGTGTTAGTGTTAGGGTTAGGGTTAGGGTGAGGGTGAGGGTTAAGGTTAGTCTTAGGCTTAGGCTTAGGCTTAGGCCGAGCATGAGGGTGAGGGTTAGGGATAGGTTTAGGGTGGGGTTTAGGGTTAGTGTGAGGGTGAGGGTGAAGGTCAGGTCCAGGGTTAAATATAGGCTTAGGGTGAGGGTGAGTGTTCGGTTGAGGCTTAGGGTTAGTGTTAGGGATAGGGTGAGGGTGAGGGTTCGGTTGAGGTTTAGGGTTAGGGTTTGGGTTAATGTGAAGGTTAGTGTTTGGTTTAGGGTTAGTGTTAGGGTGACGGTAAGTGTTAGGGTGAGGGTTTGGGTTTGGGTGAGGGTTAGGGTTACGGTGAGGGTGAGGGTTAGGGTTGGGGTTAGGGTTATTGGTAGTGTTATGGTTAAGGTTAAGTTTACGGTTAGGGTGAGGCTGAGGGTGAGGTTTACGGTTAGGGTTAGGTTGAGGTTTAGGGTTAGGGTTAGGGTTAGGTTTAGGATTAGGGTTTTGATGAGGGTGAGTGTGAGGGTTAGGGTTAGGTTTAAGTTTTGGCTTAGGGTTAGGCTGAAGGTGAGTGTGGGGATGAGGATTAGATTTAGGTGATGGTTAGTTTTAGGGTTAGTTTTAGGGTTAGAATTAGAGTTAGGGTTAGGTTTAGGATTAGGGTTATGATGAGGGTTACAGTGAGGGTTAGGGTTAGGTTTAGGGTTAGGTTTATAGCTAGGGTTAGGGTGAGGGTGAGGTTTAGTCTTAGAGTTAGGGTTAGTGTTAGGGTTAGGGTTAGGATTAGGGTTAGGGTGAGGTTGAGGTTTAGGGTTAGGGTTAGGTTTAGAGTGAGGGTTAGGGTGAGGGTTAGGGTTAGGATTAGGGTTAGAATATGTGCTAGGGTGAATGGTAGGGTTAGGGTTAGGTTCAGGGTGAGGGTTAGGGTGAGGGTTAGGGTTAGGGTTAGTGTTAGAGTTAGGGTTGGGGTAAGGGTTAGGATTATGGTTACGGTGCCTGTGAGTGTGAGGGTTATGGTTAGGGTTAGTTTTATGGTTAGGTTTGCGGTTAGTGTTAGGATTAGGGTTAAGGTGACTGTGAGTGTGAGGGTTAGGGTTAGTGTTAGTGTTAGGCTGAGGCTGAGGGTGAAGGTGAGGGTTTGATTTAGGGTTAGGTTTTGCTTTATGGTTAGAATGAGGGTGAGAGTGAGGGTTAGGGTGAAGATTAGGGTTAGGGTATGTGCTAGGGTGAGGGTTAGGGTCAGGGTTAATGTTAGGGTGTGGTTGAGTGTTAGGTTTAGTGTAAGAATTAGGGTTAGGGTGAGGGTTTGGGTTAGGGTTAGAGTTACAGTGAGGGTGAGGTTTAGGGTTAGGTTTAGTGTTAGGGTTATTCTTAGGGTTAGGCTTAAGGTTAAGGTAAGGGTGAGGGTGAGGGTGATGTTGAGGGTTAGGGTTAGGGTTAGGATGAGGTTTAGAGTTAGTGTTAGGGTTAGGGTTAGGTTCAGAGTGAGGTTTAGCGTTAGAGTTAGGGTTAGGGTTAGGGTTAGTGTGAGTGTTAGGGTTAGGGATAGTGTTACATTTAGGGTTATGGTGAGGGCTAGTTTGAAGGTGAGGGTTAGGTTTAGGGTTAGGCTTTGGCTTTGGGTTAAGCTGAGGGTGAGTGTGATGGTGAGGGTTAGGGTGAGGGTGAGGGTGAGATTTAGGGTTAGAGTTAGGGTTAGGGTGAGGGATAGGTTGAGGGTAAGGGTTAGGTTTAGTGTTAGTGTTAGGGTTAGGGTTAGGGTTAGTGTTATGGTTAGGGTTAGGGTGAGGGTTAGGATGAGGGTGAGGGTTAGGGTTAGTGTTAAGATTAGGATTAGGGTTAGTGTTAGGGTGAGTGCTTGGTTTAGGCTTAGGGTTAGGGTTAGGCTTAGCATTAAGCTGAGGGTGAGGGTGAGGGTTAGGTTTAGGGTTCCGTTTAGGGTTAGCTTTTGGGTGAGAGTTAGGGTTCGTGTTAAGTTTAGGTTTAGGGTGAGGGTTAGGGTTAGGGTTACGGTGAGGGTGAGAGGAAGGGTTAGGTTGAGGGTTAGGGTTACGGTTAGGGTTAGGGTGAGGGTTAGGATTAGGGTTAAGGTGAGAGTTAGGATGAGGATTAGGTTTAGGATTGTGGTTAGGGTGAGGGTTAGGGTGAGGGTGAGGGTTAGGGTTAGTGTTAGGGTGAGGTTTAGGTTAGGGTGAGGGTTATGTGAGGGTTAGGGTTACGGTGAGGGTTAGGGTTAGGGTTAGAGTGAGGGTTAGGGTTAGGATTAGGGTTAGGGTGAGGGTGATTATTTTGATTAGGGTTAGGGTTAGGATTATTATTAGTGTTTTGGTCATGGTTACATTTTCAGTGAGGGTGAGGCTGAGGGTGAGGCTTAGTGATAGGATTAGGGTTAGGGTGAAGTTTAGGGTTAGGATTAGTGTTATTGTTAGGGTTAGGGTTAGAGTTATGGTGAGGGTGAGGGTGAGGGTAAGGGTGAGTGTTATGGTTAGGTTTAGGTTGAGGTTTAGGGTTAGGTTTAGGATTAGGTTTAGGGTGAGTGTGAGGTTTAGGGTCAGAGTTAGGGTTTGGGGGAGTTTTAGGGTGAGTGTTAGGGTTAGCATAGGGTGAAGCTGAGGGTGAGTTTGAGGGTTAGGGTTAGGGTTAGGCTTACGTTTAGGGTTAGTTTTAGGTGGAGGGTGCGGGTTAGGGTTAGGGTGAGGGTGAGGTTTAGGGTTAGAGTTAGCTTTAGCGTGAGGCTTAGTGTGAGGGTTAGAGTTAGGGTTAGTGTTATGGTTACGGTGAGGGTGAGGGCGAGGGTGAGTGTGAGGGTTACGGTTAGTCTTAGGCTTAGGCTTAGGTTTAGGCCGAGAGTAAGTGTGAGGTTGAGGGTTAGGTTTAGGGTGAGGGTTAGGGTGTTAGGATTAGGGTGACGGTTAGGTTGTTAGGATTTGGGTGAGGGTTAGGATGAGGTTTAGGGTTAGGATTAGGGTTAGGGTGACGGCTAGGCTGAGGGTGAGTGTTAGGGTTAGCATTAGGGTGAGGTTTAGGGTTAGGGTTAGTTTGAGGGTTAGGGTTAGGGTTACAGTGAGGGTGAGGTTTAGGGTTTGGGTGAGGTTTAGGGTTAGGGTTAGGGTGACGGTAAAGGTTTGATTAGGGTTAGGGTTATTGTTAGTGTTATGGTTATGGTTAAGTTTATGGTGAAGGTGATGCTGAGGGTGAGAATTAGGTTAGGTTTAGGGTGAGGTTGAGGGTTAGGGTTAGGCTTAGGTTTAGGGTGAGTGTTTGGGTTAGTTTTAGGCTTACTGTGAAGGTGAGGGTTAGGGATATGGTTAGGGTGAATGTTATTTTTAGTGTTAGGTTTACAGTTACAGTGAGGGTGAGGGTGAGGGTTAGGGTTAGGGTTAGGGTGAGGTTTAGGGTTAGGGTTAGGGTGAGGGTGAGGGTGAGGTTGAGATTTAGGTTTAGAGTTAGGGTTAGGGTGAGGGTTAGTGTGAGGGTGAGGTTTAGGTTTAGAGTTTGGGTTAGGGTGAGGGTTAGGGTGAGGGTTAGGGTTAATTTTAGTGTTAGGGTTAGGGTGAGTGTTACGATGAGGGTGAGGGTTACAGTTAGGGTTAGGATTAGGATTAGGCTACTGTTAGGGTTAGTGTTTGGGTTATGCTTAGGTTTAGAGTTAGGCTAAGGGTTAAGCTGAGGGTGAGGTTAAGGTTGAGGTTTATGTTTAGGGTTTGGCTTAGGGTTAGCATTAGGGTGAGAGTTAGGGTTCGGGTTGAGTTTAGAGTTTGGGTGAGGTTTAGGGTTTGGGTTACAGTGAGGGTGAGGGTTAGGGTTAGGTTGAGGGTTAGGTTTAGGATTAGGGTTAGGGTGAATGTTAGGATTAGGGTTAGTGTGAGTGTTAAGATGAGGATTAGGATTAGGATTAGGGTTAGGGTGAAAGCTAGGCTGAGTGTGAGTGTTAGGCTTAGTGTTAGGGTGAGGTTTAAGTTTAGGGTTTGGGTGAGGTTTAGGGTTCGGGTAGCATTGAGGGTGAGGATTAGGTTTATGTTGAGGGTTAGGTTTAGGATTAGGGTTAGGGTGAGGGTTCGGGTTAGGGTTAGGGTGAGTGTTAGGATGAGGATTAGGGTTAGGGTTAGGGCTATGGTGAGGGTGAGGGTTAGGGTTAGTATTAGGGTGAGGTTTAGGGTTAGGGTTTGGGTTAGGGTGAGGGTTAGGATGAGGGTTAAGTTTATGCTGAGGGTGAGGCTTAGGTTTAGGGTGAGGGTTAGGGTTAGATGAGGGTTAGGGTGAGGGTGAGGGTTAGGATTAGGGTTAGGGTTATAATTATTTTTAGTGTTATGGTTCTGGCTACCTTTGCAGTGAGGGTGAGGCTGAGGGAGGGTTAGGGATCTGATTAGGGTTAGGGTTAGGTTTAGAGTTAGGATTAGTGTTATTGTTAGGGTTAGGGTTAGAGTTACTGTGAGGGTGAGGGTGACGGTAAGTGTCATCATTAGAGTTATGGTTAGGGTGAGGTTTATTTTCAGTGTTAGCATTAGTGTTAGGGTGAGTGTGAGGCTTAGGGTTAGAGTTAGGGTTAGGGGGAAGGTTAGGTGAGGGTTAGGGTTAGTGTTAGGGTTAGGGTTAAGGTGAGGGTTAGGGTCAATGTGAGTTTGAGGTTGAGGGTTAGGGTGAGGGTGATGGTGACGGTGAGGGTTAGGGTTAGGATACGGTTTATGGTTAGGGTTAGGGTTAGGGTTTGGGTTAGGCTTAGTGTTAGGCTGAGGGTGAGGTTTAGGATGAGGTTTAGGGTTAAATTTAGGGTTAGGGTGAGGGCTAGGGTGAAGGTGAGTGTTAATGTTAGTGTTTGGGTAAGGTTTCGGTTTAGGGTTAAGGGTAGTGTTAGGGTGAGGGGTTAGGGTTCGGGTTACGGTGAAGGTGTGGGTGAGTTTTGAGGTGAGGGTTAGGGTGAGGACTAAAGTGAGTGTGATGGTTAGGTTTAGGGTTAGGGTTAGGGTGAGGGTTAGTTTGAGGTTTAGGTTTAGGGTTAGGGTTAGCGTTAGGGTTAAGGTTAGGCTGAGGGTGAGTGTAAGGGTTAGGGTTAGGGTTAGGCTTAGGCTTAGGGTTTGGCTGAAGGTGAGGGTGGGGATGAGGATTAGGTTTAGAGTGATGGTTCTTTTTATGGTTAGGTTGAGGGTTATGATGAGGGTTAGGGTTAGGATTAGGGTTAGGGTGAGGGCTAGGGTGAGTGTGAGGTTTAGGGTTAGGTTTAGGCTTAGGTTTAGGGTTAGGCTGAGGCTGAAGGTGAGGGCGAGTGTTAGGGTTTGGATGATGTTTAGGGTTACGGTTAGGGTTAGGGTTAGGATGAGTGTTAGGTTTAGGGTGAGGTTTAGGATGACGGTGACAGTAATAGTAAAGGTGAGGGTTAGGCTGAGGGTGAGTGTTATTGGAAGTGTGAGGGTTCGGGTTAGGGTTAGGTTGAGGGTGAGGGTTAGATTAAGGATTAGTGTAAGCAGTGTGAGGTTTAGTGTGAGGATGAGTGTTAGGGTTAGGTTGAGGTCTAGGGTGAATTTGAGGGTTAGAGTTAGTGTTAGGGTGAGGTTTAGGTTTAGGGTGATGGTTAGCGTTAGTTTGAGGGTTAGTGTTAGGGTTAGTGTAAGTGTTAGGGTGAGGGTAAGTGTTCGGGTAAGGTTTAGGTTTAGGGTGAGGTTTAGGATTAGGTTTAGGGTGAGGGCTAGAGTGAGGGTGATATTATTGGTTAGGAAAAGTTTAGGGTTTGGTTTAGGGTGAGGATTAGGGTGAGGGTGAGGTTTAAGGTGAGGGTTAGAGTTAGGTTTAGTGTTAGGGTTAGGGTTAGGGTGAGGTTTAATGTAGGGGTGAGGGTTAGTGTTAGGGTTAGGATTAGGGTTAGGGTTAAGGTGAGGGTGAGGATGAGGGTTACATTTAGGGTTAGGGTTAGGATTAGAGTTAGGGTGAGGGTGAGGGTTACAGTTAGGGTGAGTGTTGGGGTTAGGTTAGAGTGAGATTTAAGTTGAGGGTTAGGCTTAGGCTTTGGGTTTGGGTATGGGCTAGGGTGTGGGTGAGCGTTAGGGTATGGGGTAGGGTGAGGGGTAGGTTACTGTTAGGGTTAGGGTTGTTTTTAGGGTAAGGCTTAATGTTAGGCGGAGGGTGAGGCTGAGGGTGAGGGTTAGGGTTAGGGTGAGAGTAAGGTTTAGGGTTAGATTTAGCATTAGGGTGAGGGTTAGTCTGAGGGTTAGGGTTAGGGTTAGTGTTATCGTTAGGGTTAGGTTGAGGGTCAGTGTGAGTGTCAGGGTTAGTCTTAGGCTTCAGCTTAGGCTTAGGCCAAGTGTGAGGTTGTGGTTGGGGGTTAAGGTTAGGGTTTTAGGGTTAGGGTGAGTTTTAGGATAAGGTTTAGGGTTAGCATTAGGGTGAGAATGAGGGCTAGAGTTAGGGTGAGGTTTAGGGTTAGCGTTAGGGTGAGGTTTATGGTTATGTATAGTGTTAGGGTTACAGTGAAGGTGAGGGTTAGGGTTAGGTTGAGGGTTAGGGTTAGGGTTAGGGTGAGGGTGAAGGTTAGGATTAGGGTTCGGGTGAAGGTTTGGGTTAGGGTTAGAGTTACGGTGAGGGTCAGGGTTTGGGTTAGGGTTAGAGTTAGTGTTATAGTTAGGGTTAGGGTTAGATTTACAGTGAGGGTGAGGGTGAGTGTTAGGGTTAGGATCAGGGTTAGGGTGAGGTTTAGGGTTAGGTTTATGGTTAGGGTGAGAGTGAGGTTTAGGGTTAGAGTTATGGTTAGCGGGAGGGTTAGGGGGAGGGTTAGGAGGAGGGTTAGGGTCAGTGTTAGTGTTAGAGTTAGGGTGAGGGTTAGGATGAGGTTTAATGTTAGGGTTAGGTTTAGGTTTAGGATTAAGTTTACAGTGAGGGTGAGTGTGAGGGTTAGGGTTAGGTTTGGGCTTAGGCTTAGGGATAGGCTGAGGGCATATGTGGGGATGAGGATTAGGTTTAGAATGGTGGTTAGGTTTGGGGTTAGGTTGAGGGCTAGGTTCAGGATGAGAGTTAGGTTTAGGGTGAGGTTTAGGGTTCAGGTGATGTTTAGGGTTAGTGTGAGGGTGAGTGTTAGGGTGAGGGTTAGTGTTAGGATGAGGTTTAGGTTTTGGGTTATGGTTAGAGTTAGGGTTAGATGAGGGTGAGGTTTAGGGTTAGATTTAGGGTTAGTGTTATTGTTAGGGTTAGGGTTAGGCTGAGGGTGAGAGTGAGG
Source organism: Dipodomys merriami (assembly GCF_024711535.1). Classification (NCBI taxonomy): domain Eukaryota; kingdom Metazoa; phylum Chordata; class Mammalia; order Rodentia; family Heteromyidae; genus Dipodomys; species Dipodomys merriami. Next base: position 2,527,485 of record NW_027202849.1, read on the forward strand.
GTGAGGGTTACGGTTAGTGTGAGGGTTAGGGTTAGGGTTAGGGTGACGTTTAGTGTTAGGGTTTGTGATAGAGTTAGTGTTAGTGTTAGGGTGATGTTTATGGGTAGAGTTAGAATTAGGGTGAGGGTTAGGGTGAGGTTTAGGGTTAGGGTGAGTTTTAGGTTGGGGGTGATGGTAAGGCTAAACGTGAGGGTTAGGCTGAGGGTGAGGGTTACGGTAAGGGTGAGGGTTAGGCTTAGGGTTAGGGGTAGGGTGACGGTTAGATTGAGGATTAGTGTTAGGGTTAGGGTGAGGTTTAGGGTGAGGATGAGAGTTAGGGTTTATGGTGAGTGCGTGGGTGAGGGTGAGGGTTAGTGTTAGGGTTAGGGTGAGTTTTAGGGTTAGCGTGATGGTTAGGGTTAGTGTGAGGGTTAGTGTTAGTGTTAGGGTTAGTGTTAGGGTTAGGGGTGTTATTAGGGTTAGGGTTAGGGTTACGGTTATGGATAGGTTGAGGGAGAGGGTTAGGGTTAGGGTAGGATGAGGTTTAGGTTTAGGGTTAGGGTTAGAGTTAGGGTTAGTGTGAGAGTGAGGTTTAAGGTTAGAGTTAGGGTTAGAGTTTGGGTTAGGGTGAGGGTTAGGGTTATGGTTAGGCTTAGGCTTAGGCTTAGGCCGAGCATGAGTGTGAGGGTTAGGGTTAGGGTTAGGGTTAAGTTGAGGTTTAGGGTTAGCTTTAGGGTTAGGGTGAGGGCTAGGGTGAGGGTTACGGTGAGGGTTAGGTTTAGGGATAAGGTTAGGTTTACGATTAGGATTAGGGTAGAGTTTGTTTGAAGGTTAGGGTTAGGGTTAGGGTTAGGCTTAGGGTTAGGATGAGGGTTCGGATTACGGTTTGCTTTAGGGTGAAGGTGAAGCTGAGGATTAGGGTTAGGTTTAGGGTCAGGGTTAGGTTTAGTGTTAGGGTTAGGTATAGGGTTAGGGTTAGGGTTAGTGTTAGGTTTATGGTGAGGGTTAGGTTTAGGGTTAGGGTTAGGGTTAGGGTTAGGCTGAGGCTGAGGCTGAGGGCGAGGTTTATGGTTACCCTTAGGCTTAATGTTAAGGTAAGGGTTAGTGTTACTGTTAGGTTTAGTGTTATTGTTTGGGTTAGGGTTCAAGTAACGGTGAGGTGGAGGGTGAGGGTTAGGGTTAGGGTGAGGATTAGGGTTAGGGTGAGTGTGAGGTTTAGGGTTAGAGTTAGGGTTAGGGTGAGGGTTAGGGTGAGGTTTAGGGTTAGGGTGATGGTTAGGTTTAGGTTGAGGTTTCGGGATAGTGTTAGGTTTAGGATTACGGTTAGGGTGAGGTTGAGTGTGAGGGTTAGGGTGAGGGTTAAGCTTAGGCTTAGGGTTAGGCTGAGGGTGAGTTTTGAGGTGAGGATTAGGGTTAGGATGATGGTTAGGGTTAGGGTTAATGTTATTGTTACGGTTAGGGTTAGAGTTACAGTGAGCGTGAGCGTGCGGGTAATTGTTAGGGTTAGGGTTAGGGTGGGGTTTAGGATTAGGGTTAGGGTGAATGTGAGGGTGAGGTTTACGGTTAGATATAGTGTTAGGGGGAGGGGGAGGGTGATGTTTAGGGATAGGGTTAGTGTTAGGTTTAGGGTGAGGGTGAGGGTTAGGGTGAAGTTTAGGGTTTGGTTAGGTTGAGGGTTAGGATTAGGGTTAGGGTTATTGTTAGGGTTAGGTTTAGGGTTACCTTTACGGTGAGGGTGAGGGTTAGGGTTAAGGTTAGGGTGACGTTTAGGTTTTGGGTTAGGGTTAGAGTTACGTTTAGGGTGAGGGTGAAGTTTAGGGTTGGAGTTAGCGTTAGGGTGAGGGTCAGGGTTAGGGTTAGTGTTATGGTTAGGGTTAGTGTTAGGGTGAGAGTTAGGGGGAGGGTTAGGGTTAGGGTTCGGTTTAGGGCTATGATTATGGTAAGGGTGAGTGTGAGTGTGTGTTTGGGTGAGGTTTAAGGTTAGGCATAGGGTTATGCTGAGGGTGAGGTTGAGGGTAAGGGTTAGGGTTAGTGTGAGGGTTAGGGTTAGGGTTAGGGGAAGGGTTAGAATGAGTGTTAGGTTTAGGATAAGTGTTAGGGTGAGGGCTAGGGTGAGGGTGAGGTTTAGGGTTAGGGTTAGGGTTAGGATGAGGTTTAGGTTTCGGTTTAGGGTTAGGGTTAGGGTGAGGGTGAGGGTGAGGGTGATTGTGAGGTTTAGGGTTAGGGTTAGGTTTAGAGTTGGGGTTAGTGTGAGAGTTTGTGTTCGGGTTAAGTTTAGGGTTAGGGTGAGGGTTAGGGTACTGGTTATGGTGAGGGTGAAGGTTAGGGTTAGGTTGAGCGTAAAGGTTAGGGTTAGGGTGAGGGTGAGGGTGAGCGTTAGGGTTAGGGTTCGGCTGAGGGTTAGGTTTAGGATTAGGGTTAGGATGAGGGATAGGTTGAGGGTGAGGTTTAGGGTTAGGGTTAGGGTGAGGTTTAGGGTTAGGGTTAGGGTTAGGTTGAGGGTGAGGTTTAGGGTTAGAATTAGGTTTAGGGTGAGGCTGAGGTTCAGGGTTAGGGTTAGGTTTAGTGTTAGAGGTAGGGTTAGGGTGAGGGTTAGTGTTAGGGTGATGGTTAAGCTTAGGTTTAGAATTAGGATTAGGGTAAGGGTTAGGGTGAGTGTGAGGGTTAGGGTTAGGTTTAGGGTGACAGTATGTATTAGGGTGAGGGTTAGGGTTACGGTGAAGGATATGGTTAGGTTGAGGGTTATGGTTAGGTTTAGGGTTATTGTTAGGGTTAGGGTTAGGTTATGGTTATGGTGACGGTGAGGGTGAGGGTTAGGATTAGGGTTAGTTTGAGGTTTAGGTTTAGGGTTCGGGTTAGAGTTCGGGTTAGAGTTAGGGTTAGGATTAGTGTTAGGTTTAGGGTTAGGGTGAGGTTTAGGTTTAGGTTGAGGGTTAGGTTTAGGGTGAGGTTTAGGGTTAGGGTTAGAGTGAGGGTTAAGATGAGGGTTAGGCTTAGGCTTAGGTTTAGGGTGTGGACTAAGGTGAGGTTGAGGGTTAGGGTGAGGGTTAGGGTTAGGGTTGGTGTTAGGGTTAGGGTTGGGGTTAGGGTTAGCCTTAGTGTTAGACGGATGGTGAGGGAGAGGGTGAGGGTTAGGATTAGGTGAGGGTGCGGTTTACGGTTAGATTTAGCATTAGATTGAGGGCTAGTGTGAGGGTTAGTGTTAGGGTTTATTTTACAGTTAGGTTTAGGGTGAGGATGAGTGTGAGGGTTAGGGTTAGTCTTAGGCTTAGGCTTAGGCTTAGGCCAAGCATGAGGGTTAGGGTTAGTGTGAGGGTTAGGGTTTTAGGGTTAGGTTGAGGATTAGGGTGAGGTTTAGGTTTAGGATTAAGGTCAGGGTGAGGGCTAGAGTGAGGGTGAGGCTTATGGTTAGCGTTAGGGTGAGGTTTAGGGTTAGGGTTAGAGTTAAGGTGAGTGCGAAGTTTAGGGTTAGGTTTAGGGTTGTGGTTATTGTTAACGTTAGGGTTAGAGTTAAATTGAGGGTAAGGCTGAGGGTGAGGATTAGGTTTAGGGTTAGGGTGAGGTTTAGGGTTAGAATTAGGCTTAGTGTAAGGGTTAGGGTTAGGGTTAGGGTGAGGTTTAGGATGAGGTTTAGGGTTAGGATTAGGGTTAGGGTGAGGGCTAGGTTGAGGGTTAGGGTGAGGGTTAGGGTTAGGGATAGGTTTAGGTTTAGGATTAGGGTTAGTGTGAGGGTAAGTGTAAGGGTTAAGGTTAGGGTTAGGGTTAGGCTTAGGGTTAGGGTGAGGGCTAGGGTTATTGTTTGGGTTAGGGTTATTGTGATGGTGAAGATTAGGGTTAGGGTTAGGGTTAGGTTTAGGATTAGGTTTGGGTTTAGGGTTAGGGTTTTGGTTACGGTTAAGGTTACGGTTAGGGTTTGGGTTATGATGAGGGTTAGGGTTAGCCTTAGGTTTAGGGTTAGGCTGAGGTTGAGTGTTGGGGTGAGGATTAGGTAAGGGTTAGGGTTAGGGTTAGGTTTAGAGTTACGGTTAGGGTTATTGTTAGTGTTATGTTTAGGGGTAAGTTTGCGGTGAGGGTGAGGCTGAGGTTGAGGGTTAGGGTTAGGTTTAGGATTAGTGTTAGTCTTATTGTTAGGGTTAGGGTTAGAGTTACAGTGAGGTTGAGGGTGAGGGTGATGTTGAGGTTTAGGGTGAGGTTTATGGTGAGGTTTAGGGTTAGTGTTAGGGTTAGGGTTAGGGTGAGGTTAAGCTTTAGTGTTTGAGTTAGGGTTAGTGGGAGGGTTAGGGTGAGGCTTAGGGTTAGGTTCAGTGTTAGGGTTATGGTGAGGGTGAGGGTTAGGTTGACGTTTAGGGATAGGGTTAGGGTTAGGATTAGGGTTAGGGTGAGGCTGAGTGTGAGGGTTAGGGTTAGGCTTAGGCTTAGGCTTAGGGTAAGGCTGAGGGTGAGTGTGGGGGTTAGGATTACGATTAGGGTGATGGTTAGGGTTAGTGTTATATTTAGGGTTAGGGTTAGTGTTAGGGTGAGGGTGAGGGTGAGGTTTAGGGTTAGATTTAGGGTTAGGGTGAGGCTTAGGATTAGGGTTAGGGTTCTTGTTAGGGTAAGGTTTATGTTTACGGTATGGTGAGGGTGAGGTTTAGAGTTAGGTTTAAGCTGAGGTTTAGGGTTTGGTTAGGGTTAGAGTTAGGGTTAGGATGAGGTTGAGGTTTAGGTTTAGAGTCAGGGTTTGGGTGAGGGTTAGGTTGAGGGGTAGGGTTAGGGTGAGTGTTAGGGTTTTGATTTTGGTGAGAGTTAGGGGGAGGGATAGGGTTAGGGTTAGGGTTAGGATTAGGGTTAGGGAGAATGTGAGTGTGTGGGTTAGTGTTAGGTGTAGGGTTTGGCTTAGGGTTAGGCTGAGGGTAAGTGTATGTGTTTGGGTTAGGTTTTGGGTTAGGCTTAGGCTTAGGCTGAGGGTGAGGGTGAGGGTGAGAGTTACAGTTACGGTTAGGGTTAGTGTTTGGGTTAGTGTGAGAGTTATGGTTCGGGTTCTGTTTATGGTTAGGATGAGGGTTTGGGTAAGAGTTACCGTGAGGTTGAGGGTTAGGGTTAGGTTGATGGTTAGGGTTAGGGTTAGGGTTAGGTTCAGGTTGAGGGTGAGCATTAGGGTTAGTGTTAGGGTGAGGATTAGGATTAGGATTAGGTTTAGGGTGAGGCAGGGGGTGAGGGTTAGGGTTAGTTTTAGATTTAGGGTTAGGGTGAGGGTTAGGGTGAGGGTGAGGGTTAGGTTTAGGGTTAGGATTAGGATTAGGGTAAGGGTTAGGGTGAGTTTGAGGGTTAGGGTTAGGTTTAGGGTTTGGCTTAGGGTTAGGCTGAGGGTGAGGGTGAGGGTTACGGTTAGGGTTAGGGTTAGGTTTAGGGTGAGAGTTAGGGTTTGGGTTAAGTTTAGTTTTAGGATAAGGGTAAGGTTTAGGGTTATGGTGAGCATGAGGGTTAGGGTTAGGTTGGGGGTTAAGGTTAGGGTTAGGGTTAGGTTGAGGGTTAGGGTTAGGGTTAGGGTGAGGGTTAGGATGAGGATTAGGGTTAGGATTAGTGACGGCTAAGGTTAGGGTGAGTGTTAGGGTTAGTGTTAGCGTGAGGTTTAGGGTTAGGGTTAGGGTGAGGGTGAGGGTTAGGATGAGGTTTAGGGTTACGGTGAGGGTGGGGTTTAGCGTTAGTGTGAGTGTTAGGGTTAGGATGAGGGTGAGTGTTTGGATTAGGGTTTGTGTTACAATTAGGACTAGGATTAATGTTATTGTTAAGGTTAGGGTTAGAGTTACTGAGTCTGAGGGTGAGTTAGAGTCTGAGGGTGAGGGTGAGGGTGAGGGTTAGGGTTTGCTTTAAGGTGAGGTTTAGGTTTATGTTTAGGATTACGGTTATGTTGAGGGTGAGGTTTAGAGTTAGATTTAGGGTTAGGGGGAGGGTTATGTCGAGGGTTAGGGTTATGGATAGTGTTAGTGTTAAGGTTAGAGTGAGGTTTCGGTTGAGGTTTAGGGTAGAGTTAGGGTAACGGTTAGGATTAGGGTGCGGGTGAGGGTGAATGTGAGGGTTAGGGTTAGGCTTAGTCTTAGGCTTAGGGTTAGGCTGATGGTGAGGGTGGGGGTGAGGATTAGGGCTAGGGTGATGGTTAGGGTTAGGGTTAGGTTGAGGGTTAGTTTGAGGGTTAGGGTTAGGATTAGGGTTAGTGTGAGGGCTAGGGTGAGCTTGAGGGTTATGGTAAGGCTTAGGCTTAGGCTTAGGCTTCGGGTGAGTGTGAGGTTTAGGTTGAGGTTTAAGGGTGAGGGTTAGGTTGAGGATGATGGTAAGGGTAAATGTGAGGTTTAGGCTGAAGGTGAGGGTTAAGATAAGTGTGAGGTTTAGGGTTAGGTTTTGGTTTAGGCTAAGGGTTAGGTTTAGGGTTAGAGTTAGTGTGAGCGTTAGTGTTAGGGTTAGGGTTAGGGTTAGGGTGAGGTTTAGGTTTAGGGTGAGGATGAGGATTAGAATTAGGGTTAGGGTGAAGGCTAGGGTGAGATTGAGAGTTTGGGTTAGGGTTAGGGTGAGGTTTAGGATTAGGGTGAGGGTTAGGGTTAGTGTGAGGGTTAGTGTTAGGGTTAGGTTTAGTGTTAGGGTGAGGGCAAGTGTTAGGGTGAGGGTTAGGGTTAGGGTGAGGGTTATGGTTAGGGTGAGGTTTAGGTTTTGGGTTAAGGTTATTGTTATGGTTAGGTTTACGGTTATGGTTACTGTGACGTTGAGGATGAGGGTAATAATTAGGATTATGGTGAGGGTTAGGGTTAGGGTTAGGGTTAGTGTTAGGGTGAGGGTTAGGATGATGGTTAGGGTTAGGATTAGGGTTAGGGTGAGGGCTAGGTTGAGGGTGAGGTTTACTGTTAGGGATAGGGTTAGGATGAGGTTTAGGTTTAGGGTTAGGGTTAGGGTTAGTGTGAGAGTGAGTTTTAGCGGTAGAATTAGGGTTAAGATGAGGCTGATGGGAAGGGTTAGGGTTAGGTTTAGTGCTAGGGTTAGGGTTAAGGTGAGGGTTAGTGTGAGTGTTAGGGTTAAGGTTAGGATTAGGATTAGGATTAGGCTTAGGTTTAGCGTGAGTTTTAGGGTTAGGTTTAGGGTTAGGGTGAGGGTTACAGTGAGGGTAATGGTTAGGGGTAGGGTGAGGGTTAGGCTTAGTGTTAGGCTGAGGGTGAGGGTGAGTGTGAGTGTTAGGGGTAGCGTGAGGGTTAGGGTTAAGGTTAGGGGGAGAGTTAGGGTTCGGGTTAAGTTTAGGTTTAGGGTTAGGGTTAGAGTTAGGCTTAGGGTGAGAGTTAGGGTATGGGTTAACTTTAGTATTAGTGTGATGGTTAGGGTAAGTGTTATGATGAGGGTGAAAGTTAAGGTTAGGTTGAGGGTTAGGGTTAGTGTTAGGGTAAGTGTGAGGGTGAGGGTGAGGGTTAGGGTTAGGGTTAGGCTGAGGTTTAGGATGAGGGTTAGGGTTAGGGTTCGGGTTAGTGTTAGGGCTAGGGTGAGAGTGAGGCTTAGGGTTAGCTTTAGGGTGAGGTTTAGGTTTAGGGTTCGTGTTAGTTTGAGGGTGAGGTTTAGGGTTGGAATTATGGTTAGGGTGAGGCTGAGGTTGAGGGTTAGGTTTAGGGTTAGTGTTAGAGTTAGGGTGAGGGTTAGGGTGAGGGTGAGGATTAAGCTTAGGGTTAGGATTAGGATTAGGGTATGAGTTAGGGTGAGTGTGAGTGTTAATGTTAAGTTTAGGGTGGCAGTAAGTATTAGGGTGAGGGTTAGGTTTAGGGTGAAGGTTATGGTTAGGATGAGGGTTAGGGTTATTGTTAGGTTTACGGTTAGGTTTATGGTTACGGTGAGGGTGAGGGTGAGGGTTAGGATTAGGGTTAGGTTGAGGTTTAGGTTTAGGGTTAGGGTTAGAGTTAGGGTTAGGGTTAGGGTTAGGGTTAGGGTTAGTGTTATGTTTAGGTTTAGGGTGAGGTTTAGGGTGAAGTTGAGGGTTAGGTTTAACGTTAGGATTAGGACTAGGGTTAAGGTGAGGGTGAGTGTGAGGTTTAGGGTTAGGGTTAGGGTTAGGATTAGAGTTAGGGTGAGGGTGAGGGTGAGGGTTAGGCTTAGGGTGAGGGTTGGAGTTAGTGTTAGATTAAGGGTTAGGGTGAGGGTTAGGCTTAGTCTTAGGTTTAGGGTGTGGGCTAGGGTGAGGTTGAGGGTTAGGGTGAGGGTTAGGTTTAGGGTTAGTGTTAGGGCTAGGTTTGGGGTTAGCGTTAGGCTTAGTGTTAGGCGGAGTGTGAGGGTGAGCGTGAGGGTTAGGGTCAGGTGAGGGTGAGGTTTAGGGCTCCATTTAGCATTTGATTGAGGGCTACTGTGAGGGTTAGGTTTAGGGTTTATGTTACAGTTAGGTTTAGGGTGAGGGTGAGTATAAGTGTTAGGGTTAGTCTTAGTCTTAGGCTTAGGCTTAGGCCAAGCATGAGGGTGAGGTTGAGGGTTAGGGTTAGGGTGAGGGTTAGGGTTTTAGGGTTAGGTTGAGGGTTAGGATGAGGTTTAGGGTTAGGATTAGGCTTAGGGTGAGGGCTAGAGTGAGGGTGAGTCTTATGGTTAACGTTAGGGTGAGTTTTAAGGTTAAGGTTAGGGTTAGAGTTACAGTGAGTGCGCAGTGTAGGGTTTGGTTTAGGCTTAGGGTTATTGTTAGCTTTAGGGTTAGAATTAAGTTGAGGTTAAGGGTGAGGGTGAGGATTAGGTTTAGGGTAAGAGTGACGTTTAGTGTTAGAGTTAAGGTTAGGGTGAGGCTGAGGGTGAGGGTGAGGGTTAAAGTTAGGGTGAGGGTTAGGGTTAGGTTTAGGGTGAGAGTTAGGGTTTGGGTTAAGTTTAGGGTTAGGATGAGGGTTAGGTTTAGGGTTACAGTGAGCGTGATGGTTAAGGTTAGTTTGGGGGTTAGGGTTAGGGTTTGGGTGAGGGTTAGGTTTAGGGTAATGATGAGGGTTAGGATGAAGATTAGGGTTAGGGAGATGGCTAGGGTGAGGGTGAGGGTTAGGGTTAGTGTTAGCGTGTTAGTGTTATGGTTAGGGTTAGGGTGAGTGTGAGGGTTAGGATTAGGTTGAGGGTTAGGTTTAGTCTGAAGGCTAGTGTTAGGGTTAGGGTTAATGTTAGGGTGAGGGTAAGTGTTAGGGTGAGGGTTAGGGTTAGGGTGAGGGTTATGGTTTGGGTGAGGGTTAGATTTTGGGTTAGGGTTATTGTTAGGGTTAGGTTAGGGTTAGGGTTACGTTTACGGTGACTGTGAGTGTGAGGGTTAGGTTTAGGGTTAGAGTTAGTGTTAGGGTGAGGGTTATGTTGAGGGTTAGGGTTAGGGTTAATGTTAGGGTTAGGTTTAGGTTGAGAGTTATGGGGCGGTTTAGGGTTAGGGTTAGGGTGAGTGTGAGTTTGTGTGTTATGGTTAGGTTTAGAGTTAGGCTTTGGGTTAGGCTTAGGGTGAGGTTGAGCGTGAGGGTTAGGGTTAGGATGAGGGTTAGGTTTAGGGTTAGGGTGAGGGTTTGGATGAGGGTTATGGTTACAGTGAGGGTGAGGGTTAGGTTTAGTGTGAGGGTTAGGGTTAGGATTAGGTTTAGGGTGAGGGTGAGTGTTAATATTAGAGTTAGGGTTAGGGTTAGGTTTAGGGTTAGGATTAGGGTTAGGGTGAGGGTGCGATTTATGGTTATACTTAGGGTTAAGGGGAGGGTTAGGGTTAGGGTTAGTGTTAGGGTTAGGGTGAGGGTTTGGTTGAGTTTTAGGGTTACTGTTAGGGTGAGGTTTATGGTTAGGGTTAGGGTTAGGGTTATGGTGAGTCTCGGGTTTAGCTTTAGAGTTGGGGTTAGGGTGAGGCTGAGGGTGAGGTTAGGGTTAGGACTAGGGTTATGATAAGGTTTACGGTGAGTGTGAGGGTTAGGGTTAGGGATAGGTTGAGAGTCAGGGTTTGGGTTAAGTTTAGGGTTAGCGTGAGGGTTAGGGTTAGGGTTAAGTTGAGTGTGAGGTTTAGGGTTAGGTTGAGGGTTAGCATTAGGTTTAGGGTGAGGGTTAGGATGAGGATTAGGGTTAGGGTTAAGGATAGGGTGAGGGCTAGGTTGTGGGAAAGGGTTAGGGTAAGTGTTAGGGTGAAGTTTAGGGTTAGGGTGAGGGTTAGGGTAAGGGTTAGGTTGAGGGTTAGGGTTACGGTAAGGGAGAGGGTTAGGATTAGGGTGAGGGTTAGGCTTACAATTAGGGTTAGTGTGAGGGTGAGGGTTAGGGTTAGTGTGAGGTTTAAGTTAGCATGAGGGTTAGGGTGAGGGTTAGGGTTAGGGTTATGTTTATGGTTAGGGTGAGGGTTAGGGTTAGTGTAAGGTTTATTGTTAGGTTTATGGTTAAGGTTACAGTTACGGTGAGGGTGAGTGGGATGGTTAGGTTTAGGTTTAGGTTGAGGTTTAGTGTTAGGTTTATTGTTAGAGTTAGGGAGAGAGTGAGAGTGAGGTTTAGGGGTAGAGTTAGGGTTAGGGTGAGGGTTAGGGTGAGGGTTAGGGTTAGGGTAAGGATTAGGATGGGGGTGATGGTCGGGCTAAACGAGAGGGTTAGGCTGAGGGTGAGGGTTACGATGGGGGGAGGGTTAGGGTAATGGTTAGGTTTAGGATTAGGGTTAGGATGAGGGTGAGTGTGAGGGTTAGGGTTAGGGATAGGCTTAGGGTTAGGGTGAGGGTTAGGGTTAGGGTTTGGTTTAGGGTGAGGGTGAGGCTGAGGATTAGGGTTAGGTTATGGTTAGGGTTAGGTTTAAGTTAAGGGTTAGGGTTAGAGTTAGGGTTACGGTGAGGTTTATGGTTAGGGTTAGGGTTAGACATAGTGTTAGGCTGAAGGTGAGGGTGGGGGTGAATATTAGGGTTATAGTTAGGGTTATTATTAGGGTTATAGTTATGGTTTGTGGTGAGGGTGAGGCTGAGGGTTAGGGATATGGTTATAGTTAGGGTAAGGGTTAGGGTTAGGGTTAGTGTTATTGTTAGGGTTAGGGTTAGAGTTACGGTGAGGTTGAGGGTTAGGGTTAGGTTTAGGGTTAGTTTGAGGTTTAGGGTTAGAGTTAGGGTTAGGGGGAGGGGTAGGGTGAGGTTTAGGGTTAGTGTTAGTGTTAGTCTTAGGGTGAGGGTGAGGGTTAGGTTGAGGTTTAGGGTTAGGGTTAGGGTTAGTGTGAGGGTTAGTGTTAGGGTTAGGGTTAGTGTTAGGTTATGGGTAAGTGTTAGGATGAGGGTTTGTGTTAGGGTGAGGGTTATGGTTAGGTTGAGGTTTAGGATTAGGGTTAGGGTTATTGTTAGGGTTATGTTTAGATTTTCGGTTACGGTGAGGGTGATGGTGAGGGTTAGGGTTAGGGTTAAAGTTAGGTTGAGGTTTAGGTTTAGGGTTAGTGTTAGGCTTAGGTTTTGGTTGAGAGTTAGGGGGAGGGTTAGGGGTAGGGTTATGGTTAGGGTTAGTGTTAGGGTTAGGTTGAGCGTGAGGTTTAGGGTTGGTTTCACATGCTAAGCAGACTCTACTGGAGTCGGCGTGGCAAATTAAGATAGGGGCTTCAGAGACCTATCTCTGTGTATTGGGACTTTACCGAAGTCTACCTCAGAGAATAGGGCTTCTAAGAGGCCTACTCCTGAAAGGCTGGCCAAACCCCTGGGAAAAGATGTGTTTCTGCCTTTCTTTCCCTCATAAGAGTGCCTGTTAATCTTTTACTGCTTCTACTGCTTTATGTACTTGCTCATTGTCAACGTTCCCTTATTCAAAGCTCTTTCTTAAGAGTGTTGACGACTCCACTATCTGATGAGTGTCTTAAAAATATGACGGACTCACCAGAGTTAAGTGCTAACCTGAAACCCCTCTTATGGAGGCTAGGAGACAAGTTATTAGTAAATATAAAAGTATTGGTGGTTTCACAAAGTCACTTCAGCAGAAGGAATTGTTTGTAACGGACTTACAAGAAGCAGTAGGCTCAGCTAAAACAGAAAGAATGTATGGCAATTGCTGAGATAATTATTTAGGAGAGAGAATTTCCTGCTATTTACTAAGAGAATTACTAGGTCTCCTTAAAGTTTACTATTAAAGAAGAGACAGGAAAGATCTTATGGGAAAGTTGAGGCCTCTATAAAAATAGGAAATGGTTAATTGGTGACAAACATCGAAACCCAAACCCATTGTATTCCTTAGAGATAAGCCGGGGACAAATGCCAATCAGGTGCCCAGCTGGTGACCACCCAAGAAAGAAGACATGCAGCAAGATTGTGTAACCTTTTGCCCTTTCTCCTGAGACTTCTGTTATAAAAGTTTGCTATCCCCTGCATTAAATCGCACTCAGCATCCACTCCTAATGTGTGTGAGTTGTCTGTTTGCCACCTCCCCATCCTATTCCAGGTTCCTCCCCTAGGTATCCTCCGTCGTCCCGACAGAACCCGGACCGAGGCAAGAATTAGGGTTAGGGTGAGGTAGAGGCTTAGGGATAGAGTTAGGGTTAGGGTGAGTGTTAGGGTTAGGGTGAGGGTTAGGGTGGGGGTGATGGTAATGGTAAATGTGAGGATTAAAATGAGGGTGAGGGTTTACGGTAAGGGTGAGGGTAAGGGTTCAGGTGAGAGTTTGGGTTAGGGTTAGTGTGAGAGTTAGGGTTCGGGTTAAGTTTAGGGTTAGGGTGAGGGTTAGGGTAAGGGTTACGGTGAGGATGAGGGTTAGGATTAGGTTGAGGGTTAGGGTTAGGATTAGGGTTAGAGTGAGGGCTAGGGTGAGGGTGAGGTTTAGGGTTAGGGTTAAGGTGTTGTTTAGGGTTAGGGTTAGTGTTAGGGTTAGGTTTGGGTCTGAGTTAGGGTTAGGGTGAGGCTGAGGTTGAGGCTTAGGCTTAGGGTTAGTATTAGAGTTAGGGTTAGGGTGAGGGTTAGGTTGAGGGTGAGGGTTAGGCTTAGGGTTAGGATTAGCATTAGGGTAAGGGTTAGGGTGAGTGTGAGGGTTAGGGTTAGGTTTAGGGTTAGGGTTATTCTGAGGGTGAGGGTGAGGGTTAGGGTTAGGGTGAGGGTTAGGTTTAGGGTTAGGGTGACAGTTAGGGTTCAAGTAAGTTTATGGTTAGGGTGAGGTTTAGGATTAGGGTTACTGTGAGTGTGAGGGTTAGGGTTAGGTTGAGGGTTAGGGTTAGCATTAGGGTTTGGGTTTTAGGTTTAGGGTTAGGATGAGGGTAAGGATGAGGATTAGGGTTAGGGTGAGGGCTAGGGTGAGGGTGAGGGTTAGGGTTAGTGTTAGATTAAGGTTTAGGGATAGGGTTAGTGTGAGGGTTAGGTTGAGGGTTTTGGTTATGGTGAGGGTGAGGGTTCCGGTTAAGATTAGGGTTAGGGTGAGGGTGAGTGTTAAGATTAGGGTTAGGGTGAGGGTGAGTGTTAGGATTAGGGTTAGGGTTAGTGTTATGGTTAGGTTTAGGGTTAGGGTTAGGATTAGTGTTATTGTTAGCGTTAGGGTTAGAGTTATGGTGAGGGTGAGGGTGAGGTTTAGGGTTAGGGTTAGGTTAAGGTTTAGGGTTAGGGTTAGGATTAGGGTTAGGGTGAGTGTGAGGTTTAGGGTTAAATTTATCGTTAGTTGGAGGGTTAGGTCGAGGGTTAGGGTTAGGGTTAGTGTTAGGGTTAAGGGTAGGGTGAGGGTTAGGTTGAGGTTTAGGGTTAGTGTTAGAGTTAGGGTTAGGATTAGGGTTAGGGTGAGGGTGATTGTGAGATTTAGGGTTACAGTTAGGCTTAGACTTAGGCTTAGGGTTAGGCTGAGGGTGAGGGTGGGGGTGAGGATTAGGTTTAGGGTGATGTTTATCCTTAGGGTTAGGGTGAGGGTTAGGATTAGGGTTAGGATTAGGATTAGGTTTAGGGTGAGGGTATGGTGATGGTGAGGGTTAGGGTAAGGATTATGCTTAGGCTTATATTTAGGCTGAGCATGAGGTTGAGGGTGAGGTTTAGGGTTAGGGTGAGGGTTAGGGTGAGGATGATGGTAAGGGTAAATGTGAGGTTTAGGCTAAGAGTGAGGATTAGGATAAGGGTGATGGTTAAGGTTAGGTTTAGGCCTAGGGTAAGGGTTATGGTTAGGCTTCGGGTGAGGGTTAGATTGAGGATTAGGGTTAGGGTAAGTGTGAGGTTTAGGGTGAGGATTAGGGTTAGGGTTAGGGTGAAGGTGAGCTTTCGAATTACTGTTAGGGTGAGGGCTAGGGTGAGGGTGAGGATTAGGGTTAGGTTTAGGATTAGGGTGATGTTTAGGATTAGGTTGAGGGTTAGGGTTAGTGTGTGGGTGAGTGTTAGGGTTAGGGTGAGGTTTAGTGTTAGGTTTAGGGTTAGAGTTAGGGTTAGGGTGAGGGTGAGCTTTAGGGGTAGAGTTAGGGTTAGGGTTTGGGTTAGGGTGAAGGTTAGGGTTTTGGTGCGGGTTAGGGTTGGGGTGAAGCTAAGGTGAAAGGTGAGGGTTAGGCTGAGGGTGAGGTTTACAATAAGGGTTAGGGTTAGGGTTAGGATGAGCGTTAGTGTTACTTTTAGGGTGAGGCTGAGGGTTAGATTTATAATTAGTGTTAGGGTTAGTGTGAGGTTTAGGGTGAGGATGAGTCTTAGGTTTAGGGTGAGGGCTAGGGTGAGGGTGAGGGTTAGGGTTAGTGTTAGGGTGATGTTTAGGTTTAGGGTGAAGGTTAGGGTTAGGGTGAAAGTTATGGTTAGGGTGAGGGTTAAGGTTAGGGTTAGGGTTAGGAAAAGGTTTAGGTTAAGTGTTAGGGTTAGATTTAGGGTTAGGGTGAGGGTTAGATTTAGGGATAGGGTTAGGTTTAGTGTTAGGTTTAGGGTTAGGGTGAGGGTTAGTGTTAGGGTTAGGCTTAGTCTTAAGCTTAGGATTAGGCCGAGCATGAGAGTGAGGTTTCGGGTTAGGGTTCGGGTTCAGGTTTGGGTTAGGGTTAGGGTTGGGATGTGGTTTAGGGTTAGGATTAGGGTAAGGGTGAGGGCTAGGGTGAGGGTTAGGATGAGGGTTAGGGTTAAGGATAGGGTTAGGTTTAGGATTAGGGTTAGGGTGAGGGTGAGTGTGAGGGTTAGGGTTAGGTTCAGGGTTAGGCTTAGAGTTAGGTTGAGGGTTAGGGTTAGGTTTTGGGTTAGGGAGAGGGTGAGGCTGAGGATTAGGTTTAGTTTTAGGGTTAGGTTGAGGGTAAGTGTTAGTGTTAGGGTTAGGTTTAGTGTTACAGTAGGGGTTAGAATTAGGGCTGGGGTTAGGATTAGGGTTAGGCTGAGGGTGAGTGTGTGGGTGAGGATTAGAGTTAGGGTTAGGGTTAGGTTTAGAGTTATGGGGAGGTTGAGGGTGAGGGTGAGGGTTAGGGTTTGGGTGAGGTTTAGGGTTAGGGTTAGGGTTAGCGTTAGAGTTAGGGTTAGGGTGAGGGTGAGATTTAGGTTTAGAGTTAGGGTTAGGGTTAGGGTTCGGTTTAGGGAGGGTTAGAGTTAGGCTTAGGCTTATGCTTAGGCTTAGGCGGAGAATGATGGTGAGGATTAGGTTTCGGGTTCGGCTTAGGGTTAGGGTTAGGGTTAGGGTGAGTGTTAGGATATGGTTTAGGGTTAGGATTAGGGGTAGGGTGAGGGCTAGGTTGAGGGTTAAGGTGAGGGTTAGGGTTAGGGATAATGTTAGGTTTAGGATTAGGGTTAGGTTGAGGGTGAGTGTGAGGTTTAGGGTTAGACTGAGAGTTAGGGTGAGGGTTAGGGTTAGGGTTAGGGTGAGTGTGAGGCTGAGTATTAGGTATAGTTTTAGGGTTAGATTTAGGGCTAGGTTTAGGGTTAGGTTTGTTGTTAGGGTTAGGGTTAGGGTTATGGTGAGGGTTAGGGTTAGGGTTAGGGTTAGGCTTAGGCTTAGGCTGAGGGTGAGGGTGAGGGTGGGGGTTAGGATTAGGATTAGGGTTAGGGTTAGGCTTACACTTAGGGTTAGGGTTATTTTTAGTGTTATGGTTATGGTTAAGTTTTCTCTGATGGTGAGGCTGAGGGTGAGGGTTAGGGTTAGGATTAGGGCTAGTGTTATTGTTAGGGTTAGGGTTAGAGTTACGGTGAGGTTGAGGATAAGGGTGAAGTTTAGGGTTAGGGTGAGGTTTAGGAATAGGATTATTGTTAGGGAGAGGGTGAGATTTAGGGTCAGAGTTAGGTTTAGGGGAGGGTCAGAGTGACGTTTAGGGTTAGGCTTAGGTTTAGGCTGAGGGTGAGAGTGTGGGTGAGGATTCGGTTTGGGTGATGGTTTGGGTTAGGGTTAGGGTGAGGGTTACATTGAGCGTGAGTGTTAGGTTTAGGTTGAGGGTTAGGGTTAGGGTTAGGCTGAGGTTATGTTTAGGGTTAGTATGAGGGTTAGTGTTAGGGTTAGGGTTAGTGGTAGCGTGAGGGTAATTTTTAGGGTGAGGTTTAGGTTTAGGGTGAGGTTTATGGTTAGGGTGAGGGTTAGGGTTATTGTTAGGGTTAGGGTTAGAGTTAGGGTTAGGTTGTGGGTGAGATTTAGGGTTAGGGTTAGGGTTAATGTTATGGTTAGGGTATGGGTTAGGGTTAGGGTTAGGGTTAGGGTTAGGCTTAGGTTGAGCATGAGGGTGAGGGTTAGGGTTCGAGTTAAGGTGAGGGTTACGGTTATGGTTAGTGTCAGGTTTAGGATGAGGTTTAGGGTTAGGGTTAGGGTTAGGCTGAGTTCTAGGGTGAGGGTTAGGGTGAGCATTAGGGTTAGGGATAGGGTTAGGTTTAGGATTAGTGTTAGGGTGAGGGTAAGTGTGAGGCTTAGGGTTAGGGTTAGGATTACGCGTAGAATTAGGGTTGAGGGTTAGGGTTAGAGTTTGGGTTAAGGTGCAGGTAAGGCTGAGGATTAGGGTTAGGTTTAGGTTTAGATTTAGGGTTAGGTTTAGGGTTAGGGATAGTGTTAGGGTTAGGGTTAGGTTTAGGGTTAGGCTGAGGGTGACTGTGGGGGTGAGGATTAGAATTAGGGTTAGGGTTAGGCTTGGTTAGGGATAAGTTTGTTGTGAGGGTAAGGCTGAGGGTGAGGGTTAGGGTTAGGTTTAGGGTTAGGGTTAGTAATATTGTTAGGGTTAGGGTTAGATTTACGGTGAGGTTGAGGGTGAGGGTGAAGGTTAGTTTTAGGGTGAGTTTTAGGGTTAGAGTTAGGGTTAGGGTGAGGATTAAGGTTAGAGTTAGGGTTGGGGGAGGGTTAGGGTGAGGTTTTGGGTTAGGGTTAGTGTTAAGTTTAGGGTGAGGGTGAGGCTTAGGTTGAGGTTAAGGAAAGTGTTATGTTTAGGATTAGGGTTAGGGTACGGGTGAGTGTGAGGGTTAGGGTGAGGGTTAGGCTTAGGCTTAGTGTTAGGCTGAGGGTGATGGTGCTTGTGAGGATTAGGGTTAGGGTGATAGTTCAGGTTAGGGTTAGTGTAATTGTTAGGGTTAGGTTTAGAGTTACACTGAGGATGATGTTGCGGGTGAGGGTTAGGTTTAGGGTTAGGGTGTGGTTTAGTGTAAGGGTTAGGGTTTGTGTTAGGGTGAGGGTAAGGGTGAGGGTTAGATATAGTATTAGGGGGAGTGTTAGGGTGAGAGTTAGCGTTAGTGTTAGTGTTAGGGTTAGGTTGAGAGTAAGGGTTAGGTTGAGGTTTAGAGTTAGGGTTAGGGCTAGGGGTAGTGTGAGGGTTAGTGTTATGGTTAGGGTTAGTGTTAGGGTGAGGGTAAGTGTTAGCGTGAGGGTATGGGTTAAGAGGAGGGTTATGGTTAGGGTGAGGTTTAGGATTAGGGTTAGGGTGAGGGTGAGGGTTAGGGTTAGGGTGAGGGTTAGGGTTAGGGTTATGGTGATGGTGAGAGTGAGGGTGAGGGTTAGGGTTAAGGTTAGGGTGAGAGTTATGAGGTGGATTAGGGTTAGGGTTAGGGTTAGGGATAGGATTAGGTTTAGGATGAGGGTGAGTGTGTGTATTAGGGTTAGGCTTAGGGTTATGCTGAGGGTGAGGGTTATGGTTAGGATGAGTTTTAGGGTAAGGATTTGGGTTAGGGTAAGGGCTAGGGTGAGTGTGAGGTTTATGGTTAGTGTTAGGGTGAAGTTTAGGGGTAGGGTTAGGGTGAGGGTGAGGGTGAGGTTTAGGGTTAGAGTTAGGGTTAGGGTGAGGCTGAGATTGAGGGTTAATGTTAGGGTTAGTGTTAGGTTTAGGGTTAGGTTTAGGGTGAAGGTTAGGCTGAGGGTGAGGGTTAGGTTTAGAGTTAGAATTAGGATTAGGGTTAGGGTTAGGGTTAGGGTGAGTGTGAGGGTTAGGGTTAGCATTAGGGTTAGGGTTAGGCTTAGGGTTAGGCTGAGGGTTAGGGTGAGGGTGATTGTTAGCGTTAGGGTGAGGGTTAGGTTTAGGGTTATGGGGAGTGTCAGGTTGAAGTTTAGGTTAGGATTAGGTTTAGGGTGAGCTCTAGGGTGAGGGTGATGTTTAGGGTTAGGGTTAGGGTGAGGTTTAGGGTTAGGTTTAGGTTTAGGTTTCGGGTGAGGGTGAGGTTTAGGGTTAGAGTTCGGGTTAAGTCGAGGCTGAGGGTGAGGGTTAGGGTAAGGGTTAGGATTAGGATTAGGGTAAGGTTTAGGGTGATTGTGAGTGTTAGGTTTAAGGTGTGTTTTGGCTTATTGTTACACTGAGGGTGAGGGTGAGGGTGAGGGTTAGGTTTAGCGTGAGTGTGAGTGTGAGTGTGTGTTAGAGTTAGGTTTAGGGTTAGGCTTAGGGTTAGTCTGATGGTGAGGTTTAGGGTTAGTGTGTGTGTTAGGTTAAGGGTTAGGGGGAGGGTTAGGATGTGGGTTAGGGTTAGGATTAGGATTATGTTGAGGGCTAGGTTGAGGGTGAGTTTTAATGTTTGGGTTACTGTCAGAGTTAGGGTTAGGGTTAGGATGAGAGTAGGATTCTGGTTAAGTTTACGGTTACGGTGAGGGTTAGGGTAAGGTTTACGGTGAGGTTGAGGGGTAGGGTTAGGTTGAGGTTTAGGGTTAAGATTATGGTTAGGGTGCGGGTGAGGGTTATGGTTAGGGTAAGGTTTACGGTGAGGGTGAGGGTGAGGGTTAAGTTTAGGGTTAGTGTTAGGTTTACTGTAAGGGTTAGGGTTAGAGTTAGGATTAGGGTGAGGTTGAGGTTTATGGGTAGAGTTAGGGTTAGGGTGAAGGTTAGGCTTAGGGTGAGGGTTAGGGTGGGGGTGAAAGTAAGGGTAAGGTAAGGTTTAGGCTGAGGGTGAGGGTTACGGTAAGGGTGAGGGTTATGGTTAGGGTGAGGGTTAGGGATAGGGTTAGGGTGAGTGTGAGGGTTAGGTTGAGGATTAGTGTTCGGTTTAGTGTGAGGTTTACTGTGAGGATGAGTAATAGGGTTAGGGCTAGGGTTGGGTTGAGGTTTAGGATTAGTGTTAGGGTGAGGATAAGGGTTAGGGTGATGGTTAGGGTTAGTTTGAGGCTTAGTGTTCGGGTTACAGTTAGTGTTAAGGTGAGGGTAAGTGTTAGGGTGAGGGTTAGGTTTAGGGTGAGGGTAATGGTTAGGGTGAGGGTTAGGGTTAGGGTTAGGGTTTTTGTTAGGGTTGGGGTTAGGATTATGGTTGCAGTGAGGGTGAGGGTTAGGGTTAGGATTAGGGTTAGTGTTAGGGTGAGGGTAAGTGTTAGGGTGAGGGTCAGGGTTAGGGTTAAGGTAATGTTGAGCGTGAGGGTTTAGGTTAGGTTGAGCTTTAGGGTTAGGGTGAGGCTAGGGTTAGGGTTATTTTGAGGGTTAGTTTTAGCGTTCAGGTTAGTGTTAGGGTGAGGGTAAGTGTTAGGGTGAGGTTTAGTGTTAGGGTGAGGATTATGGTTAGGGTGAGGGTTAGGTTATTGTTAGGGTAGGGTTAGGGTTAGAGATATGGTTAGGGTGAGGGTGAGGTTTAGGGTTAGATTTAGGGTTAGTGTTAGGGTTATTGTTAGTGTGAGGGTTAGGTTTCGGCTTCGGCTTAGGCTTAGGCTTAGGCCGAGCATGATGGTGAGGTTTAGGGTTCGGGTTATGGTGAGGTTTAGGGTTAGGGTTAGTTTCAGGTTTACGATGAGGTTTAGGGTTAGGGTTAGGGTTAGGTTGAGGGCTAGGTTGAGGGTTAGGGTGAGGGTTACGGTTAGGGATAGGGTTAGGTTTAGGATTAGGGTTAGGCTGAGGGTGAGTTTGAGGCTTAAGGTTAGGGTTAGGTTTAGTCTTAGAGTTAAGGTGAGCGTTAGGGTTAGGGTTTGGTTTAGGGTGCAGGTGAGGTTGAGGATTAGGGTTAGGATTAGGGTTAGATTTAGGGTTAGGTTTAGGGTTAGTGTTAGTGTTAGTGTTAGGGTTAGGGTTAAGGTGAGGGTTAGGCTTAGTGTTAGGCTTAGGCTTAGGGTTAGGCTGTGGTTGACTTTGGAGTTGAGAATTAGAGTTAGGGTTAGGGTTAGGGTTAGGGTTAGTGTTATTGTTAGGGTTAGGGCTAGAGTTACGGTGAGGTTGAGGGTGAGGTGAAGTTTAGGTTTAGGGTGAGTTTTAGGGTTAGGGTTAGGGTTAGGTTGAGGGTGAGGTTTAGGGTGAGGGTGAGGTTTAAAGTTAGGGTGAGGGTGAGAGTTAGGGTTAGGTTTAGGGTGAGAATAGGATTCGGGTTAAGTTTAGGGTTAGGGTGAGGTTTAGGGTAAGGGTTACGGTGAGGTTGAGGTTTAGGGTTAGGTTGAGGTTTAGGGTTAAAATTAGGTTTAGGGTGAAGGTGAGGGTAAGGGTTAAGCTAAGGGTTACGGTGAGGGTGAGGGTTAGGGTTAGGGGTAGCATTTGTGTTAGGGTGAGGGCTAGGGTGAGGTTGAGGGTTAGGGTCAGGGTTTGGCTTGGGCTTAGGGTTATGATGAGCGTGAGGTTGAGGGTGAGGGTTAGGGTTAGGGTTAGTTTGAGGTTTAGTGTTTGGGTTAGGGTTAGAGTTAGGATTATGGTGAGTGTGAGTTTTAGGGGTAGAGTTAGTGTTAGGGTGTGTGTTAGGCTTAGGGTGAGGTTTAGGGTGGGGGATAAGGTGAGGGTTAGGCTGAGGGTGAGGGTTATGGTAAGGGTGAGTGTTAGGGTTATGGTAAGGTTTAGGGTGAAGGTTAGGGTGAGGGTGAGGGTTAGATTGAGGATTATTGTTAGGGTTAGTGTGAGGTTTACCGTGAGGATGAGTGTTAGGTTTAGGGTTAGGTCAAGGGTTAGGTTGAGGTTTAGGGTTAGTGTTAGGGTGAGGTTTAGGGTGATGGTTGGGGTTAGTGTGAGACTTAGTGTTCGGGTTATGGTTAGTGTTAAGCTGAGGGTAAGTGTTAGGGTGAGGGTTAGGTTTCGGTTGAGGGTAATGGTTAGGGTGAGGGTTAGGGTTAGGGTTTTTGTTAGGGTTAGGGTTAGGGTTTGAATTAGGATTAGGGTTAGTGTTAGGGTGAGGGTAAGTGTTAGGGTGAGGGTTAGGGTTAGGGTGAGGGTTATGGTTAGGGTGAGCATCAGGGTTAGGTTTAGGGTTACATTGAGCGTGAGGTTTAGAGTTAGGTTGAGGGTTATGGTAATAGTTAGGGTTAGGGTGAGGTTAGGGTTAGGGTTTGTGTGAGCGTTAGTGTTAGGGTTAAGGTTAGTGGAAGGTTGAGGGTAAGTGTTAGGGTGAGGTTTAGGGTTAGGGTGAGGATTATTGTTAGGGTGAGGATTAGGGTTATTGTTAGGGTTAGGGTTAGGGTTTGAGTTAGGATTAGGGTGAAGGTGAGATTTAGGATTAGAGTTAGGTTTAGTGTTAGGATTATTGTTAGGGTGAGGGTTAGGGTTAGGGTTAGGCTTAGGCTTAGGCTTAGGCAGAGCATGAGGGTTCGGGTTAGGGTTCGGGTTAGTTTTATGGTTATTGTCAGGTTTAGGATGAGGTTTAGGGTTAGGGTTAGGGTTACTGCTGGTGTTAGGCTTAGGGTTACGGTGAGGGTGAGGTTATGGTTAGGGTTAAGGTTAAGGTTAGGCTGAGGATGACTGTGGGGGTGAGAATTAGAGTTAGGGGTAAGGTTAGGCTTAGGGTTAGGTTTATTGTTAGAGTAATGGTTAGGGTTAAGTTTGCAGTGAGGGTGAGGCTGAGGGTGAGGGTTAGGGTTAGGTTTAGGTTTAGAGTTATTGTTAAGTTTAGGACTAGAGTTACAGTGAGGATGAGGGTGATGTGGAAGGTTAGGGTTAGGGTGAGTTTTAGGGTTAGGGTTAGGGATAGGGTGAGCGTGAGGTTTAGGGTAAGAGTTAGGGTTAGGGTTAGGTTTAGGGTGAGGTTTGGGTTAGGGTTAGGTTTGGGGTTATGGTGAGGCTGAGGTTTAGGTTTAGAGTTAGGGTTAGGTTGGGGTTGAGGTCGATGGTTACGGTTAGGGTTAGTGTTAGGTTTAGGGTTAGGATTAGGGTTAGGATTAGGGTGAGTGTGAGGGTTAGGGTTAGGGTTAGGATTAGGGTTAGGCTTAGGGTTAGGCTGAGGGTGAGGGTGATTGTGAGGGTTAGGGTTAGGGTGAGGCTTAGGTTTAAGATTATGGGGCGGGATAGGATGAGGGTAAGGGATAGGATTAGGGTTAGGGTGAGGGCTAGGCTGAGGGTGAGGTTTAGGGTTAGGGTTAGGGTTAGGGTTAGGGTGAGGTTAAGTTTTAGCGTTAGAGTTAGGCTTGAGGTGAGGCTGAGGGTGAGCCTGAGGTTTAGGGTTATGATTAGGATTAGGGTAAGTTTAGTGTGAGTGTGAGGGTTAGGGTTAGGGTTAGGATTAGGCTTAGGGTTACAAAGAGGGTGAGGGTGAGGCTGTGGGTAAGGGTTAGGATTAGGTTTAGGGTGAGGGTGAGTGTGTGTATTAGGGTTAGATTTAGGGATAGGCTTAGGGTTAGGGTGAGGTTGAGGTTCGGGGTGAGGGTTAGGGTTAGGGTGAGGGTTGGGCTAAGGGTTAGGGGGAGGGTTAGGATGAGGGTTAGGGTTAGGATTAGAGTTAGGGTGAGGGCTAGGGTGAGGGGGAGATTTAGGATTAGGGCTAGGGTGAGTGTTAGGGTTAGGGTTAGGCTGAGAGTTAGGATTTGGGTTAAGTTTATGTTTAGGGTGAGGGTTAGTGTAAGGGTTACTGTGAGGGTGAAGGTTAGGGTTAGGTTGAGAGTTAGGGTTAGGATTAGGGTTAGGGTGACTGTGAGGGTGAGGGTTAGGGATAGTGTTTGGGTGAGGGTTAGGATGAGGGTTAGGATTAGGGTTAGGGTAAGGGCTAGGCTGAGGGTGAGGTTTAGGTTTAGGGTTAGGGTGAGGTTTAGGGTTAGGTTTAGGGTGAGGGTGAGGTTTCGGTTTAGAGTTAGGGTAAGGGTGAGGCTGAGGTTGAGGGTTAGGGTTAGGGTTAGTGTTAGAGTTAGGGTTACGGTGAGGGTTAAGGTGAGAGTGAGGGTTAGGCTTCGGGTTAGGATTAGGATTAGGGTAATGGTTAGGGTGATTGTGAGGGTTAGGGTTAGGCTTTGGCTTATGGTTAGGCTGAGGGAGAGGGCGAGGGTGAGGGTTAGCTTTAGGTTGAGTGTTAGGATTAGGGCTAGCTTGAGACTTAGGGTTCAGGTTAAATTTAGGGCTAGGGTGAGGATTAGGGTTAGGGTTAATTTTAGGGTTATGTTTAGGGTTGGGTTGAGGGTTAGTGTTAGCGATAGGGTGAGGGTTAGGATTAAGGTTAGGGTGAGGATTAGGGTTAGCATGAGGATTAGGGTTAAGATTATGTTTAGATTGAAGGCTAGGATGAGGGTGAGGATTAGGGTTAGTGTTAGGGTAAGGTTTAAGGTTAGGTTTAGGTTTAGGGTGAGGGTTAGAATGAGGGTTAGGGTTAATTTGAGGCTGAGGGTTAGGGTTAGGTTGAGGTTTAGTGTTAGGGTTAGGGATAGGGTGAGGATTAGTGTTAGGGTGAGTGTGAGGGTGAGGGTTAGGGTTAGGGTTAGGCTTAGGCTCAGGGTTAGGCTGAGTGTGAGGGTGGGGTTGAGGATTAGGGTTAGGGTGATGGTTAGGTTTAGGGTTAGGGTGAGGGTTAGGATGAGGGTTAGGGTTAGGATTAGGGTTAGGGTTAGGATAAGCATGAGGTTGAGGGTGAGGGTTAGGGTTAGGGTGAGATTTAGTGTTAGGGTTAGTGTTAGTGTTAGGATTAGGGTGAGGGTGAGCTTTAGGGGTAGTGTTAGGGTTTGGGTTATCTTGGGCTTAGGGTGAGGGTTAGGGTGGAGGTGATGGTAAGGGTAAAGGGGAGGGTTAGGTTGAATTTGAGGGTTACGTTGAGGGTTAGTGTTAGGATTAGGGGGAGTGATAGGGTTAGGTTTAGCCTGAGGTTGTGGGTTAGATTGAGTATTAGTGTTAGGGTTAGTGTGAGTTTTAGGGTGAGGATGAGGGTTAGGTTGATGGTTAGGGTGAGGCCTAGAGTGAGGGTGAGGTGTAGTGTTAGAGTTAGGGTTAGGATTAATGTTAGTGTTAGGCTTAAGGTGAGGGTTAGGGTGAGGGTGAGGTATAGGGTTAGGATTAGAATTAGGATTAGGGTTAAGGTTAGGGTGAGTATGAGGTTTAGTGTTAGGGTTAGGGTTAGGCTTAGGGTTAGGCTGAGGGTGATGGTGAGGGTTAGGGTTATTGTTAGGGTGAGGGTTAGGGTTAGGGTTTTTGTGAGAGTTAGGGTTCGGGTTAAGTTTAGGGTTAGAGTGAGGATTAAGGTAAGGGTTACAGTGAGGGTGAGGGTTAGGGTTAGGTTGAGGGTTAGGTTAGGGTTAAGATTAGGGTGAGGGTTAGGGTTACGGTGATGGTGAGGGTTAGGGTTAGGGTGAGGGGTAGGTTTAGGTTTAGGGTTAGGGTGATGGTGAGGGTTAGATTTAGGATTAGTGTTAGGGTTAGTGTGAGGTTTAGGGTGAGGATGAGGGTTAGGGTTTGGGTGAGTGCTAGGGTGAGGTTGAGGGTTAGGGTTAGTTTTAGGGTCAGGTTTAGTGTTAGGGTTAGTGTGACCATTAGTATTAGCTTTAGGGTTAGTGGGAGGGTGAGGGTAAATATTAGGGTGAAAGTTAATGTTAGGGTGAGGGTTATGGTTAGGGTGAGAGCTAGGGTTAGGGATATTTTTAGGGTTAAGGTTAGGGTTATATGGTTACGGTGAGGGTGAGGGTGTGGGTTAGATTTAGGATTAGTATGAGATTTAGGTTTGGGGTCAGGTTTAGAGTTAGGGTTAGCGTGAGGGTGAGTTTTAGGGTTAGAGTTAGGGTTAGTGTTAGGGTTAGGGTTAGAGTGAGGTTTCAGGTTATGCTTAGGCTTAGGCCGAGCATGAGGGGTAGGGTTAGGTTTCGGGTTAGGGTGAGGTTTAGGGTTAGGGTTAGGGTGAGGGTTAGGATGAGATTTAGGGTGATATTTAGGCTTAGGGTGAGGTCTAGGGTGAGGGTTAGGGTGAGGGTTAGGGTTAGGATAGGGTTAGCATTAGAATTAGGGTTAGGGTGAGGGCTAAGGTGAGGGTGAGGTTTAGGGTTAAGGTTAGGGTGAGGTTTACGGTTATGGTAAGGGTTTCGGTTAGTGTTATAATTACTGTGAGGGTGAGGGTGCGGGTGAGTGTGAGGGTGAGGGTGAGGGTTAGGGTGAGGGTTAGGGTTAGGGTTAGTGTGAGAATTAGTGTTCAGGTTAAGTTTAGCGTTAGGGTGAGCGTTAGGATTAAGGTGAGGTTTAGGGTTAGGGTTAGGGTGAGTGTTAGGATGAGAATTATTGTTAGGATTAGGGTTAGGGTGAGGGCTAGGTTGAGGGTGAGAGTTAGGGTTAGTGTTAGGGTGAGGTTTAGGGTTAGGGTTAGTGTTAGGGTGAGGGTTAGTATGAGGGTTAGGGTTACAGTAAGGGTGAGGTTTAGGGCTAGGGAGAGGGTGAAGGTTAGGATTAGGGTTAGTGTGAGGGTGAAGGTTAGGATTAGGATTAGGGTTAGGGTTAGGGTCAGGGATAGGATTAGGGTTAGGGTGAGGTTGAGTGTGTGTGTTAAGGTTAGGTTTAGGTTTATGCTTAGGGTTAGGCTGAGGGTGAGGTTGAGAGTTAGTGTTAAGGTTAGGGTGAGGATTAGGGTTAAGGTTAAGATGAGTGTTAGGATGAGGGTTAGGTTTAGAATTAGGGTTAGGGTAAGGGCTAGGGTGAGGGTGAGGTATAGGGTTAGGTTTAGGGTGAGGTTTAGGGTTAGGTTTTGGGTTAGGCTTAGGGTGAGGGTGAGGTTTAGTGTTAGAGTTAAGGTTACGGTGAGTCTGAGTTTGAGGGTTAGGGTTACCGTTAGTGTTATGGTTAGGGTGAGGGTGAGGGTGAGGGTTAGGGTGAGGGTGAGGGTTAGAGTTAGGGTGAGGGTGAGTTTTAGGATTAGGGTTACTGTGAGAGTTAGGGTTCAGTTAAGTTTAGGGTCAGAGTAAGGATTAGGGTTAGGATTAGTTTTAGGGTGATGGCTAAGGTGAGCATGAGGGTTAGGGTTAGTGTTAGGGTAAGGTTTAGGGTTAGGGTGAGGGTTAGGATGAGGGTTAGGGTTAGGTTTAGGGTTTGGGTTAGGATTAGGGTTAGGGTGAGGATAAGTATTGGGATTAGGGTTAGGGTTAGGTTTAGAGTTAGGTTTAGTGTTTTTGTTAAGGTTAGGGTTAGAGTTATGGTGAGGTTGAGGGTGAGGGTGAGGGTGAGGATTAGTGTTAGGGTTAGTGTCAGGTTTAGGGTTAGGGCTAGGATTAGGGTTAGGGTGAGGGTGAGGTCAAATTTAGGGTTAGTTGGAGGGTTATGTCGACGGTTTTGTTAGGTTTAGTGTAGGGTTAATGTTAGGGTGAGGGTTAGGTTGAGGCTTAGGGTTAGGGTTAGGGTTAGGGTTAGGATTAGGGTTAGGGTGAGGGTGAGTGTGAGGGTTAGGGTTAGGGTTAGGCTTAGGCTTAGGTTTAGGCTGAGGGTGAGGTTAGAGGTGAGGATTAGGGTTAGGGTGATGGTTAGGGTTAGGGTTAGGGTGAGGGTTAGGATGAGAGTTAGGTTTAGGATTAGGGTTAGGGTGAGGGCTAGGGTGAGGGTGAGGGTTAGGGAAAGGACTAGGCATAGGCTTAGTTTTAGGCTGAGAATGAGTTTGAGGGTTAGGGTTAGGGTGAGATTTAGTGTTAGGGTTAGGGTTAGCGTTAGGATTAGGGTGAGGGTGAGGTTTAGGGGTAGAGTTAGGTTTAGGGTGTGTGTTAGGCTTAGGGTGAGTGTTAGGGTGGGGATGATTGTAAGTGTAAAGGTGAGGGTTATGTTGAGCGTGAGGGTTACAGTAAGGGTTAGGTTTAGGGTTAGGGTGAGATTTATTGTTCGGATTAAGTTTAGGGTTAGTGTGAGGTTTAGGGTTAGGATTATGGTGAGGGTGAGAGTTAGGGTTCAGTTGAGTGTTATTGTTAGGCTTAGGATTAAGGTGAGGGTTAGGGTTAGGGTTGGGGTGAGGTTTAGGGTGAGGTTTTGGTTTGGGGTTAGGCTTAGGATTACGGTGAGGGTGAGGTTTAGGGTTAGAGTTAGGGTTAGGGGGAGTGTTAGTGTGAGGGTTAGGGTTAGGGTGAGGGTGAGGTTTAGGCTTAGAGTTAGGGTTAGGGGGAGGGTTAGGGTGAAGTTTAGGTTTAGGATTAGTGTTAGGTTTAGGGAGAGGGTGAGGGTTAGGATGTGGTTTAGGGATAGGTTTAGGATTAGGGTTCGGGTTAGGGTGAGGGTGAGGTTTAGGTTTAGATTTAGGGTTAGGGAGAGGGTTAGGGTGAGGTTTATTTTTAGGGTTAGTGTTAGGGTTATGGTGAGGTTGAGGGTGAGTGTGAGGGTTAGGGTTAGGGTTAGGCTTAGGCTTAGGGTTAGGCTGAGTTTGAGGGTGGGGATGAGGTTTAGGTTTAAGATGATGGTAAGGGTTAGGGTTAGTGTTATTGTTAGTGTTATGGTTAGAGTTATGGTGAGGGTGAGGGTGTGGGTGAGGGTTAGTTTTAAGGTTATGGTAGGTTTTAGAGTTAGGGTTAAGGTTAGGGTTAAGTTGAGGGTGAGGTTTAGCGTTAGATATAGGGTTAGGGGGAGGGTTAGGGTGAGGGTTAGGGATATGGTTAGTGTTAGTGTGAGGGTGAGGGTGAGGTTTAGGTTGAGTTTTAGGGTTAGGGGTAGGGTTGGCTTTAGTGTGAAGGTTAGTGTTAGGGTGAAGGTAAGTGTTAAGGTGAGTTTTTGGGTTAGGGTGAGGGTTATGGTTAGGGTGGGGGTTAGGATAAGGGTTAGGGTTATTTTTAAGTTTAGGTTTAGTGTTACGGTTATGGCAAAGGTGAGGCTGAGGGTAAGGGTTAGGGTTAGGGTGAGGTTTATGGTTTGGGTTAGGGTTAGAGTTAGGTTTACGGTGAGGGTGAGGTTTAGGGTTAGAGTTAGGTTTAGGGTGAGTGTTATGCTTAGGGTTATGGGGAGGGTTAGGATGAGTGTTAGGGGTATGATGAGGTTTAGGGTGAGGGCTATTGTCACGGTGAGGTTTAGGTTTAGGTTTAGGGTGAGGTTTAGGGTTAGGTTGAGGGTTAGGTTTAGGGTTAGTGTTAGATTTAGGGTTAGGGTGAGGGTTAGGGTGAGGTTGAGGGTTAGGGTTAGAGTTAGGTTTAGGATTAGGGTAAGGGTTAGGGTGAGTGTGAGGGTTAGGGTTAGGGTTATTGTTAGGGTTAAGTTTACGGTTATGGTGAGGGAGAGTGTGAGGGTTAGGGTTAGGGTTCGGATGAGGTTTAGTTTTAGGGTTAGGGTTAGATTTAGGGTTAGGATAAGAGTGAGGTTTAGGGTTAGAGTTAGCATTAGTGTTAGTGTTTGGGTTAGGGTGAACGTTAGGATTGGGGTTAGGCTTAGGCTTAGGTGGAGCATGAGGGTGAGGGTTAGGTTTAGGGTTAGGGTGAGGGTTAGGATGAGGTTTAGTGTTAGGATTAGGGTTAGTTTTAGGGCGAGGGTGAGGGTTAGGATTAGGGTTAGGGTTAGGGATAAGATTAGGTTTAGGATTAGTGTTAGGGTGAGGATCAGTGTGAGGGTTAGGGTTAGGCTTAGGATTAGGCTTAGGGTTAGGGTTAGGATTAGGGTTTGGGATAGGGTGCAGGTGAGGCTGAGGATTAGGGTTAGGAAAAGTGTTAGGGTTATTGTTAGTGTTATGGTTAGGGTTATGTTTGTGGTGAGGGTTAGGCTGAGGGTGAGGCTTATGGTTAGGGCTAGGGTTAGTTCTATTGTTAGGGTTAGGTTTAGAGTTACGGTGAGGTTGAGGGTGAGGGTGAGAGTTAGTCTTAAGGTGAGGTTTAGGGTGAGGTTTAGGGTTAGGTTTAGGGTTAGCGTTAGGGCGGGGGTGAAGTTTAGGATTAGAGTTAGTGTTAGGGGGAGGGTTAGAGTGATGTTTAGGGTTAGGGTTTGTATTCGGGTTAGGGTGAGGGTGAGGGTGAGGATGAGGTTTAGGGATAGGTTTAGGGTTAGTTTTAGTTTTAGGGGGAGGGTGAGTGGAAGGCTTAGGTTAAGGTTTAGTCTTAGGCTTAGGGTTAGCCTGAGGGTGAGGGTGGGTGTGAGGAATAGGATTAGGGTGATAGCTCGGGTTAGGATTAGTGTTATTATTAGGGTTAGGGTTAGAGTTATAGTGAGGATGAGGGTGCGGTTGAGGATTAAGATTAGGGTTAGTGTGGGGTTTAGGGTTAGGGTTAGGGTGAGGGTGAGGTTAGATATAGGATTAGGGGGAGGGTTAGGGGGAGGGTTAGGGTTAGGGTTAGTGTTAGGGTTATGGTGAGTGTGAGGGTAGGTTGAAGTTTAGGGTTAGGGGTAAGGTTAGGTTTAGTGTGAGGGTTAGTGTTAGGGTTATGGTGAGTGTGAGGGTAGGTTGAAGTTTAGGGTTAGGGGTAAGGTTAGGTTTAGTGTGAGGGTTAGTGTTAGGGTGAAGGTAAGTGTTGAGGTGAGTGTTTGGGTTAGGTGAGGTTTATGGTTAGGGTGGGGGTTAGGATTAGTGTTAGAGTTATTGTTAGGGTTAGGTTTAGTGTTTTGGTTATGGCGAGGGTGAGGGTGAGGGTAAGGGTTAGGGTTAGGCTGAGGTTTATGGTTTGGGTTAGGGCTAGACTGAGGATTAGGGTCAGGGTGAGGTTTAGTGTTAGATTTAGGGTTAGGGTGAAGGTTAAGTTGAGGGTTAGGCTTAGGGTTAGTGTTAGGCTTAGGGTTACGGTGAGAATTTGCGGGAGTGTTAGGTTAGCGTTCGGGTTACTCTTACGGTTAGGCTGAGGGTGAGTGTGTGTGTTAGGGTTAGGTTTAGGATTAGGCTTAGGATTAGGCTGAGGGTGAGGTTGAGGGTGAGGTTTAGGGTTAGGGTGAGGGTTAGGGTTCGGGTTAAGTTTAAGGTTACTTTGAGGGTTAGGTTAAGGGTTATGTTGAGGGTGAAGAATAGGGTTAAGTTGAGTGTTAGGGTTAGGGTGAGGGTGAGGGTGAGGGTTAGGGTTAAGGGTAGGGTTAGTGTTAGATTTAGAGTTAGGGTGAAGGTTAGGGTGAGGTTGAGGGTTAGGCTTAGAGTTAGAATTAGTATTAGGATAAGGGTTAGGGTGAGTGTGAGGTTTAGGGTTAGGGTTATTGTTAGGGTTAGGTTTACAGTTACGGTGAGTGTGCGGGTTAGGGTTAGGGTGAGGTTTAGGGTTAGGGTTACGGTGAGAGTTCGGTTTCGGGTTAAGTTTAGGGTTAGGGTGAGGGTTAGGGATAGGGTTAGGGTGAGGGTTAGCATGAGAGTTAGGTTACAGTGATGTGAGGGTTAGGGTTAGGGTGAGGGTTAGGGTTAGAATAAGGGTTAGGGTGAATGTGAGTGTTAGGATTAGGGTTATGGTTATGGTTATGGTTAGGGTTAGGGTTTGGATTAGTGTTATTGTTAGGGTTAGGGTTAGAGTTACAGTGAGGGTGAGGGTGAGTGTGAGGTTTAGGGTGAGGTTTAGGGTTAGGGTATGGATTAGGGTTAGGGTGAGGGTTAGGTTTAAGATTAGGTTGAGGGTGAGGGTTAGGTTGAGTGGTAGGGTTAGGGATAGGGTAAAGGTTAAGGTTAGATTGAGGGTTAGGGTTAGAGTTAGGGTTAGGGTGAGGGTGAGGGTTAGTGTTAGGGTTAGGTTTAGGGTGAGGGTTAGTTTTACTTTTAGGCTTAGGGTGAGGGTGATGCTGAGGGATAGGTTTAGGTTTAGTGTGAGGTTAAGGGTTCGGGTGAGGATTAGGATGAGGGTGAGTGTTAGGGTTAGGGTGAGGGTTAGGGTTAGGGTTAGGGTTAATGTAAGGGTTAGGGTTAGGGTAAGGGTTATAGGGTTAGGCTTAGTGTTAGGGTTAGGTTTAGGGTTAGGGTGAGGGTTAGGCTTAGGGTTACGGTTAGGGTGAGTGTTAGTGTTAGGCTTTGGGTAAGGTTTAGGGTTTGCATGAGTGTTAGGGTTAAGGTGATGTTTAGGGTGAGAGTGAAGGTTAGCGTGAGGGTGAGGGTGAGTGGGAGGGTGACGGTGAGGGTTAGGGTTAGGATTAGGTTTAGGTTGAGGGTAAGAGTTAGGGTTAGTATTAGGGTTAGGGTAAGGGTTAGGCTGAGGGTGAGGGAAAGGGTGAGGTTGAGGGTGAGGGCTTTGGTTAGGGCAGGGTTAGGGTTAGGTTTAGTGTGAGGATTAGGTTGAGGGTGAGGGTTAGGGTTAGGTTGAGCATTAGGGTTAGGGTTAGGGTGAGGGTGAGGGTTAGGGTGAGAAGTCGGTTTAGGTTTAGGATGAGGGTTAGGCTTAGTATGAGGGTTACGGTTAGGGTTAGGGTTAGTGTGAGGATAAGGGTTTTGGTGATGGTTAGGTTGAGTCTTAGGGTTAGGGTAAGCGTTAGGGTTAGGGTGAAGGTTCGGGTGTGGGTTAGGTTGAGGGTTAAGGTTGTGGTTAGTGTTGGGTGAGGGTTAGGGTGTGGGTAAGGGTTAGGGTCAGGGTTAGGTTGAGGGTGAGGGATAGGGTTATGGTGAGGTAAAGGGTTAGGGTTAGGGTGAGAGTGAGGCTGAGGGTAAGGATAAGAGTTAGGGTCAGGGTTAGGGTGAGGTTTAGGGTTAGCATTAGGGTTAGGGTTGGGATTACGGTAAGGTTGAGTGTTAGGGTTAGGGTTAGGGTTAGGGTTAGGTTGCAGTTTAGGGTTAAGGTTACAGTGAGGGTGAGGGTCAGGGTTATGGTTAGAATTAGGTTTAGGGTTAGGGTGAGGCTTAGGGTGAGGGTGAATGTGAGGGTGAGGGTGAGGGTTAAGGTTAGGTTTAGGTTTAGGATGAGGGCTAAGGTGAGGGTGATATTTTTGTTTAGGAAAGGTTTAGGGTTAGGTTTAG
This sequence comes from Dipodomys merriami, assembly GCF_024711535.1. Classification (NCBI taxonomy): domain Eukaryota; kingdom Metazoa; phylum Chordata; class Mammalia; order Rodentia; family Heteromyidae; genus Dipodomys; species Dipodomys merriami. The sequence goes on from NW_027202849.1 coordinate 2,559,671, forward strand.
GGTGAGGATTAGGGTGTGAGTGATGTTTAAGTTGAGGGTTAGGGTTAGGGTGTAGTTTAAGGTTAGGGTAGGGTGAGGGTTAGGGTTAGGGTGATGTTTAGGGTGAGGGTGAAGTTGAGAGTGAGGGTGAAGGTGAGGGTTAGGGGTAGGATGAGGGTTAGGGTTCGGGTTAGGTTTAGGGTGAGGGTAAGGGTTAGGATGACAGGGTGAGGGTGAGTGTTAGGGTTAGGGTTAGGGTTAGGGTTCGGGTTCGGGTTCGGGTTAGGATGAGTGTTAGGGTGAAGTTTAAGATTAGGGTTAGGGTTTGCGTTAGGGTGAGGGTTAAGGTGAGGGGAAGGGGTAGGGTGAGGGTTAGGGACAGGGTGAGGTTTAGGGTTATGGTGAGGGTAAGGGTTAGGCCTACGCTTATGTTGAGAGTGAACATTTGTGTTAGCATCAGTGTTGGGTTGATTATGAGGGTTAGGGTTAGGCTGAGGGTTAGGGTTAGAGCTAGGGTTAGGGTTTGGGTGAGGTTAAGGGTTAGGGTGAGGGTGAAGGTGAGGGTGAGGGTTAGTGTTAGCCTTAGGGTGAGGGTGAGGGTTAGGGTTAGGGTTAGGGTGAGTGTGAGTGTGAGGGTTAGGTTTAGGATTAGGGTTAGGGTTAGGGTTAGGCTGAGTTTGAGGTTATGAGTGAGGCTTACCCTAGCCCTCAGGGCTAGGGTTAGAGTGAGGGGTAGTTTTAGGGTTAGAGTTAGGGTGAGGTTTAGGTTTAATGTGATGGTTAGGGTTAGTTTTAGTGTGAAGGTAAGTGTTAGAGTGAGGGTTAGTGTGAGAGTGAGGGTTAGGGTGATGTTTAAGGTGAAGGTGAAAGTTAGAGAGTGTGAGAGGTTTGGGGTGAGAGTGAGGGTTAGGGTGTGGGTGAGGGTGTGGGTTAGGGTTAGGGTGTTAGGTTGATGTTTAGGGTGAGGGTGAGGCTTAGGGTGAGTGTTAGGGTGAGAGGTAGGGTTAGGTTGAGGATGAGGGCTAGGCTTAGAGTGAGGGTTAAGGTTAGGGTTAGTGTGAGGATAAGGGTTAGGGTGAGGCATAGGTTGAGAAGGAGGGTTAAGGTTAGCCTTTGGGTTAGGGTGAAGGTTAGGGTAGGGGTTAGGGTGAGGGTTAGGGATAGGGTTAGGGTTGGGTGAGGGTTAGGGTGAACGTAAGGCTTAGGGTGATGGTTAGGTTGAGGTTGAGGGATAGGCTTAAGGTGAGGGTAAGGGTTAGGGCGACGGTTAGGGTGATGTTGAGGGTTAGGGTTCGGGTTAGGATTAGGGTTAGGGTTAGGGTGAGGGTTACGGTTAGGGTTAAGTTGAGGTTTAGGGTGAGAGTGAGGTCTAGGGTTAGATTAAGGGTTAGGTTGAGGATTAGGGTAAGGGTTAGGGTTACAGTTAGGGTGAGTGTGAGGGTTAAAGTTAGGGTTAGCGTGAGAGTTAGGGTTGGGGTGAAGTTTAGGGTTAGGGTTAGGGTGAGGGTTCGGGTTCAGGTTCTAGTGAGTTTGAGTGTTAGGGTGTGGGTTAGGGTTTCCCTGAGGGTTCAGGTGACAGTGAGGGTCAGAGTGAGGATGAGAGTTAGTGTTAGGGTGAGCGATAGGGTGAGGGTTAGGTTTAGGGTGAGTGTGAGGATTAGGGTTAGGGTTACCCTTAGGTTTATGGTGAGATTATGGGTTAGGGTGAGGTTTAGGATTAGGGTGAGGGTTAGGGTTAGTTTTAGGGCGAAGGTGAGAGTTAGGGTGAGGGTTATGGTTAGGGCGAGGGATAGGTTTACGGTTAGGGTTCAAGTTAGGCTGAGTGTGAGGGTGAGCGTTAGGGTTAGGATTAGGGTTAGGGTTAGTGTTAGGCTGAGGGTGCGGGTGAGGTTGAGGGTGAGGGTTAGGGTTAGGGTAATGTTTAGGATTAGGGTTAGGTTGAGGGTTAGGGTTAGGGTTAGGATGAGGGTTAGGGTGAGGATTATGGTTAGGGTTAGCGTGAGGGTTAGGTTTAGTGTGATGGTTAGTGTTAGTGTGAGGGTAAGCGTTAAGGTGAGGTTTAGGGTGAGGGTGAGGGATAGGTTTAGTGTTAGGGTTAGTGTGAGCGTTTGGGTGAGGGTTTGGTTTAGGGTATTTGAGTGTTATGATTAGGGTTGAGTTTAGGGTTAGGGTTAGGGTGAGATGTAGGGTTAGGTTTAGGGTGAAGGTTAGGGTTAGTGTGTGGTTAAGGGTTAGGGTTATGGTTACTGTTAGGATAAGGGTTAGGGTGAGGGTTAGGGTGAGGGTGAGAGATAGGTTTAGTGTAAGTGTTAGGGTGAGTGTTTGGTGAGGGTTAGGTTTAGGTTTAAGGTTAGGGTGAGGGGTGGGCTGAGGGTAAGTTTTACGGTGAGGTTTAGGGGGAGGTTGAGTATTATTCTTAGCATTAGTCTTAGGGTGAGGGTTAGGGTTATGTACAGCATTAGGGTTAGGTTTAGGTTTAGAGTGAGGGTTATGATTAGGGTTAAGGTGAGGGTGAGGTTTAGGGTTAGCATTAGGTTTAGGGTTAGGGTTATAGTGAGGGTGAGGGTGAGGGTTAGGATTAGGTTTAGGGTTAGGGTGAGGCTGAGGTTGAGGATGAGGTTGAGGGTGAGGTTTAGGGTTAGGGTTAGGTTTAGGTTGAGGTCTACGGTGAGGTTGAGGATTAGAGTGAGGGTGAGGGTGACGTTGAAGGTGAGGTTTAGGGTTAAGGTGAGGGTTAGGGTTAGGGTTAGACGGAGGGTTAGGGTTAGGGTGATGTTTAAGGTGAGGGTGAGGGTGAGGGTGAGGGTAAGGGTATAGGTGAGGGTTAGGTTCAAGGTGAGCGCCTGGGTGATGGTGAGGGTTAGGGTGAGTGTGTGGAAAAGGGTTAGGGTTAAGTTTAGTGTGAGGGTGAGGGTTAGTGTTAGCATAAGTTTTAGGGTGAGGGTTAGGGTTAGGGTTAGGGTAAGGGTTAGGTTTAGGGTTAGGGTTAAGTTCAGGTTTAGGGTAAGGGTTACGGTTAGCGTGAGGGTTAGGGTTAGGGTGATGTTTAGGGTGATGGTGAGGGTTAGGGTGAGGGTGAGGTTGAGCCTAACCCTCACGGTTAGGGTGAGGGTGAGCGTGAGTGGGAGGGTGACAGTGAGGTTTAGGGTTAGGGTTAGGTTTAGGGTGAGGGTAAGAGTTAGGGTTACTATTAGGGTGAGGGTAAGGTTTAGGCTGAGGGTGAGGGTGAGGGTGAGGTTCAGGGTGAGCGTTTCGGTTAGGTAAGGTTTAGGATTATATTTAGGGTGACGATTAAGGTGAGGGTGAGGATTAGGGTTAGGTTGAGGGTTTGGGTTAGTGTGAGTGTTAAGGTTAGGGTTAGGGTTAGTGTGAGGATAAGGCTTAGGGTGAGGGTTAAGTTGAGACTGATGGTTAGGGTTAGCGTTAGGGTTAGGCTGAAGGTTAGGTTGGGGGTTAGAGTGAGGGTTAGGGTTCGGGTTAGGGTTGGGTGAGGGTTAGGTTGAGTGTTAGGGTTAGGGTTAGGGTTACAGTGAGGGTGAGGGTGAGGGTTAGTGTTAGGATTAGGTTTAGGTTTAGGGTGAAGCTGAGGGTGAGGCTGAGGGTGAGGGTGAGGGTTAAGATTAGGGTTAGTTTTAGGGTGACGGCTAGTGTGAGGGTGAGGTTTAAGGTGAGGGTTAGGGTTAGGGTGAGTGTTAGGGTTAGGGTTAGGTTGAGGATTAGAGTTAGGGTGATGTTTAGGGTGACGTTGAAGGGTAGAGCGAGGGTTCGGGTTCGGGTTCGGGTTCGGGTTCGGGCTAGGGTTAGGGTTAGGGTGAGGGTAAGGGTTAGGATGACAGTTACAGTGAGGGTGAGGGTTAAGGTTAGGTTTAGGGTTAGGGTGATGGTTAGGGTGAGGCTTAGTGTGAAGGTTAGGTTTAGGGTGAGGGTTAGGGTGAGGGGAAGGGGTAGGGTGAGTTTTAGGGAGAGGGTGAGGGATAGGGTTATGGTGAGGTTAAGTGTTAGGCTGAGGCTTAGGTTCACAGTGAGCATTTGTGTTAGCATCAGGTTTGGGTTGATAGTGTGGGTTAGGGTTAGGCTGAGGGGTAGTTTTAGGGTTAGGGTGAGGGTTAGCGTTAGGGTGAGGGTTAGGGTGAGGTTAAGGGTTAGGGTGAAGGTGAGGCTGAGAGTTAGGGTTAGCCTTTGGGTGAGGGTGAGGGATAGGGTTAGGGTTAGGGTGAGTGTGAGTGTGAGGGTTAGGTTTAGGATTAGGGGTAGGGTTAAGGTTAGGCTGAGGTTGAGGGTATGAATGAGGGTGAGGCCTAGGGTTAGCGGTAGATGTAGGGTTAGGGTTAGTTCTAGGGTTACTATTAGGGTTAGGGTTAGGATTAGGCTGAGGGTGAGGGTGTGGGTGAGGGTGAAGGTGTGGTTTAGGGTTAGGTTTAGGATTAGAGTTAGGGTTATGTTGAGCGCTAGGATGACGGTGAGGGTTAGGGTGAGCATTAGGTTTAGGGTGAGTGTTAGGGTGAGTGTTGAGTGTTAGGGTCAGTGTTAGTTTAAGGGTGAGGGTTAGGATTAGGGTGAGGTTGAAGGTTAGGGTTAGGGTGGGCTTTAGAGTTACAGTGAGGGTGAGGATGAAAGTTAGGATTAGAGTTAGGTTTAGGGATAGGATCACTGTGAGGGTGAGGGTTAGGGTATTTTTGAGGGTTAGGGTTAGGTTGAGGGTGAAGGTGGGGGTAGGTTAGGTGAGGTTTAGGTTTAGTGTGAGGGCTACAGTGAGGGTGAGGGTTAGGGTGAGTGTGAGCGTGAGGGTGAGAGTTTCAGTTAGGTAAGGGTTAAGGTTAGGGTTAGGGTGAGGATTAGGGTGAAGGTGAGGTTTAGGTTGAGGGTTAGGTTAGAGTGAGGGTTAGGCTGAGGCTGAGGTTTAGGGTGGGCGTGAGGATTCAGGTGAGGGTGAGGGTGAGGGTGAGGGTGAATGTTAGGGTGTGGGTTAGGGTTACGTTTAGGGGGAGGTTTAGGGTAACGTTGACGGTTAGGATGAGGGTGAGGGTTAGGATTAGGTTTAGGGTGAGAGTTAGGTTTAGGGTGAGGGTTAGGGTGAGGTGTAGGGTTAGGGTTAGGGTGAGGGTTAGGTTTCGGGTGACTGTTAGGGTTAGTTTGAGGGTTAGGGTGAAAGTGAGTTTGAGGTTGAGGGTTAGGGTGTGGGTGATGGTGATGGTGAGGGTTAGGGTTATGATTCGGGTTAGGGTTAGGGTTAGGGTGAGTGTTAGGGTTAGGGTTAGGGTGAGGGTGAGGGTGAGGGTGAGGGTGAGGGTTAGGGTTAGGTTTAGGATTCGAGTTAGATTTAGGGAAAGGGTTAGGGTTAGGGTGATGTTTAGGTTTAGGTTTCGGGTGAGGGTTAGGGTTTGGGTTAGGTTTAGGGTGAGGGTTAGGGTTAGGATTAGGGTGAGGGTGAGGGTTAGGTTGAGGGGTAGGGTTAGGGATAGGGTAAGGGTTAGGGTTAGGGTGAGGGTTAGGGTTAAGGTTAGGGTGAGAGTGAGGATGAGGTTTAGTGTTAGGGTTAGGTTTAGGGTGACGTTTAGTTTTAGTTTTGGGTTTTGGTTGAGGGTTAGTGTTAGCATAAGGTTTAGCGTGAGTGTTAGGGTTAGGGTAAGGTTTAGGGTTAGGGTAAGGGCTAGCGTTAAGCTTAGTGTTATGGTTAGGGTTACGGTTAGGTTGAGGGTTAGGCTTAGGGTTACGGCTAGGGTGAGGGTTAGAGTTAGGGTTAGGGTTAGGGTAAGGGTTAGGGTTAGCGTGAGGGTTAGGGTTAGTGTGATGTTTGGGGTGACATTGAGGGTTAGGGTGAAGGCGAGGATAAGTGGGAGGGTTAGGGTTAGGGTTAGGTTTAGGTTTAGGGTGAGGTTAAGTATTAGGGTTAGGATTAGGGTTAGGGTAAGGGTGAGGTTGAGTGTTAGGGTTAGGTTTAGGGTTAGATTTAGTGTGAGGGTGAGGGTGAGATTTACGATTAGCTTAGGATTAGGGTTCGGCTGAGAGTGTTGGGGAGGGTGAGAGTGAGGGTTAGGGTTAGGGTCGTGTTTAGGTTTACGGTTAGGGTTAGGGAGAGGGTTAGGATTAGGTATAGGGTTAGGATGAGGGTTAGGCTGAGGGTTAAGATTAAGGTTAGGGTGAGGTTTAGGGCTAGGTTTAGGGTTAGGATAAGGGTTAGGCTGAGGGTTTGGGTTAGGGTTAGTGTGAGGGTTAGGTTTAGGGTTAGGGTTAGAGTTAGGGTGAGTGTAAAGGTTAGGGAGAGAGTTAGGGTGAGGGTGAGGTTTAGGGTTAGGGTGAGGGATATGGTCAACTTTAGGTTTAGGGTTAGTGTTAGGGTGAGGGTAAGGATGTGGGAAAGTGTTAGGGTAAATTTTAGGGTGAAGGTGAGGGTTAGCATCAAGGTTAGGTTTAGGGTGAGGGTTAGGGTGAGGGTAAGTGTTAGGGTGAGGTTTAGGGTGAGTCTGAGGGTTAGGGTTAGCATTAGGGTGAGGGTGAGGGTGAAGGTTAGGGTTAGGATTAGAGTTAGGGTGTGGGTAAGGCTTAGGGTGAGGGTTAGGGTGAGGTTGAGGATTAGGGTTAGGGTGAGGGTGAGGGTAAGTTTTAGGGTGAGGACTACAGTTAGGGTTATGATTAGGGTGAGTGTGGGGAAGTGTTAGGGTGAGGGTTAGGGCGAGGTTGAGGGTTAGGGTTAGGGTGAGGGTAAGGGTTAGTTGAGGGATAGGGTGAGGGTGAGGGTTAGGGGTAGCATTAGGGTTAGGGTGAGGGTGAGGGGTAGGGTGAGGGTTACGTTTATGTTTAGGGATAGGGTAGAATTAGGGTTAGGGTTAGGTTTAGGGTGAGAGTTAGGCTGAGGGGTAGGGTTAGGGATTGTGTGACTGTTAGGTTTAGTTTGAGGATTAGGGTTAGGCTGTGGTATAGGTTTAGTGTGAGGTTTATGTTTAGGGTTAGGGTTAGGATGAATGTTAGGGTTAGGTTTAGGATGAGGTTGAGGGTGAAGGCTAGGGTTAGGGTTAGTTTGAGTGTTAGTGTTAGGGTGAGCATTAGGTTTAAGGTGAGTTTTAGCGTTAAAGTAAGGGTTATGGTGAAGGTTAGTCTTAGGGTTAGGTTTAGGGTGAGGGTCAGGCTGAGGGTTAGGTTTAGGTTGAGGGTTAGGTTTAGGGTGAGGGTTAGGGTTAGGGTGAGGGTTAGGTTGATGGTGAGGGTTAAGCTTAGGGAGAGGGTTAGAGTTTGTGTGAGGGTTAGGGTTAGGGTTAGGGATAGGTTTAGTATGAGTATAAAGGTTAGGGTGAGGTTTAGGGTGAGGGTTAGGCTTAGTGTGAGTGTTAGGGTTAAGGTGAGGGTTAGGGTTAGGTTTAGGGTTAGGGTGATGGTGAGTGTGAGGGTGAGGGTTAGGGTTAGGGTGAGGGTTAGCGTTAGGGGGAGGGCTAGGTTGAGGGTTAGGGTTTGGGTGAGGTTGAGGTTTTCTGTTAGCTAAGGTTTAGGTTTAGGGTTAGGTTGAGGGTTACGGTGAGGTTGTGGGTTAGGGTGAGGGTGAGGGTTAGTGTTAGGATGAGAGTTAGGGTTAGGGTTAGGGTGAGGGTGAGGGTGAGCGTGAGGGTGAGGGTCAGGGTGTGGGTTAAGTTTCGGTTTAAGGTGAGGGTTAGGGTGATGGTGAAGTTTACGGTGAGGGTGAGGTTTAGGATAAGGGTTAAGGTGAGGTTTAGGGTTAGGGTGTGGGTTAGGGTGAGGGGTAGGTTTAAGGTTAGGGAGAGGGTTAGGGTTGGTGTGAGGGTTAGGGTTAGGGTTAGAGTTAGGGTTAGTATGAGGATAAAGGTTAAGGTGAGGGTTAGGGTGAGGGTTAGTGTCAGGGTTAGGGTTAAGGGTAGAATTTCTGTTAGGGTTAGGTTTAGGGTAAGTGTTAGGGTTAGGGTGAGGGTTAGGTTTAGGGTGAGGGTCAGGGTTAGGGTTTAGGTGACGGTGAGGTTTAGGGTGAGGGGTAGGGTTAGGGTGAGTGTAAGGGATAGGGTGAGGGTAAGTGTTATATTTAGGGTTAGGTTTTCGGTGAGAGTGAGGGTTAGGGTTACGGTTATGGTTAGGGTGATGGTTAAGGTTAAGTTCAAGCTTAGGGTAAGGGTTAGGTTTAGACTGAGGGTTATGTTTAGGGTTAAGGTTAGGGTGAGTGTGAGGCTGAGGGTTAGGGTTAGGTTTAGTGTGAGGATAAGGGCTAGGGTGAGGTTTAGGCTGAGGTTGAGGGTTAGGGTTAGCCTTAAGGTTAGGGTGAGGGTTAGGGTTAGGGTAAGGGTTAGAGTTAGGGTTAGGGTAAGGGTTAGGGTTAGGGTGAGGGTTAGGATTAGGGTGATATTTAGGGTGACGGTGAGGGTTAGAGTGAGGGTGAGATTGAGCATGAGGGTTAGGGTGAGTGTGAGGGTGAGTGTGAGGGTGACGGTTAGAGTTAGGTTTAGGGTGAGGATAAGGGTTAGGGTTAGGATTAGGGTTAGTGTAAGGGTTAAGTTGAGGGTGAGGGTGAGTGTTAGGGTGAGTGTTAGGTTTAGGGTGAGGGCTATGGTGAGAGTGAGGGATAGGGAGAGTGTGAGGGTGAGGTTGAGGGTTTTGGTTAGGTAAGAGTTAAGGTTAGGATTAGGGTGAGGATTAGGGTGAGGGTGAGGTTTAGGCTGAGGGTAAGTTTTAGGGTGAGGGTTAGGGTGAGGCTGAGGTTTAGGGTGAGGGTTAGGGTTACAGTGAGGGTTAGGGTTAGGGTTAAGTTGAGGATGAGGTTTAGGTATAGGATAAGTGTTAGGATTATGGTGAGGGTTAGGGCTAGGGCAAGGGTTAGGGTGAGGATGAGGGTTAGGGTTAGGGTTAGCGTGAGGTTTAGGGTTAGGCTTAGGGTTTGTGTAAGGGTTAGAGTTAGGGTGAAGGTTAGGGTTATGGTTAGGATTAGGGTTAGGGTGTGGGTTTGGGTGAGGGTTAGGCTTAGGGTGAGGTTTAGGTTTAGGGTGAGGGCTACAGTGAGTGTGAGGATAGGGTGAGTGTGTGGGTGAGGGTGAGGTTTTCGTTTAGTTAAGGGTGAGGTTAGGATTAGGGTGAGGATTATGGTGAGCGTGAGGTTTAGGTTGAGGGTTAGGGTTAGGGTGAGGGTTAGGGTGAGGCTGAGGGTTAGGGTGAGGCTGAAGGTTCGGGTGAGGTTGAGGGTGAGGGTGAGGGTGAGGGTGAAGTTTAGGGTGTGGGTTAGGTTTAGGTTTAGGGTGAGTTTTAGTGTGACGGTGAGGGTTTGCGTGAGGATGAGGGTTAGGATTAGGGTTAGAGTGAGGGTTAGGTTAGGGTGAGGGTTCGGGTGATGGGTAGGGTTAGGCTTAGGGAGAGGGTTATGGTTAGGGTGAGGGTTAGGGTTAGTTTGAAGGTTAGGGTGATGGTGAGTTTGAGGTTGAGGGTTAGGGTGCAGGTGATGGTGACGGTGAGGGTTAGGGTTAGGATTCGGGTTAGGGTTAGTTTGAGGGTTAGGGTTGGGTTGAGGGTGAGGGTGAGGGTGAGGGTTAGGGTTAGGTTTAGGGATAGCATTAGGGTTAGGTTTAGGCTATGGTTTAGGGTTAAGTAGATGGTTAGGTTTCGGGTTAGGGTGAAGGTCAGGTTTTGGGTTAGGTTTAGGGTGAGGGTTAGGGTTAGGATTAGGGTGAGGGTGAGGGTTAGGTTGAGGGGTAGGTTTAGGGGTTATGGTAAGGTTTAGAGTTAGGGTGAGGGTTTGTTTTAGGGTTAGGGTTAGGGTGAGGGTGAGGGTGAGGATTAGGCTTAGGGTAAGGGTGAGGGTTAGGTTTAGGATTAGGGTAAGGGTTAGGTTTATGGTGAGGGTTAGTTTTAGGTTTAGGGTTATTGTGAGGTTGATGCTGAGGGATAGGGTTAGGGTTAGTGTGAGGATAAGGGATAGGGTGAGGATTACGGTGAGGGTAAGTGTTAGGTTTAGCAAAAGATTTAGGGAGAGGGTTAGCGTTAGAGTTAGGTTTAGCCTAAGAGTTAGGGTTAGGCTTATGGTTAGGGTTAGTGTTAGCGTTAGGGTGAGGGTTAGGTTTAAGGTTAGGGTTAGGGTGAGGGTTAGGTTTAGGGTTAGGTTTAGGGTAAGGGTTAGGGTTTGCGTGAGGATTAGGGTTAGGGTTAGGGTTAGGGTGATGGTGAGGGTTAGGGTGAGGGTGAGGTTGAGCGTGATGGTTAGGGTGAGGGTGAGGGTGAGTGGGAGGGTGACGGTGAGGGTTAAGGGTTAGGGTTAGGTTTAGTGTAAGAGTTAGGGTTAGGAATAGGGTTAGTATAAGGTTTAGCCTGAGTGTGAGGGAGAGCGTGAGGTTGAGGGTGAGAGTTTCGGTTAGGTAAGGGTTAGGGTTAGGTTTAGGGTGAGGATTAGGTTGAGGGTGAGGGTTAGGTTTAGATTGAGCTTTAGTGTTAGGTTTAGGATTAGTGTGAGGGTTAGGGTGAGAGGTTGGTTTAGGGTTAGGATGAGGGTTAGGTTTAGTGTGAGGGTTACGGTTAGGGTTAGGGTTAGTGTGAGGATAAGTGTTAGGGTGAGGTTTAGGTTGAGAATTTGGGTTAGGGTTAGCGATAGGATTAGGGTGAAGGTTAGGGTGGGGGTTAGGGTGAGGGTCAGGTTTTGGGTTAGGTTTGGGTGAGGGTTAGGGTGAGTGTAAGTGTTAGGTTGAAGGTGAATGATAGAGTTATGGAAAGGGTAAGGGTTAGGGTTAGGTTTAGGGTGAGGGTGAGGGTTAGGGTTAGCATTAGGTTTAGGGTTAGGGTGAGGGTGAGGATTAGGTTTAGCATTAGGGTGAGGGTTAGGGTAAGGTTGAGTGTTAGGGTTAGGATTAGGGTTTGGGTTAGGGTGTAGGTTAGGGTTAGGGTGACAGTGAGTGTGAGGTTCAGGGTAAGGATTAGCCTTAGGTTTAGGGTTAGGGTGAGCCTGAGGGCTGAGTCTGAGTGTGAGGGTGAGGGTGAGGGTTAAGGTTACGGTTAGGTTTAGGGTAAGGGCTAGAGTGAGGTTGATATTTTTGGTTAAGAAAGGTTTAGGTTCTTATTCTTGCTCCTGTTGATGTGATGAATAATATTAATTGTTTTGCGTATATTGAACCAGCTTTGCATCCCTGAAATGAATCCTGTTTGATCATGGCAAAACCTCCCATGCTCCTGGATTGCAAGATTAACATCGTGAAAATGGCAATACTTCCCAAGGCTATCTACAAATTCAACGCGATACCTATCAAAATTCCACCCTCATTCTTCAAGGAAATAGAAGAGGCAATCCAAAAATTCATATGGAACAATAAAAGACCCCGAATAGCAAAAACGCTCCTCAACGGAAAGAACACTGCTGGAGGAATATCAATACCAAATTTCAAACTCTACTATAAAGCCATAGTAATCAAAACAGCTTGGTATTGGCATAAGAACAGACCTCAGGACCAATGGAATAGAATTGAAAACCCAGAAATGAACCTACAGACCTATTGCCATCTAATCATCGATAAGGAAGCTAAAACAATAGAATGGAAGAAATACAGCCTCTTCAGTAAATGGTGCTGGCAAAATTGGTTAACTACATGTAGAAAACTTAAGCTAGATCCTTATATATCACCCTGCACCAGAATCAACTCCAAATGGATCAAAGACCTTGAACTCAAAGCAGACACTCTGAAAACATTACAGGATGGAATAGGAGAAACCCTAGGTCTCCTTGGCTCAGGCCCAAATTTTCTGAATAGAGACCCGGAAACACAACAAATCAAAGAAAGGTTGGACAAATGGGATAGCATAGGGTTGCAGCGCTTCTGCAGGGCAAATGACATAGCTAGCAAGATCAATAGAAAGCCCACCAATTGGGAGAAGATCTTTACTAGCCATACAACGGACAAGGGTCTCATATCTAAAATATACTTGGAACTCAAAAAATTAAACCACCCAACAACAAATCCTCAAAGAAACAACTGCCCAATAAATAAGTGGGCGAAAGACTTAAAGAGAAGCTTCTCTGAAGAAGAAAGAAGGATGGCCAATAGACACATGAAGAAATGTTCAACATCCCTAGCCATAAAAGAAATGCAAATCAAAACAACATTAAGATATCACCTCACTCCAGTTAGAACAGCAAAAATCAAGAACTCTAACAACAACAGATGCTGGAAGGGATGTGGACAGAAAGGAACCTTACTTCATTGTTGGTGGGAATGTAAACTTGTTCAACTACTTTGGAAAGCAATATGGAGGTTCCTCAAAAGACTTCACATAGATCTCCCCTATGATCCAGCAATCCCACTTTTGGGCATTTACCCAAATGTTTACAAACAAGACGACACTAAAGCTACCAGCACAACTATGTTTATTGCAGCATTATTTACCATAGCTAAGATATTGAACCAACCCAGATGCCCCTCAATAGATGAATGGATCAAGAAAATGTGGTATATATACACAATGGAATTCTATGCCTCCATCAGAAAGAATGACATTTCCGCATTTGTTAGGAAATGGAAAGGTTTGGAAAAAATTATATTAAGTGAAGTAAGCCAGGCCCAAAGAAGCATAGGTCCCATGGTTTCCCTTATTTGCAATATCTAGTATAGGTATGAGTCAAGCGGAAAAGGTCAGATAATGTGATGTTAGGAAAATGAACCCTTAAATATGTATTTTAATGTTCTCGTTTCTTTCATGCATGTGTTTCTAACGCATTTATAAGATTATTTCTTTGTTGCTTTGTATGTCCCTCCCCCACAGTGTAACCCCCGCTTTCACTATATTTGATGTCAGTATAACATGTGGAGGAGATGGGGACAAACAAGTCGTTTAAGCATTCAGGTGGACCTGTTGCAACAATGAGAAGTACAAAATGTCATGTCAAAACCAACTTTACAATGTCAGTGTGGGGGGGAGGGGGGTATAATTGGGTGGGGGGAGGGGGGAGGCTGGGAAGGGAGGTGAAGGGTAAACAAAGGAGGAGGCTGCAATGCTTGGTAAGAAATGTATGCATTGGCCGGGCGCTGGTGGCTCACGCCTGTAATCCTAGCTACTCAGGAGGCTGAGATCTGAGGATCGCGGTTCAAAGCCAGCCCGGGCAGGAGAGACCGTGAGACTCCTATCTCCAATAAACCACCAGAAAACCGGAAGTGGCGCTGTAGCTCAAGTGGTAGAGCGCTCGCCTTGAGCTGAAGAGCTGAGGGACAGCGCCCAGGCCCAGAGTTCAAGCCCCACAACCGACAAAAAAAAAAAAAAAGAAATGTATGCATTATCCTGCCCATGTAATGGTAGCCCCTCTGTACAGTATGTTCTCAAATAAAATAAAATTAAATTAAAAAAAAGAAAGGTTTAGGGTTAAGTTTACGGTGAGGATTAGGATGAGGGTGACGTTTAAGGTGAGGGTTATGGTTAGGGTGAGGGTTAGGGTAAGGGTGAGGGTGAATGTTAGGGCTAGGTTTATGGTTAGATTTAGGGTGAGGGTGAGGGTGAGGGTTAGGTTTAGGATTAGGATGAGGGTTAGGTTTAGGTTGAGAGTTAGGGATAGTGTTAGGGTTAGGGTAAGGGTGAGGGTGAATGTTAGGATTAGGTTTAGGGTTAGAGTTAGGGTGAGGGTTAGGGTGAGGGTTATGATTAGGTTAGGATTAGGGTTAGGCTGAGGGTGATGGGGAGGGTGAGGGTGAGTGTTAGGGTTAGGGTGAGGGTTAGGATTAGGGTTAGGGTTAGGATGAGTGTTAGGCTGAGGGTTAGGGTTAGGGTGAGGTTTAGGGCTAAGATTAGGGTTAGGATAAGTGTTAGGCTGACTGTTAGGGTTAGGGTTAGTTTGCAGGTTAGGTTTAGGGTAAGTGTAAGAGTTAGGGTGAGGGTAAACGTTAGGGTGAGGGTGAGGTTTAGGGTTAGGGTGAGTGTTAGGGTCAAGTTTAGGTTTAGGGTTAGGGTTAGGGTGATGGTAAGGGTGTGGGTAAGTGTTAGGGTGAGGTTTTGGGTGAGGGTGAGGTTAGCATCAATGTTAAGTTTAGGGTTAGGGTTAGGGTGAGGGTAGGTTTTAGGGTGAGGGTTAAGATGAGTCTGAGGGTTAGGGTTAGCATTAGGGTGTGGGTGAGGGTGAAGGTTAGGGTTAGGATTAGAGTTAGGCTGAGGGTAAGGCTTAGGGTGAGGGTTAGGATGAGGTTGAGGGTTAGGGTTAGGGTGAGTGTGAGGGTAAGTGTTATGGTGAGGACTACGGTTAGGGTTAGTTTAGGGTGAGTGTTAAGGTTATGGTGAGGGTTAGGGTGAGGGTTAGAGGTAGGGTTAAAGTGAGGGTTATTCTGAGAGGTAGGGTTAGGGTTAGGGTGAGGGTGAGGCTTAGTGTGAGGGTTAGGGTTAGGGTCAGGGTTAGTGTTAGGTTTAGGGTTAGGGTGACGGTGAGTGTGAGGTTTAAGGTTAGGGTGAGGGTTAGTGTTAGGGGGAGGGCTAGGTTGAGGGTTAGGGTTAGGGTGAGGGTTACTGTTAGGTTTAGGTTTAGTATATGGTTTAGGCTGAAGTTAAGGATTAGGGTTAGTATGAGTGTTAGGTTTAGGGTTAGGGTTTGGGTTAGGTTGAGGGTAAAGGTTAGGGTGAGGGTTAGGGAGAGTGTGAGGTTAGAGTTATGTTGAGGGTTTGGGTTAGAGTTAGGATTAGGGTTATTGTTAAGGTTTGAGTGAGGGTAAGGGGAAGGTTAGGTTTAGGTTTATTGTTAGGGTGACGGTTATGGTGTGGGTAAGTGTTAAGAGTGAGGGTTAGGGTGAGGTTAGTGTTAGGGGGAGGGGGAGGGTTAGTGTTAGCATTAGGGTTAGGGTGAGGGTGAGGGTTAGGATGAGGATTAGTGTTAAGTTTAGGGATAGGGTGAGGATTAGGGTTAGGGTTAGGTATAGGGTGAGGGTTAGGCTGACTGGTAGGGTTAGGGTTAGGGTGAGGGTTAGGTTTACTGTGAGGGTTAGGGTTAGGGTTATGGTGAGGGTAAGAGTTATGGTGAGTTTTAGGGTGCGCATGAGGTTTAGGGTTAGCATTAGGTTTATGTTTAAGTTTAGGATGAGGGTTAGCGTTAGGGTGAGGCTGGGTGTTAGAGTTACAGTGAGGATGAGGGTGAGGGTGAAGGTTAGGATTAGGGTTAGGGTTATGGATAGGATCAGGGTGAGGGTGAAGGTTAGGGTGTTTTTGAGGGTTATGGTTAGGGTGAGGGTGAGGGTTAGGGTTATGGTTAGGATGAGTGTTTGGGAAAGGGGTAGGGTTAGGGTTAGGCTGAATGTTAGGATTAGGGTGAGGGTTAGGGTAAAGGTAAGGGTTAGGGTTAGGGTGAGGTTAAGTATTAGGGTGAGAGTGAGGGTTAGGGTTAGGGTTAGGGTTAGGGTGAGGGTTATGGTGGGGCTTAGGGTTATGGTTAGCATTAGTTTGAGGGTTAGGGTTAGGGTTAGTGTGAGGGTTAGGTTGAGGGTGAGGTTTCGTGTGAGGGTTCGGGTTCAGGTGAGGGTGAGGGTTAGGGTTCAGTTTAGGGTGAGGGTTACGGTGACCCTGAGGTTTAGGGTGAGTGTGAGGGTTAGGATAAGGGTTAGGGTGAGGGTTACGGTGAGAGGGAGGGTTAAGATTAGGGAGAGAGTTAGGGTTTGTGTGAGGGTTAGGTTTAGGGTTAGAGTTAGGCTGACTATGAGGATAAAGTTTAGGGTGAGGGTTAGGGTGAGGTTTAGGTTTAGAGTTAAGTTTTGGGTTAGGTTTAGGTTTAGGTTTAGGGTAAGTGTTAGGGTTAGGGGTAGCGTTAGGTTTAGGGTTAGCGTTAGGGTTAGGTTTAGGATGAGGGTCAGGGTTAGGGTTTGGGTGAGGGTGATGTTTAGGGTGAGGGTTAGGGTTAGGGTTAGGGTAAGGGTTATGGTTAGGGTGAGGGTTATGTTTAGGCTTAGGTTTCAGATGCGGGTGAGGGTGAGGGTTAATGTTATTGTTACGGTTAGGGTGAGGGTTTGGGTTAGGTTTGGGTTAGGGTTAGGGTAAGGGTTAGGGTTAGAGTGAGTGTTAGGTTTAGGGTTAGCGTTAGGGTGAGGGTGAGACTGAGGGTTAGGTTTAGGGTTAGTGTGAGGATAAGGTTTACCGTGAGGTTTAGGGTGAGGTGGAGGGTTAGGGTTAGCATTAAGGTTAGGGTGAGGGTGAGGGTTAGGGTTAGGGTTATGGTAAGGGTTAGGGTTATGGTTAAGGTAAGGGTTAGGGTTAGGTTGAGGGTTAGGGTGATTTTTAGGGTGACGGTGAGGGTTAGGGTGAGGGTGAGGTTGAGCGTGAACGTTAGGGTGAGGGCGATAGTGAGTGTGAGGGTAACGGTTAGGGTTAGGTTTAGGATGAGGTTAAGGATTAGGGTTAGGTTTAGGTTTAGTGTTAGGGTTAGGGTTAGGGTGAGGGTAAGGGTGTTCGTTAGGGTTAGGCTTAGTTTTATTGTTAATGTTAGTTTTAGGGTGAGAGGGAGGGTGAGGGTTAACATGAGGGTTATGGTTAGGGTTATGTTTAGGGTGAGGGTGAGGGTGAGTGTAAGGGTTAGTGTTAGGATTAGTGTTAGTGTTAGGTTTAGGTTGAGGGTTAGGCTGAGGGTTAGAGTTAGGGTTAGTGTGAGGCTTAGGGTTAGGGTTATGGTTAGGGTGAGCGCAATGTTTATGGTAAGATTTAGGGTCGGTTTGAGGGTTTGGGTTAGGGTGAGGGTTTGGGTGAGGGTTTGGGTGAGGGTTAGGGTTAGGGTGAGGGTTAGGGTTAGTGTTAGGGTTAAGGTGAGGGTTAGGTTGAGAGTTAGGGTTAGGGTGAGGGTGAGGGTTAGCGTTAGGGTTAGGGTGATGTTAAGGGTTAGGGTGTGGGTTAGGGATAGGTTTATGGTTAGGGTGATGGTTAGGTTTACGGTTAGGGTTCGAGTTAGGGTGAATTTAAGGGTGAGTGTTAGGTTTAGGATTAGGGTTAGGGTTAGGGTTAGGCTGAGGTTGAGGGTGAGTGTCAGTGTGAGGGTTAGGGTTAGGGTAATGTTTAGGGTTAGGTTTAGGTTGAGGGTTAGGTTTAAGGTTAGGATGAGGGATAGGGTGAGGATTATTGTTTTGGTTAGGGTGAGGGTTAGGTTTAGTGTGACGGTTAGGGATAGGGTGAGTGTAAGCTTTAGTGTTAGGGTTAGGTTGAGCATTTGGATGAGTGTTAGGGTTAGGATAAGTGTTATTGTGAGGGGTAGGTTTAGGGTAAGGGTTAGGGTGAAGATTAGGATGAGAATGAGGGTTAGGTTTAGCGTGAGTGTGAGGGTTAGGGTGAGGGTTCGTTTTAAGAGTTAGGATTAGGGTTGGGGTGAAGGTGAGGGTTATGTTTAGGGTTAGGGTGCTTGTTAGGGTTAGGGTTATTTTTAGGGTGAGGTGAGTGTTAATGTGACTGTGAGGGTTCGTTTGAGGGTTCGGATTAGGGTGTGGATGAGGGTTTGGGTGAGGGTGAGGGTTAGGGTTAGGTTTAGGATGTGGGTTAGGGTTAGGATTAGGATTAGGGTGAGGTTTAGGGTGAGGGTTAGGGTCAGGGTTAGGGTGAGGTTTAGGGATAATGTGAGGTTTAGGGTTAGGTTTAGGGTAAGTGTGAGGATAAGTGTTAGGGTGAGGGATAGGGTTATTGTTAGGGTTAGGGTGAAGATGAGGGTGAGGGTTATGGTTAGGGTTAGGGTGAGGGTTAGGATTAGGGTAAGGCTTAGGGTTGGGGTTAGAGTAAGGGTGAGTGTGAGGGTGATGGTTAGTGTTAGGTTATGGTGAAGGTGAGAGTTCGGTTTAGGATTAGGTTTTGGGTTAGGTTTATGGTGAGGGTGAGGGTTAGGATTAGGATTAGGTTTAGGGTTAGGCTTTGGGTGGGGTTGAGGGTGAGGGTGAGGGTGAGGGAGAGGATTAGGGTTAGGTTTAGGGTTAGGGTGAGAGTGAGGGTTAGGTTGAGGTGAGGGTTCGGGTTTGGGTGAGGGTTAGGGTGACAGTGAGGGTTAGGGTGAGGGTGAGGTTTAGGTTTAGTATTAGCTTTAGGGTGATGGTTAGATAAGGTTTAGGATTAGGGGGAGGGTTAAGGTGAGGGTTAGGGTTAGGGTTAGGGTGAAGGTGAGGGGTAGGGTTAGGGTTAGGTTTAGGGTGAGGGTGAGGGCGAGGGTTAGGTTTATGGTTTGGGTTAGGGTAAGTGTTAGGATTACGGTAAGGGTGAGGGCTAGGGTGAAGGTGAGGGTTAGGGTTAGGGTTAGGGTGAGGGTGAGGGTGAGGGTTAGGTTTATGGTTAGGGTTAGGGTAAGTGTTAGGATTAGGGTAAGGGTTAGGTTTAGTGTGAGGGTTATGTTTAGTGTTAGGTTTAGGTTAAGGTTAAGGGTTAGGGTGAGGTTTAGGTTAAGAGTGAGCTTTAGGGTTAACATGAGTTTGAGGGTGAGGGTTAGGGTGAGGGTTAGGGTTTGGGTGAGTGTGAGGGCTATGTTTAGGGTTAGGGTGAGAGTTAGGGTTAGGGAGATGTTTAGGGTGAGGGCGGGAGTTAGGTTGAGGGTGAGGTTTCGTGTGAGGGTGAAGGTTAGGGTGAGCATGAGGTTTAGGGTTTGGGATAGGTTTAGGGTGTGGGTTAGGGTTAGGGTTAGGTTTAGGGTGAGGTTTAGGGTGAAGGTTAGGGTTATCATTAGGGTTAGGGTGAGGGGGAGTGTGAGGGTTAGGGTGAGGGTTAGGATTAGGCTGAGGGTTAGGTTTGGGTTTAGGGTAAGGGTGAGGGCGAGGGTGAGGTTTAGGGTGTGGGTGAGGGTTAAGTTTAGGGTGAGGGTTACGGTGACGGTGAGGGTTAGGTGAGGGTGAGGTTTAGGTTTAGTGTTAGAGTTAGGGTGACGGTTAGGTTCAGGGTTAGGATTAAGGTGAGGGTTAAGTTGAGGGTTAGGGTTATGGTTAGGTATAGGGTTCGTGTGAGGATTAGGTTTAGTGTGAGGGTAAGCGTTAGTGTGAGGGTTAGACTGTGGGTGAGGGATAGGTTTAGTGTTAGGGTTAGGGTGAGCATTTGGGTGACGGTTAGGATCACGGTTAGGGTTAGGGTGAGGGTTAGGGTGAGGGCAAGTGTTAGGGTCAGGTGTAGGTTGATGGTGAGGGATAGGGTTATGGTGAGGTGAGGGTGAGGGTGAGGGTGAGGGTTAGGGTTAGGTTTAGAGTTAGGTTGAGGGTGAGGTATAGGGTGAGGGTTAGGACTAGGGTTAGGCTAAGTTTGAGGGTGAGGTTGAGGGTGAGGTTTAGGGTTAGGGTGAGGGTTATGGTGAGTGGGAGGCAGAGGGTGAATATTAGGTTTAGTGTTAGAGTAAGGGTGAGGGTGAGGGTTAGGATTAGGGTTAGGACTAGGTTTAGGCTGAGGGTGAGGTTGGGGTTGACGGTGAGGGTTAGGTGTAGGGTTAGGGTTTGTTTAGGGTGAAGGTTAGTTTTAGGTTTAGGGTTAGGATAAGGTTTAGGCTGAGGGATAAGTTTAGGGTTAGTGTGAGGGTTATGTTTAGCGTAAGCGTTAGGGTGTGGGCTAAGGTGAGGGTGAGGGTTAGGTTGAGGGTTTAGTTGAGGTAAGCGTTAAGGTTTGGTTACAGTGAGTATTAGGGTGAGGTTGAGGGTTAAGGTGAGGGTTAGGGTTAGGGTGAGCGTTAGGTTTACGATTAGGTTTAGGTTAATGTTAGGGTGATGTTTAGGGTGAGGGTGAGGGTGAAGGTTCGGGTGAGTGGGAGCATTAGGGTTAGGGTTAGCGTGAAGGTTAGGGGTAGGGTTAGGGTTAGGGTTAGAGTTAGGGTGAGGGTGAGGGTTAGGTTTAGTGTTTGGATTAGGTTTAGGGTTAGGGTGAGGGTGAGGGTTAGTATGAGGATTAGGGTTAGGGTAAGCATGAGGGTGAGGATGAGGGTGATGGTTAGTGTTAGGTTTAGGGTGAGGTTGCGGTTTAGGTTTAGGTTGAGGGTTGGGGTGAGGGTGAGGGTGAGGGTTACGATTAGGATTAGGTTTAGGGTGAGGGTGAGGGTTAGCTTTAGGATTAGGGTTAGGGTTAGGCTTAGGCTTACAGTGAGGGTGAGGGTGAGGGTTAGGATTAGGGTGAGGGTTAGGGTTATGGTTAGGGTTAGGATGAGGATTTGGGTTATGGTTAGGGTTAGGGTATGGATTAGGGTTAGGGTTAGGGTTAGGATGAGCGTTAGGCTGAGGGTTAGGGTTTCGGTTACTGTGAGGGTTAGGTTTAGGGTTAGGGTTAGGGTGAGGGAGAGGGTTTAGTTTAAGTAAGGGTTAGGGTAAGATTAGGGTGAGGATTAGGATGAGGTTGAGGGTTAAGTTGAGGGTTATGGTTAATGTGAGCGTTAGGGTTAGGATTAGGGTGAGGGTTATTGTTAGGGTGATGTTTAGGGTGAGGGTGAGTGTTAAGTTTCGAGTGAGGGGAAGGTTAGGGTTAGGATTAGCGTGAGGGTTATGGGTATGGTTATGGTTAGGGTTAGGGTTAGGGTGATGGTGAGGGTTAGGGTTAGTGTGAGGTTGAGGGTGAGGGTTAGGGTTAGGGTTACCGTGAAGGTTAGTGTTAGGGTTAAGGTGAGGCAGAGCATTAGGGTGAGAGTGAGGCTTCAGTTGAGGGTGAGCGTGAGGGGGAGGGTTATGTTTTGGGGTCGGGTTAGAGTTAGGGTGAGGGTGTGGGTGAGGGTTAGGTTTAGGATTAGTGTTAGGGTTAGGGTTAGGCTGAGGGTGAGTGTGAGGGTGGGGTTTAGGGTTAGGGTGAATGTTATGGTTAATGTCAGGGTTAGGGTTAGGTTGTGGGATAGGGTTAGGTGAGGGCTAGGTTGAGTGTGAGAGTGAGGGTTCGGTTTATGGATAGGATGAGTATTAGGGTTAGCTTTAGGGTTAGGGTGAGGTTTAGGCTGATTGGTAGGGATACAGTTGGGGTGAGGGTTAGGTTTAGTGGGAGTGTAAGGGTTAGGTTTAGGGTTAGTGTTAGGGTGAGGGTTCGGGTGAGAGTTCGGGTTAAGGTGTGGGTGAGGGTTAGGGTTAGTGTGAGGACTAGGTTTAGGGATAGGGTTACTGTTAGGGTTAGGGTGAGGGTGAGGGTAAGGCTTAGGGTTAGGGTGATTGTGAGGGTAAGGGTTAGGGTTAGTGTTATGGTTAGGGTGAGGTTTCGTGTTAGTGTGAAGGTTAGGTGAAGGTGAGTGTAAAGGTTAGGGTAAGGGTTAGGGTGAGGGTGAGGGTTAGGATTAGAGTTAGGGTTAACATTAGGGTTAGGGTGAGGTTGAGGTTTAGTTTTAGGGTGAGGGTTAGGGTTATTGTTAGGGTTAGGGTGCGGGTGAGGGTGCGGGTGAGGGTGAGGGTTAGGGTTAGGGTAGAGTTAAGTTTAGGCTGAGGGTGAGGTTGAGGGTGAGGTTGATGTTTACTGTAAGGGTGAGGGTGAGGGCTAGGGTGAGGGTGAGGTTTAGTGTGAGGGTGAGGGTTTCGTTTATGTCAGGGTTAGGGTTAGGGTGAGGATTAGGGTGAGGTTGAGAGTGAGGGTTTCCTTTACATCAGGTTAGGGTTAAGCTGAGGTTATGGTTACGGTGAGGGTTAGGGTTAGGTTTAGGGTGTGGGTTAAGGTTAGGGTGATGTTTAAGATGAGGGTGAGGGTGAGGGTGAGAATTAATGTGAGGTTTAGGGTTAGTGTTAGGATTAGGGTTAGGGTGAGGTTGAGGTTTAGGGTTAGAGTTAGGGTTATGGGTAGGGTTAAATTGAGGGTCAGGGTTAGGGTTAGTGTTAGGATTAGGCTTAGGATGAGGTTTAGGTTGAAGTTTAGGGTTAGGGTTGTGGTTAGGGTGAGCATTAGGCTGAGGGTTAGGATTAGGGTTAGTGTGAGGGTTAGGGTTAGGGTTAGGGTTTGGTTAGGGTGAAGGTTAGTTTTAGGTTTAGGGTTCGGATGAGCATTAGGCTGAGGGTTAGGGTTAGGGTAGTGTGAGGGTTAGGTTTAGGGTTAGGGTTAGGGTGTGGACTATGGTGAGGGTGAGGGTTAGGGTTAGTGTTAGGGTTAGGGTTAGGGTCAGGGGTAGGTTAAGGGTTAGGATTAGGTTAAGGACTAGGGTTAGGCTGAGGTTGAGGTTGAGGTTGAGGGTTAGAGTTAGATTAGGGTTAGAGTGAGGATTAGATTAAGGTTGAGAGGGAGGGGGAGAGTTTGGTTTAGGGTTAGAGTTAGGTTGAGGGTGAGGGTTAGGATTAGGGTTAGTACTAGGTTTAGGCCAAGGGTGAGGGTGAGGTTGAGGGTGAGGTTTAGGGTTAGGGTGATTGTTAGGGTTAGGGTTAGTTTTAGGGTGAGGATTAATGTTAGGTTTAGGGTTAGGATCAGCATTAGGCTGAGGTTAGTGTTAGGGTTAGTGTGAGGTTTAGGGTTAAGGTTAGGTTTAGGATTTGGTTAGAGTGAAGGTTAGTTTTAGATTTAGGGTTAGATAAGGTTTAGGCTGAGGGTTAGTGTTAGTGTTAGTGTGAGGTTAGGTTTAGGGTTAGGGTTAGGGTTTGGGCTAGGCTGAGGGTGAGGGTTAGGGTGAGGGTGAGAGTGAGGGGTTAGTTTAGGTAAGTGTTAAGGTTAGGTTAGGGTGAAGAATTAGGGTGAGGTTGAGGGTTAAGGTGAGGGTTAGGGTTAGGGTGAGGGTTAGGGTTCCTGTGACGGTTAGGATTAGGGTTAGCGTGAGGGTGAGTGTGAGGGTTAGTGTGAAGGTTAAGGTGAGGGTGAGGTTTAGGATTAGAGATACGGTTAGTATTAGGGTGAGGATGAGGATGAGGGTTAGTGTTCGGGCGAGGGTTAGGGTTGGGGTGAAGGTTAAGGTTATGGTTAGGGTGAGGATGAGGGTGAGGGTGAAGTTTTCATTTACGTCAAGGATAGGGTTAATCTGAGGTTAGGGTTAGGGTGAGGGTTAGGTTTAGGGTTAGGTTGAGGTTTAGTGTTAGGTGATGTTTAGGGCGAGGGTGAGGGATATGGTGAGGCTGAGGGTTAGGATTGGGAATAGGGTTAGGGTTAAGGTTAGGCTGAAGTTGAGGGTGAGGGTGAGGGTTTGGGTTAAGGTTAGGTTTAGGGTTAGGGTGAAGATTACGGTTACTGTGAGGGTTATGGTTATGGTTATGGTTAGGGTTAGGGTGAGGGGAACGGTTCGAATGAGGTTTAGGGTGACAGTGAGTTTTAGGGTTAGGGTTAGGATTAGGGTGAGGGTGAGGGTTAGTGTGAGGGTAAGGGTGAGGGGTTCTTTTAGCCAGGCTTCATTGTTATGGTGAGGATTAGGTTGAGGGTGAGGGTTAGGGTTAGGGTGAGGGTTAGGGCAAGGGTTAGAGTGAGGGTTATGGTTTAGGTGATGTTTAGCATGAGGGTGAGGGTTAGGGTGAGGATGAGGTTTCCAGTGAGAGTGAGGGTTCGAGTGAGGGTAAGAGTTAGGGTGTGGGTGAGGATTAGTGTTAGGTTGAGTGTTAGCATTAGGTTTAGGGTTAGTGTGAGGGTGAGGGTTAGGGCTAGGGTTAGGGTTAGGTTGATGGTTAGGATTGGGGTTAGGCTTAGTATGATTGTTTGGGTGAAGGGTTGGGTAAGGTTTAGGGTTAGGAAGAGTGTTAGGGTGTTGGTGAGTGTCAGAGTAAGTGTATGGGTGTATGGGTGAGGGTTAGGTTTAGGTTGAGGTTTAGCCTTAGAGTCAGGTTTATGGTGAGGGTAAGGATTAGGGTGAGGTTTAGTGTGAGGCTTAGGGTTAGGGTTGGGGTTAGGGTGAGGGTGAGGGTGAGGTATAGGGTTTGGGTTAGGGTTAGCGTGAGGGTTAGGGATAGGTTTAGGGTTAGGGTGAGGTTGAGGGTGAGTGTTAGGGTTAGGTTTAGGGTTAGAGTTAGGGTGACGGTGAGGGTTAGTATTAGGGTTAATAATAGAGTTAGCCTGAGGTTGAGGGTGAGGGTTAGGTTTAGGGTGAGTGTTAGGGTTAGGGTTAGGTTTAGGGTGAGGGTTGGGGTTAGGGTTAGGGTTAGGATGAGCGTTAGGCTGAGGGTTAGGGTTAGGGTTAGTGTGAGGGTTAAGCTTAGGATTAGGGTTAAGGTTAGGGTGAGGGTTGGGGTTAGGTTTAGGATTAGGATAAGGGTTACATTGAGGGTTAGGTTTACTGTTAGTGTGAGGGTTAGGTTTAGGGTCAGGGTAAAGTTTCGGTGAGGGTTAGGGTTAGGGTGAGGGTAAAGGTAAGGGTGTGGGTTAGGGTTAGGGTGAGGGTTAGGGTGTGGGTGAGGGGGAGTGTGAGGGTGAGGGTGAGGGTTTCGTTTATGTCAGGGTTAGGGTTAGGGTGAGGATTAGAGTGAGGTTGAGGGTGAGGGTTTCCTTTCCAGCAGGTTAGGGTTAAGCTGAGGTTAGGGTTATGGTGAGGGTTAGGGTTAGGGTTAGGGTGTGGGTTAAGGTTAGTGTTAGGATTAGGGTTAGGGTTAGGTTGAGGTTGAGTTTTAGGGTTAGAGTTAGGGTTATGGGTAAGGTTAAATTGAGGGTCAGGGTTAGGGTTAGTGTTAGGTTTAGGTTTGAAATGAGGGTAATGGTTACTGTGAGGGTTATGGTTATAGTTAGGGTTAGGGTTAGTGTAAGGGTAAGGGTTAGAGTGAGGTTTAGGGTGAGGGTGAGGTTTAGGGTTAGGGTTAGGATTAGGGTGAGAGCTAGGGTGAGGGTGAGTGTTAAGGTGAGGGTGAGGGACAGGGTGGGGGTGAGGATTAGAGTTAGGTTGAGTGTTAGTGTTAGCTTTAGGGTTAGTGTGAGGGTGAGGGTTATGAGGGTTAGTCTGAGGGTTAGGGTGAAGGGTAGGGTTAGGGTTAGGGTGAGGTTTAGGGTGAGGGTGATGGTTAGGGTGAGGGTTTGGGTGAGGGTTAGTGTTAGGTGTAGGGTAAAGTGAGTTTATGGTGAGGCATAGGTTTAGGAATAGGGTTAGAGTTAGGGTTAGTGTGAGTGTTAGGGTGTGGGTGAGGGTTGCGGTGAGGGTCAGGGATAGGGTGCGGGTGAGTGTTAGGTTAAGGTTGAAGATTAGGGTTAGAGTTAGGTTTATGTTGAGGGTAAGGGTTAGGGTGAGGTTTAGTGTGAGAATTAGGGTTAGGGTTATGGTGACGGTGAGGTATAGGGTTTGGGTTAGGGTTAGGGTGAGGGTTAGCGATAGGTTTAGGGATAGGTTGAGGGTGAGGGTGAGGGTTAGGGTCAGAGTTAGGTTGAGGGTTAGGGTTAGGGTTAGTAAAAGAGTTAGCCTGAGGGTGAGGGTGAGGGTTAGGGTTAGGGTGAGTTTTAAGGGTAGGGTTATGGTTAGGGTGAGGGATAGGTTTAGGGTTAGTGTGAGGTTTAGAGTTAGGGTTAGGGCGACGGTTAGGTTTAGTTTTAGGGTTAGGATCAGGGTTAGGTTGAGGGTTAGGTTTAGGGTTAGTGTGAGGGTTAGGTTTAAGGTTAGGTTAGGGTTTGGGTCAGTGTAAAGGTTAGGATGAGGTTTAGGGTGAGGGTGAGGGTAAAGGTTAGTGTGAGTGTTAGGGCGAGGGTGAGGGTTAGGGTTAGCGTGAGGGTTAGGGTGAGGGTTAGGATGAGGGTTAGGGTGAGGGTAAGTGTTAGGGTGATGGTAAGGGTGAGAGTGAGGGATAGGATTATGTTGTGGGTAAGGGTTTGGGTGAGGGTTAGCGTGAGGTTTAGGGTTAGTGTGGGGGTTAGGGTTAGGGTTAGGTTGAGGGTTAGGGATAGGGTGATGTTTATTGTGAGAGTATGGTTTAGGATGAGGGTGAGTGTTCGGGTGAGCATAAGGGTTAGGATGAGGGTGAGGTTTAGGTTTACAGTTAGGATTAGGGAGAGGTTTAGGGTGACAATTAGGGTTAGGATTATGGTAAGGATTAGGGTTAGAGTGAGGATGAGGATGAGGTTTAGGGTGTGGGTAAGTGTTATGGTTAGGGTTAGGGTTAGGGTGAGGGTTAAGCTGAGGTTAAGGTTAGGGTGATGGTTAGGGTTAGGGTAATGTTTAGGGTGACGGTGAGTGTTCGGTGAGGGTGAGGGTAAGTGTTAGGGTTAGGTTTAGGTTGAGGGTGATTGTGAGGGTTAGGATTAGGAATAGGTTTAGCGTTAGGGTGAGGGTGAGGGTCAGTGTGAGGGTGAAGCTTAGGGTTAGGGTTAGCATTATGGTTTGGGTGAGGTTTATGGTTAGTGTGAGGGTTATGATTAGGGTTAGGGTTAGGGTTAGGATGACGGTAAGGGTTAGGGTGAGGGTTAGGGTGAAGGTGAGGGTTAGGGTTTGGGTTAGGTTTAGGGTGAGGGCTAGGGTGAGGGTGAGGGTTAGTGTGAGGTTTGGGTTGAGAGTTTCTTTTCGGTCAGGGTTAGGGTTATGGTGAGGATTAGCATGCGGGTGAGGGTTAGGGTTAGGGTTAGGTTGAGGGTTAGGGTTTGGGTGTTGTTTAGGGAAAGGTTGAGGGTTGGGTTAATTATGAGGGTGCGGGTGCGGGTGACGGTTCGGGTGCAGGTGAAGGTGAGGTTGAGGTTGAGGATTATGGTTAGGGTTAGTGTTAGGGAGAGGGTAAGGTATAGGGTGAGGTTTATTGTGAGGATGTGGGTTAAGGTTAGTGTTAGGGTTAGGGTGAGTTTTAGTCTTTGGTTTAGGGGTGAGGGTGAGGTATAGGGTGAATGTTAGTGTTAGGGTGAGAGTTAGGGATATGGTTAGGGTGAGGGTGAGGGTTCGAGTTAAGTTTAGGGTTAGGGTGAGGGTTAGGGTAACAGTTACAGTGAGGGTAAGCGTTAGGGTTAGGTTGAGGGTTAGGGTTAGGTTTAGGGTTAGTGTGAGGGTGTGGGTGAGGGTAAGAATTAGTGTTAGGGTGAGGGTTAGGATGAGGGTTAGGGTTAGGATTAGGGTTAGGGTGAGGGTGAGGTTTAGGTTTAGGGTTAGGGTGAGGTTTAGCGTTAGGGTGAGGGTGAGATTTAGGGAAAGACTTAGGGTCAGTGTTAGGGTTAGGGTTAGGGGTACGGGTAGGATTAGGCTTAGGCCGAGAATGAGGGTGAGGGTTAGGGTTCGGTTTAGAGTGAGCATTAGGGTTAGGGTTAGGGTGAGGGTTAGGATGAGTTTTAGTGTTAGGATTAGGATAAGGGTAAGGTATAGGATAAGGGTTAGGGTGAGGGTGAGGGTTAGGCTTAGTGTTAGGAATACGATTAGGGTAAGTGTTAGGGTGAGAGTGAAGGTTAGGTTGAGGGTTAGGGTGAGGGTTAGGCTTAGGGTTACGCTGAGGGTGAGGGTGAGGGTGAGGGTGAGGGTTAGGGTTAGGGTGAGATTTAGGGGTAAGGTTAGGGTGAGAGTTAGGGTTGGGTTTAAATTTAGGGTTAGGTTGATGGTTAGGGTTAGGGTTACAGTGAGCATGAAGGGTAGGATTAGGTTGAGGGTTAGGGTTAGGCTTAGGGTGAGGGTTAGGATGAGGATTAGGGTTAGGATTAGGTTAGGGTGAGGGCTAGGGTGTGGGTGATTGTTAGGGTTAGTGTTTGGGTGAGGTTTAGGGTTAGGGTTAGGGTTACGGTGAGGGTTAGGATGAGGGATAGGGTTAGGATTAGGGTTAGGTTGAGGGCTAGGTTGAGGGTGACGGTTAGAGTAAGGGTTAGGCTTAGGCTTAGGGATAGGCTGAGAATGAGGTTCAGGGTGAGGATTAGGGTTAGGGTGATGGTTAGGTTTCAGGTTAGGGTGAGGGTTAGGATGAGGTTTAGGGTTAGGGTGAGGGTTAGGGTGAGGATGATGGTAAGGGAAAAGTTTAGGCTGAGGTTGAGGGTTAAGATAAGGTTGAGGGTTATGGTTAGGTTTATGATTAGGGTTAGGGTTAGGGTGATGGTTAAATTGAGTATTAGGGTACTGTTAGGGTTAGTGTGAGGTATAGGGTGAGGATGAGGGTTAGGGTTATGGTGAGAGTGAGGGTTAGAATTATGGTTAGGGTGAGGGCTAGGGAGAGGGTGAGGGTTAGAGTTTGGGTTAGGGTTAGGATGAGGTTTAGGACTAGGGTGAGGGAAAGGGTTAGTGTGAAATTTAGTGTTAGGGTTAGGGTTAATGTTAGGGTGAGGTTTATGTTTAGGGTGAGGGTTAGTGTTAGTGTTAGGGTTAGGGTTATTGTTAGGGTTAGGGTTACCGTTACGGTTACTGTGAGGGTGAGGGTTACGGTTAAGGTAAATGTGAGGTTTAGTGTTAGGGTTATGGTTAGAGTTTGGGTTAGGGTGAGGGTGAGGTTTAGGGTTAGAGTTACGGTAAGGGTGAGGCAGAGGTGGAGGGTAAGGTTTAGTGTTAGTGTTAGAGTTAGGGTTAGGGTGAGGGTTAGGGTCAGCGTGAGGGTGAGGGTGAGGGTTAGGCTTAGGGTTAGGATTAGGAATAGTGTAAGGGTTTGGGTGAGTGTGAGGGTTAGGGTTAGGCTTAGGCTTAGGCTTAGGGTTAGGCTGAGAGTGACGGTGAGGGTGAGAGTTAGGGTTAGGGTTATTGTTAGGGTGAGACTTAGGGTTCGGTTAAGTTTATGGTTAGGGTGAGGTTTAGGGTTAGGTTTAGGGTTAGGGTTAGGGTTTCGGTTAGGGTTAGTTTGAGGTTTAGTGTTACGGTGAGGGTGAGGTTTAGGGTTAGGTTGTGGGTTAGGGTTAAGATTATGGTTAGGGTGAGCGTGAGTGTTAGGATTAGGGTTAGGATTAGGGTTAGGTTTAGGTTTAGGATTAGTGTTATGGTTAGGGTTAGTGTAAGTGTTATGGTGAGGTTGAGCGTGAGGGTTAGGGTTAGGGTTAGGGTGAGGTTTAAGGTTAGGGTTAGGATTAGGTTTAGGGTGAGGGTTAAGTTTAGGGTTAGATTTAGGGTTAGTTGGAGGGTTATGTTGAACGTTAATATTAGGGTTCGTGTTAGGGTTAAGGTTAGGGTGAGGGTTAGGTTGAGGTTTAGGGTTAGGGTTAGGGTTTGGATTAGGGATAGGGTGAGGTGAGTGTGAGGGTTAGGGTTAGGCTTAGGCTTAGGCTGAGGGTAAGGCTGAGGGTGAGGGTGTGAGTTAGGATTAGGGTTAGGGTGATGGTTAGGGTTAGGGTTAAGGTGAGGGTTAGGATGAGGGTTA
Organism: Dipodomys merriami; assembly: GCF_024711535.1. Lineage (NCBI taxonomy): Eukaryota > Metazoa > Chordata > Mammalia > Rodentia > Heteromyidae > Dipodomys > Dipodomys merriami. The sequence goes on from NW_027202849.1 coordinate 2,588,641, forward strand.
GGGTCAGGCTTAGGGTTAGGGTGAGGGCTAGGGTGAGGGTGAGGGTTAGGGTAAGTGTTAGGCTTAGGCTTAGGTTTAGGCTGAGCATGAGGTTGAGGGTGAGGGTTAAGGTTAGGGATAGGGTGAGGTTTAGTGTTAGGGTTACGGTTAGAGTTAGGGTTAGGATGAGGGTGAGGTTTAGGGGTAGGGTTAGCGTCAGCGTGAGGGTTAGGGTTCAGGTGAGGGTTAGGGTGGGGGTGACAGTAAGGGTAAAGTTGAGGATTAGGCTGAGGTTGAGGGTTATGGTAAGGGTGAGGGTTCGGTTTAGAATGAGGGTTAGGATTAGTGTTAGGGTGAGGGTGAGGGTTAGATTGAGGATTAGTGTTAAGGTTAGTGTGACGTTTAGGGTGAGGATGAGGGTTAGGGTTAGGGTGAGGGCTAGGGTGAGGGTGAGGGTGAGGGTTAGACTGAGGACTAGTGTTAGGGTTAGTGTGAGGTTTAGGGTGACGATGAGGTTTAGGGTTAGGATTAGGGTTAGGATTAATTTTAGATTTAGGCTTAAGGTGAGGGTTAGGCTGAGGGTGATATTTAGGGTTAGTGTTAGGATTAGGATTAGGGTTAGGGTTAGGGTGAGTGTGAGGCTTAGGGTTAGGGTTAGGGTGAGGCTTAGTGTTAGGCTGAAGGTGAGGGTGAGGGTGAGGGTTAGGTTGAGGGTGAGGGTTAGGGTTAGGGTTAGGGTGAGAGTTAGGGTTAGGGTAAAGTTGAGGGTTAGGGTTAGGGTTAGGTTTAGGGTGAAGGTGAGGGTGAAGGTTAGTGTTAGGGTGAGGGTTAGGATGAGGGTTAGGGTTAGGATTAGTGTTAGGGTGATTGTGAGAGTTAGGGTTAGGGCTAGGCTTAGGCTTAGGGTTAGGCTGAGCGAGAGGCTGAGGGTGAGGTTTAGGGTTAGGGTGATGGTTAGGATTACGGTTCGGGTGAGGGTTGGGTTGAGGTTTTGGGTTAGGGTGATGGTTAGGGTGAGGATGTTGGTAAGGGTAAAATTGAAGTTTAGGCTGAAAGTGAGGGTTAAGAAAAGGGTGAGGGTTAGGGTTAGGTTTAGGGTTAGGTTTAGGTTTAGGGTGAGGGTTAGATTCAGGATTAGGGTTAGGGTTAGGATTAGTGTGAGGTTTAGGGTGAGGATGATGGTTAGGGTTAGGGTGAGAGTGAGGGTTAGAATAAGGGTTAGGGTGAGGGCTAGGGTGAGGGTGAGGGTTAGAGTTAGGGTTAGGGTTAGGGTGAATTTTAGGATTAGGGTGAGGGTTAGGGTTAGTGTGAGGGTTAGTGTTAGGGTTAGGGTTAGTGTTACAGAGACAGTAAGGGTTAGGGTGAGTGTTAATGTTAGGGTGAGGGTTATGGTTAGGGTGAGGGTGAGGTTTACTGTTAGGGTTATTGTTAGGGTTAAGGTTAGGGTTACGGTTATGATGAGGGTGAGGGTTAGGGTAAGGGTTAGGGTGAGGTTCAGTGTTAGGGATATTGTTTGATTTAGGGTTACGGTGAGGGTGAGGTTTAGGGTTAGAGTTAGGGTAAGGGTGAGGCTGAGGTTGAGGGTTAGGTGTAGGGTTAGTGTTAGAGTTAGGGTTAGGTTGAGGTTTTGGCTGAGGGGGAGGGTGAGGGTTAGGCTTAGGTTTAGGATTAGGATTAGGGTAAGGGTTAGGGTGAGTGTGAGGGTTAGGTTTAGGGTTAGGCTTAGGCTTAGGGTTAGGCTGAGAGTGAGGGTGAGGATTAGGGTTAGGGTTAGGGTGAGAGTTAGGGTTCGGGTTAAGTTTAGGGTTAGGGTGAGGGTTAGGGTTAGGGTTATGGTGAGCGTTAGCGTTAGGGTTAGGTTGAGGTTTAGGGTTAGGCTTAGGATTAGGGTGAGTGTTAGGGAAAGACTTAGGGTGAGTGTTAGTATGAAGATTAGGGTTAGGGTTAGGGTTAGGGTGAGGGCTAGGGTCAGGGTGAGGGTTAGGGTTAGTGTTTGGGGGAGGTTTTGGTTTAGGGTTAGGGTTAGGGTGAGGGTTAGATTGAGGGTTAGGGTTACAGTGTGGGAGAGGGTTAGGGTAAGGGTGAGTGTTAGGGTTGGGTTTTGGGTTAGGGTGAGGGTGAGTTTTAGGGTTAGATTTATGGTTAGGGTGAAGGTTAGGTCGAGGATTAGGATTAGGGTTAGTGTTAGGGTTAAGTTTAGGGTGAGGGTTAGGTTGAGATTTAGGGTTAGGTTTAGGGTTAGGGTGAGGGTATGTGAGGGTTAGGGTTAGGGTTAGGCTTAGGCTTATGGTTAGGCTGAGCGTGAAGTTGTGGGGAGGATTAGGATTAGGGTGATGGTTAGGGTTAAGGTTAGGTTGAGGGTTAGGATGAGGGATAGGGTTAGGATTATTGTTAGGGTGAGGGCTAGGGTGAGGGTGAGGGTTAGAGTAAGGGCTAGGCTTAGGCTTAGAGTTAGGCTGAGGGTGAGGTTGAGAGTGAGGGTTAGGGTTGGGTGATGGTTAGGTTTACGTTTAGGGTGAGGGTTAGGATGAGTTTTAGGATTAGGGTGAGGGTTAGGGTGAGGATGATGGTAAGGGTAAAGGTGAGGTGTAGGCTGAGGTTGAGGTTTAAGATAAGGGTGAGGGCTAGGGTTAGGTTTTGGGTTATGGTTAGGGTTTGGGTGAGGGTTAGATTGAGGATTAGGGTTAGGGCTAGGGTTAGTGTGAGGTTTAGTGTGAGGATGATGGTTAGGGTTAGGGTGAGGGTGAGGGTTATAATTAGGGTTAGGTGAGGGCTAGGGTGAGGGTGAGGGTTAAGTTAGGGTTAGGGTTAGGGTGACATTTACGATTAGGGGGAGGGTTAGGGTTATTGTGAGGGTTAGTGTTAGCGTTAGAGTTATTGTTAGAGTGAGGCTAAGGCTTAGGATTAGGGTGAGGGTTAGGGTAGGGTTATGGTGAGGGCTCGTTTGAGGGTGGTGATTAGGGTTAGTGTTTGGGTGAGGTTTAGGTTATGGTTTGGGTTAGGGTGAGGGTTAGGTTGAGGGTTAGGGTTACAGTGAGGGTGAGGGTTAGGGTTAGTGTTAGGGTTAGGTTTAGTATTTATGTTAGGGTGATGGTGAGTTTTAGGGTTAGATTTAGGGTTATGGGGAGGGTTAGGTCGAGGGTTAGGGTTAGGATTAGTGTTTGGGTTAAAGTTAGGGTGAGGGTTAAGTTGAGGTATAGGGTTAGGGTTAGGGTTAGGCTTAGATTTAGGGTGAGGGATAGGGTGAGTGTGAGAGTTAGGTCAAGGGTTAGCCTTTGGCTTAGGGTTAGTCTGAGCGTGAAGTTGAGGGTGAGGGTTAGTGTTAGGGATAGGGTGAGGTTTAGTATTAGGGTTAGGGTTAGGGTGAGGTTTACTGTTAGGGTTAGGGTTAGAGTTAGGTTTAGGGTGATGGCGAGTTTTAGTGTTAGAGTTAGGGTAAGGGTGAGGCTGAGGTTGAGGGTTAGGTTTAGGATTAGGGTTAGGATTAGGATTAGGGTAAGGGTTAGGGTGAGTGTGAGTTTTAGGGTTAGGCTTAGGCTTAGGGTTAGGCTGAGAGTGAGGGTGAAGGTGAGGGTTAGGGTTAGGGTGAGGGTTAGGTTTAGGGTTAGGGTGAGAGTTAAGGTTCGGTTAAGTTTAGGGTTATGGTGAGGGTTAGGGTTAGGATTAGGGTTAGGGTGAGGGCAAGGGTGAGGGTTAGGGTTAGGATTAGGGTTAGGGTGAGGGCTAGGGTGAGGGTGAGGTTTAGGGTTAGTGTTAGGGTAAGGTTTACGATTAGGGGTAGGTTTTGTATTAGGGTTAGGATGAGGGTTAGGGTTAATATTATGGTTAGTGTGAGGGTGTGTGTTAGGGTTAGGTTTAGGGTTAGGGTTAGTTTTAGGGTTAGGATTAGTGTTATTGTTAGGGTAATGGTTAGAGTTATGTTGAGGGTGAGGCTTAGGGTGAGGGTGAGGGTTAGGGTTAGGGTTAGGCTGAGGGTGAGGTTGGGGGTGAGGATTAGGTTTACGGTGATGGTTAGGGTTCAGGTTAGGGTGAGGGTTAGGATGAGGGTTAGGGTTAGGCTTACCTGTAGGGTAATGGCTAGGGTGAGGGTGAGGGTTAGGGTAAGGGTTAGGCTTAGGCTTAGGCTTAGACTGAGCATGAAGTTGAGGGTGAGGTTTAGGGTTAGGGTTCAGGTGAGGTTTAGTGTTAGGGTTTGGGTTAGAGTTAGGGTTCGGGTGAGGGTGAGTTTTAGGGGTAGGGTTAGTGTCAGGGTGAGGGTTAGGGTTCGGGTGAGGGTTAGGGTGGGGGTGACGTGAAGTTTAAGGGTGAGGGTTAGGCTGAGGGTGAGGGTTATGGAATGGGTGGGGGTTAGGTTTAGGATGAGGGTTAGAGTTAAGGTTAGGGTGAGGGTGAGATTTAGATTAAGGCTTAGTGTTAAGGTTAGTGTGAGGTTTAGGGTGAGAATGAGGGTTAGGGTTAGTGTGAGGGTGTGGGTGAGGGTAAGTTTGAGGACTAGTGTTAGGTTTAGTGTGAGGTTTAGGGTGAGGATGAGATTTAGGGTTAGGGTTAGGTTTAGGATTAATGTTAGGGTTCGGCTTAAGGTGAGGGTTAGGGTGAGGGTGAGGCTTAGAGTTAGTGTTAGGATTAGGAATAGGGTTAGGCTGAGGATTAGTTTGAGGGTTAGGGTTATGGTTAGTGTTAAGGTTAGGGTTAACGTTAGGGTGAGTGTTAGCTTGAGGGTGAGTTTGAGGGTTAGGGTTATCAGGAGGGTTAGGATGAGGGTTAGGGTTAGGATTAAGGTTAGGGTGAGAGCTAGGTTGAGGGTGAGGTTTAGGTTTATAGTTAGTGTGAGGGTTAGGGTGAGGTTGAGGTTTAGGTTTACAGTTAGGGTAAGCGTGAGGCTGAGGTTGAGGTTTAGGGTTAGGGTTAGGCTTAGGGTGATGGTGAGGGTGAGGTTTAGGCTTAGGCTTAGGGTTAGGATTAGGATTAGGGTAAGTTTAGGGTGAGTGTGATGGTTAAGGTTAGGGTTAGGCTTAAGCTTAGGGTTAGGCTGATAGTGAGGGTGAGGGTGAGCTTAAGTGTTAGGATGAGGGGTAGGGTTAAGATTAGGGTTAGGGTGAGGGCTAGGGGGAGGGTGAGTTTTAGGTTTAGTGTTAGGGTATGGTTTATGGGTAGGGTTAGGGTTAGGGTTAGGGTTACGATGAGTTTAGGGTTACAGTGAGGGTGAGGGATAGGGTTAGGTTGAGGAGTAGGGATAAGATTATGGTTAGGGTGAGGGTGAGTTTTCGGGTTAAGATTCAGTTTTAGGGGGAAGGTTAGGTCGAGGGTTAGGGTTAGGGTTAGTGTTAGTGATAAGGTTAGGGTGAGGGTTAGGTTGAGGTTTAGGGTTAGGTTTAGGGTTAGGGTTAGGGTATGGGTGAGGGTATGTAAGGGTTAGGGTTAGGGTTAGGCTTAGGGTTAGAGTTAGTCTGAGGGTGAGGGTGGGGGTGAGTATTAGGGTTAGGGTGGTGGTTAGGGTTAGGGTGAGTTTTAGGATGAGGGATAAGGTTAGGATTAGGGTTAGGGTGAGGGCTAGGGTGAGAGTGAGGGTTAGAGTAAGGGTTAGGCTTAGGCTTAGGGATAGCCTGAGCGTGAGGTTGAGGGTGAGGGTTAGGGTTAGGGAGATGGCTAGGTTTATGGTTAGGGTGAGGGTTAGGGTTAGTGTGAGGGTTAATGATAGGGTTAGGGTTAGTGTTAGGGTGAGGGTAAGTGTTAGGGTGAGGGTTAATGTTAGGGTGAGTGTTATGGTTAGGGTGAGGGTTAGGGTTATTTTTTGGGTTAGGGTTAGGTTACAGTTAGGGTGAGGTTGAAGGTTAGGGTTAGGGTTAGTGTTAGGGTGAGGATTAGGGTTAGGGGTAGGGTTAGGGTGAGTGTTAGGTTGAGGATTAGGGTTAGGATTAGGGTTAGGGTGAGGGTGAGGGTTAAGATTAGGGTTAGGTTTAGGATTATTTTTAGTGTTATCGTTATGGTTAAGTTTGCATTGAATTTGAGGCTGAGGGTGAGGGTTAGGGGTAGGATTAGTGTTATGGTTAGGTTTAGGGTTCGGTTCAGTGTTATTCTTAGGGTTAGGGTTAGAGTTACGGTGAGGGTGAGGGTGAGGGTAAGGGTGAGGGTTACGGTTATGATTTAGGTGAGGTTTAGGCTGAGGGTGAGGGATAGGATGAGGGTTAGGCATAGGGTTAGGCTTAGCCTTAGGCTGAGGGTGAGGGTTAGGATGAGGGTTAGGGTTAGGGTGAGGGATAGGGTTAGTGTTAGGGTGAGAGTAAGTGTTCGGGTTTTGTTTAGGGTTAGGGTGAGGGTAAGGGTAACGGTTACAGTGAGGGTGAGGTTTAGGGTTAGGTTGAGGGTTAGGGTTAGGGTTAGGGTGAGGGTGAGGGTGAGGGTTAGGTTTAGTGTTAGGGTGAGGGTTAGGATGAGGGTTAGTTTTAGGATTAGGGTTAGGGTGAGGGCTAGGGTGAGGGTGAGGTTTAGGGTTTGGGTTAGGGTGAGGTTTAGGGTTAGGTTTAGGGTTAGAGTTAGTGTTAGCTTAGGGTTATAGTGAGGGTTAGGGTGAGGGTGAGTGTTAGGCTTAGTGTTAGGATTAGGATTTGGGTAAAGGTTAGGGTGAGGTTTAGGGAGAGTTTTAGTGTTAGGGTTAGGTTTAGAGTGAGGTTTAGGGTTAGAGTTAGGGTTCTGGTGAGTCTGAGGCTGAGGGTTAGGGTTAGGGTTAGTCTTAGAATTAGGGTTACAGTGAGGGTTAGGGTGAGGGTGAGTGTTAGTCTTAGTGTTAGGATTAGGATTCGGGTAAGGGTGAGGGTGAGGGTGAGTGTTAGGGTTAGGTTTAGGCTTAGGCTTAGGGTTAGGCTGAGTATGAGGGTTAGGGTTAGGGTGAGAATTAGGGGTAGGGTTTGGGTGAGGGTTAGGGTAAGAATTAGTGTTCGGGTTAAGTTTTGGGTTACGGTGAGGTTTAGGGTTAGGGTTACGGTGAGCGTGAGGGTTAAGGTTAGTTTAAGGGTTAGGGTTAAGGTTACGGTGAAGGTTAGATTGAGGATTAGGGTTAGGGTGAGGGTTAGTGTGAGCGTTAGGGTGAGGATGAGGGTTAGGGGTAGGGTGAGGGTGAGGGTTATAATCAGGGTTAGGGTGAGGGTAAGGGTGAGGGTGAGGGTTATATTTAGGGTTAGGGTTAGGGTGAGGTTTAGGATTAGTGTGAGGGTTAATGTTAGATTTAGGGTTAGTGTTAGAGTGAGGGTAAGTTTTAGGGTGAGGGTTAATGTTAGGGTGACTTTTATGGTGAGGGTGAGGGTTAGTGTTAGGTTTAGGGTTAGGGTTATTGTTTGGGTTAGGGTTAGGTTACGGTTAGGATGAGGTTTAAGGTTAGGGGTAGGGTGAGGTTCAGTGTTAGGGTTAGGTTTAGAGTTAGGGTTAGGCTGAGGGTGAGGATTAGGGTTAGAGTTAGGGAAAACGTGAGGCGGAGGTTGAGGTTTAGGTGTAGAGTTAGTGTTAGAGTTCGGGTTAGGTTAAGGGTTTGGGTGAGGGTGAGGGTGAGGGTGAGGGTGAGGGTTAGGCTTAGGGTTAGGATTAGGATTAGGGTAAGGTTTAGGGTGAGTGTGAAGTTTAGGTTTAGGGTTAGGATTAGGCTTAGGGTTAGCCTGAGAGTAAGGGTGAGGTTGAGGTTTAGGGTTAGGGTGAGGGTTAGGTTTAGGGTTAGGGTGAGAGTTAGGGATTGGGTTAGTTTGAGGGTTAGGTTAGGGTTAGGGTGATGGTGAAGGTGACAGTTAGGGTTAGTGTTAGGGTGAGGCTTAGGATGAGCGTTACAGTTAGGATTAGGGTTAGTGTGAGGGCGAGGGTGTGGGTGAGGTTTAGGTTTAGGGTTAGGGTGAGGTTTAGGGTTAAGGTTTAGGGTTAGGGTTAGGGTGAGGGTGAGGTTGAAGGTTAGAGTTAAGTTTAGGGTGAGGCTGAGGGTGAGGGTTAGTGTTAGGGTCAGTGTTAGAGTTAGGGTTACCGTGAAGGATAGGGTGAGGGTAAGGGTTAGCCTTAGTGTTAGGATTAGGATTAGGGTAAGGGTTAGGGTGACTGTGAGGGTTAGGTTTAGGGTTAGGCTTAGGCTTAATGTTAGGCTGAGGGTGAGGGTGAGTGTGAGGGTTAGGGTTAGGGTGAGAGTTAGGGGTAGGTTTAGGGTGAGAGTTAGGGTTCGTGTTAAGTTTAGGGTTAGGGTGAGGGTTAGGGTTAGGGTTACAGTGAGTTTGAGGGTTAAGGTTAGGTTGAGGGTTAGGGTTAGGCTTAGGATTAAGGTGAGGTTTAGGGTTAGGGTTAGGGTGAGTTTTAGGATGAGGATTAGGTTTAGGATTAGGGTTAGGGTTGAGGGCTAGGGTGAGGGTGAGGGTTAGGGTTAGAGTTTGGGTGAGGTTTAGGGTTAGGGTTAGGGTTAGGGTGAGGTTTAGGGGTAGGGTTAGTGTGATAGTTAGGGTTCGGGTTAAGTTTAGGCTTAGGGTGAGGGTTAGGGTTAGGTTTACAGTGAGGTTGAGAGTTAGGGTTAGGTTGAGGGTTAGGGTTAGGCTTAGGATTAGGGTGAAGGTTAGGATTAGTGTTAGGGTGAGGGTTAGGATGAGGTTTAGGGTTAGGAGGTGACGGTTAGGATGAGGGTTAGGGTTACAATGAGGGTGAGTGTTAGGGAAAGTGTGAGGGTTTGGGTTAGGATTTGGGTTAGGGTGAGGGTGAGTTTTCGGGTTAGATTTAGTGTTCGGGGGAAGGTTAGGTCTAGGGTTAGGGTTAGGGTTAGTGTTAGTGATAAGGTTAGGGTGAGGGTTAGGTTGAGGTTTAGGGTTAGTGTTAGGGTTAGAATTAGGGTAAGGGTGAGGGTTTGTGACGGTGAGGGTTAGGGTTACTCTTAGGATTAGGGTTAGGCTTAGGGTGAGGTTGGGGGTTAGGATTAGGGTTTGGTGATGGTTAGGGTGAAGGCTATGAAGGTTAGGGTTAGTGTTTGGGTGAGGTTTAGGGTTAGGATTAAGCTTAGGGTGATGGTTAAGATGAGAGTGAGCGTTATAGTGAGGGTGAGGGTTAGAGTAAGATTGAGGGTTATGGTTAGGATTTGGGTTAGGGTGATCGTGAGTTTTAGGGTTAGATTTAGGGTTAGGGGGTGGGTTCAGTCGAGGGTTAGGATTAGGATTAGTGTTAGGGTTAAGGTTAGGGTGATGGTTAGGTTAATGTTTAGGGGTAGGCTTAGGATTAGCGTTAGGTTTAGGGTATGTGAGGGTTAGGGTTACAGTTAGGCTTAGAGTTAGGTTTATGCTGAGCGTGAGGGTGGGGTGAGGATTAGGGTTAGGGTGACGGTTAGGTTTAGGGTTAGGGTGAGAGTTAGGATGAGGGTTAGGGTTAGGATTAGGGTTAGGGTGAGGGCTAGGGTGAGGGTGAAATTTAGAGAAAGTGTTAGGTTTAGGCTTAGGGTTAGGCTGAGCATGATGTTGAGGGTGAGGTTTCAGGTTAGGGCCATGTTTAGGTTTAAGGTTAGGGTGAGGGTTAGGATGAGGTTTATGGTTAGGGTGAGGGTTAGGGTGAGGATGATGGTAAGGGTAAACGTGAGTTTTAGGCTGAGTTTGAGGGTTAAGATATGGATGAGGGTTAAGGTTAGGTTTATGGTTAGGGTTAGGTTTAGGGTGAGGGTTAGATTGAGGATTAGGGTTAGGGTTCGGGTTAGTGTGAGGTTTAGGGTGAGGATGAGGTTTAGGGTGAGTGTGAGGGTGTGGGTTAGAATTAGGGTTAGGGTGAGGGCTAGGGTGAGGGTGAGGGTTAGATTTAAGGTTAGGGTTAGGGTGAGATTTAGGATTAGGGTGAGGATTAGGGTAGTGTGAGATTTAGTGTTAGGGTTAGGGTTAGTGTTAGGGTGAAGGTAAGTGTTAAGGTGAGGGTTAATGTTAGGGTGAGGGTTATGGTTAGGGTGAGATTTAGGGTTAGGTTTAGGGTTATTGTTAGGGTTAATGTTAGGGTTACAGTTACTGTGAGGGTGAGGGTTAGGTTTAGGGTGAGGTTTAGTGTTAGGGTTAGGTTTAGAGTTAGGGTTACGGTGAGGGTGAGGTTTAGGGTTAGAGTTAGGTTAAGGTTGAGGCTGAGGTTGAGGGTTAGGTTTATGTTTAGTGTTAGAGTTAGGGTTAGGGTGAGGGTTAGGGTGAGGGTGAGGGTGAGGGTGAGGGTTAGGATTAGGGTTAGGATTAGCATTAGTGTAAGGGTTTGGGTGAGTGTGAGGGTTAGGGTTAGGGTTAGGCTTAGGCTTAGGATTAGGCTGAGAGTGAGGGTGAGGGTGAGGGTTAGGGTTAGGGTGAGGGTTAGTGTTAGGTTGAGAGCTAGGGTTCAGTTAAGTTTAGGGTTAGGGTGAGGGTTAGGTTTAGGTTTAGGGTGAGGGTGAAGGCTAGGTGAGGTGAGGGTTAGGGTTAGTGTTAGGGTAAGGTTTAGATTTAGGGTTAGGGTTTGGGTTAGGGTTAGGATGAGGGTTAGGGTTACGGTGAGGGTGAGGTTTAGGGTTATGTTGATGGTTAGGTTTAAGATTATGGTTAGGGTGAGGGTGAGAGTTAGGATTAGGGTTAGGGTTAGGGTTAGGGTTAGGTTTAGGGTTATTGTTAGGGTTAGGGTTAGGGTTACAGTTACTGTGAGGGTGAGGGTTAGGTTTAGGGTGAGGTTTAGTGTTAGGGTTAGGTTTAGAGTTAGGGTTACGGTGAGGGTGAGGTTTAGGGTTAGAGTTAGGTTAAGGTTGAGGCTGAGGTTGAGGGTTAGGTTTATGGTTAGTGTTAGAGTTAGGGTTAGGGTGAGGGTTAGTGTGAGGGTGAGGGTGAGGGTGAGGGTTAGGCTTAGGGTTAAGATTAGCATTAGTGGAAGGGTTTGGGTGAGTGTGAGGGTTAGGGTTAAGGTTAGGCTTAGGCTTAATGTTAGGCTGAGAGTGAGGGTGAGGGAGAGGGTTAGGGTTAGGGTGAGGGTTAGTGTTAGGGTGAGAGTTAGGGTTCAGTTAAGTTTAGGGTTAGGGTGAGGGTTAGGTTTAGGTTTATGGTGAGGGTGAAGGCTAGGTGAGGTGAGGGTTACGGTTAGTGTTAGGGTAAGTTTTATATTTAGGGTTAGGGTTTGGGTTAGCGTTAGGATGAGGTTAGGGTTAAGGTGAGGGTGAGGTTTAGGGTTACGTTGATGGTTAGGTTTAAGATTATGGTTAGGGTGAGGGTGAGAGTTAGGATTAGGGTTAGAGTTAGGGTTAGGTTTAAGTTTAGGATTAGTGTTATTGTTAGGGTTAGGGTTAGAGTTATGGTGAGAGTGAGGGTGAGGATTAGGGTTAGGGTTAGGGTGAGGTTTAGGGTTAGGCTTAGGTTTAGGATTAGGGTGAAGGTGAGGTTTAGTGGTAGATTTAGGTTTAGTTGGAGGGCTTGGTCGAGCGTTAATGTTAGGGTTAGTTTTAGGGTTAAGGTTAGGGTGAGGGTTAGGTTGAAGGTGAGTTTTAGGGTTAGGGTTATGGGGAGGGGTAGTATGAGGGTTAGGGTTAGGATTAAGGTTAGGGTGAAGGCTAGGTTGAGGGTGAGGTTTTTGGTTAGGGTTAGGGTGAGGTTTAGGTTTAGGGTTAATTTTAGAGTTAGGATGAGGTTGAGGTTTATTTTTAGTGTTAGGGTAAGCGTGAGGCTGAGGTTGAGGGTTAGGGTTAGGGTTAGTGTTAGAGTTAGGGTTAGGGTGATGGTTAGGGTTAGGATGAGGGTGATGGTGAGGGTTAGGCTTTGGCTTAGGCTTAGGATTAGGATTAGGGTAAATTTAGGGTGAGTGTGATGGTTAGGGTTAGGGTTAGGCTTAGGTTTAGGGTTAGGCTGAGTGTGAGGGTGAGGGTGAGCGTTGAGTTTAGGGTGAGGGTTAGGGTTAGGATTAGGGTTATGGTGAGGGCTAGGGTAAGGGTGAGTGTTAGAGTTAGTGTTAGGGTATGGTTTAGGGTTAGGGTTAGGGTTAGGTTTAAGGTTAGGATGAGTGTTATGGTTACAGTGTGGTTGAGGGTTAGGGTGAAGTTGAGGATTAGGTTTAAGATTATGTTTAGGGTGAGGGTGAGTGTTAGGATTAGGGTTAGGGTTAGGGTTAGGTTTAGGGTTAGGATTAGTGTTATTGTTAGGGTTAGGGTTAGAGTTATGGTCAGGGTGAAGGTGAGGGTGAGGGTTAGGGTTAGGGTGAGCTTTAGGGTTAGGTTTAGGATTAAGGTTAGGATATGGGGGAGATTTAAGGTTAGATTTAGGGTTAGTTGTAGGGTTAGGTCGAGTGTTTGGGTGAGGTTTAGGGTTAGGGTTCGGGTTAGGGTGACGGTTAGGATGAGGGTTAGGGTTACAATGAGGCTGAGGGTTAGGGTAAGGGTGAGGTTTAGGGTTAGGATTTGGGCTAGGGTGAGGGTGAGTTTTCGGGTTAGATTTAGTGTTGGGGGAAGGTTAGGTCGAGGGTTAGCGTTAGGGTTAGTGTTAGTGATAAGGTTAGGGGGAGGGTTAGGTTGAGGTTTAGGGTTAGGGTTAGGGTTAGAATTAGGGTAAGGGTGAGGGTTTCTGAGGGTGAGGGTTAGGGTTAGGCTTAGTATTAGGGTTAGGCTGAGGGTGAGGTTGGGGGTGAGGATTAGGGTTTGGTGATGGTTAGTGTTAGGGTTAGGTTGAGGGCTAGGGTGAGGGTGAGGCTTACAGTAAGGGTTAGGCTTAGGCTTAGGTTTATGCTGAGCTTGAGGTTGAGGGTGAGGGTTAGGGTTAAGGTGATGTCTAGGTTTACGGTTAGGGTTAGTGTGAGCGTTACTGTTAGGGTTAGTGTTAGTGTTATGGTGAGGTTAAGTGTTAGGGTGAGGGTTAATTTTAGGGTGAGGGTTATGATTTGGGTGAGGGTTAGGGTTAGAGTTAGGGATATTGTTTCGTTTAGGGTTAGGTTACTGTTACGGTGAGGGTGAGGGTTAGGGTTAGGGTTAGGGTTAGGGTGAGGTTTAGGATTAGGGTTAGGGTTAAGGTTAGGCTGAGGGTTTGGGTTAGGGTTAAGGTTATGGTGAAGGTGAGGGTTAGGGTTAGGTTTAGTGTTAGTGTTATTGTTAGGTTTAGGGTTAGAGTTACGGTGAGGGTGAGGTTGAGGGTTAGGTTGAGGGTGAGGTTTAGGGTTATGGTTTGGATAAGGGTGAGGGTGAGGGTGTCGTTTAGGGTTACAGTTAGGGTTAGGGTGCGGGTTAGTGTGAGGGTTACGGTTAGGGTTAGGGTGAGGTTTAGGATGAGGTTTAAGTTTAGGGTTTGGGTGAGGTTTTGGGTTCGGGTTATAGTAAGGGTGAGAGTTAGGGTTAGGTTGAGGTTGAGGGTTAGGATTAGGGTTAGGTTGAGTGTTAGGGTTAGGGTTAGGGTCAATGTTAGGTTGAGGATTAGGGTTAGGATTAGGGTTAGCGTGAGGGCTAGGGTGAAGGTGAGGGTTGTGGTTAGTGTTAGGGTGAGGTTTAGGGTTAGGGTTAGGGTGAGGGTGAGGGTTAGGATGTGGCTTAGGGTTATGGTGAGGGTCATGGTTAAGGTTAGGTTGAGGGTTAGGGAAAGGATGAGTTTTAGGGTGAGGGTGAGGGTTAGGATTAGGGTTAGGGTTAGGATTCTTGTTAGTGTTATGGTTATGATTAAGTTTGCAGTTAGGTTGAGGCTGAGTGTTAGGGTTAGGGGTAGGATTAGTGTAAGGGTTAGGTTTAGGGTTAGATTTAGTGTTATTGTTAGGTTTAGGGTTAGAGTTACGATGAGGGTGAGGGTGAGGGTAAGAGTGAGAATTAGGGTTAGGTGTAGGGTGAGGTTTAGGGTTAGGGTAAGGATTAGGGTTAGGGTGAATGTGAGGTATAGGGTTAGAGTTAGGTTTAGGGGGAGGGTTAGGGTTAGGGTTAGTGTTAGGGTTAGGGTGAGGGTGAGGTTTAGGTTGAGGTTTAGGTTGAGGGTTAGGCTTAGGGTTAGGTTTAGTGTTATTGTAAGGGTTAGGGTTAGAGTTACGGTGAGGGTGAGGGTGAGGGTAAGGGTGAGGGTTAGGTATAGGATGAGGGTTAGGTTAGGGTGAGGGATAGGATGAGGGTAGGGTTAGGGATAGGTTTAGGCTTAGGGTTAGGTTGAGGGTGAGGGTTAGGTTGAGGGTTAGGGTTAGGGTGAGGGTTAGGGTTAGGGTTAGGGTGAGAGTTAGGGTTCGGGGTAAGTTTAGGGTTAGGGTAAGGGTAACTGTTACAGTGAGGGTGAGGGTTGGGGTTAGGTGGAGGCTTAGGGTTAGGTTTAGGGTTAGGGTGAGGGTGAAGGTGAGGGTTAGGGTTATTGTTATTCTGAGGGTTAGGATGAGGGTTAGTTTTATGGTTAGGGTGAGGGCTAGGGTTAGGGTGAGGTTTAGGGTTTGGGTTAGGGTGAGGTGTAGGGTTAGGTTTAGCGTTAGGGTTAGGGTGAGGCAGAGGGTGAGGGTTAGTGTTAGGGTTAGTGTTAGAGTTATGGTTACAGTGAGGGTTAGGATGAGAATGAGTGTTAGGCTTAGTGTTAGGATTAGGATTCAGGTAAGGGTGAGGGTAAGTGTGAGGTTTAGGGTTAGGATTAGGATTAATGTTAGGGTTAGGCTTAAGGTGAGGGTTAGGGTGAGGGTGAGGTTTAGGGTTAGTGTTAGGATTAGGATTAGGGTTAGTTTTTGGGTGAGTGTGAGGGTTAGGGTTAGGGTTAGTTTTAGGCTTAGTGTTAGGCTGAAGGTGAGGGTGAGTGTGAGGGTTAGGGTGAGGGTGAGGTTTAGGTTTAGGGTTAGGGTGAGAGTTAGGGTTAGGGTTAGGTTGAGGGTTAGGGTTAGGGTTAGGGTTAGGGTTAGGGTGAAAGTGAGGGTGAAGGTGAGGGTTAGGATGAGGGTTAGGTTTAGGATAAGGGTTAGGGTGAGAGCTAGGGTGAGGGTGAGGTTTAGGGTTAGGGTTAGTGTGAGGGTCAGGTTTAGGGTTAGAGTTAAGGTTAGGGTGAGGCTGAGGGTGAGGGTTAGGGTTAGGGTGAGTGTTAGATTTAAGGTTACAGTGAGGGTTAGAGTGAGGGTGAGGTTTAGGCTAGGTGTTAGGATTAGGATTAGGGTACAGGTTAGCGTGAGTGTGAGGGTTAGGGTTAGGGTTAGGGTTAGCTTATGGTTAGGCTAAGGGTGAGGGTGAGGGTGAGGGATAGGGTTAGGGTGAGAGTTAGGGGTCGGATTAGGGTGAAAGTTAGGGTTCGGGTTAAGTTTAGGGTTTGGGTGAGGGTTATGGTTATGGTGAGCGTGAGGGTTAGGGTTAGGTTGAGGATTAGGGTTAGGCTTACGTTTAGGGTCAGGGTTAGTGTTAAGGTTAGGGTGAGGTTTAGGTTGAGCATTAGGGTTAGGTTTAGGGTTAGGGTGAGGGCTAGGGGGAGGGGGAGGGTTAGGGTTAGTATTCAGGTGAGATTTAGGGTTAGTGTGACGGTTAGGGTGAGGGTTAGGATCAGGGTGAGCGTTACAGTGAGGGTGATGGTTAGGTTAGGTTCAGGGTTAGGGTTAGGAATTGGGTTAGGGTGAGGGTGAGTTTTAGGGTTAGATTTAGGGTTAGGCGGAGGGTTAGGTCGAGACTTATGGTTATGGTCAGTGTTAGGGTTAAGGTTAGGGTGAGGGTTAGGTTGAGGTTTAGGTTTAGGGTTAGGGTTAGGATTAGGGTTAGCGTGAGGGTATGTGAGGGTTAGTGTTAGGGTTAAGCTTAGGATTAGGGTTATGTGGAGGATGAGGGTGGGGGTGAGGATTAGGGTTAGGGTGATTTTTAGGGTTAGGGTTAGGGTGAGGGTTAGGATGAGGGATAGGCTTAGGATTAGGATTAGGGTGAGGGCTAGGTTGAGGGTGAGCATTAGAGTAAGGTTAAGGCTTAGGGTTAAGCTAAGCATGAGGTTGAGGGTGAGGGTTAGGGTTAGGGTGATGGTTAGGTTTAAGGTTATGGTGAGGGTTAGGATGAGTTTTAGGGTTAGGGTGAGGATGATGGTAAGGGTAAAGTTGAGGTTTAGGCTGAGGGTGAGATATAAGATAAGGGTGACTGTTAGGGTTAGGTTTAGATTGAGGTTTGGGGTTAGGGTTAGGGTTAGTGTGAGGTTTAGGGTGAGGATGAGCGTTAGGGTTAGGGTTAGGGTGAGGGCTAGGGTGAGGGTGAGGGTTAGAGTTAGGGTTAGGGTTAGGTTGAGGTTTAGGATTAGGATGAGGGTTAGGGTTATTGTGAGGGTTAGTGTTAGGGTTAGGGTTAGTGTTAGGGTGAGGGTAAGAGTTAGGGTGAGGGTTAATGTTAGGGTGAGGATTATGGTTAGGGTGAGGGTTAGGGTTAGGATTATTGTTAAGGTTAGGGTTAGATTTACAATGAGGGTGAGGGTTCGGGTTAGGTTTAGGGTGAGTTTTAGTGTTTGGGATAGGGTTAGAGTTAGGGTTAGCGTGAGAGTGAGGTTTAGGGTTAGAGTTAGAGTTAGATTGAGGATGAGGTTGAGAATTAGGTTTAGGCTTAGTGTTAGAGTTAGGGTTAGGCTTAAGCTTAGGGTTAGGCTGAGAGTGAGGGTTCGGGTTAATTTTAGGTTTAGGGTGAGGATTAGGGTAACGGTTACAGTGAGGGTGAGGGTTAGGATTTGGTTGAGTGTTTGGGTTAGGTTTAGGATTAGGGTGAGCATGAGGGTTCGGGTTCGGGTTAGTGTTAGGGTGATGGTTAGGATGAGGGTTAGTTTTAGGATTAGGTTTAGGGTGAGGGCTAGGCTGAGGGTAAGGTTTAGGGTTTGGGTTAGGCTGAGGTTTAGGGTTAGGTTTAGGGTTAGGGTTAGGATGAGGGTGAGTTTTAGGGTTAGAGTTAGGGTTAGGGTAAGTCTGAGGGTGAAGGCTAGGGTGAGTGTGAGGTTTAGGGTAAGTGTTAAGCTTAGGCTTAGGATTAGGCTGAACATGTGGTTGAGGGTGAGGGTTAGGGTTAGGGATAGGGTGAGGTTTAATGTTAGGGTTAGGGTTAGAGTGAGGGTTAGGGTGAGGGTGAGGTTTAGGGGTAGGGTTAGGGTCAGGGTGAGGGGTAGGGTTAGGGTGAGGGTTAGGGTGTGGTGACGGTAAGGGTAAAGGTGAGAGTTAGGCTGAGGGTTAGATTGAGGATTAGTGTTAGGGTTAATGTGAGGTTTAGGGTGATGATGAGGGTTAAGTTTAGGGTGAGGGCTAGGGTGAGGGTGAGGATGAGGGTTAGATTGAGGATTAGTGTTAGGGTTACCGTGAGTTTTATGGTGAGGGTGAGGTTTAGGGTTAGGGTTAGGGTTAGGATTAATTTTAGGTTTAGGCTTAAGGTGAGGGTGAGAGTGAGGGTGAGGGTTAGGGTTAGTGTTAGCATTAGTATTAGGGTTAGGGTTAGGGTGAGTGTGAGGTTTAGGGTTAGGGTTAGGGTGAGAGTTAGGATTCAGGTTAAGTTTAGGGTTAGGGTGAGTGTTAGGGTAAGGGTTACATTGAGGATGAGGTTTAGGGTTAGGTTGAGGGTTACGGTTAGGTTTTGGGTTAGGGTTAGGTTGAGGGTGAGGGTGAGGGTTAGGGTTACTGTTAGGTTGAGCGTTCCGATGAGGGTTAGGGTTAGGATTAGGGTTAGGGTGAAGGCTAGGGTGAGGGTGAGGTTAAGGGTTAGGGTTAGGGTGAGGTTTAGGGTTAGGTTTAGGGTGAGCGTGAGGTTTAGGGTTAGAGTTAGGGTTAGGGTGAGGCTGAGGGTGAGGGTTAGGTTTAGGGTTAGTGTTAGAGTAAGCGTTAAGGTGAGGGTTAGGGTGAGGTTGAGGGTAAGGCTTAGTGTTAGGATTAGGATTAGGGTATGTGTTAGGATTAGTGTGAGGGTTAGGGTTAGGGTTAGGGTTAGGCTTAGGGTTAAGCTTAGTGTGAGGGTGAGGGTGAGGCTTAGGGTTAGGATGAGAGTTATGGGTAGAGTTAGGGTGAGAGTTAGGGTTCGGGTTAAATTTAGGGTTAGGGTGATGGTTAGGTTTAGGGTTACAGTGAGGTTGACGGTTAGGGTTAGGTTGAGGGTTAGGGTTTGGCTTAGGATTAGGGTGAATGTTAATGTAAGTGTTAGGGTGAGGGTTAGGATGAGAATTAGGGTTAGAATTAGGGTTTGGGTGAGGGCTAGGGTGAGTGTGAGGGTTAGGATTAGTGTTTGGGTGAGGTTTAGGGTTAGGGTTAGGGTGACGGTTAGGACATGTGTTAGGGTCACAGTGAGGGTGAGGGTTAGGTTTAGGGGGAGGGTTAGGGTTAGGATATAGATAAGGCTGAGTGTGAGTTTTAGGATTATATTTACGGTTAGGGGGAGGGAAGGTCAAGGGTAAGGGTTAGGGTTTGTGTTAGGGTCAAGGTTATGGTGAGGGTTAGGTTGAGATTTAGGGTTACGGTTAGGGTTAGGGTATGTGAGGGTTAGGTTTAGGGTTAGGCTTAGGGTTAGGGTTATGCTGAGGGTGAGGGTGGGGGTGAGGATTAGGGTTAGGGTAATGGTTAGGGTTAGTGTTATCGTTAGGGTTAGTGTTAGAGTTAGGGTGAGGTTGAGAGTGCGGTGAGGGTTATGGTTAGAGTGAGGTTTAATGTGAGGTTTAGTGTTGGGGTTAGGGTTAGGGTGAGGGTGAGTGTGAGGTTTAGGGTTAGAGTTAGGGTTATGGGGAGGGTTAGGGTGAAGTTTAGGGTTAGTGTTAGGGTTAGGGTGAGGGTGAGGTTTAGGTTGAGGTTTAGGGATAGGGCTAGCTTTAGGATTAGGGTTAGGTTGAGGGTGAGTGTGAGGGTTAGGGTGAGTGTTAGGCTTAGGCTTAGGGTTAGGGTGAGGATGAGGGTGTGGTTGAGGATTAGGGTTAGGGTGATGGTTAGGGTTAGAGTTAGTGTTATTGTTAGGGTTAGGGTTAGAGTTACGGTGAGGGTGAGGGTGGGGGTGAGGTTTAAGTATAGGGTTAGGGTGAGGGTTAGGTTAAGAGTTATGTTGAGGGTGAGGGTTAGGGTTAGGTTGAGCTTTAGTGTTTGGTTTAGGGTTAGGGTGAGAGTGAGGGTTAGGGTTAGTGTGAGGGTGAGGGATAGGATGAGGTTTAGGTTTAGGATTAGTGTTAGGGTGCGGGCTAGGGTGAGGATGAGGTTTATTGTTAGGTTTAGGGTGTGGTTTAGGGTTAGGGTCAGGGTGAATGTGAGGTTTAGGGTTAGAGTTAGGGTTAGTGTGAGGCTGAGGGTGAGGGTTATCGTTAGGGTTAATGTTAGAGTTAGGTTTAGGGTGAGGGTTAGTATGAGAGTGAGGGTTAGACTTAGGGTTAGGATTAGGATTAGGGTAAGGGTTAGAGTGAGTGTTAGGGTTAGTGTCAGGGTTAGGGTTAGGCTTAGGTTTAGTCTGAGGGTGAGGGTGAGGGTGAGTGTTAGGGTTAGGGTGAGGGTTGGGGTTAGTGTTATTGTTAGGGTTAGGGTTAGTGTTACGGTGAGAGTGAGGGTGCAGGTGAGGTTTAGGGTTAGTTTTAAGGTGGGGTTAAGGGTTAGGTTTAGGGTGAGGGTGAGGTTTAGGGTTAGATATAGTGTTAGGGGGAGGCTTAGTGTGAGGGTTAGGTTTAGGGTTAGCGTTAGTGTTACTGTTAGGGTTAGGGTTAGGGTGAGGGTGAGGGTTAAGTTGAGGTTTAGGGATAGGGTTAGGTTTAGGATTAGTGTTAGGGTGAGG
The DNA here is from genome assembly GCF_024711535.1 of Dipodomys merriami. Classification (NCBI taxonomy): domain Eukaryota; kingdom Metazoa; phylum Chordata; class Mammalia; order Rodentia; family Heteromyidae; genus Dipodomys; species Dipodomys merriami. The sequence continues at coordinate 2,608,253 of NW_027202849.1, forward strand.
GTGAGTGTGAGGGTTAGGGTGAGGGTTAGGCTTAGGCTTAGGGTTAGGATCAGGGAGAGGGTGGGGTTGACGACTAAGGTGAGAGTGATGATTCGAGTTAGGGTTAGTGTTATTTTTAGGGTTAGGGTTAGTGTTAGGGTTAGGGTGAGGGTGAGGGTTACTTGAGTTTTAGGGTTAGGGTAACGGTTAGGGTTAGTGTAAGGGTTAGTGTTAGGGTTAGGGTTAGTGTTAGGGTGAGGTTAAGTGTTAGGGTGAAAGTTTGGTTTACGGTGAGGATTATGGTTAGGGTGAGGTTTAGGATTAGGGATAGGGTTATTGTTAGGGTTAGGTTTAGGGTTAAGGTTACGGTGAGGTTGAGCGTTAGGGTTAGGCTTAGGCTGAGGGTTAGTGTGAGGGTTAGGGTTGGGGTTTGGTTAGGGTGAGAGTGAGGCTGAAGATAAGGGTTAGGTTTAGGTTTAGGGTTAGGGTTAGGGTTACAGTGAGGGTTATGGTTAGGGTTAAGGTTACACTTAGGTCTAGTGTTAGGCTGAGGGTGAGTTTGGGGGTGAGGATTAGGGTTAGGGTTATTGTTAACGTTATGGTTAGGGTTAAGTTATAGGTGAGGGTGAGGCTGAGGGTGAGGGTTAGGTTTAGTGTTAATTTTAGGGTTTGGGTTAGGGTCACGGTGAGGTTGAGGGTGCGAGTGAGGGCTACAGTTAAGGTGAGGTTTAGGGTGAGGTTTAGCGTTAGGGTTAAGTTTAGGTTGAGGGTGAGTGTGAGGTTTGGGTTAGAGTTAGGGTTAGGGGGAGGTTTAGGTAGAGGTTTAGGGTTAGGATTAATGTTAGGGTTATGGTGAGGTTGAGGTTTAGGTTGAGGTTTATGGATAGGGCTAGGTTTAGGATTAGGTTTAGGGTGAGGGTGAGTGTGAGGGTTAGGGTGAGGGTTAGTCTTAGGCTTAGGGTTAGGCTGAGGCTGAGGGTGGGGGTGAAGATTACGGTTAGGGTGATGGTTAGGATTGGGGTTAGTGTTATTGTTAGGGTTGGGTTAGAGTTACAGTGAGGGTGAGGGCGTGGGTGCGGTTTAGGGTTAGGGTTAGGGTGCGGTTTAGGGTTAGGTTTTGTGTTAGGGTGTGGCTGAGGTTTAGGGTTAGAGTTAGGGTTAGGGTGAGGTTTAGGGTTAGGGTTAGTGTTAGGTTTAGGGTGAGGGTGAGTTTTAGGGATAGGATATGGTTTAGGATTATGGTTAGGGTGAGGGTGAGTGTGAGGGTTAGGGTGAGGGTTAGGTTTAGGCTTAGGGTTAGGCTGAGGGTGAGGGTGAGGTTGAGGGTTAGGGTTAGGTTGGGAGGCTAGGGTTAGGGTTATGGGGAGTGTTTCGATGAGCTTTAGGGTTAGGTTTAGGGTTAGGGTGATGGCTAATGTGAGGGTGAGTTTTAGGGTTAGTGTTAGGGTGAAGTTTAGCGTTAGGTTTAGGCTTAGGTTTAGGGTGAGGTTGAGGTTTAGGTTTAGAGTTAGGGTTAGGGTGAGGCTGAGGGTGAGGGTGAGGGTTAAAGTTAGTGTTAGAGTTAGGGTTAGGTTGAGGGTTAGGGTGTGGGTGAGGGTTAGGCTTAGTGATAGGATTAGGATTAGGGTAATGGTTAGGGTGTGTGTGAGGGTTAGGGTTAGGATGAGGTTTAGGTTTAGGGTTAGGGTAAGAGTTAGGGTTAGGGTGAGGGTGAGGTTTAGAGTTAGAGTAAGGATTAGTGTTAGGGTTAGGTTTAGGGTTAGGGTGAGGGTTAGGGTTAGGGTTTGGGTGAGGGTTAGGATGAGGTTTAGGGTTAGGATTAGGGTTAGGGTGAGGGCTAGGTTGAGGCTGACTTTGAGGGTTAGGGTTAGGGATAGGGTTAAATTTAGGATTAGGATTAGGGTTAGGGTTAGTGTGAGGGTTAGGGTTAAAGTTAGGGTTAGGCTTAGGGTTAGGGTGAGGGTTAGGGTTAGGGTTTGGGTTAGGCTGAGGGTGAGGCTGAGGATTAGGGTTAGGCTTAGGTTTAGGATTAGCCTGAGGGTGAGGGTGGTGGTGAGGATCAGGGTTAGAGTTAGGGTTTTTGTTACTGTAATGCTTAGGGTTAAGTTAGTGGTGAGGGTGAGGCTGAGGGTGAGGATTATCGTTAGGGTTAGGGTTATTGTTAGGGTTAGTGTTATTGTTAGGATTAGGGTTAGAGTTTCAGTAAGGTTGAGGGTGCGGGTGAGTGCTACATTTAGGATGAGGTTTAGCGTGAGGTTTAGTGTTAGTGTTAGGGTTAGGGTGAGGGTGAGTGTGAGGTTTAGTGTTAGAGTTAGGGTAAGGGGAGGGTTAGGGTGAGGTTTAGGGTTAGGGTTAGGGTAAAGGTGAGGTTTAATGTTAGAGTTAGGTTTAGGGTGAGGCTGAGGGGGCGAGTTAGCGTTAGTGTTAGTGTTAGAGTTAGGGTTAGGGTGAGGGTTAGGATGAGAATGACGGTTTGGCTTAGGGTTAGGATTGGGATTAGGGTAAGGGTTAGCATGAGTGTGAGGGTTAGGTTCAGGTTTAGGGTCAGGCTTAGGGTTAGTCTGAGGGGAGGGTGAGGGTCAGTGTTAGGGTTAGGGTGAGGGTTAGGGTTAGTGTTATTGTTAGGGTTAGGGTTAGAGTTACGGTGAGGGTGAGGGTGCCGGTGAGGGTTAGGGTTAGGTTAAGGGTGGGGTTAAGGGTTAGGATTAGGGTTAGGGTGAGGGTGAGGTATAGGGTTAGATATAGTGTTAGGGGGAGGCTTAGTGTGAGGGTTAGGTTTAGGGTTAGTGTTAGTGTTACTATTAGGGTTAGGGTTAGGGTGAGGTTTAGGGTTAGGGTTAGTGTTAGGGTTAGGGTGAAGGTGAGGGTTAAGTTGAGGTTTAGGAATAGGGTTAGGTTTAGGATTAGAGTTAGGGTGAGGGTGAGTGTGAAGTTTAGGTTGAGACTTAGGCTTAGGCTTAGAGTTAGGCTGAGAGAGAGGGTGTGGGTGAGGACTAAGGTGAGGGTGATGTTTCGGGTTAGGGTTAGTGTTATTGTTAGGATTAGGGTTAATGTTAGTGTTAGGGTGAGGGTGAGGGTTAAGTTGAGGTTTCTGGTTAGGGTTACGGTTAGTGTTAGTGTGTGGGTTAGTGTTAGGGTTAGGGTTAGTGTTGCGGTGAGGTTTAGTGTTAGGGTGAGAGTTTAGTTTAGGGTGAGGGTTATGGTTAGGGTGAGGTTTAGGATTAGGGTTAGGGTTATTGTTAGGGTTAGGTTTAGAGTTAAGGTTACGATGAGGTTGAGGGTTAGGATAGGGTTAGGCTTAGGGTTAGCGTGAGGTTTAGGGTTGGGGTTTGTTTAGGGGGAGGGTTAGGCTGAGGGATTAGGGTTAGGTTTAGGGTTAGGGTTAGGGTTAGGGTTACAGTGAGGGTTATGGTTATGGTTAGGTTTACATTTAGGTTTAGGGTTAGGCTGAGGGTGAGTTTGGGGGTGAGGATTAGGGTTAGGGTTATTGTTAATGTTATGGTTAGGGTTAAGTTATTGGTGAGGGTGAGTCTGAGGGCGAGGGTTATGGTTATTGTTATGGTTATGGTTAGGGTTAGGGTTAGTGTTAATTTTATGGTGAGAGTTAGGGTCACTGTGAGGTTGAGGGTGCGGGTGAGGGCTACAGTTTGGGTGAGGTTTAGGGTGAGGTTTAGCGTTAGGGTTAGGTTTAGGTTGAGGGTGAATGTGAGGATTAGGGTTAGATTTAGAGTGAGGCGGAGGGTTAGGTTGCGGTTTAGGGTTAGGGTTAGTGTTAGGGTTAGGGTGAGGGTGAGGTTTAGGTTGAGGTTTATGGATAGAGCTAGGTTTAGGATTAGGTTTAGGGTGAGGGTGAGTGTGAGGGTTAGGGTGAGGTTTAGTCTTAGGCTTAGGGTTAGGCTGAGGCTGAGGGTGGGGGTGAGGATTAGGGTTAGGGTGATAGTTAGGGTTAGGGTTAGTGTTATTTTTAGGGTTAGGGTTAGAGTTACAGTGAGGGTGAGGGTGCGGGTGAGGGTTAGGTATAGGGTTAGGGTGCGGTTTAGGGTTAGGGTTAGGGTTAGGGTGTGGGTGAGGTTTAGGGTTAGAGTTATGGTTAGGGTGAGGTTTAGGGTTAAGGTTACTGTTATGTTTAGGGTGTGGTTTAGGTTTAGGGATAGGGTTAGGTTTAGGATTAGGGTTATGGTGAGGGTGACTGTGAGGGTTAGTGTGAGGGTTAGGTTTAGGCTTAGATTTAGGCTGAGGGTGAGGATGAGGTTGAGGGTTAGGGTTAGGGTGATGGCTAGGTTTAGGGTTATGGGGAGGGTTTGGATGAGCATTAGGTTTAGGATTAGGGTTAGGGTGAGGTCTAATGTGAGGGTGAGTTTTAGGGTTAGGGTTAGGGTGAGGTTGAGGTTTAGGGTTAGATTTAGGGTTAGGGTGAGGCTGAGGGTGAAGGTGAGGGTTAGGGTTAGGGTTCGTGTTAGAGTTAGGGTTAGGGTGAGGTTTAGGGTGTGGGTGAGATTTAGGCTTAGTGATAGGATTAGGATTAGGGTAATGGTTAGGATGTGTGTGAGGTTTAGGGTTAGGTTGAGGGTTATGGTGAGGGTAAGCTTTAGAGTTATTGTGAGGGTTAGGGTTAGGGTTAGGCTTAGGGTTACACTGAGGGAGAGGGTGAGCGTGAGGGTTAGGGTTAGAGTGAGGCTTAGAGGTAGAGTTAGGGTTAAGGTGAGGATTAGGGTGAGGTTTAGTGTTAGGGTGAGGATTAGGTTTCGGTGTAGGGTGAGGTTTAGGTTTAGGGTTTTGGGTTAGGGTGAGGTTAGGATGAGGGTTAAGGTTACTGTAAGGGTGAGGGTTAGCATTAGGGTAAGGGTTAGGGTTACGATCAGACCTAGGTTGAGGGTGAGTGTTAGGATTAGGGTAGGGTTACGGTTAGGTTTAGGCTTAGGATTAGTTTTTTGTTTGGTTTAGGGTTAGAGTTACTGTGAGGGTGAGTGTGAGGGTGAGGGATAGGCTTAGGCTTATGCTTAGGGATAGGCTGAGCGTGAGGTTGAGGGTGAGGGTTAGGGTTAGGGGGATGGTTAGGTTTATGGTTAAGGTGAGGGTTAGGATGAGGTTTAGGTTTAGGGTGAGGTTTAGGGTAAGGAATATGCTAAGGGTAAAGATATGGTTTAGGCTGAGTGTGAGGGTTAAGATAAGGGTTAGCGTTTATGTTCGGTTTAGGGTTAGGGTAAGGGTTAGGGTTAGAGTTAGGGTGAGTGTTAGATTGAGGATTAGGGTTAGGGTCAGTATGAGGTTTAGTGTGAGGATGAGGGTTAGGGGTAGGGTGAGGGTGAGGGTTAGAATTAGGGTTAGGGTGAGGGCTACGGTGATTGTGAGGATTTGGGTTAGGGTTAGGGTGAGGTTCAGTATTAGGGTTAGTGTTAGGTTTAGTGTGAGGGTTATTGTTAGGGTTAGTGTTAGTGTTAGAGTAAGTGTTATGGTGAGGTTTAGGGTTAGGGTGAGGTTTATGGTTAGGGTGAGGGTTAGGGATAGTGTTAGGGTTATTTTTAGGGTTAAGATTAGGGTTACGGTTAAGGTGAGGGTGAGGGTGAGGGTTAGGGTTAGGCTTAGGGTGAGGTTCAGTCTTAGGGTTAGGGATAGATGTAGGGTTAGGGTGAGGTTGAGGGTGAGGTTTAGGGTTAAGGTTAATGTTAGAGTTAGGGATAGGGTGAGGGTTAGATTGAGGGTTTAGGTTAGGTTTAGGGTTAGGTTTAGGGTGAGGGTGAGTGTGAGGGTTATGGTTATGTTAGGGTTAGGCTTAGGGTTAGGGTGAGTGTTTTGTTTAGGGTTTGGGTTAGGGTGAGGATGATGCTGAGGTATAGCGTTAGATTTAGAGTTAGGGTCAGGTTTAGGGTTAGGCTTAGGGTTAGGCTGAGGTTGAGGTTGGGGTGAGGATTAGGGTGGGGGTTAGGGTTAGGGTTAGGGGAGGGTTAGGATGAGCATTACGGTAATGATTAGGGTTAGGGTGAGGGTTAGGATGAGGGTGAGATTTAGGGTTAGGCTTAGGGTGAGGTTAAGGGTTAGGTTTAGGGTTAGGTTTAGGTTGAGGTTGAGGTTTAGGGTTAGAGTTAGGGTTAGGGTGAAGCTGAGGATGAGGGTTAGGTTTAGGGTTAGTGTTAGAATTATGGTTAGCGTGAGGGTTAGGGTGAGGGTGAGCGTTAGGCTTAGGGTTATGATTAGTATTATGGTAAGCATTAGGGTGAGTGTGAGGGGTAGGGTTAGGGTTAGGGTTATGCTTAGGATTAAGCTGGGGGTGAGGGTGATGTGAGGGTTAGGGTTAGGGTGAGGGTAAGTGTTAGGGTTATTGTGAGCGTAAGGGTTAGGGTTAGGTTGAGGGTTAGGGTGAGGTTAAGCGTTAGAGTTAGTGTGAGGGTTAGGTTTAGGGTTAGGGTTAGGCTTAGGGTTACAATGAGGGAGAGGGTGAGCGTGTGGGTTAGGGTTAGGGTGAGGTTTAGGGTTAGAGTTAGGGTTAGGGTGAGGGTTAAGGTGAGGGTTAAGGTTAGTGAGGATTAGGTTTAGGTTTAGGGTGAGGGTGAGTGTGAGGGTTAGGGTTAGTGTTTGGGTTAGGCTTAGGGTTAGGGTCGGGGTTAGGGTTAGGGTTTGGGTTAGGGTGAGGGTGAGACTGAGGATTATGGTTAGTTTTAGGGTTAGGGTTTGGTTTAGGTTTAGGGTTAGTGTTAGGTTTAGGGTTACAGTTACGGTTATGGTTATGGTTAGAGTTAGGGTTTGGCTTAGGGTTAGGCTGAGGGTGAAGGTGAGGGTTAGGTTGAGGTTTAGGGATAGGGTTAGGTTTAGGGTTAGGGTTAGGGTGAGGGTGAGTGTGAGGGTTAGGGTGAGGGTTAGGTTTAGGCTTAGGTATTAGGCTGAGGGTGAGGGAGAGTTTGAGGGTTAGATTTAGGGTGAGGGCTAGGATTAGGGTTATGGAGAGGGTTTGGATGAGCTTTAGGGTTAGGATTAGGGTTAGGGTGAGGGCTAGGGTGAGGGTGAGTTTTAGGGATAGGTTTAGGGTGAGGTTTAGTGTTAGATTTAGGGTTAGGTTTAGTGTGAGGTTGAGTTTTAGGGTTAGAGTTAGGCTTAGGGTGAGGCTGAGGCTGAGGGTTAGGGTTAGGGTTAGTGTTAGATTTAGGGTTAGGGTGAGAGTTAGGGTGTGGATGAGGGTTAGGCTTAGTGATAGAATTAGGATTAGGGTAAGTGTTAGGGTGTGTGTGAGGTTTAGGGTTAGGATGAGGTTTAGGTTTAGGGTTAGGGTTAGAGTTAGGGTTAAGGTGAGGGTGAGGTTTAGGGTTAGAGTTAGGGTTAGTGTTAGGTTTAGGGTTAGGGTGAGTGTTAAGATTAGGTTTAGGGTTAGGTTTAGGCTTAGGCATAGTCTTTGGCTGAGCATGAGGGTGAGGGTTAGGTTTAGGGTTAGGGTGAGGGTTAGGGTTAGGGTTAGGGTGAAAGTTAGGATGATGTTTAGGGTTCGGATTAGGGTTAGGTTGAGGGCTAGATTGAAGCTGACTGTGAGGGTTGGGGTTAGAGATAGGGTTAGGTTTAGGGATTAGGGTTAGGGTGAGGGTGATTGTGAGGCTTAGGGATAGGGTTAGGCTTAGGCTTAGGGTTAGGGTGAAGGTTAGGGTTAGGGTTTGGTTTAGGGTGAGTGTGAGGCTGAGGATTAGGGTTAGGTTTAGGGTTAGGGTTATGGTTAGGGTTAGAGTTATAGTGAGAGTTATGGTTAGGGTTAGGTTTAGGGTTAGGTTTAGGGTTAGTGTGGGGGTGAGGGTTAGAGTTTGGGTTAGCGTGAGGGTGAGGCTGAGTATTAGGGTTAGGTTTAGTGTTAGGGTTTGTGTTAGGTTTAGGGATAGGGTTAGGTTTAGGGTTAGGTTTACGTTGAGGGTTAGGGTTAGGGTTTGGCTTAGGGTTAGGCTGAGGGTGAGGGTGGGGGTAAGGATTAGGGTTAGTGTTAGGGTTAGGGTTATGGTTAGTGTTATGGTTTGGATTAAATTTGCAGTGAGGGTGAAGCTGAGTGTGAGGGTTATTGTTAGGTTTAGGGTTAGGGTTAGTGTTATTGTTAGGTTTACAGTTAGAGTTACTTTGAGGTTTTGGGTGAGGGTGAGGGTTAGGGATACGGTGAGTTTTAGGGTGAGGTTTAGGGTTAGGGTTAGGTTTAGGGTGAGGGTGAGGTTTCGGGTTAGAGTTAGGGTTAGGGGGACGGTTAGGGTGAGGTTTAGGTTTAGGGTTAGTGTTAGGTTTAGGCTGAGGGTGAGGTTTAGGTGAAGGTTTAGGGATAGGGTTAGGTTTAGAGTTAGGGTTAGGGTGAGGGTGAGTGTGAGAGTTAGGGTGAGAGTTAGGTTTAGGCTTAGGGTTAGGCTGAGGGTGAGGGAGAGTTTGAGGGTTAGTGTTAGGGTGAGGGCTAGGGTTAGGGTTATGGCGAGGGTTTGGATGAGCATTAGGGTTAGGATTAGGGTTAGGGTGAGGGCTAGGGTGAGGGTGAGTTTTGGGTTTAGGTTTCGGGTGAGGTTTAACCTTAGGGTTAGGGTTAGGGTTAGGGTGAGTTTGACGTGTAGGGTTAGAATTAGGGTTTGAATGAGGCTGAGGGTGAGGGTTAGGGTTAGGGTTAGTGTTAGATTTAGGGTTAGGGTGAGGGTTAGGTTGTGGATGAGGGTTAGGCTTAGTGATAGGATTAGGATTAGGGCAAGGGTTAGGGTGTGTGTGACGTTTAGGGTTAGGATGAGGTTTAGGTTTAGGGTTAGGGTTAGAATTAGGATTAGGGTGAGGGTGAGATTTAGAGTTAGAGTTATGTTTAGGGGGAGGGTTAAGGTGAGGTTTAGGGTGAGGGTTAGTTTTAGGGTTAGTGTGAGGATGAGGTTTAATTTGAGGTTTAGGGATAGGGCTAAGTTTAGGATTAGGGTTAGGGTTACGGTGAGGGTTAGGGTTAGGTTTTGGCTTAGGGTTAGGCTGAGGGTGAGGGTGGGGGTGAGGATTAGGGTTAGTGTTAGGGTTAGAGTTATGCTTAGTGTTATGGTTAGGATTAAGTTTGTGGTGAGGGTGAGGCTGAGGGTGAGGGTTATGGTTAGGGTTAGAGGTAGTGATAGGGTTAGTGTTATTGTTAGGTTTACTGTTAGATTTACTTTGAGGTTTTGGTGAGGGTGAGGGTTAGGGTTATGGTGAATTTCAGGGTGAGGTTTAGGGTTAGGTTTAGGGTTAGGGTGAGGGTGTGGGTTAGGGTTACTGTGAGGGTGAGGGTTAGGGTTAGGGTTAGGGTGAGCCTGAGGGTGAGGGTTAGCGTTAGGGTTAAGGTGAGGTTGAGGTTGAGGGTTAGGATTAGGGTTTGGGTTAGGGTTATGCTGAGGGTAAGGTTGAGGGTGAGGGTTAGGTTAAGGGTTAGGGTGACATTTAGGGTTAATTGTGAGGGTTAGGTTTAGGTTTAGGGTTAGGTTTACGATCAGGCTGAGGGGTAGTTTTAGGGTTAGGGTGAAGGTGAGGTTTAGGGTTAGAGATAGGGTTAGGGAGAGGGTTAGGATTAGGGTTAGTGTTAGAGATAGTGTTAGGGTGAGGGTTAGGATGAGGTTGAGGTTTAGGCTTAGGCTTAGGATTAGGATTAGGGTAAGTGTTAGCGTGAATGTGAGGGTTAGGGTCAGGGTTAGGGTTAGGCTTAGGGTTAGGCTGAGGGTGAGCGTGAGGGTGAGTGTTAGGGTTAGGTTGAGGGTTAGGGTTAGTGTTATTGTTAGGCTTAGGTTTAGAGTTACGTTGAGGGTGCAGGTGAGGTTTAGGGTTAGGGTTACTTTGGGGTTAAGGTTCAGGGCTAAGGTTAGTGTTACTGGGAGGTTTAGGGTTAGATATAGGCTTAGGGGGAGGGTTAGGGTGAGGGTTAGGTTTAGGGCTAGTGTTAGGGTTAGGGTGAGGGTGAGGGTTAGGTTGAGGTTTAGGGTTAGGGTTAGGGTTAGTGTGAGGGTTAGTGTTAGGGTTAGGGTTAGTGTTAAGGTGAGGGTAAGTGTTAGTTTGTGGGTTTGGGTTAGGGTGAGCGTTACTGTTAGGGTGAGGGTTAGGGTTAGGGTTAGGGTTATTTTTAGGGTTAGGGTTAGGGTTACGGTTACCGTGAGGGTGAGAGTGAGGGTTAGGTTTAGGGTTAGGATGAGGTTTAGGTTTAGGGATAGGGTTAGAGTTAGGGTTAGGGTGAGGGTGAGGTTTATTGTTAGAATAAGGGTTAGTGTTAGGGTTAGGGTTAGGGTTAGGGTGAGGGTTAGGTTTAGGATTAGGGTGAGGGTTAGGATGAGGTTTATGTTTAGGATTATGGTTACGGTTAGGGCTAGGGTGAGGGTTAGGGTGAGGGTTAGGGTTAGGGATAGGGTTAGGGTTATGATTAGGGTTAGGGGGAGGGTGAGGGTTAGGGTGAGCATTAGGCTTAGGGTTAGGGGGAGGGTTAAGTTTAGGGATTGGGCTAGGGTGAGTGTGAGGATGAGGTTCAGAGTTAGGTTTAGGGTTAGGCTTAGGTTTAGGTTTAGGGTTAGGGTTAGGGTTAGGGATAGGGTTATCGTGAGAGTTAGTGTTAGGATTAGGGTTAGGCTTAGGATTAGGCTCAGGGTGAGGGTGGGGGTGAGGATTAGGGTTAGAGTTAGGGTTAGGTTTAGGGTTATTGTTAGTGTTATATTTAGGGTTAAGTTTGCGGTGAGGGTGAGGCTGAGCGTGAGGGTAAAGGTTATACTTAATGTTAGGGTTAGGGTTAGTGTTATTGTTAGGGTTAGGGTTAGAGTTACGGTGAGGTTGAGGGTTTGGTTTAGGGTGAGGGTGAGGGTGAGGTTTAGGGTTAATTAGGGTTAGGAGGAGGGTTAGGGTGAGGTTTAGGGTTAGGGTTAGTGTTAGGGTTAGGATGAGGGTGAGGTTTAGGATGAGGTTTAGGGATAGGTTTAGGGTTAGGATTAGGGTTAGGGTTCGGGTGAGTGTAAGGGTTATGGTGAGGGTTAGGCTTAAGCTTATGGTTAGGCTGAGGGTGAGGGTGGGGGGTGAGGATTAGGGTTATGGTGATGGTTCAGGTCAGGGTTAGTGTTATTGTTATGGTTAGGCTTAGAGTTACTGTGAGGGTGAGGGTGCAGGTGAAAGTTAGGGTTAGGGTGAGGTTTAGGTTTTGGTTTAGGGTTAGAGATAGGTTTAGGGTGAGGGTGAGTTTTAGGGTTAGAATCAGGGTTCGGGTGAGGGTTAGGTTGAGGGTTAGTGTTAGTGTTAGTGTTAGGGTTAGGTTTTCTGTGAGAGTTAGGGGGAGGGTTAGGGTTAGTGTTAGGGTTAGGATTAGAGTTAGGGTGAGGGTGAGTGTGTGTGTTAGGGTTAGGCTTAGGGTTAGGTTGAGGGTGAGGTTGAGGGTGAGGGTTAGGGTTAGGGTGAGGGTTAGGGTTAGGATTAGGGGGAGGGTTAGGGTGAGGGTGAGGGTGAGGTTTAGGGTTAGATATAGGGTTAGGGGGATGGTTAGGATGAGGGTTAGGTTTAGGGTTAGGGCTAGGGTGTTGGTGAGGGTTAGGTTGAGGTTTAGGTTTAGGGTTAGCGTTCGGGTTAGTGTGAGAGTTAAGGTCAGGGTTAGGGTTAGTGTTAGGGTGGGGGTAAGTGTTAGGGTGAGTGTTTGGGTTAGGGTAAGGGTTATGGTTATGGTAATGGTTAGGGTTACGGTTATTGTTATGGTTATGTTTAGGGGTACAGTTACAGTGAGGTGAGGGTGAGGGTTAGGGTTAGTGTTAGGATGAGGTTTAGGTTTATGATTAGGGTTAGAGTTAGGGTTAGGGTGAGACTGAGGTTTAGGTTTAGAGTTAGGGTTAATGTTAGGGTTAGGGTTAGGGGGAGGGTTAGGGTTAGGATTAGGCTTAGGCTTAGGCTTAGGCTTAGCCCGAGCATGAGGGAGAGGGTTAGGGTTAGGGTTAGGGTGAGGGTTAGGGTTAGGGTTAGGGTTATGGTGAGGGATAGGATGAGGTTTAGGGTTAGGATGAGGGTTACGGTTAGGGCGAGGGTGAGGGTTAGGGTGAGGGTTAGGGTTAGGTATATGGTTAGGTTTAGGTTTTGGGTTAGGGTGAGCGTGAGTGGGACCGATAGGGTTACGATTAGGCTTAGGGTTAGGGTGAGGGTTAGCTTTAGGGTTTGGTTTTGGGTGAAGGTGAGGCTGAGGATTAGGTTTAGGTTTAGGGTTAGTGTTAGGGTTAGGTTTAGGTTTATGGTTAGTGTTCGGGTTAGGTTTTTAGGTTAGGGTAGAGTGAGGGTTAGGCTTAGGTTAATTGTTAGTGTTATGGTTATGATTAAATTTGCGGTGAGAGTGAGGCTGAGGGTGAGGGTTATGTTTAGGCTTAGGGTTAGGGTTAGCGTTAGTGTTATTGTTAGGGCTAGGGCTAGGGTTACAGTGATGTTCAGGGTGAAGTTGAGGGTTATGGTTAGGTTTAGGCTATGGTTTAGGGTTAGGGTTAGTGTTAAGGTTAGGGTTAGGGTGAATTTGAGGTTTAGCGTTAGATATAGGGTTAGGGGGAGGGTTAGGGGGAGGGTTAGGGTTAGAGTTAGTGTTAGGGTTAGGGTGAGGGTGAGGTTTAGGTTCAGGTTTACAGTTAGGTTTAGGATTAGCGTTAGTGTGAGGTTTAATGTTAGGGTAGGGTTAATGTTAGGGTGAGGGTAAGTGTTAGGGTGTAGGTTAGTGTTAGTGTTAGGGTTAGGGTTAAGGTTACGGTGAAGATGAGGGTTAGGGTTAGGGTTAGGATTTGGTTTAGGTTTAGGGTTATGGATAGAGTTAGGGTTAGGGTGAGGGTGAGATTTAGGATTAGAGTTAGTGTTAGGGTTAGGGTTTGGGTTAGGGTGAGGGTGAGGCTGAGGATTAGGGTTAGTTTAGGGTTAGGTTTATGGTTAGAGTTAGTGTTAGGATTAGGGTTAAGCTTAGGGATAAGGTGAGGTTTTGGGTTAGGGTTAGGGTTAGGGTTAAGCTTAGGGTTAGGCTGAGGTTGAGGGTGGGGGTGAGGATTAGAGTTATGATTAGGGTTAGGCTTAGGGTTAGGGTTATTGTTAGTGTTATGTTTAGGGTTAAGTTTGCGGTGAGGGTGAGGCTGAGGGTGAGGTTTTGGTTATGTTTAGGGTTAGGGTTAATGTTATTGTTAGGGTTAGGGTTAGAGTTACGGTGAGGTTGATGGTGAGGGTGAGGGTTACGGTTATGGTGAGGTTTAGGGTTAGGTTTAGGGTTAGGGTTAGGGAGAGGATGATTTTTAGGGTTAGAGTTAGGGTTATGGGGAGGGTTAGTGTGAGGTTCAAGGTTAGGGTTAGTGTTAGGGTTAGGGAGAGTGTGAGGGTTAGGAGAGGTTTAGGGATAGGGTTAGGTTTAGGATTAGGGTTAGGGTGAGGGTGAGTGTGAGGGTTAGGGTGAATGTTATGCTTATGCTTAGGTTTAGGCTGAGGGTGAGGGTGGGGTTGAGGATTAGGGTTAGGGTTAGGGCTAGGGTGAGCGTGAGGTTTAGGGTTATGGTTAGGTTTAGGCTTAGGGTTAGGCTTAGGGTTAGGCTGAGCATGAGTTGAGGCTGAGGGTTAGGATTAAGGTGATGGTTAGGTTTATTGTTAGGGTGAGGTTTAGGGTGAGGATGATGGTAAGGGTAAAGGTGAGGTTTAGGCTGAGGGTGAGGGTTAAGATAAGGGTGAGGGTTTGGGTTAGGTTCAGGGTTAGGGAAAGGGTTAGGGTTAAGGTTAGGGTGAGGGTTAGATTAGGGAGTAGGGTTAGGATTAGTGTGAGGTTTAGGGTGAGGATGAGGGTTAGGGTGAGGATTAGGGTTAGTGTGAGGTTTATGATCAGGGTGAGGGTTAGGGTTATGTGACGTTCAGTGTTAGGGTTAGGGTTAGAGTTAGGGTTAGGGTGAGGGTGAGGTTTAGAGGTAGAGTTAGGGTTAGGGTGAGTGTTAGGGTGAGGTTTAGGGTAAGGGTTAGGGTGGGGGTGATGTTAACGGTAAACTTGAGGGTTAGGCTGAGGGTGAGGGTTATAGTGGAGTGAGGGTTAGGGTTAGGGTGAGGGTTAGGCTTAGGGGAATGATGTGGGTCAGGGTTAGATTGAGGATTAGATTTAGGGTTAGTGTGAGGTTTAGGGTGAGGATGAGGTTTAGGGTTAGGGTGATGGTTAGGGTTAGTGTGAGTGTTAATGTTAGGGGTAGGGTTAGTGTTAGGGTGAGGGTAAGTGTTAAGGTGAGGATTAGGGTGAGGGTGAGGGATATGTTTAGGTTGAGCGTTAGGTTTAGTGTTAGGGTTACTGTTAGGTTTAGGGTTAGGGTTACGGTTACCGTGATGTTGTGGGTGAGGGTTAGGTTTAGGTTTAGGGTGACGTTTAGCTTTAGGGTTAGGGTTAGAGTTAGAGTTAGGTTGAGAGTGAGGTTTACGGTTAGAGTTAGGGTTAGGGTTAGGGTTAGGGTTAGGGTGAGGGGTGGGGTCATGGTTAGGCTTAGACTTAGGCTTAGGCCGAGCATGAAGGTGAGGGTTAGGGTTAGGGATAGGGTGAGGGTTAGGGTTATGGTTAGGGTGAGGGTTTGAATTAGGGTTAGGTAATTGTTAGGGTTAGATTTAAGTTTAAGGTTGCGGTGAGGGTGAGGGTGAGGGTTAGGGTTAGGGTTAGGGTGATGTTTAGGGTTTGGGTTAGGGTTAGAGTTAGGGTTAGAGTGAGGGTGAGGTTTATGTTTAGGGTTAGGGTTAGGGTGAGGGTTAAGTTGAGGGTTAGGGTTAGGGTTATTTGTTAGGTTTAGGGTTAGGTGATAGTTAGGGAGAGGGTTAGGATTACGGTTGGGTTTAGGAATAGGATTAGGGTTAGGGTGAGGGTGAGTGTGTGTGTTAGGGTTAAGTTTAGGGTTAGGCTTAGGGTTAGGCTGAGGGTTAGGTTGAGTGTGAGGGTTAGGGTTAGGGGGAGGGTTAGGATGAGGGTTAGGATTAGGATTAGGGTTAGGGTAAGTGCTAGGGTTAGGGTGAGGTTTAGGGTTAGGGTTAGGGTGAGGGTGAGGGTGAGTTTTAGGGTTAGAGTTAAGGTTAGGTTGAGGCTGAAGGTGAGGGTTAGGGCTATCGTTAGGTTTAGGGTTAGTGTTAGGTTTAGCTTTAGGGTTAGGGTTAGGGTTAGGGTGCGGGTGAGGGTTAGGGTTAGGGTTAGTGTGAGTGTGAGGGTTAGTGTGAGTGTGAGGGTTAGGGTTAGGCTTAGGGTTAGGCTTAGGGTTACACTGAGGGTGAGGGTGAGGGTTAGGGTTAGGGTGAGTTTTAGGGTTAGGGTTATGAGGATGGTTAGGATGATTGTTAGGGTTAGTATTAGGGTAAGGGTGAGGGCTAGGGTGAGGGTATGTTTTAGGGTTAGGGTTAGGGTGAGGTTTAGGGTTAGAGTTAGTTTTAGGGTTAAGGTGAGGCTGAGGGTGCGGGTTAGGGTAAGGGTTATGATTAGTATTAGGGTATGGGTTAGGATGAGCATGAGGGTTAGGGTTAGGGTTAGGTTTAGGCTTAGGGTTACACTGCTGTTGAGGGTGAGGGTGAGGTTTAGGGTTAGGATGAGTGTTAGGGTGAAGGTAAGCATGTGTGTTAGGGTTAGATTTAGGGTAAGGCTTAGGGTTAGGCTGAGGGTGAGGTTGAGGGTAACGGTTAGGGTTAGGGTGAGGGTTAGGGTAAGGTTTAGAAGGTGGGTTAGGATGAGGGTTAGGGTTAGGATTATAGTTAGGGTGAGGGCTAGGGTGAGGATGAGGTTTAAGTTTAGGGTTAGGGTTAGGTTTAGGATTAGGTTTAGGGTTAGGTTTCGGATTAGGTTTAGGGTGAGGGTGAGGGTGAGGGTTAGTGTTAGTGTTAGGGTGAGGGTTAGGATGAGGGTTAGGATTAGGGTTAGGTTGAGGGCTAGTGTGAGGGTGAGGTTTAGGGTTAGGTTTAGGGTGAGGTTTAGGGTTAGGGTCAGGGTTAAGGTTAGGGTGAGGGTGAGGTTTAGGGTTAGAGTTAGGGTTAGTCTGAGGCTTAGGGTGAGGGTTAGGGTTAAGGTTATTTTTCGATTTAGTGTTAGGGTGAGGGTTAGGGTGAGGGTGAGGGTTTGGCTTAGGGTTAGGATTAGGATTAGGGTAAGTGTGAGTGTGAGTGTGAGGGTTAGGTTTAGGGTTAGGGTTAGGCTAGGTTTAGGCTCAGGGTGAGGTTGAGTGAGAGGGTTAGGGTTAGGGTGATGTTTAGGGTTAGGGTTAGGGTGAGAGTTAGGGTTTCCGTTAAGTTTAGGGTTCTGGTGAGGGTTAGGGTTAGGGTTATGGTGAGCGTGAGGGTTAGGTTTAGGTTGACCTTTAGGGTTAGGGTTAGGATTAGGTTGAGGGTTAATGTTAGGGTGAGGGTGAGGGTTAGGATGAGGATTAGGGTACGGATTAGAGTTAGGGTGAGGGCTATATTGAGGGTGAGGGTTAGGGTTAGTTTTAGGTTGAGGTGTAGGGTTAGCGTTAGGGTTAGCGTGAGGGTTAGGATGAGAGTTAGGGTTATGGTGATGTGAGGGTTAGGGTTAGGTTGAGGGTTAGGGTTAGAATTAGGGTTAAGGTGAGGGTGAGTTTTAGGAATAAGGTGAGGCTTAGGGTTAGGTTTAGGGTTAGGATTCGTGTTATTGTTAGGGTTAGGGTTAGAGTTACAGTGAGGGTGAGGGTGAGGGTTAGGTTTAGGTTTAGGGTTAGGGTTAGGATTAGGGTTACGGTGAGAGTGAGGTTTAGGCATAGATTTAGGGTTTGGGGGAGGGTTAGGTCGAGAGTTAGGGTTAGGGTTATTGTTAGGGTTAAGGTTAGGGTGAGGGTTTGGTTGAGGTTTAGGGTTATTTTTAGGGTTTGGGTTAGGAATAGTGTTAGGGTGAGGGTGAGTGTGAGGTTTAGGTTTACAGTTAGGCTTAGGCTGAGTGTGAGGGTGGAGTTGAGGATTAGGGTTACGGTGATGGTTAGGATTAGGGTTAGGGTGAGGGCTGGGGAGAGGGTGAGGGTTAGGGTAAGACTTAGGCTTAGGCTTAGGGTTAGGCTGAGCATGAGGTTGAGTGTGAGGGTTAGGGTTAGCATGTTGGTTAGGTTTACATTTAATGCATGGGTTAGGATGAGGTTAGGATTAGCGTGTGGGTGAGGGTGAGGATGATGGTAAGGGTAAAGGTGAGATTTAGGCTGAGGGTGAGGTTTAAGGTAAGGGTGAGGTTTAGGGTTAGGGTTAGGGTTAGGGTAGGTTTAGGGTTAGGGTTAGGGTTAGATAGAGGATTAGGTTTAGGGTTAGGATGAGAGTTATGGTTAGGGTGAGGGTTAGGGTTAGGGTTAGGGTTATTGTTAGTGTTAAGGTTAGGGTTACAGTTACGGTCAGGGTGAGGGTGAGGGTTATGGTAAGGGTTAGGTTGAGGTTTAGTGTTAGGTTTAGGGTTAGGGTTTGGGTGAGGTTGAGGTTTAGGGGTAGAGTTAGGTTTAGAGTGAGCATTAGGGTGAGGGTTAGGGTTAGAGTACGGGTTAGGGTTGGGGTGAGGTTTACGGTAAGGTTTAGGGTTAGGGTTATGGTGAAGGTTGAGGTTAAGGTTAGGCTTAGTCTTAGGCTTAGGCCCAGTATAAGGGTGAGGTTTAGGTTTCGGGTTAGTGTTCGGGTTAGGGTTAGGGTTTGGGTGAAGGTTAGGATGAGGTTTAGGGTTAGGATTAGGGTTAGGGTGAGAGCTAGGGTGAGGTTTAGTTTGAGGGTTAGGGTTAGGGATAGGGTTAGGTTTACGATTAGGTTTAGGCTAAGGGTGAGTGTGAGGGTTAGGGTTAGGGTTAGGCTTAGAGTTAGGGTGAGGGTTAGGGTTAGGGTTTGGGTTAGGCTGAGGATGAGGCTGAGGATTAGGGTTAAGTTTAGGGTTAGGTGTAGGGTTAGGTTTAGGGTTAGGGTTAGTTTTAGGGTTAGGGTTAGGGTTAGGTTTACAGTGAGGGTTAGGGTTAGGTTAGGCTTAGGGTTAGGCTTTGGGTTAGCCTGATGGTGAGGGTGGGGTTGAGGTTTAGAGTTAGGGTTAGGCTTAGGGTTAGGGTTATTGTTAGTGTTATGATTAGGGTTAAGTTTGAGGTGAGTGTGAGGCTGAGGGTGAGGGTTATGTTTAGGCTAAGGGTTAGGGTTAGGTTTAGGGTTAGTGTTAGTGTTATTGTTAGGGTTAGGGTTAGAGTTACGGTGAGGTTAAGGTGAGGGTGAGTGTTAGGCTTAGGGTTAGGGTTAGGGTTAGGGTTAGGGTGAGGCTGAGGTTTAGGGTTAAAGTTAGTGTTAGGGGGAGGTTTAAGGTGAGGTTTAGGGTTAGGGTTAGTGTTTGGGTTAGGGTGTGGGTGAGGATTAGGTTGAGGTTTAGGGATAGGGTTCGGTTTAGGATTAGGGTTAGTGTGAGGGTGAGTGTGAGGGTGAGGGTGAAGGTTAGGCTTAGGCTTATGCTTAGGTTTAGGATGAGGGTGAGTGTGGGGGTGAGTATTAGGTTTAGGTTGATGGTTCGGGTTAGGGTTAGTGTTCTTTTTAGTGTTAGGGTAAGAGTTACGGTGAGGGTGAGGGTACGGTTCAGGGTTAGGCTTTGGGTTAGGGTGAGGGTTAGGGTTAGGGTTAGGATTAGGGGGAGGGGGAGTTTTAGATATAGGGTTAGGGAGAGGGTTAGTGTGAGGGTTAGGGTTAGGGTTAGTGTTAGGGTTAGGTTGAGGGGGAGGGTTATGTTGAGGTTTAAGGTTAGAGTTAGGGTTAGAGTTAGTGTGAGGGTTAGTATTAGGGTTAGGGTTAGACTTAGGGTGAGGGTAAGTGTTAGGGTGAGGGTATGGATTAGGGTGAGGCTTATCGTTAGGGTGAGGGTTAGGTTTAGTGTTAGGGTTATTGTTAGGGTTAGGTTTAGGGTTATGGTCACGGTTTGGGTGAGAGAGAGGGTTAGGTTTAGGTTTAGGTTGAGGTTTAGTGTTTGGGTTATGGTTAGAGTTAGGGTTAGGGTGAGGGTGAGGTTTAGGGTTAGAGTTAGGGTTAGGGTGAGTGTTAGGGTTCGGGTTAGGGTGAGAGTTAGGGGGAGGGTTAGGGTTAGGGTTAGGCTGAGTGTTAAGGTTCGGTTTAGGGTGAGAGTTAGGGGGAGGGTTAGCATTAGGGTTAGGGTTAGGGATAGGTTTAGGATTAGGATGAGGGTGAGTGTGTGTTTGGGTTAGTTCAAGGGTTATGCTTAGGGTTAGGCTGAGGGTGAGGTTGAGGGTGAGTGTTAGGTTTAGGGATATTGTTAGGTTTATGTCTAGGGTTTTGGTTGCGGTGAGGGTGAGGATGTTGGTTAGGGTTAGGGTTAGGATGAGGTTTAGGTTTAAGGTTAGGGTTAGAATTAGGGTTAGGTTGCGAATGAGGTTTAGTGTTAGAGTTAATGTTAGTGTTAGGGTTAGGGTTAGGGTGAGGGTTTGGTTTAGGCTTAGACTTAGGCTTCGGTCATGCATAAGGGTGAGGTTTAGGGTTAGGGTTAGGGTGATGGTTCGGGTTAGGGTTAGTGTTATTGTTAGGGTTAATTTTAGAGTTAGGGTGAGTGTGAGGTTGCGGTTGAGGGTTAGGTTTAGGGTTAGGGTTTGGGTGAGGGTGAAGTTTAGGGTTAGATTTAGGGTTAGTGTTAGTGTGAGGGTTAGTGTTAGGGTTAGGTTTTGTGTTAGGTTGTGGGTAAGTGTTAGGGTGAGGGTTTGGGTTAGGGTGAGGGTTATGGTTATGGTGAGGGTTAGGATTAGTGTTAGGGTTATTGTTAGGGTTTGGTTTAAGTTTATTGCTACGGTTAGGGTGAGGGTGAGGGTTAGGGTTAGGGTTAGGTTGAGGTTTAGGGTGAGGGTGAGGTTTCGGGCTAGATTTAGGGTTAGGGTGAGGGTTAGGCTGAGGGTTTGGGTTAGGGTTAGTGTTAGGATTAGGGTTAGGGTGAGAGTTAGGGGGAGGTTTTGGGTTAGGGTGAGGGTGAGGTTGAGTGTGTTTTAGGGTTAGTTTTCTGGTTAGTCTTAGGTTAGGCTGAGGGTGAGGTTCAGGGTGAGCGTTAGGGTGAGTGTTAGGTTTAGGGTTGGGGGAGGTTTAGGATGAAGGTTAGTGTTAGGATTTGGGTTAGGGTGAGGGCTAGGGTGAAGGTGATGTTTAGGGTTAGCATTAGGGTGAGGGTTAGGTTTAGGTTTAGGGTGAGGGTTAGGATGAGGGTTAGGGTTAGGATTAGGGTTAGGGTCAGGGATAGGGTGAGGGTGAGGGTTAAGGTAAGTGTTAGGCTAAGGCTTAGGGTTAGGCCGAGCATGAGGTTTAGGGTGAGGGTTAGGGTTATCGTGATGGTTAGGTTTATGGTTAGGGTGAGGGTTAGGATGACGTTTAGGGTTAGGGGGAGGTTTCGGGTGAGGATGATAGTAAGGGTAAAGGTGAGGTTTATGCTGAGCAGAGGGTTAAGTGTGAGGGTAAGATTTAGGGTAAGGGTAAGGGTTAAGGTTAGTGTTAGGGTGAGGGTTAGATTGAGGATTAGGTTTAGGGTTAGTATGAGGTTTAAGTTGAGGATAATTGTTAGGTTGAGGGTTAGGGTTACGTTGAGGGTTATGGTTAAGGTGAGGGTTAGCATTAATCTTAGGGTTATTGTTAGAGTTAGGGTTAGGTTTAGGGTTAGGAATAAGGTGAGGGTGAGGTTTAGGGTTAGAGTTAGGGTTTTTGTTAGGTTTATAGTTAGGGTGAGGGTTAGGGTTATGGTAAGTGTTAGGGTGGGGGTGATGGTAAGGGTAAACGTGAGGGTTAGGCTGAGGGTGAGGGTTACATTGGGGTGAGAGTTAGTGTTAGGGTGAGGGTTAGGGTAAGGGTGTGGATGAGGTTTAGATTGAGGATTAGTGTTAGGGTTTGTGTGAGGTTTAGGGTGAGGATGAGGGTTAGGGTTAGGGTGAGGGCTAGGGTGAGAGTGAGGTTTAGGCTTAGGTTTAGGGTAAGGTATATGGTTAGGGTTAGGGTTAGATTGAGGGTTAGGTGGAAGGTTAGGGTTAGTGTTAGGTTGAGGTAAGTGTTAGGCTGAGGGTTAGGGTTAGTGCGAGGGTTATGGTTAGGCAGAGGGTTAGGGTTAGTGTTAGGGTTATTTTTAGGGTTAGGGTTAGGGTTACGGTTTCGGTGAGGGTGAGGTTGAGGGTTAGGGTTAGGATGAGGTTTAGGTTTAGGGTTAGGGTTAGAGTTAGGGTTAGTGTGTGACTCAGGTTTATGGTTAGAATTAGGGTTAGCATTAGTGTTAGGTTTAGGTTTAGGGTTAGGGTGAGGTTCAAGTTTAGGGTTTGGGTGAGGGTGAAGTTTAAAGTGAGGGGTAGGTTTAGGGTTAGGGTAATGGTTAGGGTTAGGGTGAGGGTTAGATTTAGGGTTAGGGTGAGGGTGATGGTGAGGGTTAGGGTTAGGGTTACAGTTAGGGTGAGGGTTAGGGTTAGGTTTAGGGTGAGAGTTAGGTTTAGGATTAGGGTGAGGGTGAGGTTGAAAATGATTGTTAGGGTAAGGGATAGTATGAGGAAAAGTGTTAGGGTGAGGATTAGGGTGAGGTTGAGGGTTAGGGTTAGCATTAGGGTTAGGGTGAGGTTTAGGGTTAGGGTAAGGGTTATGGTTAGGGTTAGGGTAATTGTTAGGTTTAGGCTTAGAGTTAGGTTTAGGGTTAGGGTTAGGGTGTGGGTGATTCTTAGGGATAGGGTTATGGTGAGGGTTAGGTTTATTGTTTGCGTAAGGGTTAGGTTTAGGGTGAGGGTTAGGTTTAGAGTTATTTTAAGGATGAAGGTGAGTGTTAGAGTGAGGGTGAGGTTGAGCGTGAGGTTTAGAGTGAGGGTTCGGGTTTGGGTGAGCGTGAGGGTTCGGGTGAGTTTGAGGGTTCGTATGTGGGTTAGGGTTAGGTTTAGGGTGAGGGTAAGCTTGAAGGTGAGGGTTAGCATGAGTGTGTGGGTTAGGATTAGGGTTAGGGTTAGGGTTAGGGTTAGTTTTAGGGTGAGGGTTAGGATGATGGGTATGGTTAGGGTGAGGGAGAGGGTTAGGCTTAGGGTGTAGTTTAGGGTTAGTTTGAGGGTTAGGGTGAAGGTGAGTTTCAGTTTGAGGGTTAGGGTGAGGGTGATGGTGATGGTGAGGGTTAGGGTTAGGATTCGGGTTAGGGTTAGGGTGAGGGTTAGGGTTAGGGTTAGGGTTAAGGTGAGAGTGAGGGTGAGGGTGAGGTTTAGGGATAGGGTTAGGTTTAGGATTAGGGTTAGGTTTAGGGTAAGGGTTAGGGTTAGGGTGATGGTTAGGTTAAGGGTTAGGGTGAGGGTTACCGTAGGGTTTGGTTTAGGGTGAGGATTAGCTTTAGGATTAGGGTGAGGGTGAGGGTTTGCTTGAGGGGTAGGGTTAGGGATATGGTAAGGGTTAGGGTTAGCGTTAGGATTAGTGTTAGGGATAGGGTGAGGGTGAGGGTGACGGTTAGGTTTATGGTGAAGTTTAGTGTGAGAGTTAGGTTTAAGGTTAGGGTGAGGGTTAGGTTTAGGTTGAGGGTTAATTTTAGGTTTATGGTTAGGGTGAGGGTGATGCTGAGGGATAGGATTAGGGTTAGTATGAGGATAAGGTTTAGGTTGAGGATTAGGGTGAGGGTGAGGGTTAGGGTTAGTATAAGGTTTAGGGTGAGTGTTTGGGTTACACTTAGGGTTAGGTTAATGGTTATGGTTAGGGTAAGGGTTAGGGTTTGGGTTAGGCTTAGGCTTAGGGTTAGGTTTAGGGTGAGGGTTAGGCTTAGGTTTAGGTTTAGGTTGAGGATTAAGGTTAAGGTAAGGGTTAGGGTTAGCGTGAGGGTTAGGGTTACGGTGATTTTTAGGGTGACATTGAGGGTTAGGTTGACGGTAAGATTGAGCGTGAGGGTTAGGGTGAGGGTGAGGGTGAGTGGGAAGGTGACAGTGAGGGTTAGGGTTAGCTTTAGGTTTAGTTTGAGGGTAAGAAATAGGGTTAGTAATAGGGTTTGTGTAAGGGTTAGGCTGAGTGTGAGGGAGAGCGTGAGGTTGAGGTTGAGGGTTTCAGTTAGGTAAGGGTTAGGGTAAGGTTTAGGGTGAGAATTAGGTTGAGGGTGAGGGTTAGGGTTAGGTTGAGGGTTAGGATTAGGTTTAGGGTTAGGGTGAGGGTTAGGGTGAGAGATAGGGTTGTTAGGATGAGGGTTAGTCTTAGTGTGAGGGTTACAGTTAGGGTTAGTTTTAGTGTGATTATAAGGGATAGGATGAGGGTTAGGTTGAAACTGAGAGTTACGGTTAGCGTAAGGGTTAGGGTGAAGGCTAGGGTGGGGGTTAGGGTAAGGGTTAGGGTTTGGGTTAGGGTTGGGTGAGGGTTAGGGTGAGCGTAAGGGTTAGGGTGAGGTTTAGGTTGAGGGTTAGGGATAGGGTTATTGTGAGGGTAAGGTTTAGGGTTAGGGTGAGAGTGAGGGTGAGGGTAAGGGTAAGGGTAAGGGTTAGGGTAAGGGTTAGGTTGAGGGTGAGGGTTAGGGTTAGCATTAGGGTTAGGTTTAGGGCTAGGTTGAGTGTTAGGTTTAGGGTTAGGGTGCAGGTTATGTTTAGGACTAGAGTGAGGGTGAGGGTCAGGGTTAGGGTTAGGATTAGGTTTAGGGTTAGGGTGAGGCTGAGGGTGAGTCTGAAGGTGAGGGTGTAGGTTAAGGTTAGGGTTAGGTTAAGGGTGAGGGTTTGGGGTAGGGTTAGGGTTAGGGTGAGTGGAAGGGGTAGGGTGAGGGTTAGGGTTAGTTTGAGGGTTAGGGTTATGGTGAGCGTAACGGTTAGGATGAGGCTTAGGTTGAGAATGATCATTTGTGTTAGCATCAGGGTTGGGTTGAGGGTGAGGGTGAGGGTTAGGATTAAGCTGAGGGGTAGTTTTTGGGTTAGGGTTAGGGTTAGGGTTAGGGTGAGGTTAAGGTTTAGCGAGAGGATGAGGGTGAGGGTTAGGGTTCAGGTGAGTGTGAGTGTGAGGATTAGGTTTAGGATTAGGGTTAGGGTTAGGGTTAGGCTGAGGTTGAGGGTATGAGTGAGGGTGAGGGCTAGTGTTAGGTGTAGAGGTAGGTTTAGGGTTAGGTTTAGGGTTAGTATTAGTTTTAGGGTTAGGATTAGGCTGAGGGTGAGTGTGAGGGTGAGGGTGAAGTTGAGGTTTAGGGTTAGAGTTAGGGTTAGGGTTAGGTTCAGCGCTGGTATGAGGGTGAGCGTTAGGGGTAGCGTTAGGTTTAGGGTGAGGCTTAGGGTGAGGGTTGAGTGTTAGTTTTGGGGTTAGGGTGAGTGTTAGGGTTAGGGTGGGGGTTAGAGTTACAGTGAGCGTGAGGGTGTGGGTGAAGTTTAGTATTAGGGTTAGGGTTAGGGATAGGATGAGGGTGAGGGTGAGGGTTAGGGTGTTTTTGAGGGTTTTGGAAAGGGTTATGTTTAGTGTTAGGGTGAGGGTTAGGGTCAGGGTTAGGGTTAGGATGATGGTTAGGGTAAGAGGTAGGGTTAGGTTTAGGCTGAATATTAGGATTAGGGTGAGGGTTAGGGTAAGTGTAAGGATCAGGGTTAGGGTGAGGTTAAGGATTAGGGTGAGGGTGAGGGTTAGGGTTAGGGTTAGGGTGAGGGTTAGGGTGGGGCTTAGGGTTATGGTTAGGGTTAGGGTGAGGTTTAGGTTTAGGGTTAGTGTGAGGGTTAGGTTGAGATTGAGGGTTCGTGTGAGGTTGAGGGTTAGGGTGTGGGTTTGGGTTCAGTTTAGGGTGAGGTTTAGGTTGACGGTGAGGGATAGTGTGAGGGTGAGTCTTAGGGTGAGATTTGTGGTTAGGGTGAGGGAGAGGGTTAGGGTTTGTGTGAGGGTTACATTTAGGGTCAGAGTTAGGTTTAGTATGAGGATAAAGTTAGGGTGAGGGTTGGGGAGAGGGTTAGGGTTAGGGTTAAGTTTAGGTTTAGGGTTAGGGTTAGGTTTAGGGTAAGTATTAGGATTACGGTGAGGGTTAGGTTTAGGGTTAGCATTAAGGATAGGGTCAGGGTTAGGTTTAGGGTGAGAGTCAGGTTTAGGGTTTTGTTGAGTGTGAGGTTTAGCATGAGGGGTAGGTTTAGCGTTAGGGAAATGGTTAGGGTTAGGGTGAGGGTTAGGGTGAGTTTTAGGGTTAATGTTAGGGTTAGGGTTAGGTGGAGTGTGAGGGTTAGGGTGAGGGTTAGGGTTAGGGTTAGGGATAGGGTTAGGATTAGGGTTAGTGTGAGGGTGAGGGTATGAGTTATTGTTAGGGTTAGATTTAGAGTGAGGGTGAGGGTGAGGGTTAGAATTAGGATTAGGTTTAGGGTTAGAGTTAGGTGAGATTGAGGGTGAGGGTTAGGGTTTGGGTTAGTATTAGGGTGAGGCTGAGCGTGAAGGTTAGTGTTAGGGTTATGGTTAGGTTTAGGATGAGGGTGCGGGTGAGGCTTAGGATTAGGGGTGGGGTGAGGTTTAGGTTTAGGGTGAAGTCTACAGTGAGGGTGAGTTTTAGGGTGAGTGTGAGGGTGAGGTTGAGGGTTTCAGTTAGGTAAGTGTTAGGTTTAGGGTTAGGGTGAGGATTAGGGTGAGGGTGCAGTTTAGGTTGAGGGTTAGGTGTAGGGTGTGGTTTTGGGTCAGGCTGAGGGTTAGGGTGACGGTTAGGGTTACGGTGAGGGTTAGGGTTAAGTTTATGTTGAGGCTGAGGGTTAGGTATAGTGTAAGGGTTAGGGTTACGGTGAGGGTTAGGGTTAGGGTTAGGTTTAGGATGAGGTTTAGGGTTAGGGTGAGGATGAGGTTTAGGGTTAGGGTTAGTATAAGGTTTAGAGTTAGGGTGAAGGTTAGGGTTAGGGTTAGGATTAGGGTTAGGGTGAGGGTTAGGGTTAGGGTTAGGTGAGGGTGAGCGTTATGGTTAGGTTTAGGATGAGATTTAGGTTTAGTTTGAGAGCTACTGTGAGGGTTAGGATTATGGTGAGTGTGAGGGTGAGGGTGATTTTTTCAGTGAGGTAAGGGTTAGGGTTAGGGTTAGGGTGAGGTTTAGGGTGAGGGTGAGGTTTAGGTTGAGGGTTAGGTTTAGGGTGAGGGTTGGGGTGAGGCTGAGGGTTAGGGTGAGGTTGAGGGTTCGAGTTAAGATTCGGGTTCGGTTGAGGATGAAGTTTAGCTTCTGAGTTAGGGTTAGCTTTAAGCTGAGGGTTAGGTTGACGTTGAGTGTTAGTGTGAGGGTTTGGATCAGGGTTAGGTTGAGGGTTAGGTTTAGCGTGAGGTTTAGGGTGTGGGGTAGGGATAGTGTTAGTTAGAGGGTTAGGGTTAGGGTGAGGGTTAAGGATAGTTTGAGGGTTAGGCTGAAGGTGAGTACGAGGTTGAGGGTTATGGTGAGGGTGATGGTGAAGGTGAGGGTTAGGGTTAGGATTCAGGTTAGGGTTAGGGTGAGGCTTAGGTTTTGGGTTAGGGTTAGGCTGAGGGTGAGGGTGAGGGTTAGGGTTAGGTTTAGGATTAGGCTTAGATTTAGGGTAAGGGTTAAGGATTGGGTGAGTGTTAGGTGTAGGGTTAGGGTGAGGGTTAGGGTTTGGGTTAGGGTTAGGGTGAGTGTTAGGGTTAGGATTAGGGTGAGTGTTAGGGTTAAGTTTAGGGGTTGGTTTAAGGAAATGTTAAGGGTTAGGGTTAGGGTGAGGGTTAGGGTTAGGTTGAGGGTGAGGGTGAGGATTAGTGTTATGGTTAGGTTTAGGTTGAGGGTTAGTTTTAGGTTTAAGGTTAGGGTGAGAGTGATGCTGAGGGATAGAGTTAGGGTTAGTGTGAGGATAAGGTTTAGGGTGAGGATTAGGTTGAGGGTAAGGTTTAGGGTTAGCATAAGGTTTAGGGTGAGGTTTAGGGAAAGGGTTAGGGTTAAGGTAATGGTTAGGGTTAGGTTTAGTGTTAGGTTTAGGGATAGGGTTAGGTTGAGGTTTAGGCTTAGGATTAGCGTTCGGGTGAGGTTCAGGGTTAGGGTTAGGGTAAGGGTTAGGGTTAGTGTGAGGGTTAGGGTTAGGTTGATGTTTAGGGAGACGGTGAGGGTTAGGGTGAAGGTTAGGCTGAACGTGAGGGTTTGGGTGAGGGTGAGGGTGAGTGGGAGGGTGACGGTGAGGGTTAGGGTTAGGGTAAGGTTTAGGGTGAGAGTAAGAGTTAGGGTTAGGATTAGGGTTAGGGTAAGGGTTAGGCTGAGGGTCAGAGTGAGGTTGAGGTTGAGGGTGAGGTTTTCGTTTAGGTTAGGTTTAGGGTGAGGATTACGGTGAGGGTGAGGTTTAGGGTTAGGTTGAGGGTTAGGGTTAGGGTTAGGGTGAGGGTGAGGGTTAGGGTGAGAGGTAGGGTCAGGGTTAGGATGAGTGTTAGGCTTAGTGTGAGTGTTATGGTTAGGGTTATGGTTAGTGTGACCATAAGGGTTAGGGTGAGGATTAGGGTGAAGGTTAGGGTGGGGGTTAGGGTGAGGATTAGGTTTCAGGTTGGGGTTGGGTTAGGGTTAGGGTCAGGGTAAGGGTTAGGGTGAGTTTAAGGTTGAGCGTAAGGGATAGGGTTATAGTGAGGGTAAGGGTGAGGGTTAGGGTGAGAGTGAGGGGGAGGGTAAGAGTAAGGTTTAGGTTCAGGATTAGGGTGAGGGTGAGTGTTAGGGTTAGCATTAGGGTTAGGGTTAGGGTTAGGTTGCATGTTAGGGTTAGGGTTAGAGTTAGTGTGAGGGTCAGGGTTAGGGTTAGGATTAGGTTTAGTGTTAGGGTAAGGGTTAGGGTTAGGGTGGGGTAGGAGTTAAAGTGAGGGTGAGGTTGAGGGTGAAAGTTAGGATTAGGGTTTGGGTTAGGAATAGGATCAGAGTGAGGGTGAGGGTTAGGGTGTTTTTGAGGGTTAGGGATAGGGTTAGCATTAGTGTAGGGTGAAGGTTCGGCTAGGGTTAGAGTTAGGATGAGGGTTAGGGTAAGGAATAGGGTTAGGTTTAGGCTGTATGTTAGGATTAGGGTGAAGGTTAGGGTAAGGGTAAGGTTTAGGGTTAGGGTGAGGTTAAGAATTAGGGTGAGGGTGAGTGTTAGGTTTAGGGTTAGGGTTAGGGTGAGGGTTAGGTTGAGGCTTAGGGTTATGGTTAGTGTTAGTGTGAGGGTTAGGGTCAGGGTTATGGTTCGCTTTATGGCAATGGTTAGGGTGACGGTGAGGGTTAGGTTAAGGGTAAGGTTTAGGGTAAGGGTGAGGTTAAGGATTAGGGTGAGGGTGAGTGTTAGGTTTAGGGTTAGGGTTAGGGTGAGGGTTAGGATAAGGGTTAGGGTGAGGGTTAGGGTTAGGGTGAGGGTTAGTATGAGGGGTAGCGTTAAGGTTAGGGAGAAAGTTAGGGTTTGTGTGAGGTTTAGGGTTAGGGTTAGGTTTAGTTTGAGGATAAAACTTAGGGTGAGGGTTAGGGTTAGGGTGAGGGTTAGGGTTAGGGTGATGTTTAGGGTGAGGGTGAGTTTGAGAGTGAGGGTTCGGGTGATGGTGTGGGATAGGGTGTTGGTGAGGGTTAGTGTGAGAGTGAGGGTTCGGGTGAGGTTTCGGGTTAGGGTGTTGGTGAGGTTTTGGGTTGGGGTGAGGTTTAGGGTTAGGGTGAGGGTTAGTGTGAGGGTGAGGGTTAGGGTTAGGGTAAGGGTTAGGGTGAGGGTTATGGTTAGGGTTAGGGTGAGGGTTAGGGTTAGTGTGAGGGTTAGGGTTAAAGTTAGTGTAAGGTTAAGGGTTAGGTTGAGGATTAGGGTGAGAGTGAGGGTTAGGCTTAGATTAAGGATTAGAGTTTGGTTTAGGATGAATGTGAGGTTTAAAGTTAGGTTTAGGGTGAGGGTTAGGGTTGGAGTGTGGGTTAGGGTTAGGGTTAGGGTGAGGGTGAGGGTTCGGGTGAGTGTGAATGTTAGGGTGTGGGTGACGGTTAGTGTTAGGTTGAGGGTTAAGGTGACGTTGAGGTTTAGTGTGAGGGTGCAGTTAAGGGTTAGGGTGTGCGATAGGGTGAGGGTTAGGCTTATGGAGAGTGTGAGGATTAGGGTTAGGGTTACCCTAGGGTTATGGTGAGGGTATGGGTTAGGGTGAGATTTAGGGTGAGGGTGTGGGTTAGGGTTAGCGTTAGGGTTAAGGTGAGAGTTAGAGTGAGGGTTAGAGTTAGGGTGAGGGTTAGGGTTAGGGTTCGGGTGATGTTTAGGATTAGGGTGTGGGTTAGAGATAGGTTTATGTTTTAGGGTGAGGGTTAGGTTTATGGTTAGGGTTCGAGTTAGGGTGAGTGTGAGGGTGAGCGTTAGGGTTAGGATTACGGTTAGGTTTAGTGGTAGGCTGAGGGTGAGGTTGAAGGTGAGGGTTATTTTTAGGGTGAGGTTTAGTTTTAGGGTGAGGGTGAGGGTTAGGGTTAGGGTTAGGGAGAGGTTTAGGGTTAGGGTTAGGGTTTTGGGTTAATTTGAAGGTTAGGGTGAAGGTGAGTTTGAGTTTGAGGGTTAGGGTGAGTGTGATGGTGACGGTGAGGGTTAGGGTTAGTATTCTGGTTAGGGTTAGGGTGAGGGTGAGGGTTGGGGTTAGGGTTAGGTTGAGGGTGAGGGTGAGGGTTAGGGTTAGGGTTAGGGTTAGGATTCCGGTTAGGTTTAGGGTAAGGGTTAGGGTTAGGGTGAGGGTTAGGTTTAGCTTTAGCATGAGGGTTAGGGTTTGGGTTAGGTTTAGGGTGAGGTTTAGGGTTAGGATTAGTGTGAGGGTGAGGTGTAGGTTGAGGGGTATGGTTAGGGATAGGGTAAGGGTTAGGGTTAGGACGACGGTTAGGGTGAGGGGGGAGGCAGAGGGGGAGGGTTAGGTTTAAGGTTAGAGTAAGCATGAGGGTGAGGTTTAGGATTAGGGTTAGGACTAGGGTTAGGATGAGGGTGAGGTTGACGTTGAGGGTGAGTGTTAGGGTTAGGGCTAGGTTTAGGGTGAGGGTTAGGTTTAGGGTGAGGGTTAGGGTTAGAGTTAGGGTTAGGGTTTGGATGAGCGTTAGGCTGAGGCTTAGGGTGAGGGTTAGGGTTTGGTTAAGGTGAATGTTAGTTTTAGGTTTAGGGTTAGGATAAGGTTTAGGCTGAGGTTTAAGTTTAGGGTTAGTGTGAGGGTTATGTTTAGCGTCAGGGTTAGTGTGTGCGATAGGGTGAGGGTGTGGGTTACGTGGAGCGTTTAGTTGAGGTAAGGGTTAAGGTTAGGTTTGGGTGAGGATTAGGGTGAGGTTGAGGGTTAAGATGAGGGTTAGGTTTAGGGTGTGCATTAGGGTTACGATTAGGTTAAGAGTTAGTGTTAGGGTGATGTTTAGTGTGAGTGTCAGGGTGAAAGTTCAGGTGAGGCGGAGGTTTAGGGTTAGGTTTAGAGTGAGGGTGAGGGTTAGGGTTTAGGTTAGGGTTAGAGTTAGGGTGAGCATGAGGGTTAGGGTGAGGCGTAGGGTTAGGGTTAGGGTGAGGGTGAGGGTTAGGTTTAGTGTGAGGGTTAGGGTTGGGGTTATGGTTAGGGTTAGGGTGAAGGTTAGGGTTAGGGTTAGGGTTAGGAAGAGCGTTAGGCTAAGGGTTACTGTTAGGGTTAGTGTGAGGGTTAGGTTTAGGGTTAGGTTTAGGTTGAGGGTGAGGGTTGAGTTTAGGTAAGGGTTAGGGTAAGATTAGGGCGAGGTTTAGGGTGAGGTTGAGGGTTAAGGTGAGGGTTAGGTTTAAGGTGAATGTTAGGGTTAGGATTAGGATGAGGGTTATTGTTAGGGTGATGTTTAGGTTGAGAGTGACGTTGAAGGTTCGGAAGAGGGGGAGGGTTAGGGTTAGGGTTAGTGTGAGGGTTATGGTTATGGTTAGGGCTAGGGTTAGGGTGATGGTGAGGGTTAGGACGAGTGTGAGGTTGAGGGTGAGGGTTTGGGTGAGGATGAGGGTGAGGGTGAGCCTTAGGGTGAGAGTGAGGGTTTGGTTGAGGGTAAGGGTTTGGTTGAGGCTGAGGGGGAGGGAGAGGGTTATGGTTAGGCTTCGGGTGAGAGTTATTGTGAGGGTGTGGGTGAGGGTTAGGTTTAGGATTAGGGTTACGGTTAGGGTTAGGCTGAGTGTGAGTGTGATTGTGAGGGTGAGGTTTAGGGTTAGGGTGAGGTTAGGGTGAGGGCTAGGGTGAGTGTGAGGGTTAGAATTAGGGTTAGGGATAGGGTGAGTATTAGGTTTAGGGTTAGGGTTAAGGTTATGGTGAGTCTTAGGCTGAGGGGTAGGGTTAGGGATAGGTTGAGGGTTAGGTTTAGTGTGAGGGTTAGGGTTTGGGGTAGGGTTAGGGTTTGCGGTAGGGTTAGGGTGAGGGCTAGGGTGAGTGTGAGAGTTAGGGTTAGGTTTAGGGATAGGGTGAGGATTAGGGTTATGTTTAGGGTTAGGGTGTTGTTTAGGCTGATGTGTAGGGTTACAGTTAGCTTGAGGTTTAGGTTTAGTGGAAGTTTTAGGCTTAAGTTTAGGGTTAGGGTGAGGGTGAGGGTTTGGATGAGGGTTCGGTTTAAGGTGTGGGTGAGGGTTAGTGTTACTGTGAGGACTAGGTTTAATGTTAGGGTTACTGTTAGGGTTAGGGTGAGGGTGAGGGTAAGGGTTACGGTTAGTGTTATGGTTAGGGTGAGGGTTCGGTTTAGTGTGAGGGTTAGGGTTAAGATTAGGTGAAGGTGAGGGTAAGGGTTAGGGTGAGGGTTGGGGTGAGGGTGAAGGTCAGGTCTAGAGTTAGGGTTAGGGTGAGGTTGAGGTTTAGTGTTAGGGTGAAGGTTAGGGTTATTGTTAGGGTTAGGTTGCGGGTGAGGGTGAGGGTTAGGGTTAGGGTAGGGTTAGGTTTAGGCTGAGGGTGAGGGTGAGTGTGAGGTCGATGGTTAGTGTTAGGGTTAGGGTGAGGGTTAGGGCTAGAGTGAGGGTGATGGTTAGTGTGAGGGTGAGGGTGAGGGTTTCATTTATGTCAGGGTTAGGGTGAGGAGTAGGGTGAGGGTGAGGGTTTCGTTTACATCAGCATCAGGGTTAAGCTGAGGTTAGGGTTAGGGTGATGGTTAGGGTTAGGGTTAGGCTGTGGGTTAAGTTTAGGGTGATGTTTAGGGTGAGGGTGAGGGTTAGGGTGAGAGTTAGGGTGAGGTTTAGGGTTAGTGGTAGGATTAGGGTTAGGGTGAGGGTGAAGTTTAAGGTTAGAGTTAAGGTTATGGGGAGCGTTAAAATGAGGGTGAGGGTTAGCATTAGTGTTAGGGTTAAGTTTAGGATGAGGGTTAGGTTGAGTTTTAGGGTTAGGGTTAGGATTAGGGTTAGAATGAGCTTTAGGCTGAGGGTTAGGGTTAGGGTTAGTGTGAGGGTTAGGTTTAGTTAGGGTTACGGTTAGGTTTTGGTTAGGGTGAAGGTTAGTTTTAGGTTTAGGGTTAGGATAAGGTTTAGGCAGAGGATTAGGGTTAGGGTTAGTGTGAGGGTTAGGTTTAGGGTTAGGGTTAGGGTGTCAAATATGGTGAGGGAGAGGGTTAGGGTGAGGTTGATGGTGAGGGTTAGGGTTCGAGTGAGGGTTAGTGTGAGGGTGAGGGGGAAGGGGAGAGTTTGGTTTAGGGTTAGAGTTAGGTTGAGGGTGAGGGTTCGGATTAGGGTTAGCAGTTGGTTTAGGCTGAGTGTGAGGGTGAGGTTGAGGGTCAGGTTTAGGGTTAGGGTGAGGTTTAGGGTTAGGATTAGGTTTAGGGTGAGGCTTAGTTTAGTGTATTGTTCAGTCTCCGTGTATTACAAGACATTCTTTAGTGGCTTTTATTGTTAAATTCTAATTTTATTCCCTTGTGGTCTGAGAGAATGCAAAGTATAAGTTCAATGTTTTTGAATTTGGAAAAGTTCGCTTTGTGGCCTAAAATGTGGTCTATTTTGGAAAATGTTCCATGTGCTGCTGAGAAAAACATGTATTCTGATGCTATTGAGTGAAATATTGGGTAGATGTCTGTTAAATCTAGTTGATCTATGCAGTTGTTTAGATCTGTAGTTTCTCTGTGGAGGGTTAGAGTTAGTGTTAGGATGAGCGTTCGGCTGAGGTTTAGGGTTAGGGTTAGTGTGATGATTAGGGTTAGGGTTAGGGTTAGGGTTTGGTTAGGGTGAAGGTTAGTTTCAGGTTTAGGGTTAGGATAAGGTTTAGGCTGAGGGTTAGGGTTAGGGTTAGTGTGAGGGTTATGTTTAGGGTTAGGGATAAAGTGTGCGAAATTGTGAGAGTGAGGGTTAGGGTGAGGGTGAGGGTGAGGGTTTAGTTTATGTAACATTAACCAATGTTAGGTTAAGGTGAGGATTAGAGTGAGGTTGAGGGTTAAGGTGAGGGTTAGGCTTAGGGTAAGGGTGAGTGTGAGAATAAGTGTAAGGGTGAGGGTAAGGGTGAGGGTGAGGGTTTAGGATTAGAGTTAGGGTTAGGATGAGGGTGAGGGTGAGGATAAGGGTTAGTGTTAGGGTGAGGGTTAGAGTTGGGCTGAGGTTTAGGGTTAGGGTTAGGGTGAGCGTGAGGGTGAAGGTTAGGGTTAGGGTTAGGTTTACGCTGAGAGTGAGAGTGACGTTGAGGGTTATGGTTATGAGAAGGGTGATGAAGAGGGTTAGGGTGAGTGTAGGGTTAGTGTGAGGGTGAGGGTGAGTATTTCCTTTACGTCAGGGTTAGGGTTAAGTTGAGATGAGGGTTAGGTTGAGGGTTAGGGTTAGGGTTAGGGTGAGGTTTAGGGTTAGGGTAATGTTTAGGTTGAGGGTGAGTTTTAGGGTTAGGGTGAGCGTTAGGGTAAGGGTGAGGGTGAGGGTTAGGAATGGGAATAAGGTTAGTGTTAGGGTTACGCTGAAGGTGAGGGTGAGGGTGAGGGTTTGGGTTAGGGTTAGGGTTAGGGTGAGGGTTACGGTTACTGTGAGGGTTATGTTTATAGTTAGGGTGAGGAGAAGTGTTAGAGTGAGGTATAGGGTGAGGTATAGGGTGAGGGTTAGGATTAGGGTGAGGGCTAGGGTGAGGGTGAGGGTTAGTGTGAGTGTTAGGGTGAGGGTTTCCTTCAGCCAAGGTTTAGTGTTATGTTTAGGATTAGGGTGAGAGTGAGGGTACGGTTGAGGCTTAGGGTTAGGATGAGGGTTAGCACAAGGGTTAGGGTGAGGATTAGGGTTTGGATGATGTTTAGGGTTCAGGAGAGGGTAAGGGTTCGAGTGATGGTGATAGTTAAGGTGTGGGTGAGGATGAGTGTTAGGTTGAGTGTTAGCGTTAGGTTTAGGGTTAGTGTGAGGGTGAGGGTTATGGCTAGGGTTATGGTTAGGATGACTGTTAGGTATAGGGAATAGGGTTAGTGTTAGGGTTACGCTGAAGGTGAGGGTGAGGGTGAGGGTGTGTGTGAGGGTTAGGGTTAGGTGTAGGGTTAGGGGAATTTAAGGGTGATGCTTAGGTTTACCAATAGGTTAGGGTTTGGGTTAGGGTGAGTGTTAGGGTGTGAGTGAGGGTTCCGGTGAGGGTCAGGGTTAGGGTGTGGGTGAGGGTTAGGTTTAGGGTGAGGATTAGGTTTAGAGTTAGGTTTATGGTGAGCATAAGGTTTAGGGTGAGGTTTAGTGTGAGGTTTAGGGTTAGGATTAGTGTTAGGGTTAAGGTGAGAGTTAGGGTGAGGGTTTGGGTTAGGGTGAGGGTGAAGGTTGGAGTTAGGGTCATGTTTAGGGTTAGGGTGTGGGTTAGGGATATATTTGTGGTTAATGTGAGGGTTAGGTTTACATTTAGGGTTCGAGTTAGGGTGAGTGTGAGGGTACGTGTTAGGGTTATGATTAGGGTTAGCGTTAGTGTTAGGCTGAGGGTTAGGTTTAGGGTTAGGATGAGGGTTAGGGTGAGGATTATGGTTAGGTTTAGTGTTAGGGTTTGGGTTAGGTTGAGGGTAAAGTTTAGGGTGAGGGATAGGGTGAGGCTGAAGGTTAGGGTTAGGGTGAGGTTTTGGTTAAGGGTTGGGATTAGGCATAAGGTTAGTGTAAGGCTGAGGGGGAAGGGGAGTTTGAGGGTGAGGGTTGGGGTTTAGGTTAGGGATAGGGTGAGGATTTAGGTTATGGTTAGATTTAGGGTGAGGGTTATGCTGAGGGTAGTGTTAGAGTTAGGTTGAGGGTTAGCTTTAGTGTGAGGTTTAGGGTTAGGGTTAGGGTGAGGGTTAGATTTAGTGTGTTGGTTAGGTTTAGGGTTAGGGTGAGGGTAAGGGTTAGGGTGAGGGTTAGGGTGAGGGTGAGGTTTAGGGTTAGCATTAGGTTAAAGGTTAGGGTTAGGATGAGTGTTAAGGTTAGGGAGAGGGTGAGGCTGAGGTTTAGGGTTAGGGTTACACTTAGGGTGAGGGTGAGCGTGAGTGTTAGGGTTAGGGTTAGTGTTATTTTTAGGGATAGGGTTAGGTTTAGTTTTAGGTTGAGAGTGAGGGTGAGGTTTAGCATGAGGGTTAGGGTTAGGCTTACGGTTATGGTGAGGGTGAGGGTGAGAGTTAGGATTAGGTTTAGGGTTAGGGTTAGGGTTAGGATGAGGTTTAGGCTGAGGGTTAGAGTTAGGGTTAGTGTGAGGGTTAGGGTTAGGGTTACGGTTACGGTGAGGGCAAGGGTTAGGGTGAGGGTTAGGGTGAGTTTGAGGGTTAGGGTTAGGGTGAGGGTTAGGGTGAGTTTTAGGGTTAATGTTAGGTTTAGGGTTAGGGTGAGTGTAATGGTTATAGTGAGAGTTATTGTGAGGGTGAGGGTTTGGTATAGGGTGAGGGTAAGGGTTAGGGTGAGGGTTAGTGTGAGGGTTTGAGTTAGGGTTAGCATTAGGGTTAGGTTGAGGGTGAGGTTTAGGGTGAGGTTTAGGGTTAGGGTTAGTTATAGGGTGAGCATTAGGCTTAGTGTGAGGGTGAGGGTCTGGGTTAAGGTTAGGGTTAGATTTAGGGTGAGGGTGAGGGTGAGGGTTAGAATTAGGATTAGGGTTAGGGTTAGAGTTATGTGAGATTGAGGGTGAGGGTTAGGGATTGGGTTAGAATTAGGGTGAGGTTGACGTTAGGATTAGGGTTATGGTTAGGGTTAGGGTTAGGGTGAGTGTGAGTGTTAGGGTGAGTGTGAGTGTGAGGTTGAGGTTTTCGTTTAGGTAATGGTTAGGGTTAGGGTTAGGGTGAGAATTAAGATCAGGGTGAGGTTAAGTTTGAGGGTTAGGGTTAGGGTGAGGGTTAGCGTGAGGCTGAGGGTTAGGGTGAGGCTGAGGGTTAGGGTGAGGGTTAGTGTTACGGTGAGGGTTAGGGTTAGGGTTAGGTTGAGGCTGAGGGTTACGTATAGGGTAAAGGTTAGGGTTACGGTGAGGGTTAAGGTTAGGGTTAGGGTTAGGGTGAGGGTGAGGGTTAGGGTTAGGGTTTGGGTTAGGTTTAGGTTTAGGGTTAGGGTTAGTGTAAGGGTTAGCGTTAGGGTGAAGATTAGGATTACCATTAGGGTGAGGTTTAGGGTGAGGGTTAGAGTTAGGTTTAGGGTGAGGGTGAGGTTTAGGTTTAGGGTGAGTTTTAAGTTTAGGGTGAGGGCTACAGTGAGGGTGAGGGTTAGGGTGAGTGGAGCTTGAAGGTGAGGGTTTTGGTTAGGTAAGGTTTAGGGTGAAGGTTTGGGTGAGGATTTGGGTGCGGGCGAGGTTTAGGTTGAGGTTAGGGTTAGGGTGAGGGTTAGGGTGAGGGTGAGGGTGAGGGTGAGGGTGAGGGATCGGGTGACGGGGAAGGTTAGATTGTGGATTAGGTTTCGGTTTAGGGTGAGGGTTAGAGTGAGGTTCAGGATTAGGGTGAGGGTGAGGGTTAGGATTAGGGTTAGGGTTAGGGTTAGGGTTAGGGTGAGTGGGAGGTTTAGGGTTAGAGTTAGGGTTAGGGTTAGGGTGAGGTTTAGGGTGAGGGGTAGCGTTAGGGTTAGGGAGAGGTTTAGGGTTAGGGTGAGAGTTAGGGTTAGTTTGAGTGTTAGGTTAAAGGTGAGTTTGAAGTTGAGGGTTAGGGTGAGGGTGATGGTTACGGTGAGTTTTAGGGTTAGGATTCGGGTTAGGTTTAGGGTGAGGGTTAGGGTTAGGGTTTGGGTTAGGGTGAGGGTAGGGTGAGGTTGAGGGTTAGGGTTAGGGTAAGGTTTTGATTAGGGTTAGATTTAGGGTAAGGGTTTGGGTTCGGGTGAGGGTTAGGTTTAGGGTTAGGTTGAGTGTTAGGGTTTGGGTTAAGTTTAGGGTCAGTGTTAGGATAAGGATTAGGGTGAGGGTGAGGTTAGGGTGAGGGTAGGGTTGGGGATAGGTTAAGGGTTAGGGTATGGGTGGGGTTAGTTTTAGGTTTAGGGTTAGGGTGAGGGTGATGCTGAGGGATAGGGTTAGGGTTAGTGTGAGGATTAGGTTGAAGGTGAGGGTTAGGGTTAGCATAAAGTTTAGGGTGAAGGATAGGGTTAGGGTTAAGGTTAGGGTAAGGATTAGGGTTAGGGTAACGGTTAGGGTTAGGCTTACTGTTAGGGTTAGTGTTAGGGTTAGGGTGAGGGTTAGGCTTAGGGTTAGGGTTAGGGTGAGGCTTAGGTTTAGGGTGATGTTTAGGGTGACAGTGATGGTTAGGGTGAGGGTGAGGGTGAGCGTGAGGGTTAGGGTGATGGTGAGGGTGAGTGGGAGCTTGACAGTGAGGGTTAGGGCTAGAGTTAGGTTTAGGGTGAGGGTAAGAGTTAGGGTTAGGATTAGGGTTAGTGTAAGGGTTAGGCTCAGGCTGATGGTGAGTGTGAGGTTGAGGGTGAGGGTTTCTGTTAGGTAAGTTTAGGCTTAGGTTTAGGGTGAGGATTAAGGTGAGAGGTTGTTTAGGTTTAGGATGAGGGTTTGGCTTAGTGTGAGGGTTACAGTTACGGTTAAGGTTAGTGTGAGGATAAGGGTTAGAGAGAGGTTTAGGTTGAGACTGAGGGTTTGGGTTAGCGTAAGTGTTAGCGGGAAGGTTGTGGTGGGGGTTAGGGTGAGGGTTAGGTTTCGGGTCAGGGTAGGGTGAGGGTTCGGATTATTGTTAGGTTCAGGTTGCGGGTGAGGGTGAGGTTGAGGGTGAGGGTTAGGGTTAGGGTAGTGTTAGGTTTAGTCTGAGTTTGAGGGTTAGGTTGAGGTTGATGGTTAGTGTTAGGGTGAGGGTGAGGGCTAGGGTGAGGGTGATGGTTAGTGTGAGGGTGAGGGTGAGGGTTTCGTTTAAGTCTGGGTTAGGGTGAGGATTAGGGTGAGGGTGAGGGTGTGGGTTTCGTTTACATCAGGGTTAGGGTTAAGCTGAGGTTAGGGTTCGGGTGAGGGTTATGGTTAGGGTTAGGCTGTGGGTTAAGGTTAGGGTGATGTTTAGGGTGAGGGTGAGGGTTAGTG
This sequence comes from Dipodomys merriami, assembly GCF_024711535.1. NCBI lineage: Eukaryota > Metazoa > Chordata > Mammalia > Rodentia > Heteromyidae > Dipodomys > Dipodomys merriami. The sequence continues at coordinate 2,646,365 of NW_027202849.1, forward strand.
TGAGAGTTAGGGTGAGGTTTAGGGTTAGAGTTAGGGTTATGGGGAGGGTTAAATTGAGGGTCAGTGTTAGGGTTAGTGTTAGGGTTAGGGTTAGGATGAGGGTTAGGTTGAGTTTTAGGGTTAGGGTTAGGGTTAGGGTTAGGATGAGCTTTAGGCTGAGGGTTAGGGTTAGGGTTAGTGTGAGGGTTAGGGTTAGGTTAGGGTTAGGGTTAGGGTTTGGTTAGGGTGAAGGTTAGTTTTAGGTTTTGGGTTAGGATAAAGTTTAGGCAGAGGGTTAGGGTTAGGGTTAGTGTGAGGGTTAGGTTTAGGGTTAGGGTTGGGGTGTGGACTATGGGGAGGGAGAGATTTAGGGTGTGGGTTAGGGTAGGGTTAGGGTTAGGGTCAGGGGTAGGTTGAGGGTTAGGATTAGGGTAAGGACTAGGGTTAGGCTGAGGGTGAGGGTGAGGTTGATGGTGAGGTTAGGGTTAGAATGAGGGTAAGTGTGAGGGTGAGGGGGAAGGGGAGAGTTTGGTTTAGGGTTAGAGTTAGGTTGAGGGTGAGGGTTAGGATTAGGTTTAGCAGTAGGTTTAGGCTGAATGTGAGGGTGAGGTTGAGTGTGAGGTTTAGGGTTAGGGTGAGGTTTAGGGTTAGGGTTAGGTTTAGAGTGAGTCTTAGGGTTAGAATAAGATGTAGGATGAGCGTTAGGCTGAGGGTTAGGGTTAGGGTTAGTGTGAGGATTAGGGTTAGGGTTAGGGTTTGGTTAGGTTGAAGGTTAGTTTTAGGTTTAGGGTTAGGATAAGGTTTAGGCTTAGGTTTAGGGTTAGGGTTAGTGTGAGGGTTGGCTTTAGGGTTAGGGTTAGAGTGTGTGCTATGGTGAGGGTTATGGTTAGGTTGAGGGTGAGGGTGAGGGTTTAGTTTATGTAAGGGTTAATGTTAGGTTAGCGTGAGGATTAGGGTGAGGTTGAGGGTTAAGGTGAAGTTTAGGGTTAGGATTAGGGTGATGGTGAGGGTAAGGGTTAGGGTGAGGGTAAGGGTGAGGGTGAGGGTTAGGATTAGAGTTAGGGTTAGGATGAGGGTGAGGGTGAGGATGAGGGTTAGTGTTAGGGTGATGGTTAGAATTCGGCTGAGGGTTAGGATCAGAGTTAGGGTTAGGGTTAGGGTGAGGGTGAGGGTGAGGGTGAGGTTTAGGGTTAGGGTTAGGTTTATGCTGAGGGTGAGGGTGAGGGTGACGTTGAGTGTTAGGGTTATGTTAAGGGTGATGGTGAGGGTTAGGGTGAGGGTAGGGTTAGTGTGAGGGTGAGGGTGAGTGTTTCATTTACGTCACAGTTAGGGTTAATCTGAAATGAGGGTTAGGGTGAGGGTCAGGGTTAGGGTTAGGGTGAGGTTTAGGGTTAGGGTGATGTTTAGGTTGAGGGTGAGTTTTAGGGTGAGGGTGAGCATTAGGGTAAGGGTGAGGGTGAGAGTTAGGAATGGGAATAGGGTTAGTGTTAGGGTTACGCTGAAGGTGAGGGTGAGGGTGACGTTGAGGGTTTGGGTTAGGGTTAGGGTGAGGGTTACGGTTACTGTGTGGGCTATGGTTATGGTTATGGTTAGGGTTAGGGTGAGAAGCCGTGTTAGAATGAGGTTTCGAATGAGGGTGAGGATTAGGGTTACGGTTAGGATTACGGTGAGGGCTAGGGTGAGGGTGAGGGCTAGTGTGAGCGTTAGGGTGAGGGTTTCCTTTAGCCAAGGTTTAGTGTTATGTTTAGGATTAGGGTGAGAGTGAGGGTTCGGTTGAGGCTTAGGGTTAGGATGAGGGTTAGGGCAAGGGATAGGGTGAGGTTTAGGGTTTGGATGATCTTTAGGGTTTGGGCAAGGGTAAGGGTTGCAGTGAGTGTGAGAGTTAGGGTGTGGGTGAGGATTAGTGTTAGGTTGAGTGTTCGCCTTAGGTTTAGGGTTAGTGTGAGGGTTCGGCTTAGGGCTAGGGTTATGGTTACGTTGACTGTTAGGATTAGGGTTAGGGATAGTGTGAGGGTTAGAGTGAAGGGTACGGTTAGGGTTAGGGTAAGGGTGTGTGTGAGTGTTAGGGTTAGGTGTAGGGTTAGGGTGAGTTTAAGGGTGATGCTTTGGTTTACCAATAGGGTTAGGGTTAGGTTTAGGGTGAGTGTTAGGGTGTGAGTGAGGGTTCCGGTGAGGGTCAGGGTTAGGGTGTGGGTGAGGGTTAGGTTTAGGGATAGGTTTATGGTGAGGGAATGGTTTAGGGTGAGGTTTAGTGTGAGGGTTAGGGTTAGGGTTAGCGTTAGGTTCAAGGTGAGGGTTAGGGTGAGGGTTAGGGTTAGGGTGAGGGTGAAGGTTAGGGTTAGGGTGATGTTTAGGGTTAGGGTGTGGGTTAGGGATAGGTTTGTGGTTAATGTGAGGGTTAGGTTTTCATTTAGGGTTCGAGTTAGGGAGAGTGTGAGGGTGAGTGTTAGGATTAGGATTAGGGTTAGGATTAGTGTTAATCTGAGGATTAGATTTAGGGTTAGGATTAGGGTTAGGGTGAGGATTATGGTTAGGTGTGGGGTTAGGGTTTGGGTTAGGTTGAGGGTAAAGGTTAGGGTGAGGGATAGGGTGAGGCTGAAGGTTAGTGTTTGGGTGAGGGTTAGGTTGAGGGTTGGGATTAGGCTTATGGTTAGGGTAAGTCTGAGGGGGAAGGGAAGGTTGAGGGTGAGGGTTAGGCTGAGTGGTAGGGTTAGGTTTAGGTTGAGGGTTAGGTTTAGTGTGAGGTTTAGGGTTAGGGTGAGGTTTAGGTTTAGTGTGTTGGTTAGGGTTAGGGTTAGGGTAAGGGTAAGGGTTAGGGTGATGTTTAGGGTGAGGGTGAGGTTTAGGGTTAGCATTAGGTTTAAGTTTAGGGTTAGGCTGAGGGTTAGGGTTAGGGAGAGGGTGAGGGTGAGGGTTAGGTTTAGGATGAGGGTTAGGTTTAGTGTGAGGGTGAGCGTTTGGTTTAGGGTGAGGGTTAGGGTTATTGTAAGGGTTATGGTGAGGGTTAGGTTTAGGGTTAGATTGAGGGTCAGGATGAGGGATAGGGTTAGTTTGAGGGTTAGCGTTACGGTGAGGTTTTTGGTTAGGGTTAGGGTGAGAGTTAGGGTTACGGTGATGTTTATTGTGAGTGTGAGTGTTAGGGTGAGGGTGAGTGTTTGGGTGAGGGTGATGGTTCAGGTGAGGGTGAGGATTAGGGTGTGTTTGAGGATTAGAGTTAGGATGAGACTCAGGGTGAGGTGTAGGGATAGTGTTAGGGTGATGGTTAGGGTTAGTGTGAAGGTTAGGGTTAGAGTTAGGGTTAGGGTTAGTGTGAGGATAAGAGTTAGGGTGTGTGTTAGTGTGAGGGTGAGTGTTAGGTTTAGCATTAGGGTTATGGTGAGGGTGAGGATGAGGTTTAGGTTTAGGTGAGGGTTAGGATTAGTGTTAGTGTGAGGGTTAGGGTTAGGGTAATGTTTAGGTTGAGGTTGAGGGTTAGTTTGAGGGTGAGGGTGAGGGTGAGGGTTAGGGTGAGGGTGAGGTTGAGTGTTAGAATGAGGGTGAGGGTGAGGGTCAGTGTTAAGATTAGGTTAGGGTGAGTTTAAGGGTGAGGGTTAGGTTTAGGGTTATTGTTATGTTTAGGGTTAGGGTTAGGTGAGGTTGAATGTGAGGGTTAGTGTTAGGGTTAGGGTTAGGGTTAGTGTGAGGGTGGGGTTGAGGGTTAGGTTTAGCATTATGGTTAGGGTTAGGGTAAGGCTGAGGTGGAAGGGGAGGTTGAGGGTTAGAGTTAGGGTTATGGTGAGCGTTATTTTTAGGTTTAGGGTTAGTATAAGAGTTAGGCTGAGGGTAAGGTTTAGGGTTAGTGTGAGTGTTAGGTTTAGGGTTAGGGTTCGGTTTAGGTTGGGGGTAAAGGTTAGGGTGAGGGTTAAGGCGAGGGTGAGTTTTAGGGTTATGGTGAGGTTTCAGGTGAGGGTTAGGGTTAGGGTAATTGTTAGTGTTAGCGTGAGGGTTAGGGTGAAGGTTAGGTTTAGGTTTAGGGTTAGGGTGAGGGCTAGGGTGAGGGTGATATTTTTGGTTAGGAAAGGTTTAGGGTTAGGTTTAGGGTGAGGATGCGGGTGAGGGTGAGTTTTAAGGTGAGGGTTACAGTTATGGTGAGGGTTAGCGTTAGGGTTACGGTGAAGGTTAGGGTTATGGTGATGTTTAGGGTGAGGTTGAAAGTGAGAGTGAGGGTTCGGGTGAGGGTAAGGGTTAGGGTGAGGGTTAGGGTTAGGGTTAGGGTTACAGTGAGGGTGAGGCTAAGGGTTAGTATGACAGTTAGGGTGAGGGTGAGGGTTACGGTTAGGTTTAGGGTTATGGTGAGGGTTAGGGTGAGGGTTAGGGTTAGGGTTAGGGAGAAGTTTAGGGTTAGGGTTAGGGTTTGGGTTAGGTTGATGGTTAGTGTGAGTGGAAGTTGTAGTGTGAGGGTTAGGGAGACGGTGAGGGATAGGGTTATGGTGAGGGTAAGGGATAGGCTGAGCGTTAGGTTGAGAGTGAGCATTTGTGTTAGCATCAGCATTGGCTTGAGGGTGAGGGTTAGGTTTAGGCTGATGGGTAGTTTTAGGGTTAGGGTGAGGGTTAGGGTTAGGGTTAGGGTGAGGTTAAGGGTTTGGGTGTGGGTGAGGGTGAGAGTGAGGGTTAGGGTTAGGGTTAGTGTAAGTGTGAGTGTGAGTGTGAGGGTTAGTTTTAGGATTAGGGTTAGGGTTAGGGTTAGTCTGAGGTTGAGGGTATGAGTGAGGCTCAACCTAGCCCTCACGGTAGGGTTAGGGTGAGGGTTAGGGTGAGGGGTATATTTAGGGTTATAGTTAGTGTTAGGGTTAGGTTTAGTGTGAGGTTTAGGGTTAGGGTTTGGGTAATGGTAAGTGTTAGAGTGAGTGTTAGGGTGAGAGTGAGGGTTAGGGTGATGTTTAAGGTGAAGGTGAAAGTTAGGGAGAGTGAGAGGTTTTGGGTGAAGTTGAGGGTTAGGGTGTGGGTGAGGGTGAGTTTTAGGGTGAGGGTAAGGGTTAGGGTGAAGTTTAGGGTGAGGGTGAGGTTTAGGGTAGGAGTTAGGGTTCAGGGAAGGGGAATTATTAGGGTGTAGGTGAGGGTTAGGGTAAGGGTGAGGCTTAGGGTGACTTTGAGGGTTAGGGTTCAGGGAAGGCTTAGGGTTAGGGTGAGGGTTCTGGTTCGGATTAGGGTTTGGATTAGGGTGAGTGTTACGGTGAGAGGCAGGGTTGGGTTTAGGATGAGGGTTAGGCTTAGGGTGAGGGTTACGATTAGGTTTAGGGTTAGGGTTAGTGTGAGGTTAAGTGTTAGGGTGAGGGTTTGGGTGATACTAAGGGTTAGAGTTAGCCTTAGGGTTAGGGTGAAGCTTAGGGTGGGGGTTAAGGTGAGGGTTAGGGTTAGGGTTAGGTTTGGGTGAGTGTTAGGATGAGCGTAAGTGTTAGGGTGAGGGTTAAGTTGAGGTTGAGGGATAGGGTTATGTTGAGGGTAAAGGTTAGGTTGAAGGTTAGGGTGAGGTTGAGGGTTAGGGTTAGCACTAGTTGTTAGGGTGAGGGTGAGGGTTAGAGTGAGGGTGAGGGGTAGGCTGAGGGTTAATGTTAGGGTTAGGGTGAGGGTGAGGGTTAGAGTTAGTGTTAGGGTGACGGTAAGGTTTAGGGTAAGGGTTTGGGTCAGGGTTAGGCTTAGGGTGCAGGTTAGGGTTATGTTTAGAGTGAGGGTGAGCGTCAGGGTTAGGTTTAGGATTAGGTTTAGGGTTATGGTGAGAGTGAGGGTGAGGGTGAGGGTGAGGGTGATTGTGAAGGTTAGGGTTAAGTTTAACGTTAGGCTTAGGGTGAGGTCTAGGGTGAGGGTGAGGGCTAGCGTGAGGCTTAGGATGAAGGTCAGGTTTTTGGTTAGGAAAGGGTTAGGATTAGGTTTAGGTTGAGGATTACGGTGAGGGTGAGGTTTAAGATGAAGGTTAGGGTTAGGGTGAGGGTTAGGGATAGGGTTAGGTTGAGGGTTAGGGTTATGCTGATGTTTAGGGTGAGGGTGAGTGGCAGAGTGAGGGTTCGGGTGAGGGTGTGGGTTAGGGTGTTGGTGAGGGTTAGGGTGAAACTGAGGGTTCAGGTGAGGGTGAGGGTTAGGGTGTTGGTCAGGTTTCGGATTAGGGTGAGGTTTAGGGTTAGGGTGAGGTTAGCTTGAGGGTGAGGGTTAGGCTTAGGGTTAGGATTAGGTTGAGGGTTAGGGTTAGGGTTAGAGTGAGGGTTAGAGTGAGGGCTATCATTACGATTAGGGTGAGGGTTAGGTGTAGTGTGAGGTTTAGGGTTACGTTTACTGTAAGGATAAAGGTTAGGTTGAGGATTAGGGTGAGAGTGAGGGTTTGGGTTAGATTAAGGGTTAGGGTGATGGTTAGGGTTAGGGTTAGTGTTAGGGTAAGGTTTAGGGTGAGGGTAAGGGTTAGGGTTCGGCTTAGTGTTAGGGTGACGTTTAGGCTTAGGGTTAGAGTTAGGGTGAGGGTTAGGGTTAAGTTTAGGGTTAGGGTAAGGGTTAGTGTTAGCGTGAGGGTTAGGGTTAGGGTGATGTTTAGTGTGAAGTTGAGGGTTAGGGTGAGGGTGAGGTTTAGCGTGAGGGTTAGGGTGAGGGTGAGTGGGAGGGTTACGGCGAGGGTTAGGTTTAGGTTTAGGGTTAGGGTGAGTGTGAGGGTTAAAGTTAGGGTTAGGGTGAGGGTTAGGGTTGGGGTGAGGGTTAGGGTTAGTGTTAGGGTGAGGGTTCGGGTTCGTGTGAGTGTGAGTGTTAGGTTGTGGGTGACTGTTAGGGTTAGGGTGAGGGTTAAGGTGATGGTGAGGGTTAGGGTTAGCGTTAGGGTTAAGGTGAGAGTTAGAGTGAGTTTTAGCGTTAGGGTGAGGGTGAGGGTTAGGGTTAGGGTTATGTTGATGTTTAGGGTGAGGGTGTGGGTTAGGGATATGTTTATGGTTAGTGTGAGGGTTAGGTTTACGGTTAGGGTTCGAGTTAGGGTGAGTGTAAGGGTGAGCGTTAGGGTTAGGATTAGGGTTAGGTTTAGTGTTAGGCTGAGGGTGAGGGTGAGGTTGAGGGTGAGGGTTAAGGTTAGGGTAATGTTTAGGTTTAGAGTTAGGGTTAGGATAAGGGTTAGGGTGAGGATTATGGTTAGGGTTGTGGTGAGGGTTAGGTTTAGTGTGACGGTTAAGGTTAGTGTGAGGGTAAACTTTAGGGTGAAGGTTATGGTGAGGGTGAGGGATAGGCTTAGTGTTAGGGTTAGGATGAACGTTTGGCTGAGGCTTAGATTTAGGGTTAGGGTGAGGGTTAAGGTTAGGGTTGAGTTCAGGGTTAGGGTTGGGTGAGGTGTAGGGATCGGTTTAGGGTGAGGGTTAGGGTTAATGTGAAGTTTAGGGTTAGGGTTAGGTTTAGTGTGAGGATGAGGGTTAGGTGAGGGTTAGGCATAGGGTTAGTGTAAGGGTTAATGTGAATGGGTGAGTGTTAGGTTTAGGTTTAGGGTTAGGGTGAGGGTTAGGCTGAGGGTAAGTGTTATGGTGAGGTTTAGGGTGAGATTGAGTATTAGGCTTAGAATTAGTATTAGGGTGATTGTTAGGGTTAGTATAGCATTAGGTTTAGGGTTAGCGTTAGAGTGAGGGTGAGGGTGAGGGTTAGGGTTAGGATTAGATTTAGGGTTAGGGTGAGGCTGAGGTTGAGGATGAGGTTGAGGGTGATGTTTAGGGTTGGGGTTAGATTTAGGGTGAGGGTTAGGGTGAGGGTGAGGTTTTCGGTTAGGAAAGGGTTAGGGTTAAGTTTAGGTATAGGATTAGGCTTAGGGTGAAGTTGAAGGTGAGGATTAGGGTTAAGGTGAGGGTTAGGGTTAGGCTGAGGGATAGGGTTAGGGTGATGTTTAGGGAAAGGGTGAGGGTGAGGGTGAGGTTTATGGTATAGGTGAGGGTTAGGTTTAGCGTTAGGGTTAAGGTGAGGTTTATGGTTAGGGTTCGGGTTAGGGTTAGGTTGAGGGTGAGGGTTAGAGTTAAGGTTAGGGTGAGGATTAGGTTTGGGGTGAGTGTTAGGGTTACGGTTAGGGTGAGGGTGAGGGTGAGGGTGATGGTTAGGGTGTTGGTGACGGTTAATGTTAGGGTAAGAGTTATGGTGTGGGTGACAGTTAGTGTTAGGGTGAGGTTTATGGTTAGGGTAAGTGTGAGGTTGAGGGTGAGGGATAGGGTTAGGGTTAGGTTTAGGATTAGGGTTAGGTTTAGGGTAAGGGTTAGTGTTACGGTGAGGGTTAGGTTTAGGTTTAGGGTGAGGGTTAGGGTTTCAGTTCGGTAAGGGTTAGGATTAGATTTAGGGTGAGGATTAGGGAGAGGATGAGTGTTAAGGTTAGGTTGAGGGTTAGGTTTATTGTGAGGTTTACGGTTAGGATTAGGGTTAGTGTGAGGGTAAGGATTAGGCTGAGGTTTAGGTTGAGACTGAGGGTTAGGGTTAGCGTTAGGGTTAGGGTGAAGTTTAGGGTGGGGCTTAGGGTGAGGGTTAGGGTTCGGGTTAGTGTTGGGTGAGGGTTAGGGTGAGCTTAAGGTTTAGGGTGAGGGTTAGGTTAAGGGTAAGTGATAGGGCTATGGTGAGTGTAAGGGTTAGGGTTAGGGTGAGAGTGAGGGTGAGTGTAAGGGTAACGTTTGGGGTCAGGGTTATGGTGAGGGTTAAGGTTAGCATTAGGGTTAGGGTTAGGGTTAGGTTGAGTGTTAGGGTTAGGGTTTGGGTTAGGGTTAGGGTGCAGGTCAGGGTTAGGGTTAGAGTGAGGTTGAGGATCACGGTTAGGGTTAGGATTAGGTTTAGGGTTAGGGTGAGTCTGAGGGTGAGGGTGAGGGTGAGGGTGAGGTTTAAGTTTAGGGTTAGGTTTAGGGTGAGGGTTAGTGTGAGGGTGATGTTTTTGTTTAGGAAAGGTTTAGGGTTAGGTTTAGGGTGAGCATTAGAATGAGGGTTAAGTTGAGGGTGAGGGTTCAGGTTCGGGTGAGGGTTAGGGTTTGGGTTAGGGTAAAGGTTATGGTGAGGGTAAGTGTTAGGGTGAGGATTAGGGTGAGGGTTAGGGTTAGGGTGAGAGTTAGGGTGACGTTGAGGGTTAGCGTGACAGTGAGGGTTAGGGTGAGGGTGAGGTTTAGGTTTAGCGTTCGCTTTAGGGTGAGGGTTAGTGTCAGGGTTAGGATTATGGTAAGGATTAAAGTGAGGGTTAGGGTTAGGGTTAGATTTAAGTTTAGTGTGAGGATTAGGGTTAGTGTTAGGATTATAGTGAGGGTAACGATTAATGTGAGGGTTAGGCTGATGGGTAGGTTTATGGTAAGGGTGAGGGAGAGGGTGAGGGTAAGGGTTAGGGTGAGGTTTAGGGTGAGGGTTAGGTTTAGGGTATGGGTTAGTGTTAAGGTTAGGATAAGGGTGAGATTTAGGGTGAGGGGTAGGGCCAGGGTTAGGGTGAGGTTTAGGGTAATGTGATGTTTAGAGTGTGAGGATAAGGGTTAGGGTGAGGCATAGGGTTATTGTTAGGGTTAGGGTGAGGGTGAGGGTGAGGGTTGTGGTTAGAGTTAGGGTGAGGGTTAGGGTTAGTGTAAGGGTTAGGGTTGGGGTTAGGGTCAGGGTGAGTGTGAGGGTGATGGTTAGGGTTGGGTTTAGGGTGAAGGTGAGTGTTCAGTTTAGGATTAGTGTTAGGGTTAGGTTTAGGGTGAGGGTGAGAGAGAGGGTTAGGTTGAGGTGAGGGTTCACGTTTGTGTGAGGGTTAGGGTGACGTTGAGGGTTAGGGTGAGGGTGAGGTTTAGGTTTAGTGTTAGCTTTAGGGTGAGGTTTAGGATCAGGGTTATCATTAGGGTGAGGGTTAAGGTGAGGGTTAGGGTTAGGGTTAGTGTGAGGGTGAGGGGTAGGGTTAGGGTTAGGTTTAGGGTGAGGATGATGGTGAGGGTGAGGGTTAGGTTTATGATTAGGCTTAGGGTAAGGGTTAAAATTAGGTTAAGGGTGAGGGCTAGGGTGAGGGTGAGGGTTAGGGTTAGGGTTAGGGTGAGGGTTAGCATTAGGGTGAGGGTTAGGGTGCGTGGTAGGGTTAGGGTTAGGGTGAGGGTGAGGGTAGGTTTAATGTGAGGGTTAAGGTTAGTGTTAGGGTTAGGGTAAGGCTAAGGGTTAGGGTGAGGTTTAGGGTAAGTTTGAGGTTTAGGTTTAGCGTGAGTTTGAGGGTGATGGTTAGGGTTAGGGTTTGGGTTAGGGTGAAGGTGAGGGTTATGTTTATGTTTAGGGTGAGGGTTAGGGTTAGGGTGATGTTTAGGTTGAGGGTGAGGGTTAGGGTGAGGGTCATTTTTCATGTTAGGATGATGGTTTGGGTGAGGGTGAGGTTTAGGGTTAGGGTTAGGTTTAGGGTGTGGGTTAGGGTTAGGGTTAGGTTTAGGGTGAGGCTTAGGGTGAGGGTTAGGGTTAACCTTAGGGTTAGGGTGTGATTTAGGGTGAGGTTTAGAGTGAGAGTTAGGGTTAGGCTGAGGTTTAGGTTTGGGGTTAGGGTAAGGGTGAGGGCGAGTGTGAGGGTTACAGTTAGGTTTAGGGTGAGTGTGAGGGTTAGGTTTAGGATTATTGTTAGTTTGATGGTGAGGGTGAGATTTATGGTTAGTGCTAGGTTTCTGGTGGGGGTGAGGTTTAGGTTTAGGATTAAGGTTAGGGTTAGGGTTAGGCTTAGGGTGAGGGTGAGGGTGAGGTTTAGGGTGTTGGTGAGGGTTAGGTTTAGAGTGAGGTTTAGGGTGACAGTGAGGGTTAGGTGAGGGTGAGGTTTAGGTTTAGTGTTAGAGTTAGTGTGAGGGTTATGGTCAGGGTTAGGATTTAGGTGAGGGTTAAGTTGAGGGTTAGGGTTAGGGTTAGGTTTAGGGTTAATGTGAGGATTAGTTTTAGGGTGAGGCTAAGCATTAGGATGAGTGTTAGACTGAGGGTGAGGTATAGGTTTATTGTTAGGGTAAGGGTGAGCATGTGGGTGAGGGTTAGGTTTAGGGTTAAGGTTAGTGTGAGGGTTAGGGTGAGGGCAAGTGTTAGGATTAGCTTTAGGTTGAGGGTAAGGGATAGGGTTATGGTGAGGTGAGGGTGAGGGTGAGGTTGAGGGTTAGGGTTAGGGGTAGGTTTAGGTTGAAGGTGAGGTATAGGGTGAGGGTTAGGACTAGGGTTAGGGTGAGGTTGAGGGTGAGATTTAGGGTTAGGGTGAGGGTTAAGGTGAGGGTTAGTTTTAGGGTGAGGGTTAGGGTTAGGGTTAGAGTAAGGGTGAGGGTGAGTGTTAGGATTAGGGTTAGGACTAGGGTTAGGCTGAGGGTGAGGGTGAGGTTGAGGTTGAGGGTTAGGGTTAGGGCTAGGTTTAGGGTGAGGGTTAGGTTTAGGGTGAGGCTTAGTGTTAGTGTTTGGGTTAGGGTTAGTATGAGCGTTAGGCTGAGGGTTAGGTTTAGGGTTAGTGTGAGGGTTAGGGATAAGTTTAGGTTTAGAGTTAGTGTTTGGTTAGTGTGAAGGTTAGTTTTAGGTTTAGGGTTAGGATAAGTTTTAGGCTGAGGGTTAGGGTTAGGGTTAGTGTGAGGGTTATGTTGAGTGTTAGGGTTAGGGTGTGGGCTAATGTGAGGGTGAGGTTTAGTTTGAGGGTTTAGTTTAGGTAAGGGTTAACGTTAGGTTAGGGTGAGGATTAGGGTCAGGTTGAGGGTTAAGGTGAGGGCTAGGGTTAGGGTGACCGTTAGGGTTATTATTAGGGTGAGGGTTAGTGATGTTTAAGGTGAGGGTGAGGGTGAAGGTTCGGGTGAGGGGGAGGTTTAGGGTTAGGCTTAGCGTGAGGGTTAGGGTTAGCGTTGGGTTAGGGTTAGAGTTAGGGTAATCGTGAGTTTTAGGGTGAGGGTTAGGGTTAGTTTTAGAGTGAGGGTTCGGGTTAGTGTGAAGGTTAGGGTTAGGGTAAGGTGAAGTTGAGGGTAATGGTAAGGGTGAGGGTTAGGCTGAGGGTGAGGTTTAGTGTTAGTGTGAGGGTTAGGGTTAGGTTAGGGTTAGGTTTAGGCTGAGGGTGAGGGTGAGGGTGAGTTTGATGGTTAGTGTTAGGGTTAGGCTGAGTGTGAGGGCTAGGGTGACGGTGAGGGTTAGTGTGAGCGTGAGGGTGAGGGTTTCGTTTATGTCATGGTTAGGGTTAGGGTGAGGATTAAGGTGAGGTTGACGGTGAGTGTCCTTTACATCAGGGTTAGGAATAAGCTGAGGTTAGGGTTAGGGTTAGGGTGTGGATTAAGTTTAGGGTGATGTTTAGGGTGAGGGTGAGGGTTAGGGTGACAGGGTGAGGTTTAGGGTTAGATTTAGGATTAGGGTTAGGGTGAGGGTGAGGTTTAGGGTTAGAGTTTGTGTTATGTGGAGGGTTAAATTGAGGGTCAGGTTTAGGGTTAGGGTTAGGATGAGGATTAGGTTGAGTTTTAGAGTTAGGGTTAGGGTTAGGGTTAGGATGAGCTTTAGGCTGAGGGTTAGAGTTAGGGTTAGTGTGAGGGTTAGGTTTAGGGTTAGAGTTAGGGTGTGGACTATGATATGGGTGAGGGGTAGGGTGAAGGTTAGCGTTAGGTTTAGGGTTAGGGTCAGGGTAGGTTGAGGGGTAGGATTAGGGTTAGGACTAGGGTTAGGCTGACGGGGAGCGGGAGGTTGAGTGTGAGCGTTAGGGTTAGAGTGCGGGTTAGAGTGAGGGTGAGGGTGAGGGGGAGAATTTGTTTTAGGGTTAGAGTTAGGTTAAGGGTGAGGGTTAGGATTAGGGTTAGCACTAAGTTTAGGCTGAGGGTGAGGGTGAGGTTGAGGGTGAGGTTTAGGGTTAGTGTGAGGGTTAGGGTTAGGGTTAGATTTAGGGTGAGGGTTAGGTTTAGGGTTAGGGTTAGGATGAGCATTAGGCTGAGGGTTAGGGTTATGGTTAGTGTGAGAGTTAGGGTTAGGTTTAGGGTTAGGGTTAGGGTTTGGTTAGGGTGAAGGTTACTTTTAGGTTTAGGGTTAGGATAAGTTTTAGGCTGAGGTTTAGGGTTAGGGTTAATGTGAGGGTTAGGATTAGGCTTAGGGTTAGGGTTTGGGTAGGGTGACAGTGAGGGTTAGGGAGAGGGTGAGGGTGAGGGTTAAGTTTAGGTAAGGGTTAAGGTTAGGCTAGGGTGAGGATTAGGGTGAGGGTGAGGTTTAGGGTTAGGGTTAGGATTAGGGTGAAGGCTAGGGTGAGGGTGAGGGTTAGTGTGAGGTTTAGGTTGAGAGTTTCTCTTAGCCACGTTTTCGTGTTATGATGAGGATTATGGTGAGGGTGAGGGTTAGGTTGAGGGTTAGGGTTAGGGTAGGAGTTAGGGCAAGTGTTAGGGTGAGGGTTAGGGTTTGGTTGAAGTTTACTGTTAGGGTGAGGGTTAGGGTGAGGATGAGGGTTCGGGTGAGAGTAAGGGTTCGAGTGAGTGTGAGAGTTAGGGTGTGGGTGAGGATTAATGTTAGGTTGAGTGTTAGCTTTAGGTTTAGGGTTAGTGTGTGGGTGAGGGTTGTGGCTAGGGTTAGGGTTAGGTTGACGGTTAGGATTAGGGTTAGGCTTAGTATGAGGGTGAGGCTAAGGGTTAGGGTGAGGTTTATGGTGAGGGTGAGGGTTAGGATTAGCGTGAGGGTTAGGATTAGGTTTAGGGTGAGGTTTATTGTTAGGGTGAGGGTTAGGGTTGGGGTGAGGGTTAGGTTTAGAGTTAGGGTTGGTGTGAGGGTGAGGGTCAGGGTGAGGGTTAGGGTTAGGGTTAGTGTTAGGGTTAGGTTTAGGCTGAGGTTGAGGGTGTGGGTGAGGGTGAGATTGAGAGTTAGAGTTACGGTTAGGATGAGGGTAAGGACTAGGTTGAGGGTGAGGGTTAGTGTGAGGTTGAGGGTGAGGGTATCGTTTATGTCAGGGTTAGGGTTAAGATGAGGTTAGGATTAGGGTAAGGGTTAGGGTTACGATTAGGGTGAGGTTTATGGTTAGGGTGATCTTTAGGGTGAGGGTGAAGGTTAGGGTGAGGGTGAGGGGTAGTGTAAGGGTGAGGGTGAGGGTTAGGATTGGGAATAGGGTTAGTGTTAGGGTTAGGCTGAAGGTGAGGGTGAGGGTGAGGGTGAGGCTGAGGGTTAGGTTTAAGGTTAGTGTTAGGGTTCGGGTTAGGCTGAGGGTTATGGTTATTGTGAGAGTTATAGTTATGGTTAGGGTTAGGGTTAGGGTGAGGGTAAGAGTTAGAGTGAAGTTTAGGGTGAGGGTGAAGTTTAGGGTTAGGGTGAGGATTAGGTTGAGGGTGAGGGTTAAGCTGAGGTTAGGGTTAGGGTAAGGGTTTGTGTTCGGTGAGGGTGAGGGTGAGGGTGCAGGTGAGGGTTAGTGTGAGTTTAAGGTTGAGGGTTTCTTTTAGCCAAGGGTTAGGCTTATTATGGTGAGGAATAGGGTGAGGTTGAGGGTTGGGTTTTGGGTTAGGTTTAGGGTGAGTGTTAGGGCCAGGGTTAGGGTGAGGGTTAGGTTTTGGGTCATTTTGAGCGTGAGGGTGAGGGTTAAGGTGATGGTGAGGGTTAGGGTGTGGGTGAGGATTAGGTTTAGGTTGAATGTTAGTGTTAGGTTTAGGGTTAGTGTGAGGGTGAGGGTTAGGGGTAGCGTTAGGGTTAGGTTGAGGGTTTGGATTAGGGTTAGGGTTAGTGTGAGGTGTAGAGTGAAGGGTAGGGTTAGGGTTAGGGTGAGGGTTAGGGTGAGGGTGATGGTTAGGGTGAGAGTGTGTGTGAGGGTTAGGGTTAGGTGTAGGGTTAGGGTGAGTTTAAGTGTGAGGCTTAGGTTTAGGAATAGTGTTAGGGTTAGGATTAGGTTGAGTGTTAGGGTGTGGATGAGGGTTAGGTTTATGGTTAGGATTAGGGTTAGTGTTAGGTTTATGGTGAGGGTAAGGATTAGATGAGGTTTAGTGTGAGGGTTAGGGTTAGGGTTAGGGTGAGGGTGAGGGTGAGGTATAGAGTTTGGGTTTGGATTAGGGTGAGGGTTAGGGATTGGTTTAGGGTTAAGGTGAGGGTGAGGGTGAGGGTTAGGATTAGGTTTACGGTTAGAGTTAGGGTGAGGGTGAGGGTTAGGTTTAGTATTAGAGTTAGTCTGAGGGTGAGGGTGAGGGTTAGGGTTAGGGTGAGTTTTATGGGTAGGGTTACGGTTAGGGTGAGCTTTAGGGTTACGGTTAGGGTTAGGATGAGCGTTAGGCTGAGGGTTAGGGTTAGGGTCAGTGTGAGGGTTAGTTTTAGGGTTAGGGTGAGGGTTAGGGTTAGGTTTAGGGATAGGATAAGGGTTAGGTTGAGGGTTAGGTTTAGGTTTAGGTTTAGGGTAAGGGTAAAAGTTAGGGTGAGGGTTAGGGTGAGGGTGAGGGTAAAGGTTAGGGTGAGGGTCAGGGCGAGGCTGAGGGTCAGGTTGAGCATTAGGTTGAGTGTTAGGGTGAGGATTAGTGTGAGGGTAAGGGTTAGGGTGATGGTAAGTTTGTGGGTGAGGGATAGGATTATGTTGTGGGTAAGGGTTAGGGTGAGTGTTAGGGTTAGGGTGGGGGTTAGGGTTAGGGTTAGGTTGAGGGTTAGGGTTAAGGTGATGTTTATTGTGAGAGTATGGTTTAGGTGGAGGGTGAGTATTCGTCTGAGCGTTTGGGTTAGAATGAGTTTGAAGGTTAGGGTTACAGTTAGGGTTAGGGCGAGGAGTAGTTTGAGCATTAGGGTTAAGATTAGGGTTAGGACTAGGGATAGAGTGAGGATGAGGTTAAGGGTTAGGGTGTGGGTAAGTGTTATGGTTAGGGTTGGGGTTAATGCTAGGGTGAGGGTGAGGGTTAGTGTGAGGGTGAGGATTACATTTACGTTTGGGTTAGGGTTAGAGTGAGGATTAGGATGAGGGTGAGGGTTAAGCTGAGGTTAGGGTTAGGGTGAGGGTTTGTGTTCGGTGAGGGTGAGGGTGAGGGTGAGGGTTAGTGTTAGGGTTAGGTTTAGGTTGAGGGTGATTGTGAGGGTTAGGATTAGGAATAGGGTTAGTGTTACGGTGGGGCGAGGGTCAGTGTGAGGGTGAAGGTTAGGGTTAGCGTTAGGGTTATGCTTAGGGTGAGGGTTACGGTTAGTTTGAGAGTTATGATTAGGGTTAGGGTTAGGGTTAGGGTGAGGGTAAGGGTTAGGTTGAGGGTTAGGGTAAAGGTGAGGGTTAGGGTTCGGGTTAGGGTTAGGGTTTGGGTGAGAGCTAGGGTCAGGGTGAGGGTTACTGTGAAGTTTAGTGTATGAGTTTCTTTAATGTCAGGGTTAGGGTTACGCTGAGGATTAGCATGAGGGTGACTGTTAGGGTTAGGGTGAGGTTTAGGGTGCGGACGAGGGTGCGGGTGAGGGTGAAGGTTCAGGTGAGGGTGAAGGTTAGGTGTGGTTGACGATTAGGGTTAGGGTTAGGGTTATGGTGAGGGTAAGGTATAGGGTGAGGTTTATTGTGAGGATGAGGTTTATGGTTAGTGTTAGGGTTAAAGTTAGCGATAGGGTGAGGATTAGGGTTAGGGTTAGGTTTAGGGTGAGGGTTAGGCTGAGGGGTAGGTTTAGGGATATAATGACTCGTAGGTTTAGTGTGAGAATTAGGGTTAGGGTAAGGTTTAGGTTTAGTGTGAAGTTTAGTTTTAGGGTTAGGTTTAGAATTAGTGTTAGGGTTAGGTTGAGGGTGAGGGTGAGGGTGAGGGTTAGGGTTAGGGTTATTGTGAGGGTTAGTGTTAGGGTGAGTGTTAGGTTTGGGGTTAGATTTAGGGTGACGGTCAGGGTGAGGGTTCGGTTTAGGTTGAGGGTTAGGTTTAGGGTGAGCATTAGGGTTAGGGTGAGCGTTAGCGTGATGGTGAGCGGTAGGGTGAGGGTGAGGGTGAGGTTTAGAGTTAGGGTTAGGGAGACTTTTAGGGTTAGTGTTAGGGTTAGGGTGAGATTTAGGTTGAGGTGTAGGGATATGGTTAGATGGAGGGTTAGGATTAGTGTGAAGGTTAGGGTTAGGGTTAGGGTTATTGTGAGGATACTGTTTAGGGTGAGGGTTAGTTTGAGGGTGAGGGTTAGGGTGAGCGTTAGGGTTAGGTTCAGTATGAGGGTTAGGGTTAAGATGATGCTTAGGGTGAGGTTGACGGTTAGTGTGAGGGGGAGGGGGAGTTTGAGGGTGAGGGCTAGGGTGAGGGTGCGGGATAGGTTAGTATAGGATTAGGGTTAGAGTTAGGGTTAGGCTGAGGGTGAGGGGAGAAGTGAGGGTGAGGTTTAGTGTTAAGAATAGGGTGAGGGTTAGGGTTAGTGTGAGGGTTAGTGTGATGGTGAGGTTCCGTGTGAGGGTGAGGGTTAGAATGAGGGTGAGGGTGAGGTTGAGGGTTAGCGTTAGGATTAGGGTTAGGATGAGTTTTAGGTTAGGGTTAGGGTTAGAGTTATTGTTAGGGTTAGGGTTAGGATGAGGGTGAGGTTTATTTTTAGGGTTAGGGTTAGGGTTAGGCTGAGGGTGGGGTTGAGGGTTAGTGTTAGGATTAGGGTTATGGTTAGGGTAAGGCTGAGAGAGAAGGGGAGGTTGAGGGTGAGGGTTAGGTTTAAAGTTAGGGTTAGGGTGAGGGCTTGGGTGAGGGTGAGGGTTAGGCTGAGGGTGAGGATGAGATTTTCTGTTAGGTAAAGGTTAATGTTAGGGTGAGGATTAGGGTTAGGGTGAGGATTAAGCTGAGTTTAGGTTCAGGGTGAGGGTGAGGGTTAGGGTTAGGGTAATGTATTCGGTGAGGGTGAGGGTTAGGGTGAGGGAGAAGGTGAGGGTGATGGTTAGGGTTAGGGTTAGGTTTAGGGTTTGGGTGAGTGTTAGGATTAAGAATAGGACTAGGGTTAGGTTTAAGCTGAAGGTGAGGGTCAGGGTGAGAGTGAAGTTTAGGCTCAGGGTTAGGGTTAGAGTGAGGGTTATGGTTAGTGTGAGGGTTATGGTTAGGGTTAGGGTAAGGGTAAGGGTTAGGGTGAGGGTTAGGGTGAGTGTGAGGGTTTGGATTAGGGTTTGTGTTAGGGTTAGGGTGAGGGTTAGGGTTTGGGTGATGTTTAGAGTGAGGGTGAGGTTTAGGGTGAGGATGAAAGTTCGGGTGAGGGTGAGGGTTCGGTTGAGGGTGAGTGTGAGTGTGTGGGTGAGGATTAGTGTTAGGGTGAGTGTTAGCGTTAGGGGTAGGTTTAGGGTTAGGTTGAGGGTTAGGGTTAGGATTAGGATTAGGGTGAGGGGTAGGGAGAGGGGTAGGGTTAGGTTTAGGGTAAGGTTTAGGGTGAGGGTGAGGGTTAGATTGAGGATTAGGGTTAGGGTTAGTGTGAAGTTTAGGTTGAGGATGAGGGTTAGGCTTAGGGTTAAGGTTAGAGTTTGGTTTAGGGTGAGAGTGAGGGTGAGGATTAGGGTTAGTGTTAGGGTTAGGTTTAGGGTTAGGGTTACAGTGAGGATTAGGATTAGGTTTAGAGTGATGGTTAGGGTTATGTTTTCGATCAGGTTTAGGATGAGAGTTAGGGTTAGGATTAGAGTTATGGTGACGGCTAAGGTGAGGGTGATGGTTAGGGTTTGGGTTAGGATTAGGAGTAGGTTTAGGCTGAGGCGGAGGGTGAGGTTGAGGGTTAGGGTTAGGGTGATGTTTAGGGTTACGGTTAGGGTGAGGGTTAGGATGAGGGTTAGGGTTAGGGTAAGGTTTAGGTTGAGGGTGACGGTAAGGGTAAAGGTGAGGGTTAGGGTAAGTGTGAGGGTTACGTTAAGGGTGAGGGTTAGGGTAAGGATGAGGGTGAGGTTTAGGATAGGGAGAGGCTGAGGCTTAGATTAAGGGTTAGGGTTATGTTGAGGGTTATGGTTAGGGTGAGGCTTAAGTTTAGGGTTAGGGTTATTGTTAGGGTTAGGGTTAGGGTTAAGGTTACGGTGAGTGTGAGGGTTAGTGTTAGGGTTAGGGTGAGGTAAAGGTTTAGGGTTAGGGTTAGAGATAGGCTTAGGTTGAGGGTTAGGTTTAGGGTTAGACTTAGTGTTAGTTTTAGGGTTAGGGTTAGGGTTAAACTTAGGGTTAGGGTTACGGTTAGTGTTATTGTTAGTGTTAAGGGTAGGGTTAAGTTTTCGGTGAGGGTGAGGTTTATGGTTAGGGTTCGGGATAGGGTTAGTGTTATTGTTAGGGTTAGGGTTAGAGTTAAGTTGAGGGTGAGGGTGAGGGTTAGGGTTAGGGTGAGGTTTAGGATTAGGGTGAGGTTGAGGATGAGGTTTATGTTTAGAGTTAGTTTTAGGGGGAGGGTTAGGGTGAGGGTTAGGGTTAGGTTGAGGTTTAGGGATAGGCTTAGGGTTAGGATTAGGGTTAGGGTAAGGGTGAGGGTTAGTGTTAGGGTTAGGGTTAGTGTTAGGGTGAGGGTAAGTGTTAGGGTGATGGTTAGTGTGAGGGTGAGGATTATTGTTAGGGTGAGGGTTAGGATGAGGGCTCTGGTTAGGATTAGGGTTAGGGTGAGGTCTAGGGTGAGGGTGAGGGTTACGCTTCGGCTTAGGCTTAGGGTTAGGGATAGGCTGAGCCTGAGTGTGAGGGTGAGGGTTAGGGTTATGGTAAGGGTAATTGTTGGGGTTACCGTTAGGGTGAGTGTTAGGATGAGGATTAGGGTTATGGTGAGGGTTAGGGTGTGGGTGACGATAAGGGTAAAGGTGAGTTTTAGGCTGAGGGTGAGGGTTACGGTAAGGGTGAGGGTTAGGGTTAGGGTTATGGTGAGATTTAGTGTTACTGTGATGGTTAGGGTTAGTGTGAGGGTTAGTGTTATGGTTAGGGTTATTGTTAGTGTTAGGGTTAGGGTTACATTTACGGTGAGGTTGAGGGTGAGGATGAGGGTTAGGGTTAGTGTAAGGGTTAGAGTTAGGGTTAGGGTGAGGGTGAAGTTTAGGATTAGAGTTAGGGTTAGCGTTTGTGTTAGGGTTAGGGTTAGGGTTAGGCTGAAGCTTAGGCTTAGGCCAAGCATGAGTGTGAGGGTAAGAGTTAGGGTTACTGTGGGGTTTAGGGTTCGGGATTAAGGTGAAGGTGAGGGTGAGGTTGAGGGTTAGATACAGGGTTAGGGGGAGGGTTAGGGTGAGGGTTAGGATTAGTGTTATGGTTAGGGTGAAGGTGAGGGTTAGGTTGAGGTTTAAATTTAGGGTTAGAGTTTGGGTTAGTGTGATGTTTAGTGTTACGGTTATTGTTAGTGTTAGGGTGAGGGTAAGTGTTAGGGTAGGGTTTGGGTTAGGGTGAGGATTATGCTTAGGGTGAGGTTTAGGAATAGGGTTAGGGTTATTGTTAGGGTTCGGTTTATGGTTACAGTTACTGTGAGGGTGAGGATGAGGGTTAGGGTGAGGGTGAGGTTTAGGGTTAGTGTTAGTGTTAGGGTGAGTGTTAGGTTAAGGGTTAGGGTTAGGGTTAGCGTTAGCATTAGGGTGAGAGTTAGGGGGAGGGTTAGGGTTAGGTTTAGATTTAGGATTAGGGTTAGCGTGAGGGTGAGTGTGTGTGTAAGTGTTAGGTTTAGGGTTAGGCTTAGGGTTAGGCTGAGGGTGAGGTTGATGTTGAGGGTTAGTGTTAGGGTTAGTGTTAGGGTTACTGTTCGGGTGAGGGTTAGGGTGAGCGTGAGGGATAGGGTTAGGGTTAGGATTAGGATTAGGGTTAGGGATAGGGTGAGTGTGAGGGTTAGGGTTAGGTTTAGGGTTAGGCTTAGGGTTAGGCTGAGGGTGAGGGTGAGGATTAGGGTGAGGGTTAGGTTTAGGGTTAGGTTTAGGGTGATTTTTAGTGTTAGGGTTAGAGTTAGAGTTAACGTTAGTGTTAGTGTTAGGGTTAGGGTGAGAGTTAGGTGGAGGGTTAGATTTAGGGTTAGGGTTAGGGTTAAGGTATAGCATTAGGGGTAGAGTGAGGGTGAGGTTTAGGGATAGAATTAGGGTTAGTGTGAGGCTGAGGGTGAGGGTTAAGGTTAGTGTTAGTGTAGGGTTAGAGTTACGCTGAGGGTTGGGTTGAGGGTGAGGGTTAGTTTTAGGGTTAGAATTAGGATTAGGGTTACGGTTAGGGTGAGTGTGAGGGTTAGGGGTAGGGTTAGGTTAGCCTTAGCTTTAGGCTGAGGGTGAGGGTGAGTGTGAGGGTTAGTGAAAGGGTGAGGGTTATTGTTAGGGTTAGGGTGAGGTTTAGTGTTAGGGTTAGAGTAAGGGTTAGGGTGAGGGTGAGGATTAGGGGTACAGTTAGGGTCAAGGTGAGGGTTAGGGTTAGGGTTAGGATTAGGATGAAGGTTAGGGTGGGGGTGACGGTAAGGGTAAACCTGAGGGTTAGACAGAGGGTGAGAGTTAAGGTAAGAGTGAGGGTTAGGTTTAGGGGTAGGGTGAGGGTGAGGGTTAGATTGAGGATTAGTGTTCACTTAGGGTGAAGTTTGGGTGAGGATGAGGATTAGAGTTTGGGTGAGGGCTAGGGTGAGGTTGAGGTTTAGGGTTAGGGTGAGGTTTAGGGTTAGGGTGATGATTAGGGTTAGTGTGATGTTTAGTGTTAGTGTTAGGGTTAGTGTTAGGGTGAGGGTAAATATTAGGGTGAGTGTTGGGTTTAGGGTGAGGGTTATGTTTAGGATGAGGTTTAGGGTTAGGGTTAGGGTTATTGTTAGGGTTAGGGTTAGGGTTATGGTTACGGTGAGGGTGAATGTGAGGGTTAGGGTTAGGGTTAGACTTAGGGATAGGCTGAGTGTGAGGGTGAAGTTGAGGGTTAGGGTTAGGGTGAGGGTAAGGTTTAGAATTATAGTGTTAAGGTGAGGGTTTGTGTAAGGGTTAGTGTTAGGGTTATTGTTAGGGTTAGGGTTAGGGTGAGTGTAAGGGTGAGGGTTAGGTTTAGGGATAGGGTTAGGTTTAGGATTAGGGTTAGGGTGAGGGTGAGTGTGAGGGTTAGGGTTAGGGTGAGGGATAGCTTGAGGGGGAGAGTGAGGGTTAGGGTTAGGGTGAGGTTTAGGGTTAAGGTTAGGTTTAGGGAAAGGGTGAGTTTTAGAGTTAGGGTTATGGTGAGGGTGAGGTTTAGGGTTAGGTTGAGGGTTTGGATTAGGTCTAGAGTTAGGGTGAGGTTGAGGGTGAGGGTTAGGATGAGGGTTAGGTTTAGGTTTAGGGTTAGCTTGAGGGCTAGCTTGAGGGTGAGGGTGAGAGTTGGGGTTAGGGTGAGAGTTAGTGTGAGGGTTTGGATGAGGGTTAAGGTTATGGTCAGGTTGAGGGTTAGGGTTATATTTAGGATTAGGGTTAGGGTGAGGGTGTGTGTTAGGATTAGGGTTATGGTTAGTGTTAGGGTTAAGTTTAGGGTTAGGATTAGTGTTATTGTTAGGGTTAGAGTTAGAGTTAAAGTGAGAGTGACGGTGAGGGTTAGGGTTAGGGTTAGTGTGAGGTTTAGGGATGGGGTAGGATTAGGGTTAGGGTGAGGTTAGGTTTATGTTTAGATTTAGAGTTAGGTGGAGGGTTAGTTCGTGGGTTAGGGTTAGGGTTAGTGTTAGGGTTAAGGTTAGGGTGAGGGTTAGGTTGAGGTTGAGGTTTAGGGGTAGGGTTAGGATTATTGTTAGGGTGAGGGTGAGTGTGCGGGTTAGGGCTATCTTTAGGCTTAGGCTTAGGTTCAGGCTCAGGGTGAGAATGGGAGTGAGGAATAGGGTTAGGGTGATGGTTAGGGTTAGGGTTAGGGTGAGGTTTAGGGTTTGGGTTAGGGTTAGATTTAGGTTTAGGGGGAGGGTGAGGTTTAGGGTTTTAGTTAGTGTGAGGGTGAGGGTTTGTTTGAGGGTTAGGTTAGGAAGAGTGTTAGGGGTAGGGTTATGGAGAGAGTTTGGTGGAGGGTTAGGGTTAGTGATAGGGTTAGGTTTAGGGTTAGTGTGAGGGTGAGTGTGTGTGTTACAGTTTAGGTTTAGGGTTAGGTTTAGGGTTAGGCTGAGGTTGAGGTTGAGGGTGAGGGTTAGGCTTAGGGTTAAGATTAGGATTAGAGTTAAGGTGAGGGTTAGTGTGAGTGTGAGGGTTTGGCTTAGGGTTAGGATTAGGATTAGGAAATGGCTTAGGGTGAGTGTGAGGGTTAGGGTTAGGGTTAGGATTAGGCTTAGGCTTAGGCTTAGGGTGAGGGTGAGTTTCAGGGTTAGGGTTAGGGTGAGGGTTAACGTTAGTGTTAGGGTGAGAGTTAGGGTTCGGGTTAAATTTAGGATTAAGGTGAGGGTTAGGGTAAGGGTTAAGGTGAGGGTGAGGGTTAGGTTTAGGTTGAGCGTTAGGGTTAGGTTTAGGGTTAGGGTGATGGTGAGTGTGAGGGTTAGGGTTAGTGTTAGGGTGAGGGTTAGGATGAGGGTTAGGGTTAGGATTAGGGTTAGGGTGAGGGCTAGGGTGAGGGTGAGTTTTCGGGTTAGGGTTGTGGTGAAGTTTAGGGTTAGCGTTATGGTTAGGTTTAGGGTCAGGGTGAGCTTTAGGGTTTGAATTAGTGTTAGGTTGAGGCTGATTTTGAGGGTTACGGTTAGGGTTCGTTTTAGAATTAGGGTTAGGTTGAGGGTTAGGGTTAGGATTAGGTTGAGTGTTGTGGTTAGGGTTAGAGTGAGAGTTAGGGTGAGGGTTAGGCTTAGGGATAGGTTTATGGTGTGTGCTCGGGTGAGGTTGATGGTTAGGGTGAGGGTTAGGGTTAGGGTTAGGGTTAGGATTAGTGTTAGGGTTAGGGTTGGAGTTAAGTTTAGGCTTAGTTTTAGGCAGAGGTTGAGGGTGAGGGTGAGGATTAGGGTTAGGTGAGGGGGAGGTTTAGTGTTAGATTTAGCATCAGGTGGAGGGCTAGTGTGAGGGTTAGTGTTTTAGGGTTAGGGTGAGATTTAGGATGACGTTTAGTATTAGAATTAGGGTTAGGGTGAGGGTGAGGCTTATGTTTAGCCTTAGGGTGAGGTTTATTGTTAGGGTTAGGGTTAGAGCTACTGTGAGTGTGAGGGTTATTGTTATTGTTAGGTTTAGGGTTAGAGTTCAGTTGAGGGTAAGGGTGAGGGTGACGATTAGGTTGAGGGTTAGGGTGAGGTTTAGGTTTAGGGTTAGAATTAGTGTGAGGGTTAAGGTTAGGGTTAGGCTGAGATTTAAGATGAGGTTTAGGGTTAGGATTAGGGTTTGTTTTAGGGCTAGGGTGAGGGTTGGGGTGAGGGTTAGGGTTAGGGATAGGGTTAGGTTTAGGATTAGGATTAGGGTGAGGTTTAGGGTTTGAGTTAGGTTTAGAGTTAGGGGTAGGCTGAGGGTGAGGTTTAGGGTTAGAGTCAGGGTTAGGGTGAGGTTTGGGTTGAGGTTTAGGGTTAGCTTTAGTGTTAGGGTTAGGGTAAGGGTTATGGTGAGGGTGAGGTTTAGGGTTAGGTTGAGGGTTTGGATTAGGGCTAGGGTTAGGGTGAGGGTGAGGGTTAGGGTTACGGTGAGGGTAAGCATGAGGTTTATGGTTAGGATTAGGGTTAGGATGAGGTCTAGGGTGAGGGATAGGGTTACGGTTAGGTTTAGGGTGAGGTTTAGGGTTCGGGTTAGGTTTAGGGTTAGGGTGAGGGTTAAGGTTAGGATTACGGTGAAGGTCAGGGTTATGTTTAGGTTGAGGGGTAAAATTAGGTTTATGGTTAGGGTTTGGGTTAGGGTTTGGGTTAGGGTGAGGGTTAGGATGAGGGTTAGGGTTACAATTAGGGTTAGGGTGAGGGCTAGTGTGAGGGTGAGGTTTAGTGTTAGTGTTAGGGTGAGGTTTAGGATTAGGATTAGGGGTAGGGTTAGGGTCAGGGTTAGGTTTAGGGTTACGGTGAGGGTGAGGGTTAGGTTTGGGGTGAGGGTGAGGGTGAGGAGGAAGGTGAGGGTGAGGGTTAGGGTTAGGGTTAGGGTTAGGGTTAGGGTGAGGGTTAGGTTGAGGTTTAGGTTTAGGGGTTAGGCTTAGGGTTAGAATTAGGTTTACCATGAGGGTGAGTGTCAGGCTTAGGGTTAGGTTAGGCTTAGGCTTAGTGTTAGACTGAGGGTGAGTATGGGGATGAGAATTAGGTTTAAAGTGATGGTTCTGGTTATGGTTAGGTTACAGGTTAGGATGAGGGTTAGGGTTAGGATTAGGTTTAGGGTGAGGGCAAGGCTGAGTGTGAGGTTTAGGGTTAGGTTTAGGCTTAGGCTTAGGGTTAGGCTGAGCCTGAAGGTTAGGGTGAGGGTTAGGGTTAGGGTGATGTTTAGGGTTACAGTTAGGGTGAGGGTTAGGATGAGGCTTAGGTTTAGGGTGAATGTTAGGATGAGGGTGACAGTAAGAGTAAAGGTGAGGGATAGGCTGAGGGTGAGGGTTATGGTAAGGGTGAGGGTTCGGGTTATTGTTAGGGTGAGGGTGAGGGTTAGATTGAGGTTTAGTGTTAGGGTTGGTGTGAGGTTTAGTGTGAGGATGAGGATTAGGGTTAGGGTGAGGGCTAGGGTGAAGTTGAGGTTTGGGGTTAGCTTTAGGGTCAGGTTTAAGGATAGGGTGAGGGTTAGGGTTAGGGTTAGGGTTAGGGTTACAGTGAGGGTGAGGGTTAGTGTTAGGGTGAGTGTTAGGGTTAGGGTGAGGGTGAGGGTGAGGTTTAGATTAGGGTTAGGGTTAGGGTTATTTTTAGTGTTATGGTTAGGGTTAAGTTTACGGTGACGGTGAGGGTGAGGCTGAGGGTTAGGGTTAGGGTTAGGGTGAGGTTTAGGGTTAGGGTTAGGGTGAGGGTTTGTTTTAGGGTTAGGTTTATGTTGAGGGTGAATGTTAGGGTTAGGGTTATGGTTAGGGTTAGTGCTATTGTTAGGGTTAGGATTAGAGTTATGGTGAGGGTGAGGGTGAGGGTGAGCATTAGGGTCAAGGTGAGGCCTAGGGTGAGCTTGAGGGTTAAGGTTAGTGTTAGGGTGAGTTTTAGGGTTAGGGTAAGTGTTTGAATGAGGGTTAGGGTGAGGATGAGGGTTAGGATTAGGTTTAGGGTTAGGATTATTGTTAGTGTTATCGTTATGGTTACATTTGCAGTGAGGGTGAGGCTGAGGGTGGGGGTTAGATATAGGATTAGGGTTAGGGTTAGGTTTAAGGTTAGGATTAGTGTTATTGTTAGGGTTAGGGTTAGAGTTACAGTGAGGGTGAGGGTGAGGGTAAGGGTGAGGGTTAGTGTTAGGGTCAAGGTGAGGTTTAGGGTTAGGGTTAGGATTAGGTTTAGGGTGAGTGGGAGGTTTAGGGTTAGAGTTAGGGTTAAGGAGAGGGTTAGGGTGAGTGGGAGGTTTAGGCTTAGAGTTAGGGTTAGGGGGAGGGTTAATTGAGGTTTCGGTATAGTGTGAGTGTTAGGGTTAGGGTTAGGGTGAGTTTTAGTGTTAGGGTTAGAGTTACGGTTAGGGTGAGGATGAGGTGAGGTTTAGGGTTAGAGTTAGGGTTAGGGGGAGGGTTAGGATTAGGGTTAGTGTAAGAGTTAGGGTAGGGTGAGGGTTAGGTTGAGGATTAATGTTAGGGTTAGAGTTAGGTTTAAGATTACGTTTACTGTAAGGGTGAGTATGAGGGTTAGGTTAGGGTTCGGCTTAGGCTAATGGTTAGGCTGAGGGTATGGGTGGTGATGAGGATTAGGTTTAGAATGAGGGTTAGGTTTATGGTTAGGTTAAGGGTTACGATGAGGGTTAGGTTTAGGATTAGGATTAGGTTGAGGGCTAGGGTGAGGGTGAGGGTGAATGTTAGGGTTAGGGTTAGGCTTAGGGTTAGGGTTAGGCTGAGGCTAAGGATGAGGGTGAGGGTTAAGGTTAGGGTGATGTTCGGGGTTACCCTTAGTGTGAGGATTAGGATGAGGATTAGTGTTAGGGTGAGGGTTAGGATTAGGGTTAGGGTGAGGGCTAGGGTGAGGGTGAGGTTTAGGGTTAGGATGAGGTTTAGGTTTAGGTTGAGGGTTAGGATGAGGGTGAAGTTTAGGGTTACAGTTAGAGTTAGGATGAGACTGAGGTTAGGGATATGGTTAGGGTTAGTGTTAGGGTTAGGGTTAAGGTGAGGGTTAGGGTGAGGGTGTGGGTTAAGGTTAGGGTTAGGATTAGGATTAAGGTTAGGGTTAGGCTGAGGTTTAGTGTTAGGATTAGGCTTAGGGTTATGGTGATGGTTAGGGTGAGGGTAATGTTTAGGGTTAGGTTTAGGCTTAGGCTTAGGGTTAGGCTGAGGGTGAGGGTGAGGGTGAGGGTTCAGGTGAGGGTTAGGGTTAGGGTTAGGGTGAGAGTTAGAGTTTGGGTTAAATTTTGTGTTATAGTGATGGTTAGGGTAAGGGTTTTGGTGATGTTGACGGTTAGGGTTAGGTTGAGGCTTAGGGTGAGGGTTAGGATAAGGGTTAGAGTTAGGATTAGGGTTAGGGTGAGGGCTAGGGTGAGGTTTAGGTTTAGGGTTAGGGTGAGGGTGAGGGTTAGGGTTAGGATGAGGATTAGGTTTAGAGTGAGGGTTCGGGTTAGGGTTATGGTGGGGTCAGGTTTAGGGATAGGTTGAGGTTTAGAATTTAGGTTTAGGGTTAGGTTGAAGGTTAGGTTTTGGGTTAGGGTGAGGATTTGGATGAGGTTTAAGGTTACAATTAGGTTTAGGGTGAGTGCTATGGTGAGGGTGAGATTTATTGTTAAGGTTAGTGTGAGGTTTAGTGTTAGGGTTAGGGTAAGGGTAAGGGTGAGGGAGAGGGTTAGGGTAAGGGTGAGGGTTAGGGTTAGGTTTATGGTGATGGTGAGGGTTAGGTTTAGGGTTAGGGTTAGATTTACGGTGAAGGTGAGGGTGAGGGTAAGGATCAGGTTTAGGGTGAGGTTTAAGTTTAGGATTATGGTTAGGGGAAGGGTTAGGGTGACCGTTAGGGTTAGGATTAATGTTAGCGTTAGGGTTTGGGTGAGTGTTAGATTGATGTTTAATGTTAGGGTTAGGGTTACGTTTATGATTAGGTTTACAGTGAGGTTGAGTGTGAGGGTTATGGTTAGGGTTCGGCGTATGCTTAGGGTTAGGCTGAGGGTATGGGGGGGATGAGGATTAGGTTTAGACAGATGTTTAGCTTTATGGTTAGGTTAAGGGTTAGGATGAGGGTTAGTGTTAATTAGGGTTAGGGTGAGGGCTATGGTGAGAGTTAGGGTTAGGGTTAGGTTTAGGCTTAGGCTTAAGTTTAGGCTGAGGCTGAGGGTGAGGCTGAGGGTTAGGGTTAGGGTGACGGTTGGGGTTACCCTTAGGGTGAGGTTTAGGATGAGGATTAGGGTTAAGGTGAGGGTTAGGTTGAGGGTGATGGTAAGGGTAAAGGTGAGGGTTAGGCTGAGGCTGAGGTTTACGGTAAGGGTGAGGTTTAGGGTTAGGGTGAGGGTGAGGATTAGATTGAGGATTAGTGTTAGGGTTAGTGTGAGGTTTAGGGTGAGGATGAGGGTTAGTGTTAGGTTGAGGGCTAGGGTGTGCGTGAGGGT
The DNA here is from genome assembly GCF_024711535.1 of Dipodomys merriami. NCBI lineage: Eukaryota > Metazoa > Chordata > Mammalia > Rodentia > Heteromyidae > Dipodomys > Dipodomys merriami. The sequence goes on from NW_027202849.1 coordinate 2,674,647, forward strand.
TAGGGTTAGGGTGAGGTTTAGGTTAGGGTGAAGGTTAGGGTTAGTGTGAGGGTTAGTGTTAGGGTGAGTGTTAGTGTTAGGGTGAGGGTAAGTGTTAGGCTGATAGTTAGGGTTAGGTTGAAGGTTATGGTTAGGATGAGGTTTAGGGTTAGGGTTAGGGTTATTGTTAGGTTTAGTGTTAGTGTTACTGTTATGGTGAGGGTGAAGTTGAGGGTGAGGGTTAGGGTTAGGATGAGGTTTAGGGTTCGAGTTAGGTTTAGTGTTATTTTGGGGTTTAGGGTGATGTTTAGGGTTAGTGTTAGGCTTAGGCTTCGGCTTAGGCTTAGGCCAAGCATGAGGGTGAGGGTTAGGGTTAGGGTTAGGGTGGGGTTTAGGGTTAGGGTTAGCGTTAGTGTTAGGTTGAGGGTTAGATATAGGGTTAGGGGGAGGTTTAAGTTGAGGGTTAGGTTTAGTGTTAGGGTGAGGGTAAGTGATAGGGTGAGGGTTAGGAATAAGGTTAAGTTTATTCTTATTGTTAGGTTTAGGGTTATGGTTACGGTGAGGGTGAGGATGAGGGTTAGGGTTAGGGTTAGGGTGAGGTTAAGGGTTGGGGTTAGTGTTAGAGTTAGGTTTAGGGTGAGGGTGAGGTTTAGGTTAGAGTTAGGGTTAGGGTGAGTGTTAGGTTGAGGGTTAGGGTTAGTGTTCTTTTTAAGGTTAGGGTTAGGGTGAGATTTAAGGGGAGGGTTAGGGTTAGGGTTAGGGTTAGGATTAGAGTTAGGGTGAGGGTGAGGTTTATGGTTAAGGTGAGTGTTGGGATTAGGGTTAAAGTGAGGGTGAGGGTGAAGGTTAGGCTTAGGCTTAGTGTTTGGTTATGGGCTATGGTGAGGGTGAGGGTTAAGGTAAGGGTAAGGGTGAGGGTGAGGGTTAGACTTAGTGTTACGGTTAGGGATGGGGTTAGTTTTAGGTTTAATATTAGCAGAGGGTGAGGGTGAGGGTGAGGGTGAGGGTTAAGGTTAGTTTAAGGGAGAGGTTTAGGGTTAGATTTAGCGTTAGCTTGAGGGTTAGTGTGAGGTTTAGGGTTAGGGTTAGTGTTACAGTTAGGGTTAGGGTGAGTTTGAGTGTGAGGGTCAGGGTAAGTCTTCGGCTTAAGCTTAGGCCAAGCGTGAGGGTGAGGGTGAGGTTTAGGGTTAGCATTAGGGTTAGGGTGAGGGTTAGAGTGAGGGTGAGGGTTAGGGTTAGCCTTAGGGTGAGGTTTAGTTTTAGGGTTAGGGTTAGGGTTATGGTGAGGCTGAGAGTTTGGATTAGGGTTAGGGTTAGGGTGAGGGTGAGGGTTAGGATAAGGGACAGGGTTAGAGTTACAGTGAGGTTGAGGGTGAGGGTGAGTGTTAGGATCAGGGTTAGGGTGAGGTTTAGGGTTAGGTTATGGTTAGGGTGAGTGTTAGGGTTAGGCTTAGTGTTAGGGTGAGGGTTAGGGTGAGGTTTAAGTTGAGGTATAATGCTAGGAATAGGGTTAGGTTTAGGATTAGGTTTAAGGTGAGTGTGAGTGTGAGGGTTAGGGTTAGGGTTCGGCTCAGGCTTAGGGTTAGGCTGAGGGTATGGGTGGGGATTAGTGTTATAGTGATGGTTAGGTTTAGGGTTAGTATTATTGTTAGGGTTAGGGTTAGAGCTATGTTGAGGTTGAGGGTGCGGGTGAGGTTTAGGGTTAGGGTTATGGTTAGGGTTAATGTTAGGGTAAGGGTGAGTGTTAGGGTTAGGGTGAGGGTTAGGTTTAGGTTTAGGATTAGTGTTATTGTTAGGGTTCGAGTTAGAGTTAAAGTGAGGGTGAGGGAGACGGTGAGGTTTAGGGATAGGGTTAGGGTGAGGGTTAGGATAAGGTTTAGGGTTAGGATTAGGGTTAGGTTGACGGTTAGGCTGAGGGTTAATGTGAAGTTTAGGCTTAGGGATAGGTTTAGATTTAGGATTATGGTTAGGGTGAGGGTGAGTTGGAGGGTTAGGGTTAGGGTTAGTCTTAGGGTTAAGGTGAGGGTTAGGGTGAGGGTTAGGGTTAGGGTTAGGGTTAAGGTGATGGTTAGGGTTAGGGTTAGGGTTAGGCTGAGGGTGAGGCTGAGGATTAGAGTTACCTTTGGGGTTAGGGTTAGGGTTAGGCTTAGGCTTAGGCTTAAGGTTAGGGTTAGCTTTAGGTTAAGGGTTAGATATAGGGTTAGGGGGAGGGTTAGGGTAAGGGTTAGGAATAGGGTTTGTGTTAGGTTTAGGGTGAGGGTGAGTGTTAGGCTGAGGTTTAGGTCTAGGGTTAGGGTTAGGTTTAGTGTGAAGGTTAGTGTTAGAGTTAGGGTTAGTGTTAGGGTGATGGTAAGTGTTAGGGTGAGGGTTTGGTTTAGGGTGAGGGTTAGGGTTAGGGTGAGGGTTAGGATTAGCTTTGGGTTATTGTTAGGGTTATGTTTAGGATTAAGGTTACTGTGAGGGTGAGTGTGAGGGTTAGAGTTAGGGTTAGAGTGAGGTTTAGTGTTTGGGTTAGGGTTAGAATGAGGGTTAGGGTGAGGGTGAGGTATAGGGATAGAGTTAAGGATAGTGTGAGGAATAGGTTGAGGTTTAGGGTTAGGGTTAGTATTAGTGTTAGGGTAAGGGTGAGATTTAGGGGCGGTTAGCGTTATGGTTAGCATTAGGGTTTGGGTGTGGGTGAGGTTTAGTTTTAGAATTAGGGTTAGGGTGAGGCTGAGTGTGAGGGTTAGTTTTAGGGTTAGTGTTAGGGTTAGGGTGAGGGTTAGGATGAGGGTGAGGGTTAGGGCTAGGGTTAGGATTAGGATTAGAGTTAGGGTTAGGGTGAGTGTGAGTGTTAGGATTAGGGCTAGGGTTAGCCTTAGGTTTAGGCTGAGGGTGAGGGTGAGGGTGAGGGTTAGGTTTAGGGTGAAGGTTAGGGTGAGGCTTAGTGTTAGGTTTAGAGTTAGTTTGAGGGTGAGGTTTAGGGGTAGAGTTAGGTTTAGGGTGAGGGTGAGTGTGAGGGTTAGGGTTAGGGTTAATCTTAGGCTTAGGTTTAGGCTGAGGGTGAGGATGAGTGTTAGATTTAGGGTTAGGATGAATTTAGGTTTCGGGTTAGGGTTAGAATTAGTTTTAGGGTGAGAGTGAGTTTTAGGGTTAGAGTTAGGGTTTGTGTTAGTGTTAGGGTTAGGGTGAGGGTTAGGGTTAGGGTTAGGCTTAGGCTTTGGCTTAGTTCGAGCATTAGGGGAGGGTTAAGGTTAGGGTAAGGGTGATTGTTTGGGTTAGGGGTAGAGTTATTGATAGGTTTATGGTTACAGTTATGGTGAGGGTGAGGGTGCGGTTTAGGGTTAGGGTTAGGGTTAGGTTGGGGTTTATGGGTAGGGTTAGGGTTAGGGTTAGGGTGAGGGTTAGGGTGAGTGTGATGGTAAGCTTAAAGTTGAGCATTAGTCTGAGGCTGAAGGTTAAGATAAGGGTGAGGGTAAGTTTTAGGGCGAGGGTTAGGGTTAGGGTGAGTGTTACATTGAGGTTTAAATTTAGGGTTAGGGTTATGTTTAGGATTAGGTTTATGGTGAGAGTGAGTGTGAGGGTTAGGGTGAGGGTGAGGGTTAGATTGAGGATTAGTTTTAGGGTTAGTGTGAGGTTTAGATTGAGGATGAGTGTTATGGTTAGGTTGAGGGCTAGGTTGAAGGTGAGGGTTAGGGTTAGGGTGAGGTTTAGGGTTAGGGTGATGGTTAGGGTTAGTGTGAGGGTTAGTGTTAGGGGGAGGGTTAGTGTTAGTGTGAGGGTAAGTGTTAGGATGAGGGTTAGGGTGAAGTTTATGGTTACGATGAGGATAAGGGTTAGGGTTAAGGTTATTGTTAGGGGTAGTGTTAGGGTTATGGGTAGTGTGAGGGTTAGGGTTAGGATGAGGTTTAGGTTTAGGGTTAGGGTTAGGGTGAGGGTGAGGTTTAGGGTTGGAGTTAGGTTTAGTGTTATTGTTGGGATTAGGGTGAGGTTTAGGTTTAGTTTTAGGCTTAGGCTTAGGCTTAGGCTTAGGCCGAGCATGAGGGTGTGGGTTAGGGTCAGGATTAGCGTGGGCTTTAGGGTTAGGGTTTGGGTGAGTGTGAGGTTGAGGGTTAGATATAGGGTTAGGGGGAGGGTTAGGGTGAGGGTTAGGGTTAGTGTTAGGGTGAGGGTAAGTGTTAGCTTGAGGGTCAGGAATGGGGTTAAGGTTATTCTTAGGGTTAGGTTTAGGGTTACGGTTACGGTGAGGGTGAGGATGAGGGTTAGGGTTAGGGTTACGGTGAGGTTTAAGGTTTGGGTTAGTGTTAGAGTTAGGTTTAGGGTGAGGGTGAGGTTTAGGTTAGAGTTAGGGTTAGGGTGAGGGTTAGGTTGAGGGTTAGGGTTAGTGTTCTTTTTAAGGTTAGGGTTAGGGTGAGAGTTAAGGGGAGGGTTAGGGTTAGGGTTAGGGTTAGGATTAGAATTAGGGTGAGGGTTATGGTTAATGTGAGAGTTGGGGTTAGGGTTAAAGTGAGGGTTAGGGTGAGGTTTAGGCTTAGGCTTAGGGTTTGGTTATGAGCTATGGTGAGGTTGAGGGTTAGGGTTAGGGTTAAAGTGAGGGTGAGGGTGAGGGTTAGTCTTAGTGTTAGTGTTAGGGTTGGGCTTAGGGTTAAGTTTAATATTAGGCAGAGGGTGAAGGTGAGGGTGAGGGTTAGGGTTAGGTTGAGGGTGAGTTTTAGGGTTAGAGTTAGTGTTAGGTTGAGGGTTAGTGTGAGGGTTAGGGTTAGGGTTAAGGTGAGGGTTAGGGTGAGGGTTAGTCTTAGTGTTAGTGTTAGGGTTGGGCTTAGGGTTAAGTTTAATATTAGGCAGAGGGTGAAGGTGAGGGTGAGGGTTAGGATTAGGTTGAGGGTGAGTTTTAGGGTTAGAGTTAGTGTTAGGGTGAGGGTTAGTGTGAGGGTTAGGGTTAGGGTTAGTGTTACGGTTAGGGTTAGGGTGAGGGTGAGTGTGAGGGTCAGGGTTAGTATTAGGCTTAGGCTTAGGCTTATGCCGAGTGTGAGGGTGAGGGTTAGGGTTAGAGTTTTAGGATTAGGGTGAGGGTTAGGATGAGGTTTAGGATTAGCATTAGGGGTTGGGTGAGGGTTAGAGTGAGGGTGAGGTTTAGGGTGAGGGTTAGGGTTAGGGTTATGGTGAGGGTGAGAGTTAGGGTAAGGGTTAGGGTTAGGGTGAAGGTGAGGGTTAGGATTAGAGATAGGGTTAGAGTTACAGTGAGGGTGAGGGTGAGGGTTAGGGTGAGCTATAATGTTAGGATTAGGTTTAGGTTTAGGAATAGGTTTACAGTGAGGGTGATTGTGAGGCTTAGGGTTAGGGTTCGGCTGAGGCTTAGGGTTAGGCTGAGGGTATGGGTTGGGATGAAGATTAGGTTTAGAAAGATGTTTAGGGTTATGGTTAAGTTAAGGTTTAGGATGAAGGTTAGGGTTAGGGTGAGTGTGAGGGTTAGGGTTAGTGTTAGGCTTAAGCTTAGGGTTAGGTTGAGTCTGATGATGACGGTGAGGGTTAGGGTTAGGGTGATGTTTGGGGTTACCGTTAGGGTGAGGGTTAGGATGAGGATTAGGGTTAGGGTGAGCGTTAGGGTGAGGGTGATGGTAAGGGTAAAGGTGAGGGTTAGGCTGAGGTTGAGGGTTAGGGTAAGCCTGAGGGTTAGGGTGAGGGTGAGGGTGAGGGTTAGATTGAGGATTAGTGTTAGGGTTAGTGTGAGGTTTAGGGTGAGGATGAAGGTTAGGGTTAGGTTGAGGGCTATGTTGAGGGTTAGGGTTAGGGTTGAGGTTTAGGTTTAGGGTGATGATTAGGGTTAGTGTGAGGGTTAGTGTTAGGGTGAGGGTTAGTGTTAGGGTGAGGGTTAGGGTTATGGTGAAGTTTATGGTTAGGATGAGGGTTAGGGTTAGGGTTAGGGTTATTGTTAGAGTTAGGGTTACGGTTATGGTGAGGGTGAGGTTGCGGGTGAGGGTTATTGTTAGGATGAGGCTTAGGTTTAGGGTTAGGGTTAGAGTTAGGGTTAAGGTGAGGGTGAGGTTTGGGGTTAGAGTTAGGGTTAGTGTTAGTGTTGGGTTTATGGTGAGGGTCAGGGTTAAGTTTAACCTTAGGCTTAGGCTTAGTCTTATGCTGATCATGAAGGTGAAGGTTAGGGTTAGGGTTAGCGTGGGGTTTAGGGTTAGGGTTAGGGTGAGGGTTAGGGTGAGGTTGAGGGTTAGATATAGGGTTAGGGGGAGGTTTAGGGTGAGAGTTAGGTTAGGGTTAGGGTTAGGGTGAGGGTGAGGTATTGGTTGAGGTTTAGGGTTTAGGTTAGGATATGGGATAGTGTGAGGTTTAGTGTTAGGGTTAGGGTTAGTGTTAGGGTGCCGGTAAGTGTTAGGGTGATGGTTTGGGTTAGGGTGAGGGTTATGGTTAGGATGAGGGTTAGGAATAGGGTTAGGGTTATTGTTAGGGTTAGGTTTAGTGTTACGGTTAAGGTGAGGGTGAGGATGAGGGTTAGGGTTAGGGTAAGGCTGAGGTTTAGGGTTTGGCTTAGGGTTAGAGTTAGGGTTAGGGTGAGGGTTAGGTTGAGCGTTAGGGTTAGTGTTCGTGCTAAGGTTAGTGTTAGGGTGAGAGGTAGGGGGAGATTTAGGGTGAGGGTTAGGATGAGTGTTAGGATGAGGGTGAGTGTGTGTTAGGGATAGGTTTAGGGTTAGGCTTAGAGTTAGACTGAGGGTGAGGGTGAGGGTGAGGTTTAGAGTTAGGATGAGGGTTAGGGTTAGGGTTAGGGTGAGATTTATTGTTAGGGTTAGGGTTGGTGTTAGGGTGAAGTTGAGGTTTATTTGTAGAGTTAGGGTTAGGGTGAGGTTTAGGTTTAGGATTAGGGTTAGGGTGAGGCCTAGGGTGAGGGTTACGTCGAGGGTTAGTTTTAGGGATACTGTTAGGTTTAGGATTAGGGTTAGGGTAGAGTGAGTGTGAAGGTTAGGGTTAGGGTTAGGGTTAGGCTTAGGGTGAGGTTTCGGGTTAGGGTTAGGGTTTGGGTTAGGGTGAGGGTGAAGCTGAGGATTAGGGTTAGGTTTAGGGTTAGGGTTAGGTTTAGGGTTACGGTTCGGGTTAGGGTTAGGGTTTCGGTGAGGGTTAGTCTGAGGGTTAGGGTTAGGCCTAGGTTTAGGCTGAGGATGAGGGTGAGGGTGAGGATTAGTGTTAGGGTTAGGATTAGGGTTATTGTTAGTGTTATTGTTAGTATTATGTTTGCGGTGAGGTTGAGGCTGAGGGTGGGGTTGAGAATTATGTTTAGGGTCAATGTTAGGGTTAGGGTTAGTGTTATTGTTAGGGTTAGGGTTAGAATTACATTGAAGTAGAGGGTAAGGGTGAGGTTTAGGTTTAGGGTTAGGTTGGAGTTTAGGGTTAGGGTTAGGGTGAGGGTGAGGTTTAGGGTTACATATAGGCTTTGGTTTAGGGTGTGGTTTAGGGTTAGGTTTTGGGTTAGGGTGAGGGTGAGGCTGAGGATTAGGTTTAGGTTTAGGGTTAGGTTTAGGGTTAGGGTTACGGTGAAGTTTAGGGTTAGGGTTAGTGTTTCGGTTAGGGTTAGGTTTACGGTTAGATTTTGGGTTAGGGTGAGGGCTAGGGTTAGTGTTAGGGTTAGGCTTAGGGTGAGGTTGGGGTGAGGATTAGGTAAGTGTTAGGGTTAGGGTTAGTGTTAGAGTTATGGTTAAGGTTATTGTTAGTGTTATTGTTAGGGTTAAGTTTGCGGTGAGGTGAGGCTGAGGGTGAGGGTGATTGTAGGGTGAGGTTTATGGTGAGATTTAGGGTTAGGGTTAGGTTAGGGTGAGTGTAAGTTTTAGGGTTAGAGTTAGGGTTAGGTGGAGGGTTAGGGCGAGGGTTAGGGTTAGGTTTAGTGTTAGGGTTAGGGTGAGGGTGAGGGTTAGGTTGACGTTTAGGGATAGGGTTAGGGTTAGGGCGAGCGTTAGGGTTAGGGTTAGTGTTATTGTTAGGGTTAGGGTTAGAGTTATGGTGAGGGTGAGTTTGAGGGTAAAGTTTGGTGTTAGGTTTAGGGTTAGGTTTAGGATTAGGGTTAGGGTGAGGGTGAAGATTAATGTTAGATTTAGGGTTAGGGGGAGGTTAAGTTCATGGGTTAGGGTTAGGGTTATTGTTAGGGTTAAGGTTAAGGTTAGGGTTAGGTTGAGGTTAAGGGATAGGGTTAGGGTTAGGGTTAGGATTAGGGTTAGGTTGAGGTTGAGTTTGAGGTTTAGGGTTAGCGTTAGGCTTAGGCTTAGGGTTAGGCTGAGGCTGAGGGTGGGGGTGAGGATTAGGGTTAGGATGATGGTTAGTGTTAGGGTTAGGGTAAGGGTTAGGATGAGGGTTAGGGTTAGGATTAGGGTTAGGTTGAGGGCTAGGGAGAGGGTGAGGTTTAGGGTAAGGGTCAGGCTTAGGCTTAGGTTTAGATTGAGCGTGAGGTTGAGGGTGAGGTTTAGGGTTAGGGTGATGTTTTGGTTTAGGTTAGGTGAGGGTTATGATGAGGTTTAGGTTTGGGGAGGGTTAGGGTGAGGATTATGGTAAGGGTAATAGTGAGGTTTAGGCTGAGGCTGAGGTTTAAAATAAGGGTGAGTGTTAGGGTTAGATTTAGGGTTAGGGTAAGGGTTAGGGTTAAGTTTAGGGTGAGGGTTAGATTGAGGATTAGGGTTACGGTTAGTGTGAGGTTTAGGGTGAGGATGAGGGTTAGGGTTAGGGTGAGCATGAGGGTTAGAATTAGGGTTAGGGTGAGGGCTAGTCTGAGGGTGAGGGTTAGGGTTAGTGATATGGTTATTGTGAGGCTTAGGATGAGGGTGAGAGTTAGGGTTAGTGTTAGGGTGAAGGGAAATGTTATGGTGAGTGTTAGGGTTATGGTGAGGGTTATGGTTAGGGTGAGGTTTAGGGTCAGGGTTAGGGTGAGTGTGAGGGTGAGGTTTAGGTTTAGATTTAGGGTTAGGGGGAGGGTTAGGATGAGGTTTAGTGTTAGGGTTAGGGTGAGGGTGAGGTTGAGGTTGAGGTTTAGGGTTAGGGTTAGGGTTAGGGTTAGTGTGAGGTTTAGTGTTCGTATTAGGGTTAGTGTCGGGTGAGGGTAAGTGTTAGGGTGAGGGTTTGGGTTAGGGTGAGGGTTATGGTTAGGGTGAGGTTTAGGATTAGGGTTAGAATTATTGTTAGGGTTAGGATAAGGGTTTCGGTTATGGTGAGGTTGAGGGTGAGCATTAAGTTTAGGGTTAGGCTGCGGTTTAGTGTTTGGGTTAGGGTTAGGTTTAGGCTGAGGGTGAGGTTTAGGGTTAGAATTAGGGTTAGAGTGAGGGTTAGGTTGAAGGTTAGGGTTAGTGTTAGTGTTAGCGTTAGGTTAGGGTGAGATTTAGGGGGAGTGTTTGGGTTAGGGATAGGATTAGGATTAGGGTGAGGGTGAGGGTGAGTGTGTGTATTAGGGTTAGGTTTAGGGTTAGGCTTAGGGTACGGCTGAGGGTGAAGTTGAGGGTGAGGTTTAGGGTTAGGGTGAGGGTTAAGGTTAGGGATAGGGAGAGAGTTAGGATGAGGGTTAGGGTTAGGTTTAGGGTGAGGGTGAGGGCTAGGGTGAGGGTGAGGTTTAGGATTAGTGTTAGGGTGAGGTTTAGTTTTAGGGTGAGGTTAAGGGTGAGGGTTTGGTTGAGGGTTAGCGTTACACTGAGTGTGAGGTTTAGGGTTCGGATGAGGGTTCGGGTTAGGATTATGGTTAGGGTGAGGGTGAGTGTTAGGATTAGGGTTAGGGTTATGTTTAGGGTTAGGATTAGTGTTATAGTTAGGGTTATGTTTAGAGTTATGCTGAGGGTCAGGGTGAGGGTGAGGGTTAGGGTGAGGAATAGGGTTAGGGTTAGGATTAGGGTTAGGGTGAGGGTGAGGTTTAGGGTTCGATTTAGGGTTAGGGGTAGGGTTAGTTCCTGGGTTAGGGTTAGGGTTAGTGTTAGGGTTAAGGTTAGGGTGAGGGTTAGGTTGAGGTTAAGAATTAGGGTTAGGGTGAGGATTAGGGTTAGGGTGAGAGTTTGCGAGAGGGTTAGGGTTAGGGATAGGTTTAGGATTAGTGTTAAGTTGAGGATGAGTTTTTGTGTTAGGGTTAGATTTAGGGTTAGGCTTAGGATTAGGCTGAGGTTGAGGTTAAGGGTGAGGGTGAGAGTAAGGGTTAGGGTTAGGGTGAGGGTGAGTTTTAGGGTTAGAGTTAGGTTTAGGGTGATACTGAGGGTGAGGGTTAGTGTTAGGGTTAATGTTAGGGTTAGGGTTAAGTTGAGGGTTAGGGTGAGTGTGAGGTTTAGGGTTAGGGTTAGGTTTAGGATTAGGCTTAGGTTGAGGGTGAGGTTGAGGGTTAGAGTTAGGGTGAGGGTTAGGGTTAGGGTTATGGTGAGAGTTAGGGTTCGGCTTAAATTTAGGGTTAGGATGAGGGTTAGGGTAAGGGTTACGGTGAGGGTGAGGTTTAGAGTTAGGTTGAGCGTTAGGGTTAATGTTAGGGTTAGGGTGATGATGAGGGTGAGGGTTAGGGTTAGTATTAGGGTGAGGGTTAGGATGAGGGTTAGGGTTAGGATTAGGGTTAGGGTGAGGGCTAGGTTAGGGTGAGGTTTAGGGTTAGAATTGTGGTGAGTTTTAGGCTTAGGGTTATGGTTAACTTTAGGGTGAGGTTGAGGCTGATTGTGAGGGTTAGTGTTAGGGTTAGTGTTAGAGTTAGGGTTAGGTTGAGGTTTAGGGTGAGGGTGAGGGTTAGTCTTAGGGTTAGAATTAGGATTAGGGTAAGGGTTAGGGTGAGTGTGAGGGTTAGGGCTAGGGTTAGCCTTAGGTTTAGGCTGAGGGTGAGGGTGAGGTTGAGGGTGAGGGTTAGTTTTAGGGTGTGTGTTAGGGTTAGGGTTAGGGTTAGGGTGAGGTTTAGTGTTAGGGTTAGGGTTAGAATTAGGGTTAGTGTTAGTGTTAGGGTTAGGGTGAGATTTAGGGGGAGGTTTAGGGTTATGTTTAGGGTTAGGTTTAAATTTAGGGTTAGGGTTAGGGTGAGGTTTAAGGTGAGTGTGAGGGTTTGTGTTAAGTTTAATTTTAGCCTTAGGTTTAGGCTGAGATTGAGGGTTAGGGTGAGGTTTAGCGTTAGTGTTAGGCTTAGGGTTAGGTTGAGGGTGAGTGTGAGGGTTAGGTTTAGTTTTAGGTTGAGGGTTAGTGTGAGGGTTAGGGTTAGGCTTAGGGTTATAATTAGGGTTAGGGTAAGGGTGAGGGTGAGGTTTAGGATTAGAGTTAGGGTTAGGGTGAGGCTGAGGGTGAGGGTTAGGGTTAGGGTTAATGTTGGAGTTAGGGTTAGGGTGAGTGTTAGGGTGAGGGTGAGGGTTAGGCTTAGGGTTAGGATTAGGATTAGGGTAAGTTTTAGGGTGAGTGTGAGGGTTATGGTTAGGGTTGCGTTTAGGGTGATGGATATGGTTAGGATGAGGTTTAGGGTTAGGGTTAGGGTTATTGTTATGGTTAGGGTTAGGTTATTTTTGGGGTAAGGTTTATATTTACGGTTAAGGTGAGGGTGAGGGTGAGGGTTAGGGTTAGATTTAGGGTGAGGTTTAGGGTTTGGGTTAGAGTTAGAGTTAGGGTTAGGGTGAGGGTGAGGTTTAGGGTTAGAGTCAGGGTTAGGGTGAGGGTTAGGTTGAAGGTTAGGGTTAGGTTTAGTGTTAGGGTTATGGTTAGTGTGAGAATTAGGGGCAGGCATAGTTTTAGGGTTAGGGTTAGGCTTAGGTTTAGGCTGAGGGTGAGGTTGAGGGTGAGAACTTTAGGGTTAAGGTGAGGGTTATGCTTACGTTTAGGGGGAGGGTTAGGATGAGTATTAGGGTAAGGATTAGGGTTAGGGTGAGGGCCAGGGTGAGTGTGAGGTTTAGGTTTAGGGTTAGAGTGAGGTTTAGTTTTAGGGTTAGGATTAGGGTCAGGGTGTGGTTTAGGGTTAGATTTAGGGTTATGGTGAGGGCGAGGGTGTGGGTTAGGTCTAGGTTTAATGTTAGGGTTAGGGTTAAGGTGAGGGTCAGTGTGAGGGTCAGGGTTAGGGTTAGGGTCAGCATTAGGACTAGGGTTAGGTTTAGGGTGAGTGTGAGGGTTAGGGTTACGGTTAGGCTTAGGCTTATTCTGAGGGTGAGGTTGAGGGTGAGGGTTAGGGTTAGGGTGTGTGTTAAGGTTAGGGTTAGGGGGAGGGTTAGAATGAGGGATAGGGTTAGGATTAGGGTTAGAGGGAGGTTTATTAGGGTGAGGGTGAGGTTTATGGTTAGGGTTAGGGTGACGGTTAGGGTTAGGCTGAGCGTGAGGGTGAGGGTGAGTGTTACGGTTAAGGTGAGGCTTAGGGTTAGGTATAGGGTGAGAGTTAGGGTTCGGGTTTAGGGTTAGGGTTCATATTAGGTTTAGGGTTAAGATTAGGGTTAGGGTTAGGGTTAAGGTGAGGGTTAGGGTTAGAGTGAGGGTTAGGGTTATTTTTAGTGTTATGTTTAGGGTTAAGTTTGTGGTGAGGGTGAGGCGGAGGGTGAGGCTGAGGGTTAGGATTAGGGTTAGGGTTAGGTTTAGGGTAAGGATTAGTGTTAATATTAAGGTTAGGGTTAGAGTTATGGTGAGGGTGAGGGTTAGGTTTATGGTTAGGGTGAGGTTTAGGGTAAGGGTTAGGGTGAGGGTTACAGTTAGTGTGAGGATTAGTGTTTGTGTTAGTGTTAGTGTTAGGGTAAGGTAAGTGTTAGAGTGAGGGTTAGGGTTAGGGTGAGGGTTAAGGTTAGAATGAGGGTTAGAGTTAGGGTTAGGGTTGTTGTTAGGGTTAGGGTTAGGGTTAGGATGAGGGTTAGGGTTAGGATTAGGGTGAGGGTGAGGGCTAGATTGAGGGTGAGGTTTAGGGTTAGGCTTAGGCTTAAGCTTAGTGTTAGACTGAGGCTGAGGGTGAGGTTGAGGGTTAAGGTTAGTGTGATGGTTAGGGTTACGGTTAGGGTGAGGGTTAGAATGAGGATTAGGGTTAGGGTTAGGGTGAGGGTGAGGTTTACATTGAGTATTAGTGTTAGGGTTAGTGTGAGGGCTAGGGTGTGGTGAGGTTTAGGGATAGGGTTAGGTTGAGGTTTAGGGTTAAGGCGATGGTTAGGGTTAGTGTGAGGGTTAGTGTTAGTATTAGGGTTAGTTTTAATGTGAGGGTTAGCGTTAGGGTGAGGGTTATTGTTAGGGTTAGTGTTAGGTTTAGGGTTAGGGTTATTGTTAGGGTTAGGTTTACTGTTACGGTGAGGGTGCGGGTTAGGGTTAGGGTTAGGGTGAGGTTTAGGTTTAGGGTCAGGGTTAGAGTTAGGGTTAGGGAGCGGTTGAGGTTGAGGTTTAGGGTTAGTGTTAGTGGGAGGGTTAGGGTGAGGTTTGGGTGAATGTTAGTTTTAGGATTAGGGTTAAGGTGAGGGTGAGTGTGAGGGTTAGGCTTAGGCTTAGGTTTAGTTTTAGGCTGAGGGTGAGGGTGAGTGTGAGTGTTAGAGTTAACTTGAGGGTTAGGGTTAGGGTTAGATTGAGGGTTAGGGTTATTGTTAGGGTGAGGTGTAGGATGAGGTTTAGGGTTAGGATTAAGGTTAGGATGAGGGCAAGGGTGAGGGTGAGGGTTAGGTTTAGCATGATGGCAAGGTTTAGGATTAGGGTTAGGTTCAGGGTTAGGGTGAGGGTTAGGGTTACGGTGGGGGTGAGGGTTAGGGTTAGGGTCAGGGTCAGGGTTAGGGTTAGGGTGAGGGTGAGGTTTAGGATTAGTGTTAGTGTTAGGGTTATTGTTAGTGTTATCTTTCAGGTTAAGTTTACAGTGAGTTTGAGGCTGAGGTTAAGGGTTAGGGGTAGGCTTAGGGTTAGTTTTAGGGTTAGGGTTAGTGTTAGGGTTAGTGTTAGGGTGAGGGCTTGGGATAGGGTGAGGGTTACTCTGAGGGTTAGGGTTAGGGTTAGTGTTATTGTTAAGGTTAGGGTTAGAATTACTGTGAGGATGAGGGTGAGGGTGAGTGTGAAGTTTAGGGTTAATGGGTTAGTCTTAGGCTTAGGGCGAGCGTGAGGGTGAGGGTATGGGTTAGGGTTAGGGTGATTGTTAGGGTTTTAGGGTTAGGGTGAGGTTTAGGGTGAGGTTTAGGTTTATGATTAGGGCTACGGTTCGGGCTAGGTTGAGGGTGAGTGTTAGGGTTAGCCTTAGGGTAACGTTTAGGGTTGGGTTTATGTTTAGGGTTAGGGTGAGTGTTAGGGTGAGTGTTACGGTGAGGGTGAGGGTTAGGGTTAGGGTGTGGGTTAGGGTTAGGGTTAGGGTGAGGTTTAGATTAGGGATAAGGTTAGGGTTATTGTTAGTGTTATGGTTAGGTTTAAGTTTACGGTGAGGGTCAGGCTCAGGGTGATGGTTAGGGTTAGGGTTAGGGTGAGGTGTAGGTTAGGGTTAGGGATAGCATTAGGGTGAGGGTTTGGGTTAGGGTTACGGTGAGGATGAGGGTTAGGGTTAGGTTTAGGGTTAGTGTCATTGTTAGGGTTCGGGTTAAAGTTATGGTGAGATTGAGGGTTAGGGTTAGGGTGAGGGTTAGGTTAGGGTTAGTGTTAGTGTTAGTGTTAGGGTGAGGGTTAGGATGAGGGTGAGCGTGAGGATTAGGGTTAGGATTAGGATTAGGGTTAGTGTTAGTGTGAGTGCTTAGGTTAGGCTTAGGGATAGGGTTAAGCTTAGTGTTAACCTGAGGGTGAAGGTGGGGTTGAGGATTAGGTTAAGGGTGATGGTTAGGGTTAGGGTTAGGTTTAAGGTTAGGATTAGGGTTATGGTTAGTATTAGGTTTGGGGTAATGTCTAGGGTGAGGGTGAGGTTTAGGGTTAGGGTTAGGCTTACGGTTATACTCAGTTTGAGGGTTAATATGAGGGTTAGGCTTAAGGTGAGGGTTAGGGTGATTGTGACGGTAAGGGTAAAGGTGAGAGGCAGAGAGTGAGGATTAAGGTAAGTGTGAGGGTTAGGGTTAGGGTGAGGGTTAGGGTTAGGGTTAAGGTGAGGGTGAGGTTTATATTGAGGATTAGTTTTAGGGTTAGTGTGAGGTTTAGGGTGAGGATGAGTGTTAGGATTAGTGTGAGTGCTAGACTTAGGGTTAGGTTTAGTGTTAGGGTGAGTTTAAGTGTTAGGGTGAGGGTTAGTGTTAGGGTGAGTGTTATGGTTAGAATGAGGATTAGGTTTAGGGTTATTGTTAAGGTTAGGATTAGGGTTATGGTTAGGCAGAGAGTGAGGGTTAGGGTTAGGGTGAGGGTTAGGTTTATGTTTAGGGTTAGGGTTAGAGTTAGGGTTAGGATGAGGGTGAGGTTTAGGGTTAGAGTTAGCTTTTGTGTTAGGTTTAGGGTTAGGGTGAGCGTTAGTGCGAGGGTTAGGGTTAGGCTTAAGCTTAGGCTTTGGGTTAGGCTTAGGCCGAGCATGAGGGTGAGGGTTAGGGTTAGTATTAGGATGAGGGTTATGGTTAGGGTTAGGGTTAGTGTGAGTGTTAGGATGAGTTTTAGGTTTAGGATTAGGGTTAGGGTGAGCACTAGGGTGAGGGTTACTGTGAGGGTTAGGGTTATGTTTAGGATTAGGTGTAGGTTGAGGGTCAGTGTGAGGGTTAGTGTTAGGGTTAGGGTTAGGCTTAGGGTTAGGGTGAGGGTTAGGGTTAGCGTTTGGTTTAGGGTGAGGGGGAGGGTTAGGGTTAGGTTTAGGTGAGGGTGAGGGTTAGAGTTAGGGTTAGTGTGAGTGTTAGGGTTACGGTGAGGGTTATGTATAGGGTGAGGGTTAGGGTTAGGGTTAGGATTAGGGTGAGGGCTAGTGTGAGGGTGAGGTTTAGGGTTAGGGTGAAGGTGAGGTTTAGGGTGAGGTTGAGGTTTAGGGTTAGTGTTAGGGTGAGGTTTAGGGTTATGGTTAGGATTAAGGTTAGGGCGAGTGTGAGGTTTAGCCTTAGAGTTAGGGTTAGGGTGAGGGTTAGGATTAGGCTTAGTGTGAGGGTGACGGTGAGGGTGACATGGTTAAAGTTACGGTGAGGTTTCGGTTAAGTGTGAGGTTTAGGGTAAGGATGAGGTTCAGTGTTATGATGAGGGTTAAGGTGAGGGTGAGGGTTAGGGATAGGGTTTAGGTTAGGGTGAGGGTTAGGTTGAGGGTTAGGGTTAGGGTTATGCATAGGGTTAGGGTGAGGCTTAGGCTGAGGTTTAGGGTTAGGATTAGGGTGAGGGTCAGGGTGAGAATTAGGGTGAGAGTGAGGGTTAGGATTCAGGTGAGGTTTAGGGTTGTTATTAGGGTCAGGTTCAGATTTAGGGTGACGTTGACGTTTGGGATGAGGGTTAGGGTGAGGGTTAGAGTTAGGGTTAAGGTGAGGGTTAGGGTAAGGTGTAGGGTTACGGTTAGGTTGAGGGTGTGGATTAGTGTGAGAGTTAGGGTTAGGGTTAGGGTTAGGATTAGTGTGAGGGAAAGAATTAGCTGACTGTTAGGGTGAGGGTGAGTTTTAGGGTTAGGAATACTGATAGGATTAGCTGAGGGTGAGGGTAAGGTTTAGGGTTAGGGTTAGGGTGAGCTTTGGGTGAGGGTTAGGGTAAGGTTGAGGGTTAGGGTGAGAGTGATGGTAAGGGTAAAGGTGAGGGTTAGGCTGAGGGTGAGGGTTAAGTTAAGGGTGAGGGTTAGGGTTAGGGTGAAGTTTAGGTTAAGGGTTTGGGTTACAGTTAGGGTGAGGGTTAGATTGAGGATTAGGGTTAGGGTTAGTGTGAGGTTTAGGGTTAGGTTGAGGGTTAGGGTTAGGTTGAGGGTTAGGGTTAGAATTAGGCTTAGGGTGAGGGCCAGGGTGAGGGTGAGGTTTAGGTGAGGGTTAGGGTTAAGGTTAGGGTGAGGTTTAGGGTTACTGTGAGGGTTAGTGTTAGTGTGAGGGTTAGTGTTAGAGTTAGGGTTAGTGTTAGGGTGAGGGTAAGTGTTAGGGTGAGGGTTTTGGTTAGGGTGAGGGGTATGTTTAGGGTGACGGTTACCGTTAGGTGTAGGGTTATTGTTAGGGTTAGAATTCGGATTAGGGTTAGGGTGAGGGTGAGTGTGTGGGTTAGGGTTAGGTTTAGGTTTAGGCTTAAGTTTAGGCTGAGGGTGAGGTTGAGGCTGAGGGTTAGGGTTAGGGTGATGGTTAGGGTTAGGGTTAGGGTGAGGGTTAGGATGAAGGTTAGAGTTAGGATTAAGGTTTGGGTGACTGCTAGGGTGAAGGTGAGGTTTAGTGTTATGTTTAGGGTGAGGTTTAGGGTTAGGGTTAGGGTTAGGGTTAAGGTGTGGGTGAGCTTTAGGTTTAGATTTAGGATTAGGGTGAGGGCTAATGTTAGGTTTAGTGTTAGATTTAGTGTTAGGGTGAGGGTTAGGGATAAGGTGAGGGTTAGGGTTAGGGCTGGGATTAGGATTAGTGTCAGAGTGAGGGTGAATGTGAGTGTGAGGGTTAGTGTTAGGGTTAGGGATAGGATTAGGTTTAGGCTGAGGGTGTGGGTGAGGGTTAAGGTGAGGGTGAGTGTGAGGTTTAGGGTTAGGGTTAGGGGAATGTTAGGGTGAGGGTTATGGTTAGGGATAGGGTTAGTTTTAGGATTAAGGTTAGGGTGAGTGTGAGTATGAGTGTTAGTGTTAGGTTTAGGGTTAGTGTTAGGCTGAGGGTGAGGTTGAGGGTTAGGGTTAGGGTATGGGTTAGGTTTAGGGTTAGGGTGAGGGTTAGGATGAGGTATAGGATTAGGATTAGGGTTAAGGTGAGAGCTAGGGTGAGGGTTAAGTTTAGGATGAGGTTTAGGGTGATGTTGAGGGTTTGGGTTAGGTTTAGGATTAGGGTTAGGGTTATGGTGTGGGTTAGGTGAGTGTGAGGGTTAGTATTAGGTTGGGTTTAGGGTTAGGGTTAGGTTTAGGCTTAGGCTTAGGTTTAGGCTGAGGGTGAGGTTGGGGTTGAGGAATAGGTTTTGGGTTATGGTTAGGGTTAGGGTAAAGGTGAGGGTTACGATGAGGGTTACGGTTAAGATTAGGTTAGGGTGAGGGCTAGGATGAGGGTGAGTGTTAGGATTAGAGTTAGGCTTAGGCTTAGGGTTAGGCTGAGGATGAAGGTGGGGATGATGAATAGGTTTTGTGTGATGGTTAGGGTTAGGGTTAGGATGAGGGTTAGGATGAGAGTTAGTGTTAGGATAAGGTTTAGGGTGAGGGCTAGGGTGAGGGTGAGGGTTAGGGTGAGGGTTAGGCTTAGGCTTAGGCTTAGGCTGATGGTGAGGGTGAAGGATAGGTTTAGGTTTATGGATAGCGTTAGGGTTAGGCTGAGTGTTAGGATGAGTGTTACGGTTAGGATGAGGGTTAGGGTGAGCATGACGTTAACAGTAAAGGTGAGGTTTAGGCTGAGGGTGAGTGTTCCCCTAAGGGTGAGAGTTAGGATTAGTGTTAGGGTTAGTGTAATGTTAGCGTGAGGTTTAGGGTGATGGTGAGTGTTAGATTGAGGATTAGGGTTAGGGTTAGTGTGAGGCTTAGTGTGCGGATGATGGTTAGGGTTAGGGTGAGGGTTATGGTTAGAATTAGGGTTAGAGTGAGGTCTAGGGTGAGTGTGAGGTTTAGGGTTAGGGTTAGGGTGGGGTTTAGGGTTAGGTTGAGAGTTAGGGTTACTGTGAGGGTTAGTGTTAGAGTTAGGGTTAGGGTAAAGGTTAGGGTAAGTGTTAGGGTTAGGGTTAGGGTTAGTGTGAGTGTTATGGTTAGGGTGAGGGTTAGGGTTAGGTTTAGGGTTATTGTTAGGTTTAGGGTTATGGTTACAGTGAGGGTGAGGGTGAGGGTTAGGGTTAGGGTGAGGTTTAGGTTTAGGATTAGAGTTTGAGTTAGGGTTAGCGTGAGGGTGAGGTTTAGGGTTAGAGTTAGGGTTAGGGTGAATTTTAGGATGAGGTTTAGGGTTAGGGATAGTTTTAGGTTTAGGGTTAGGGTGAGGTTAGGGTGAGCGTAATGGTTAGGTTTATGGTTAGGATTAGGGTTAGGGTGAGGGTAAGTGTGTGGGTTAGGGTTAGGTTTAGGGTTAGGCTTAGGGTTAGGCTGAGGGTTAGGGTTGGGGTTTGGTTTAGGGTGAGGGTTAGGGTTAGGGTTACGGTGAGGGTTAGGATGAGGGTTAGGTTTAGGATTGGGGTTAGGGTGAGGGCTAGGGTGAGGTTGAGGGTTAGGGTTAGGGTTAGGGTGAGGTTTAGGTTTAGTTTTAGGGTTAGGGTCAGGGTGAGTTTGAGGTTTAAGGTTAGAGAGAGGTTTAGGGTGTGGGTTAGGGAGAGGGTTAGGTTTAGGGTTAGTGTTAGTGTTAGGGTTAGGGTGAGTGTTAGGGTGAGGTTTAGGGTTAGGGATAAGGTTAGGTTTAGGATTAGGGTTAGGCTGAGGGTGAGTGTGAGGGTTAGGGTTAGGGTAAGGTTTAGGCTGAAGTAAGTGGTAAGTGTGGGGGTTAGGGTTAGGGTGCGGGTTAGGGTTAGGGTTAGATTTAGCCTTAAAGTGAGGTTTAGTGTTAGGGTTAGGGTTTGGGTGAGGGTTAGGTTTAGAGTTATGGTGAGGCTTAGGTTTAGGCTTAGGTTTACACTTAGGGTTAGGCTGAGGGTGAGGGTGGGGGTGAGGATTAGGGTTAGGGTTAGGTTTAGGTTCATTGTTAGTGTTATGGTCTAGGGTAAAGTTGCGGTGAGGGTGAGGCTGAGGGTGAGGGTTATGGTTAAGGTTAGGGTTAGGGTTAGGGTTAGTGTTATTGTTACGGTTAGGGTTAGAGTTACGGTGAGGTTGAGGTTGGGGGTGAGGGTTAGTGTTAGGGTGAGGTTTAGGGTGAGGTTTAGGGTTAGGGTTAGGATGAGCGTGAGGTTTAGGTTTAGAGTTAGGGTTAGGGTGAAGGTTAGGGTGAGGTTTAGGGTTAGGGTTAGCGTTAGGGTTAGGGTGAGGGTGAGGGTTAGGATGAGGTTTAGGGATAGGTTTAGGGTTAGAATTAGGGTTATGGTGAGGGTGAGTGTAAGGGTTAGGGTGAGGGTTAGGCTTAGGCTTAGGGTTAGGCTGAGCGTGAGTGTTGCGGTGAGGTTTAGGTTTAGGGTGATGGTTAGGGTTAGGGTTAGTGTTATTGTTAGGGTTAGGGTTAGAATTCCGTTGAGGGTGAGGGTGTGGGTTAGGGTTAGGGTTAGGGTTATGGTGGGCTTTAGATTTAAGGTTAGGGTTAGGGTTAGGGTGAGGGTGAGGTTTAGGGTTAGATATAGGGATAGGGGGAGGGTTAGGGGGAGGGGTAGGGTGAGGGTTAGTGTTAGGGTTAGGGTGAGGGTGAGGGTTAGTTTGAGTTTTAGGTTTCGGTTAGGGTTAGTGTGAGGGTTAGTGTTAGGGTTAGGATTAGTGTTAGGTTCAGAGTAAGTGTTAGGGTGAGGGTTTAGGTTAGGGTGAAGGTTTATGGTTAGGGTAAGGTTTAGGGTTAAGGTTAGGGTGAGGTTTAGGGTTTGGGTTAGGGTTAGAGTTAGGTGTAGGGTGAGGGTGAGGTTTTGGGATAGAGTTAGGGTTAGGGTGAATGTTAAGTTGAGTGTTAGTGTTAGGGTTAGGGTTTGGGTGAGGTTTAGGGTTTGGGTTAGGGTTAGGTTTAGGGTTAGGGTGAGGTTATGGGTTAGAGTTAGGGTTTGGGTGAGGTTTAGGTTGAGGGTTAGTGTTAGGGTTCGTGTTAGGGTAAGGGTTATGGTGAGAGTTCGGGGGAGAGTTAGGTTTAGGGATAGGGTTAGGCGTAGGGTTAGGGTGAGGGTTAGGGTTAGGGTTTGGTTTAGGGTGAGGGGGAAGTATAGGGTTAGGGTTAGTGTGAGTGTGAGTGTGAGGGTTAGTGTTAGGTTTAGTGTGAGTGTTAGGTTTACGGTGAGTGTTATGGTTAGGGTGAGAATTAGTATTAGGGTTACGGTTAGGGTGAGGGTTAGTGTGAGGGTGAGGTTTAGGTTTAGGCTGAGGGTGAGGTGAGGTTCAGGGTTAAGGTTAGGGTTAGGTTTAGGGTTATGTTTAGGGTTAAGTTTAGGGCGAGTGTGAGGTTTAGGGTTAGAGTTAGGTTTAGGGTGAGGGTTAGGGTCAGAGTGAGGGTTAGGGGTAGGGGTAGGGTGAGGGTTAGTGTTAGGGTGAGGGTTGGGTTAGGGTTAGGTTTAGAGTTAGGGATAGGGTGAGCATTAGGGTTAGCCAATGTGCGAGGGTGAGTGATAGGTTTAGGGCCAGGGTGAAGTTGACGGTTACGGTTAGGGTTAGTGTGAGGTTTAGGTTTAGGGTGAGGTTTAGCATTAGGCTTAGGGTTAGGATTAGGGTGAGGGTGAGGTTTAGGGTTAGAGTTAGAGTTAGGGTGAATGTTTGGTTTAGGGTTAGGCTTAGGGTTAGGCTGAGGGTGAGGTTGAAGTTGAGGGTTAGAGTTAAGTTTAGTGTTAGGGTTAGGTTTAGGGTTAGGGTGAGGGTTAGGGTGAGGGTGAGGGATAGGGTTCGGGTTTGATTAGAATTAGGGTTAGGGTTAGGTTAGTGTGAGGGTTAGGGTTAGGCTTAGGGTTAGGCTGAGGGTGAGGGTGAGGGTGACGGTTAGGGTGAGGGTGAGTGTTAGGTTTAGGGTTAGGGTGAGGTTTAGTGTTAGGGTTATGGTTAGAGTTTGGGTTAGTGTTAGTGTTAGGGTTAGGGTGAGAGTTCTGGGGAGGGTTAGGATTAGGGTTAGGGTTAGGGTTAAGTTTAGGGTTAGGGTTAGGGTTAGGGTTAGGGTTATGGTGAGGGTGAGGTTTTCTGTTAGCATTAGGGTTAGGGTGAGGCTGAGGGTGAGGGTTAGGGTTAGGGTTAGTTAGGGTTAGGGTTAGGGTGAGGGTTAAGTTGAGTGGGACGGTTTGTGTTAAGTTTAATGTTAGCCTTAGGTTTAGGCTGAGGGTGAGGGTGAGGGTGAGGTTTAGGTTTAGATTTAGTGTTAGCGTTAGGGTTAGGGTTAGGGAGAGGGTGAGAGTTAGGTTGAGGTTTAATGTTAGGGTTAGTGTTAGGGTTAGTGTGAGGGTTAGCTTTAGGGTTAGAGTTAGTGTTAGGGTGAGGGTAAGTGTTATGGTGAGGGTTTGGGTTAGGGTGATTGTTATTGTTAGGGTGAGGGTTAGGATTAGGGTTAGGGTTATTGTTAGGTTTAGGTTTAGTGTTACAGTTATGGTGAGGTTGAGGGTTAGGGTTA
This sequence comes from Dipodomys merriami, assembly GCF_024711535.1. Lineage (NCBI taxonomy): Eukaryota > Metazoa > Chordata > Mammalia > Rodentia > Heteromyidae > Dipodomys > Dipodomys merriami. The sequence continues at coordinate 2,696,720 of NW_027202849.1, forward strand.
GGGTGAGGGTGAGGTTTAGGGTTTGGGTTAGGGTTCGAGTTAGGTTTAGTGTGAGGGTGAGGTTTAGGGTTAGGATTAGGGTTAGGGTGAGGGCTAGGGTGAGGGTGAGTTTTAGCTTTAGGGTTAGGGTGAGGTTTAGGGTTAGGGTTAGAGTTAGGGTCAGGACGACTTTTAGGTTTAGAGTTAGGGTTACGGTCAGGCTGAGGGTGCGGGTTAAGTTTAGGTTTAATGTTAGTTAGGGTTAGGGTTAAGGTGAGGGTTAGGGTGAGGGTGAGGATTAGGGTTAGGGTCAGCTTTAGAATTAGGTTTAGGGTTAGGGTGAGTGTGAGGGTTAGGGTTAGGCTTAGGCTTAGGCTTATTCTGAGGGTAAGATTGAGTGTGAGGGTTAGGGTTAGGGTGAGTGTTAAGGTTAGCTTTAGGGGGAGGGTTAGGATGAGGGTTAGGTTTAGGATTAGGGTTAGGGAGAGGGCTAGGATGAGAGTGAGATTTATGGTTATGGTTAGGGTGAGGTTTATGATTAGGGTTAGGGTGAGGTTGAGATTTAAGGTTAGAGTTACAGTTAGGGTGAGGCTGAGGGTGAGGGTTAGGTTTAGGGTTAGTGTTAGGGATAGGGTTATGGTGAGTGATAGGGTGAGGGTGAGGGTTAGGGTTAGGTTTAGGATTAGGATTAGGGTTAGGGTTAGGGTGAGTGTGGGGGTTAGTGTTAGGGGTAGGCTTAGGCTTAGGCTTAGGCTGAGGCTGAGTTTGAGGGTGAGGGTTAGGCTTTGGGTGACGATTAGTGTTAGGGATAGGGTGAGAGTTAAGGTTTGTGTTATGTTTAGGGTTAAAGTGAGGTGTACGGTAAGGGTTAAGGTGAGGGTGAGGTTTAGTGATAGTGTTAGTGTTAGGGTGAGGGTTAGGATGAGGGTTAGGGTTAGCATTAGGGTTACGGTGAGGGCTAGGGTGAGGATGAGGTTTAGGGTTAGGTTTAGGGTTAGTGTGAGGTTTAGGTTTAGGGTTAGGGTTAGGGTGAGAGTGAGGTTCATGGTTAGAATTGGTGTTAGGTAGAGGCTGATTGTGAGGGTTTGGGTTAGGGTTAGTGTTAGATTTAGGGTTAGGGTGAGGGTTAGGTTGAGGGTGAGGGTTAGGCTTCGGGTTAGGATTCGGATTAGGTTAAGGGTTAGGGTGAGTGTGAGGGTTAGGATTAGGTTTAGGGTTAGGCTGAGCGTGAGGGTGAGGTTGAGGGTTAGGGTTAGGCTGAGGGTTAGGGTTAGGGTTATTGTGAGGGTTAGGTTTAAGGTGAGGGTTAGAATGAGGTTTAGGGTTAGGATTAGAGTTAGGTTGAGCACTGGGTGAGGGTTACTGTGAGGGTTAGCTTTAGGTTGAGGATTAGGTTTAGGTTGAGGGTGAGTGTGAGGTTTAGGTTTAGGGTTAGGGTTAGGCTTAGGGTTAGGGTGAGGGTTAGGGTTAGGTTTTGGTTTAGGGTAAGGGGGAGGGTTAGGGTTAGTGTGAGGGTTACAGTTAGGGTGAGAGTGAGGGTGAGGGTAAGCGTTATGGTGACGGTTAGGGTGAGGGTGAGGGTTAGGGTTAGGATTAGGGATAGGGTTAAGGATAGGCTGAGGTTGATGGTGAGGGTGAGGTTGAGGTTTAGGGATGGGTTATGGTTAGGGTGAGGTCTAGGGTGAGGGTGAGGTTTAGGGTGAAGGTGAGGGTGAGGGTGTTGGTTAGGTAATCCTTAGGGTTAAGGTGAGGATTAGTTGAGCGTGAGGGTAAGGGTGAGCTTGAGGTTTAGGTTGTGGGTGAGCGTTAGGGTTAGGGTGAGGGTTCGGGTGATGGTGAGGGTTAGGGTGAAGTAGAAGGTTAGGGTTAGGTGAGGGTTAGTGTTAGGTTTAGGGTTAGGGTGAGGGTTAGGATTGTTTAGGGTTAGGGTGAGGTGTAGGGTGAGGGTGAGGGTTAAGGTTAGTGTTAGGCTTGTAGTGTGGGTAATTGATAGCATGACGGTTTGGGTCTGTGTTACACTTAGCATTAGGGTTAGGGTGAGGGTTAGGCTGAGGATTAGGGTGAGTTTTATGGTTAGGGTGAGGGTTAGGGTTAGGGTTAGCGTAAGGGTGATGGTGAGGGTGACAGTTAGGGTTAAAGTTACGGTGAGGGTTCGATTAAGTGTGAGGTTTAGGGTGAGGATGAGTTTAAGTGTTAGGATAAGGGTTAGGGTGAGGGTGAGGGTTAGGGTTAGGGTTTGGGTTAGGGTGAGGGTTAGGGTTAGGGTTATGGTTAGGGTTAGGGTGAGGGTTAGGATGAGGTTTAGGGTTAGGATTAGGGTGAGGGTTAGGGTGAGATTAGGGTGAGGGTGAGGGTTAGGATTCAGGTGAGGGTTAGGGTTGTTGTTAGGGTTAGGGTCAGATTTAGGGTGACGTTTAAGTTTAGGGTGAGGGTTAGGGTGAGGGTTAGAGTTAGGGTTAAGGTGAGGGTTAAGGTAAGGTGTAGGGTTACGGTTAGGGTGAAGGTTTGGTTTAGTGTGAGAGTTAGGGTTAGGGTTAGGGTTAGGATTAGTGTGAGGGAAAGAATTAGCTGACTGTTAGGGTGAAGGTGAGGTTTAGGGTTAGGAATACTGATAGGATTAGTGTTAAGCTGAGGTTGAGGGTAAGGTTTAGGGTTAGGGTTAGGGTGAGGGTTTGGGTGAGGGTTAGGGTAAGGTTGAGGGTTAGGGTGAGAGTGATGGTAAGGGTAAAGTTGAGGGTTAGGCTGAGGGTGAGGGTTAAGTTAAGGGTGAGGGTTAGGGTTAGGGTGAGGTTTAGGTTAAGGGTTCGGGTTACAGTTAGGGTGAGGGTTAGATTGAGGATTAGGGTTAGGGTTAGTGTGAGGTTTAGGGTTAGGTTGAGGGTTAGGGTTAGGTTGAGGGTTAGGGTTAGAATTAGGGTTAGGGTGAGGGCCATGGTGAGGGTGAGGTTTAGGTGAGGGTTAGGGTTAAGGTTAGGGTGAGGTTTAGGGTTCTGTGAGGGTTAGTGTTAGTGTGAGGGTTAGTGTTAGAGTTAGGGTTAGTGTTAGGGTGAGGGTAAGTGTTAGGGTTGGGGTTTGGGTTAGGGTGAGGGTTATGTTTAGGGTGAGGGTTAGCGTTAGGTTTAGGGTTATTGTTAGGGTTAGAATTAGGATTAGGGTTAGGATGAGGGTGAGTGTGTGGTTTAGGGTTAGGTTTAGGTTTAGGGTTAAGTTTAGGCTGAGGGTGAGGTTGAGGCTGAGGGTTAGGGTTAGGGTGATGGTTAGGGTTATGGTTAGGGTGAGGGTTAGGATGAGGGTTAGAGTTAGGATTAAGTTTTGGGTGATGGCTAGGGTGAAGGTGAGGTTTAGAGTTAGGTTTAGGGTGAGGCTTAGGGTGAGGGTTATGGTTAGGGATAGGGCTAGATTTAGGATTAGGGTTAGGGTGCGTGTGAGTGTGAGGGTTAGTGTTAGGGTTAGGGTTAGGCTGAGGGTGAGGTTGAGGGTTAGGTTTAGGTTGAGGATTAGGGTTAGGGTTAGGGTGAGGGTTAGGATGAGGTATAGGGTTAGGATTAGGTTTAAGGTGAGATCTACGGTGAGGGTGAAGTTTAGGGTTAGGTTTAAGGTGAGGTTGAGGGTTCGGGTTTGGTTTAGGATTAGGGTGAGGGTTATGGTTAGGGTTAGGTGAGGGTGAGTGTTAGGGTTAGGTTGAGGGTTACGGTTAGGGTTAGGTTAGGGTGAGGTTTAGGGTTAGGGTTAGGGTGAGGGTTAGGATGAGGGTTATGGTTAGGCTTAGATTTAGGGTGGGGTCTAGGGTGAGGGTGAGGTTTAGGGTTAGGTTTAGGCTTAGGCTTAGGTTTAGGCTGAGGGTGTGGGTGAGGGATAGGGTTAGGATTATGGATAGCGTTAGGGTTAGGCTGAGTGTTAAGATGAGTGTTCGGTTAGGGTGAGGGTTAGGGTGAGCATGATGGTAACAGTAAAGGTGAGGTTTAGGCTGAGGGTGAGTGTTCCCCTAAGAGTGAGAGTTAGGATTAGGGTGAGGGTTAGTGTAAGGGTTCGGGTGAGTGTTAGATTGATGGTAAGTGTTAGATTGAGGATTAGGTTTAGGGTTAGTGTGAGGCTTAGTGTGAGGATGATGGTTAGGGTTAGGGTGAGGATTAGGGTTAGGGTTAGGGTGAGGTTTAGTGTTAGGGTGAGGGTTAGGTTTATTTTGAGGGTTAGTGTTAGCGTTAGGGTAAGGGTTAATTTGAGGGTAAGTGTTAGGGTGAGGGTTAGGCTTAGGGTGAGTGTTATTGTTAGGGTGAGGGTTAGGGTTAGCTTTAGGGTTATTGTTAGGTTTAGGGTTAGGGTTACAGTGAGGGTGAGGGTGAGGGTTAGGGTTAGGGTGAGGTTTAGGGTTAGGGTGAGGGTTTGAGTTAGGGTGAGGGTGAGGTTTAGGGTTAGAATTAGGGTTAGGGTGAGGGTTAGGATGAGGTTTAGGGTTAGGGATAGTTTTAGGTTTAGGGTTACGTTGAGGTTAGGGTGAGAGTAAGGGTTAGCTTTATGGTTAGGATTAGGATTAGGGTGAGGGTAAGTGTGTGGGTTAGGGTTAGGGTTAGGGTTAGGCATAGGGTTAGGCTGAGGGTTAGGTTGAGGGTGTGCTTTAGGGTGAGGGTTAGGGTTAGGGTTGTGGTGAGGGTTGGATGAGGGTTACGTTTAGGATTGGGGTTAGGGTGAGGGCTAGGGTGAGGTTGAGGGTTACGGTTAGGGTTAGGGTGAGGTTTAGATTTAGTTTTAGGGTTAGGGTCAGGGTGAGTTTGAGGTTTAGGGTTAGATATATGTTTAGGGTGAGAGTTAGGGAGAGGGTTAGGTTTAGTGTTAGTGTTAGTGTTAGGTTTAGGGTGAGTGTTAGGCTGAGGGTTAGGGTTAGGGATAGGGTTAGGTTTAGGATTAGGGTTAGGCTGAGGGTGAATGTGAGGGTTGGGGTTATGGTTAGGTTTTGGCTTAGGGTTAGGCTGAGGTAGAGGCTAAGTGTGATGGTTAGGGTTAGGGTGCGGGTTAGGGTTAGGGTTAGGGTTAGTGTTAGCCTTAAAGTGAGGTTTAGTGTTAGGGTTAGGGTTTGGGTGAGGGTTAGTTTTTGGGTTATGGTGAGGCTTAGGTTTAGGCTTAGGTTTATGCTTAGGGTTAAGCTGAGGGTGAGGGTGGGGGTGAGGATTAGGGTTAGGGTTAGGTTTAGGGTTATTTTTAGTGTTATGTTTAGGGTAAAGTTTGCGGTGAGGGTGAGGCTGAGGGTGAGGCTTATGGTTAAGGTTAGGGTTAGGGTTAGGGTTAGTGTTATTGTTACGGTTAGGGTTAGAGTTACGGTGAGTTTGAGGTTGGGGGTGAGAGTTAGGGTTAGGGTGAGGTTTAGGGTGAGTTTTAGGGTTAGGGTTAGGGTGAGGGTGTGGTTTAGGTTTAGAGTTAGGGTTAGGGGGAGGGTTAGGATGAGGTTTCGAATTCCGTTGAGGGTGAGGGTGTGGGTTAGGGTTAGGGTTAGGTTTAGGGTGGGCTTTAGGGTTACGTTTAGGTTTAGGGTTAGGGTGAGGGTGAGGTTTAGGGTTAGATATAGGGTTAGGGGGAGGGTTAGGGTGAGGGTTAGGGTGATGGTTAGTGTTAAGGTTAGGGTGAAGGGGAGGGTTAGTTTGAGTTTTAGGGTTCGGGTTAGCGTTAGTGTGAGGGTTAGTGTTACCCTTAGGATTAGTGTTAGGGTCAGGGTAAGTGTTAGGGTGAGGGTTTAGGTTAGGGTGAGGGTTTATAGTTAGGGTGAGTGATAGGGTTAGGATTAGGGTGAGGTTTAGGGTTTGGGTTAGGGTTAGAGTTAGGTTTAGGGTGAGGGTGAGGTTTTGGGATAGAGTTAGGGTTAGGGTGAGTGTTAGGTTTAGGGTTAGTGTTAGTGTTAGGGTTTGGATGAGGTTTAGGATTTTGGTTAGGGTTAGGGTTAGTTTTAAGGTGAGGGTGAGATTTTGGGTTAGAGTTAGGGTTAGGGTGAAGGTTAGGTTGAGGGTTAGTGTTAGGGTTCGTGTTAGGGTTAGGGTTATGGTGAGAGTTAGGGGGAGAGTTAGGGTTAGGGTTAGGGTTAGCATTAGGGTTAGGGTGAGGGTGAGTGTGTGTGTTAGGGTTAGGTTTAGGGTTAGGGTTAGGTTTAGGCAGAGGGTGAGGTTGAGGGTGAGGTTTAGGTATAGGATGAGGTTTAGGTTTCAGGTTAAGTTTAGGGTTATGGTGAGGGTTAGGGTAAGGGTTTTGGTGAGGGTGAGGGTTAGCGTTAGGTTGAGGGATAGGGTTAGGGTTTGGGTTAGGGTGAGGGTTAGGGTTAGGGTTAAGGTGAGGGTTCGAATGAGGATTAGGGTTAAGATTAGGGTTAGGGTGAGGGCTAGGGTGAGAGTGGGCATTAGGTTTAGTGTTAGGGTGAGGTTTAGGGTTAGGTTAGGGTGAGGGTTAGGATGAGGGTTAGGATTACAGTGAGGGTGACCGTTAGAGATAGGGTGAGGGTTATGGTTAGGACTAGGGTTAGGGTGGGGTTGAATGCTAGGATTAGGTGTAGGGGCAGGGTTAGGTTTAGAGTTACAATAAGGGTGAGGGTGAGGGTTAGGTTAGATTTAGGGTGAGGTTCAGGGTTAGGATTAGGGTGAGGGTGAGTTATAGGTTTAGAGTTAGGGTTAGGGTTAGGGTTAGGTTGAGGGTCAGTTTCAGGGTTAGTTTTAGGGTTAGGGTTAGGGTGAGTGTTAGGTTGAGGTTTATTGTTAGGGTTAGGGTTAGAGTTAGGATTAAGTTTAGGGTGAGGGTGAGAGTGAGAGTTAGGGTTCCGGTTAGGCTTAGACTGAGGTTGAGGATGGGGGTGAGGATTAGTTTTAGAGTGATGGTTAGGATTAGGGTTAGGTTGAGGGTTAGGATGAGGGTTAGGTTTAGGTTGAGGGTTAGGGTGAGGGTGATAGTAAGTGTAAAAGTGAGGGTTAGGCTGAGGGTGAGGGTTAAGATAAGTGTGAGGGTTAGGGTTAGGATTAGGCTTCGGGTAAGTGTTCTCATTAAGGTTAGGGTGAGGGTTAGATTGAGGATTAGATTTAGTGTTAGTTTGAGGTTTAGGGTGAGGATGAGAAATTAGGGTTACCGTGAGGGCTAGGGTGAGAGTGAGGTTTAGGGTTAGGTTTAGGGGTAGGGTGAGGATTAGGATTAGGGTGAGGTTTAGGGTTAGTGTGAAGGTTAGTGTTAGGTTTAGGGTTAGTGTTAGGATGAGGTTAAGTGTTAGGTTGAGGGTTAAGTTTAGGGTGAGTCTTATGGTTAGTGTTAAGGTTCGGGGTACGTTTAGGTTGATGGTGAGTATGAGGGTTAGGGTTAGGGTGAGGTTTAGTGTTAGTGTTAGGGTTAGGCTTAGTGTTAGGGTGAGATTTAGGGTTAGGGTGATGGTTAGTGTTAGTGTGAGGGTTAGAGTTAGGGTTAGGGTTAGTGTTAGGGGGAGGGTTAGTGTTAGGGTGAGAGTTATGGTTAGGGAGAGGTTTAGGGTTAGGGTTAGGGTTATTGTTAGAGTTAGGTTTAGGGTTACGGTGACGGTGAGGGTAAGGGTGAGGGTTAGGGTTGGTGTTATGATGAGGTTTAGGTTTAGGGTTAGGCTTAGAGTTAGGGTTAGGGTGAGGGTGAAGTTTAGGGTTGGAGTTAGGTTTAGTGTTAAGGTTAACATTAGGGTGAGGGTTAAGCTTTGGCTTAGGCTTAGGCTTAGGCCCAGCATGAGGGTGAGGATTAGGGTTTGGGCTAGGGTGAGGGTTAAGGTTAGGGTAAGGGTGAGCATTAGGATGAGGTTTAGGGTTAGGATTAGGGTTAGGGTGAGAGCTAGGGTGAGGGTAAGGCTGAGGGTTAGGGTTAGGGATAGGGTTAGCTTTAGGATTAGAGTTAGGTTGAGGGTGATTGTGAGAGTTAGGGTTAGGTTTAGGGTTAGGCTTAGGGTTTTGGTGAAGATAAGGGTTAGGTTTTGGGTTAGGGTGAGGGTGAGGCTGAGGATTAGGGTTAGGTTTATGGCTAGGTTTAGGGTTAGGTTTAGGCTGAGGGTGAGGGTGGGGGTGAGGGTTAGGTTTAGGGTTAGGGTTAAAATTAGGGTTATTTTTAGTGTTATGTTTTGGGTTTAGTTTGTGGTGAGAGTTAGCCTGAGGTTGAGGGTTTTGGTTAGGGTTAGGCTTAGTCTTACGGTTAGGCTGAGGGTGAGGGCGGGGATGAGGAATAGGTTTTGGATGATGCTTAGGGTTAGGGTTAGGGTGAGGGTTAGGATGAGGCTTAGGGTTAGGATTATGTTAAGGGTGAGGGCTAGGTTGAGGGTGAGCGTTAGTGTTACGGTTAGGCTTAGGATTAGTGTTAGGCTGAGGATGAAGGTGGGGGTGAGGGTTTGAGTTAGGGTGATGGATAGGGTTAGGTTTAGGCTGAGTGTTAGGATGAGGGTTAGGGTTAGGGTGAGGGTTAGGGTGAGTGTGATGGTAAGAATAAAGGTGAGGCTTAGGCTGAGGGTGAGTGTTCCCCTAAGGGTGAGAGTTAGGATTAGGGTGAGGGTTAGGGTAAGGGTTAAGGTGAGGGATAGGGTTAGGGTTAGGGTTAGATTGTGGATCAGGGTTGGGGTTTGTGTGAGGTTTAGGGTGAGGATGAGGGTTAGGGTTAGGGTGAGGGTTAGAGTTAGAATTAGGGTTAGGGTGAGGGCTAAGGTGAGGCTGAGGGTTAGGGTTAGGGTTAGGGTTAGGGTTATTGTTAGTGTTATGGTTAAGGTTAAGTTTACGGTTAGGGTGAGGCTGACGGTGAGGTTTTGGGTTAGGGTTAAGGTGAGGCTGATGGTGAGGGTTAGGGTTACGGTTAGGGTGAGGGTTTAAGTTGGGGTTAGGGTTAGAGTGAGGATTAGGGTTAGTGTTATTGTTAGGGTTAGGGTTAGAGTTATGGTGAGGGTGAGGGTAAGGGTTAGGTTTATGTTTAGGGTGAGGGTTAGGGTGAGGGTGAGGTTTAGGGATAGAGTTAGTGTTAGGGGGAGGGTTAGGGCGAGGGTTAGGTTTAGGGTTAGTGTTAGGGTTAGGGTTAGGGTGAGGGTTAGGTTGAGTTTAGGGTTAGTGTTAGGGTTGGGTTTAGGATTAGGGTTATGGTGAGGCTGAGTGTGAGGATTAGGTTTAGGATTAGTTTTAGGCTTAGGGTTAGGCTGAGGGTGAGGGTGGGGTTGAGGATTAGGTTAAGGGTGATGATTAAGGTTAGGGTTAGGTTTAGAGTTAGGATTAGGGTTAGGGTTAGGATTAGGGTTAGGGTGATGTCTATGGTGAGGGTGAGGGTCAGGGTTAGGGTTAGGCTTAGGGTTACAATCAGGGTGAGGGTTAGGATGAGGGTTAGGCTTAGGGTGAGGTTTAGGGTGATTGTGACGGTAAGGTTAAAAGCGAGACTTAGGCTGATAGTGGGGATTAAGGTAAGGGTGAGGGTTAGGGATAGGGTGAGGGTTAGGGTTAGCATTAAGGTGAGGGTGAGTTTTATATTGAGGATTAGTTTTAGGGTTAGTGTGAGGCTTAGGGTGAGGATGAGTGTTAGGGTTAGTGTGAGTGCTAGTCTTAGGGTTAGGTTTAGTGTTAGGTTGAGTTTAAGTATTAGGGTGAGGGTTAGGTTTAGAGTGAGTGTTATGGTTAGAATGAGGGTTAGGGTGAGGGTTATTGTTAGGGTTAGGATTAGGGTTACGGTTAGGGAGAGGATGAGAGGGTTAAGGTTAGGGTGAGGGTTAGGTTAATGTTTAGGGTTAGGGTTAGAGTTAGGGTTAGGGTGAGGGTGAGCTTTAGGGTTAGAGATAGCTTTTTTGTTAGGATAAGGGTTAGGGTGAGTGTAAGTGTGAGGTTTAGGGTTAGGCTTAAGCTTAGGCTTAGGGTTAGGCCTAGGCCGAGCATGAGGGTGAGGGTTAGGGTTAGGATTTAGGTGAGGTTTAGGGTTAGGGTTAGGGTTAGGGTGAGTGTTAGGTTGAGTTTTAGGTTTAGAATTAGAGTTAGGGTGAGCGCTAGGGTGAGGGTTACTGTGAGGGTTAGGGTTATGTTTAGGATTAGGTGTAGGTTGAGGGTCAGTGTGAGGGTTAGTGTTAGTGTTAGGGTTAGGCTTAGGTTTAGGGTGAGGGTTAGGTTTAGGGTTTGGTTTAGGGTGAGGGAGAGGGTTAGGGTTAGGGTTAGGGTTAGGGTTAGGGTGAGGGTGACTGTTAGGGTTAGGGTTAGTGTGAGTGCTAAGGTTACGGTGAGGATTATGTTTAGGGTGAGGGTTAGGGTTAGGGTTAGGGTTAGGATGAGGGCTAGTGTGAGGGTGAGGTTTAGGTTTAGGGTGAGGGTGAGTTTTAGGGTGAGGGTGATGTTTAGGTTTAGGGTTAGTGTGAGGTTTAGGGTTAGGGTTAGGGTTAGGGCGAGTGTGAGGTTTAGGGTTCGAGTTAGGGTTAGGGTGAGGGTTAGGGTTAGGGTGAGGGTTAGGGGTAGGTGTAGGGTGAGAGTTAGCTTTAGGGTGAGTGTTAGGGTTAGGGTTAGGTTTAGAGTGAGGGTTAGGGCAAGCATTAGGGTTAGGATTAGTGTTAGGGTATGTGCTAGGGTGAGTGTTAGGTTCAGGGCCAGAGTGAAGTTCAGGGTTAGGTTTAGGGTTAGGGTGAGGTTTAGGTTTAGGGTGATTGTTAGTGTTAGTGTTGGTGTTAGGTGAGGGTAAGTGTTAGGGTAAGGTTTAGGTTTTGGGTGAGGTTTAGCATTAGGCTTAGGGTTAGGGTTAGGGTGAGGTGAGGTTTAGGTTTAGTGTTAGGGTTAAGGTGAATGTTAGGGTTTGGGTTAGGGTTAGGGTTAGGCTGAGGGTGAAATTTAGTGTTAGAGTTAGGGTTAGGGTGAGGTTTAGGTTGTGGGATAGGGTTAGGCTTAGTGTTAGGGTTAGGGTGAGGTTGAGAGTTAGGGGGAGGGTTATGTTTAGGTTTAGAGTTAGGATTAGTGTTAGGGTAAGGGTGAGTGTGTGTGTTAGGGTTAGGTTTAGGGTTAGGCTTAGGGTTAGCCTGAGGATGAGGTTGAAGGTTAGGGTTAGGGTTAGTGTTAGGGTTAGGGTTAGTGTGAGGGTATGGGTTAGGGTTAGGGTTAGGCTTAGGGTTAGGCTGAGGGTGAGGGTGAGGGTGAGTGTTAGGGTTAGGTTGAGGGTTAGGGTTAGGGTTAGGGTGAGGTTTAGTGTTAGAGTTAGGGTTAGAGTTAGGGTTAGTGTTAGTTTTAGGGTTAGGGTTAGGGTTAGGGTTAAGTTAAGGTTAGGGTTAGGGTGAGGTTTTCTGTTAGAATTAGGGTTATGGTGAGGCTGAGGGTGACGGTTAGGGTTAGTGTTAGTGTTAGGTTAGGTTTGGGGTGAGGGGTAGGGTGAGTGTGAGGGTTTGTGTTAAGTTTAATGTTAGCCTTAGTTTTAGGCTGATGGTGAGGTTTAGGTTTAGAGTTAGTGTTAGGGTTAGCGTTAGGGAGAGGGAGAGGGTTAAGTTGAGGTTTAGGGTTAGGGTTAGGGTTAGGGTTAGTGTGAGGGTTAGCTTTAAGGTTAGGGTTAGTGTTAGGGTGAGGGTAAGTGTTATGGAGAGGGTTTGGGTTAGGTGAGGGTTATGGTTAGGGTGAGGGTTAGGATTAGGGTTAGGGTTATTGTTAGGTTTAGGTTTAGGGTTATAGTTACAGTGAGGCTTAGGGTTAGAGTTAGGTTTAGGGTTAGAGTGAGGTTTAGGGTTTGGTTTAGGGTTAGAGTTAGGTTTAGGGTGAGGGTGAGGTTTAGGGTTAGTGTTAGGGTTAGGATGAGCATTAGGTTGAGGGTTAGGGTTAGGGTTAGTGTTATGTTTAGGGTGAGGGTTAGTGTGAGGGTTAGGGTTAGTGTTAGGTTGAGGGTTAGTGTGAGGTTTAGGGTTAGGGTTAGGGTTATGGTTAGTGTTAGGTTAAGGGTGAGGGTGAGGTTTAGGATTAGAGTTAGGGTTAGGGTGAGTCTGAGGGTGAGGGTTAGGGTTAGGCTTAGTGTTTGAGTTAGGGTTAGGGAGAGTGTTAGGGTGAGGGTGAGGGTTAGGCTTAGTGTTAGGATTAGGATTATGGTAAGGTTTAGGGTGAGTATGAGGGTTAGGGTTAGGGTTAGGGTGAGGGTAAGTGTTAGGGTGAGGGTTAGTGTTAGGGTGATGGATATGGTTAGGATGAGGGTTAGGGTTAGATTTAGGGTTATTGTTTGGGTTCGGGTTAGGGTTATTGTTAGGGTAAGGTTTATATTTACGGTTAAGGTGAGGGTGAGGGTTAGGGTTAGGTTTAGGGTGAGGTTTAGGGTTTGGGTTAGGGTTACAGTTAGGGTTAGGGTGAGGGTGAGGTTTAGGGTTAGAGTCAGGGTTAGGGTGAGGGTTAGGTTGAGGGTTAGGTTTAGGGTTAGTTTTAGGGTTAGGGTTACGGTGAGAATTAGGGGGAGGCATAGCGTTAGGTTTAGGGTTAGGCTTAGGGTTATTCTGAGGGTGAGTGTGTGTGTTAGGGTTAGCTTTAGGTTTAGGCTTAGGTTTAGGCTGAGTGTGAGGTTGAGGGTGAGAATGTTAGGGTTAAGGTGAGGGTTATGCTTACGTTTAGGGGAGGGTTAGGCTGAGGTTTAGCGTTAGGATTAGCGTTAGGGTGAAGACTAGTGTGAGGGTGAGGTTTAGTTTTAGGGTTAGGGTGATGTTTAGGGTTAGGGTTAGAGTTATGGTCAGGGTGACATTTAGGGTTAGAGTTAGGTTTACGCTGAGGCTGAGGGTGTGAGTTAGGTTTAGGTTTAATGTTAGGGTTAGGGTTAAGGTGAGAGTTATTTTGAGGGTGAGGGTTAGGGTTAGGGTTAGGGTGAGTGTTAAGGTTAGGGCTAGGGTGAGGGCGAGATATATGGTTAGGGTTTGGGTGAGGGTTAGGCTTAGGCTGAGGCTGAGGTTGAGGTTGAGGGTTAGGCTTAGTGTGAAGGTTAGGGTTACGGTTAGTGTGACATTTAGGGTTTGTGTTAACTTTAGGGTTAGGGTGAGGTGTAAGGTAAGGGTTACAGTGAGGGTGAGGTTTAGGGTTAGGGTCAGTGTTAGGGTGAGGGTTAGGATGAGTGTTAGGGTTAGGATTAGGTTTAGGGTGAGGGCTAGGGTCAGGATGAGGTTTAGGGTTAGGGTTAGGGTTTGGGTGAGGTTTATGGTTAGGATTAGGGTTATGGTGAGAGTGAGATTTAGGGTTAGAGTTAGGGTTATTTTGAGGCTGATTATGAGGGTTTGGGTTAGGGTTAGTGTTAGATTTATGGTTAGGGTGAGGGTTAGGTTGAGGTTGAGTGTTAGGCTTAGGGTTAGGATTAGGATTTGGATAAGGGTTAGGGTGAGATTGAGGGTTAGGATTAGGGTTAGGGTTTTGCTGAGGGTGAGGGTGAGGGTGAGGCTTAGGGTTAGGCTGAGTGTTAGGGTTAGGGCTATTGTGAGGGTTAGGGTTAGGGTTAAGGTGAGGGTTAGAATGAGATTTAGGTTTAGGATTAGGGTTAGTGTGAGCGCTGGGTGAGGGTTACTGTGAGGGTTAGGCTTAGGTTTAGGATTAGGTTTAAGTTGAGGGTGAGTGTGAGGGTTAGGGTTAGGGTTGGTCTTTGGCTTAGGGTTAGGCTGAGGGTGAGGGTGGGGATAAGGATTAGGTTTAGAATGATGGTTCAGGTTATCATTAGGTTAAGTGTTAGGATGAGGGTTAGGGTTAGGATTAGGGTTAGGGTGAGAGCTAGGGTGAGTGTGTGGATTAGGGATAGGTTTAGGATTAGGCTTAGGGTTAGGCTGAGGCTGAAGTTGAGGGTGAGGTTTAGGGTTAGGGTGATGGTTAGGGTAATGGTTAGGGTGAGGTTTAGGGTGAGGGTTTGGTTTAAGGTGAGAATTAGGATGAGGGTGACAGTAAGAGTAAAGGTGAGGGTTAGGCTGAGGGTGAGGGTTATGGTAAGGGTGAGGGTTCCGTTTAGGTTTAGGGTGAGTGTAATGGTTAGATTGAGGATTAGTGTTAGGGTTAGTGTGAGGTTTATTGTCAGGGTGAGGGTTAGGGTTAGGAGGAGGGCCAGGGTGAAGTTTTGGTTTGGGGTTAGGGTTAGGGTGAGGTTTAGGTTTAGGGTGATGGTTAGCATTAATGTGAGGGTTAGTGTTAGTGTTAGGGTGAGGGTAAGTGTTAGGGTAAGGTTTAGGTTTAGGGTTACATTTAGCATTAGGCTTAGGGTTAGGGTTAGGGTGAGGGTGAGGTTTAGGGTTAGGGTTATGGTGAGGTTTAGGGTTAGAGTTAGGGTTAGCGTGAGGGTGAGATTTAGGGTTAGAATTAAGGTTAGGGTGAGGGTTAGGTTGAGGTTTAGGGTTAGGCTTAGTGTTAGGGTTAGGGTGAGGGTGAGAGTCAGGTGGAGGATTAGGGCTAAGGTTAGGGTTAGGGATAGGATTGGGTTAGGGTAAGGGTGAGTGTGTGTGTTCAGGTTAGGTTTAGGGTTAGTGAGGTTGAAGGTGAGGGTTAGGGTTAGGTTTAGTGTTAGGGTTAGGGTTAGGGTGAAGGTTAGGGTGAGGGTCAGGGATAGGGTTAGGGTTAGGATTAGGATTAGGGTTAGGGGTAGGGTTAGTGTGAGGGTTAGGTTTAGCGTTAGGGTTAGGATTAGGTTTAAGCTGAGGGTGAGGGTGAGGGTTTGGGTTAGGGTGAGTGTTAGGGTTAGGGTTAGGGTGAGGTTTAGTGTTAGGGTTAGGTTTAGTGTTAGGGTTAGGGTGAGAGTTAGGGGGAGAGTTAGGTTAGGGTTAGGGTTAGGGTTAGGTTTAGCGTTAGGGTTAGGGTGAGGGTGAAGTTTAGGGTTAGAATTAGAGTTAGGGTGAGGCTGAGGGTGAGGGTTAGGCTTAGTTTTAGTGTTAGGGTTAGGGTGAGGGTGAGGGTTAGTGTTAGTGTTAGGATTAGGGTTAGTGTTAGTGTTAGGTTGAGTGTTGAGTGTTAGTGTTAGGGTTAGGGTTAGCCTTAGGTTTATGCTGAGGGTGAGGGTGAGGGTGAGGGTTAGGTTTAGAGTTCGGGTTAGTGTTAGGGTTAGGGTTAGGGTGAGGGTCAGGTTTACAGTTAGGCTTAAGCTTAGGGTTAGGCTTAGGCTGAGCATGAGGATGAGGGTTAGTGTTAGGGTGAGGTTTAGGGTGAGGATGAGGTTTAGGGTTAGGGTGAGGGCTAGGGTGAGGGTGAGGGTTAGGGTTAGGGTTAGGTTTTAGGTTAGGGTGATGGTTAGCTTAGTGTGAGGGTCACTCTTAGTGTTAGTGTTTGTGTTAGGGTGAGGGTAAGTGTTAGGGTGAGGGTTAGTGTTAGGGTGAGGGTTACGGTGAGGGTGAGGGTGAAGGTTAGGGTTATGGTTAGGATGAGGTTTAGGTTTAGGTTTAGGGTTAGAGTTAGGGTTAGGTTGAGAGTGAGGTTTAGGTTTAGAGTTAGGGTTAGTGTTAGGGTTAGGGTTAGGGTGAATGTCAGGTGTACAGTTTGGCTTATTCTTAGGCTTAGCCTTAGGCCGAGCATGAGGGTGAGGGTTAGGGTTAGGGTTAGTATGAGTGTTAGGATGAGGTTTAGGGTTAGGATTAGGGTTAGGGTGAGGGCTATGGTGAGGGTTACGGTAAGGGTTATGTTTAGGGATATGGTTAGGTTTAGGATTAGGGTTAGGGTAGAGTGAGTGTGAAGGTTAAGGTTAGGGTTATGGTTAGGCTTAGGTTTAGGGTGAGAGTTCGAATTAGGTTTGGGTTAGGGTGAAGGTGAAGCTGAGGATTAGGGTTAGGTTTAGTGTTATGGTTAAGTTTAGGTTTAGGGTTAGGTGTAGGGTTAGGGTTAGGTTTAGGGTTACGGTGAGGGTTAGGGTTAGGGTTAAGGTTAGTCTTAGGGTTAGGCTGAGGATGAGGGTGGGGGTGAGAATTAGGGTTAGGTTTAGGGTTAGGGTTATTTTTAGTGTTACGGTTAGGGTTAAGATTGCTGTGAGGGTCAGGCTGAGGGTGAGGGTTATGGTTAGGGTTAGGTTTAGTTTTAGGTTTAGGATTAGTGTACTTGTTAAGGTTAGGGTTAGAGTTACGTTGAGGTGGAGGGTGAGGGTGAGGGTTAGGGTTAGGGTGAGGTTTAGGGTGAGGTTTAGGGTTAGGGTGAGGGTTAGGTAAGGGTGAGGTTTAGGGTTAGAGTTAGGGTTAGGGGGATGGTTAGGGTGAGGTTTAGGGTTAGGGTTAGTGTTACGGTTAGGGTGAGGGTGAGGGTTAGGTTGAGGTTTAGGGATAGGGTTAGGGTTAGGTTTAGGGTTAGGGTGA
The DNA here is from genome assembly GCF_024711535.1 of Dipodomys merriami. NCBI lineage: Eukaryota > Metazoa > Chordata > Mammalia > Rodentia > Heteromyidae > Dipodomys > Dipodomys merriami. Next base: position 2,712,927 of record NW_027202849.1, read on the forward strand.
GGTTGAGTGTGAGGGTTAGGGTGAGGGTTAGGCTTAACCTAAGGTTTAGGCTGATGGTGATTGTGGAGGTGAGGATTAGGTTTAAGTTGATGGTTAGGGTTAGGGTTAGTTTTATTTTTAGGGTTAGGGTTATAGTTATGATGAAATTGAGGGTGCGGGTGTGGATTAGGGTTAGGGTTAGTGTGTTGTTTAGGGTTAAGTTGAGGGTTAGGGTGAGGGTGAGGTTTACGTTCAGATATAGGGTTAGGAGGAAAAGGAGGCTGAGTTTTTGGATTAGGGTCTGTGTTAGGGTTAGGGTGAAGGTGAGGGTTAGGTTGAGGTTTAGGGTTAGGGTTATTGTTAGGGTGAGTGTAAGTTTTATGGTGAGGGTTTGAGTTAGGGTGAGGGTTATGGTAAGGTGAGGGTTAGGATTAGGGTTAGGGTTATTTTTAGGGTTAGGTTTAGGGTTACAGTTATGGTGAGGTTGAGGGTGAGGGTTAGGGTGAGGTTTAGGGTTTGGGTTAGGTTTAAAGTTAGGTTTAGGGTGAGGGTTAGGTTTAGGGTTAGAGAGGGTTGGGATGAGGGTTAGGTTGAGGGTTAGGGTTAGGGTTAGTGTGAAGGTGAGGGTGAGGGTGAGGGTGAGGTTTAGGGTTAGGGTTAGCATTAGGGTTAGCGTTAGGGTGAGAGTTAGGTTTCAGGTTAAGTTTATGATCAGGTTGAGGGTTAGGGTAAGGGTTATGGTGAGGGTGAAGCTAAGGGTTAGGTTGAGGGTTAAGGTTAGGTTTAGGGTTGTGGTGAGGGTGAGTGTGAGGGTTAGGCTTAGGGTTAGGATTTGGATTAGGTTAAAGGTTAGAGTGAGTGTGAGGGTTCGGGTTAGGGTTAGGGTGAGGGTAAGTGTTAGGGTGAGGGTTAGGCTTAGGGTGAAGGATATGGTTAGGATGAGGGCTAGGGTTAGGTTTAGGGTGATTGTTAGGGTAACGTTTATATTTACACTTACGGTGAAGGTGAGGTTTAGGGTTAGTGTTAGGGTGAGGTTTATGTTTTGGGTTAGGGTTAGAGTTAGGGTTAGGGTGAGGGTGAGGTTTAGGGTTAGAGTCAGCGTTAGGGTGAGGGTTAGGTTGAGGGTTAGGGTTAGAGTTAGTGGTAGGGTAGGGTAAAGTTGAAAGTTAGGGGGAGGGATAGGGTTAGGGTTAGGATTAGGATTAGGGTTAGGCTGAGGGTGAGTGTGTGGTTTAGGGTTAGGTTTAGGGTTAGGCTTAGGCTTAGGCTGCGGGTGAGTGTTTGTGTTAGGGTTAGGTTTAGGTTTATGCTGAGGGTGAGGTTGAGGGTCAGAACATTAGGGTTAAGGTGAGGGTTATGCTTAGGTTTAGGGGGAGGGTTAGGATGAGGTTTAGGGTTAGGATTAGGGTTAGGGTGAGGGCTAGGGTGAGGGTGAGGTTTAGGTTTAGGGTTAGGGTGACGTTTAGGGTTAGGGTTAGTGTTAGGGTCAGGGTGACGTTTAGGGTTAGAGTTAGGGTTAGGGTGAGGCTGTGGGTTTTGGTTAGGTTTAGGGTTAATGTTAGGGTTAGGGTTAAGGTGAGGTTTAGGGTGAGGGTGAGGGTTAGGGTTAGTGTCAGCATTAGGATTAGGGTTTGGGTTAGGGTGAGTGTGAGGGATAGGTTTAAGGTTAGGCTTAGGCTTAGGCTGAGGGTCAGGCTGAGGGTGAGGGTTAGGGTTAGGTTGAGGGTTAAGGTTAGGGTTAGGAGGAGGGTTAGGATGAGGGTTAGGGTTAGGATTAGGGTTAGGGGGAGGGCTAGGTTGAGGGTGAGGTTTATGGTTAGGGTTAGGGGGAGGTTTTGGGTTTGGGTTAGGGTGAGGGTGAGATTTAGGGTTAGAGTTAGGGTTAGGTTGAGACTGAGATTGAGGATTAATTTTAGCATTAATGTTAGGGTTAGGGTTAAATTGAGGGATAGGGTGAGGGTGAGGGTTAGGGTTAGTGTTAGGATTAGGATTAGGGTTAGGTTTAGGGAGAGTGTGACGGTTAGTGTTAAGGATAGGCTTAGGCTTAGGCTTAGGCTGAGTCTGAGGCTGAGGGTGAGGGTTAGGCTTAGGGTGAGGGTTAGGGTTAGGGTGAGGGTGAGGGTTAGGTTTTGGGTTAAGTTTAGGGTTAGGGTGAGGGGTACGGTAAAGGTTACATTGAGGGTGAGGGTTAGGGTTAGAGTGAGGGTTAGGATTAGGGTGAGGGTGAGGGCTAGGGTGAGGATGAGGTTTAGGGTGAGGTTTAGGGTTAGGGTTAGGGTGAGAGTGATTTTTAGGGTTAGAGTTAGGTTTAGAGTGAGGCTGATTGTGAGGGTTTGGGTTAGGGTTATTGTTAGATTTAGGGTTAGGGTGAGGGTTAGGGTGAGTTTGAGGGTTAGGCTTAGGGTTAGGTTCAGGTTTAGGGTAAAGGTTAGCATGAGTGGGAGGGTTAGGATTAGGGTTAGGGTTAGGCTGAGGGTCAGGGTTAGCATTAGGCTGAGGGTTAGGGTTAGAGTTAGGGAGAGATAGAGTTCCAGTTATGTTTAGGTTTAGGTTTAGGGTTAGGGTTAGGGTTAGGGTTACAGTGAGAATGAGGGTTAGGATTAGGTTGATGGTTAGGATTAGGGTTAGGGCTAGGGTTAGTGTGAGGGTTAGGGTTAGGGTTAGGGTGAGGGTTAGGATGAGGATTAATGTTAGAATTAGTGTTAGGGTGAGGGCTAGCCTGAGGGTGAGGGTTAGAGTTAGGGTTAATGTTCGGGTTAGGGTTAGGTGAGGGTTAGGGTTAGGCTTAGGTTTAAGCCTAGGCCTAGCATGAGGGTGAGGCTTTGAGTTAGCGTTAGGGTAGGGTTAGGGTTAGGGTGAGGGTTAGGTTGAGGTTTAGGGTTAGGATTAGGGTTAGGGTGAGCACTAGGGTGTGGGTTAGTGTGAGGGTTAGGGTTAGGGATAGGGTTAGGTTTAGGATTAGGTTTAGGTTGAGTGTGAGTGTGAGGGTTAGGGTTAGGTTTAGGGTTAGGCTTATGGTTTGTGTGAGGGTTAGGGTTAGGGTTTGGTTTAGGGTGAGTGTGAGGGTTATGGTTAGGGTGAGGTTTAGGGTTAGGTTTAGGGTTAGGGTTAGTCTTGGGGTAAGCCTGAGGGTTAGGGAGAGGGTGAGTATTAGGGTTAGGGTTTGGGTTAGGGTTAGTCTTAAGGATAGGCTGAGGGAGAGGGTGAGTTGAGGGTTAGGGTTAGGGTTAGGGTGAGGTTTAGGGTTAGAGTTTGTGTTAAGGTGAGGGTTAATGTGAGTGTTAGTGTTAGGGTTAGTGTTAGGGTTACGGTTAGGTTGAGTTTTAGGGTGAAGTTTAGGGTTAGGGATAGGGTTAGTTTTAGGATTATGGTTTGGTTGAGGGTGAGTGTGAGGTTTAGGGTTCGGGTTAGGGTTAGGTTTAGTCAGGGTTAGGCTGAGGGTGAGTGCAAGGGTTGGGGTTAGGGTGAGTGTTAGGGTTAGGGTTAGGGTGAGGGTTAGGATGCGGGTTAGGTTTAGGATGAGGGTTAGTGTGAGGGCTATCCTGAGGGTGAGTTTTAGGGTTAGGGTTAAGTTTAGGGATAGGCTGAGGGTTAGGATTAGGGCTTGGTTTAGGGTGAGGGTTAGGGTTAGGGTTAGGGTGAGGTTTAGGGCTTGGGTTAGGTTTAGGGTTAGTATGAAGTTTAGGGTTACAATTAGGGTTAGGTTGAGGGTAGGGTGATTGTGAGGGTTAGTGTTAGGGTTAGGGTTAATGTTAGGGTTAGGGTGAGGTTTAACGTTCGGATTTGGGTGAGTGTGAGGTTTAGGTTTGGGGTGAGGGTTAGGGTGAGGACTAAGGTAAGGTTGAGGGTTAGTGTTAGGTTTAGGTTTAGGGTGAGGGTTAGGTTGAGGTTTAGGTTTCGAGTTAGGGTGGGTTTTATGATTAGGTTTAGGGTGAGGGTGAGTGTGAGGGTTAGGGTTAGGGTTAGGCTTAGGCTTAGGTTTAGGCTGAGGGTGGTGGGGGTGAGGATTAGGCTTAGGGTAAAGGTTAGCCTTAGGGTTAGGTTGAGGGTTAGGCTGAGGGTTAGGGGAAGGATTAGGGTTAGGGTGAGGGCTAGGGTGATGGTGAGGGTTAGTGTTAGGGTTAGGCTTAGGCATAGGGTTAGGATGAGGGTGATGGTGAGCGTGGGGGTTAAGGTCATGGTGATGGATATGGTTAGGGTAGGGTGAGGGTTAGGATGAGGGTTCGCGTTAGGGTGATGGTTAGGATGAGCATGATGGTAAGAGTAAAGGTGAGACTGAGGCTGAGGGTGAGGGTTACGGTAAGGGTGAGGGTTAAGTTTAGGGTGACGGTTAGGGTGAAGGTTAGGGTTAGGGTTAGATTGAGGATTAGGGTTAGGGTTAGTGTGAGGTTTAGGGTGAGGATGAGGGTTAGGGTTAGAATTAGGGGTAAGGTGAAGGCTAGCGTGAGGGTGAGGTTTAGGGTTAGGGTTACGTTTAGGGTGAGGTTTAGGGTGAGGAGTAGTTTTAGGTTTAGGTTGAGGGTTAGGTTTAGTGTGAGGGTTACAGTTAGGGTGAGGGTGAGAATGAGGTTAAGGGTTATGGTGAGGGTTAGTGTGAGGGTGAGGGTTAAGGTTAGGATTAGGGATAAGGTTAGGGTTAGCTGGAGGGTGAGGGTGAGGGTTAGGTTTAGGGTTAGGGTTATGGTTATAGTTAGGGTGAGGGCTAGGCTGAGTGTGAGGGTTAGGGTGAGGTTTAGGTTAGGCTTAGTGTTAGGATTAGGGTGAGGTTAAGGTTTAGAGTGAGGGTTAGGGTTAGGCTTATAGTGAGGGTTAAGATGAGTATTAAGGTTAGAGTGAGGTTTAGGGTTAGGGTTAGTTTGAGGGTTAGGGTTAGGATTAGGGTTAGGGTGAGGTTGATGGTTAGGATTAGGGTTAGTGTTATTGTAAGTGTTATGGTTAGGGTTACATTTGCAGTGAGGGTGAGGCTGTGGGTGAAGGTTAGGATTAGGGTTAGGGTTACTTTTAGGGTTAAGATTAGTGTTAATGTTAGGGTTAGGATTAGAGTTACGGTTTAGGTGAGGGTGAGGGTGAGAATTAGGGTTAGTGTTAGGGTTACGTTTAGGGTAAACGTTAGGATTAGGGATAGGGTGAGGGTGAGTTTTAGAGTTAGAGTTAGGTTGAGGGGGAGGGTTAGGGTGAGGGTTAGGGTTAGGGTTAGTGTTAGGGTTAAGGTTAGGGTTAGGGTGAGGGTTAGGTTGAGGTTTAGGGTTAGGGTTAGGGTTAAGATTAGGGTTAAGTTGAGGGTGAGTGTGAGGGTTAGGCTTAGGCTTAGGCATAGGGTTAGGATGAGGGTGATAGTGAGGTTGGGGGTTAAGGTTATGGTGATGGATAGGGTTAGGGTTAGGGTGAGAGTTAGGGTGAGGTTTGGGGTAAGGGTGAGGGTTAGGATGAGCGTGATGGTAAGAGTAAAGGTGAGGGTGAGGATGAGGCTGATGGTTACGGTAAGGGTGATGGTTAGGGTTAGGGTGAGGGTGAGGGTTAGGTTTTGGGGTGAGGGTTCGCATGATGTTGAGGGTTAGGGTGACGTTGTAGGTTAGGGTTAGGGTTAGGTGGGGGTTAGGGTTAGGGTTAGGGATAAGGTGAGGTTGAGGGTTAGGATTAGGTTTAGGGTTAGGGTGAGGATGAGGTTTAAGGTTAGGGTTAGGTTTTTGGTGTGGGTAAGTGATAGCATGAGCAATAGGGTTAGTGTTAGAGTTAGCATTAGGGTTAGGGTGAGGGTGCAGTTGAGAGTGAGGGTTAGGGTGAGGATTAGGTGAGTTTTAGGGTTAGGGTGAGGGTTAGTTTTAGGGTGATTGTTAGGGTGATTGTTAGGGTTAGGGTTATCCTTAGGGTTAGGGTGAGGGATAGGCTGAGAGTTAGGCTTAGGATTAGGGTGAGAGTTAGGGCGAGGGTTAGGGTGAGGGTGAGCATTAGGGTTCTGGTGAGGTTTAGGTTTATCATTAGGGTTAGGGTCAGGTTTAGGGTGGCGGTGAGGTTTAGGATGAGGGTTGGGGTGAGGGTTAGGGTTAGCGTTAAGATGAGGGTTAGGATAAGGTGAAGGGTTACGGTTCGGGTGAGGGTTAGGTTTAGTGTGAGAGTTACGCTGAGGGTGAGGGTGAGGGTGAGGGTGAGGGTGAGGGTAATGGTAACGGTAAACATGAGGGTTAGGCTGAGGGCAAGGGTTAAGATAAGGGTGAGGGTTAGGGTTATGGTGAGGGTTAGGGTAAGGGTTTGGGTTAGGGTTAGGGTGAGGGTTCGATTGAGGATTAGGTTTAGGATTAATGTGAGGTTTAGGGTGAGGATGAGGGTTAGGGTTCGGTTGAGGGTTAGGGTTAGAATTAGGGCTAGGGTGAGGTTTAGGGTTAGGTTTAGGTTTATGGTGAGGTTTAGGGTTAGGGTGAGGGTGAGGTTAAGGTTTAGGGTGAGGGTTAGGGTTAGGGTGAGGGTAAGGTTGACGGTTAGGGTGAGTATTAGGGTTAGTATGAGTGATAGGGTTAGGGTTAGGTTGAGGGTTATGGTTAGTGTGATGTGTAGAATAAGGGTTAGGGTTAGGGTGAGGATTAAGGTAATGGTGAGGGTTAGGGTGAGGGTAATTTTAAGGGTTAGGATTAAGGTGAGGGTTAAGGTTAGGCTTAGGGTTAGAGTTAGGGTGAGGAGTAGAGTGAGGGGTATGGTTAGATTTAAGTTTAGGGTTAGTGTGAGGGTTACGGTTAGGGTGAGGATAAGGTAAGGGTGAGGGTTGGGATGAGGGTGAGGGTTAGGGTTACGGTTATGGTGAGGGTTAGTGTTATGGTTATGTTTAGGGTGAGGGTGAGTGTTAGAGTGAGGACGAAGGTTCTGGAGAGTGTAGGGTTTAGGGTTTGGGTGATGGTTAGGGTTGGTGTGATTTTAGGCTGACGGTGAGGGTGAGTGTTAGGGTTGGTATTAGGGTTATAGTGAGGGGTAGGGTGAGGGGTAGTGTTAGGTTTAGGGTGAGGGTGAGGTTTAATGTGAGGGTTAGCGTTAAGGTGAGGTTTAGGGTTACTCTGAGTGTTCACGTTAGGGTTAGGCTTAGTGTTAGTGTGAGGGTAAGGTTAGGTTGAGGGTTAGGGTTAGGGTGAGGGTTAGGGTTAATGTGAGGGTTAGGTTTAGTGTGAGGGTTAGTGTGAGGGTTAGGGTTAGGGTGATGTTTAGGGTGAGGGTGAGGGTTAGGGTGAGGGTGAGGGTAAAGGTTCGGTTGAGTGTTTGGGTTAGGGTTAAGGTGAGGTTGAGGGTGAGGGTGAGGCTTAGGGTTAGTTTTAGGGTGAGGGTGAGTGTGAGGGTTAGGGATAGGGTTAGGCTTAGGCTGACGGTGAGGGTGAGGGTGAGGTTTAGGGTTAGGGTTAGGGTTAGCATTAGGGTTATGGTGAGGGTTAGGGTTAGGTTGGAGGTTACGGTTAGGGTGAGGGTTAGGGTTAGGGATAGGTTTAGGTTGAGGGTGAAGGTGAGGGTTAGGGTTAGGATTAGGGTTAGGGTGAGCCTGAGGGTGAGGGTGAGGGTGAGGGTTAGGTTTAGGTTGAGGGTTAGGCTAAGGGTTAGAGTGAGGTTTAGGTTTACGGTGATGTTTAGGTTGTAGATAAGGGTTAGGGTGAGGCTGACTGTGAGGTTTCGGTTGAAGGTTTGCGTTAGGGTTAGGGTGAGGGTGTGGGTGAGGGTTAGGTTTAGGGGTAGGGTTAGGCTTAGGGTGAGGGTGAGGGTGAGGGTTAGGGTTAGGGTTATTGTTAGGCTTAGGTTTAAGCTGAGGTGAGGTTGAGTGTGAGGGTTATGGTTAGGGTGAGTGTGAGCATAAGGTTTAGTGTTAGGGATACACTGAGGGTTAGATGAGGGTGAGGCTTAGGGTTAGGGTGAGTGTTAGGCTTATGGTTAGGGTGAGGGTTAGGGATAATTTGATGGTTAGCGTGAGGTTTATACTTAGGGTGAGGGTGAGGGTGAGCGTGACTGTTAGGGTGCAGGTGAAGTTTAGGGTTAGGTTTAGGGTTAGGGTGAGGGTTTAGAGTTAGGGTTAGGATGATGGTTAGGATGAGGGGTAGGGTTAGGGTTAGGGTGAGGTTGAGGGTTAGTTTAAGGTTTTCCGTTAGCGTTAGGTTTAGTGTGAGGTTTAAGGTGAGGGTGAGGGTTAGGTTTAGGGTTATGGAGAGGGTTAGGGTAAGGGTAAGTTTTAGGGTGAGGGTTAGGGTTATGGAGAGCTTATGGGTTAGATTTAGGGTGAAGGTGTGGGTGAGGGTGTGCCTTAGGGTAAGGATTAGGTTTAGGGTTAGGGTTAGGGTTATTGTTAGGGTTAAGGTTATGGTGAGGTTGCACGTGAGGTAAGGTTAAGCGTTAGGGTTAGCGTTTGGGTGAGGGTTAGGGTGAGGGTAAGTGTTGGGGTGCGGTTTTCGGTTAGGGTTAGGTTTAGAGTGAGGATGAGTGTCAGTTTTAGGGTGAGGGTTAGGTTGAGGGTACGTGGTAGGGTGAGGGTAAGTGTAAGTGTGAGGGTTAGTGTTAGAGTGAGGTTTAGGGTGAGGTAGAGGGTTAGTGTTAGGTTTAGGGTTAGGGTGAGGTTAACGGTTAGTGTGAGGGTTAGGGTGAGGGTGAGGGTTAGGGTTAGGATTAGGGTTAGGGTTAGGTTTAGGCTGAGGATGAAGGTGAGGGTGCGGGTGAGGATTAGAATCAGGGTGAGTGTTAGTGTTAGGGTTAGGGTGAGAGTTTGGGTTAGGGTTAAGTTTAGGATGAGGGTTAGCTTGAGGGGTACGGTTATGGTTAGGGTGAGCATTAGGGTTAGCGGTAGGGTTAGGGATAGGGTTAGGGTTAGGGTGAGGGTTAGGATGAGGGTAAGGTTTATGGTAAGGGTGAGGGTTAGGGTTAGGGTGAGGGTTAGTGTTAGGTTTAGGGTGAGAGTTAGGGTGAAGGTTCGGGTTAGGGTGAAGGTTAAGTTTAGGGTGAGGGTTAGTATTAGGGTGACGGTGAGGGTCAGGGTTAGGGTGAGGGTTACGGTTGGTTTGAGGGTTAGGGTTAGGATTAGGGTTAGGGTGAATGCTAGGGTGTCGGTGAGAGTTAGGGTTAGCGTGACGGTCATGGTTAGGTTTAGGGGTAAGCTGAGGGTTTGGGTGACGTTTAGGTTTAGAAGTACTGTGAGGTTTAGAGTTAGGCTGAGTGTGAGGGTGAGTGTGAAGGTGACTGATCGGGTTAGGATTAGGGTGAGGGTTAGGGTGAGGATGAGGGTGAGTGTTATAGTGAGGGTGAGGGTTCGGGAGAGTGTGAGGGTTAGAGTTTGGGTGAGAGTTAGGGTTGGGTGAGTGTTAGGGTTACGGTGAGGGTGAGGGTTGGGGTTGGGTTTAGGGTTCGAGTGAAGGTTAGGGTGAGGGTTATGGTTAGGGTTAGGGTGAGGGTTAGAGTTACTGTGAGGGTTTATGTTAGGTTTAGGCTATAGGGTTAGGTTGAGGGTAAGGGTTAGGTTTAGGGTGAGGTTTAGGGTTAGTGTGAGGGTCAGGGCTAGGGTGAGGGTAAGGGTGAGGTTTAGGTTTAGGGTGATGTTTAGGGTGAGGGTGAGTGTTAGGGTGAGGGTGAGGGTGAGGGTTCAGTTGAGGGTTTGGGTTAGGGTAAGGGTGAGGTTTAGGGTGAGAGTGAAACTTAGGGTTAGGTTTAGGGTGAGGGTGAGGGTGAGTGTGAGGTTTATGGATAGGGTTAGGCTTAGGTTTAGGGTTAGGCTTAGGGTGACTGTGAGCGTGAGGGTTAGGGTTAGTGTGAGGGTTAGGGTTAGGGTGAGGGTAAATGTTGTGTTGAGTGTTAGGGTTAGGGTCAGTGTTAGCGTTAGGGTTAGGGTGAGGGTTAGGATTAGGTTGGAGGTTAGGTTTAGGGTGAGGGTTAGCATTAGGGATATGGTTAGGTTGAAGATGAGGGTGAGGGTTAGGATTAGGTGTAGTGTTAGCCTGATGGTGAGGGTGAGGGAGAGGGTTAGGGTTAGGGTGAGGGTTAGGCTAAGTGTTAGGGTGAGGGTTAGGTTTAGGTTGATGTTTAGGTTGATGCTGAGAGTTAGGGTGAGGGTGAGTGTTTGGGTTCGGTTTAGGGTTTGGGTTAGGGTTAGTGTGAGGGTGAGGGTGAGGTTGAGAGAGAGGGCTAAGTTTAGAGTTAGGATTAGGTTTAGGGTGAGGGTGAGTGTGAGGGTTAGGGTTAGGGTTATTTTTAGGCTTAGGCTTCAGCTGAGGGTGAGGGTGAGTGTGAGGGTTAGGGTTAGAGTTAGATTGAGTGTGATAATTAGGGTTAGGGTTAGAGTGAGGGTTAGGGTGAGGGTGAGGTTTAGGGTTAGAGTTTGGGATAGGGTGAGGGTTAGGGTGAGGGATAGGGTTAGGGTTAGTATTAGAGTTCGGGTTAGGGTGACAGGGTTAGGGTTGGGTTAGGGTTAGGGTTATTGTTAGGGTTAGGGTTAGGGTGAGAGTTAGGGTCAGGATTAGGGTTATTGTTAGGGTTATGGTTACATTGAGGGTGAGCGTTAGGGTTAGGGTTAGGGTGAGGTTTAGTGTTAGGTTTAGGGTTAGGGTTAGGGTTAGGGTTAGGGTGAGGTTTAGGGGTAGAGTTAGGGTTAGGGTGAGGATTAGGTTGAGGGTTAGAGTTAAGGTGCGGGTTAGGTTGGGGGTGACGGTAAGGGTAAAGGTGAGGGTTAGGTTGACAGTGAGGGTTATGGTAAGGGTGATGGTTAGGGTTAGGGTGAGTGGTAGTGTTTCGGTTAGGGTGAGGGTGAGGTTTAGATTGAGGATTAGTGTTAGGGTTAGTGTGAGGTTTATGGTGAGGATGAGGGTTAGGGTTAGGGTGAGCGCTAGGGTGAGGATGAGGGTTATGGTTTTATTAGGGTGAGGTTTAGGGTTAGGGTGATGTTTAGAGTTAGTGTGAGCATTAGTGTTAACATTAGGGTTAGTTTTAGGGTGAGGGTAAGTGTTAGTGTGAGGTTTAGGGTTAGGGTGAGTGTTATGTTTAGGGTTACACTTAGGTTTATTGTTAGGTTTGGGGTTAGGGTTAGAGTTCGGTTTAGGGTGAGGATGAGATTTAGAGTTAGAGTTAGGGTTAGTGTTAGGGTTATGGTTAGGCTTAGCCTTAGGCTGAGTGTAAGGGTGGGTGTGAGGATTCGAGTTAGGGTTAGTGTTAGGCTTAGGGTTAGGGTTATTGTTAGTGTTATGGCTAGGGATAAGTTTGCGATGAGGGTGAGGCTGAGGGTGAGGGTTATGGTGAGGGTTAGGGTGAGGGTTAGGGTTACTGTATGGGTTTATGTTAGGTTTAGGCTTAGGGTTAGGTTGAGGGTAAGGGTTAGGTTTAGGTGAGTTTTAGGTTTAGTGTGAGGGTCAGGGCTAGGGTGAGGGTAAGGGTGAGGTTTAGGTTTAGGGTGATGTTTAGGGTGAGGGTGTGTGTTAGGGTGAGGGTGAGGGTGAGGGTTCAGTTGAGGGTTTGGGTTAGGGTAAGGGTAAGGTTTAGGATGAGGGTGAAACTTAGAGTTAGGTTTAGGGTGAGGGGGAGGGTGAGTGGGAAGGTTAGGGATAGGGTTAGGCTTAGGGTGACTGTGAGCGTGAGGGTTAGGGTTAGTGTGAGTGTTAGGGTTAGGGTGAGGGTAAGTGTTGGGGTGAGTGTTAGGGTTAGGGTCAGTGTTAGGGTTAGGGTTAGGGTGAGGGTTAGGGTTAGGTTGGAGGTTAGGGTTAGGGTGAGGGTTAGCGTTAGGGATATGGTTAGGTTGAAGATGAGGGTGAGGGTTAGGATTAGGTTTAGTGTTAGCCTGAGGGTGAGGGTGAGGGAGAGGATTAGGGTTAGGGTGAGGGTTAGGCTAAGTGTTAGGGTGAGGGTTAGGTTTATGGTGATGTTTAGGTTGATGGTGAGAGTTAGGGTGAGGGTGAGTGTTCGAGTTCGGTTGAGGGTTTGGGTTAGGGTTAGTGTGAGGGTGAGGGTGAGGTTGAGTGAGAGGGCTAGGTTTAGGGTTAGGATTAGGTTTAGGGTGAGGGTGAGTGTGAGGGTTAGGGTTATTTTTAGGCTTAGATTTAAGCTGAGGGTGAGGGTGAGTGTGAGGGTTAGGGTTAGAGTTAGATTGAGTGTGAGAATTAGGGTTAGGGTTAGAGTGAGGGTTAGGGTGAGGGTGAGGTTTTGGGTTAGATTTTGGGTTAGGGTGAGGGTTAGGGTGAGGGATAGGGTTATGGTTAGTGTTAGAGTTCGGGTTAGGGTGACAGGGATAGGGTTAGGGTTAGGGTTTGTGTTAGTGTTGGGGTTAGGGTTAGGGTGAGAGTTAGGGTCAGGATTACAGTTATTGTTAGGGTTAGGGTTACGGGTACATTGAGGGTGAGTGTGTGGGTTAGGGTTAGGGTTATTGCTAGGCTTAAGTTTAAGCTGAGGGGGAGGGGGAGTGTGAGGTTTTGGGTTAGGGTTAGGTTGAGTGTGAGCATTAGGGTTAGGTTTAGAGTGAGTGTTAGGGTGAGGGCGAGGTTTAGGGTTAGAGTTTGGGATAGGGTGAGGGTTAGGATGAGGCATAGGGTTAGGGTTAGTTTTTGAGTTCGGGTTAGGGTGACAGGGTTAGGGTTAGGGTTAGGGTTATTGTTTGGGTTAGGGTTAGGGTCAGGATTAGGGTTATTGTTAGGGTTATGGTTAAGTTGAGGGTTCTGGTTAGGGTTCTGGTTAGGCTGAGGTTTAGTGTTAGGTTTAGGGTTAGGGTTAGGGTTAGGGTTAGGTGAGGTTTAGGGGTAGAGTTAGGGTTAGGGTGAGGATTAGGTTGAGGGTTAGAGTTAAGGTGCGGGTTAGGGTGGGGGTGACGGTAAGGGTAAAGGTGAGGGTTAGGTTGACGGTGAGGGTTATGGTAAGGGTGACGGTTAGGGTTAGGGTGAGTGGTAGTGTTTCGGTTAGGGTGAGGGTGAGGTTTAGATTGAGGATTAGTGTTAGGGTTAGTGTGAGGTTTATGGTGAGGATGAGCGTTAGGGTTAGGGTGAGGGCTAGGGTGAGGGTGAGGGTTATGGTTTATGTTAGGGTGAGGTTTAGGGTTAGGGTGATGGTTAGGGTTAGTGTGAGCGTTAGTGTTAACATTAGGGTTAGTTTTAGGGTGAGGGTAAGTGTTAGTGTGAGGTTTAGGGTTAGGGTGAGTGTTATGTTTAGGGTTACATTTAGGGTTATTGTTAGGTTTGGGGTTAGGGTTAGAGTTTGGTTTAGGGTGAGGATGAGATTTAGGGTTAGAGTTAGGGTTAGTGTTAGGGTTTTGGTTAGGCTTAGCCTTAGGCTGAGTGTGAGGGTGGGTGTGAGGATTCGAGTTAGGGTTAGTGTTAGGCTTAGGGTTACGGTTATTGTTAGTGTTATGGCTAGGGTTAAGTTTGCAATGAGGGTGAGGCTGAGGGTGAGGGTTATGGTTATGGTTAGGGTTAGGGTTAGTGTTAGTATTATTGTTATTGTTAGGGTTAGAGTTATGGTGATGTTGAGGGTGAGGGTGAAGGTTAGGGTTAGGGTGAGGTTTTGGGTTAGGGTTTGGGTTAGGGTTAGGGTGAGGGTGAGGTTTATGGTTAGAGTTAGTGTTAGGGGGAGGGTTAGGGTGAGGTTTAGGCTTAGGGTTAGTGTTAGGGTTAGGGTGAAGGTGAGGGTTAGGTTGAGGTTTAGGGATAGGGTTAGGTTTAGGATTAGGGTTAGGTTGAGGGTGAGTGTGAGGGTTAGGGTGAAGGTTAGGCTTAGGCTTAATGGTAGGCTGAGAGTGAGTGTGGGGGTGAGGATTAGGGATAGGGTTATGGTTCGGGTTAGTGTTAGTGTTATTGTTAGGGTTAGTGTTAGAGTTGCGGTGAGGGTGAGGGTGCGGGTGAGGGTTAGATTTAGTTTTAGGCTGTGGTTTAGGGTTAGGGTCAGGGTTAGGGGTAGGGTGAGGGCGAGGTTTAGGGTTAGATATAGGGTTAGGGGGAGGGTGAGGTTGAGGGTTAAGGTTAGGGTGAGTGTTAGGGTTAGTTTGAGGGTGAGGGTTAGGTTGAGGTTTAGGGTTAGGGTTAGGGTTAGTGTGAGGGTTAGTGTTAGGTTTAGGGTTAGGGTGAAGGTTAGGATTAGGGTTAGGTTTATTGTTAAGGTTAGGTTCAGGGTTAAGATTACTGTGAGGGTGAGGGTGAGGGTTAGGGTTAGGTGTAGGGTGAGGTTTATGGTTTGGGTTAGGGTTAGAGTTAGGGTTAGGGTGAGGATGAGGTTTAGGGTTAGAGTTTGGTTAGGGTGTGGGATAGGTTGAGGGTTAGATTTAGAGTTAGTGTTAGGGTTAGGGTTAGGGTGAGAGTTAGAGGGAGGGTTATGGTTAGGGTTAGGGTTAGGGATAGAATTAGTGTTAGGGCGAGGGTGAGTGTGTGTGTTAGTGTTAGGTTTATGGTTAGGATTAGGGTTAGGCTAAGGTTGAGGTTGAGGGTGAGGGTTAGGTTTAGGGGGAGTTTTAGGATGAGGGTTAGTTTTAGGATTAGGATTAGGGTAAGGGCTCGGGTGAGGGTGAGGTTTAGGGTTAGGGTTAGAGTGAGGTGTAGGGTTAGTGGTAGGGTAAGGGTGAGAGTGAGGGTGATGTTTAGGGTTAGAGTTAAGGTTAGGATGAGGCTGATTTTGAGGATTAGGGTTACGGTTAGTGTTAGGTTTAATGTTAGTGTTAGGGTCACGGTTAGGTTGAGGGTGAGGGTTAAGGTTAGTGTTAGGATTAGGATTAGGGTTAGGATTAGTGTGATTGTGAGGGTTAGGGTGAGGGTTAGGTTTAATCTTAGTTTTAGGCGGAGGGTGAGGGTGAGGGTGAGGTAGAGGCTTAGGGTTTAGGTGAGAGTTAGGGTTATGGGGAGGGTTAGGATGAGGGTTAGGGTGAGGATTAGGGTATGGGTTAGGGTGAGTGTGAGGGTTAGGTTTAGGGTTAGGGTTAGGCTTAGGGGTAGGCTGAGGGTGAGGGTTAGGGTAAGGGATAGTGTTAGAGTTAGAGTTAGGGTGAGGTTTAGGGTGAGGGTGAGGGTTAGGTTTAGGGTTCGGATTAGGATTAGGGTAAGGGTTAGGATGAGTATGAGGGTTAGGGTTAGGGTTAGGCTTAGGGTTAGGATGAGGGTGAGGGTTTAGGCTTAGGGTGAGTGTAAGTGTTAGGTTTAGGGTGAGTTAGGGTTCGGTTAAGTTTAGGGTTAGGGTGAGAGTTAGGGTTAGGGTTACGGTGAGTGTGAGGGTTAGGATTAGGTTGAGGCTTAGTGTTAGGGTTAGGGTGAGGGTTAGGTTTAGGGTTATGGTGAGGGTTAGGATGAGGATTAGGGTTACGACTAGGGTTAGGGTGAGGGCTAGGGTGAGGATTAGTTTTAGTGTTAGGGTAAGGTTTAGGGTTACCTTTAGGGTTAGGGTGAGGGTTAGGATGAGGGTTAAGGTTATGGTGAGGGTGAGGGTTACATTAGGGTGGGGGTTAGGGTTAGGGTGAGGGTGAGTGTTAGCATTAGGTTGAGGGTTAGGGTGAGGGTTAGGATTAGTTTTATTTTTAGGGTTAGCGTTAGAATTATGGTGAGGGTTAGGGTGAGGGTGTGGTTAACGGTTAGGGTAAGGGTTAGGGTGAGGGTGAGGCTTAGGATTAGGATTAAGTTTAATGTTAGGTTTAGGCTGAGAATGATGGTGAGGGTGTGGGTGAGGATTAGAGTTAGGTTGAGTGTTACGGTTAGGGTTAGTTTGAGGGTTTGGGTTAGGGTTATGTTTTGGATGAGGTTTACGTTGAGGAGTATGGTTACAGTTAGGGTGAGCGTTAGGGTTAGCATTAGGGTTAGGGCTAGGGTTAGGGTTAGGTTGAGGGTTAGGTTGAGGGTAAGGTTTAGGGTTAGGGTGAGGGTTAGGGTTAGGGTTAGGCTTAGGGTGAGGGTTAGGGTGAAGGTTATGGTTAGGGTGAAGGTTAGGGTTAGGGTTAGGCTTAGGGTGAGGGTTAGGGTGAGGGTTAGGTTTACTGTGAGGTTTCGGGTTAGGATTAAGGTTAGGGTGAATGCTAGGGTGTTGGTGAGGGTTAGGGTTAGGGTAACGGTGATGGTTAGGTTTAGGGTTAAGCTGAGGGTTTGGGTGACGTTTAAGGTTAGGAGTACTGTTAGGTTTAGAGTTAGGCTGACGGTGAGGGTGAGTGTGAGGGTGACTGATAGGGTTAAGGTTAGGGTGAAGGTTATGGTTAGGATAAGGGTGAGTGTTAGAGTGAGGGTGAGGGTTCAGGAGAGTGTGAGGGTTAGGGTTTGGGTGAAAGTTAGGGTTGGGTGAGTGTTAGGGTGACAGTGAGGGTGAGGGTAAGGGTTGGGTTTAGGGTTCGAGTGAGGGTTAGGATGAGGGGCATGGTTAGGGTTAGGGTGAGGTTAGGTTTACTGTGAGGGTTTATGTTACGTTTAGGCTTAGGGTTAGGTTGAGGGTATAGGTTAGGTTGAGGGTTAGTTTAAGGGTGAGGTTTAGGGTTAGTGTGAGGTTTAGGGCTAGTGTGAGGGTAAGGGTGAGGTTTGGGGTTAGGGTGATGTTTAGGGTGAGGGTGAGAGCGTGAGGGTGAGGGTTCAGTTGGGGGTTTGGGTTAGGGTTAGGGTGAGGTTTAGGGTGAGGGTGAAACTTAGGGTTAGGTTTAGGGTGAGGGTGAGTGTGAGTGTGAGGGTTAGGGATAGGGTTAGGCTTAGGTTTAAGTTTAGGCTTTTAGGGTGACTGTGAGCGTGAGGGTTAGGTTTAGGGTGAGGGTTAGGGTTAGGGTGAGGGTAAGGGTTAGGGTGAGGGTAAGGGTTAGGGTCCTTGTTAGCGTTAGTGTTAGAGTGAGTGTTAGGGTTTGGTTGGAGGTTAGGGTTAGGGTGAGGGTTAGCGTTAGGGATTGGGTTAGGTTGAGGGTGAGGGTGAGGGTTAGGATTAGGTTTAGGGTTAGCCTGAGGGTAAGGGTGAGGGTGAGGGTTAGGGTTAGCGTGAGGGTTAGGCAAAGTGTTATGGTGAGGATTAGGTTTAGGGTGATGTTTAGGTTGATGGTGAGAGTTAGGGTGAGGGTGAATGTTCAGGTTCAGTTGAGGTTGTAGGTTAGGGTTAGGGTGAGGGTGAGGGTGAGGTTGAGTGAGAGGGCTAGGTTTGCGCTTAGGATTAGGTTTAGGGTGAGGGTGAGTGTGAGGGTTACGGTTAGGTTTATTTTTAGGCTTACGTTTAAGCTGAGGGTGAGGGTGAGTGTGAGGGTTATGGTTAGAGTTAGGTTGAGTGTGAGCATTAGGGTTAGGGTTAGAGTGAGGGTTAGGATGAGAGTGAGGTTTAGGGTTTGAGTTTGGGTTAGGGTGAGGGTTAGGGTGAGGTATACCGTTAGGGTTAGTGTTAGAGTTCTGGTTAGGGTGACAGGGTTAAGGTTAGGGTTTGTTTTAGTGTTAGGGTTAGGGTTAGGGTGAGAGTTAGGGTCAGGATTAGGGTTAGGGTTAGTGTTAGGGTTACGGTTATCGTGAGGGTGAGGGTTAGGTTTAGGGATGGGGTTAGGGTGAGGTTAGTGTTAGGGTTAGGGTTAGAGTTAGGGTTAGGGTTAGGGTTAGGGTGAGGTTTAGTGGTAGAGTTAGTGTTAGGGTGAGGATTACAGTGAGGGTTAGGGTTAAGGTGCGGGTTTAGTGGGGGTGACGGTAAGGGTAAAGGTGAGGTTTAGGCTGATGTTGAGGGTTACGGTAAGGGTGAGGGTTAGGGTTAGGGTGAGGGTTAGTGATTGGGTTAGGGTGCGGGTGAGGTTTAGATTGCGGATTAGTGTTAGGGTTAGTGTGAGGTTTATGGTGAGGATGAGGTTTAGGGTTCGATTGAGGGCTAGGGTGAGGGTGAGCTTTAGGGTTCATGTTAGGGTGATGTTTAGGGTTAGGTAATGGTTAGGGTTGGTGTGAGCGTTAGTGTTAGGATTAGGGTTAGTTTTAGGGTGAGGGTAAGTGTTAGTGTGAGAGTTAGGGTTAGGGTGAGTGTTATGGTTAGGGTTACGTTTAGGGTTATTGTTAGGTTTGGGGTTATGGTTAGAGTTCGGGTTAGGGTGAGGGTGAGATTTAGGGTTATAGTTAGGGTTAGTATTAGGGTTAGGGTTAGCGTGAGTGTTAGGGTTAGTGTTAGGTTTAGGGTTAGGCTTAGGCTTAGGCTGAGTGTGAGGGTGGGTGTGAGGATTAGTGTTAGGGTTAGTGTTAGGGTTAGGGTTATGGCTGGTATTATGTCTAGGGTTAAGTTTGCGGTGAGGGTGAGGCTGAGGTTGAGGGTTATGTTTATGGTTATGGTTAGTGTTAGGGTTAGGATTATTGTTAGGGTTAGTGTTAGAGTTACGGTGAGGTTGAGCGTGAGGGTGAAAGTTAGGGTTAGGGTAAGTTTTCGGGTTAGGTTTAGGGTTAGGCTTAGGGTGAGGGTGAGGTTTATGGTTAGAGTTAGGTTTAGAGGGAGGGTTAGGGTGAGGTTTAGGCTTAGGGTTAGTGTTAGGGTTAGGGTGAGGGTGAGGGTTAGGTTGAGGTTTAGGGATAAGGTTAGGTTTAGGATTAGGGTTAGGGTGAAGGTGAGTGTGAGGGTTAGGGTGAGGGTTAGGCTTAGGCTTAATGGTAGGCTGAGGGTGAGGGTGGGGGTGAGGATTTGGGTTAGGGTGATGGTTCGGGTTAGTGTTAGTGTTATTGTTAGGGTTAGTGTTAGAGGTACGGTGAGGGTGAGTTTGCGATTGAGGGTTAGGTTTAGGGTTCGGGTGGGGTTTAGGATTGGGGTCAGGTTAAGGGTTAGGTTGAGGGTGAGGGTTAGGTTGAGGTTTAGGGTTAGGGTTAGGGTTAGGGTTAGGGTTAGTGTGAGGGTTAGTGTTAGGGTTAGGGTTAGTGTTAGGGTGAGGGTAAGTGTTAGGGTGAGGTAATGGTTTAGGTTGAGGGTTATGTTTAGGGTGAGGTTTAGGATTAGAATTAGGGTTATTGTTAGGGTTAGGTTCAGGGTTAAGGTTACTGTGCGGGTGAGGGTGAGGGTTAGGGTTAGGGTTAGAGTGAGGTTTAAGGTTTGGCTTAGGGTTAGAGTTAGGGTTAGGGTGAGGGTGAGGTTTAGGGTTAGAGTTAGGGTTAGGGTTTGGGGTAGGTTAGATTTAAGGTTAGTGTTAGGGTTAGGGTTAGGGTTTTGATAGGATTAGTGTTAGGGTGAGGGCGTGTGTGTGTGTGTGTGTGTGTGTGTGTGTGTGTGTGTTAGGGTTAGGTTTAGGTTTAGGGTTAGGGTGAGAGTTAGGGTTTGGGTTATGGGAAATTAGAGGGTTAGGGTCAGGTTGAGGGTTAGTTTTTGGGTTAGGTTAAGGGTTAGGCTTAAGGTTACACTGAGGGTGATGTTCAGGGTGAGTGTTAGGGTTAGGGTGAGGGTTAGGGATAGGGTTAGGGTGAGAGTTAGGGTTTGCTTAAGTTTAAGGTTTGGGTGAGAGTTAGGGTTAGGGTTATGGTGAGTGTGAGTGTTAGGGTTAGGTTGAGTGTTAGCATTTTGTTTAGGTTTAGGGTTAGGCTTAGGGTTACACTGAGGGTGAGGATCAGTGTGAGTGCTATGGTTAGGGTGAGTGTTAGGGATAGGGTTAGGGTGAGTGTTCAGGATCGGGTCAAGTTTACAGTGAGGGTGAGTGTTAGGGTTAGTGTTAGGTTGAGGGTTAGGATGAGGGTGGAATGAGGGTGAGGTTTGGGGTGAGGGTTAGGGTTAGGGTTAGGGTTAAATTTAAGGTGAGGTTTAGGGTTAGGGGTAGGGTTACAGTTATGGTGAGTATTAGGGTTAATGTGAGGGTTAGTATTAGGGTGAGGATAAAGTAAGTGTGAGGGTTAGGGTGAGGGTGAGGTTTAGGGTTACTGTTAGAGTGAGGGTTAGGGTTAGGTTTAGTGTTAAGGTAAGGGTGAGTGTGAGGGTTAGGGTTAGGCTTAGGTTTAAGGAGAGGGTGAGGGTTAGGGTTAGGATTAGGGTTAGGGTGAACGTTAGGGTTAGGGTGGAGGTTAGGATTAGGGTTAGGGTGAGGGTTAAGGTGTGGCTTAGGCTGAGGGTGAGGTTTAGGATTAGGGTGAGGTTTAGGGTGATGGTGAGGGTTAGTTTTAGAGTGAGCGTTAGGGTTAAGATTAGGGTTAGGGTCAGGTTTAGGGTGAGCTTTAGGGTGAGGGTTAGGTTTAGGGTTAAGGTGAGTGTTAGGGTAAGGGGTAGGGTTACGGTTAGGGTGAAGGCTAGGTTTAGTGTGAGAGTTAAGGTTAGGGATAGGGTTAGGATTAGTGTGAGGGAAAGAATTAGGGTGATTTTTAGGATGAGGGTGAGGTTTAGGTTTAGGAATAGGGATAGGGTTAGTGTTACGCTGAGGGTGAGGATGAGGGTGAGGGTGAGCGTTAGGTTTAGGGTTAGGGTGAGTGCTAGGGTGAAGGTTAGGTTTAGAGTGAGGGCTAGGTTTAGGTTTAGGTTTAGTTGGAGGGTGATGTGAGGTTGAGGTTTAGTGTGAGCATTTGGGTTAGGGTGAGGGCTAGGTTGAGGGTGAACTTTAGGGCTATGATGAGGGTTAGGGTTAGGTTTAGGGTGAGGGTTAGGTTTAGTGTGACATTTACGGTTAAGGTTAGTGTGAGGGTGAGGGTAAGAACTATGGTGAGGTTTTGGGTGAGGGTAAGGGTTTGGGTTATGATCAGAGATAGGGTTACGTTTAGGCTGAGGATGAGGGTGAGGTTTAGGGTTAGGGTTAGGGTGAGGGTGAGGACTAAGATGAGGGTGAGTGTTAGGGTGAAGGTGAGGTTGAGGGTGAGGGTGAGGGTGAGTGTTTGGGTTAGGGTTAGGGTTAGGGTGTGGGTGAGGATTAAGATTAGGGTTAGGGTTATTGTGAGGGTTAGAATGAGGGTTACAATTCAGTTTAGGATGAGGGTGAAAGTAAGGGTTATGGTTAGGGCTACGGTGAGGTTTAGGATTAGGTTTAGGGTTAGTGTTAAGATGAAGTTTAGGGTGAGGGGTAGGGTTAGGGTTAGGGTGACGGTTAGAGTTAGTTTGAGGGTTAGGGTGAGGGTTAGGTTTAGGGTTAGGGTGAGGGATAGTTAGAGGGTTAGGGTTTTGGTTAGGGTTAAGGTCAGGGTGACGGTGAGGGTTAGGTTGAGGTTTAAGGTTAGGGTTAGGATTAGGGTGAGGGTTAGTGTTAGGGTGTAGTTTAGGATTAGAGTTAGGGTTATGGTTAGGTTGAGGGTTAGGTTTAGGTTTCGGGTTAGGTTTACGCTGAGGGTGAGGGTTAAGGTTAGGGTGAGGGTTAGGGTTAGGGTAAGGGTTAAGATGAGGGTGAGGTTTAGGATTAGGATTAGGGTTAGGGTTAGGGTGAGGGTGAGGGTTAGGTTTAGGGTTAGGGTTACAGTGAGGGTGAGGTTTAGGTTTAGGGTGAGGTTTAGGGTTAGGGTTAAGGTTAGGGTGTGGGTTTTGGTTAGGATTAGAGTTAGGGTTGGGGTTATTATTAGGGTTAGGATTAGGGTTATGGTTAGGTTTTGGTTGAGGGTGAGGGTTACGGTTAGTGTTAGGTTTAGGGTTAGGGTTAGGATTAGCGTAGAGGGTGAAGGTGTGTGTTAGGGTTATGTTTAGGGTTAGGGTGAGGGTTAGTGTGAGTGTTAGGGTTAGGGTGAGGGTGAGGGTGAGGTTGAGGGTGAGTGTTAAGGTTAGTATGAGGTTTAGGGTTAGGGTTAAGGTTAGGTTTAGCGTGAGCGTTAGGGTTAGTGTGAAGGTTAGGTTTAGGGTTATGGTGAGTGTAAGGATTAGGGTGAGGCTTAGGGTGAGGTTTAGTGTTAGGTTTAGGTTTAGGGTGAGGGTTAGGGTTAGGGTTAATGTTACTGTGAGGGTGAGGGTTAGGGTGAGGGTGAGGGTTAGTGTAAGGGTTAGGGTTGGGTTAGAGTTAGTTTGAGGGTGGTATGAGGGTGAGGTTTTGGGTGAGGGTTAGGGTTAGGGTTAGGTTTAAAGTTAGGGTGAGGGTTAGAGTTAGGGGTAGGGTTACAGTTATGGTGAGTATTAGGGTTAATGTCAGGGTTAGGTTTAGGGTGAGGATAAAGTAAGGGTGAGGGTTAGGGTGAGGGTGAGGTTGAGGGTTACTGTTAGAGTGAGGGTTAGGGTTAGGTTTAGTGTTAAGGTAAGGGTGAGGGTAAGGCTTAGGTTTACACTTAGGGTTAAGGAGAGGGTGAGGGTGAGCGTGAGGGTTAGTGTTAGCGTTAGGGTTAGGGTGAACGTTAGGGTTAGGGTGGAGGTTAGGATTAGGGTAAGGGTGAGGGTTAGGATGTGGGTTAGGCTGAGGGTTAGGGTAAGGATTAGGGTGAGGTTTAGGGTGAGGATTAGGGTGAGGGTGAGGGTTAGCTTTAGAGTGATGGTTAGGATTAGGATTAGGGTTAGGGTCAGGGTTAAGGTGACTGTGAGGTTTAGGGTGAGGTTTAGGGTGAGAGTTAGTTTTAGGGTTAAGGTGAGGGTTAGGGTAAGGGGTAGGGTTTTGGTTAGGGTGAAGGTTAAGTTTAGTGTGAGAGTTAAGGTTAGGGTTAGGGTTAGGATTAGTGTAAAGGAATGAATTAGGGTGATGGTTAGGGTGAGGGTGAGGTTTCGGTTTAGGAATAGGAATAGGGTTAGTGTTACGCTGAGGGTGAGGATGAGGGTGAGGTTGAGTGTTAGGTTTAGCGTTAGGATGAGAGCTGTGGTGAAGGTTAGGTTTAGGGTGAGGTCTAGGTTTAGGGTGAGGGTTAGGGTTAGTTTTAGTTTGAGGGTGGTGTGAGGGTGAGGTTTAGGGTGAGGCTTTGGGTTAGGGTGAGGGCTAGGTTGAGGGTGAACTTTAGGGTTATGATGAGGGTTAGGGTTAGGTTTAGGGTGAGGGTTAGGTTTAGTGTGAGGTTTATGGTTAAGGTTAGGGTGAGGGTGAGGGTAAGGGTTATGGTCAGGTTTTGGGTGAGGGTGAAGTTTAGGTTATAATTAGAGATAGGGTTAGGTTTAGGCTGAGGGTGACGGTGAGGTTTAGGTTAGGGTTAGGGTGAGGGTGTGGGCTATGTTGAGGGTGAGGGTTAGGATAAAGGTGAGGTTGAGGGTGAGGCTGAGGGTTAGGGTGAGGGTGAGGGTTTGAGTTAGGGTTAGGGTTAGGGTGAGGGTGAGGATTAAGTTTAGGGTTAGGGTTATTGTTAGGGTTAGAGTGATGGTTACAGTTCAGTTAAGGGTGAGGGTGAAGGTGAGGGTTACGGTTATTGTTACGTTGAGGTTTAGGGTTAGGGTTAGGGTTAGCGTTAAGATGAAGTTTAGAGTGAGGGGTAGGGTTAGGGTTAGGGTGAGGGTTAAGGTTTGTGTGAGGGTTAGTGTTAAGCTTAGGGTGAGGGTTAGGTTGAGGTTTAGGGTTTTGGTTAGGGTTAAAGTGAGGGTGAGGGTTAGGGTGAGGTTTAGGGTTAGGGTTAGGTTTAGGGTGAGGGTTAGGGTTAGGGTGGACTTTAGGATTCAAGTTAGGGTTATGGTTAGGTTCAGGGTTAGGTTCAGGGTTAGGGTTAGGTTTACTCTGAGGGTGAGGTTTAGGGTTAGGGTTAGGGAAAGGGTTAAGGTGAGGGTAAGGGTTAAGGTGAGGGTGAGGTTTAGGATTAGGATTAGAGTTAGGTTTAGGGTGAGGGTGAGGTTTACAGTTAGGGTTAGGGTTAGGGTTAGAGTTAGGTTTAGCGTAGAAGGTGAGGGTGTGGGTTAGGGTTAGGGTTAGGGTGAGGGTTAGGTTGAGTGTTAGGGTTAGCGTGAGGGTGAGGGTGAGGTTGAGTGTGAGTGTAAGGGTTAGTATGAGGTTTAGGGTTAGGCTTAATGTTAGGGTTAGGGTGAGGGTTTGGGTTAGGATTAAGGTTACTGTGAGGTTGAGGGTTAGGTTTAGGGTGAGGGTTAGTGTTAGGGTTAGGGTTAGGGTTATTGTTAGGGTCAGGCTTAGGGTTACGGTTAGGTTTAGTTTGAGGATGAAGGATACGGTTAGGGTTAGGATGAGGTTTAAGTTTAGGGCTAGTGTTAGGGTGAGGTTTAGGTTGAGGGTTAGGATTTAGTTTATGGTTAGGGTGACTGTGAGGTTTAGGGTGAGGTTTAGGTTAGGCTTAGTATTAGGATTAGGGTGAGGTTAAGGGTTAGAGTGAGGGTTAGGGTTAGGGTTAAGGTGAGGGTTAAGATGAGGGTTAGGGTTACAGTCAAGGTCAGAGTTAGAGTTAGGGTGAGGTTTAGGGTTAGGATTATGGTTATGGTGAGGGTGATGGTTAGGATTAGGGTTAGTGTTATTGTAATTGTTATGGTTAGGGTTACATTTTCAGTGAGGCTGAGGCTGAGAGTGAAGGTTAGGGTTAGGGTTAGGGTTAGTTTTAGGGTTAAGATTAGTGTTAATGTTAGGGTTAGGGTTAGAGTTACCGTTTGGTTGCGGGTGAGGGTGAGAGTTAGGGTTAGTGTTAGGGTGAGGTTTAGGGTTAAAGTTAGGATTAGGGATAGGCTGAGGGTGAGTTTTAGAGTTAGAGTTAGATTGAGGGAGAGGGTTAGGGTGAGGGTTAGGCTTAGGGTTAGTGTTAGGGTTAAAGTTACGGTTAGGTTGAGGGTTAGGTTGAGGTTTAGGGTTAGGGTTATGGTTAGGATTAGGGTTAGCATGAGGGTGAGTTTGGGGGTTAGGGTTAGGTTTAGGCTTAGGCTTTGGCTTAGGCTGAGGGTGGTGATGGTGAGGATTAGGCTTAGGGGGATGGTTAGCCTTAGGTTTATTGTGAGGGTTAGGATGAGGGTTAGGGGAAGGATTAGGGTTAGTGTGAGGGCTAGGGTGAGGGTGTAGGTTGGGGTTAGGGTTAGGCTTAGGCATAGGCTTAGGATGAAGGTGATGGTGAGGGTGGGGGTTAAGGTTATGGTGATGGATAGGGTTAGGGTAGGGAAAGGGTTAGGATGAGGGTTCGGGTTCGGGTTAGGATGAACGTGACGGTAAGTGTAAAGGTGAGGGTGAGGCTGAGGGTCAGGGTTACGGTAAGGGTGAGTGTTAGGGTTAAGGTGACGTTTAGGGTAATTGTTAGGGTTAGGGTTAGATTGAGGATTAGGGTTAGGGTTAGTGTGAGGTATAGGGTGAGGATGAGGGTTTTGGTTAGGGTTAGGGTTATGGTGAGGGTAAGGTTGAGGGTTAGGGTGAGTGTTAGGGTGACGGTGAGGGTGAGGGTTAGGGTTGGGGTTAGGGTTACAGGGAGGGTTAGGGTAAGGGGTAGGGTTAGGGTGAGGGTAAGGATTATGGATAGTGTGAGGGTTAGGGTTACAGTGAGGGTAAGGGTTAGGGTGAGCATTAGGGTTAGGTTGAGGGTTAGCGTTGGGGTTAGGGTGAGGGTTAGTGTTACGTTGGAGGTTAGGGTTAGGTTGAGGGTTAGTGTGAGTGTTAGGGTTAGTGTGAGTGATAGGGTTAGGGTTAGGGTGAGGGTTATGGTTAGGGTGATGTGTAGAATGAGGGTTAGTTTTAGGGTGAGGGTTAAGGTAACAGTGAGGGTTAGGGTGAGGGTGAGAGTAAGGGTTAGGATTAGTGTGAGGGTTAGGGTAAGGGTTAGGGTTAGAGTTAGGGTGAGGGGTAGGGTTAGGGTTAGGGTGAGGGTTAGGGCTACTGTGAGGGTTAGCATTACTCTGAGGGTTCAAGTTAGGTTTAGGCTTAGTGTTAGGGTGAGGGTAAGGGTTAGGCTTAGGGTGAGGGTGATTGTGAGGGTTAGGGTTAGGGATATTGTTAGGCTTAGGATTAAGCTGAGGGTTAATGTGAGGTTAATGCTGAGGTTAATGTGAGGGTTAGGATTAGGGTGAGGTTTAGGGTGAGGGTTAGGGTTAGGTTGATGTTTAGGGTGAGGGTGAGTGTTAGGGTGAGGGTGAGGATGAAGATTCGGTTGAGTGTTTGGGTTAGGGTTAGGGTGAGGTTGAGGGTGAGGGTGAGGCTTAGGGTTAGTTTTAGGGTAAGGGTGAGTGTGAGGGTTAGGGATAGGGTTAGGCTTAGGCTGAGGGTGAGGATGTGGGTGAGGTTCAGGGTTAGGGTTAGGGTTAGCGTTAGGGTTATGGTGAGGGTTAGGGTTAGGTTGGAGGTTAAGGTTAGGGTGAGGGTTAGGGTTAGGGATAGGTTTAGGTTGAGGGTAAGGGTGAGGGTTAGTGTTAGGATTAGTGTTAGGGTGAGCCTGAGGGTGAGGGTGAGTGTGTGGGTTAGGGTTAGGGTGAGCGTTAGGCTAAGGGTTAGAGTGAGGGTTAGGTTTAGGGTGATATTTAGGTTGAGGGTGAAGGTTAGGGTGAGGTTGAGTGTGAGGGTTCGGTTGAGGGTTTGAGTTAGGGATAGGGTGTGGGTGAGGGTGAGGGTTAGGTTTAGGGTTAGGGTTAGGCTTAGGGTGAGGGTGATTGTGAGGGTTAGGGTTAGGGTTATTGTTAGGCTTAGGTTTAAGCTGAGGGTGAGGGTGTGTGTGAGGGTTAGGTTTAGGGTGAGTGTGAGCGTTAGGGTTAGTGTTAGGGATAGACTGAGGGTTAGATGAGGGTGAGGCTTAGGGTTAAGGCGAGTGTCAGGCTTAGGGTTAGGGTGAGGGTTAGGGATAGTTTGTTGGTTAGGGTGAGGTTTAGAGTTAGGGTGAGGGTGAGGGTGAGCGTGACTGTTAGGGTGCAGGTGAGGTTTAGGGTTAGGGTTTGGGTTTAGAGTTACGGTTAGGATGATGGGTAGGATGAGGGGTAGGGTTAGGGTTAGGGTGAGGTTCATGGTTACTTTAAGAGTTACCGTTAGCGTTAGGGTTAGGGTGAGGTTTAAGGTGAGGGTTAGGGTTAGGTTTAGGGTTAGGGTGAGGGTTACGGTAAGTGTGAGGTTAGGGTTATAGTGAGGGTTAGGGTTATGGAGAGGTTTAGGGTTAGATTTAGGGTGAAGGTGAGGGTGAGGTTGTGGGTTGGGGTAAGGATTAGGTTAAAGGTTAGGGTTAGTGTTATTGTTAGGGTTCGGGTTATGGTTAGGGATACGGTGAGGTTGCTGGTGAGTTGAGGTTTAGCGTTAGGGTTAGCGTTAGGGTGAGGGTAAGTGTTGGGGTGAGAGTTAGTGTTAGGGTGAGGTTTAGGGTGAGGTTGAGTGTTAGTTTTAGGGTTAGGGTTAGGGTGAGTTTAACGGTTAGGGTTAGGGTTACGGTGAGGGTTAGGGTTAGCACTAGGGTTAGGTTGAGGGCTAGGTTGAGGGTTAGGGTTAGATTAAGGTGAGGGTTAGGCTTAGGGTAAGGATTAGGTTGAGGGTAAGAATAAGGGTAAGGGTGAGGGTTAGGGTGAGTTTGAAGGTTAGGGTAAGAGTGAAGGTTATGGTGAGGATGAGGATTAGGGTTAGGGTGAGGGTGAGGTTGAGGTTTAGGGTGAGGGTTAGGTTTAGCTTTAGGGTGCGGGTTAGATGAGGTTGAGGGTTAGGTTTAGGTTGAGGGTTAGGTTTAGGGTGAGGGTGAGGGTTAGTATTAGGGTTAATGTGAGGGGTAGGCTGAGGGAGAGGTTTAGGGTTAGGTTTAGGGTGATGGTTAGGTTTATGGTGAGGTTAAGGGTTAGTGTGAGTGTTAGTGTTAGGGTTAGGCCTAGTGTTAGGGTTAGTGTAAGTGTTAGGTTTAGGGTTCGGGTTAGGTTGAGGGTTAGGTTTAGGGTGAGGGTGAGGGTTATGCTGAGGATTAGGGTGAGGGTTACGGTTAGGCTGATGTTTAAGATGAGGGTGAGGGTTAGTGTGAGGGTGAGCGTAAAGGTTGGTTTGAGGGTTTGGGTTAGCTTTAGGGTGAGGTTGAGGGTGAGTTTGAGGCTTAGGGTTAGGGTTATTGTGATGGTGACTGTGAGGGTTAGGGTTAGGGTTAATGATAGGGTGGTTAAGGATGAGGGTTAGTGTGAGAGTTAGTGTTAGGGTTAGGCTTAGTGTTATGGTGAGTGTAAGGGTTAGGTTGAGTGTTAGGGTGAGGGGAAGTTTAGCTTTAGGGTGAGGGTTAGGGTGAGGTTGAAGGTGACGGTGAGGCTTAGGGTTAGGGTTAGGGTGAGGGTGAGTGTGAGGGTTAGGTTTAGGGTTAGGGTTAGGGTTAGGCTGAGGCTGACGGAGAGGGTGAGACTGAGGGTTAGGGTGTGGGTGAGGGTTAGGTTTAATGTAAGTTTAAGGGTAACAGTGAGTGTTAGGGTGCAGGTGAGGTTTAGGGTTAGGGCTAGGGTTAGTATCAAGGTTAGGTTTAGGGTTAGGTTGAGAGTTAGGATGAGGGGTAGGGTTAGGGTTGGGTTAGGGTTAGGGTGAGTTTGAGGGTTAGGGTTAGGGATAGAGTGAGGGTTAGGATGAGGTTTAGGGTGAGGTTAAGGTTTAGGGTGAGGGTTAGAGTGATTGTGAGGTTTAGGGTTAGGGTTAGTGTTAGGATGAGGGTAAGTGTTAGGGTTTTGTATAGGTTTACGTAGAGGGTGAGGGTTAGGTTTAGGGTGAGGGTTAGGTTTAGGGTTAGGGTTAGGGTTAGGGTGAGGGTGCGGGTTAGGATAAAGGTTAGGGTTATGGTTATTTTTAGGGTTATGTTTAGGTTTATGGTTACGTTGAAGGTGAAGTTTAGGGTTAGGGTGAGGTTTAGGAATAGGGTTAGGTTTTGGGTAATATTTAGGATGAGGTTTAGGGTGAGTGTTAGGGTTAAAGTTAGGGTGAGGGTTAGGGTTAGTTTGAGGGTTAGGGTTAGGGTTAGGGTGAGGGTTAGGATGAGGGTTAGGGTGAAGGCAAGGTTTAGGTTGAGGATTAGAGTGAGTGTGAAGGTTAGGGTTAGGGTTAGTGTTAGTGTGAGGGTAAGTGTTATGGTTAGGATTAGGTTTAAGATGAGGCTGAGGTTTAGGTTTAGGGTGAGGGTTAGGGTTAGGGTTAGGGTTAGGGTGAGGGTGAGGGTTAGGATAAAGTTTAGGGTTAGGGTTATTCGTAGGGTTATGTTTAGTTTTATGGTTTTGTTGAGGGTGAGGGTTAGGGTTAGGGTGAGGTTTAGGATTAGGTTTAGGTTTAGGGTTAGCAAGAGGTTTAGGTTGAATGGTAGGGTTAAGGTTAGGGTGAGGGTTAGGGTTAGAGTGAATGTTAGGGTTAGGTTTAGGGTTAGGGTGAGGGTTAGGATTAGTGTTGGAGTTAGGGTTAGTGTTAGGTTTATCATGTGGGTGAGTGATAGCGTGAGGGTTAGGGTGAGTGTTAGAGCTAGCATTAGGGTTAGGGTGAAGGTTAGGGTGAGGGTTAGGTTTAGTGTGAGTGTGAGGGTTAGGGTTAGGTTTAGGATTAGTGTGAATGTAACGATTAGGGTTAACGTTAGGGTGAGGCTGAGGTTTAGGCTTTTGATTTGTGTTGTAGTTATTGTTATGCTGAGGGTGATGTTGAGGGTGAGGGTGAGTGTGAGTTTTAGGCTTAGGGTTAGGGTGAGGGCTAGGGTGAGGGTTAGGGTTAGGGTGAGGGTTAGGGTTAGGGTGACGGTTAGGTTTAGGGTTAGTTTGAGGGTGGTATGAGGGTTAGATTTAGGGTCAGGTTTAGGGTTAGGGTTAGGGTTAAATTTAGGGTGAGGGTTAGGGTTCGGGGTACGGTAACGCTTATGGTGAGTATTAGGGTTAATGTGAGGGTTAGGGTTAGGGTGAGGATAAAGTAAGGGTGAGGGTTAGGGTGAGGGTGAAATTCAGGGTTACTGTTAGAGTGTGGGTTAGGGTTAGGTTTAGTGTTAACGTAACGGTGAGGGTGAGGGTTAGGGTTAGGCTTAGGGTTAAGGAGAGGGTGAGGGTGAGTGTGAGGGTTAGGGTTAGGGTGAACGTTAGGTTTAGGGTGGAGGTTAGGATTAGGGTAAGGGTGAGTGTTAGGGTGTGGGTTAGGCTGCGGGTTAGGGTTAGGATTAGGGTGAGTTTAGGGTGAGATTTAGGTGGAGGGTGAGTGTTAGGTTTAGAGTGAGGGTTAGGGTTAGTATTACGCTTAGGGTCAGGATTAGGGTGACTGTGAGGTTTGGGGTGAGGTTTAGGGTGAGGATTAGGTTTAGGGTTAAGGTGAGCGTTAGCGTTAGTTGTAGGGTTACGGTTAGGGTGAGGGTTAGGTTTAGTGTGAGAGTTAAGGTAAGGGTTAGTGTTAGGGTTAAGATTAGTGTGAGGGAAAGAATTAGGGTGATGGTTAGGGTGAGGGTGAGGTTTAGGTTTAGATTTAGGAATTGGAATAGGGTTAGTGTTACATTGAGGAGAGGATCAGGGTGAGGGTGAGCATTAATTTTAGGGTTAGGGTGAGGTTTAGGGTGCGGGTTAGGTTTAGTGTGAGGTTTACGGTTAAGGTTAGGGTGAGGGTGAGGGTAAGGGTTATGGTGAGGGTTCGGGTGAGGGTTAGGGTTACGGTTATGATTAGAGATAGGGTTAGGTTTAGGCTCAGGGTGAGAGTGAGGATGCAAGTGAGGTTTAGGGCTAGGGTTAGGGCGAGGGCTAGGGTGAGGGTTAAGGTTAGGGTAAGGGTTAAGGTGAGGGTGAGGTTTAGGATTAGGATTAGGGTTATGGTTAGGGTGAGGGTGAGGGTTAGGGTTAGGGTTAGGGTTACAGTGAGGGTGAGGGTTAGGTTTAGGTTGAGGTTTAGGGTTAGGTTTAGGGTGTGGGTTTGGGTTAGGGTTAGGGTTATTGTTAGGGTTAGGGTTAGGGTTAGGTTTAGGGTTAGGTTTAGGGTGAGGTTGAGGGTTACCGTAAGTGTTAGTTTTAGCGTTAGGGTTAGGATTAGCGTGAGGGTGAGGGTGTGGGTTAGGGTTATGTTTAGGGTTAGTGTGAGGGTTAGTGTGAGGTTTAGGGTTAGGGCGAGGGTGAGGGTGAGGTTGAGGGTGAGTGTTAGTCTTAGTTTGATGTTTAGGATTAGGGTTAAGTTTAGGGTTAGGGTGAGGGTTTGGGTTGGGTTTAGGGTTAGGATGAGGGTTAGGCTGAGTGGTATGGTTAGGTTTTGGGTGAGCTTTAAGTTTAGTGTGAAGGTTAGCATTAGGGTTAGGGTGAGGTTAAGGATTAGGGTGAGGGTCAGGATGAGGGTTAGTGTTAGGTTTAGGTTTAGGGTGAGGGTTAGGGTTAGGGTTAGGTTTACTGTGAGGGTGAGGGTTAGGTTTAGGGTGAGGGTTAGGGTTAGGGTTAGCGTTAGGGTGTGGGTGTGGGTTAGGATTAGAGTTATGGTTAGTGTTATTATTAGGGTTAGGTTTAGAGTTAGGTTTAGGGTAAGGGAGAATGATATGGTTAGGGTTCGGGTGAGGTTTAAGGTTAGGGTTAGGGTTAGGGTGAGGGTTAGGTTGAGGGTTAGGTTTTGGGTTATGGTTACGGTGAGGATGAGGGTTAGGGTGAGGTTTAGGTTAGGCTTAGTGTTAGGATTAGGGTGAGGTTAAGGGTTAGAGTGAGGGTTAGTGTTAGGATTAGGATGAGGGTTAAGATGAGGGTTAGGATTACAGTGAGGGTCAGGGTTAGGGTTAGGGTGAGGGTTAGGGTTAGGATTAGGGTTAGGGTGAGGGTGATGGTTAGGATTAGGGTTAGTGTTCTTGTAAGTGTTATGGTTAGGGTTAATTTTGCAGTGAGGTTGAGGCTGAAGGTGAAGGTTAGGGTAAGGGTTAGGGTTAGTTTTAGGGTTAAGATTAGTGTCAATATTAGGGTTAAGGTTAGAGTTACGGTTTGGGTGAGGGTGAGGGTGAGATTTAGTGTTAGTGTTAGGGTGAGGTTTAGGGTAAAGTTTAGGATTAGGGATAGGGTGAGGTTTAGTTTTAGAGTTAGAGTTAGGTTGAAGGGGAGGGTTAGGGTGAGGGTTAGGTTTAGGCTTAGGGTTAGGCTTAAGGTTAGGCTTAGGGTGATGGTTAGCCTTGGGGTTAGGGTGAGGTTTAGGATGAGGTTTAAGTTTAGGATTAGGGTAAGGGTGAGGGCTAGGGTGAGGGTGTAGGTTAGGGTTAGCGTTAGGCTTAGGCATAGGGTTAGGATGAGGGTGATGGTGTGGGTGGGGGTTAAGGTTATGGTGATGGATAGTGTTAGGGTAGGTTAAGGGTTAGGATGAGGGTTCGGGTTAGGGTGAGGGTTAGGATGAGCGTGACGTTAAGTGTAAAGGCGAGGGTGAGGCTGAGGGTGAGGGTTACGGTAAGGGTGAGGGTTAAGGTTAGGGTGAGTGTTAGGGTAAGGGTTAGGGTTAGGGTTAGATTGAGGATTAGGGTTAGGGTTAGTGTGAGGTTTAGGGTCAGGATGAGGGTTATGGTTAGAATTAGGGTTAAGTGGAGGGCTAGCCTGAAGGTGAGGGTTAGGGTTAGGGTTAAGTTTAGGTTGAGGGTTATGTTGAGGAGTAAGGTTATGTTTAGGGTGAGGGTTAGGTTTAGTGTGAGGGTTACAGTTAGGGTGAGGGTGAGGGTGAGGGTAAGGGTTATGGTGAGGGTTAGGGTGAGGGTGAGGGTTAGGGTTAGGATTAGGGATAGGTTTAGGGTTACCCTGTGGGTGAGGGTGAGGGTGATGTTTAGGGTTAGGGTTATGGTTAGGGTTAGGGTGAGGGCTAGGGTGAGGATGAGGGTTAGGGTGAAGAGGGTTAGGTTGACGCTCTTGGTTATGTAATGGTTAGGTTTAGGATGAGGATTACGTGAGGTTTAGGGTGAGGGTGACCTTGATGGTTAGGGTGTGGGTGAGGGTTAGGTTTAGGGTGAGGGTTCGCGTGATGGTAAGGGTTAGGGTGACGTTGAAGTTTAGGGTTAGTGTTAGGTGAGGGTTAAGGTTAGGGTTAGGGATAGGGTGAGGGTGAGTGTTAGGATTAGGTTTTGGGTTAGGGTGAGGTTTAGACTGAGGGTGAGGTTTAATGTTAGGGTAGGTTTGTGGTGGTGGTAAATGATAGCATGAGGGTTAGGGTGAGTGTTAGAGTTAGCATTAGTGTTAGGGTGAGGGTTAGGTTGAGGGTGCAGGTGAGAGTGAGGGTTAGGTGAGGATTAGGGTGAGTTTTAGGGTTAGGGTGAGTGTTACGGTGAGGGTTAGGGTTAGGGTTATTCTTAGGGTTAAGGTGAGGATTAGGCTGAGGGTTAGGCTTAGGATTAGGGTGAGGGTTAGGCTTAGGATTAGGGTGAGGGTTAGGGTGAGGGTGAGGGTTAGGGTTCTGGTGAGGGTTAGGGTTATTATTAAGGTAAGGGCCAGGTTTAGGGTGATGGTGAGGTTTAGGGTGAGGGTTGGGGTGAGGGTTAGGGTTAGGGTTAAAGTGAGTGTTAGGATAAGGGGGAGGGTTACGGTTCGGGTGAGGGTTAGGTTTAGTGTGAGAGTCAGGGTTAGGATTAGTGTGAGGGTAAGAATTAGGGTGATGGTTAGGGTGAGGATGAGGTTTAGGGTAAGGAATAGTGATAGGGTTACTGTTACGCTGAGGGTGAGGGTGAGGGTGAGAGTGAGGGTGAGGGTTAGGGTTAGGGATAGGGTGAAGGCTAGTGTGAGGATTAGGGTTAGGGTGAGGGTGATGCTAAGGGTAAAGGTGAGGGTTAGGCTGAGGGTGAGGGTTAAGATAAGGGTGAGGTTCAGGGTTAGGGTGAGGGTTAGGATAAGGGTTCGTGTTAGGGTTAGGGTGAGGGTTAGATTGAGGATTAGGGTTAGGGTTAATGTGAGGTTTAGGGTGAGGATGAGGGTTAGGGTTCGGTTCAGGGTTAGGGTTAGATTTAGGGTTAGGCTGAGGGCTAGGGTGAGGTTTATGGTTAGGGTTAGTATTAGGGTGAGAGTTAAGGTAACAGTGAGGGTTAGGTTGAGGGTGAGGGTAAGGGTTAGGATTAGGGTGAGGGTTTCGGGTTAGGGTTAGGGTTAGCGTTAGGGTGAGGGGTAGGGTTAGGTTTAGGGTGAGGGTTAGGGTTACTGTGAGGGTTAGGGTTAAGCTGAGGTTTAGGGTTACTGTGAGGGTTCAAGGTAGGGTTAGGCTTAGTGTTATGGTGAGGGTAAGGGTTAGGTTGAGGGTTAGGTTAAGAGTGAGGTTTAGGGTTAATGTGAGGGTTAGGTTTAGGGTGAGGGTTATGGTTAGGGTGATGTTTAGGGTGAGGGTGAGTGTTAGGGTGAGGGTGAGGGTGAAGGTTGCGTTGAGTGTTTGGGTTAGGTTTAGGGTGAGCTTGAGGGTGAGGGTGAGGCTTAGGGTTAGTTTTAGGGTAAGGGTGAGTGTGAGGGTTAAGGATAGGGTTAGGCTTAGGCTGAGGGTGAGGGTGAGGGTGAGGTTTAGGGTTAGGGTTAGGGTTAGCGTTAGGATTATGGTGAGGTTTAGGGTTAGGTTGGAGGTTACGGTTAGGGTGAGGGTTAGGGTTAGGAATAGGTTTAGGTTGAGGTTGAGGGTGAGGGTTAGGGTTAGGATTTGGGGTAGGGAGAGCCTGAAGGTGAGGTTTAGGTTTAGGGTTACGGTTAGGGTTAGGGTGAGTGTTAGGCTAAGGTTTAGAGTGAGGGTTAGATTTAGGATGATGTTTAGGTTGAGGGTGAGGGTTAGGGTGAGGTTGAGTGAGAGGAGAGGGTTCGGTTGAGGCTTTGGGTTAGGGTTAGGGTGAGGGTGAGGGTTAGGTTTAGGGTTAGGGTTAGGCTTAGGGTGAGGGTTATTGTGTGGGTTAGGGTTAGGGTTATTGTAAGGCTTAGGTTTAAGCTGAGGTTGAGGGTGTTTGTGAGGGTTAGGTTTAGGGTGAGTGTGAGCGTTAGGGTTAGTGTTAGGGATAGACTGAGAGTTCGATTAGGGTGAGGCTTAGAGTTAGGGCGAGTGTTAGGCTTAGGGTTAGGGTGAGGGTTAGGGATAGTTTGTTGGTTAGCGTGAGGTTTAGAGTTAGGGTGAGGGTGAGGGTGAGCGTGACTGTTAGGGTGCAGGTGAGTTTTAGGGTTAGGTTTAGGGTTAGGGTGTGTGTTTAGAGTTAGGGTTAGGATGATGGTTAGGATGAGGGGTAGGGTTAGGTTACGGTGAGGTTCAGGGTTAGTTTAAGGGTTACCATTAGGGTTAGTGTTAGGGTGAGGCTTAAGGTGAGGTTTAGGGTTAGGTTTAGGATTAGGGTGAGGATAAGTTTTAGGCTGAGGGTTAGGGTGTGAGGTTAGGGTTAGGGTGAGGGTTAGGGTTATGGAGAGGTTTAGGGTTAGATTTAGGGTGAAGGTGAGGTTGAGGTTGTGGGTTAGGGTAAGGATTAGATTCAGGTTAGGGTTAGTGTTATTGTTAGTGTTCGGGTTAGGGTTAGGGTTTCGGTGAGGTTGCTGGTGAGTTGAGGTTTAGCGTTAGGGTTAGCGTTCGGGTGAGGGTTATGGTGAGGGTAAGTGTTGGGGTGAGGGTTAGGGTTAGGGTGAGGTTTAGGGTGAGGTTGAGGGTTAATTTTACGGTCAGGGTTAAGGTGAGTTGAAGGGTTAAGGTTAGGATTAGGGTGAGGTTTAGGGTTACTATTAGGGTTAGGTTGAGGGCTATGGTGAAGGTTAGGGTTAGGTTAGGGTGAGGGTTAGGGTTAGGGTGAGGATTAGGTTGAGGGTAAGGATAAGGGTAAGGGTGAGGGTTAGGGTGAGTTTGAGCCTTAGGGTAAGAGTGAAGGTTATGGTGAGGGTGAGGTTTATGGTGAGGGTTAGGGTTAGGGTGAGGGTGAGGTTGAGGGTTAGGGTGAGGGTTAGGGTGAGTGTTAGGGTGAGGGTGAGATGAGGTTGAGGTGTAGGTTTAGGGTGAGGGTTAGGGTTAGTATTAGGATTAGTGTAAGGGGTAGTGTTAGGGAGAGGGTTAGGGTTAGGTTTAGGGTGAGGGTTAATGTTATGGTGAGGTTAAGGGTTAGTGTGACAGTTAGGGTTAGGCCTACTGTTGGGGTTAGGGTAAGGGTTAGGTTGAGGGTTAGGTTTAGGTTGAGGGTTAGGGTTAGGGTGAGGGTGAGGATTAGGGTTACCGTTAGGGTAAGGGTTAAGGTGAGGGTGAGGTTTAGGATTAGGATTAGGGTTAGGGTTAGGGTGAGGGTGAGGGTTAGGGTTCGGGTTAGGGTTACAGTGAGGGTGAAGTTTAGGTTTAGGTTGAGGTTTTGGTTTTGGATTAGGGTTAGGATGTGGGATTGGATTAGGATTAGAGTTAGGGTTAGGGTTATTGTTAGGGTTAGGGTTAGGGTTTTGGATATGTTTTGGGTGAGGGTGAGGGTTACGGTAAGGGTTAGGTTTGGGGTTAGGCTTAGGATTAGTGTGAGGCCTCACCCTCACACTATGTTTATGTTTAGGGTTAGGGTGAGGGTTCGTGTGAGGGTTAGGGTTAGGGTGAGGTGAGGGTGATGGTTAGGATTAGGATTAGGGTTAGGGTTAGGCTGAGGGTGAGGGTGAGGGTAAATGTTAGGCTTAGGTTTAGGGTGAGAGTTAGGTTTAGGGTGATGTTTGGCATGAGGGTGAGGGTTAGGGTGAGTGTGAGGTATCGGGAAAGGCTGAGAGTTAGGGTGGGGGTGAGGGTTAGGTTTAGAATTAAGGTTAGTATTAGGGTTAGCCTGAGGGTGATGATGAAGGTGAGGGTGAAGGTTAGGGTTAGGGTCAGGGTTAGGATTAGGGTTAGGGTAAGAGTTAGGGTTAGGGTAACTTTAGCATGAAGGTGAGGATTAGGGTGAGGGTGTGGGTGAGTGTTAGGGTGTCGGTGAGGATTAGGGTGTCTGTGAGGTTTAGGGTGAGGGTGAGGGTTAGGGTGAGGTTTAGGGTTAGGGTGAGTGTTAGGGTGAGGTTTAGGGTTAGGGTGAGTGTTAGGGTAAAGTTGAGGGTGAGGGTTAGGGTTAGGATTAGGTTTAGGGTTAGGGATAGGCTGAGGGTGAGGGTGAGGGTGAGGGTTAGGGTTAGGGTTAAGGTTAGGCTGAGGGTTATGGTGAGGGTTAGGTGTAGGTTTAGGTTTAGGTTGAAGGTGAGTGTTAGGGCTAGTGTGTGGGTTAGGGTTAGAGTGAATATTAGGGTTAGGTTTATGGTGATGGTGAGGGTGAGGGTTATGGTTGGGTTAGGTTGAGAGTTAGGGTGAGGGTTAGGGTGAGGGTGAGGGTTAAGGTTAGGGTTAGGTTGAGGGTGAGGGTGAGGTTCAGGGTTAGGATTAGGGTTAGGGTTAGGGTTAGGCTAAGGGTGAGTCTGAGGGTTAGTGTTAGTGTGATGTTTAGGGTTAGGGTGAGGTTTAGGTTTAGGTTTAGGTTTAGGATGAGGATTAGGCTGAGGGCTGGGTTTAGGGTTTGGGTTAAGCTGAGGGTTTGGGTTAGGGATAGGGTTACTCTTAGCGTTACGGTTAGGGTTAGGATGAGAGTGAGTGTGAGGGTGAGGGTTAGGTTTAGGGTTAGGGATAGGGTTATTTTTAGGGTTAGGCTTAGAGTGAGGGAGAGGGTTAGAGTTACGGTTAGGATGAGGGTGAGGGTTAGGCTTAGGATTAGGGTTAGGGTGAGGGCTAGGCTCAGGATGAGGGTTAGGGATAGGTTTTGGGTGAGGGTTAAGTTTAGGTTGAGGGTGAGGGTTAGGCTAATAGTTACGGTTAGGGTGAGGGTTAGGGGTAGGTTTATTTTTAGGGTTAGTGTGAGGATTAAGGTTAGGGTTAGGGTAAGGGTTAGGTTTAGGATTAGGATGAGGGTTAAGCTGAGGGGTAGGGTTAGGGTTAGGGTGAGGGTTAGGGTTAGTGTGAGAGTTAGGGTTAGGTTTAAGTTTAGGGTTAGGGTGAGGGTAAGGGTTAGGGTTAAGGTGAATTTGAGGTTTAGGTTTAGGGTGAGGATTAGGCTGACGGTTAGGGTTAGGGTGAGGGTTAAGGTTAGAGTTAGGGTTAGGGTTAGGGTGAGGTTGAGGGTGACAGTGAGGTTTAGTGTTAGGTTTAGAGTTAGGGTTATTGTTAGCGTTAGGGTTAGGGTGAGGGTGAGGGTTATTGTAAGGTTTAGCTTTAGGGTTAGGGTGAGGGTGAGGGCGAGGGTTATGGTTAGGGTTAGGGTGAGGGTGAGGGAGAGGGGTAAGTTTAAGATTAGGTTGAGGGTTTGGGTTAGTCTTAGGGTGAGGGTGATTTTGAGGGTGAGGTTTAGGGTGAGGTTGAGGATTAGGGTGAGGTTTAGGTTTATTGTGAAGTTTAGGGCTAGTGTTAGGGTTAGGGTAAGGTTTAGTGTTAGGGTTAGGGTGAGAGTGAGTGTTAGGTTTAGTGTGAGTTTTAGGGTTAGGGTTAGGGTTATTGTTAGGATTATGGTTAGGGATAGGGTAATGGTGAGGGTGACGGTTAGGGTTGGGTTTAGCATTAGATTTAGTATGAGGGTGAGGGAGAGGGCTAGTTTTAGGATTAGGGATAGGTTTAGGTTTAGGCTTATGGTGAGGGTGATGGTGAGGGTGAGGCTTAGGGTGAGGGTTAGGGTTAGGGTTAGGGTGAGGGTTAGGGTTAGGGAGATATTTAGGGTGAGGTTGAGGTTTAGGGTGAGGGTGAGGGTTAGGGTGAGTGTAAAGGTTACAGTGTGTGTGAGGGTTAGGATGAGGGTGAGGTTTAGGGTTAGGGTTAGCATTAGGGTGTGGGTTAGGGTTAGGGTTAGGGTTAGGATTAGGGTGAGTGTGAGGGTGAGGGTTAGGGTTAGGGTGAGGGTGAGGTTTAGGGTAAGGGTTAGGGTGAGGGTTAGGGTTAGCATGAGGGTGAGGGAGAGGTTTACGTTTACAATTAGAGTTAGGTTTAGGATTAGGCTTAGGGTGAGGGTGAGGGTGAGGCTTAGGGTGAAGGTTAGGGTTAGAGTTAGGTTGAGGGTTAGGGTTAGGATGATATTTAGGGTGTGGGTGTGGGTTAGGGTGAGGGTGAGGGATAGGGTGAGTGTGAGGGTTAGTCTGTGGGTGAGGGTTAGGCTGATGGTGAGGGTTAGGGTGAGGGCGAGGGTTAGGGTTTGGTTTAGCATTAGGGTGAGGGTAATGGTTAGGGTTAGGGTGAGCGTGATGGTTAGGTTGAGGGTTAAGGTGAGGGTTAGGTTTAGGGTTAGGGTGAGGGTATGTGTTAGGATGAGGGTTAGGGTGAGGGTTACGTTTAGGGTGAGGTTTAGGGATAGGGTTATGGTTAGGGTTAGGGTGAGTTTGAGGGTGAGGTTCAGGGTTAGGATTAGGGTTAGGGTTAGGGTTAGGGTGAGGTTGAGGGTGAAGGTGAGAGTGAGTGAGGGTAAGGCTTAGGTTTATGTTGAGGGTTAGGGTGAGGGTTAGGTTTAGGTTTAGAATGAGGATTAGGCTGAGGGGTGGGGTTAGGATTAGGGTTACTGTGAGGTTTGAGTTAGGGATACGTTTATTGTTAGCGTTAGGGTTAAGGTTAGGGTGAGGATGAGGGTGACAGTGAGGGTTAGGTTTAAGGTGAGGGATACGGTTATTGCTAGGGTTAGGGTTAGGGTTAGGGTAAGGGTGAGGGTTACGGTTTGGGTTAGTGTTAGGGTTGGCTTGAGGGTAAGTAAGAGTGTTAACTTTAGGATTAGGGTTAGGTTTAGGGTTAGGCTTTGGTTGAGGTTGATGTTGAGGTTGAGACATAGGGTGAGGTTTAGGGTTAGGATTAGGGTGAGGGTTAGTGTTAGGGTGATATTTAGGGTGTGGGTGAGGATTAGGGTGAGGGTGAGGTTTAGGGTGAGTGTGAGGGTTAGGGTGTGCTTGAGGGTTAGGATGAAGGTGAGGGTGAGGTTTAGGGGTAGGGTAAGCATTAGGGTGAGTGTTAGGGTTAGGGTTAGGATGAGGGTGAGTGTGAGTGTGAGGGTTTGGATTAGGTTTCCTGTGAGTGTTAGGGTGAGAGTTAGGTTTATTGTTAGGGTTAGGGTGAGGGTTAATGTTAGGGTTAGAGAGAGGGTTAGGGTTAGGGTTAGTGTTGGAGTGAGGGTGAGGTTTAGGGTGAGGGTCAGGGTTATGGTGAGGCTTAGGGTCAGGTTTAGTGTGAGGTTTATGGTTAGGGTTAGGGTGAGGGTGAGGGTAAGGGTTAGTGTGAGGTTTAGGGTGAGGATGAGGTTCAGGGAGAGGATTAGTGTTTGGGTGAGTGCTAGTGTGAGGGTTATGGTTAGGGTTAGGGTGAGGATATGTTTTAGGGTGAGGGTTAGGTTTAGGGTTAGGCTGAGGGTGAGGGTGAGGGTGAGGGTTAGGGTTAGGGTTAAGGTGAGGGTGAGGGTGAGCTTCAGGTTTAGGATTAGTGTTAAGGTTAGGGTTAGGCTGAGGGTGAGGGTGAGGGTGAGGTTAAGGGTTAGTGTTAGGTTGATGTTTAGGGTAAGGGTGAGTTTTAGGTTTAGGTTTAGGTTTAGAATGAAGATTAGGATGAGGGGTGGTTTAGGGTTAGGGTTAGGGTGAGGGTTAGGGTTAGGGTTATTGTTAGGATTACGGTTAGGTTTAGGGTGATGTGATGGTCAGGGTGAGGGTTAGTTTTATGGTTAGGGATAGGGTTATTGTTAGGGTTAGTGTGAGGGTGAGCGTTAGGTTTAGGGTTAGGGTTAGGGTTATTGTTAGCATTAGGGTTAGGGTTAGGTTGAGGGTTAGGTTTAGTTTGAGGGTTAGGTTTAGGGTTTGGGTTAGGGTGAGGGTAAAGTTTAGGTTGAGGGTTAGGTTGAGGGTTAGGTTTAAGGGTAAGGATTAGGGTGAGGATTAGGGTGAGGGTGAGAGTTAGGGTGAGGGTTAGGTTCAGGGTGAGAGTTAGGGTGAGGGTGAGGCTTAGGGTTAGGTTTAGGGTTAGGGTGATGGTTAATGTGAGGGTTAGGGTTAGAGTTAGGGTGAGGATTAGTGTGAGGATAATGGTTAGGGTGAGCGTTAGTTTTAGGGTGATTGTTAGGGTGAAGGGGAGGGTTAGGTTTCGGGTAAGGATGAAGATTAGGGTGAGGGTTAGGATTATGTTTAGGGTTAGGTTTAGGGTTAGGGTGAGGGTGAGGGTGAGGTTTAGGGTTAGTATTATGGTTAGGGCTAGGGTTATGCTGAGGGTGAGTATGAGGTTGAGGGTTATGGTTAAGATTAGGGTTAGGATGAGCTTGAGGGTTAGAATGAGTGTTAGTGTGAGGGTGAGGGATATGGTGATGATGAGGGATTGGAGAGGGTGAATGTTAGAGTCTGGGTGAGGGTTAGGGTGACAGTGAGGGTAGGGTGACGGTGAGTGATAGGGTGCCAGTGAGTGTTAGGGTGATTGTGAGTGTTAGGGTTAGGGTTCGTGTTTAGGTGAGAGTTAGGTTTAGGGTTAGGGTTAGGGTGAGGGTGAGGGAGACGGATAGGTTTAAGATTAGAGTGAGGGTTAGGGTTAGTGTGAGGGTTAGGGTTAGGTTTAGGTTTAGGGTGAGGGTAAGTGTTGGGGTAAGGGCTAGGCTGAGGGTGAGGGTTAGTGTTAGGTTTAGGGTAAGGATGAGGGTTAGGATGAGGGTTAGGTTACTATTAGGGTTAGGGTTACGGTTAAGTTTAGTGTTAGGTTGAGGGTGAGATTTAGGGTTAGGTTGAGGGTTAGGGTTAGGGTTAGGATGAGGGTGAGGGTGAGGGTGAGGGTGAGGGTTAGGGTTAGGTTTAGGATGAGGGTGAGGGTGAGGGCTAGGGTGAGGGTGAGGGTTATGGTTAGGGTTAGGGGTGGGTAGGCTTAGTGTGAGGATTAATATTAGGGTTAGCTTTAGGGTGAGGGTAAGGTTTAGGGTTAGGTTTAGTGTGAGGGTTGGGGTTAGTCTGAGCGTAAGAGTTAGGATGAGCGTAAGGGTTTGGGTGAGGGTTTGGGTGAGCGTTAGTGTGAGGGGTAAGGTTAGTGTTAGGGTGAGGGTTAAGGTTGGTGTGAGGGTAAGTTTAGGTTTAGGGTTAGGGTCAGGGTAAGGGATACGGTTAGGGTTAGTGTGAAGGATAGGGTTAGTGTTAGGTTTAGTGTTAGGGTTAGGGTGAGGGTAAGGGATAGGGTGAGGGTTAGGGTGAGGGTGATGGTTAGGGTTATGTTTAGGGTGAGGGTGAGTGTTAGGGTGAGGGTGAGGGTTAGTGTTAGATTTTGTGTTATTGTGTGGTTTAGGGTGAGGGTTAGGGTTTGGGTAAGGATTACGGTTAGGGTGAGAGTAAGGGTTAGGGGTAGGGTTAGGGTGAGGGTGAGGGTGAGGGCTTGGTTTACGGTTAGGTTTAGGGTGAAGTTATGTGTGAGGGTTAGGGTTAGGATTAGGGTTAGGGTTGGGGTTAGGCTGAGGGTGAGGGTAAGGGTGAGGTTGAGGGTTAGAGATAGGGTTAGGGTTAGTGTGAGGGCTAGGTTGAACGTGAGGGTTTTCATGAAGGTGAGGGTAAGGGTTAGGGTAAGTTTTAGGGTTAGGTTTAGGGTTAGGATTAAGGTGAGGGTGAGGGTTAGGGTGATG
Source organism: Dipodomys merriami (assembly GCF_024711535.1). NCBI lineage: Eukaryota > Metazoa > Chordata > Mammalia > Rodentia > Heteromyidae > Dipodomys > Dipodomys merriami. The sequence continues at coordinate 2,754,980 of NW_027202849.1, forward strand.
TTTAGGGTTAGGGTGAGTGTAAGGGTTAGGGTTAGGATGAGGTTAGGGTTAGGGTGATGTTTAGGGTTAGGGTGAGTGTTTGGGTGTGGTTGAGTGTGAGCTTTAGGGTGAGGGTTAGGGTGACGTTGGGGTTTATGGTGAGGGTGAGGTTTAGGGTTAGGTTTAGGGTGAGGGTGAAGGTGATGGTTAGTGTTAGGATTAGGGTTAGTGTTAGGGATAGGCTGAGTGTGAGGGTTAGGGTGAGGGTTAGGGTGAGGGTGAGGGTTAGTGTTAGGGTTAAGGTTAGGCTGAGGGTTATGGTGAGGGTTAGGGTTAGGTTTAAGGTTAGGGTGAGGGTGAGTGTTAGGGCTAGGGTGTGGGTTAGGGTTAGGGTGAATATTAGGGTTTAGTTTAGTGTGATGGTTAGGGTGAGGGTGAGCATTATTATTAGGGTTGGGTTAGCGTGAGAGTTAGGGTGAGGGTTAGGGTGAGGGTGAGGTTTAGGGTTAGGGTTAGGTTGAGGGTGAGTGTGAGTTTCAGGGTTAGGCTGAGGGTGAGGGTGAGGCTGAGGCTGAAGGTTAGTGTTAGGTTGATGTTCAGGATTAGGGTGAGGTTTAGGTTTAGGTTTAGTATGAGGATTAGGTTGAGGGGTGGGGTTAGTGTTTTGGTTAGGATGAGGTTTTGGGTTAGGGCTAGGGTTATTGTTAGGGTTAGGGTTAGGATTAGGGTTAGGGTATGGGTGAGGGTGACGGTGAGGGTTAGGTTTAGGGTTAAGGATAGGGTTATTTTTAAGGTTAGGTTAGGTTTAAAGTGAGGATGAGGGTTAGGTTTAGGGTTAGGGTTAGGGTGAGGGTCAGGGTTAGGCTTAGGATTAGGGTTAGGTCGAGGGCTAGGCTAAGGATGAGGGTTAGGGTTAGGTTTTGGGTGAGGTTTAGGTTTAGGGTGAGGGCGAGGGTTAGGCTGACAGTTCGGGTTAGGGTGAGGGTTAGGGGTAGGGTTCGGATTAGTGTTAGTGCGAGGATGAAAGTTAGGGTTATGGTAAGGGTGAGGTTTAGGGTTAGCATGAGGGTTAGGCTGAGGGGTAGGGTTAGGGTTAGGGTGAAGTTTAGGGTTAGTTTGAGGATTAGGGTTGGGGTTAAGTTTATTGTTAGGGTGAGGGTAAGGGTTAGGATGAGGGTTAGGGTGAGGGTTAGGTTTAGCGTTAAGGTGATGTTGCGGGTTAGGTTTATTGTGGGGATTAGGCTGATGGTTATGTTTAGGGTGAGGGTTAAGTTTAGAGTTAGGGTTAGGGTTAGGGTGAGGTTTAGGGTAAGGGTGAGTTTTAGGGTTAGGTTAAGAGTAAGGGTTATTGTTAGGGTTAGGGTGAGGTTGAGGGTTATTGTAAGGTTTAGCTTTAGGGTTAGGGTGAGGGTGAGGGTGAGGGTTATGGTTAGGGTTAAGGTGAGGGTTAGGGTGAGGGAGAGGGAGAGGGTTAGGTTTAAGATTAAGTTTAGGGTATGGGTAAGGCTTAGGGTGAGGGTGATGTTGAGGGTGAGGTTTATGGTGAGGTTTAGGGTTAGGATTAGGGTGAGGGTTAAGTTTAATGTGATGTGTAGGGTGAGGTTGAGGGTTAGGGTGAGGTTTAGGTTTAGTGTGAAGTTCAGGGTTAGGGTTAGGGTTATTGTTAGGGTTAGGGTTAGGGTTAGGGATAGGATAGGGGTGAGGTTGACGGTTAGGGTTGGGTTTAGCATTAGGTTTAACATGAGGGTGAGGGAGAGGGCAAGTTTTAGGATTAGGGATAGGGATAAGTTTCGGGTTAGGCTTATGGTGAGGGTGAGGCTTAGGGTGAGGGTTAGGGTTAGGGTTAGGGTGAGGGTTAGGGTTAGGGTGATATTTAGGGTGAGGGTGAGGTTTAGGGTGAGGGTGAGGGTTAGGGTGAGGGTAAAGGTTAGGGTGTGTGTGAGGGTTAGTGTGACTGTGAGGGTTAGAATGAGGGTGAGGTTTACGGTTAGGGTTAGCATTAGGGTGAGGGTTAGGGTTAGGGTTAGGATTAGGGTGAGGGTTAGGGTGAAGGTTAGGGTTAGGGTGAGGGTGAGGGTTAGGGTGAGGGTTAGGGTTAGTGTAAGGGTTAGGGTTAGCATGAGGGTGAGTGAGAGGGTTAGGAGTTAGGTTAAGGATTAGCCTTAGGGTGAGGGAGAGGGTGAGGGTGAGGCTTAGGGTGAAAGGGTTAGGGTTAGGTTGAGGGTTAGGGTTAGGTTGAGGGTTAGGGTTAGGATGATATTTAGGGTGTGGGTGAGCGATAGGGTGAGTGTGAGCGTTAGGGTGTGTGTGAGCATTAGGCTGATGGTGAGAGTTAGGATGAGGGTGAGGGTTAGGGTTAGGTTTAGCATTAGGGTGATGGTTATGGTTAGGGTTAGGGTGAGGGTGAGGGTTAGGTATAGGTTTAGTGTTAGGGTTAGGGTGAGGGCGAGGGTGAGGGTAATGTTAGGGTTATGTTGACGGTGAGGTTGAGGTTCAGGTTTAGGATTAGGGTTAGGGTTAGGGTTAGGATGAGGATGAGGGTGAGGGTTAGGGTTAGAGTTACGTTTAGGGTTAGGGTGAGGTTTAGGATTAGGTTTAGGTTTACAATGAGGATTAGGCTGAGTGGTGGGTTTAGGGTTAGGGTTAGGGTGAGGGTTTGGTTAGGGATACGTTTATTGCTAGGGTTAGGGTTAGGGTTAGGGTGAGGATGAGGGTGACGGTGAGGGTTAATTTTAGGGTTAGGGATAGGGTTATTGTTAGGGATAGGGTTAGGGTTAGGGTGAGGGTGAGGGTTAGGTTAGGGTTAGTGTTAGTGTTAGGGTTAGGGTTAGGTTGAGGCTTAGGTTTAGTGTGAGGGTTAGGTATAGGGTAAGGGTGAGGGTGATGGTGAGGGAGAGGATTAGAGTGAGGGTTAGGGTTAGGATTAGTGTAAGGGTTAGGGTTAGAGTGATGTATAAGGTGAGAGTGAGCATTAGGGTGATGGTGAGGGTTAGGGTGAGGGTTAGGGTGGGAGTTAGGGTTACGGTTATTGTGAGGGTTAAGTTTAGTGTGAGGGTTAGAGTTAGGGTTATGATTAGGCTTAGGGTTCAGGTAAGGTTTAGGGTGAGGGTTAGGGTGAAAGTGAGGGTTAGTTTTCGTGTGAGTGTTCAGGTGAGTGTTAGTTTGAGGGTTAAGTTTATTGTTAGGGTCAGGGTGAGGATGAGGTTTACGTTAGGGTTAGGGAGAGTTTTAGGGTTAGGGTTAGGGTTAGTGTGAGGATGAGGGTTAGGGTTAGAGTTACGGTTATTGTTAGGGTTAGGGTTAGGATTAGCATAAGGGTGATGGTTAGAGTTTGGGTTAGTGTTACGGTTAGCTTGAGGGTAAGAGTGTTCAGTTTGGGATTAGGGTTAGTTTTATGGTTTGGCTTAGGGTGAGGGTGATGTTGAGAGTGAGGCTTAGGTGAGGGTTAGGGTTAGGATTAGTGTGAGGGTTAGGGTTAGGGTTATATTTGGTGTGTTGGTGAGGATTAGGGTTAAGATGAGGGTTAGGGTGAGTGTAAGTGTTAGGGTGTGGGTGATGGTTAGGGTGACGATGAGGGTGAGGGTTAGGGTTAGGGTTAACATTAGGGTTATGTTTAGGGTTAGGGTGAGGGTGAGGGTTAGGGTGAGGGTTAGGGTTAGGGTTAGTGTGAGAATTAGGGTTAGGGTTAGGGTTAGGTTGAGGCTATGGGTTAGGGTGAGGTTTAGGTTGAGATTGAGGTTTAAGGAGAGGATTAATGTTAGGGTGAGAGTTTGGGTCAGGGTAATGGTTAGGGTTAGGGTGAGCGTATGTGTTAGGGTTAGTGTTAGGGTGAGGGTTAGGGTTAGGGTGAGGTTTGGGATAGGGTTAGGGTTTAATTGAGGGTGAGGGTGAGGTTCAGGGTTAGGATTAGGCTGATGGAGAGGGTGAGTGTGAAGGTAAGGGTTAGGGTTAGGGTGATGTTTAGGGTTAGGGTGAAGGTTAGTTTTAGGTTTAGGTTTAGGATGAAGATTATTCTGAGTGGTGGGTTGAGGGTTAGGTTTAGGGTGAGGGTTAGGGTTAGGGTTAGGGTTATTGTTAGGGTTAGGATGAGGGTGAGGGTTAGGGTTAGGGTTATTGTTAGCATTAGGGTTAGGGTTAGGGTGAGGGTTAGGTTTAGTGTGAGGGTTACGTTTAGGGTTAGGGTTATGGTGAGGGTAAGGGTTAGGGTGAGGGTTAGGGAAAGGGTGAGGGTTATGGTTAGCATTAGGTTTAGGGTTAGGGTTAGGGTGAGGGTTAGGTTTAGTGTGAGTGTTATGTTTAGGGTTAGGGATAGGGTGAGGGTAAGGGTTAGCGTGATGTTTAGGGTTAGGGTGAGGTTTAGTTTTAGGTTTAGGTTTAGGATAAAGATTATTCTGAGGGGTGGGTTTAGGGTTCGGGTTAGGGTGAGGGTTTGGGTTAGGGTTAGAGTCATTGTTAGGGTTAGGGTTAGGGTTAGGATGAGGGTGAGGGTTAGGTTTAGGGTTAGGGTTAGGTTTATTGTTAGCATTAGAGTTAGGGTTAGGGTGAGGGTTAGGTTTAGGGTGAGGGTTAGTTTTAGGATTAGGGTCAGGGTGAGGGTAAGGGTTAGGTTGAGGGTTAGGGGAAGGGTGAGGCTAAGGGTTAGCATTAGGGTTAGGGTTAGGTTACGGTGAGGGTTAGGTTTAGTGTGAGTGTTATGTTTAGGGTTAGGGATAGGGTGAGGGTAAGGGTTAGGGTGAGGGTTAGGGTTAACATTAGGCTTAGGGTTAGGGTGAGTGTTAGGGTTACGTTTAGTGTTAGGGTGAGGTTGAAGGAGAGGGTTAGGTTTAAGATTAGGTTTTGGGTTAGGGTTAGGCTTAGGGTGAGGGTGATGGTGAGGGAGAGGGTTAGGGTGAGGGTTAGTGTTAGGATTAGGGTGAGGGTTAGGGTTAGGGTGATGTTTAGCATGAGGGTGAGGGTTAGGGAGAGGGTTAGGGTTAGGGTGAGGGTTAATGTTGACAGGGTTAGGGTTATTTTGAGGGTTAGATTTAGTGTGAGGGTTAGGGTTAGGATTAGGCTTAGGGTTAGGGTAAGGTGTAGTCTAAGCTTTAGGGTGAGAGTGAGGGTTCGTTTTAGTGTGAGTGTTAGGTTGAGTGTTAGGGTGAGTGTTAGGTTTACTGTTAGTGTTAGGTTGAAGGTGAGGGTTAGGGTTAGGATTAGTGTGAGGGTTTCGGTGAGGGTTAGGTTTAGGGTGAGGGTGAGGATTAGGGTTACTGTTAGTGTTAGGGTTAGGGTTATTGTTTGGGATAGGGTTAGGGTTAGGGTTAGGGTGAGCATGAGGGTTAGGGGTAGGTTTAGCGTTAGGGTTAGCATGAGGTTGAGGGAGAGATTAGGCTTAGGCTTAGGGTTAGGTTTAGGGTTAGGATGAGGGTTAGGGTTAGGGTGATATTGAGGGTGAGGATGAGGTTTAGGGTGAGTGTGAGGGTGAGGGTGAGTGTGAGGTTAGGTTGTGGGTGAGGGTTTGGGTGACGGTGAGGTTTAGGGTGAGGGTGATTGTTAGGGTTAGCATTAGCGTGAGGGTTAGGGTTCGGGTTAGGGTGAAGGTGAGGGTAAGAGTGAGGGTTAGATTCAGCATTAAGTTTAGTGTGAGGATTAGGGTTAGGGTTAGGGTGAGGGTAAGGTTTAGGGTTAGGGTTAGGGTAAGGTTTAGGGTGAGGGTTAGCTTGAGAGTGAGGGTTAGCTTTAGTGTTAGAGTTAGGGTGAGAGTGAGGGTTAGGGTTAGGGTTAGGGTGAGGGTTAGGTTTAGTGTTAGGGTTATTGTTAGGGTTAGGGTTAGGGTTAGCATGAGGGTGAGGGTTAGGGTTAGGGTTAGGTTTAGGGTGAGGGTGAGGGTGAGTAAGAGGGTTAGGTTTAGGATTAGGTTTAGGTTTAGGATTAGGCTTAGCATGAGGGTAAGTGTTAGGTTTAGGGTTAGGGTAAGGTTTAGGGTGAGAGTTAGGTTGAGAGTGAGGGTTAGCTTTAGTGTTAGGGTTAGGATGAGGGTGAGGGTTAGGGTTAGGGTTAGGATGAGGGTGAGGGTTAGGGTTAGGGTGAGGGTGAGGGTGAGGGTTAGGGTTAGGGTTCGGGTTATTGTTAGGGTTTGGGTTAGCATGTGGGTGAGGGTTAGGGTTAGGGATAGGGTTAGGGTGAGGGTGAGGGTGAGTAAGAGTGTAAGGTTTTGGATTAGGTTTAGGTTTAGGACTAGACTTAGGGTGAGGGTGATTGTGAGGGTGAGGCTTAGGGTGAGGGTTAGGGTTAAAGTCAGGGTTAGGGTGAGGGTGAGGGTTAATGTTAGGGTTAGGGTTATTGTTAGGGTTAGGGTTAGCATGAGGGTGAGGGTGAGGCTTAGGGTTAGGGTTAGGGTTAGGGTTAGGATGACGGTTAGACTTAGGGTGATATTTAGGGTGAGGTTTAAGGTTAGGGTGAGTTTGAGGGTTAGGGTGAGTGTGAAGTTAGGGTGCGGGTGAGGGTTTGGATGACGGTGAGGGTTAGGGTGAGGATGATTGTTAGGGTTAGCTTTAGCGTGAGGGTTAGGGTTAGGGTGAGGGTGAGGGTTATAGTGAGGGTTAGAGTTAGGGTTAGGTATAGTGTGAGGATTAGGGTTAGGGTTAGTGTTAGGGTTAGGGTGAGGTTAAAGTGTTAGGGTTAGGGTAATGTTTAGTGTGAGGGTTAGGTTGAGAGTGAGGGTTACCTTTAGTGTTAGGATTAGGGTGAGGGTGCGGGTTAAGGTTAGGGTTAGGGTGAGGGTTAGGGTTAGGGTTAGGGTTAAGGTGAGGGTGAGGTTGAGGGTTAGAGTTAGTGTTATTGTTAGGGTTAGGGTTAGGGTTAGCATGAGGGTGAGGGTTAGGGTTAGGGTTAGGTTTAGGGAGAGTATGAGGGTGAGTAAGAGGGTTAGGTTTAGGATTAGGTTTAGGTTTAGGCTTAGGGTGAGGGTAAGTGTTAGGGTTAGGCTTAGGATAAGGTTTAGGATGAGGGTTAGGATGAGAGTGAGGGTTAGCTTTAGTGTTAGCATTAGGGTGAGGGTGAGGGTTAGGGTTAGGGTTAGGGTGAGGGTTATGGTTATGGTTAGGGTTAGGGTGAGGGTGAGGGTTAGTGTTAGTGTTATTGTTAGGGTTATTGTTTGGGTTAGGGTTGGCATGCTGGTGAGGGTTAGGTTTAGGATTAGGCTTAGGGTGAGGGTGATTGTCAGGGTGAGGCTTAGGGTGAGGGTTAGGGTTAGGGTTAGGTTTAGGGTGAGGGTGAGGGTTAGGTTTAGGGTTAGGGTTATTGTTAGGTTTAGGGTTAGCATGAGGGTGAGTGTTTGGTTAGGGTTAGGTTTAGGGTGAGAGTGAGGGTGAATAAGAGGGTTAGGTTTATTATTAGGTTTAGGTTTAAGATTAGGCTTAGGGTTAGGGTGATTTTGAGGGTGAGGCTTACGGTGAGGTTTAGAGTTAAGGTTAGGGTGAGGGTTAGGGTTAGGGTGATATTTAGTGTGTGGGTGAGGATTAGGGTGAGGGTGAGTGTAAGGTGAGTGTGAGGGTTAGGGTGTGGGTGAGGGTTAGGGTGAAGGTGAGGGTTAGGGTTAGGGTTAGGGATAGTGTGAGGATTAGGGTTAGGGTTAAGGTTAGGGTGAGGGTAAGGTTTAGGGTGAGGTTTAGGGTGAGGGTGACGTTTAGGGAGAGGGTTAGGGTGAGGGTGAGGGTTAGGTTTAGGGTGAGGGTTAGGAATAGGCTTAGTTTTAGGGTGAGGGTGAGGGTGAGGGTTAAGGTTAGGTTTAGGTTGAGGGTGAGGATGAGGTTCAGGGTTAGGATTAAGGTTAGGGTTAGGGATAGAGTGAGGGTTAGGGTGACGGTGACGGTTAGGCTTAGGGTTAGGGTGATGTTTAGGGTTAGGTTGAGTTTTAGGTTTAAGTTTAGGTTTAGGATGTAGATTAGGCTGAGGGGTGGAGTTAGGTTTAGGGTTAGGGTGAGGGTTAGCTTTAGGGTTAGGGTTATTGTTCATGTGAGGGTTAGGGTTAGGTTTAGGGTAAAGGTGAGAGTGAGGTTGAGGGTAAGGTTTATGGTTAGGGTTAGGGGTATTGTTAGCGATAGGGTTATGGTTAGGTTGCGGTTGACGGTTAGGTTTAGCGTGAGGGTTAGCGTTCGGGTTAGGGTGCGGGTTAGGGTTAGGGTGAGGGTAAGGTTTAGTGTGAGGGTTATGTTTAGGGTTAGGGTGAGGGTGAGGGTAAGGCTTAGGGTGAGGTTTAGGGTTAAGGTGAATATTAGGGTGAGGGTTAGGGTGAGGTTAAGGATTAGGGTAACGGTTAGGGTAAGGTTTAGGTTGAGGCTTAGGTTGTGAGCGATGGTTAGATTTAGAGTGAGTGTTAGCATGAGGGTGAGGATTATGGTTAGGTTTAGTGTTAGGGTTAGCGGGAGGGTGAGTATAAGTTTTAGGTTAAGGATTAGGGTTAGGTTTAAGTTTAGGCTTAGGATGAGATTGATGGTGAGGCTGAAGCTTAGGGTGAGGGTTTGTGTTAGGGTTAGGGTGAGGGTTAGGGTTAGGGTGATATTTAGGATGTGGGTGAGGATTAGGGTGAGGGTAAGGGTTAGGGTTACGTTGAGGTTGAGGGTTAGGGTTAGTGTTAGGGGGAGGGAAAGAGTTAGGGTGAGGGTTAAAGTTAGGTTTAGGTTTAGGGTTAGAGTTAGTATGAGGATTAGGGTTACTGTTAGGGTTAGGGTTTGGGTGAGGGTAAGGGTTAGAGTGAGGTTTAGTGTGAGGTGAGGTTTAGGGAGATGGTTAGGTTTAGGGTGAGTGTTATGGTTAGGGTGGGGTGAGGGTATGTGTTAGGCTGAGGGTGAGGGTGAGGGTTAACTTTAGGGTGAGGGTGAGGGATAGGGTTAGGGTTAGAGTGAGTTTGAGGGTGAGGGTTAGGTTTAGCTTTAGGTTGAGGGTGAGGTTGAGGTTCAGGGTTAGGATTATGATTAGGGTTAGGGTTAAGCTGAGGGTGAGGGAAGAGGGTGAGGGTTAATGTTAGGGTGATGTTTATGGTTAGGGGGAGTATTAGGTTTAGGTTTAGGTTTAGGATGAAGATTAGTCTGAGGGGTGGGGTTAGGGTTAGGGTTAGGGTGAGGGTTAGGGTTAGGGTTAGGGTTACAGTTAGGTTGAGGGTGAGGGATAGGGTTAGGTTTATTGTTATGGATAGGGTTTTTGTTAGGGTTAGGTGAGGGTGAGGGTTAGGTTTAGGTTCAGGATTAGGATTATTGGTAGCTTTAGGTTTAGGGTTAGGGTGAGGGTTAGAATTAGTGTGAGGGTTAGGTTTAGAGTTAGGGTTAGGATGAGGGTAAGGGTTAGGATGAGGGTTAGGGTAAGGGTGAGGGTTAGGGTTAGGGTTAGGTTGAGGGTTAGGGTTAGGGTTAGGGTGAGGATAAGCGTTAGGTTGAGGGTTAGGGTTAGGGTGAGATTTAGGTTTAGTGTGAGAGTTATGTTTAGGGTTAGTGTTAGGGTGAGGGTAAGGGTTAGGGGGAGGGGGAGGGTTAGGGTGAGATTTAGGGTGAGGGTAGGGGTTAGAGTGAGGGTTTGTGTGAGGATTAGGTTTAGGGTTAGAGTTAGGGTGATGGTTAGGGTTAGGATTAGGGTGAGGTTAAGGATTATAGTGAGGGTTAGGGTGAGGGTGAATGTTAGGTTAGCATTAGCATTAGGGTGAGGGTGAGGGTTAGGCTTAGGATTAGCGTTAGAGGGAGGGCTAGGCTCAGTATGAGGGTTAGGATTAGGGTTAGGGTTAGGGTTTGGGTGAGGTTGAGGATGAGGTTGAGGATTAGGTTTAGGGTTAGGGTGTTGTTTCGGGTTAGGGTTAGGGTTAGGTTTAGGGTGAGGGTGAGGGTGAGGATGAGGGTGAGGGTTAGTGTTAGGGTTAGGATTAGGATTATTGATAGGTTTAGGGTTAGGGTGAGGGTGAGGGTTATGGTTAGTGTTAGGGTTACGGTGAAGGGGAGGGGGAGGGTTAGGTTTAGGGTTAGGGTTAGTGTGAGGATGAGGGAGAGGTTTAGGTTTAGGAATAGATTTAAGTTTAGGGTTAAGCTTAAGGTGAGATTAATGGAGAGGGCAAGGTTCAAGATGAGGGTTAGCGTTATTGTTAGGGTAAGGGTTAGGGTTAGGGTGAGGGTTAGTGTGAGGATCAGGGTGAGAGTTAGTGTGAGGGTGAGGGTTAGGGTTAGTGTGAGGGTTAGGGTGACAGTGAGGGTAAGGGTTAGGGTGAGGGTTATGGTTAGGCTGAGGGTTAGGGTTATTGTTAGGGTTAGGGTGAGGGTTAGGGTGAGGGTGAGGGTTAGGCTTAGGGTGAGTGTTAGGTTTAGGTTTAGGGTTAGTGTGAGTTCTGGGGTGAGGGTTAGGTTTGTGGTTCGAGTTAGGTTGAGGGTTAGGATTAGAGTGAGGGTTCGGTTGAAGGGTAGCTTTAGGGTTAGGGTGAATGTTAGGTTTAGTGTGAGGGTTAGGGTTAGGGTTAGGGTAAGCTTTTGGTTGAGGGTTAGGGTGAGAGAGAGGGTTACGTTTAGCGTGAGTATTAAGGTGAGTGTTAAGGTGAGGATTAGGGTTAGGATTAGGGTGAGGGAGAGGTTAGGGTTAGGGTTACGGTGAGGGTGAGGGTGAGTTTTAGGATTATGGTTAGAGGATGGCTACGGTCAGGGTGAGGGAAAGGGTTAGGTTCATGTTTAGGGTTAGGTTTAGGGTTAGGCTTAGGGTGAGGATTAGGGTTAGGGTTAGGAGAAGGGTTATTATTAGGGTGATATTTAGGGTGAGGTTGAGGGTTAGGGTGAGGTTGATTGTTTGGGTGAGTATGAGCGTTAGGGTGTGGGTGAGGGTTAGAGTGACGGTGAGGATTAGGGTGTCAGTGAGGGTTAGAGTGAGGGTGAGGGTTAGGGTTAGGTTGAGGGATAGAGTTAAGGTGAGGGTAGGAGTGAGGGTTAGGGTGAGGGTAAGGGTTAAGGTGAGGGTTAGGGTTAGGGTGATATTTAGGATGTGGGTGAGGATTAGGGTGAGGGTAAGGGTTAGGGTGAGGGTGAGGGTGAGGGTTAGGTTTAAGGTTAGGGTGAGGGTTATGGTTAGGGTGAGGGTTAGGGTTAAGGTTAGGGTTAGGATGAGGGTGAGGATGAGGGTTAGGTTGAGGGTGAGTTTGAGGGTGAGTGTTAGGCTTAGGGTAAGGGAGAGGGTGAAGATGAGGTTTAGGGTTAGGATTAGGGTTATGGTTAGAGTGAGGGTTAGGGTGAGGGTTAGGTTTGGGGTTAGTGTGAGGATTATGGTTAGGGTTAGGGTGAGGGTTAGGATTAGTGTGAGTGGTAGCGTGATTGTGAGTGTAAGGGTTAGGGTGAGGCTGAGGGTGAGGCTGAGGGTTAGGGTTATTGTTAGTGTTAGGGTGAGGGTTAGTGTTCGGTTTAGGGTTATGGTGGGGGTTAGGGTGAGGGTTGGAGTTAGGATTAGGGTTATGACTAGGATGTGGGTTAGGGTTAGGGTGAGAGACAGGGTGATGATGAGGGTTAGGGTTAGGCTTAGGGTTAGGATGAGGGCTAGGGTGAGGGTGAGGGTTAGTGTTAGGGTCTGGTTTAGTGTGAGGGATAGGGTGAGGGTTCTGGTGAGGGGTAGGGTTAGGTTTAGGGTTTGGGTGAGGGTAAGGGTTAGAGTGACGTTTGGGGTGAGGGTGAGTTTTAGGGAGAGGCTTAGGTTTATGGTGAGGGTTAGGGTTAGTGTTAGTGTGCGGGTATTTGTTAGGGTGAGGGTTAGGGTTAGGGAGAGGTTCAGGGTCTAGGGTTATGGTTAGGGTTAGGGTGAGGGTGAGGGTGAAGTTCAGGGTTAGGATTAGGGTTAGGGTTAGGGTTAGGTGAGGGTGAGGGTGAGGGTGCTACTGAGCCTTAAGATTAGGGTGAGTTGTGAAGGTTAGGGTTAGGTTTAGGGTGAGGGTTTGAATTAAGTTTAGGGTTAGGTGAGGGTGAGGGTTAAGGTTAGGGTTATTGTTAGGGTTAGGGTTAGGGTTAGGGTCATGGTGAGGGTTAGGTTTAGGGTTAGAGATAGGTTTAGGGTGAGGGTGAGGGAGAGGGTTAGGTTTACGATTAGGTTTAGGTTTAGCTTTAGGCTTAGGGTGATGGTGATGGTGAGGCTGAGGATTAGGGTGAGGGTTAGGGTTAGCGTTACCATGAGGGTTAGTGTTAGGATGATATTTAGGGTGAGGTTGAGGTTTAGGGTGAGGGTGATTGTTCAGATTAGTGTTAGGGTTAGGGTGTGGGTGAGGCTTAGGGTGACTGTGAGGGTTAGGGTGACTGTGAGGGTTAGGGTTAGGGTTAGGGTGAGGGTGAGGGTTAGGGTGAAAGTTAGGGTTAGGTTTAGGGTTAGGTTTAGTGTGAGGATTAGGGTTAGGGTTAGGATTAGGGTTAGGGTGAGGGTAAGGTTTAGGGTGAGGTTTAGCGTGACAGTGAGGGTTAGGGAGAGGGTTAGCTTTAGGTTGAAGGTTTGGGCGAGGATTAGTGTGAGGGTGAGAGTTAGGGTGAGGATTAATGTGAGGGTTAGGTTTAGGGTGAGGGTTAGGGATAGGGTTAGGGTGAGGATTAGGGTGAGAATTAGGGTTATGGTTAGGGTGAGGGTGAGGTTGAGCGTTAAGCTTAGAGTTAAGATTAGGGTTAAGCTGAGGATGAGGGTGAGGGTGAGGTTGAGGTTTAGGGTTACGGTGACGTTTAGGGTTAGGGTTAGGGTGAGGGTGAGGGTTAGTGTAAGGTTTAGCGTTAGGATGAGGGTTAGGCTGAGGGGTAGGTTTAGGATTAGGATGAGTGTTAGGGTTAGTTTGAGTGTTAGGGTTAGCGTTAGGATGAGGGTGAGGGTAAGGTTGCGGGTGAGGGATTTGTTTAGGTTTATAGTTAGTGTGAAATTTAGGGTGAGGGTTAGCGTTAGGGTTAGTGTTAGTTGTTAGGGTTAATGTGAGGGTTAGGGTGAGGGTTAGGGTTAGGGTTATGGTTAGGGTGAAGTTTAGGTTGATGGTTAGGGTTATGGTGAGGGTGAGGGTTAGGTTTAGGGTGAGGTTAAATTTTAGCGTGAGGGTTAGGGTGAGGGTTAAGGTTAGAGTTAGCATTTGTGTTAAGGTGAGGGTGAGAGTTAGGGTTAGAGTGAGGGTGATGATTAGAGTTAGGGTTAGGGTTAGGGTGAGGTTAAGGGTTAGGGTGAGGTTTAGTGTGAGAGTGATATTTAGGCTGACCGTTAGGTTTAGGTTTAGGGTTAGGGTTAGGGTTAGGTTGAGGGTGAGGGTTAGGATTAGGGTGAGGTTAAGGGTTATAGTGAGGGTTACAATGAGGATAAAGGTTAGGGTTAGCATTAGGGTTAGGGTGAGGGTGAGATTTACCCTTAGGGTTAGGGTTAGGGTGAGGGCTAGGCTGAAGTTGAGTGTTAGGTTTAGGGTTAGTATGATGGTTAGGGTTAGGGTGAGGGTGAGGGTGAGGGTTAGGGTTTGAGTGAGGGTTAGGGTTAGGGTTAGGGTTAAGCAGAGGGTTAGGGTTAGGGTTTGGGTTATTGTTAGGGTTAGGGTTAGGTTAAGGTTGAGGTTTATTGTTAGGGTTAGGGTTAGGTGAGGGTGAGTGTGAGGGTCAGTGTTAGCATTAGGTTTAGTTTTAGGATGAGGGTGAGGGAGAAGTTTAGGTATAGGATTAGGTTTAGGGTTAGGTTTATGCTTAGGGTGAGTGTTAGGGTTAGGGTGAGGGTGAGGGTGAGGGTGTGGGTTAGGGTAAGGGTGAGGATTAGTGTTAGGGTGAGGGTTAGGGTTCGTGTGATAGTTAGGTTGAGGGTTAGGGAGAGTGGTAGGATTAGAGTTAGGGTGAGGGTTAGGGTTAGTGGAGGGTTAGTTGAAGGTTATGGTTAGGGTTAGGTTGAGATTTAGGGTGAGGGGTAGGGTTAGGGTTACGGTGAGGGTTAGGGTTAGTGTGAGTGTTAGGGTTAGGTTTAGGGTTCGTGTGAGTATCAGGCTTAGGGTGAGGGTTACGGTAATGGTGAGGGTTAGGGTTAATGTTAAGATTATTGTGAGTGTTAGGGTGATGGTAATGATGAGGGTAAGGGTAAGATTTCGTGTGAGGGTTAGGTTTAGGGTGTGAGTGAGGCTAAGTATTAGGGTGAGGATTAGGGTGACGGTGAGGGTTTGGGTGAGGGTGAGGGTTAGGGTGAGGGTTACGGGGAGGGTTAGGGTTAGGGTTAGTGTTAGTGTTAGAGTTCAGGTGATAGTAAGGGTTAGGTTGAGGGTTGAATTGATGGTGAGTGTTAGGGTTAGTGTTAGCGTGAGAGTTAGCGTTAGGGTGAACGTTAGTGTTAGGGTTAGGGTTAGGGTGAGGGTGAGGGTTAGGGTTAGGGTTAGAGTTAGGGTGAAGTTGAGGGTGAGGGCTAGGGTTAGGATTAGGATTAGGGTTAGGGTGAGGCTGTGAGTGAGGGTGAGTGTGAGGGTGAGTTTTAGGGTGAAGTTTAGGGTTAGGTTTAGGGTTAGGTTGAGCGTTATGGTTAGGGTTATTGTTAGGATGAGGGTTAGGGTGAGGATCAGGTTTAGGGTTATGGTTAGCGTTAGGGTTAGTGTGAGGGTGAGGGTGAGGGTTAGCTTTAGGGTTAGCATGAGCGTTAGGGTTATAGTGAGGGTTAGGGTTAGGGTGAGGGTGAGGGTGAGGGTTAGGTTTAGGGTTAGCATGAGGGTTAGGGTTAGGTGAGGGTTAGTATTAGGGTGAGGGTTAGGGTTAGGATTAGGGTAGGATGTGGGTGATGGTGACAGTAAGGGTTAGGATTAGGGTTACCGTTAGGTTTAGGCTGAGGGTTAGGCTGAGGGTGTGGGTGAGGGTTAGGGTTAGGTTTAGGGTGAGGGTTAGGGTTAGGTTGAGGGTTAGGGTTCGTGTGAGGGTTAGGATGAGGTTTAGGGAGAGGGGTAGCATTAGGGTCAGGGTTAGTGGAGGGTTAGTGTTTGGGTTAGGGTTAGGATTATGGTGAGGGTTAGGGTTAGGGTGAGGTTTGGGTGAAGCTTGGGGATAGAGTGAGCGTTCAGGTGAGGGTGAGTGTTACGCTTAGGGTTAGGGTTAGGGTGAGAGGTAGGGTGAGTGTTAGGGTTAGGGTTAGGGTTAGGATGAGGGTGAGGGGTAGGGTGAAGTTTCGGTTTAGGGTTAGGTGTAGGGTTAGGGTTAGGATGAGGGTTAGGTTGAGGGTGAGGGTTAGGTTTAGGGTTAGGGTTAGGGTTAGGGTGAGGGTGCGTGTGAGTGTTAGGTTTAGGATTAGGGTTAAGATTAGGCTTAGGATGAGGGTGTGGGTGACGGTTAGGTTTAAGGTGAGGGTAAGGTTTAGGGTTAGGGTGAGAGTGAGGGTGAGGTTGAGGGTGAGGGTGAGGGTTAGGTTTAGGATTAGGGTTAGGATTAGGCTTAGGGTGAGGGTTAGTTTTAGGGTGACGGTGAGGGTGAGCGTTAGGTTTAGGATTAGGGTCAAGGTTAGGATTAGGCTTAGGGTGAGGTTGAGGTTGAGGGTTAGGTTTAGGGTTAGGATTAGGCTTAGGGTGAGTGTCAGGGTTAGAGTTAGGGTTAGGGTTAGGGCGAGGGTGAGAGCTAGGGCAAAGATTAGGGTTAGGGTTAGGGTTAGGCTAAGGGTGAGGGTGAGGGTGAGGTTGAGGTTTAGGTTTAGGATTTGGGTTTGGGTTAGGATTAGGCTTAGGGTGAGGGTTAGTGTTAGGGTGAGGGCTAGGGTTAGGGTGAGGATTAAGGTTAGGGTTAGTGACAGAGTGAGGATTAGTGTTAGAGTTAGGGTGAGGGGTAGGGTTAGGGTTAGGGTGAGGCTAAGGTCAGTGTGAGGGTTAGGGTTAGGGTTAGGGTTCGGGTTTAGTTTAGGTTTAGGTTAGGGTGAGTGTTAAGGTTAGTGTTAGTGTTAAGTTTAGGGGGAGGGTAAAGTTTAGGGGGAGGATTACGGTTAGGGTTAGAGTTAGTGTTAGGGTGAGGGTAAGGGTTATGTTTAGGGTTAGGGTGAGTGTGAAGGTGAGTTTTAGGGTTAGGGTTAGGGTGAGGGTGAGGGTGAGAGTTAGGTTCAGGGTTAGAGTTAGAGTTAGGGTGAGGGTGAGGGTGAAGTTAAGGGTTAGGATTAGGGTTACCTTTCGGGTTAGGCTGAGGGTGAGGGTTAAGGTAAGGATGAGGGTAGTGTTAGGGTGAGGGTTATGGTTAGTGGAGGGTTAGTGTTAGGTTTAGGGTTAGGATTATGGTGAGGGTTAGGGTTATGTTGAGGTTTAGGGTGAGGCTTGAAGATAGACTGAGAGTTCAGGTGAGGGTGAGTGTTACGGTTAGGGTTAGGGTGACAGGTAGGCTGAGTGTTAGGATTAGGGTTAGGATTAGGATGAGGGTGAGGGTAGGGTGAAGGTTAGGGTTAGGGTTAGGTGTAGGGTTAGTGGAGGGTTAGGGTTCGGTTTAGGTTTATGGTTAGGGTGAGGGGTAGGGTTAGGGTTAGGGTGAGGTTTAGGGTTAGTGTGAGTGTTAGGGTTAGGGTTAGGGTTAGGGTGATGGGTAGGTTTAGAGTAAGGGTTAGTGTTAGTGTTAGTGTTAGCGTTAGGGTGAGGTTGAGGGGTAGGGTGAAGTTTAGGGTTAGGTTTAGGGTTAGTCGAGGGTTAGGGATAGGGTTAGGGTTAGGTTAGGTTGAGGTAAGGGTTAGGGTGAGGGTTAGGATGAGGCTTAAGGTTAGAGTGAGTGTTCAGCTGAGGGTGAGGTTTACGGTTAGGGTTAGGGTTAGGGTGACCGATAGGGTGAATGTTAAGGATACGGTTAGGGTTAGGGTTAGGGTGAGGGTGAAGTGTAGGTGAAGGTTAGGGTTTGGGTTAGGTGTAGGTTTAGTGGAGGGTTAAGGTTAGGTTGAGCGTTAGGGTTACGATTAGGGTTAGGTGGGGGTTAGGGTGAGGGTTAGGTTGAGGGTAGGGATTAAGGTTATGGTGAGGGTTAGGGTGAGGGTGAGGGTTAGGGTTAGGGTTAGGGTTAGTGTGAGGGGTAGGTTTAGGGTTAAGGTTTAGGGTGAGGGATATGTTTTGTGTGAGTGTTAGAGTTAGGGTTAGGGTTAGTGTGAGGAGAAGGGTTAGGATGAGATTAGAGTGATGGTGAGGGTTAGGGTTAGGGTTAGGTTTAGGGTGAGCTTTAGGGTGAAGGTAACATTAAGGGTTAGGGTTAGGGTTAGGGTGAGGATCAGGGCTAGTGTTAGGATTAGGGTGAGGCTGAGGATGAGGGTAAAGTTTAGGGTTACGGTTAGGGTGAGGGTTAGGGAGAGCGTTAGGTTTAGTATTAGGTTTAGGTTTAGGGTTAGGCTTAGGATGAGGTTGAGGGTGAGAGTGAGGTTTGGGGTTAGGGTGAGGTTTAGGGTTAGGGTGAGGGTTAGGGGTAGGGTGATGTTTAGGGTGAGGGTGAGGCTGAGGGTTTGGGTTCAGGTTCGGGTTCGGGTTAGGGTGTGGGTGAGGTGTAGGGTTCGGTTGAGGGTTAGGGTGGTCGTGATGGTTAGAGTGAAAGTGAGGGTTAGGATTAGCGTTAGCGCGAAGGTGAGGGTTAGGGATAGGGTTAGGGTGAGGGTTATAGTGAGGTTTACGGTTAGGGTTAAAGTTAGTGTGAGGATTAGGGTTAGTGTTAGGGTTAGGGTTAGTGTGAGGGTAAGGTTTAGGGTCAGATTTAGGGAGATGGTTAAGATTAGGGTTACCATTAGGGTTAGGGTGAGGATGAGGATGAGGATTAGGGTGAGTGTAAGGGTTAGGTTTATGGTTAGGGTGAGGGTTTGGGTGACAGTGAGGTTTAGGGTGAGGGTGAGTGTTAGGGTGAAGGTTAAGGTGAAGGTTAGGGTTAGGGTTAGGTTTAGGGTGCTGATGAGGGTTTGGATTAGGGTTAGGGTTAGGGTGAGCCTGAGAGTGAGGGTGAGATTTAGGTTTATGGTGAGGTTTAGGGTAAGTGTTTGGGTTAGGGTTAGGTTGAGGGTTAGGGTTAATTTAGGGTTAGGATGAGGGATAGGGTGAGGGATAGGGTTAGGGTTAGGGTGAGGTTTAATGGTATGGTGAGGTTTAGGGTTAGGGTTAGGGTGAGGGTGAGGTTGAGGGTGAGGGTTAGGTTTAGGATGAGTTTTAGGGTGAGGGGTAGGGTTAGGGTTGGTGTGAGGGTTAGGGATCGTGTGAGGGTTTGTGTTTGGCTTAGGTTTAGGTTTAGCGTTAGGATTAGGTTTAGGCTGAGGGTGAGGGTGAGGGTGAGGATTAGGGTTAGTGTTAGGGTGAGGATGAGAGTGAGGTTTAGGGTTAGTGAGAGGGTTCGGGTGAGAGGTAGGTTGGGTTAGGTTTAGGGTGAGTGTTTGGTTGAGGGTGAGGTTTAAGTTTAGGGTGAGGGTTAGGATGAGGTTTAAAGTTAGAGTTAGGATTTAGGTGGGGGTTAGGGTGAGATTTAGGCTTAGGGTTAGGGTTAGGTTGAGGGTTAGGGTGAGGGTGAGGGTTATGTTTAGGGTTAGATTTAGGGTGAAGGTGAGGGTTAGATTTAGGGTTAGGGTGAGGGTTAGGGTTAGGGTGAGACAGCGTTAGGATAAGGGTGAGGGTGAGGTTGAAGGTTAGGGTTAGGATTAGGGTTAGGATTAGGTTTTGACTGAGGGTGAAGGTCAGGGATGAGGGTGAGGGTTAGGGTTAGTGTTAGGGTGAGGGTGAGGGTGAGGTTTAGGTTTAGTGTGAGGGTTAGGGTTAGCGTCAGGGTGAGGTTAAATGTTAGGGTGAGGGTGATGGTAAGGATTAGGGTGAAGGTGAGGGTGAGGGTGAGGGTTAGGGTTCAGATTATATTCAGGGATAAGTTTAGGCTGAGGCTGAGGGTGAGGGTGAGGGTGAGGGATGGAGTAGGGTTATGATTAGGATTAGGGTGAAGGCTAGGGTGAGAGTGAGGGTTAGGGTGATGGTGAGCGTGTGGGTGAGGGTTAGGGTTAGGGTGAGGATTAGGGTTTGGGTTAGGGTGAGTGTTAGAGTGAGAGGTAGGGTTAGGGTGAGGGTGAGGTTTAGGATTAGTGTGTGGGTTAGGGTTAGGGTTAACATTAGGGTGAGGGAAATGGTTAGGGTGAGGGTTAGGGTGAGGGTGAGGATGAGATTTTAGGTTAGGTTTAGGGTTAGGGTGAGAGTGAGCTTAAGGGTTAGGGTTACGATTAGGTTAGGTTTAGGTTTAGGCTGAGGGTGAGGGTGAGGTTGAGTGTGAGGGTTAGAGTTAGGGTTAGGGTTAGGATGAGGGTTAGGGTGAGGGGTAGGGTTAGGGTTAGGGTGAGGGTTAGGGTCATAGTGAGGGTGAGGGTGAGGGTGAGGGTGATGGTGAGGGTTAGGGTGAGGGTTAGGTTTAGGTTTAGGTTGAGGGTGAGGGTTAGGCTTAGAGTAAGGGTTAGGGTGAGGGTGAGGGTGAGGTTTAGAGTGAGGGTGAGGGTTAGGGTCAGGGTTAGGTTTAGGTTTTAGTTGAGGGTGAGGGTTACTGTTAGAGTTAGGGTTAGGGTTAGGTTTAGAGTGAGGGATTGAGTTCGGGTGAGGGTGAGGGTGAGGGTTAGGGTTAGGGTTTGCATTAGGGTTGCAGTGAGGGTGAGGGAGAGGGTTAGGTTTATGATTAGGGTTAGGTTTAGGCTAAAGCTTAGGGTGAGGGTGATGGTGAGGGTGAGGCTTAGAGTGAGTGTTAGGTTTTGGATTAAGTTGAGGTTTAGTGTTAGGGTGATATTTAGGGTGAGGTTGAGGGTTAGGGTGAGGATGATTGTTCGGGTTAGTGTGAGGATTAGGGTGTGGAGGATGTTTAGAATGAAGTTGAGGTTTAGGATGAAGGTGAGGGTTAGGGTTAGGGTGAGAGAAAGGATTAGGGTGGGGTTTAGGGTGAGGGTGAGGATTAGGGAGAAGTTTACGGTAAGGGTGAAGGTTAGGGTGAGGGTGAGGTTGAGGGTTAGTGTGAGGGATAGAGTGAGTATTAGGGTTAGGGTGAGAGTTAGGGATAGGATTAGGGTGAGAGTGAGGGTGAGGGTTATGGTTAGGATTAGGTTTAGTTATAGGATTAGGCTAAGTGTGAGTGTGAGGGTGAGTTTGAGGGCTGGGTTATTGTTATGGTTAGGATTAGGGTGAGGTCTAGGCTGAGGGTGAGGGTTAGGGTTAGGGTGAGGGTGAGGGTTTGGTTTTGGTGAGGGTGAGGGTTTGGTTTAGGGTGAGGATTAGGATGAGGGTGATGGTTAGTGTTAGTGTTAGGGTTAGGGTTAGTAGGAGGGTTAGGGTTAGGGTTAGGTTTAGGGTGAGGTTAAGGGTTAGGGTGAGGGTTAGGTTGAGGGTGAGTGTGAGGGTTAAGGTTAGGGTAAGGGTTAGGGTTAAGGTGACAGTGAGCGTGACTGTTAGGGTTAGGATTAGGTTAGGTTTAGGGTAAGGCTGAGGGTGATAGTCAGGGTGAGGGTTAGGTTTAAGGATATGGTTAGGATGAGGGTTAGGGTGAGGGGTACGGTTAGGGTTAGGGTGAGGGTCATTGATAGTATGAGCGTTAGGGTTAGGCTTCGGTTTAAGGTGAGGGTAAGCCTTAGGGTGAGGGTTAGGGTGAAGGTGAGGGTTCGTGTTAGAGTTAGGGTGAGGGTGAGGGTTAGGGTGAGAGGGAGGGTTAGGGTTAGTGTGAGTGTTACTGTGAATGTTAGGGTGAGTGTTAGAGTTAGGGTGAGGGTTAGGTTGAGGGTTAGTTTTAGGGTTAGGGTTAGGGTGAGGATTAGTGTGACCGTGAGGGTGAGGCTGATAGTGAGGGTTAAGCTTAGGTTTAGGGTTAGGGTGAGGGTTCGGGTTGGGTTTAGGGTGAGGGGTAGGGTTACGGTAACGGTGAGGGTTAGGCTTAGTGTGTGGGTTAGGGCTAGGTTTATGTTTAGAGTGAGGTTAAGTGTTACGGTGGAGGTTAGTGTGAGGGTGAGGGTGAGGGTTAAGGTTAGGGTTAGGGTTAGGGTGAGAGTGAGCATGAGGATTAGGTTTAGGATTAGGTTACGTTTAGGCTTAGGCTGAGGGTGAGGGTGAGGGTGAGGGTTAGGATTAGGCTTAGGGTTAGAGTTAGGATGAGGATTAAAGTGAGGGGTAGGGTAAGGGTTGGGGTGAGGGTTAGGGATCATGTGAGGGTTAGGGTAAGGCTTAGGGTTAGGGTTAGTGTTAGGATTAGGTTTAGGCCCAGGGTGAGGGTGAGGGTGAAGATTAGGGTGAGGTTGAGGTTTAGGGTGATGGTTAGGGTTAGGGTAGGGGAGAGGGTGAAGATGAGGTTTAAAGTTAGGATTAGGTTTAGGGTTAGGTTGAGGGTGAGGTTTAGGGTTAGGTTTAGCTTGAGGTTTAGGCTTAGTGTGACGGTTGGGGGATCGTGAGGATAAGGGTTGGGGTGAGGTTTAAGGTGAGGGTGAGATTTAGGGTGAGGGTGAGGTTTAGGGAGAGGGTTTGGGCTAGGGTGAGGGAATGTGTTAGGGTGAGGATTAGGGTGAGGGTTAGTGTTAGGATGAGGGTTAGGGATAGGGTGAGGATGAGGGTTAGGTTTAGGTTTAGCGTGAGGGTTAGGGTTAGGGTTAGGCTGAGGATTAGGTTTAGGGTTAAGGTGAGGGTAAGGTTTATGGTGAGGTTTAGGGTTAGGGTTATCTTTAGGGTTAGCATGAAGGTGAGGGAGAGTGTTAGGTTTAGAATTAGAGTTAGGTTTACGGTTAGGCTTAGTGTGAGGGTCATGAAGAGGATGAGGCTTAGGATGAGGATTAGGGTTAGGGTTAGGGTGAGGGTTAGGGTTATGGTGACATTTACAGTGCGGGTGAGGGTTAGGGTTACGGTGAGGGTTAGGGTGAGGGTGAGGGTTAGGGTTAGGGTTAGCATTAGGGTGAGGGTTAGGGTGAGGGTTAGGGTTAGGGTGAGTATGAGGTTTAGGGTGAGGGTTAGGGTTAGTGTTAGTGTTAGGGTTAGGTTTAGTGTGAGGATTACGGTTAGGGTTAGGGTTTGCGTGAGGGTAAGGTAAGGATTAGGGTTAGGCTAAAGTTTAGTGTGAGTGTTAGTGTGACAGTGAGGGTTAGGTTTAGTGTGAGTGTTAGGGTGAGGGTTAGGTTTAGTGTTAGTGTTAGGGTGAGGGTTAGGTTTACTGTTAGGGTTAGGGTGAGGGTGAGGGTTAGGGATAGGGTTAGGTTTAGGGTTATTGTTAAGGTTAGGGTTTGGGTGAAGGTGTGGGTTAGGGTTAGGTTTAGGTTTAGTTTGCAGGTTAAGTGTTGCAGTTATAGTTAGCGTAAGGTCTAGGGTGAGAGTTAGGGTGAGAGTGAGGACTAGTTTTAGTGTGCGTGTTAGGGTGAGGGTTAGGTTCAGTGTTAGGGTTAGGGTGAGGTTGAGGGTTAGATTTAGGGTGAGGGTGAGGGTTAGGAATAGGGTTAGGGTTAGGGTTATGTTAGGCTTAGGGTTAGGATTAGGGTGAGTGTGAGAGTTAGGTTTAGGGTTAGCATTAGGCTTAGCATGAGTGTGAGGGGCAGGGTTAGGTTTAGGATTAGGGTTAGGTTTAGGGTTAGCATTATGTGTGAGGGTGATGGTGAGGGTGAGGCTTAGGGTGAGGGTTAGGGTTAGGGTTAAGGTGAGGGTTAGTGTTAGGGTGATATTTAGGGTAAGGGTGAGGGTTAAGGTGAGGGTGAGGGTTAGGGTGAGTGTGAGTGTTAGGGTGTGGGTGAGGGTTAGGGTGACAGTGAGGGTTAGGGTGAAGGTGAGTTTCAGGGTTTGGTTTAGCATTATGGTGAGGGTTAGGGTGAAGGTGAGGGTTAGTGTTAGGGTTAGGTTTAGGGTTAGTGTGAGAATTAGGGTTAGGGTTAGGGTGAGGGTGAGGGTTAGGGTGAGGGTTCGGGTGAGGGGTAGGTTTAGGGTTAGGGTTAGGGTTAGTGTAAGGGTTAGGGTTAGATTTAGGGTGAGTGTGAGGTTTAGTGTGAGGGTTAATGTTAGGGTGACGGTATGTGTTAGATTGAGGGTTAGGTTGAGGGTTAGGGATAGGTTTAGGCTTAGGGTTAGGGTTTCGCTGAAGGTAAGGCTGAGGGTGAGGGTTAGGGTTAGGGTGAGGGTGAAGGTTAGGGTGAGGTTTAGGGTGAGGGTTTGGGTTTTGGTGAGGTTTAGGGTGAGCGTGAGTGATAGGGAGAGGGTTAGGATTATGGTGAGTTTCAGGGTGAGGGTTTGGATTCGGTTAAGCTGATGTTGAGGGTTCGGATGGGGTTTAGGTTGAGGGTTAGGGATAGGGTGAGGGTTCAGTATAGGTTTAGAGGTAGGCTGATGGTGAGTGTGAGGGTTAGGGTTAGGGTTAGGGTGAGGGTGAGGGTTAGGGTTAGGATTAGGTTTAGAGTTAGGGTTAGGCTGAGGGTGAGGATGAGGGGGAGGGGGAGGGTGAGGGTTAGGTTTAGGTTTAAGGTGAGGGTTAGAGTTAGGGTTAGTGTGAGTATTAGGGTTAGATTTAGGGTGAGGGTAAGGATTATGGTGAGGTTTAGTATTAGGGTTAGCTTTAGTGTTAGCATGAGGGTGAGGGAGACGGTTAGGTTTAGGATTAGTGTTAGGTTTAGGGTTAGGCTTAGGGTGAGGGTGATGGTGAGGGCGAGGCATAGGGTCAGGGTTAGGGTTAGGGTTAGGGTGAGTGTTAGTGTTAGGGTGATTTTTAGGGAAAGGGTGAGGGTTAGTGTGAGGTTGAGGTTTAGGGTGAGGGTGAGGTTTAGGGTTAGGGTTAACATTAGGGTGCGTATTAGTGTTCGATTTAGGTTGAGGGTGAGGGTTAGGGTGAGAATTAGGGTTAGGGTTAGGATTAGTGTGAGGATTAGAGTTAAGGTTAGGGTTAGGGTGAGGGTAAGGTTTATGGTGAGGTTTAGGGTGAGAGTGAGGTTTAGGGAGAGGGTTAGGGTTAAGGAGAGGGTTAGGGTGAGGGTTAGGGTTAGGGTTAGGGTGAGGGTATGTGTTAGGGTGCGGGTTAAGTTTAGGGTGAGGGTTTGTGTTAGGGTTAGGGTTACGCTGAGGGTGAGGGTGAGGGGACTGTTTGGGTTAGGGTGATATTTAGGGTTAGGGTGAGGTTTAGATTTAGGTTTAGGTTTAGGATGAGGATAAGGCTGAGGGGTTGGGTTAGGATTAGGGTTAGGGTGAGGGTTAGGGTTAGGTTTAGGATTATTGTTAGTGTTAGGGTTAGGGTGAGGGTGAGGATGAGGGTTAGGATTAGGTTTATGAATAGGGTTATTGTTAGGGTTAGTGATAGGGTAAGAGAGAGGGTGAAGATGAGGTTTTGGGTTAGGATTAGGGTTAAGGTTAGGGTTAGTTTGAGGGTTAGGTTTAAGGTTATTTAGAGGTTTAGGGTTAGTGTGAGGGTTGGGTGAGCGTGAGGTTAAGGTTTAGGGTGAGGGTTAGGGTGAGGGTGAGACTTAGGGTGAGGGTTAGTGTTAGGGTGAGGGTTAGTGGGAGGGTAAGGGATAGGGTTAGGTTTAGGGTTAGTTGAGGATTAGGGTTAGGGTTAGGGTTAGGGTGAGGGTTAGGGGTACTGTGAGGGGTAGGGTGACGGTGAGGTTAAGGGTTAGGGTGAGGGTTAGGGTGAGGCTGAGTGTTAGGGTTATTGTTAGTGTTAGGTGAGGGTTAGTGTTAGGTTTAGGGTTATGGTACGGGTTAGGGTGAAGGTTGGGATTAGGGTTAGTGTTATGGTTAGGATGAGTGTTAGGGTTAGGGTGAGGGTTAAGGTGAGGTTGAGGGTTAGGTTGAGGGTGAGGGTTAGGTTTAGGGTGAGGGTTAGTATTAGGATTAGGGATAGGATTAGGGTTCGCTTGAGAGTGATGGGTTATGGTTAGGGTTAGCTTGAGGGTTAGGTTTAGGGTGAGAGTTCGGGTGAGGGTAGGTTTAGGATTAGGGTTAGGGTGAGGGTAAAGGTTAGGGTGAAGATTAGTGTGAGAGTGAGGTTTAGGGGGAGGGTTAGGGTTAGGGTTAGGGTTAGGTATAGGTTTAGGATTAGGGTTAGGATGAGGGTTAGGGTTCGGGTGAGGGTTCGGTGAGGGGTAAGTTTAGGGTTAGGGTGAGGGTATGTGTTAGGGTGAGGCTTAGGGTGAGGGTTAGGATTAGGATGAGGCTTAGGGATAGGGTCAAGGTTAGGTTTAGGGTGACGTTGAGGGTGAGCATGAGGTTTAGGGTTAGGTTCAGTGTGAGGGTGAGGTTCATAGTTAGGATTGGTTTTAGGGTTAGGATTAGGTTGAGGGTTAGGTTTAGTGTGAGGGGTAGGGAGATGGTGAGGGTAAGTGTTAGGGTGAGAGTTAGGGTGAGGCTTAGGGTTAAGGTTATTGTTAGTGTTAGTGTGAGGGGTAGGGAGATGGTGAGGGTAAGTGTTAGGGTAGAGTTAGGGTGAGGCTGAGGGTTAAGGTTATTGTTTAGTGTTAGGGTGAGGGTTAGGATGAAGGTTATTTTTAGGGTTAGGGTTAGTGTGAGTATTATATTTAGGGTTAGGGTTAGGGTTAGGGTTAGGGTCAGGGTGAGGGTTAGGGTTAGGATGAGGGTTAGGGTTAGGGTTAGCATTAGGGTGAGGGTTAGCATGAGGGTTAGGGTGAGGATGAAGATTAGGGTTAGCATTAGTGGTAAAGTGAGGGTGAGGCTTAAGGTGAGGGTTAGTGTTATTGTTAGGTTGAGGGTGAGGATTAGGGTGAGGGTTAGGGTTAGGTTTAGTTTTAGTGTGAGGATTAGCGTTAGGGATAGGCTGAAGGTAAGGGTTAGGGTTAGGTTTTGGAAGAGGTTTAGGGTTACTGTGAAGTTTTGGGTGAGGGTTAGGGTTAAGGTTAAGGTAAGGGCATGTGTTATGGTGAGGGTTAGGATGAGGGTTAAGATTAGGTTGAGGGTTATGGATAGGGTTAGTTTTAGGGTGAAGGTGAGTGTGAGGTTCAGGGTTAGGGTTAGGGTGAGGGTGAGGATGAGGTTCAGGGTTAGGATTAGTGTTATGGTTAGGGTCAGTCTGAGAGTGAGGGTGAGGGTGAGGGTTAGGGTTACGGTGATGTTAAGGGTTAGGGTGAGGTTTAGGTTTAGATTTAGGATGAGGATTAGGCTGAGGGGTGGGTTTATGTTTTAGGGTTAAGCTGAGGGTTAGGGTTAGGGTTATGGGTCTTGTTAGGGTTAGGGGTAGGTTTAGGTTTAGGGTGAGGTTGAAGTTGAGGATGAGGTTTAGGATTAGGGTGAGGGATAGTGTTATTGTTAGGGTTAGTGTTAGGGTTAGGGTGAGGGTGAGGTTTAGGTTTAGGGTTAGGCTTAGGGTTATTTTTAGCGTTATGGTTAGGGTTATGGTGAGGTTTAGGTTTAGTGTGAGGGTTAGGTTTAGGGTTAGGGTTATTGTGCGGGTAAGGCTTAGGGTGAGGGTTAGGGTAAGGGTTAGCATTAGGGTTAGGGTTAGGGTTAGGGTGAGGGTTAGGTTTAGGGTTAGCGTTAGGGTGAGGGTGAGGTTGAGGGTTAGGTTTAAGGTTGGGTGAGGGTTTGGGTTAGGTTTAGCATTAGGTTGAGGGTGAGGGTGAGGGTTAGGGTGAGGGTTAGGGTGATGGTGAGGATTAGTGTTAGGGTAAGGGAGTGGGTGAAAATTAGGGTTAGGATTATTGTTAGTGTTAGGGTGAGGGTTAGGGTTAGGTTTAGGGTTATGGTAGGATTTAGAATGAGGGTTGAGGTTAGGGTTAGGTTTATGGTAAGGATGAGGTTTACGGTTAGATTGAGGTTTAGGGTTATGGTGAGGGTGAGGGTTAGGATTAGGAGTAGGTTTAGGATGAGGGCTAGGGTGAGAGTGATGGTTACAGTTACGGTTAGGTTTAGGGATAGAGTGAGGGTTCGGGTTAGGGTTAGGTTTAGGTTTATGTTTAGGGTGAGTGTAAGGGTTAAGATGAGGTTTAAGGTGAGGGTGAGTTTTAGGGTGAGCGTTAGGATTAGAGTGAGGTTATGTGTTAGATTGAGGGTTAGGGTGAGTGTTAGGGATAGGTTTAGGGTTAGGGATCGGTTTAGGGTTAGGGTTAGGGTGATGGTGAGGATGAAGGATAGCGTTAGGGTTAGGTTCAGGGTGAGTGTGAGGTTCAGGGTTAGGATTAGGGTTAGGGTTAGGGTTAGGTTGAAGGTGAGGGTGAGGGTGAGGGTTAGGGTTAGGATGAGGGTGATGGTTAGGGTGAGGTTTAGGGTCAGGGTTCGTGTTAGGGTTAGTGTGAGGATTAGGGTTAGGTTTAGCGTGAGGGTAAGTGTTATGGTGAGGTTTAAGTTGAGGGTGAGGGTTAGGGTTAGGGTTAGGATTAGGGTGAGGGTTAGGGTGAGGGTAAGGGTTAGGGTTAAGGTGAGGGTTCGGTTTCGGGTGGGGGTTAGGGTGAGGGTTAGGGTTAGGGTGAGGGTTAGGTATAGGTTTAGAGTTAGGCTGAGTGAGAGGGTTAGGGTTAGGGTTAGTGTGACGGTTCGGGTTCGGGTTCGGATTAGGGTTAGGGTGAGGGTTTCCCTGAGGGTGAGATTGAGGGTGAGGGTGAGGGTTAGAATTATGGTGACGTTTAGGGTTAATGTTAGTGTGAGGTTGAGGGTTAGCGTCAGGTTTAGGGTTAGGATCAGGGTTAGGCTGAGGTTTAGGGTTAAGGTTAGGGTGAGGTTTGGGGTTAGTTTGAGGGTAACGGTTAGGATAAGGGTAAGGGTTCGGGTGAGGTTAAGGGTGAGGGTGAGGGGTAGGTTTAGGGTTAGGCTTAGGGCGAGGATTATGGTGAGCATTATGATTAAGGTTAGTGTTAGTGTTAGGGTTAGGGTTAGGGTGAGGATTAGGGTGAGGAGTAGGGTTAGGATTAGGGTGAGGTTTAGTGTGAGTGTTAGGGTTACGGTGAGATTTAGGGTGAGGGTTAGTGTAAGGTTTAGGGTTAGGGTGAGGGTGAGGGTTAGGGTTAGGGTTAGCATGAGGGTGAGGGAGAGGGTTTGGTTTAGGTTTAGGCTTAGTTTTACGGATAGCCTTAGGGTGTGGGTGATGTTGAGGGTGAGGCTTAAGGTATGGATTAGGTTTAGGGTTAGGATGAGGGTGAGGCTTAGGGTTAGGGTTAGGGTTATTGTTAGGGTTAGGGTTAGGGTTAAGGTTAGGGTTAGGGTGATGGTGAGGGTTAGGTTTAGGTTTAGCGTTAGGGTTTGCATGAGGGTGAGGGAGAGGGTTAGGTTTAGGATTCAGGTTAGGTTTATGGTTATGATTAGGGTGAGGGTGATGGTGAGGGTGAGACTTAGGGTGAGGGTTAGGGTTAGGGTTAGGGTGAGTGTTAGGCTTAGGGAGATATTAGGGTGAGGGTAAGGGTTGGGGTGACTGTGAGGGTTAGGGTGTGGGTTACGGTTAGGGTGACGGTGAGGATTAGGGTGAGGGTGAGGGTTAGGGTTAGTGTTAGCATTAGGGTGACGTTTAGGATTAGGGTTAGGGTGAGGGTGAGGGCTAGGTTGAGGGTTAGGGTTAGGGTTAGGGTTAGTTTTAGTGTGAGGTTTAGGGTTAGGGTTAGGTAAAAGGTGAGGGTAAGGGTTAGGGATAGGCTTAGGGTAAGGTTTAGGGTGAGGGTTAGGGTGAGTGTGATGGTTAGGGTTTCGGTGAAGTTTAGGGTGATGGTGAGGTTTAGGGTTAGGGTGAGGGTTAGGGTTAGGTTAGGGTTAGGTTGAGGGTGAGGGTTAGGGTGAGATTTAGGGTTAGGGTTAGGGTTAGTGTTAATGTGAGTATTAGGGTGAGGTATAGATGAGAGTGAGGTTTAGAGAGAGGGTTAGGGTTAAGGTGAGGGTTATGGTAAGGGTTAGGTTTAGGGTTAGGGTGAGGGAAAGTTTTAGGTTGAGGGTGAGTGTTAGGTTTAGGGTTAGTGTAAAGGCTAGGCTGAGGGTGAGGGTTAGGGGTAGATTGAGGATTATGGTGAGCATTAGGATTACCGTTATTGTTAGTGTTAGTGTTACAGTTATGGTTAGGGTGAGGGTTAGGGTGTGGGTAAGGGTGGGTTTTAGGGTGAGGGTGAAGGTTAGGTTTAGCATTAGGTTCATGGTGAGGGTGATGGTTAGGGTTAGGGTTAGGGTTAGGGTGAGGGCTAGGTTGAGGGTGAGGGTTATGGTTAGGTTTAGGAATAGGGTGAGGATTAGGGTTAGGTTAAATGTGGATGTTAGGCTGAGCGGTAGGTTTAGGGTTATTGTGAGGGTTAGGTTTAGTGTGATTTTTAGTGTTAGGCTTAGGGTGTGTTTAAGGTTTAGGATGAGGGATACGGTTAGTGTGTTTGTTAGAGTTAGCATTAGGGTTAGGGTTAGGATTAGGATTAGGGTGAGTGTGAGTGTTTGGGATAGGGTGAGGTTGAGGGTAGGGTTTAGGGTTAGTATTAGGGTGAGCGTTTGGTTGATGGTTATGTTTAGGTTTAGGGTTGTGTGAGGATTAGGGTTAGTGTTAGCGTTATGGTGAGGGTAAGAGTTAGGGTGAGGTTTAGGGTGAGGGTGAGTGTTAGGCTGACAGGTTTAAGTTGAGCTTTAGGGTTAGGGTTAGTGATATGGTGCGGGTGAGGGTGAGGTTTATGGTGAGGTTAAGGGTTAGGGTGAGGGTTAGGGTGAGGGTGAAGGTTAGGGTTAGCATTAGTGTTAGGGTGAGGGTGAGGATTAGGCTTGGAGTTAGGGTTAAGTTTAGGGTTAGGTTTGGGTGTGGGTTAGGGTTACGGTTATGGTTAGGGTGAGGGTGAGGGTTAGGGTTTGGTTAGGGTGAGGGTTATTGTTAGGGTTAAGGTTAGGGTTAGGGGAAGGTTGAGGGTGAGGGTGAGGGTTAGGATTATTGTTAGGTTTAGGGTTAGGATGAGGATTAGGCTTAGGGGTAGGTTTAGAGTTAAGGTGAGGGTTAGGGTTGGTGTCAGGGATAGTGTTTGGTTTAGTTTGAGGGTAAGGTTTGGGGTGATGTTTAGCGTGAGTATGAGCGATAGGGTTAGGGTTAGGGTTAGCGTGAGGGTTAGGGTGAGGGTTAGGGTTAGGGTTAGGGTTAGGGATAGGGTTAGGGTGAGGGTGAGGGTTAGGGTTAGGGTTAGGGTGAGTTTTAGGGTGAGGTTTAGGGTTAGGGTGTTGGTTAGGGTGTGGGTGAGGGTTAGGTTTAGGGAGAGGGTAAGGGTTAGGGTGAGGGTTAAGGTGCGGGTGAAGGTTAGGGTTAGCATTAGTGTTAGGGTGAGGGTGTGTGTTAGGTTTAGGGTTAGTGTTAGGGTGAGGGCTAGGCTGAGGGTGAGGGTTAGGGTTAGGTTTAGGGATAGGGTAAGGATTAGGTTTATGGTTAGGGTTAGGTTGAGCATTAGGCTAAGGGTGAGGTTTAAGGTTAGGCTGAGGGGTAGTTTTAGGGTTAGGGTAAGGTTTCGGTTTAGTGTGAGGTTTAGGATTAGGGTTAGGGTGAGGGTTAGGCTAAGGGTGAATTTTAGGCTTAGCATTAGGTTTAGGGTGAGGGTGAAGGTTGGGCTTAGTGTTAGGGTTAGGGTATGGGCTAGTCTGAGGGTGAGGGTTGGTGTTAGGTTTAGGGTGACAGTTAGTGTTAGGGTGAGGTTTATTGTTAGGATTAGGATTAGGGTTATGGAAGTTTGAGGGTGAGGGTGAGGGTTAGTGTTAGGGTTTAAGTGAGACTTAGGTTTATGTGTAGGTTTAGGGTGAGGGTGAGGTTTAGGGTTGGGGTTAGGGTTAGGCTTATTGTTAGGGTTAGGGTTAGGTTTAGGGTGAGGGTGAGGGTGAGGGTGAGGGTTAGGTTTAGGGTAAGGGTTAGGGTTAGAGTGAGGGTGAGGGTTAGGGTGAGGTTTAGGGTGAGGGTGAGTTTTAGGGAGAGGGTTAGGGTTAGGGTGAGGGTTAGGGTTAGGGTTAGTGTTAGGGTTAGTTTGAGGGTAAGGGGAGGGTTAATTTTTGGTTTAGGTTTAGGTTTAGTGTTAGGGTGGGGTTGATGTTGAGGGTGAAGTTTAGGGTGAGGGTTAGGGTTAGGATTATAATGAGAGTTAGGGTTAGAGTGATGTTTAGGGTGAGGGTGAGGGTTAGAGTGAGGGTGAGTGTTAGGATTAGGGTTAGGGTAAGGGCTAGGTTAAGGTTGAGGGTTAGGGTGAGGGTTAGGTTGAGTTTGAGGGTTAGGGTTAGGGTTAGGGTAAGTTTAAGGGTTAGAGTCAGGGTTAGGGAGAGTTTGAGGTTTAGGTTTAGCTTCAGGGTTAGGGTGAGGGTTAGGTTTAGGGGTACCTGAGAATTAGGATTAGGGTTAGGGTGAGGGTGAGGGTGAGAGTTCGGTTGTGGGTGAGGCTTAGGGTTTCGGTGAGGTTTAGCGTGACCATGAGGGTTCAGGTGAGGGTTAGGGTTAGGGTTAGGGTTATGGTGAGGGATAGGCTTAGGGTTAGGGTGAGGGTGAGGGTTAGGGTGAGGCTTAGGGTTAGGGTTAGGGTTAGGGTTAGTGTGAGGTTTAGGGTTAGGTTTATGGTGAGGGTAAGTGTTATGGTGAGGTTGAGGGTGAGGGTGAGTGTTAGGGAGAGATTTAGGTTTAGGTTGAGGGAAAGGGTGAGGGTTTCGGTTAAGGTTAGGTTGAGGGTGAGGGTGAGGGTGAGGGGTAGTGTGAGGGTTAGAATTTGGGTGACGGTGAGGGTTAGGGTGAGGATGAGGGTTAGGGTGAGTCTGAGTATTATGGTGTGGATGAGGGTTAGGGTGACGGTGAGGGTTAGGGTGAGGGTGAGTGTTAGGGTTAGTGTTAGCATTAGGGTGAGGGTTAGGATTAGGATTAGGGTGAGGGTGAGGGTTAGGGTAAGGGTTTGGGTTAGGGTAGGGTTAGTGTGAGATTTAGGTTTAGGGTTAGGTTTAGGGTGAGGGTAAGTGTTAGGGTTAGGTTTAGGGTAAGGTTTAAGGTGATGGTTAGGGTGAGTGTGAGGGTTAGGTTAATGTGAGTGTTAGGGTAAGTGTTAGGGTGAGGGTTATGTTTAGTGTTAGCGTTAGGGTGAGGGTGAAGTTTAGGGATATTGTTAGGGTTAGGGTTAAGGTTATTGTTAGGGTTAGGGTTAGGGATAGGGTGAGGGTGAGCTTTAGGGTTAGGGTTAGCATTAGGGTTAGCGTGAGGGTGAGGGAGAGGGTTAGTTTTAGGATTAGGGATAGGTTTATGGTTAGGCTTAGGGTGAGGGTTATGTTGAGGGTGAGTCTTAGGGTCAGGGTTAGGGTGAGGGTGGGGGGGGGTTAGTGTTAGGGTGATATTTAGGGAAAGGGTGAGGCTTAGGGTGTGGGTGAGGTTTAGGGTGAGTGTGATAGGGTTAGGTTTAGGGTTAGTGTTAGTTTTAGTGTGAGGATTAGGGTTAGGTTTAAGGTTAGGGTTAGGGTGAGGTTAAGGTTTAGGGTGAGGTTTAGGGTGAGAGTGAGGTTTTGGGAGAGGGTTAGGGTTAAGGTGAGGGTTAGGGTGAGGGTTAGGGTTAGGGATAGGGTGAGGTTATGTGTTAGGGTGAGGGTTATCGTGAGGGTTAAGGTTAGGGTGAGGGTTAGGTTTAGGGTGAGGGTGAGGTTCAGGGTTAGGATTAGGGTTAGGTTTAGGGGTAGGCTGAGGGTGAGGATGAGGGTTAGGGTTGGTGTGATTTTTAGGGTTAGGGTGAGTTTTAGGTTTAAGTTTAGTTTTAAGATGAAGATTAGTCTGAGGGGTGGGGTGAGGTTTAGGGTTAGGGTGAGGGTTAGGGTAAGGGTTAGGGTTAGGCTTAGGGTTGGGGTTAGGGTGAGGGTGAGGGTGAGGATGAGAGTTAGTATTAGGGTTAGGAATATTGTTATTGTTAGAGTTAGGTTTAGCATTTGGATGAGGGTAAGGTTTAGGTTTAGGGTTAGGGTTATGGTGAGGGTGAGGTTCAGGGTTAGGATTAGGGTTAGGGCTAGGGTTAGGTTTAGGGTGAGGTTGAGGTTCAGGGTTAGGATTAGGGTTAGGGTTAGGGTTAGGTTTAGGGTGAGGGTGAGGTTCAGGGTTAGGATTAGGGTTAGGTTTATTTTTAGGGTGAGGGTGAGGGTGAGGGTTAGGGTTAAGTTGAGGGTGAGTGTTAGGGTTAGTGTGAGTGTTAGGGTTAGGGTTAGGTTGAGGTTGAGGGTGAGGTTTAGGGTGATGTTGAGGTTGAGGGTGAGGGTTAGGGTTAGGTTAAGAGAGAGTGAAGATGAGGTTTATGGTTAGAATTAGGGTTAGGGTTAGGGTGATGTTGAGGGTTAGGTTTAGGGTTAGGTTGAGGTTTAGGGTTAGTGTGAGGGTTGCGTGTGCGTGAGGGTAAGGGTTAGTGTGAGGGTTAGGTTGAGGGTGAGAGTTAGGGTTAGGATTAGTTTTAGGGTGAGGCTTAGTGTGAGGGTTAGGGTTAGGGTATGGATTAGGGTAAGTGTGAGGATTAGCGTAAGGGTTAAGTTTAGGGTGAGGTTTAGGGTTAGTGAGAGAGGTAGGGTGACCATGAGGTTAAGGGTTAGGGTGAGGGTTAGGGTAGTGTTATTGTTAGTTTTAGGGTGGTGTTTAGGGTTAGGTTTAGGGTTATGGTGGGGGTTAGGATGAGGGTTGGGGTTAGGGTTAGGCTTATGTTTAGGATGAGGGTTAGGGTTAGGGTGAGGATTAGGGTGAGAGTGAGGGTTAGGGTGAGGGTGATGGTTAGGGTGTTGGTGAGGGTTAGGGTGATGGTGAGGGTTAGGGTGAGGGTGAGGTTTAGGTTTAGGGTTAGCATTAAGGTGAGGGTTAGGTTTAGCGTTAGTGTGAGGATTATGGTTAAGTTTAGGGTGAGGGTAAGTGTTCGGTTGAAGTTTAGGGAGAGGGTTCTGGTAACGGTGAGGGTTAGGGTTAGGGTTAGCGTGAGTGTATGTGTTAGGGTGAGGGTTAGGGTGAGGGTGAGGGTGCTAGGTTTAGGGTTTGGGTGATGTTTAGTGTTAGGGTGAGGTTTAGGTTTAGGTTTAGGAAGAGGGTCAGGGTTAGGGTGAGGGTTAGGGTGAGAGTGAGAGTTAGGTTTAGTGTGAGGGGTAGGGTGACCGTGAGGGTAAGCGTTATTGTGAGGGTGAGCCTGAGGGTTAGGGTTTTTGTTAGTGTTAGGGTGCTGGTTCGGGTTAGGTTTAGGGTTATGGTGGGTGATAGGGTGAGGGTTGGGGTTAGGGTTAGGCTTATGGTTAGGATGAGGGTTAGGGGTAGGGGGAGAATTTGTGTAAGGGTGAGGGTTATGGTGAGTGTGAGGGTTAGGGTAAGGGTGAGGGATAGGGTTAGGATTAGGGTTAGGATGAGGGCTATGGTGAGGATGAGGGTTAGGTTTAGGGTTAGGGTTAGGCTGAGGTTGAGGGTTAGGCTTGGGGTTAGGGTTAGGGTTAGTGTTAGGGTTTGGGTGAGGGTTAGGTTTAGGGTGAGGGTGAGGGTTAGAGTTAGGGTTAGTGTGAGGGTTATTGTGAGGGTTAGGGTTAGGTTTAAGGGAAGGTTGAGGGTGAGGGTGAGGGTTTGGGTTATTGTTCGGGTTAGGGTTAGGGTGAGGATTGGGGTGAGGGTGAGGGTTAGGGTGAAGATTTGGGTTAGGGTTAGGGTTCAGGTTAGGGTTAGGGTTCGGTTTCGGGTTCGGGGTAGGTTTAGGGTTAGGTTTAGGGTGAAGGTAAGTGTTAGGGGAGGTTTCGGTTGAGGGTGAGGTTTAAGGGGAGGGTTAGGTTTAGGGTGAGGGTTAGGGTTCGGATTAGGGTTAGGGTGAGGGTATGTGTTATGGTGAGGGTTACGGTAAGGGTTAAGTTTAAGGTGAGGGTTAGGGATAGGGTGAGGGTGAGGGAGAAGGTTAGGTTTTGGGTTAGGTTCAGGGTGAGGGTGAGGTTCAGAGTTAGGTTTAGGGTGGTTGTTACATTTAGGGTTATGGTGAGGGTTAAGGTTAGGGTTATTGTTAGGGTTAGGGTGAGGGTCAGATTTAGGGTTACGGTTAGGGTTAGGCTTATTGTTAGGGTTAAGTTAAGGTTTAGGGTAAGGGTGCAGGTGAGGGTGAGGGTTAGGTTTAGGGTTAGGGATAGGGTTATGGTGAGGGTAAGATTTAGAGTGAGGTTTAGGATGAGGGTGAGTTTTAGGGAGAGGTTGAGGGTTAGGGTGTGTGTTAGTTTTAGGGTTAGGTTTAGGGTGAGGGTGAGTGTGAGGGTTAGGTTTAGGATTAGGTTTAGGTTTAGGGTTAGGCTTAGGGTTAGTGTGATGTTGAGGGTGAGGTTTAGGGTGAGGGTTAGGGTTAGGATTATGGTGAGGGTTAGGGTTAGTGTGATATTTAGGGTGAGAGTGAGGGTTAGGGTGAGGGTGAGAGTTAGGATTAGGGTTAGGGTAAGGGCTAGGTTAAGGGTGAGGTTTAGGTTGAGTGTTAGGGTTAGCGTTAGGGTGAGGGTTAGGGTGAGGGTAAGGGTTAGGGTGACGGTTAGGGTGAGATTGAGGTTTAGGTGTAGTATTAGGGTTAGTGTGAGGGTTAGGGTGAGGGTTAGGGATAGGGTTACCTGAGAATTAGGGTTAGGTTTAGGGTGAGGGTGAGGGTGAGGGTTAGGGTCTAAGTGAGCGGTAGGGTGATGGTGAGGGGTAGGGTGAGGGTTAGGTTTAGGGTTAGCATTAAGGTGAGGGATAGGGTTAGGTTTAGGTTGAGGGTGAGGGTTAGGGTGAGGTTTAGGGTTAGGGTTAGGTTTAGAGTTAGTGTGAGGATTAGGGTTAGGGTTAGGGTGAGGGTAAGGGTTATGGTGAGGATTAGGGTGAGGGTGTGTGTTAGGGAGAGTTTTAAGGATAGGGTGAGTGTTTGGGTTAGGGTGAGGTTGAGGGTGTGGGTTCCGGGGAGAGTTAGCGGGAGGGTTAGAATTAGGGTGACGTTTAGGGTTAGAGATAGGGTGAGGGTCAGTGTTGGGTTAGGTTTAGGGTTAGGATGACAGTCAGGCTGAGGGTTAGGGTCAGGGTTAGGATGAGGGTTAGGGTTAGTGTGAGAGGTAGGGTGAGGGTGAGGGTAAGGGTTAGGGTGAGGGTAAGGTTGAGGGTGAGGTGTAGGCTTAGGGTCAGGGTTAGCTTGAGGATTAGGGTGAGCATTAGGATTATGGTTAGTGTTAGTGTTAGGGTTAGGATGAGGGTTAGGGTGAGGGTTATGGTGAGGTTTAGGGTTAGGGTGAGTTTTAAGGTGAGGATGAGGGTTAGGTTTAGGGTGAGCGTAAGGTTTAGGGTGAGGATGAAGTTTAGGTTTATCATTAGGTTTATGGTGCGGGTGTGGCTTAGGGTTAGGGTTAGTGTTAGGGTGAGTGCTAGGCTGAGGTTGATGGTTAGGGTTAGGTTTAGGGATAGGGTGAGGATTAGGGTTGGGGTTAGTGTTAGGGTGAGAGTTAGGCTGATGGGTAGGGTTAGGGTTAGGTTGAGGGTTAGGTTTAGAGTGATTTTTAGAGTTAGGGATATGGTGAGGTTAAGGGTTTGGGTGAGGGATAGGGTGTGGGTTAGGGTTAGAGTTAGCATTAGGGTTATGGTTAGGGTGAGGGTTGAGGTTAGGATTAGGATTAGGCTGAGGGTGAGGGTTAGGGCTAGGATGAAGTTGAGATTAGGGTTTAGGGTTAGGATTAGGGTGAGGGTTACTATGATGGTTATTGTTCGATTTAGGGTTATTGTGAGGATTAGGGTTAGGGTTAGGATGAGGGTAAGGGTTACGGTGAGGTTTAGGGTGAGGGTGAGTGTTAGGCTGATGGTTAGGTTTAAGGTGGGGGTTAGGGTTAGGTTTAAGGATATGGTGAGGTGAGGGTTAGGTTTAGGGTGAGGTTAAGGGTTAGGGTGAGGGTTAGGGTGAGGATGAAGGTTAGGGTTAGCATTAGGGTTAGGGTGAGGGTGATGGTTAGGCTTGGGGTTAGGGTTAGGGTTAGGGTTTGGGTGAGGGTTAGGGTTAGTGTTAGGGTGAGGGTTTGGGTCAGGGTTAGGGTTAGGGTTAGGGTTAGGGTGAGGGTGAGGGTTAGGTTTCTGGTTAGAGGGAGGGTTCTTGTTATGGTTAGGGTTAGGGGACGGGTGAGGGTGAGGGTGAGGGTGAGGGTTAGGTTTATTGTTAGTGTTCGGGTGACGGTAAGGGTGACAGTGAGTGTTAGGGTTAGGGTGAGGGTTAGGGTGGGTTGTAGGGTTAGGGTTATGGTGAGGGTTTGGTTTATTGTGAGGGTTAGGGTTAGGCTGAGTGTCAGGTTTATGGTGAGGCTTAGGATGAGATTGAGGTTTAGGGTTAGCGTTAGGGTTAGTGTGAGGGTTAGGGTGAGTGTTAGTTTTATGGTTAGGGTTAGGTTTAGGGTGAGGGTGAGGATTAGATTCAGGCTTAGGGTGAGGGTTAAGATTATGGTGAGGGTTAGGGTTAGGATTAGGGTGAGGTTGAGGGTGAGGGTTAGGGCTAGAGTGAGTGTGAGGGTGAGGTTTTGGGTTAGGATTAGGGTTAGGTTTAGGCTGAGGGTTAGGGTGAGGGTGAAGGTTAGCTTTAGCATTAGGGTTAGCGTGAGAGTGCAGGTTAGGTTTGGGGTTACAGTTAGGGTTGGGGTTAGGGTTTGGGTGAGGGTTAGGGTGAGGGTGAGGGTTAGGGTCAGGGTTAGGTTGAGGGTTATTGTTAGGGTTAGGGGAAGTTTGATGGTGAGAGTGAGGGTTAGTGTTATGGTTTAGGTGAGACTTAGGTTTAGGTGTAGGTTTAGGGTGAGGGTGAGGTTTAGGGTTGGGGTTAGGGTTAGGCTTATTGTTAGGGTTAGGTTTAGGTTTAGGGTGAGGGTGAGTGTTAGGTTTAGGGTAAGGGTTAGGGTTAGGGTGAGGGTGAGGGTTAGGGTGAGGTTTAGGTTGAAGGTGAGATTTAGTGAGAGGGTTAGGGTTAGGGTGAGGGTTAGTGTTAGGTTTAGGGTTAGGGTTAGGTTGAGGGTGAGGGGAGGGTTAGGTTTAGGTTTATGTTTAGTTTTAGGGTTAGGCTTAGGGTGAGGGTGATGTTGAGGGTGAAGTTTAGGGTGAGGGTTAGGTTTAGGATTATACTGAGAGTTAGGGTTAGAGTGATGTTTAGGGTGAGGGTGATGGTTAGGGTGAGGGTGAGTGTTAGGATTAGGGTTAGGATAAAGGCTAAGTTAAGGGTGATGGTTAGGGTGAGGATTAGGTTGAGTTTGAGGGTTAGGGTTAGGGTTAGGGTGAGTGTAAGTGTTAGGGTCAGGGTTAGGGAGAGATTGAGTTTTAAGTTTAGCTTCAGGGTTAGTGTGAGGGTTAGGGTGAGGGTTAGGGTTACGGGTACCTGAGAATTAGGATTAGGGTTAGGGTGAGGGTGAGGGTGAGGGTTCGGTTGTGGGTGAGGCTTAGGGTGTGGGTGAGGGTTAGCATGACCATGAGGGTTCAGGTGAGGGTTAGGGTTAGGGTTATGGTGAGGTATAGGCTTAGGGTTAGGGTGAGGGTGAGGGTTAGGGTGAGGCTTAGGGTTAGGGTTAGGGTGAGGGTTAGGGTGAGGCTTAGGGTTAGGGTTAGG
Source organism: Dipodomys merriami (assembly GCF_024711535.1). Classification (NCBI taxonomy): domain Eukaryota; kingdom Metazoa; phylum Chordata; class Mammalia; order Rodentia; family Heteromyidae; genus Dipodomys; species Dipodomys merriami. Next base: position 2,793,311 of record NW_027202849.1, read on the forward strand.
GTTAGGGTTAGTGTGAGGGTTAGGGTTAGGTTTAGGGTGAGGGTAAGGGTTATGGTGAATTTGAGGATGAGGGTGAGTGTTAGCGAGAGGTTTAGGTTTAGGTTGAGGGAAAGGGTGAGGGTTTGGGTTAAGGTTAGGTTGAGGGTGAGGGTGAGGGTGAGGGTTAGTGTGAGGGTTAGAATTTTGGTGACGGTGAGGGTTAGGGTGAGGGTGAGTTTTAGGGTTAGTGTTAGCATTAGGGTGAGGGTTAGGATTAGGATTAGGGTGAGGGTGAGGGTTAGGGTAAGGGTTAGGGTTAGGGTAGGGTTAGTGTGAGGATTAGGTTTAGGGTTAGGTTTAGGGTGAGGGTAAGGGTTAGGGTTAGGGTTAGGGTGAGGGTTAGGGTGAGGCTTAGGGTTAGGGTTAGGGTTAGGTTAATGTGAGTGTTAGGGTAAGTTTTAGGGTGAGGGTTAGGTTTAGTTTTAGCATTAGGGTGAGGTTGAAGGTTAGGGATATTGTTAGGGTTAGGGTTAAGTTTATTGTTAGGGTTAGGGTTAGAGATAGGGTGAGGGTGAGCTTTAGGGTTAGGGTTAGCATTAGGGTTAAAGTGAGGGTGAGGGAAAGGGTTAGTTTTAGGATTAGGGATAGGTTTAGGGTAAGTGTTAAGGTGAGGGTTAGGTTTAGGGTTAGTGTGAGGGTTAGGGTTAGGTTTAGGGTGAGGGTAAGGGTTATGGTGAATTTGAGGATGAGGGTGAGTGTTAGCGAGAGGTTTAGGTTTAGGTTGAGGGAAAGGGTGAGGGTTTGGGTTAAGGTTAGGTTGAGGGTGAGGGTGAGGGTGAGGGTTAGTGTGAGGGTTAGAATTTTGGTGACGGTGAGGGTTAGGGTGAGGGTGAGTTTTAGGGTTAGTGTTAGCATTAGGGTGAGGGTTAGGATTAGGATTAGGGTGAGGGTGAGGGTTAGGGTAAGGGTTAGGGTTAGGGTAGGGTTAGTGTGAGGATTAGGTTTAGGGTTAGGTTTAGGGTGAGGGTAAGGGTTAGGGTTAGGGTTAGGGTGAGGGTTAGGGTGAGGCTTAGGGTTAGGGTTAGGGTTAGGTTAATGTGAGTGTTAGGGTAAGTTTTAGGGTGAGGGTTAGGTTTAGTTTTAGCATTAGGGTGAGGTTGAAGGTTAGGGATATTGTTAGGGTTAGGGTTAAGTTTATTGTTAGGGTTAGGGTTAGAGATAGGGTGAGGGTGAGCTTTAGGGTTAGGGTTAGCATTAGGGTTAAAGTGAGGGTGAGGGAAAGGGTTAGTTTTAGGATTAGGGATAGGTTTAGGGTAAGTGTTAAGGTGAGGGTTAGGTTTAGGGTTAGTGTGAGGATTATGGTTAAGTTTAGGGTGAGGGTAAGGGTTCGGGTGAGGTTTAGGCAGAGGGTTAGAATTAGGTTTTTGATAAGAATAAGGGTTAGGGTGAGTGTTAGGTTGAGGGTGAGTGTTAGGGTTAGGGTGTGGGTTATGGTGAGTGTTAGGATGAGTGTTAGGGTTAGGGTTGAGTTGAGGGTTAGAGTGAGGTTTAGGCTTAGGGTGAGGGTGACGGTTAGGGTGACGGTTAGGGTGAGGGTGAGGATTAGGGTTAGGGTTAGGGTGAAGGTGAGGGTTATGGTGAGGGTTAGGGTTAGGATTAGGTTTAGTTATAGGGTTAGACTGAGGGTGAGTGTGAGGGTGAGTTTGAGGGCTGGGTTAGGGTTATGGTTAGGACTACGGTAAGGGCTAGGCTGAGGGTGAGTTTTAGGGTTAGGGTGAGGGTGAGTGTGAGGGTTTGGGTTAGGTAAGGGTTAGGGTTAGTTTTAGGGTAAGGATTAGGGTGAGGGTGATGGTTAGAATGAGGGTGAGGGTTAGGGTGTGGGTGAGGGTTAGGGTTAGGGTGAGGATTAGGGTGACGGTGAGGGCGAGGTTGACGGTGAGTGTTAGGGTTAGGGTTAGGTTTAGGGTGAGGGTTAGGGTTAGGTTTGGGGTGAGGGTTAGAGTGAGGGTAGGTTTAGGGTGAGGTTGAGGGTTAGGGTTAGTGTGAGGTTTAGGGTTAGGGTTAGGTTTAGGGTGAGGTTAAAGTTTACTGTGACGGTTAGGTTGAGGGTGAGTGTGAGGGTTAAGGTTAGAGTTAGGGTTAGGTTTATGTTGAGGGTGAGGGAGACGTTTAGGTTTAGGATTAGGTTTAGGGTTAGGGTTAGGCTTAGGGTGAGGGTTAGGGTTAGGATTTGGTTGAGGGTTAGGGTTATGGTGATATTTAGTTTGTGGGTGATGGTTAGGGTGAGGATGGGGGTGAGGGTGAGGGTGCGGTTAGGGTTAGAGTGAGGGTGAGTGTTAGGGTTAGGATTAGGTTTAGGGTTAGATTTACGCTGAGGGTAAAGGTGAGGTTGAAGTTTAGGGTTAGTGTTAGGGTGATGGTGAGTGTGAGGGTTAGGGTTAGGGTTGGGTTGAGGGTAAATTATAGGGTGAGGGTTAGATTGAGTTTGAGATTTAGCGTTATGGTTAGGGATAAGGTGAGGGTTAGGATGAGGGATAGCCTTAGGGTTAGTGTTAGTGTGTGGTTTAGGATGAGGTTTAGGCTTAGGGTTAGTGTTAGGGTTAGGGTGATGGTTAGGGTAAGGATGAGGGTGAGGGTTAGGGTTGGGATTAGGTTTAGGGATAAGGTTAGGATGAGAGTGAGGTTGACAGTGAGGGTTAGGGTGAGGGTGAGGGTGAGGGTGAGGTTTGGGGTTAGGTAAGGGTTAGGTTAGGTTTAGAGTGAGAATTAGGGTGAGGGTGAAGGTTAGTGTGAGTGTTAGGTTTAGGATGAGGTTTAGAGTTAGGCTGAGGGTTAGGGTCAGGGTTAGGGTTAGAGTTAGGGTGAGGTTTAAGATTAGGGTTAGGATTAAGGTTAGGGTTAGGGCTAGGCTGAGGGTGAGGGTGAGGTTTAGGATTAGTGTGAGAGTTAGCATTAGGTTTAGGGAGAGGGTGAGAGTGAGGGTTAGGGAAAGGGTTAGGGTTAGGCTTAGGATGAGGGTTAATGTTAGTGTGATATTTAGGGTAAGGGTGAGGGTTAAAGTGAGGGTGAGGTTTAGGGTGAGTGTGAGGGTTAGGCTGTTTTAAGGGTTAGGTTGACACTGAGGGTTAGGGTGAGGGTGAGTTTAAGGTTAGGGTTAGCATTAGGGTGAGGGTTAGGGTGAGGGTGAGTATTAGGGTTACGTTTATGTTTAGGGTTAGTGTGAGGATTAGGGTTAAGGTTAGGGTGAGGGTAAGGTTTAGGTTGAGCTTTTGGGAGAGGCTTAGGGTTACGGTGATGGTTAGGGTTAGTTTTAGGGTAAGCATATGTGTTATGATGAGGATTAGGTTTAGGGTTAAGGTTAAGGTGTGGGTTAGGGATAAGGTTAGGGTTAGGGTGAGGGTGAGGGTGAGGATGAGGGTTAGGGTTAGGGTTAGGTTGAGGTAGGGAATGAGGTTCAGGGTTAGGATTAGGGTTAGGGTTAGGGATAGGCTGAGGTTGAGTGTGAGGGTGAGGGTTAGGGTGATGTTTAGGTTTATGGTGAGATTTAGGTTTAGGTTTAGGTTTAGGATGAGGATTAGCCTGAGGTGTGGTTTTAGTTTTATGGTTAAGGTGAGGGGTAGGGTTAGGGTTAGGGTTATTGTTCGGGTTAGGGTTAGGGTTAGGGTTAGGATGACGGTTAGGGTGAGGATGAGAGTTAGGATTCGGGTTTGGGATAGGGTTATTGTGAGGGTTATGGTTAGGTTTAGGGTGAGGCTGAGGGTTAGGTTTAGGGTTAGGGTTAGGGTTACTGGTAGCGTTATGGTTAGGGTTAGGTTTCGTGTGAAGGTTAGGTTTAGGGTTAGGGTTAGGGTGAGTGTAATGGTTAGGGTGAGGGTTAAGGTAAGGGTGAGAGTTAGGTTAGCATTAGGGTTAGGTTTAGGGTTAGGGTGAGAATTAGGTTAGGGTTAGGGTGAGGGTGAGGGTGAGAGTGAGGGTTAGGTTTAAGGTTGGGTGAGGGTGAGGGTTAGTGTTAGGGTGAGGGTGAGGGTTAGGGATAGGGTTAGGTTTAGGGTTATAGTTACGGTTACGGTTAGGGTTAGGGTGAAGGTGAGGTTTAGTGTTAGGGATAGGGTTAGGTTGAGGGTAAGGGTTGGGGTTATAGTTAGGGTAAAGTTTAGTTTGAAGGTTAGGGTGAGAGTGAGGACTAGTCTTAGTGTGAGTCTTAGGGTGAG